>NC_090931.1:1434520465-1435970465 GCF_040938575.1 Ambystoma mexicanum
TGGTGTGTAGCACAATATAACCCAGATGGTGTAAACACACCATGCAACAGTGTACTGTTGAGAGTTACATATCTTACAGTTTGTGATGCGATACAACGGAGATCGCGGTACAACAACATCTTCAGCTAGCACTCCTTGATCAAGATCACTTCTTCATGTGATGTTGGACTTATTTTAATTCACTTTATGTCCCCTGTGCAAGCTCTTTCAGCCTATGGTTGCCTCACCTCTCTTTCATTTGATTCCATCATTTCCATGAACTACCTAAGTGAGCCTGGACTCAGAGTGCCCCACCACCGCCTCCGGTGTCTATTTTTCATTGTTTTCATCATCACTCTGAGATGGCGCTGGCGCCTCAGGGAGATATCTGCTGATCTGATTGTCCAAGGTGGCTATCTGATCCTCACCACAACCTTTATGCATCGGCAGGGTGTGAGGACATTTAACAGGCACTCTTGACTGAGTGCCAAGGGTGCACTAAGGGCAAACCTGCCTGCGCCTGTTCACGCCTCGGGCACAGCCTGGGCACCTACTGTTGCCTCTGATCTTGTGCAGCCATGATCAGCACTCCCACAGACCGCTGCTCTCTTTTCAGCCCTCTGACTGTCTCTCACTTCCTGAGAGAACTCGCACCAAAATTACTCCAGCTGGCATTGGGTGCTCTGGCTCTTTCCAACCCTTTTGGAACCTCACTTCCCATTTTCTGTCTATTGCGCATCATTACCTACCCAGACCAGTGCAGCTCCCAAATCAGCTGAATATCATTAAATACTTGCTCTTTAGTTAAATATCAATCTTTAGTTTAAGATCTTATCTTTAATACACGGTACATCGTCCTATTTATACCCGAAACCTGTCTGGCGGACTCTTGTCCAGACATAGTCCATCCCAACTCCTGGCTTTCAGCTGTCAATGGTTCCTCAACCCAGGGAGCCCCATCGCAATCATCTCTAAGGATCAATTTTTCTGCAGCATTGTATCCTCATCTCACTCATTCTCTGAAGAACATATCTTTGTTAACTTCCATCCTTCTAGTATCTTTTCACTCACTTAGGACTTAATGTACAGCCCCCTAAGTCTGATTTTCTGTTGTTGAGGATATCCTCTCAGACCTCTCTGCCCAAATATATGTGTTGCATGGACCTACTGCCATTTTACGTGATTAAATGTGGTGTGAGCTTTCCACTCAAAGTGCTGCAACAATAGGCTTACTGTTGGTCTCTGGACCACACAATAGGAGGACTCCAGTCTTTGCCCATCCCCCACTGGGTGGGTAGCGCCTCCTAGACCCCTGACCTGCCATAACCATTTTGTTGTACCATTTACTTCTCAAACCCACTGAAATGCCCACGAACATGTGGACGCCCTGCTCCTCGAATGAGTTGTTTACCTGACTAGGGACTTCAGTACCAAACCTTCTAGATAATGGACTGAAAGAAGCCCTTAAAGCTTACTCCAATTCAGTCGCTAATACAGTAAATAATTTGTTCTTTTAAAATCTGAAACCATCAGATAAGATAGCGCCCTTACAAACGATTCACTGTTTTTCTGCAGGAATTACAGACCAGGACCAGAAACCTAGAGTGGGCCTTGAGACTTAATTGTGAACTATACGGTCACAAAGGCCAGCGTTAACCTTTCCCTTTTCTTAATTTGTTATAGTTTTATTAAAAGTATAATATGTTTTGCAATTTAGACATGTTATACTTCAATATAGAAAGAATAAATGTCTACATTACATCATTATCTGAATATACATTATTATTAAGGGTTCTGTACAAAGCGCAACACGCCCGCAGGGAAGGACGAAGAGAAGGACAGGTCAAGACAGGGAAGCACCGACAAGACATAGGATAATCATTAGTATTAAAGAGAAATGTCTTTAAAAGATTTCTTAAACTGGAAGAGGTCTGAGCAATTTCTGAGTTCATTAGGAATCACATTCCATAGGTGAGGAGCAACTACATAGATACTTGTGCCGCCAAAACTCTCCAGTTTATAGCATGGTTGGAAAGGTTTGTTAGCGAAAATGGAACGGAGGTAGCGATTGGAGGGAGCATGCCGTATTCTGTTAATCAAATAGCCTGGGGCATTAGTCGCCAGGCATGTGTGAGTCAAGGATAACCATTTACAAGTGATGTGTTCTTTGACATGGAGCCAATGCAAAGATCTGTGAGCACTAGGAACACGGTCCCTTCTGGCAAAGCCAAATACAGCTCTTGCTGTGTTGTTTTCAAACTATTTGTAATGTGGTAACATTAGATTTAGAAGTATTGGCTAGAAGACTATTGCAGTAGTGTAATCTAGAATTTACAAGAGCAGTAGCAAGAGAAGCAGTATTGGATTAAGATAGATAGAGCTTTATCTGTCTAATAAGCCTTGTAGCATAGGCGCAGGAAGCTTAAACCTGCCCCACATGTTTCTTCATATTAAGATTAGTGTCGAAAGGAACGCCAAGTGGCTTGGCCCAAGGGCTGACCTTGATGGTACAGACTGCAATTTTAAATTGGGAATATCTCTGATCAATATTAGCTAAGCGTTGACTGGTTCCTACAAGCATAACTTCAGTCTGCTCCCATTAAGGGCTAAGGAGTTAGAATTCCTCCGTCTTTCAATCAAGTCATACGTGAAAGTGATGGTTTGTTGGTACCAGTTGTAGTCCCCGGTCAATTTAAAGAACACCTGAGTGTTGTCGGTATAATTGGTGTAACTCACGCTGACACTGTCCAGGAGGTCAAAAAGAGGGCAAGTGTACAAGTTGAATAACGCAGGGGAGAGACAAGCTCCCTGCGGGACACCACAGGTAAGAGATACAGGTAAGGATTGAAAACTGCCAGAGGAGACTGGGTCCCACAAAATAGGCTAACCAGGATGCAGCAGATTTAGAGCAATTAGTGATGGGAGCCAACATCTTGAGCAATTATTCTCACTACAAAATGACTTCCTATTACATTCATCTTCATTTGGATGTGTTGCCAGAACTCCACAATAGTGAACATAAAGAAAAGTCTTTATGTGTAGCTATTGTTAAGCAGCATATCCAAATCCTTTCCATAGCCATATGAAGTGACATCCATGAATTTCTCTGTATGGAGGGCCATGGCTCTGCACATTCATAAGCAAGTTCTCACTATTTACAAAGAACTCTCATCACCTTTATCCATGCCCAGTGCTGTTCTTCCATGGTATGTGACGGATATTCATTCTGGTTCCAGTGTCTAGTATGGCAGACCTTCTTGCAACGTTTTCCTTTATGTGGATGCACTATCTTGAGATTTCCTAGACAGTATCCCCAGCCCCATTTCATGTATGTTATGGTGATTTGCAGCATGCCTGGTGCTGAAATCAATATTCCTCTGCTCTTGTTAGACTAACTTTGTTAACTATATCTTAGATGAAAGATGAACTGGTTGCCTCTTTTTCTGATGTTCAATATGGGTTGAGTCTCCTGCATATATAGATAAAATAAAATGATCCGGGCAAGCCCAGATATATAGAGACCCACTATTTTATTGTATTTGTTATTTGAACCAACGAGAAATGAAACACATTAAATCAAAAACAAGCTAATACGAGTGAAAGAAAAATATACATTCCCAATAGGAAAACAACAAACCTAGCAAACATTTAAATGAACAAATACATTTGAACGTGATTCTAATCTTGACTAAAAACATTATGCCTTATCTGAGGCACAATATGTCTTTTTGCATTCCATATCAATCGGTTTAGTCAATAGTGTTGTACGATGAGCACTGTCTGGTGATGAAATTGTCGACATGTCTGTGTTTCGGTCTTGTACCAGGAGTGAGAAGTGATAATTGTATCGACCTTCATCAGGATAGGGAATTGTCTGACCTACTCAAGCATGAGGTATACTGTGATCTAGGGAATAAAGATAACATTTACTCAGTGGGGATCTGTATCCGGTGAAAGATTAAAAGAATATCGAGGCTTAATACCACGTAATAGAAATACGCCAGTCACAAGTACTAAGGTACAAGTACACTTTATTTTAGCAGAACACCTGTCTGGCTCTATACACCCCGCAATGTGTGCAAGCAGCCACCATGAGATGAGAGAATGCTGGACGTTTAAAAAACATGAGTATTTATACACTTCTCTCACAATCCCGGACACATCGTCCAGCCTCTCTTTGTGTAACACAATAACCCAGGGTACATAGCCTTTCCACAAAACTAATACATGTTAAAACATCCTTGAATAATTGATTGTTTCTGTTAAACATTTCATATGTTTTTCAAACATTGGACACAAAGGTAACAGTCCTTATTTAATTTACTTATATTTGTCTACCATTTGTTCTTAAGTTTAAAGTCAGCTTAGTTTCAAGGAGCGAAAACAAAGAATTCTGCAAAAGCACATGTCCAGCTATTCATCATTCTGTTTCACTATTTGAATGGGGAAGACACTGTTGATACAGATGGCATCTAAATTACTGATTAGCATGGCTCTTGTTTAACTCCAAGGTTTCCTTAGTGCAGGACAAACAATCCACTTCAGCAGCTTCAGCATGTTTATCTACGTTGACACACAAAGTTTGTTTTGCTCTGCAGGAGCCGAAAACACAAATTCTAACATGGGACAGAAAGCAGGAGTTAATTAAAATGGCAGATAACTTAAAATGGCGGCATAGTCAGCCTATTTCAGGTTCATTCAATTGCGATTTACAGTGCGATGTGAATTTGCTTAGGCCAAAGTTTACTATCAGACGGTATTCATGCAAAATATACTTTTACACCGGAACAGTCCTATAAAAAGCCTCTCAGCTAGGCCATATTTCAGATTGTTTCTGATGGGTACTTACGGTGCAGGTGGAAATCAAGCATGTATCGGGTGGCTTCACAGCTGTGTGTTGAAAAAGTCTGAAACACACAAGGCGTGCCTAAGAATTAGAAATGTGATTCTGCGCCTCAAAGTGTGGGTGATAAACGAGCCAGGAATAGTAAATTACTTTTGGGGACCCAAAGTTGCCAAGGGTCGTAGAGTCCACTGTAGTTGGCCTCAGTTATATAGGTGCCCTCTGTGCACGCTGTAAAGTTATAAAGAGAAAGGGGTTCTGGGTGGTCCCTCTGGTAAGTCCTAGTGTATTATCCCAGGAGTGGGTCCTTCTAGCCCCAGTGCCTAAGGACACCCCATGGAACACTGTGTACCTGGTGATGGCGGGTCCGATATCTGATACTATGAGTTATAAATCCAGCCAGGTGGGAGTGAGCCCCATGCAAATTTCCATGTTAAAGTGAGTACTCGTGTGTCTAGGAGTCCAGTATCCCAACATGTAAGGTGTATCTATCTCTGTGTGCAGACACAAGGATTGTCCAGCTGCCAGTATGCTAAGATACGCCGGGTCTGAAGATCCAGCCTAGCAGATTATAGGGTGTTTTATTTGTATGCACTTGCAAGTTTAGCAAAGCGGCCAGTGCTCACATGATCGCTGCATCCCGCCCGGGATGCTGTATGTATGGATGGGGTTCTAACTTTATCTTACATGAAAGATGGACTGGTTGCCTCTTTTTCTGATGTTCAATATGGGTTGAGTCTCCTGCAGATGGTGTCACCATTCATCACCTGAAAGGGCCTCATCTCCATGGTCGAATGGTTGTAACCCTGTGGGCCACTACAGCCTCTTACATTATGCAGCTGAAGTCTTTACTATTTGCAGGGGCCAGTAGAATACTCTTTAATGGAGTGTGTATTCCTCTCAACTTGGCCACTAAACCATCGGTGATAAACAGAGGCGCAGTGGCGCGAGTTGGAGTATTCGGAAAGGTAAAGTTATGAGACAAAGACTCGCCTCAGATGCCCTTTCCCTTGCACCCATTTCTTGGATTGGCTCCATGCTGGATTCTGCAGTTATTGCTCCCATGATTTTCAGTTCCAGACATTTGGTGGTGTAGAATTCTTTCCCGCAGGTGCTGAGAAAGTTCATGTTAAGTTCTAAGAATCCTTAAAAACCATGTTGGTCGCAAACCTCTTTCTGAAGCCCCTATACTTTACCCCCACCTAGCAGACATTGCAAGGCCATTTTGGCAGATACAACATCCTAGGTAGCCTATCAGATGTACCTTGCTACACATTTTCAGGATTTTGTACAAGTGACTTCTATCTAAAATAAATTGTTATCCAGTACTGTGACTTTGGTGGTGGGGGTGGCATAAGAGGGGGCCAACCACTTGCCCTTTTCACTACTCAACTCATAATGTTTTCCAATGATGCTTCTGGGCTTAGCTAAGCTGAAAAGCCAAGAGTTGTGGTCTGTGTGCAGACAGAACTTTGTGTCTCAAATGTATGTACGGAAATGTTCAGTGGTCCAGAGACTCTCACAATCTATAAATGGACCTGTTCACTAGAGATATGGACACAAACGCTGCAAGATATTCAGAGGTTGCATGTCGCTGCATATGCTTGCATAAACTGTGATGACAGTGGACATCTTGTGCTCAAATGGCTGGAGGCAAACTGAATGTATGTCCATTGGATGCCCTCAAAAGCTTGCTCTCCTTTTTGTCACCTCACTGAATTGTTGCACACATTTTGAGGTGTGATGACATTCTTTCCGTCTTGGTGGGAAAGTCTGAGACATACTTGTCGTAATACCCCTCCAGCTCCATCCAAGTGCAAAGTGTGAGCCAGGTGTATCTATCATGGTAACACAGAGGCTCTGTTTGAGCTGAATCCCTTCGTCAGGAGCATGGTACTAATGCAAGAACTGAACATTATTTTCCTAGAAGCCACACCCGAACTACAGCTCTGAAGAAAAACAGACGGCTCTGCTCGGCTCTGTTGCATGCTCTCTGGAGATATGCAAAGGACATGTGTGTGAGCATATGAGAGAGGCTTTTGAGTAAAGGAGGTGTGCATTGAGAAGGGCAGATGCGGGGCATGGCACAGGTGGAGTCGAGCAGGTAAGAATATTGCATAAGTTCCAAACCAATGAATGAGAATATATTCGATCCTTAGATCAATTTGCGCCACTTCGTTCTTTACTTTCCAGTTGAAAACACAGCTGGTATAAGCGGCCCACCTAATAGGCCAGACCGTTCTGGCCAGCATGTTACATGCAAGTAAGAGTTGAACTTCCTCGATGCAAGAAGGAAAGGACCAGAAGTCAGGCTGTCTCTGTCTACACTCCAGACACTGGAACCTCCTCCCCATCAACACTAAAATCACCAAATCTCCCCTGTTCATTTCAGGAAGGAGCTCCAGGGCCTCCTCTTTAAGGAATGGATCTTCTCTAACACCTCAGTCCACACACCTTCCACTCCTCACGTAACGCGGGACTGGCCGATCTGGTCCGACCTGTTTCCTTTCCTGGTTGCTACTAGATCCCTTGCTGCCAAGTGGCCTGCCCACCACTGTTAGCTCCCTGCTCCCTGGTACTGATCACTTGTGATCTGCTTCCCTATCGATGTACTTCGCCCTATGACCCGTAAAGCACTCTGTTTCTTCCCAAAGCTAGGTCCGCACTCAGTAAATGGACCAATAATAAAAACTCTTAAGAGAGGTGCAGCATGAGAGATTGCCGCTGGGACCAGTGGAGGTTGTTAGGGCCGAAACCGTGTGCGAGGGCCGTCTGTTGGATCATGGAAGAGTGGAAGCCACAATGAGGGTTCAGGAGTCAGGAGGGTGACCTCCCCCCCCAAAAGAGACACAAGAAAAAATCTTTCTGGTAGGAATAAATCCCAGGGGGAAAATTAGCCAGCAAATAACCCAGAGAGACAGCTGAGAAAGATGAGTTGGCTAAAAGGAGGCCAGTTTGGGTGGGAAGTAGAAGTATATGGGATTGGGTACTTTGGGGGGGAAGACTGGAAGGTTACTGTGAATTCCCAGGAAAAGGATTAGTAGAAACTTACCAGCAGCACATAGACCTGCCGGGATGTTCTCAGGGAGGTAGGAGGAAGCCATGCTTCTTCTGGTGGGAAGATGCCAGTCTAAAGTACCCCGACATTATTCCACCAGCAAAATCATATGTGTTTCCCTTAGGAGAAGAAACTGCCATGAAAATATTGCAAAACACATGAGGAGCCATTGGGAAAGTGGCTTTCGAGGTTCTCACCTTTTGAGGTATAGCCCAGGAAGTGGTTCTCGCGTATTACTTTGTCCCTGGAGCAGCACTCAAATGGTATTGATTGCATATTGTGATACATACTGCACTCTGGTAGAAGAGGCTTCAGCACGGAACACCACACGACCACAAGAAGCACGCGCGGACTAGGCGGACTCTGACCTTTGGGTTAGAGTTGGGACATCAAGTTGAAAACCTTAGGAAGAGGCAAACAACAACCACCTTCGAAGAAGCACAACACATTTTCAGACCGATTAGGGAGGCACACTGCACCTTTAAACTAATGCTGCTAACAGGAGAAGGGCTCCCCCCTGAGTTCTAACCTTATTGTCTGGATATAGACACCACGGGTTTTTTTATAGGGATCCCAACGGGGACCCCTCTTTACTTAAACACTGGTGTGAGTTATCTCTACATGGGGGTCTTCTCCGTCACCCCACCCTTCCTTGGAGAGGGTCACAGGGCAACCCATGGGTGGGTCTGATGCATCAGACCCCCATACCTAGTGCCTGGCACCACCGACTGAAGCGTGAGGCCAGAGGATGGCCTCATGCCAGGGCTCTTTACGCACTCTACGGTCTTTTACCCCCTTACTCCCTATACACGATATATATGCTACTTAACATTCCCCCAAATACCTTCCCCATTCTACAATCTCACATTTCTAATGATTGAAATATATACACTATCCTACACCTCACTTTCTATATATTTAAATATATATATATGTATATATATATATAACTATACATAAACACAAACAGTAACATACAACAAATAAAACATGTCTTTGCACACAGGGGTGGCTGCTGCAGTTAGCCAGCCCTTTTACAGTACCTTGTCGAGGCTGTCCTTTGGTGGAGTCCCCCAATGGCTTGGAGGCTGAAGATTGGGGGAGTCTGTGCGGGCTGGAGTTTGAGGCCTGCCCTCATATCTTATTTCTTCTGGGTAGCCCCGTCCACCACGTGTTGCCACCCGAAACACACTGCACATTGCCCATGCCTCTAATGTCCTAGGCCAGCCTCCTGCCCAAGTGGGGGCACGCTGGCTTTCACCACAGCACCCGAGGCCATTCTTGAGCCTTCAGGGTTGCCCCCATAGCCTGAGGGGGGTGGGGGGATTAACCCACTCAGTGCCACACCCGCTGCCTTTTTCTGGTCTTCCGAGTGACCCTGTTTTCGCGTGGGCCGCCCACGTCACCACTGCGCCACGTCACCATGTCTTCATGCGGCATCCCCATTGCTGTGGGGATGCCACCGATGTCACTGCCGTCTCCAGGGCACCGCCTCCTAACTTGCGGCCTGGCCCCCTCAGCATTGCGTCCATGATACACAGGGGGCAGTCCGCGGTTCTTCTGGGGGGCACCCGCCAGCGTGTTGGAGTTCCCTGCTTCACCCAGGCTGCCCCGCCACGTCACCCGGAACTTTACTTCACCCTAGCTACCCGACTGAGCAGGCCGGGACTTCCCCATCCTTGCTTTCTTTTTCACCCGGGCTTCCTTCTACGCCCCACCTGCAGAGGCTGGGACGGTCTTCCTCCATCCCTTTTGACCTCCCAGGCCACCTGACAGATGTGACCAGGAGGCCTTTTCAACAGGGCTCACCGCGCCAGCCACAAAGTGGGCCAACACAGAGGCCTGACCGGGTAGCCCAGTTCAGGCCACCCACCTCTGATGGCCCAGATTGGGTAGCTTAATCTTCGGCCTGTACAGGCCCTTTGATGTTGAAGGGGCTTCTGGTCTGACACCCGGAGGGCCGGCTGGTGGCGAGGCCCTGTGGATGCCCAGGCTGCTCCTGGCACACATCCCGGGCCCACATTTATCATGCAGGGTGGACCCTTACAAGCGGCCTGGTTCAGGCAATATCTGTGGGTCCTCGGGGTGGTGCTTTTTTCCGCCTCTTTGATGTCTATTTTCCTTTCTCCTCCTATCCTTTTCTCGTCCCTTTTTCTTCTTTTGTAACAGCCCTCCAACTTTCTCTACCTTTCAAAACCACTCTAGATTCTTTTTTCCTCTGCCCAGCCCATTCTCCTGTCCATTTTTTCTTCTTTTCGGTTCCCCTTTTAGCATTCCACCCAGCCACATGATGGGCTGGATGGATTAGTCCGCCGCACCAACACACACATAAAGCATAACATACACTACCTAAAATAAATGACTGTATTCAACCCTGGTGTTCCTGTCTTTATGTCTAGGTTTTCCCTTAGGGAGCAAGTATGCAGCCCTTTCCAGCCGCGCGCTTTATGGGCCATGGGCTGCAGACAGCATCGCCCCCCCTACCAATATTTGGCGATCGACCCCTTCTCAAATGAGCCTCTGTTTTATTCTGCATGGCAGAAGAACCCCACTTCTGGGTAACTCGCCACCTCTATCCCCAGGCTTCTGAAGTGACACAACGGTGAGACGTATTACGTGTAAACAAACTATTAAATAAATAAAAATATATGCACATTTTGTTATACTTCATGTTATAAAAAGCAATAGAGCGCCTTTAACTGTACAATAGTTCAACTTAGGACTGCCCTTTCCTAAACGTCCATTATCCTAACTGATAACGTCCATCAGTGCTGCCTCTGGAGCAGCCATTGGTCTCTTTCTACGGCCATTTGCAATATCGAGTACATTCGCTTCTCGGTTCCACTGCCACGTGAAAGCACACTACTGCCGCCTGCAACCTGGGGCTCGCCAGGTGTTTTGGAATGCGACTCCCTCAATCCCTTACCAATGACGAAGCTCGTTAGGGCTGATGGGAGATGTAGTCCAAAACATCTATTGAATTGATATTTTATTTCCGTGGCGCTCATACACAAGTGTTTCTAGAGAGGTCTCCTATCATTGCACCTATCATTGGAACTCTTGCCTATTCGATCTGTTGTGCAAATCATGTTCAATTTAACATATTACACCTAGCAGCGAAACGTTATTGTCAGTTCTACAACCACCTTGTACTGTCTTTCTTTTTCAATGAAAACAATGCACAAATGATTTTTTTTTAACTATACAAGTGAGTTTCTTGACTACAGATTTTGAAGAGGCTCAATTTTAGGCCACTAATACATCCATGCTGACATTAAGAATAAAGGGTTTTTGGGGGGCACTGTCAGCACGATGCAGAGGGCAAAGTGCAGCCTTTGTCAAACCAGATGTCTACTTTCATACTGATGCTGGTGTGTGTCTGGTGTGATGTATCAGTGTGGCCTAGGCGTGTGTGCAGAGGCGTAGACAGGGCAGGGCCTGTGCGGGCGACGCCCACCCCATATCTGCAAATGCCCACTCAGCAGCGCTGTGTGGCCATTTACAGGTGTTGCTGTCACTGCGATGGGCCCAACTACGTGCCGCTCAGGCCCCGCTTGCCAGACAATCCTGGCTGACTGGCGTGGAGGCCCCGGACTGCACACGGCCAGCAATGCAAGCTATTTGTGCCTGCTCAGAGCTGCGGGGTGTCCTGCCCGCCTCTGAAAGGCGGGCATTGTTTCCAAGCTGTTAACGCCGCCCAGAAGATACTGCGATACCGCCCGGACACCCGATCCCGCTCCCTGGGGGACAGAGACAGGCTATTGTTAACTGGGACATTAGAACTAGCGCCCAGAGCACGAGCTAGGAGCAACGTGAGATCCTTTCATGGAAAAAATGACAAATTGTACCAATTTATGGACCCGCAAAGCCGAAACGCTGCGTTTCACCTATCCCTTTGAACCTGCGCCGAGACTGCCTCAAACAAAACCTCACATAATTGCGCGCTGGAAAACAATAACACAAGGGATTTTTTTTCTGGCCATCACAGAATGAGATATGTCCCCGGAGCTGCCCTTCGGTCTGTTTACGACATGCACTAAAATACTCTTCTCAATATAAAGAAACTCTCATAGCTGGGTGCATTTCGACACATGAAGAGTCTTGAGTTTCATGTCTGGAAGGCCTCACACCTTGTCAGAGCAGTCGCCTGGTGCAATGGGTTTCAGGTCAGGTGCGCTCATGCACCCTTGGGGGGTTGCAGAAGGCTCGGAGGATGGCATTAACACCGCCCTTACCAAGAAACAGGACGGGATTGTCAGTCTAATGACTTGGCTTGCTCTTAAATGAGAGACATGGAGACCCGGGTTAGAATTCTTAAGAACGCCAAGGTCCCTCATTACAACACCGGCGCTAAACCATGGCGCTATTAGCACCATGGTTGGTGCCGGTGTTGTAACGGGTCCGCCATGGTTCAATGGGGAATTACCGCCCCATTCCAAGGTTGGCGGGGCGGTAATTCCCCATTGAACCATGGCCCTTCCCCATTCCCATTTTCGCCCCATAGGGCTCTATGGGAATGTGGAAGGTGCTAAGTACGGTACCGCAAATTGCAGTACCGTACTTAGCACCAAGGTCCCTTTGCGGGTCCCTACTTTAACGGCTGGTCTAGACCAGCCGTTCAGGTCGGGTCCCGCAAAGGGACCTCGTAGTAAGGCGCTAAGTGTTTAACGCGCCGCAGCCTTTTATGGCGCCGTTAAACACTTAGCGCCAGGGTCGTAATGAGGCCCAAGGAGTCTTATCATCTCGGGATCGGGGCACATAAATGCACTGGTGCCATACACTTTTGCACTAATCTTTGTGCTGGCTGACTCGGGCAAAAGGTTGCTTTGCGATCTATGTGATTTTGCAGAATCTGTCACGTCATCTTTCATGTCCTGGCTGTTAGTCTTAGCAGTGCACGGTGGTGGCACGAGTTATGGTTGCTTAGCTTACCATAACTGGCACATTTCTGGGGTTTTTTGGTTTTACTTGTAACCATAACATCCCTCTAACAACTTTTTTTCACTGAATTTCATAGGTTTTATTAGTGCAACTTAACCATAACGTCCCTTTAGCACATTATTTTCTGCGAATACGCATATATATATGAAAAGGTTAAGAGAGAGTAAAGCTCATCAGATTTTACGCAACAAAACCCCTGAAATTCAGCAATCACGGTTTGAGCAGGTCCACCATAACTATGTTCCCCCTGTTGAGTAGGGTATGACCACAATGATGACATCACAGATGACATCAGTGATGACGGCACTGAAGACATCACTAATTACATGATGCAAGACATCAGCGATGAGATCAATAATTACATCAAATGTGGCTTTACTGATTAAATACATTTGAATATTTTTGTTGACCTCTTTTCATACATATTTCAATGTATTACACTTAACAATAATAACAACATGACATGGAGCACAACCCTAATACAGAAGTATGATATGATTACGTGTGGCACATTCATTTGTAATAATTTATAATCTTTAAAAAAAAAAAATGTAACAATATACAAATGATTTGAATTTCAAGCATTTGTAAACAAATACAATACTTCATTGCAGGGAATGTACCTGATTCTGGTAATGTATTATAGATTATTTTCTAACATAATATAAGAAGTATATGTAGAAGTAAAAATAAATAAAGAATTGATGAATGTAGAAACATGTTTAATAGAAGGTGTTATGAAAATAGTCAATGTTCACATTTAAACGTACAATTCTCTTCACTGTAATAACAATACATGAACACATTCTTTTCTAAATGACAACTTTTATAAAAAAATAATCACAGAAAAAAGAGAGTACATTCATTGTGATAATGTATAATCGAAGAATTCGAAGTTTGGTTAATATGAAAAAATCCGTTACTTATGCTACATAATTGTGTACTGCGTGTTGCATTTAAAGAAATAAGGGCACAATACATTGCACTCTGTAAGTATGAAATATGTCCCCATATGTTATGTTTAAAAACAGAGTTGCCATATTTCAAAAGTACATTGGTTATCTGGCGCACACAGCTTGGTGTGCATTGATTTTTACTTGTCATATTTCAAAATGTAATTAATCAAACCAGTGACATCAGTGATGTCATGCTTGATGTAATTAGTGAGTCACTAGTGATATCATAAGTGAGGTCATCTGTGATGTCATAATTGTGGTCATACGCTGCTCAACAAGGGGCGCATAGTTATTGTGGACTTGTTCGAAACACGATTGCTGAATTTCAGGGGTTTTGTTGGATTAAATCTGATGACCATAACTCTCTCTTAACCAAGGTTCTTTTAACTGAATTTTGAAGGTTTTGTAGCTATGTATTTTTCACATTAAATCTGATCACCTTAACTCTCTTCTAACTAAAGTTTTTTTTACTGAATTTCAAGCATTTTGTTATACCTAGGTTTCTTTGTGGCCCACTAACCATGGCCTTCAGACATGGACATTGTCCACAGTCTTTAGCTGTGGCCACTGTACATGTTGCACCAATAGGTATTTTAGGGGTCCACTAGCCATGGCCAATGGCCACGGCCTTTGGCCATGGACACTGTGCATGTTGAACCAATAGGTTTCTTTGGAGCTCAGTAGCCTTGACTTTCAGCAGTGGCCACTGTACATGTTGCACCAATAGGTTTCTTTGGGCCCACTAGCAATGGCCCAATGCTTCCGGACATGGACACTGTAAATATTCCACCAATAGGTTTGTTTTGATCACACTAGCCATGACTTTCGGCTGTGGACACCGTACATGTTACACCAAGAGCTTTCTTTGCAGCCCACTAGCCATGGTCCTTGGTCATGGCTAGTGGCCATGTTGAACCATTAAGTTTCATCGGGGCCCACTAGCATTGGCTTTTTGCCATGGCCAATGGCAACTGCCTTTGGCCGTGGCCTCTGTACATGTGGCATCAATAGGTTTCTTTGGAGCCCACTAGTCATGACCTTCGTCACAGAGACCCATTGCCTCCTGCCTAGGAGATGTGATCACTGCAGGTGTAAAAAAAAATTTTTTATTTCACTCTCTCCCCATTCCCACGGGATTCCCCCGATATTCCCCCCAATAATGGCCACAAACTAAACATACAGCAGCATTAAACTACCCATGCCTGTGGGATTCCCCAGTATTCCTGCGATAACGCTAGAAAATCCCAAACTCATCCCTGTCCACACAGTCACTCACAAAGTGCCCCCTTCCTCTATCGATGGTCCCCTCGATTGCTTTTTCCTCCTTGTCCCTCTCCTGGTCATCAGCCCCTATCACCGTTTGGTTTGTGTGATGCATTTTCTTCTTGGAGGTGGACTTGATTGAAATGCGAGTGCTTAATTTCAGGGGTTTTGTTGTGTTAAATATGATCCCCTTAACTCTCTCATAACAATTTATGTTACTGAGTTTCAAGGGTTTTGCTATACCTTATTTTCCTCAGGGCCCACTAGCCATGACCTTCTGCTGTGGCCACTGTACATGGTATACTAATAGTTTCTTTTAGGCCCACTAGCCCTGGCCTTCAGCCATGTCTAGTGGCCACAGTTTAACATGTTGCATAGTTCCTTGAGGCATCACCAGCTATGGCTTTGTCCGTGTCCTCTGTACTTGTTGCAGCAATGTCCTTCCTTTGCGCCTCCTAGCCATGGCCACTGGCCATGTCACACCTTTAATTTGTTACCAAACACCCATTTCCCTCTGCCCAGTAGATTTAGGCACTGCAGATGTTAAACTTTTCTTTTCAAACTCCTTATTCCTGTGATAATTTCCAATAACAGAAATTCCTGCAGTATAGGGACGGTTCGCTCGTTCCCACGATAATGGGAAAAATAGCTCAGAATTCAAAAGTCTTTCACATCCTCACAGACACTCACTCAAAATGTGTCCCTCTTCTTTTTTCCGAGTCGCCTCACTCCACTCAATTGCCTTTTCCCTTCCTAACCCTCTGCCATTATTCCCTATGATTCGATTTGTGTGACGCACATTTTTTTCAGAGCGCGTCTTGTGGTGTTGCTGCTGTAATGTCGTGAGATCCACACGGTCTTCCCCTGATAAACTGAACATTTGCTATCCGTAACTGGCTCCCCAACCCACACCCAAATCACCAACTTCACATGGTGTCACCTTTCCCACTCCCGACCTGATGTGATTGCTATTGATATTTTTATAGTGCCTACGGCCAGGCCATGTAAGCGCGGTTATTCAAAACAATCAGTGTTCCCTGGTTCTGCATAAACAGAAGAGTTTTGAGTGGCATTCTGATGTCGAGAGCGTTATAAGACTCTGTAAGGTTGTGGAGGAGTTCATTCCAAAGTTTGGTCCAAATCAGCCCAGCGGTTTTCATGCTATAGCTTTTCAAAAACTGCCTTTTTCTCTATGGCAAAACGAATGGGAGTAGACTGAAAACTGCATTTTTTGTTTTCTTAATAACGTTTTCATTTTTTGACTTATCGTTCCCAAAATGTCCAGTTTGCGAGGCCCTTGACAAAGCTCTGGTTTAGAAAATGTCATCCAATTCCATCCAGCAAGTCAAAAATGATTGGCCTCCCTCAGCCTCTCTGCTGCAAAGCACCAAGACGGATAAGGTTTTAAGGGGCAGGAGGCAGCCTGTTCTCGGGTGAATATTTGAAAAACTACAACATAGATTTACCCCAAGCTAGTCAAGCAAATTAGGTCAACGCTTTGTGCCCAAATTCTTTCTTATTTGGTGCAAATGTGAAAAGCTATTTTCAGACTACGGCTGTTCAAAAACTGCATGCTTTCTCTATGGGAAAATGAATACAAGTAGGCTGAAAACAGCATTTTTATGTTTTCTTAATAATATTTTCATTTTCTAACAAATTGTTCCCAAAATTTCCAGTTTATTGGAGCTCTTTGCAAAGAGTTTGTTTGGAACATTTCATCCAAATCCATCCAGCAATTCAAAGGTTATTAGCCTGCTCGGCCTCTCTCGTGTAAAAAGCACCAAGGCCGATATAAAAATTCTAAGCAACGGGGGGGACCCCATTCTCTGTCAAATATTTTAAAACTACTGGATGGATTTACCCCAAACCAGTCAAGAAATTTAAGTCAACGCATTGTTTCTTATTTGTCCAAATCTGCCCAGCGGTATTCGTGATACGACTGTTCAAAAATGGTCCTTTGTCTCTATGGGAAAATGATTGGGCTGAAAACTGTAAAACTGTGGTGAGTTCTTTTCTTAATAACTTTTTTCAATTTATAATATATTGTTTCCAAAATGTGCAGATTCATTCAAATCCACCCAGCAAGTCTATTATAAATAGAATTCTTGGAAGAAATGGCTGAATTTTCATTTCTGAAAAGGCTCTCTGCTGCAGTGCACCATCGGAAGTATAGCTATAACATTGGGAAAAGGTGGCACCCCTTCTCTGTCTATTTTTACTACCAGGTGACACATGTTTTCTTCTCAAAATATCAGCTAAATCCATCATGCGAAACAAAAGTTACTATCTTATTAAGAAGTCAATCTCATTGAAAGACTCATTGGCGTCTAGCTTCATGCATATGGATAAACCAGGCCATGGAGATAACTGGCTTAGTGAAACCACCTCAGGTTTTTTCAAGTGCTCCATATGTAAAGTTTGCCAATACACTAACAATTATTTGAGCTGTACACATCCTATTCTTGGATACAAAATATGCTTTAATGCCAGAATCACTTGCAATTCTGAGTTTGTGGTGTATGTGTTGACTTGCTTATGCGGCAAGTGGTACCTTGGTAGTACAATTAGCAAATTCAAATAATATTTCCAAGACAATCATGAAGGCTGACTGCAAGGATTTGGCTTTTTTTGGTATTCATGTGGTCCAGAAATCCCCCTGACGGGGAGACCACAATTTACAACTGCATCAGTTAGAAACTCAATGTATTCTGGACTTTGAGACGAAAAATCCTAAGGGTCATAATCTAGGAGAAAAATTTTACATATTCTTGGGAACCTAAGTATACTATATTTTTATCAAGTGTTTACCAGGTCTTCTGGTGATGTGCTATCCTCCAGCAACAATGTGTTGTACTATCAACACATGAGTTGTATTTCTTTTTCTTTCAGGTTTATTTACCATATTTAATGTTTATTTTATTTTTCTGCACCTTTTTTACTTAGTCACTTGATAAGCAAGGAAAGTAAATTTTTTAAACAGCAGAGAAGATATACACTTTATATTTTCTTGCGAAGAGCATTGGAATGTTTTAGCAATTTCTCCATATGCCGATTAAGAGGCATTATGTCTCTCTTTTTAGTTGTCAATTTTTGTTTCAAAATGGTTTCCTAAACAATGAAGGAATACAAGAACTTGTACTTTACATCGTTGAGCAAGCAACACTGGAATGTCTCAGCTATTTCTCGCGCCTTGAAACACTATAAATGCCATATCATATTGTATCGTATCATATAATCTCATATCATATCATATATCCTATCATATCATATAAGAATATTACAGGGCATTATGCTTTTTATTTTATGCATATTTTACTGTGTCTGGTACTATTTTTGTACTAATTTTGTATTCATTAAGGATATTTGGTAGGCGCTGTTGTGTGGGAGTGAGGGGTCGTTTAGGCCCCCCTCATACATTCAGCACGATGTAAGCCACTTGCTCGTACAAAAATGGGGCATGCTTCCATTTCTCGCATGCACACTAGCAGTTTCATTAGCAGTGGCAGAGGCAAGGTTGTTGTGCAAGACACTTGGCTTCCATTTTGTGCACCCTCAACTCCATCTTTGGACTAGGCCTCACTGCGATAATACGAAAAGGTCTCTCTCCCCTCTGCAGCGCCACACACACCACGCTCCTAGCCCCCACCTTTTCTCACTCTGTCAGAAAGCTTTGCAGCTCCAGTTCTCACGGATGAGCCAGAGATAATTGAAACAAATGCCCTCATGTAACATTTCACTCTTCCTCTGAGATCACTGTCCTGTGTGTGAACTGGCCTGAAACATGCCCATCCGTCTCCACAAACCTTCCGGTGCCCTCTGATTCTCACTGTTTGGAAAATTGCTGCCATTATGACCCAGTGCCCTTGCAAGGCATTCTCTTGATAATGTACTCAAAGGAGTTGTAGTGACTGTTATTTAGTGCATGTTTAATAGTAGTACTTCATGTTAGCTTAGTTAGAGCCTGCTCTATCTTGCCGTAACCTGACCCTCACCCCTCCTGGACACAGGCAGCTGGACCTCGTGACGCCCACCCTGCCGCCAACTGGGCAGCCTATCCAGAAGAAGCAGTGCCTACAACGATATATGTGCCACCACTCTTCAACCAATCCTGCGATGTTGTAGTACCCTATGTTAGTTGCGTCATTTATGGCACTGTTTTACTTTATAATTCCATGCAACTGTATTGTTTGCCAGAGTGCTCTCAGGCAGCAGAGTTCTGTGGATGCCAATTTTATATAAACAAAACTTATTTCTAGCAACCTGTTCTCTTAGTCTCATTCCCCATTGGGGTGTGTCGCATTTATTTATATTTGCACATATAGTCAGGGAGTGGGCCTTCACATTTGGTGACCCCCGTGACGTGATTGTGACGATGCCTCGAGGCTCTGTACCGTGCAGCGAGATCCGGGATGCCCCCAGCAAAACCATTGCCTCCGCGGTCAACCAGTTCGCTCGCACAAACGAAAGGTTCCAAGGGTTCCCGTCATCTTTGCAAATACCCAACTAAAACTGCTCGCCAAGGCAGGTCATGGCTTGGTTTGGGTGCAGACCAGATTGTGGATAGACCGTGAACGGCGGCTCTTAGACCACCCGACCGAACACGTGAGTACTGGTTGCGAACGTTGCAGGGGAAATAAGAAAAAGATTGAAAAACAGAAAAAATATATAATAATAATAATAAGAGGGATAAAATAGCGGGAAAAGCAGAATTTGAGAGTGAGGTTCATGGCCTGTGTGAATGTAAATGAGGATTTTTCTTATCTATCCTTTATATGACCATTAGGTTGTTGTGGAAATAGAGATAAAAGAGGAATACGGGATCCTAGCTCCGAAGGGGGGTAGAAGGCGGCACCGCATAGCATTCTGTTGACCAGTGCAGGGAACAAGTGGAGATAAAGAAAAAAACAAAAGTAGGAGTCTCATATATTTAGTAGGCTCGGAGTAGTAATTTAGAATATTCTTTTTCCGTGTGAGCAGAATTCTTTGGAGAGGCAGTGTAAGGGGGCGTAGAGGTAGGGAGTGAATGAGAGAATAAGAATTATGGAGGATAAACTAAAACAATTGAAAGGGGAAATAAATTGAAAGATAATACATGTTACATGTTGAACGTGTCTATGTCATATGTTGAATGTGTCTAAGTGTTACATGTCGGTTCGTCAGTAAGCACCTATATGTCTATGTGTTCATGAAAATAAGGTCTGGTAAGAAATGTTGGTAAATTATTTGCGATTCATGTTGAAAACATAATTTGTGATTTTTGCACAATGTGTGTAAGTAAAATGATTTGTGATATTTTCTTGATGTTGACAGTTAAATAAGGTTGAACAAAGTTGTTGAAGAAAAGGGATTGTTTGATAATTGACATTGTATAATTGCACGCAGGAAAACAAAAGTAAAGCAAGATACAAGTAAAGCTAAAAAATATACGGTACCATGGGAGGGACTACACCACTAGCACACATATGTCAACACCTCCCTTTATATAGCGAGAAAATCCAGAAGTATCATGAGCAGTGGGTGTCGGAAATAAAAGGAGACGGGGTATCACCTCTCTGGCCCGAGGGAGGGTCATTTGATAAACACGTATTAGACCGCCTATCAACACACCTGCTAGCAAAATACAGGGGAAAGCAATTGCATAACAGAAAGGAGGTTCTAGATCTGTGGTGAATGTTCGAGGAAGTAACCCCTAGCGGCAAGGTAAGTAAAGAGACAGTAATGGAAAAGGAGAAGGCACTGGAGGGGGGAGCGAGTGATGCAGGTGAAGAATGCAAAGTGTCAACAAAAGAGAATGACCTCACTAGAATCTATCCATTACTAACAAGACCCGCAATGGGTTACAGTGAGCCCCTATATGTGCCAGCACCCACCACGCCGACTACCCTGGCAACAACACCAGCAGCATCAGCTGCTGCCCCACCACCCTATGAAACGAGAGGTTTATACGGGCCAACTAGCGCCCCTACAGTGAATTTAGCATGGCTAACGGGAGATTTAGACAGAAAACTTGCACATGCCCAAATGGAAATAATGTGATTAAGAGCCTTGTGCGATAGGAGCCAGATGTTGCCAGGGGGAGGGGAAGTACCACCATTGACGGTAAGTGACCTCACCCCTCCAATAAGTGTCACAGGGGGATCAACACCATCCACACTGCCGCCGGCGCCAATACTGAAAGGGCAAGAACAGGAGTGGCAATCAGGTGAGTTCCTATTCCATTTAAATGGTAAACCTGTGAGGATAATACGACCCACAACTCCACCCACATATGAGGACAACTCCAGCCAAAGAGGGGGAGGGCAGATAGAAAGGGAGTCAGAAGAGGAGATAGAGGAGGTATGGAGTGACCTAGATGAGTACGAAGAGGGTGCAGCAGCAGCGAGGTCCCCGCTGCCATTCCCATTTGACCAGGAGGATGAAAGGGCAGCACCAAGGTGGCAAGGGAGGTTAAGGCAAAGAATAGGGAACATGCTGGTAAGTAAAACAAAGAAGGGAACGGTAAGTAAAAAAAAGAGGGAAAATAAGACTACAAATGCCACTAATACACAAGGGAGCAGGGAGGCTGCATTATATTCCCTGGGCACAGATGGATAAGAATAATTTCTTGAAACTTCTTCCTCCACTTTCGGGTGGGGCAGGAAAGTGGATACATGCGTTTGAGAAGAACACAGCAGGAGTGCCTTTAGCCATAGGGGATGTAAAGAGTTTACTAGTGTCTGCAGTCGGTGATCAAGCAGACGCAGTGTGGGTGAAGGCAGGCTTTCCGGGAGTAACAATGAACTGTGATCGTCATGATGGGTCATCCTTTAATAACGTCAGAGCGCAGGTATGGGATGCCTTGTGGAGAACGTGCCCAGACACTCCAGATTTACACTTAGTGATGCAATGCACTATGGGAGAGGACGAGGCACCTACACAATTCATCTTCTGGGTGCAAGACCTGTGGAGATCTGAAGCGGGCACGGCGTGGGATCAATCCACCACCCTGTCCTATTTCATAATCAAAAAAGGGCTCCTGAAGGAGGTACAGAAGGCCTTGGATAAAATAGCTAGGATGGAAGCCAAAGGCTGGTCAGAGATTCAGAGCATAATTGTGCACCATTGTAGATGGATCAAAGAAAGAGAAAAAAGAGATTGTACAGAGGAGGTTGGCAGACGAAGCAAAGTTAGTACAAAATAAATTAGTGAAGGTCGCAGCAATGAATGCCACAACATCAACTGACAGACAAGGGGAAGGAGAAGAGGGGGCAGGAAATACGCCAGTCAGAATGGCCGCAACTTGGGCTGCAAATGGACAGGAGCAGTGGGACTGAGAGGAGCAGTACGGAGGGCCCCAATGGCAAGGAAGGGCCGCAAGAGGACAAGGTGGGTATCGAGGACCGAGAGGGAGATTCATAGGAATGAGCAGAAGAGGATTTGGTGGCCCAGGGATGAGGGGGGACCACAAGGGCCATGTTGGAATTGCGGGAGGTGGGGACACTTTTCCAGGGAATGCAGAATGCGACCAATGGGTTAATATCAAGGGCAGCCGAGCATAGTAAATGAGCAGCAGTATGGTCATCCACACCCAGGCAGTCCCTATGGGTTACCTATGGGAAGGGGTGGGCAAGACGAGCAATGTTATGCCGAACCACAGCAAAGGGAACCACAAATGCAACACAGGCAACAACCACAGCAGAGAGGTATGCAACAACAAATGGCAAGGCAGAACACTATGGGAAATGCGAACACTAATATATTCGCAACATCCGCAAATGGCGCGCCAGCACCTTTTCGAGGCGCAGCAGTAGTGGGGGACAATGTATTCTCCGTTTCAAGAATGGAAACGTATGCTGATTAGGACAGCCCACAGAAAGCACTTGCGTGTCGAGTCCTATCCACTACCCAACTTGCAGAAGAGGAACCACTAGTGGGAGCAGAGATAGGCAACAAACAGTTCATCTTTATTGTGGACTCAGGGGCTGAATAATCGTGTCTCATGGAAGGCCGGTTCCCGCTCTCGGGAAAATATTTGGAAACGCAAGGGTTCTCTGGGCTATTTTTAAAGTTTCTTGCAAAAAAGATCTTGACATAACGGTGGGGGGAAAGACGGTGCGAGCTCTTCTACTGTATCATGAAGACGCACCAATACATTTGTTAGGGAGAGGCCTTCTGAGTAAATTGAACATGACCATATCCTTTACTGAGCAGGGAATTGTGTGTTCTATCCCAGGAGTGTGCCTGGTGATGGCGATGTTGATGATAAGCACAATAACCAATGAAATAGCTGTCAGAGGGGTACCCATAGACATGGACATGTTCATATACGGAATAAGGGTACTGGCCAAAGTAGTGCCAGAAATAACAAGAAAAGAATGGAAGGTGCCATCAGATTTTGTCTTTCATCCGAATAAATACAGATGTTGTACCTGGCACAATTTTGTCTATTGATCTTTAAGGGGTGCAGGTTTCCAGCAAACGTATTGTGGTGATAGAACTGGACACACATGGTTGCAAATGGAGAACAGTGCTGTGCATAGATCCAAATATAATGTTGCGTGATGTAACTGATGAAGAATTGTTCACTGACAATGAGAGTGATGGGGAAATAATAATGGAAATAAGTGTACCATGTGAAATAATGATTCAACATAGAGAAATACATAGCCCTCTCATGGCTAGCGTCAGCGTGCCACCCACTATATTTGAGGAAGACATGGAAAAAGTACCGCCAGAGATATGGACCACAGGCCCCCATGATGTAGGATTATTAAAAGAAGTAACGCCCATCAAAATAAAACTGAAGCCAGGTGCATGACCACCTAGAGTAAAACAATACCCACCATCATGGGAAGCAGAGGAGGGAATACAGGAAACAGTAAATGCGTTACTTCAACAAGGGATCATAGTGCCATCAAATTCACCATGTAGCACTGTGATTTTTCCGATTAAGAAAGCAAGGGGTGGGGCATGGATGTTGATCCAGGACCTACGGCCACTTAATGACGTCATACAGAAGGAATTTCCCTTAGTGCCTAATCCTGCATCAATTTTGTGTAGCATACCCAAGGATGCTACCTGTTTCACAGTAGTGGATTTGAAGAATGCCTTCTTCTCAATACCACTTGACCCAAGCTGCCATTATCTCACAGCGTTCACCCTAGGTGGCAACAGATATGAGCATCGTAGGTTACCACAAGGTTATTGTGAGAGCCCAAGCATTTTCAACATAATGTTGCACGAAGATCTTGGTAACATTGATGTAGAGAGCACAATAATACAGTATGTAGATGATTTACTCGTCTGCTGTAAAAGTGAAGAACAGTGCATAGCAGATTCAATAGCCCTGTTAAATTTATTGGTCACAAAAGGATACAAGGTGGACAAAGGCAAGCTGCAATATTGCCTAGCCAAAGTGCGCTATTTAGGACAACTGATTTCAAAAGATGGGAAGAAAATATTATCAGACACAGCAGCAGCAATACGCCACCTCATGATACCAAAAACAGTGAAGGACATGCAAACATTTCTTGGCATCTGCAACTACTGCCTGGATACTTGATTATGCAGCTTACACACGCCCACTGTTACAGGCAGTAAAAGAAGCACAAAAGAAAAATCTCCCATTAAAATGGACAGACTAAATGATGACACAATACTTCAAGCTAAAAGATTTTATTGCAAATGCACAAGTTTTAGCAAACCCTGATTATGATCGGGAGTTCCACCTGTTTTTCCACTGTAATGGAACTTTAATGACAGCAGTTCTAACACAAAAACCCTCATTAGTCCACAAGCCATTGGCCTATTACAGCGGTACTCTAGACTCAGTAATGCAGGGCCACTTTGAGTGTGAACAGGCTCTCGCCACAGCGGCCTTCGCGATAGAAAATAGTGCCACCATCGTGATGGGTTGCTCAGTGACATTATATGCAGAACATTCATTGTTTGCGATTTTTGAAAGATCAAAAAGCACCCTTACCACACAAAGGGCGACAGCATACGAAATCATAATTTCAAGCCCAAACGTTCACATAGTGAGGTGAAAGACAGTGAACCTAGTCACATTTATCACAGAACCATGCACAGTAGAAGACATACAGGAACACGATTGCCCTACTTACGAAGGAGAAGATGATGACATTCCTAAAGCAAGTGAACATGCCCTAGAGGAGGCAGAGATATACTTAGTAGATGGGTCAGCATCAATAGACAGTGAAAGAGGTGAAAAACATGTTGGGGAAGCAGTGGTAAGAATGAAGGGGAGTATGAAGTGATTGTGCAGAAACGCCTCCCCTCACATTATTCAGCGCAGACAGCAGAACTAATAGCCCTTATTGAAGCATTACACACAGCCAAAGGTTGTGCAGTGACAATATACTCTGACTCAGCATATGCAACAACAACAGTACACTCAGGATTATCACGCTGGCAGCGAAGAGGGTTTAGAAGGGCAGATGGTTCACCAGTACAACATGCAGCCCTGTTGAATGAGCTAATAGAAGCATTGGCAGAACCGTCAGTGGTAGCATTGGTGACGTGCCAAGCACATACAAACAACACGGATGCAATCTCATTGGGAAACGTGTCAGCAGATGCCACAGTGAAAGAAGCAGCTTATTTTAATGTCCCCCAAGCAGTTGAGTGCATTGTAAAAACACCCGTGACAGACACAAAAGAAGAAGGATATAGCCATACCCCAATTGCCCGAATAATAGAACTCCAAAAATGTGCACCTGTAGAAGAACAAGAATTATGGGTAAAAAGAGGACGTAAACAATCGCCAACAGATTTGATATGGAGACAGGAACTTACAGGGAAGGTAGTGATGCCTGTGGAATTGTTCGAAGTAGTATTTCAACAGCCATATTATCGAACACATGTAACCCAACAACACATTGCAGCCGAAATACAGGAACATTGGTTTGTTCCGAATATGTAGGAGCATTTGTCAAAATACACTGTGGAGTGTACAACATGTCAAACATACAGTTCAGGGATGACTCTTAGGACATTGAGAGGAACCGTACCGCATCCAGTGGGCCCGTTTAGAGAGCTCCACATTGATTACACGGATATGGGGGAAACATGCAATGGAGCAAGATATTTGATTGTGATAGCGTGCACATTCTTGCGGTGGGTGGAAGCTGGACCCTGTCCCTACCCAGATGCGAAGTGTGCGCTAAGTTCTTGGTACGGGAGGTTTTCTCAAGGTGGGGCATATGTGATGTCATAAGGTCAGATAACAGCACACATTTCGTCAATGATCTTTTTAAGGAAGTAACCACTTTATTGGGGTGAAGCATAAATTATGCTCTATTTATCACCCGCAGGTGAACAGATTCATAGAAAAGATCAACGGCCTGCTTAAAAGCAAACTGTCCAAATTGTGTAACACCGTCAAGAAAAACTGGGTGTATTGTTTGCCCCTAGCACTGTTCCAACTGCGAACACAACCAAGCAAGGAACACCATTTGAGCGCGCACAAAATAGTGACGGGACGGCGCATTCATACGCCACTCTCTCCAGTAAGAAGAGTATCTGATGCTCACAGACCTGCAACAGTACTGGGGGATGAGTTTAGGGAATATCTTACCCAACTGACTCGTGCAGTGCATAGCATATCAAACCAGTGACATGCCGCCCTACTGATTTAGGATTGACAACCATGTAAATATACAAGTAAAGGATACAGATGTCACAAAAAGGATACAGTATCCTGATGACGTCTTCTTCCTAGTTTCAATGATGAATCCTCAAGGAAAAACCCTTTCCATTGATCACACCCACTGTCCGTTATAACATACAGCCAGAGTGAGGAAAAAATTGAAAGAGCAAATAAATGAACACACTCTCCAATCTGTGTAATAGAAACAACAGGTAAGTAATGTCTAATGACTTTTAAGTAATATTTATCTCACTAGTTATTTCCCACTAACCTTAATAGGACTTGATTTTGGAGGAAGTCCCAAATTGCAACGAAATGCAGGTATAAATCACCAATAGAGACAACGATAAGGGAAAGGGAAGTTAGTAGGAAAAACTAACCCAAACAGCACGAGGGTCGCACTAGTGTCTGGTAGGTGCACTCTGGAAAGCGTCCTTTAGTTCTGTGCACTAAGATTAATACAACATGTCCTGGGCATCAATGTTCATAAGCAAAAGTTCATATCTGGAGATGGACTTCAATTCACCCTTTAAGTAAAAGTAAATAATTCCCAACTGGGACGTGTGTTCAATGGCCAGACCTGTTCTTTTTTTACTCCGGAATGTAGGTTTCAATTCACCTTGGAGATATTAATGGAAAATAAAGCATACCCTTCTGGGCTGAATAGTCAATACAGAAATAGTTCTTACTCTGGGTAACAACAAAAAGTCTTAGGCAGCAATAAAGAATACCACAGAGTTTTAGTTCCCAATGATGCAAGAGGAATCTTTCACCTGGGTTAGTAGAATCAGGAAACTTCTGTGTGCTTGTGCGATGTCACCGGCTTCCAGGAAACGCCCCAGTTTGAAACTGGAACACGGTGATGAGCAAGGCGGAAACGCGGGAGGACACCTTCTTGGGAGCGCCGCAGTTTAGAAACTGGACACGGCGAGGATGAAACGTGCTTCCGCGGGTGGACGCCTTTTGTGGAATGCTGCAGTTTGGACACTGTACGCGTCGCGGAGGAAGGGAACACCTTCTCGGGAACACTGCAGTGTAGACGCTGTGCGCGGCGAGAAGGAAGGGAATGAATTCGAGGGATCGCCGCAGTGTAGACGCTGTGCGCGGTGAGGAGGAAGGGAATGCCTTCTTGGGAATACCGCTGTTTGAACACGGGACGCGGAGAACACTGCAGGAGCTTGACTTGAAATATGAGTCACAGAGGAAGAAATACTGCAACTCACTGTGGACAGGACCGTATTAGTTTCAACAATCAGAAGCACCGAATGCTTAGAGGAAGGCACCTAAATACTTTCACGGATCACGTGATAGAGGCAGTACCTAAAGGTATCACATGATCCTATGCTGAGAATCAACACCTTTTTGTGGGGAGTTTGTTAAAGAACCTCCACCTTGTATAGAATGGCTTTGCTGCCGATCTAACAGCATACAAGTTCTTTCTACCGAGGGAAGATGAGTGAGGCATGACAAACAGATAGCACCCGCATTTACACATGACATACAAACAGATACTGCAAGGCCTGCGGAGGACAGTCCAACAGGACAATTGATGCCAGGGGAAAATGTGTATGTGAGAAGTTTTGTGCGCAGGTGGAATTCCCCAAGGTTTCATGGACCTTACGAGGTCATATATTGTACACCAAACGCAGTGAAGGTAAAGGGGTTGAAATAGTGGGTGCATCTGTCAGGCGTAAGACAAGCACACTATAGTACAACCCTCAGAGTGAACAAAATGAAAGCAACAAGGTTGCAAATGGCTAATGTACAGGTCAGCAAAATTCAAAGCAACATAACAAATAACAAAGAATGGTCCACAAGTCAAAATGTATGATAACGGTAAAATACTGTAAGAAATGATGTGATTATAAATGTGTATATGTGTATAAGAAGAAAGATATAGGTCACTCTCTCACTCTCTCTCTCTCTCTCTCTCTCTCGCTCTCTCTCTCGCTCTCTCTCTCGCTTTCTCTCTCTCTCTCTCTCTTTCTCTCTCTCTCTCTCTCTCTCTCTCCGTCTCTCTCTCTATCTCTTACTAGGGATATGCAAAGTGAAAATATGCTAAACAATATAAGAAAAAAGTATATGAGTGAGAAAAGAAGAAAAAAAATAATAATAATGGACAAAAGTGATTTAAAATATATATATATATATATATATATATATATATATATATATATATGGTGAAAAAAAGAGGAGAGGGGCGCACTCCAGTTCCCTGCACAGTAAACCTTCTCAGCCACAGGTGTTCTCCTCCGACCGGTTTCTGTGCCAATACACGTCATCAGGGAGGCTGTCTTAACTTGCAGCTCACAGCAAGTGCAGGTGTTAACACTTAGTGATGATTCTGCTGCAAGGACTTCTGGTAGCTGTAGTCATCAGGTTTGCAGGGAACAGACTCACACCCAATCCCACAGTGGGGAAAGGGGGGGAGTAGCCTACAGTGAGGCACTCCAAAGTTGGGCATAAATTACCCCGGTGCAGCACCCTATAAGATTTCTGAAGATTCCACCCTTCAGAAAACTTGCAAATGTGGTGAAAAAAAGAGGAGAGGGGCGCACTCCAGTTCCCTGCACAGTAAACCTTCTCAGCCACAGGTGTTCTCCTCCGACCGGTTTCTGTGCCAATACACGTCATCAGGGAGGCTGTTTTAACTTGCAGCTCACAGCAAGTGCAGGTGTTAACACTTAGTGATGATTCTGCTGCAAGGACTTCTGGTAGCTGTAGTCATCAGGTTTGCAGGGAACAGACTCACACCCAATCCCACAGTGGGGAAAGGGGGGGGAGTAGCCTACAGTGAGGCACTCCAAAGTTGGGCATAAATTACCCCGGTGCAGCACCCTATAAGATTTCTGAAGATTCCACCCTTCAGAAAACTTGCAAATGTGGTGAAAAAAAGAGGAGAGGGGCGCACTCCAGTTCCCTGCACAGTAAACCTTCTCAGCCACAGGTGTTCTCCTCCGACCGGTTTCTGTGCCAATACACGTCATCAGGGAGGCTGTCTTAACTTGCAGCTCACAGCAAGTGCAGGTGTTAACACTTAGTGATGATTCTGCTGCAAGGACTTCTGGTAGCTGTAGTCATCAGGTTTGCAGGGAACAGACTCACACCCAATCCCACAGTGGGGAAAGGGGGGGAGTAGCCTACAGTGAGGCACTCCAAAGTTGGGCATAAATTACCCCGGTGCAGCACCCTATAAGATTTCTGAAGATTCCACCCTTCAGAAAACTTGCAAATGTGGTGAAAAAAAGAGGAGAGGGGCGCACTCCAGTTCCCTGCACAGTAAACCTTCTCAGCCACAGGTGTTCTCCTCCGACCGGTTTCTGTGCCAATACACGTCATCAGGGAGGCTGTCTTAACTTGCAGCTCACAGCAAGTGCAGGTGTTAACACTTAGTGATGATTCTGCTGCAAGGACTTCTGGTAGCTGTAGTCATCAGGTTTGCAGGGAACAGACTCACACCCAATCCCACAGTGGGGAAAGGGGGGGAGTAGCCTACAGTGAGGCACTCCAAAGTTGGGCATAAATTACCCCGGTGCAGCACCCTATAAGATTTCTGAAGATTCCACCCTTCAGAAAACTTGCAAATGTGGTGAAAAAAGAGGAGAGGGGCGCACTCCAGTTCCCTGCACAGTAAACCTTCTCAGCCACAGGTGTTCTCCTCCGACCGGTTTCTGTGCCAATACACGTCATCAGGGAGGCTGTCTTAACTTGCAGCTCACAGCAAGTGCAGGTGTTAACACTTAGTGATGATTCTGCTGCAAGGACTTCTGGTAGCTGTAGTCATCAGGTTTGCAGGGAACAGACTCACACCCAATCCCACAGTGGGGAAAGGGGGGGAGTAGCCTACAGTGAGGCACTCCAAAGTTGGGCATAAATTACCCCGGTGCAGCACCCTATAAGATTTCTGAAGATTCCAGCCTTCAGAAAACTTGCAAATGTGGTGAAAAAAAGAGGAGAGGGGCGCACTCCAGTTCCCTGCACAGTAAACCTTCTCAGCCACAGGTGTTCTCCTCCGACCGGTTTCTGTGCCAATACACGTCATCAGGGAGGCTGTCTTAACTTGCAGCTCACAGCAAGTGCAGGTGTTAACACTTAGTGATGATTCTGCTGCAAGGACTTCTGGTAGCTGTAGTCATCAGGTTTGCAGGGAACAGACTCACACCCAATCCCACAGTGGGGAAAGGGGGGGAGTAGCCTACAGTGAGGCACTCCAAAGTTGGGCATAAATTACCCCGGTGCAGCACCCTATAAGATTTCTGAAGATTCCACCCTTCAGAAAACTTGCAAATGTGGTGAAAAAAAGAGGAGAGGGGCGCACTCCAGTTCCCTGCACAGTAAACCTTCTCAGCCACAGGTGTTCTCCTCCGACCGGTTTCTGTGCCAATACACGTCATCAGGGAGGCTGTCTTAACTTGCAGCTCACAGCAAGTGCAGGTGTTAACACTTAGTGATGATTCTGCTGCAAGGACTTCTGGTAGCTGTAGTCATCAGGTTTGCAGGGAACAGACTCACACCCAATCCCACAGTGGGGAAAGGGGGGGAGTAGCCTACAGTGAGGCACTCCAAAGTTGGGCATAAATTACCCCGGTGCAGCACCCTATAAGATTTCTGAAGATTCCACCCTTCAGAAAACTTGCAAATGTGGTGAAAAAAAGAGGAGAGGGGCGCACTCCAGTTCCCTGCACAGTAAACCTTCTCAGCCACAGGTGTTCTCCTCCGACCGGTTTCTGTGCCAATACACGTCATCAGGGAGGCTGTCTTAACTTGCAGCTCACAGCAAGTGCAGGTGTTAACACTTAGTGATGATTCTGCTGCAAGGACTTCTGGTAGCTGTAGTCATCAGGTTTGCAGGGAACAGACTCACACCCAATCCCACAGTGGGGAAAGGGGGGGAGTAGCCTACAGTGAGGCACTCCAAAGTTGGGCATAAATTACCCCGGTGCAGCACCCTATAAGATTTCTGAAGATTCCACCCTTCAGAAAACTTGCAAATGTGGTGAAAAAAAGAGGAGAGGGGCACACTCCAGTTCCCTGCACAGTAAACCTTCTCAGCCACAGGTGTTCTCCTCCGACCGGTTTCTGTGCCAATACACGTCATCAGGGAGGCTGTCTTAACTTGCAGCTCACAGCAAGTGCAGGTGTTAACACTTAGTGATGATTCTGCTGCAAGGACTTCTGGTAGCTGTAGTCATCAGGTTTGCAGGGAACAGACTCACACCCAATCCCACAGTGGGGAAAGGGGGGGAGTAGCCTACAGTGAGGCACTCCAAAGTTGGGCATGGAGTGCGCCCCTCTCCTCTTTTTTTCACCACATTTGCAAGTTTTCTGAAGGGTGGAATCTTCAGAAATCTTATAGGGTGCTGCACCGGGGTAATTTATGCCCAACTTTGGAGTGCCTCACTGTAGGCTACTCCCCCCCTTTCCCCACTGTGGGATTGGGTGTGAGTCTGTTCCCTGCAAACCTGATGACTACAGCTACCAGAAGTCCTTGCAGCAGAATCATCACTAAGTGTTAACACCTGCACTTGCTGTGAGCTGCAAGTTAAGACAGCCTCCCTGATGACGTGTATTGGCACAGAAACCGGTCGGAGGAGAACACCTGTGGCTGAGAAGGTTTACTGTGCAGGGAACTGGAGTGCGCCCCTCTCCTCTTTTTTTCACCACATTTGCAAGTTTTCTGAAGGGTGGAATCTTCAGAAATCTTATAGGGTGCTGCACCGGGGTAATTTATGCCCAACTTTGGAGTGCCTCACTGTAGGCTACTCCCCCCCTTTCCCCACTGTGGGATTGGGTGTGAGTCTGTTCCCTGCAAACCTGATGACTACAGCTACCAGAAGTCCTTGCAGCAGAATCATCACTAAGTGTTAACACCTGCACTTGCTGTGAGCTGCAAGTTAAGACAGCCTCCCTGATGACGTGTATTGGCACAGAAACCGGTCGGAGGAGAACACCTGTGGCTGAGAAGGTTTACTGTGCAGGGAACTGGAGTGCGCCCCTCTCCTCTTTTTTTCACCATATATAAATATATATACATATATTGTACTTAACAATTTTATATCGCCCCTTCAGGTGGAAACATGCCAGAAAGGAGGAGGGTCATCACTAACAGCGACACAAATATAGATAGCAATAGGGTAGATAGCAGAATTAATAAGTTGTATAACACGGAGTTCGATCTAAAATATGCTGCAATATTGTTTTCTGTGATGTTGTTTTTTGCGACGTGGTACTATTCGGTGGCTTTCATAATTAAGGATATGAAAGAGGGGGGGAGTGGGGCTAAACTGATACAGGAAGGATCGACACTCATATGGGCTGGAGTCACAACCATGTGGAAGCATAATGGCCTTGCAAACAATAATCTTACCACGTTGTATAAAAACCAAACCACCAAAACTACACTTTTCACTGCTTCCTCTGTAGAACTAAGTAAACTTAATGAGACCAATCAGTATGATGGGAACTACTCCTGGGAAAGTGAGGCTGATCTAATAAATACTGATGCATACATGACCAAAGAACCTACCTCACAAGGCACTGTAATGCACTTTCATCCTAACACTGTAAGTACTCAAGACACTCCAGTAACGCAGACCTGGCACGCTGATAGCGAATTAAGTGACTCAACATGGGCAGATATCTTTCCTATAAATTATAAAAGAGTGAAAATGGTAGAAAACAAGAGAGGGGAGGAGGAGACGGAAAAGGGGGATGCAAAGGGATAGATATGATGTCTACCATGGCCTGGGACTAGATGAGATTGAAGATCCCCACCACCCAGACCAGTAAAACAAATGATACTCAGACATGAGTGCGACGTCAAAGCAAGCCACAAATGAGAACTGCTATGTCTGTTCACTCATACTGCATGCATCAGGCACACCTAAAATACTTATACCTCAAGAAGTGCCCTTGTCGGATGCTCAATGTTGAATTCATCTTGTATTATGTAGAATTCGGAGCACCTTCGAGTCACACTCAGTTACAATAGAAATGCTGCAGAACGAGAGAACCTGTACGAGCAAGCTGCAAGGAGTAATTTGCATCAAAGAACCCTTTTTTGTCATCAGAGGGACAAGGTTCACAGAAAACAAGTGGCAAGACGAGAACATCAGTGCAAAGCAGAAGCATTACGAGGCTTAACTGAAGAGAACTTTCAATGGGTTAAAGAAATGTGCACTCCCGTCTGGTCCTAGCACATTGCATAGCTCACATGGGTTACCGCCCTTGAGAAACCCATCAAAACTCAGAGAAAAATACCACACAAACTTTGTTTTCATGGTGAAGGGAAGGTACAGATGGGCGCCAACAGGAAATGCAATAAAACGATTATCATACCAGACATGAAAAAAGGTACAGCAGCGCTCATGGACATGTATTGGGTGTGTGGCAAAGAAGCTTACCTTCATCTACCGGCGTTATGGCAGGATACATGCAGCCTGGCCACCCTGCACTCAGCGCTAATGGTAATACCAGAAAGCCATATCCAAGGGGGGAGAGAGTCGACTGGCATAGCAGCAGCAGGGGAATCGACTGGCATATCAGCAGCAGGGGAATCGGCTGGCACATTGGCAGCACCCCAATCAACAGCAACAGAGCCTTCCACATACGACATTCTGTCCAAAGATGAGCTACAAGACACATTGTCTCGCAAAAGGAGATCAAACTATATCTCCAACGAATCATCCAAACTTCTTGCCGAGATTCCTAACAGGTACAAGTTGTTTAACTAAGCTGAAACATTCTTTGCCTCCCTCCTTACACCAGGACTTCAGGCGCAAACAAACGCCAAATGGCTACAGGTCGTCCGCTGGGAGTTGATCCAACTGGCCAACGACACTGAAGAAGTGTTCAATGTAATCAAAGTGGAACTGTGCCCCTTTTGCCTAATGATGATGCAGATCTGGTACATCCTAGATCTTCTCACAGCAATGGACGGCGGTGTTTGCTGAAAAATCGGGAGCGCATGCTGTACATTCATACCTTTTGAAGATGCGGACAACGGGACCCTCTCCCACGTCATCTCGGCAGTACACAGCCAGGGAGAGAAAATGAGCAAGGAAGGCTGAATAGAGCCGAGCAACTGGTTTGAGATGTTCAACTGGATATCCTCCTGGTTCAGCACCATGATGAACATTTTTGTTCCAGTGGTCATTTTTCTTTTGCTATTTTTCTGTGTGTGCCAGTTAGGTATAAAATGTTGTGCAAAATCCATGCCAATTTCAACGCTGATGATGGTAACAATGGGCTAACCGACAACGGTAGCAACCACGATAGACGCACAAATACAAACTGGGGAGGATGCCCCACCAAAGTATTGCATTACAGCTGTATATCACCAACACGGGAACAGGGTGGACAACCTATATCACACTACATTTAAGGAACCAAGGGAGTTGCAATGGTACAAGGAAGAGTGGATGGATCTGGAAAGGGACGGGGCATATATATGACCTGCACACCGGATGAATACGCAAGGAGAGGGCAAAGCCTAAGAGGTGTATGTAGAGCTTGGATGCCAATAAAGGGTACACCAGCATGGGATGAGGCAGTAGCAGTGGCTGAGTGTTATCGGAGGGAGAACAATACAAATTAGTTTGTTACTTTAGATGTAACGAAAGGGTGGAATGTGTGGGAGTGAGGGGTCATTTAGGCCCCCCTCATACATTCAGCACTATGTAAGCCACTTGCTCGTACAATAATAGGTGACGCTTCCATTGCTTGCATGCACACTAGCAGTTTCATTAGCAGTGGCAGAGGCGAGGTTGTTGTGCAAGACACTTGGTTTCCATTTTGTGCACCCTCAACTCCATCTTTGGACTTTGACTCACTACAATAATATGAAAAGGTCTCTCTCCCCTCTGCAGTGCCACACACACCGCGCTCCTAGCCCCCCACCTTTTCTCACTCTGTCGGAAAGCTTTGCAGCTCCAGTTCTCACGGATGAGCCAGAGATAATTGAAACAAATGCCCTCATGTAACATTTCACTCTTCCTCTGAGATCACTGTCCTGTGTGTGAACCGGCCTGAAACATGCCCATCCGTCTCCACAAACCTGCCGGTGCCCTCTGATTCTCACTGTTTGGAAAATTACTGCCATTATGACCCAGTGCCCTCGCAAGGTATTCTCTTGATGTAACAGACATGTGATCCCGCTGAGCAGCCCACCCCAGTGTGCCCCCAACTAACATCAGACCTCTGTCACAATATATTGTACCCTAGAACTAACAAATGTCAGAATGCCTCGCAGCCTCTTTTGATGTGCCCGGATCCACCCCACCATCGATGTTATCTCACTGACCAGGACCCTAACCCCCGGGCTTCGTATGAGTCCCAATGAATGATGCTGTGATTTTATGCATACAATTTATAGGTTTATGATAATGTACTCAAAGGAGTTGTAATGACTGTTATTTAGTGCATGTCTAATAGTAGTATTTCATGTAATCTTATTTCGAGCCCGCTCTATCTCACCATGACTTGACCCTCACCCCTCCTGGACACAGGCAGCTGGACCTTGTGACGCTCACCCTCCCGCCAACTGGGCAGCCTATCCAGAAGAAGCAGCGTCTACAACGATATATGTGCCACCACTCTTCAACCAATCCTGCGATGTTGTAGTACCCTATGTTAGTTGCGTCATTTATGACGATGTTTTACTTTATAATTCCTTGTAACTGTATTGTTTGCTGTAGCGCTCTTGGGCAGCAGAGTTCTCTGGATGCCAATTTTATATAAACGAAACTTAATTCTCTCAACCTGTTCTTTATTTATATTTGCACGTTGAGTCGGGGAGTGGGCCTTCACATTGTGCTGCTTAGTTTTATTGAGATCAAAGTACATCTTGTATTGTTTTACACAAATATTTTGTATTAAAAGCACCATGCCGTTCAGCATCATTATTTGCACCTTTGATTTGTACAAATGTCCCATGTAAAGGCTTCAGCCTGACTGGTGTGGACAGCAGATAGCAATGGTGCTCCATGACCCCGGGTGCTGGGGACATCAGCATCAGCTGCATCTCCCTGACACAGTTGGGTGGAGGCCATGGCTCTCCCTGCATGGTCCGGGCACCTTGGCCACCAACGCCACCTCCGCCACCTCGTCCACCTTTGTCTCCATTCCCACGTGTTGCCCTCCCAGTCATGGCACTGATAGATTAGTGCAATGGGAGGTGCAGCTATCAATTGTCCTGCACAATTTCAGTCAGGGGGCAGTTTACGTGATGTTAAACGTACCAGTTTGCCCCCGCAAGGCTCAATGTAACCCCTGGGGAAAAATAAACGGGCCGCGTAATGCACAGGCACCCCAAAATATTGAAAATATGTTTATGCGACCCATCAGTAGCCCACGTGTAAAGGAAAAATGTAACGCAGTATGCTGTGGCACCCAGCAACACAAAAAATATGTACGCGAAGGACACATAAGCTACTGTGATGTTAAATAAGGGCTTATGCAACACACAGGGGCACCCACAGAATGCAAAATGCATACGCAACTCACCGTCAGCCTCAGAAGTACACTACTGTGTGCGTGGAGGCAATCCCCCACCAAAACAAGAGGCTTGCACGATTGCAGTATTGAAGAGATTGCGTGGAAATGAACACGTCCATCTGCTATAACTTGCAGAAGCGTGTGATGTTCTCCTATGCACTACTTTATCCCGATCCTAAATGCCACGCCCAACATTCAGTGCGTGTCACGTAATTTACATGCTTAGGCCCTTTCCTCTGATTTCACGCTGACGCGCGCTTTCTGCACATTTAGAGTCACTCTGTTTCCGGCTGCCCACGTGAGTAACACGGAAGAACCATGCTCCTGCCTACTAACCAATTTACCTGCCTCCAAGTGCCCCAAGCTGCCTCTTACGAGCCATCTGCTGCTGCCTGCCCACTGTGTGTGCCTATTGCCCACGTGCCCTGCAATTTTGGTGCTTGCTGTACAGCCATTGTCAGTGCTCCTATCGTCGTACCTGTGACCACCTCTGCTGATCCAGAAGACCCCCAACGTGCCAGAACATCGCTCCACAATCCAGCCACAGGACCACCTTGCCCACCCACACCTGCCTCTGGGGTTGCCATGTCTGAACTAACATCATTGGAGGTAAGTGGCAACCCCCCGGCAGCGAGGCAGAGGGCTGTCAGCTTCTCAGCTAGGGAAGTTCACATCCTAGTGGACCAAGTCCTGCAGCATTATGATGCCCTCTTCCACGGACAAGCGCAAGTCGGCAAGGAAGGATGAAGGAAGATCTGGGCGGACATTGTGGGTGCCATCAATGTGGAGGGGGTGGCACCTGGCGACTACCACCATGTCCACAAGTGCTGGGAGGACTACAAAGCCAGGACCCACATCAAGGCCCAGCACTTCCTCCAGGCTGGTGAGAACCAAGAAGGGCGCTGAGGCCGTTTGACCCCTGACAACATGCGGGTCCTGGAGTGGTTCTACTCAGCGCAGCACACCCAGGTCATGGAATGGCAGCTCTATCTGTAGTAGACTGGTAAGTGTCCATGTTGATGTGTGGTTGGAGTGTGCACCTTGACCTTATGTCAGGCATGCCTCTTGTACAGATGTATGTGTGCATGTCCCATACAGTGCTGCATGTGTGTCCATTCAAGCATGTGTGATATCAATGGTGTTCCAGTTGCAATGTGTGATGCGCTGCAGCATGTAACAATGTGCACATGGTTGCATACATGTGTATGACAGTGGCCGTGTGAGAGGTGTGACACATGGGTGCTGTCGGCAACATCATGGACATGCATGGTGTACTTGTGCATGTGTCTGAGAAGTGAGTGTGTGACTGGCCAACACTCCTGGATGGATGTTACTGGAGCATTTGAATGTGTGCTTGACTCTTGCTGGCAAATTGACATTGAGTGGACTCTGATGTGATGGTGCCATGTCGTGACTCAGGACTGTCAGATGATATCTGTGAATTACATGTATATGTCCCATTATGCATGTGAGGGGCATGCACATTTTGTAGGTGCTGACAGTCGCTTGTACATGGATGTGATTGGTGTGAAGGACAGTCATGTATGTGCTTGTGTGTTAATTGCATGTACCAGTGTGTTGTGGAGGGTGGTGATGTTTGTGGCCTTTGCCAGTGCAATTCATGTGAATAGGTTTTGTGCCATACACACAAATGTAAAGTACCCTGATGTATTTTTTTCTATGTCTCCCTATCCACAGCAACATTGGAAGAAGAGGGTAGAGAAGGTGCACCTGGAGCAATGGAGCAAGGCAGCGGGGATTCCTCCACCAGGCACAGACACAAAGCCCAGTCACGCACCCAGCAAATATAATCTTCGGGGAGCAAGGAGACTGGTGCCGCATCCGAGAGGGCGAAGGTGGTCGTGGACTCCATGCCAGTGGGAGGGACAGGTGAGGTTGCACAGGGGCAATCCAATGAGGAAGATGGTTGGGAGGCTTCCAGGTTGGTGGGGGAGGAGGAGGAGGGCACATGAGCCCAGTCCATGGGGCCCGGCAGGGGTGATCAGGTGGGTCTGACTAGTGCAGTCCAGACTCCGGGGCAGAAGGCAATGCAAGTCGCTGTGGAGGGGCCTGTGTCTAATCCTGCCCCTGGGACTGGGACTGCACCAGTAAGCACCTGTGGGCATGCCCCAAACCGGACCCATTCACAGTTGGCAGATGTTTCCACGCAAACGGATACACCAATAACTGCAGATGTCACCATTCGAGACAGGGTGGAACTGTTGCTAGCCAGTATCATGAGGCATACAGGCACCATTCGGGGCATACCAACTCAGGGAGGCAGGTATCGGCCAGCAGGCAGAAGGCAAATGTGGACCTTACCAAAAGGATGTCTTCCGTGTTGGAGGCAAATTTTACTTAAACTAGATTGTTAAGACTATATTGTTAAAGAGGGACACAGTAAGCTCCAAGGTTGATTCACGAAGTCAACCTTGTCACCCCAGTGCTCAACTGTAACTGGTAATTAGTTTGATTACTCAAAATATGACTAAGGGCTTGTGATTTACACCAGACAGAAATGAAAAGAGAGATGGTGCTCATGCTTAGAAAGTCATGGGCAGCGTGCACAGAGAATTCTAACAGTTTTAACAACGTACCAGGGTCGGGATACGATGGCTTAGAGAGAGGAATAAAGACAAAAGGGTCAAGACGGGGAGACTATGTGTTTCTCTGGGATGAGGAGATACTCACATTTCACGCTTGGGTTTGGAATTTTGGAACAGCCGACTGACGGTCTGGTCACCACATGGAGGGCGTGCCTTACAGCAAACAGCTGGGCAATTCTGGTCACCGAATGGCAAGTACAGCTGGGCAATTCGGGTCAGTGTATGGCAGGGTGGCAGCGGGCATGCAGTTAGTGGGCAAAAGCCAGGCTGGTGTCAGGATGCTTCCCAAAAAAATACCACAGCTTCTCCCTTTGGGTATTGGGATTTTTAGTAGGGTTTCAGGATTGAGGCCTTGTCGGGATGGTCAGCAATTCTTTGGCCTTGCTGGGATAGGAGCAGCTATGCTTTGGCTTTTCAGTGGGATCTGGAGTTTGGCAAGATGAATGTGGCAAATCAGGAACGCCGGCGCAGGACATTCAGGAAGAGTCTGTGTAGAGTTCTGTGAACCACCCCTTATATAGAGCCTGGTGACATCACAGAATTATTGGTGGGCAGAACTGAGCTAGGCCTACCTCCAAGACTCAGATAGGTCAGCCTCGAGGAGGAGTCCCAGTTTATGAGGTTGTATTTTATGAGGTAAAAAGCCATCTCACAATTCTTTTTGCCAAAAACTAGTTTTGCCATAAATGGCACATTTTTATATTTGTGGCATCTTAACAAATTACATAAGCAGGTTACATATTCTATGCAGAACATGCCAGTCCAACTCTGCAGTCTGTCAAACATTGTTTGCTCTTCTAATAATCTTTGGTCATGTTTAATGTGAAACAATCGGCCTAAAATTTTATAACTTTAGGTGTGTGCACATATACTATCATGGGACCTATTTCTGTTAATTTTTAATATTCCACAATATGTCCTTCCCCCATGATTTACATTATTCTGGTGTTCGTGTCCTATCCATGTTATTGACAGCCAAGATATCTTATTTGAAAGCCATGAAAACCATAGTTAAACTGTATAACCTTTACATTTCCTGTTGCAAAGATAAAGGTCGAACAAGTTTTATTTAAAAAATAGTCTTTGAAACAAATGGGCACTCTTTGTCCTACATTGGAACCATTTTTCTCTCTTCATCTACCCCCCAACTGTCAGTTCAGCCCATTGTGGAGGGGGGATTCACAGTTTGATTGAAGGTTTATGACTTCACAGGTTGGTGTCCCAGAAGTTCTATTGTAAAAGACTGGAGCACAGACCAAAGTCTGGAAAGGTAGGCCTTATCACTTGTCTATTAGGATCTACTGTGAATGGCCTTCTGTTGCTAGCATCCCCCATAAGCAGAAACCTGTCTTGGGCTGGTTTCTCCCTGGTTGCCAATGCAGTTTAATTTATTTTATTTATTTTTGCTCTGAATTAGAAGAAAACCTGCTGAATAAATCCATCTCATACATGTATTTCACAGCACAATCCCCTTTCACATTGCTAGGCAACGATACGTTTTTGATCAACACAGTACATAGTACATAGTACTTTTAAAACAGGCATTTTCTTCTTTGGTTTGCAAAAGCCCATTTTTGACACATGTGGTGACAGCTGCTAGCATTTTCCTTTCAAATTCGGTTTTTCCATCTGACTTCCCAATACTGTTCTGTAGCTGTAGCCAGCTTCTTTTACACAACATGAAATTGACATGTGCACAGAAAGCTAACATTTCTTTTCAAGCAGTGATTTGTGACATTTTGTATAAAAAGTGTAAGCGTTTTTCCGTGCCGCTGAAATAAAGCTTTTGTTACTTTTCTCAGATTTGGCTGGCACAGAGCCTGTCATTCAGGGATCATGCTTTCTTTTGCTGAAGCACAATGTGGATATGGATGGGGATGGCAAGACCTTATTAATAAAAGTAGTTTGATGAAACACAGATGAAAATAGCATCAGAGCAGCCACCTTCTCAATGTGAAAGATTCCCTTTTTCAATGGGAACTTTGGCATTGCAGCAAAGAGCGCTGCTTTTTCACTCCTCTCATTATGTACATATAAGCAACACACTGGCAGGCTTTTTTAGTGTGCCCCCTTCTTCTGTCCTGCCCAATATGTGTTTGGCAAGGTGTTGCAGCCATCTTTTTGTCATTGCAAAATGCAGTTTTGGTGTGAGGCAATGGTGCTCACAGGAGCCAGCACAGCCATTTTGCTGGTTCTGCTGAATTGCAGCTTGGTGATGTGGGGAAGTACTGCTGAGTGGGTAAATATATCCTACCGACCCCCCCCCCCCGACTCTTCTGAGATTCCTTGTCGAGGGAGAGTTGGGGAAAATAGGATTCATCAATGGGGCAAAGCGGGGTTCATCAGGTGGGCAAAACAGGGTTCACCAGGTGGATTCCTTCCGTCATCAGGGAGCGGTACTCCATGATCCTCCCGATGTCTCTCATTGTAGTATGGAGCGACACCTGCAGCTTCCCCTTAGGTCTTTCGTCATGGTGTGGAGCGACACACTGGCTTTTCCTTTGTTCTTTCCTTTCGCGGTCCTTGGAGAGGTCGCCTTGTTAATGAAATGGGCGGAACCAGTACGAGTCTATGAAATAACCAGAAACCGGTTACTCCATTTTCCCACTAACTGCCCTCCAAGAAGGTGGACAGCAGTGGAACACACATGCATTCAATAATGCCAGTGTTTTATACAACAAAGACAAATGATGAAAAATACTCCCTGTTAAATAATTATACCTATAAATCTATCTGACCCATTCTGGTTCTTCTTTTTTTTGTTCTTATTCATTAGATGTCTCCTCTATTTGATTTTCTCTTGGCTGCTCAATAAGTTGCAAAGTGTGCCTTGGGTGACAACTTTTTAACTGATTAGTATGGACCCATTTCTCTTCTGTCAGTTCTCCTTTGGGCATATGGATTCTGTAGGCGACAGGTGAAATTTTATCTACAATTTGAAAAGGACCACCGCCAGCTTGGTAAAAATGTACGCTCTTTGGTCTGGTTCCTTTGGAAATTGTACAAGCAGACCCTGTCTCCTACTTGGTATTCCTTTTTGGTTGTTTTAAATCATATTGAGTCTTCAGACTTTTCCATATTCCGCTGAGCGTACGCAAAAGCATGTTGAAGTTGTTTTCTTAGATTCTCAACATACTCATGAGTTGTGGAGGCATTTATCAGTGTCTGCTCTTGTGTTCTGTCACCATCCTTTGTCCAGTCATCAGCTCAAATGGAGACATCTTGGTCTCAGAAGAAGGTGTAGATCTGATAGCCATCAGGACAAGCAGTAATTGGAAGTCCCAACTTGGGCCAGAGTCTGCCACAAACTTGTTTTAAATGCTCACAATGGTTTTATTTTACCTCTCAACTCCCGCACTAGAGGACAGGTGTATGTAATGTGAAGTTTCCTTTTTACCCCAAGTATCTCCCACATCTTTGTCATCACTTCACTGGTGAAGTGGCTACCTCGGTCTTACTCAATCCTTTGTGGTTGATCATCAGGGCAGCTGCTGTTTCTGCCTTGCAATTTGGGGCCGGGAGACATTCCACCCATTTGGACCGTTAACATGTACTTGCTCCCCCCAGAGGAGCGAATCACGGGCCTGATGAAATTTACTTGTAAATCTGACCAAGGCAGTGTCATCCCCCTCTTCTGGAGGGGAGCTCGGTGTGTGAGTGAAGTTGGCTGAAATTGTGCCCACTCAAGACATCCCTTCAAGTATTGGTCAAGGTCCTGCCCCATGTGTGGCCATTGTGCAACCTCTCGCAAGACTTCTAAAGTAGTGTGAACCCCTGATGACCAGCTGTGGCTGCGTCATGGGCATGACAAAGCATCAGGCTTCGGAATGAGGTAGGGACCACCCACTGGTCACAGCCAGATATGGATCTCCTTACCAACAAACCATCTTGGATTTCGGAACATTTTTGGGCATTACATCAACACCCTGAGGTCCTCTTTCCCAATGTAATCGGTATCCATGAGAGGAAAGTTCTCAGGGTCCTCAATGTGTTGATAAAATATTCCAACAATTGGATCCTCTTTTTGTGCCATGATTAAATCAGCATCTGGGGTCCCCTTACTCCACTGGGCAGTTGAGAGTTCATTGTGAGTATTTGTCTGTGACCTAGTGATAGCACTGACCTGGATTTCCCCCAACAGGGACTCGAGCTCAAGGAGATCCCCCTGGATGGCTCCAATTTTGTCCAGCTGATCAGCTAGGTCGTTTCCAGTTTTGTCTGGGCCCTCTATTCTGGAATGACCCTTGATCTTCTTCCAGTAGATGGTCCTAACACTAGATGTGACCAGATCATCAATATTTTGGATTAGGTTACCATGTTTGGGAGGTTTGTTATTAGCCTATAGCATGCCTCTGGTTTTCCAATTAACGAGGTGCTCCACGAACCCTTTCTGGACATAATCTGAATCAGTGATTATGACCAGTTTGTGGAGTTGGTGTTGGACGGCAGTGAGGATGGCCTGATGAATTGCCATCAACACTGCCACCTAACTACTACTGGGACCAATTCTGTACCCAGAAGCTGGTTCTGGGGCATCATTCACCCATGCATTCCCAACGCTGGCCACCAGTTCCTTTTCGCCGTTGTTGTGAACATTGGTAGGAGCACCCGTCCACATACTCTGTGGGCATTCCCTCGAAGTTGTTTTCTTCATAGACTTTGTGCGGGGAATTCAGGTATACCTCCATGTTGTCCTGGGTTTTAAGACTTTCATCCTTGAGACAGTTTACTCTGGCACAATCATGCAAGTCAGCCAGACCTTGTGCGAGGGGACTATTCTTGTTTTGGCCATATCTGAACTCCACATGAAAGCCTTGCATTGACAGAATCCAGGAAGTAAATCTGGAATTACTCACATTTCCGGCCCGGATTCTGTCACTTTGGAGATATTGCAGAGGCAGGTGTGCAGTCTCCACTATGATGTGTTCCCCCTGGATAAATGGGTGGTTACTTTTCAATGCCCACACCGTTGACAGGAGTGCCTTCTCACAATCGTTGAATTTGTCCACCACAGAGGATAAAGTCTTGCTTGCATTGGAGATGACTTTATTGACCTTGTCATGCTTTTGATATAATAATGCTGTCAAGCATTTATTCGAGAACCATGTCTCCAAAAATAACTCCTTGTGTTTGACAGGTTAAGCTAGACAAGGCTCTTGTGAGAGGCTTCTTTTGAGTTGCTTTAGTGCCTCGGCTTGTTCTGGACCCCACTCCCACTTGACTCCCCCTTCGAGAGATGCATTAGGGGTCTTGTGATCTCTGCGTAATCCTCAATGAACTTCCTACTGTAATTAGTCTGTCCACGGAGTCTTCTTAGCTCACACAGAGTTGTGGAGTGTTTTAGTTTTAGGAGTGCTTCCACTTTCTTCTCCTGGGGGCAGAGACCCTCGGGAGTTATTTCATGCCCCAAGAAGTTGACACAGGTTCTGCACCACTGCGCCTTTTGAAACGACAGTTTTGCTCTGGCAACCCTCAACTGGCTCAGAACATAACGGATTTCCGCTATTTGTTCCTCCACAGTTGAGCTTTATATCAGGACATCATTCACATAGGCCCGGAACCCCTTGCACCCAAGTCGGGCATGGCCTTATGTAGGGAGATATTGAATCTGTTGCCAGAGTTTATGTATCCGAAGGTCATCTGGGTCCACATGTACTGCTGCCCCCCAAAGGTAAAGGCCAGCTTGTATTGATCCTCCCTACTGACAAGCACGATCCAGTAGCCATTGGTCAGGTCAATGGCAGTGTATACCTTTGACCCCTGGATTTGGGCCAGTCCTTGGTCAATGTATGGGAGAGGCCATCGGGACATGTGGACCCATTTATTTATCTCCCTAAGGTCAGCACAGAGTCTACACTGGCCGTTTGGTCTTAAAATCCCTAGCACGGTGCTGTGGACTGGACAAATTATCCCACGGGACTCAAGGTTTTTGGTGATTTCTGTCAGGGACTCCAGGGATGTGAGAGGCAAGCGATATTGCTTCACAAACGCTGGAGTCATTCCAGGGTCCATGGGAATTGTAGTATGGATTTTGGTGCGACCACAGTCATACGAGTACACAGCAAGAGATCTTGAAAATGTAAGAATACCTGTTTCAACTTTTGCTTTTGCTCCGGAGTCTCACAGGCATCAGCTAGGTTGACCCACTCTTCAACCATTTGCCTGAAGTCTGGAAAGACTTCCGGTTTTGCTATCTCAGCGACCTCCTCCAACTGGGTGGAGAGGTCTCTGGTTAGAGTATTGACCCGGACAGAGGGTTTCAGGTAGAAGAGGCAGTCATGGTGGACCTGGAATATCACCTCATCCTGCCTGATGTCACAGGTCAACTCTTCCTCACCGTAAGGGCATGAAGAGTACACCAGGAAATTCCCCCCTTGCCGGGTGAAATTCTGTCTGGTGGTAAGTCATTGTCACTGACATTGTCAAAACAGTCATTTGGGGATTGGTCCTATTAGTTAATTTCCTAGATCCATGGAAAAATGTTGGTCATCAACCACCATTCCAATAATGGTGCCTGCGCCCAGAATGATACTCTTGAGGTCGCTGTTATCCACCAATATTAAAATGGTGTTGTGTTCTGTATTAACTAATGGTGTTGGGTTTAACCCCAACCCCTGCTGTTGGAGATGGGCATTAAGGTGTACATATGTGTCAGGATTTTGCAGTTTCTGTCCTCTTTCAATTTTTTATTCAAGTGGGAATAGTCGTGTCCGTCCTGGGTTGGTGACCTCTTCTCCAATTTCAACTTCATCTGCATACGGCAACATTTGGGCTGACCGAAATACTTTTTCAGAATCATCAAAGTCCATGGGATTTCCCTCTAGTCGGGACCAGGCTTTGTAATTTATCAGGTCCAAATTAATGACAAAGCGATTGAGAACGTCACTGCCTAAATAAAATGCAGCAGGGACATCTCCCACGACCCAACAATTGTTACCAATAGAAATTTTGAGCCTACACCTGCTAGGCAGGAGATGTTTGGAATTGGGAGTTTCCATGCCCATTTCCCACTTATCAATCAATTTAAATTTGGGAATGGCTGGATCTTTTGGGAGATTTCTGAACATGGCTTCGCTGATGAAGCTCTTTCCGTTGTTCACGCACACTCGGGCGAGAACAGACTCCTTCCCTTCATTTAACTGAATAGGGAGGAACAACTGTCCTCTAATTTTCTGAATATCAGCTAAACTTTGAGCTGGTTTCTCATCACTTTTGGCTTTTGTTAATCAGCATAAAATTTCAAAGTATTTCCTTCCAGTTTGAAATGCCACTTAAAACTGGAAGGAAGGTTGATTTTCAGGAATGGAGAGGAGTTCCCATCACCAGTTTGTTGTCATACAGAAATGACTGTAACGTCAGGTATTTGATTGTTCTGGAAATGAAACGCAATATGATCAGGTTTTTGTTCAACCATGTGGCATGTGTCATTTAAACTAACATGGTTGACACTCTGTTTTAATTTTATTGGACTGTTAGTCTGAGTCCAGAGGACCTTGTTCACACAGTCTATTAGGGGGGACAACCTATGCAGGATGTCATTCCCTAGTAGACAGGGTGTTCCCTCTGGAATCACGACTATGATCAGGTGTTTCACTTTGTGTCGCCCAATTTTTATTTCCAACTCTGCAGTCCCCTCGACAGGAATTTCCTTCCCGTCGAAGTTCTGGAGTTGTCCAGTAAGAGGGGTGAGAGGGATCTAGTGTCTCTCCCCCCTTCCTGAATTCAGCTGCTCAAAGGCCCCTTTGGACAGAAGCTTGTAATCCAGTGTCCACCAGTGCTGAAAATGTACATTGCCCTTGCACTTGGATCAGGGCATAAAATCTACCTTCCTTCTCCTCAAGTGGGCAAAGGTAATGTGCATTTTGAGCAAGTTGGGTGGTCATTTTCTTTATTTTGGACTCGACACAGGGATCGTTTGGGCATAATTCTGTGTTGGAGTTTGGGAATCTGAAAGCAACATTTTACATTCTGATATTTGGGGAGTTTTGGGCGTCCCTTTTTCTGATTCTGGGCTGCCCTTCCCTTCTAGGAGGCAGTCACCAGAATTGATTTGGGAAGTTTGGGAATCCTATTTTTCTGATTCTGGGCTGCTCCCCCCCCCCTTCTTGGAGGCAGTCACCAGAATCAGTTTGTTAGGTGTGGGATCCCTGCTTTAAGATTTGATTCTCTGGATGCTCATTCTGGGCTTCAAGAATGGGTGATTCTGAATCAGTCCCCACATCCACCCAGTCTTCATTTAGATCTCTTGGGACCCATTTTTCTTTGGGAGGAGTTCCCCCGTCCCTGAAGGATAAGATTTCTTTTCACAGAATCCTCTGAGGATTCTTCCCCTTCAAACTGGAGGACACTGACTTCCTCTACAAAATGGGCCTTTTTAAGGTCTTTATTTCTCCTACCCACCCTCTGTTCCCTGGGTTACAGATTTTCAGGGGCAGGAGATTTTTATTCCGGTTCCGGGGTGTCGAGGGGCTTTTAACGGGTGAGGAAAGAAGCTTCCTCTAGGGCTTTACAGCCCCCTTACCCCTGTGCCTCCACCTCTGGAACCGGTGAATTGTTGGGGTTCTCTCCCCGTTATTGTTCTTGGGTGCCAGACCATTGGTTTGTGGGGTTCTGAGCCGCCGTGTTCATCTGAGGGTTCTGTTGAGCCCTCAACATGTGACCCAGATCCTGGGTAAGGTTCTGCACCTGGCGCTCCAGTTTGGACACCCGTTCCAGCTGGTATGGGGGTCATTGCTCATACCTCGGTTGTTCACGGGAAGGGTAACTATCCCTTCTCCCGTAGTACCCTGGGGATGGTGGATTTTGGTAGCCCTCCCTCCTTGGCCTCCCCTCTCCCGGATTGGGTTGTCTGGACTACTGAACCTGGGGAAAGAAGGGAGGGTTGGCCTGCAGGTTGGGGTTTTGAGGGTACTGCGGAAACAAACTTAACCCAGGATTTCGGGAATTACTGCCCTCCTGAGGGAAGTTAGGAGGGACGTTTCCTGGGGGAGTACTTACCTGGCAGGTCCCCCCACCCCCTTGGGCTGGAGGAGTCCATACATACCCCAAGATAGGCTGGTTGCCCTTGTACCTGGGACTTATATATTCAGGAGAATTAGGGGTCCCATTAGTGGGATTACCTCCCTGATTGCCACCTGTTTGTGATTGGCCTGAAAGCCTTCTTGGCCTCTGGTTTTGCTGGTTTGGGATTGGTGCATTTTTTGGCTCCCCCATTTCCAGGTCTAAAATGGGGGCAAACTTCACCTCCGCTACCTTAGCAGCAGGAGGGGTGTTGGCTGGCTTGGAGTTTTTAACCTGAATTTATTTTCAGCAGGTTTTTGGACTTTGTAAATGAGGGTTGCCTGCTCTATTACCCAGTCCAGAGATATTTTATTGTGGAAATCCCTCACCAGCTGGGTCATAATATACTATGGGAGCACATGAAAGAAGGTAGTTATAAACTCCCTGCTATCCGTGTGCACCCTACTAGTGGTTTGTGTAAAGGCGCATTTTAGCTGCTGCACAAATTCTCGTGGAGCCTGATCTTCCACGCACTGCAAATTGTCGGCCGCTTTGCGAGCCTCTTGGGGGTTTCTGTGGGCGGAAAAGTGTTTTGAGATGGCCGCCCTGTAGGTGGACCATCTTGAATGGTTCTGGTACTCCAGTCCAGCAAAGAAGCTGGAGTACTCTGGAGAGAACGTCCACTTAGCATAATCTATGCAGTTCTGGTAGTCTTTAAGACAGAAAGTGTTGTCCATCATCTGCTCATAGAGTTCCAAATGTTCCCAGACAGAATATTTGGCGTTTTTGTGGTATTGGGTTATGAAACTTCTAATGGCCTTAATCTGCTAATGGGGTCTTTCGCCATAACTCTCTTTAGTTTATTTGCCTTCTTTGGCTTTGTCACGCGAGACCTCTCGCCCTCAGAATCAGAGGCGCTACTGTTGAAGGACCCCTCCTGAACTTCTAGGCGCTCCCTGATTCTGTGAGCCTGTGAGGGGCTCACAGAATGGTGGGGCCTAGTTTCTTCTCCCCTGTGGCACACAGGAGATTAGTCTTTTGACTCCTCCCTGTGTCCACGGTTGGCAGAGTATCCCCCCAATGCCCTAGTTGGGTGGAGGTCTTCAGGATGCTCTTTTGGGGTGTCTTTTCCTGTTGTTCCTGGACAAAGCAAACCAACTTGTCTCTATGGAGGTAGTGATTCTGCAGATCTGATTCCCTGACCTTCTCCTCATAGGAGGTTTCCTGGTCAGAGACATCAGCCTTCATATTCTTGCACCTGTACAGGGACGCCCTTCAATCAATTTCTGGGGGATGCTGACCTGTCAGCTCCATTATGCTCGGCCTATTTAATTCTGATGGCCTCATGGTTCTTGGCTCATGTTAACCGGTAGCCATTAAGTCAGCAGTGCACAAAGTGTTAAATGGGTTTAAGTCCCTTAGTACAGAGGTCATCATAATATGATCAGGGGTTGCCCTTTCCCTCTCTACCTGTTCGGGGTCCCTCTAGTTTGTGTTAGATCCAGGATGCTCTTTCTCCAGCCTCAATAGTTTTTCTTTCTAAGCCCCTATCTCTTGATAATAGGCAAAGATCTGAGCCTTTTGCTCGGTATTAGGGTTTTACTGACCTCTATGATCCGCTCTTGAGCTGCCACTTGTTTGTGGAGTCCATAATTTTCCTCACCGAGGGCTTCATTATCTCTTTGTGCTGCCTGTATAGTTTGGGTACCCTGAGGCAATTTTTGTTGTAGGAGGTGAGCCTCCCTTTTCTGCACATTTAGAGCCTCTATGGCCTGCTCTAACTCGAGTTCCATTTGTCTCCTATGTCCCATTAATTTATCATATTCTTCTTTTAGGCCAGTCATAGTATACCAGAGTCCCTGAAGGTCTGACTCCCTTTTCTTCAGATTGGTTTTTAAATTACACATTTCCTGGTGGAGGGCCTCTTTCTCCTGATACAGAGCGCCCCTTTGTTCAGCCAGGACATCCCTTTGTTGTGTTATGGCACCTAATGTCTGGCGCTCTTCCTTAAATTCTGCTTGTGAGTGGAGGTCTCACATAATTAATTTATTATTTTCCTCTTCCATTTTTTTTATCTGATTCCGTAAAGTGGCCATTTGCTCTATGCTGGCATTATTGTATCTCACTGTTGTTCTAATTTCAGTTGACCCTCTTCCAAGGAGTCAACCTTTTCTTGGCACTCCATTCTTAAAGCATTTAATTGGGCCTCTTGGTCTACATTATGCTGGTGTTGGAGAACCAAGTCCTCTTTTTATTTATTAATATTGTCTCCAGATCCTGCCTCAGCATCTTGGCTCTTTTGCAATTTTTGTTCTGCTCATTTCAGTTCAGTCTGGATTTGAGCTAAAAGATCGGATTGATTTTGCGCAAGGGTTCTATTTTCCTCATGCTTTTCCCGCATCACTCACATATGGAGATACATATAGGCCGTAATTCTGACAATTTTAATCTGCTCCTCTTTAATTTTTGGAGTCATGCATAACTCGCTCAAAGCTTGGTGTAATAGGCCACCGTCCTGCCATGTATCCATGTCTATGGCGGTGACCTATCTCATTATTTCTTCTAGCCAGACTTTTTTCATCTTGTTTTGGCCAATCCGCCCTGACAAATAGTTTGTGCAGTAGGTGCTCCCTAGCTATGTTGATCTCTACTGTGGCCATTTTGGAGAGTATTCTTTCTTTATTAATTTATTTGTGTAAGGGTAATCTGTATTCTTTTGCTTTTTGTCTATTTTTGGGGTTGATTTAGCTTTAATTTTATAGACAGGCCTGGTACTTAGGGTTTTTGTTTTGGGGAGGTGCTTCTACAGTGTAACCCAGTATTCCAACTACACAAAGTATCACTACCTTGCAGGTTAGTCTGCTGTGTTAGGCTGTCACGGGTGAATAAACAAACTCAATCCCCGACTCGAGCCCCCAATTTGTTAAGGATTCCAATCTGGCATCACACACCGGACCAGGACACTTGGTCTTATCCTGTGATGTGGCGCTCAATAGGAATGCTTTTTCTTTACTTTCAATTAATTCAAATTGAGCCGATACCCGACCCGTCTCACACCCTCTTTTACAAATACCCCGGGGCACAATGGACCAGGAATAGGCCGGTTGGTGAAAAATACAATAATTATTTATTTTGAAAAATTAACAAAAATCACACAAATTTTAATATGGGGCAGAAATCACCAATGGGGTGATAATTACAATGGGAATGGAAGCAATGCACTTGGTTGATCTTCTATATGAACATATCCAACGCACAATTGAATAGGAACACCTTTTGAATTAGGATAGATAGGACCCAAGTTAAGGTGTTCCCCTGCAATGTTCCCTCAACCCACGAATAATCGAAAGATAGAAAGAAGCAGCAGGTAGTTAGGGATAAGAGGCAGCAAACAGAATCAAAATCTGATCTTCCCTTGCAAAATCAGAGGGAAATCCCTTGCAAAGGCCTAAAATAATACTCAGATTTTGATAAATAATTAATCATATGCGTTTTGGAATAATGCTCTGCATATGTTTTATCACAGTATAAGGGATGTTATATCACTAGCAACCATAAGGGAAGGCATCACAAAACAGATTTGAAATTGAAAACCAAGTGCAATCAAATCACATGTTGGAAAGTTGCATTTTTACACAGAAGCAGTTTTATATGCAAAAACGGTTTTAAAAATAAATGGGTGAAAAACACTGAATTTGAATGCGGTTTTTGGGCTGGGGAACAGATGTATATCACAGGGACAATATCAAAGTGAAAGGATGGTAATAGCTAAAGATTTGGATAAGATCTTCGGGGTGGAATGGGGTTCAGTTTTAGGAAAATAGAGCAGTTAGAAATAAGAAAAACGGTTTTAAAATGAAAGGCACATTTTACTTAAACTAGATTATTAAGACTATATTGTTAAAGAGGGACACAGTAAGCTCCAAGGTTGATTCAAAAAGTCAACGTTGTCACCCCACTGCTCAACTTTAACTGGGAATTAGTTTGATTACTCAAAATATGATTTACACCAGACAGAAATGAAAAGAGAGATGGCGCTCACACTTAGAAAGTCAAGGGCAGGGTGCACAGAGAATTCTAACAGTTTTAACATGTTACCAGGGTAGGGATAGGATTGTTTAGAGAGAGGAACAAAGACAAAAGGGTCAAGACGGGAGACTATGGGCCTCACTACGAGTCCGGCGGTAACCGTGGTGGAAAAATCGGCAGGTTACAGCCGGACCCGTATTACCATTCCACCTCTGTGATTCCCGGAATCACCGGAGCATTATGACCCCAGTGACCCGGGAATTCCAGGGGCGGAATTCTGTTAATCCCCATTCCCATGGGGATGGGGACAATGGAAACACTGGTTCTGTCTGTGATGAAGCCGGTGTTTCCATGTCCTCCTGCAGGCGGGTGGTGTAAATCCCGCCAGGTCAGACCTCAGTGACACCTCCTGCGTGCAGGACTCTTAATCAGCCGGTCCAGAAACAACGGTGGCAGTGGTTTTACCACCACCATTTTTTCCGGACCGGCAGGGTCGTAATGAGGCCCTATGTGTTTCTCTGGGATGAGGAGATACTCACATTGCACGCTTGGGTTTGGAATTTTGGAACAGCGGACTCGGTCTGGTCACCACACGGCGGGCGCGCCTTACAGCAAACAGCTGGGCAATTCTGGTCACCGGATGGCAAGTACAGCTGGGCAATTCGGGTCAGTGTATGGCAGGGTAGCAGTGGGCATGCAGTTAGTGGGCAAAAGCCAGGCTGGTGTCAGGATGCGTCCCAAAAAAATACAACAGCTCTCCCTTTGGGTATTGGGATTTTTAGCAGTGTTTCAGGATTGAGGCCTTGCTGGGATGGTCAACAATGTTTTGTCCTTGCTGGGATAGGATCAGCTATGCTCTGGCTTTTCAGTGGGATCTAAAGTCTGGCAGATGAATTTAGAAGATGAGGAACGCCGGCGCAGGAAATTCAGGAAGAGTCTGTGTAGAGTTCTGTCAACCACCCCTTATATAGAGCCTGGTGTCATCACAGAATTATTGGTGGGGAGAACTGAGCTAGGCCTACCTCTAAGAGTTAGATAGGTCAGCCTTAGTTAATCACCTCCTCGAGGAGGAGTCCCAGTTTATGAGGTTGCATTTTATGAGGTAAAAAAATTATTTCAGAGGACCACCGAGGTGCAGGAGCCCTCAACACTGCAGGAGCAGTGGGCTAGCCCTCCACCAGAGTGCATCCACCCTAAGGTTGGCTCCCTGCCTATTTTTAGCCCCCTGGGCTCGAAAATCCCACCCACTGAAAAGTGCTCCTCCTAGCCCCATAATTACACATGAGCAGTGTAAATTATATTTTTATTGAAAAAACGACTTCTGTGCCTCCATTGGAACACATGAGGTGTTCCTTCATCAACATGACCGCCAACCTCCTCCTTGCCAAGAAGGCGACCACATGACATCCAGGAGAGCCCCCATTGGCCAACTGCAACTACAGAAGGCCAATCAGGCGCTGGCAGGCAAACGCCGGCCCCCTCATCCAAGGGATCCTCATCACAAGGAACTTTTCCTGTCTGGAGCCTGTCAGGAGGCACCTGAGCCCTGGGCTAAAGACTCTGCCCATTTTCTGATAAGCCTGCCCTGACCCTGCAGCTTGCCCACACCTCCCCAGAACCTAACCTTTCCACCTAATCCCTTCATGCAGTACACCTCATGGGTGCCTCTGCTTTCCACTGACTTTGGACAATTGCTTGCTATCAACTGGTCTATTGTTGTTATATAATATCTCACTATACTATTTAGCGCATTTACCAGTATTGCTTATCCGCTTGTACTGTATCCTCCTGTGCAGCCAACTGCTACCTATTATGCCCTGCCACCATTTAGCCTCTGCCTGCCCCACTTAGAAAATCGAATTTAGGCATTGTATTTTGTTGAACTGCTACCTATTATGCCCTGCCACCATTTAGCCTCTGCCTGCCCCACTTAGAAAATCGAATTAGGCATTGTATTTTGTTGAACTGCCACCTATTATGCCCTGCCACTGAACTACCTAGCACTAGTCGCACGATCCCCCTGTCATTTCTGTCACATACGAGCAGCATACACCAGCTGTACACACAAACACACACACACACACACACACACACACACACAGCCACTCTCCACGATCATGATGCCCAAGAATGCACATCCCAACCATAGCATAGTTTCACTCTCCTGCACTCTCCCTGCCACACTCTGCTCAGCCAGCCTAACATCCATCCTTATAGCCCTCACTATAATGGCCTGTATGCCTCCCCACATATTCCCAGCACACCTCACCCAGCACCCGGCACTAAATTCACATGCCGCAGCACCAGACTACAACATCACACAGTCTCGGCCACCTAGCCTAGCCACCAGACTCCGCAATCTCAGAAATCGATCACTTCCTAGGTATTTACTCTGCTCACCCACACCCATCACAACTAGAAACACCAGATTAGGCACCCGCACTGCACCACTACCCCATGCTAAGATGAGCATAGGCACTGCCCCTCTCCCCCCACCACCCCAACATGCCTCTACACTACTTCACATTAAGCTCCTCACTACCACACACCACAACAAGCACACTTCACCCCATACTAGTACAAACAAAAACATCAAAGGCACACAACACCCCCCTCTTAAATGTGCACTACTGAATGTATGCTCCCTACCTGCACATGCCCTCGAGATAAATGATCTACTATCCACACTTAATCTGGACTTACTTTCCATCACCGAATCCTGACTCAATGATGCCTCCTGCCCAGCCATCGCACTAGCCCTACCCACAGGATACACCATCCTTAGGCAAGATAGATGTGATAAGATTGGAGGGGGAGTCGCCCTTATCTACAAAGACTCACTATCCATCAGATTAGCAGATCATAGTACATGGGGTGGTAATGCTGATATCCTATCAGCCAAGCTTACGCTCTCCCCCAATAATCTAATCAACATCCACATCCTATACAGACCTCCAGGACTCCCAGCTGAATTCCAAGAGCACCTCTCCCATCGACTCAGCAACAACATTAAAAAGTCCTCCAAAATCCTTCTATTAGGAGACTTAAATTTAGGATACAATGATCCTAAGGATAAATCTGCCGCAACCCTAGCTAAAGAACTCGCAGACTTAGGTTTCTCCCAAAGAGTCCTCACCCCTACTCACTCCAAAGGCCACACCCTTGACTTGGTCATGGATCACAACTGTGCATCCAACATTACCTCAAACAACGCCCTTCCTTGGACGGACCACACATGCATCGAATTCCTCATCCCCACCAACCCTAAACCTAAGACTCTCACCCACGCACCACCTGTCACAATAAGAAGTTCTAAAAAACTCAATGCAGGCAACTTGCGTCCCCACCTTAAAAGCCCCTGCCTAGCACCACCTTTCTCTCAGGACCCAAATATACTATCAGCTATCTTCAATGATACTCTCACCAATGCCATAAACTCTATAGCCCCACTTGAAAGCAAGAAGGAAATAAAATCATTTCATTGCAACTCTTGGTTCTCGGAAGAACTCCAAACCCTCCGAGCTCAAAAGCGCCAGTCGCTTAATAACTGGCAAACGGATCCGAGTGATCTAAATAAGAGCCTCTTCAAACAAATAGCCCTCCAATATAAAAAAAAGCCATTTTAGCAGCAAAATCCAACTCCTTCAATGATAGGATCTCAAAGGCCAACTCCCAAGCTAAAGAAATATTCGCATTCTTTAATGAATTAGTCACTCCTCCGGCTACCGCTGACGAGATAACTAAAGACAAAGCCTGGTGTGCCAGCATTCAGTCCCCCATGTGCAACAAAATAAAACTCCTCCAGAACAAAATCCAAAACCACTGCAAAGCCCTCCCAAACCAAAAAACCAACCGCCCTACACAAGACAAGTGTAGTAATCTCAATCACGCTCAATTCTCCTTCAGAAACGTCACTGAACCTGAGGTCCTTAATCTCATCAAAAACCTCAAACCATCCCTCGGCAAAGCAGACATTTGCCCTCCCAAAATCATCAAGGAATGTGCCAATGACTTAGCACCCCTGATTACTGCCTTCATTAACACATCTTTCCAAACAGGAACTGTCCCAAACAATCTCAAGGAAGCCTAGGTGCGGCCACTTCTAAAAAAGGCCACACTTGACCCAGCGCAACCCAACAACTACAGACCGATAACGACCGTCCCGTTCCTCCTAAAAATCCTGGACAAAGCAGCTCACATCCAGATCCAATCATACATAGAAGCTAACTCCATACTAGGCAAAAGACAATCTGGCTTCCGTGTCGGGCATGGAACAGAATCCGCCTTATTAGACCTAAAAAATCAAATCTCCCAGATCATGGACAAAGGCAAACCTGCCTTGCTCCTCCTCCTCGATCTATCAGCTGCTTTTGACCTGGTAGATCACCAAACACTCACCACCCACCTCACCCATGCAGCCCATTTCTCTAATCAAGCAGCATCCTGGATCACTTCCTTCCTTGAAGGAAGAGCCATGAAGGTCTACTCCGACACAGCTAACGCAGATCCTACCACTATAAACTGCGGTGTCCCCCAAGGATATTATACAGCCCCCACCCTCTACAACCTCTTCACAAAACCCCTCTTCGACCTACTTGACTCCATGGGTGTTGCATATACAAACTATGCAGATGACACTCAAGTACTTTTACCCCTATCTGGAGTCTATCACCAAGACACCACGGCCCTTCACAACATCTATTCCACTATGCAAGCTTGGATGGCAATCAATGGCCTCTGTCTTAATGGGGAGAAGACTGAAATTCTCATCCTGGGCCAGACAAACACACTATCGAAACTAGGCCCCCAATACAACAACTTCAACATAGACAACTCAACCATCTCCGTATCATCCTCTGTCAAGACTCTAGGTGTTCACATTGATGCAAATCTATCGATGAACAAACAAGTCAGTGCCATAGCCTTTGCATCAGTGTTCAGCACCAAACTCATCAATGCCATTAAACCCTACTTATCCACCCCCGACCGCTTAGCCATAGCTAGAGCAACTATAGGAGCAAAACTGGAATATTGCAACGCCCTTCTAGCTGGCACCTCGTCTAAAAACATTCACAGACTGCAAACCACACAAAACAATGCCCTCAGAGCCGCCATGAGCTTCCCTACAAGAGACCATATATCCACCGCCAGACGTGAAGCACGGTGGCTCCAGGTCAAAGACTGTATTGCTCTGAAAATCCTCACCATCACTCACAGGTGCATCAACAAAACCGCTCCAGCATACCTATCTGAAGCAATATCAAGGACCACATCCACTCGCCCCACAAGAGCTCAGTACACCAACCAGCTACACATACAACGCATAAAGAGAGCCACAGCGGGAGGTCTAGGCTTCTCCTATATTGCACCGAAACTCTGGAACTCACTCCCTGCCACCCTTAGAGCTGAAACTTCCATCTCTGTCTTCCGCAACAACCTCATGGCCACTCTCCTCAACTAGCAAGTGGAGGACTGCCTCCTCCACTTCTGCCATGTATTTTGTAATATAACACAAATGTAATATAACTATATTGTAACCTGTATATATACTGCTAATGACTATGTAACTATATTGCAACCTGAATATATATTGCTAATGACCATGTAACTAAGTAACTAAGCTTTGTACTGTAACAAGTGCCACGATGTCCTCGGGCTGTTGTGCGCTATATAAATACGAATAAAACAAACAAAACAAAACAAACAAAAAGCCCCCCCACAGCCCTTTTTTGCCAAAGTACAGTTTTGTCATAAATGCCACATTTTTATAGTTGGGGCATCTTAACAAATTACATGAGCAGGTTACATGTTTTATGCTGAACATACCAGTCCAACTCTGCAGTCTGTATAACATTGTTTCATCCTTCTAATAATGTTTGATCATTTTTAATGTGGAACAATCGGCCTAAAATTCTATAACTTAAGGTGTGTGTACATACTATCATGGGACCTATTTCTGTTAATTTTTTAACATTCCATCATATGTCCTTCCCCCATGATTCACATTCTTCTAGTGTTTGTGTCCCTTCCATGTTATTGACAGCCAAGATATCTTATTTGAAAGCCATGAAAATCATATTTAAACTGTATAACTTTTACATTATTGCGAAGTCCTGTTGCAAAGATAAAAGTCTTAGAAGTTTAATTTAAAAATAGTCTTTGAAACAAATGGGCATCCTTTGTCCTTCACAGGAACCATTTTTCTCTCTTCAGCTACCCCCCCAACTGTCAGTCCAACCCATTGTGGAGGGGGGTTTCCCAGTTTGATGGAAGGTTTATGACTTCACAGATTGGTGTCCCAGAAGTTCCATTGTAAGAGACTGGAGCAAAGACCAAAGTCTGGAAAGGTAGCAATTATCCCTCGTGTGTTAGGATCTACTGTGAATGGCCTTCTGTTGCTAGCATCCCCCCTAAGCAGAAACCTTTCTTGGGCTGGTTTCTCCCTGGTTGCCAATGCAGTTTAATTTATTTTATTTATTTTTGCTCTGAATTAGAAGAAAACCTGCTGAATAAAACCATCTCATAAATGTATTTCACAGCACAATCCCCTTTCACATTGCTAGGCAACGATACATTTTTGTTCAACATAGTACATTTAAAACAGGCATTTTCTTCTTTGGTTTGTAAAAGCCAATTCTTGACACATGTGGTCACAGCTGCTAGCATTTTCCTTTCAAATTCGCGGTTTCCATCTGACTTCCCAATACTGTTCTGTAGCTGTAGCCAGCTTCTTTTTCACCGCAGTCTGTCCAAGGCAGGGGTCTCCATGAAATTGACATGTGCACAGAAAGGTAACGTTTCTTTTCAAGCAGTGATTTTTGACATTTTGTAGCAAAAGTGTTTTTCCGTGCCGCTGAAGTAAAGCTTTGTTGCTTTTCTCAGATTTGGCTGGCACAGAGCCTGTCATTCAGGGATCAGGCTTTCTTCTGCTGAAGCACAATGTGGATATGGATGGGCATGGAAGGCCTTATTAATAAAAGTAGTTTGATGAAGCACAGATGAAAGTAGCATCAGAGCAGCCTCCTTCTAAATGTGAAATATTCCCTTTTTCAATGGGAACTTTGGCCTTGCAGCAAAGCATCACTGCTTTTTCACTCCTCTTGTTATGTACATGTAAGCAACACACTGGCAGGATTTTTCGGTGTGCACCCTTGTTCCATGCTGCCCAATATGTGTTTGGCAAGGTGGTGCAGCCATCCTTTTGTCGTTGCAAAACACAGTTTTGGTGAGGCAATGGTGCTCATAGGAGCCATCACAGCCATTTTGCTGGTTCTGCTGCAGTGCAGCTTGGTGATGTGGGGAAGTACTGCTGAGTGGGTAAATATATCCCACAGTGGGCTGCCTGTGGGGTGTGGTCACAGGTAATGTGCAGTCCCATGTGGTGTGGCTGCCTGTGGGGTGGCGTCACAGGTGATGGGGGCATCCCTTTTGGTGTGGGCTGCCTGCAGGGTGTGGTCACAGGTGATGGGGGTGTCCCTTGTGGTGTGGGCTGCCTGCAAGGTGTGGTCATGGGTGATGGGGGGTCCCATGTGGTGTGGACTGACTGCAGGGTGGCGTCACAGGTGATGGGGGCGTCCTTTGTGCTGTGGGCTGCCTGCATGGTGAAGTCACCGTTGAAGGGGGCTGGGGGGTCCCATGTGGTGTGGGCTGCCTGCAGGGTATGGTCACAGGTGATGGGGCATCTCTTGTGGTATGGGCTGCCTACAGGGTGTGGCCATGGCTGATGGGACGTCCCTTGTCGTGTGGGCTACCAGCAGGGTGTGGTCATGGGTGATGGGGGGTTCCATGTCGTGTGGGCTGCCTGCAGGGTGTGGTCATGGGTGATGGGGCATCTTTTGTGGTGTGGGCTACCTGCAGGGTGTGGTCACAGGTGATGGGGCGTCCCTTTTGTTGTGGGTTGACTGCATGGTGTGGTCATGGGTGATGGGGGCTGGGGGGATCCCATGTGGTGTGGGCTGCCTGTGAGGTGATGTCACAGGTGATGGGGGCATCCCTTGTGGTGTGGGCTGCCTGCAGGGTGTGGTCACAGATGATGGGGGTGTCGCTTGTGGTGTGGGCTGCCTGCAGGGTGTGGTCATGGGTGATGGGAAGTCCCTTGTCGTGTGGGCTACCTGCAGGGTGTGGTCATGGATGATGGGGGGCTCCATGTGGTGTGGCTGCCTGCGGGGTGGCGCCACAGGTGAGAGGGGCGTCCTTTGTGCTGTGGACTGCCTGCATGGTGAAGTCATCGGTGAAAGGGTCTGGGGGGTCCCATGTGGTGTGGGCTGCCTGCAGGGTGTGGTCACAGGTGATGGGGCATCTCTTGTGGTGTGGGCTGCCTGCAGGGTGTGGTCACAGGTGGTGGGGGTGTCCCTTGTGGTGTGGGCTGCCTGCAAGGTGTGGTCATGGGTGATGGGGGGACCCATGGGGTGTGGACTGACTGTGGGGTGGCGTCACAGGTGATGGGGGCATCCTTTGTGCTGTGGGCTGCCTGCATGGTGAAGTCACCGGTGAAGGAGTCTGGGGGGTCCCATGTGGTGTGGGCTGCCTGCAGGGTGTGGTCACAGGTGATGGGCATTTCTTGTGGTGTGGGCTGCCTGCAGGGTGTGGCCATGGGTGATGGGACGTCTCTTGTCATGTGGGCTACCTGCAGGGTGTGTTCATGGGTGATTGGGGGTTCCATGTGGTGTGGGCTGCCTGCAGGGTGTGGTCAAAGGTGATGTGGCATCTCTTGTGGTGTGGGCTACCTGCAGGGTGTGTTCACAGGTGATGGGGCATCCCTTTTGTTGTTGGCTGACTGCATGGTGTGGTCACGGGTGATGGGGGCTGGGGAGGTCCCATGTGGTGTGGGCTGCCTGTGAGGTGATGTCACAGGTGATGGGGGCATCCCTTGTGGTGTGGACTGCCTGCAGGGTGTGGTCACAGATGATGGGGGTGTCCCTTGTGGTGTGGGCTGCCTGCAGGGTGTGGTCATGGGTGATGGGATGTCCCTTGTCGTGTGGGCTACCTGCAGGGTGTGGTCATGGGTGATGGGGGGGCTCCATGTGGTGTGGGCTGCCTGTGGGGTGGCGCCACAGGTGAGAGGGGCATCCTTTGTGCTGTGGGCTGCCTGCATGGTGAAGTCACTGGTGAAGGGGTCTGGGGGGTCCCATGTGGTGTGGGCTGCTTGCAGGGTGTGGTCACAGGTGATGGGGCATCTCTTGTGGTGTGGGCTGCCTGCCTGCAGGGTGTGGTCATAGGTGATGGGGCGTCCCTTTTGTTGTGGGCTGACTGCATGGTGTGGTCACGGGTGATGGGGGTTGGGGGGGTCCCATGTGGTGTGGGCTGCCTGATGGGTGGAGTCACAGTTAATGGGGGTGTACCTTGTGGTGTAGGCTGCCTGCAGGGTGTGGTCATGGGTAATGGGGCTCCCATGTGGTGTGGGCTGCCTTCAGGGTGGTATCACAGGTGATGGGCACGTCCCTTGTTGTGTGGGATGCCTGCATGGTGTGCTCACAGATTATAGGGGCTGGAGTGGTCCCATCTGGTGTGAGCTGCCTGTGGGGTGGTGTCACAGGTGATGGGGGCATCTCTTGTGTTGTGGGCTGCCTGCAGGGTGTGGTCACATGTGATGGGGGTGCCATCCCATATGGTGTGGGCAGCCTGCGGGTGGCGTCACAGGTGCTGGGGGTGTCCCTTGTGATGTGGGCTGCTGGCAGGGTGTGATCACGGGTGATAGGGGCAGAGGAGTAGCTGTCCCGTCAGGAGGGTTCTGTGTCAGTTTCCACACAATTTGGCTGGGGTGCATCCAGGGTATGCACTGGAGTTTCCACGCGATTGGGCTGGGGTGCGTCTGGGGTACGCGTTGGAGTTTCCACACGATTTGTCTGGGGTGTATCTGGGGTACACGCAGGAGTTTCCACGTGATTTGGCTAGGGTGCGACTGGGGTGCGCAGGGCAGTTTTCACACGATTGGGCTGGGGTGCGGATGGGGTACGCGCAGGAGTTTTCATGCGATTGTGCTGGGGTGTGTCCGGGGTACGTGCAGGAGTTTCCACGCAATTTGGCTGGGGTGTGTCCAGGGTACACACAGGAGTTTCCACACGATTTGGCTGGGGTGCGTCCAGGGTACTCATGGATGTTTCCACGCGATTGGGCTGCAGTGCGATTGGGCTGTATGCTGGACCAGGGATGGCATGGGGGCTTGCGCCATGTTAGGCATTTCACTAGCTTTTTACTGGGCATGGGGGCGTGTTGCAGGCGTTACTGGCGCTGCGTGATGTTCCTTGCGCCACGGCTACTGATGCCTCGGGAAATCCATGAATATGCATGCCGCGCAATTATTTCTTTGTGCCACGGCTGGCGCACGCTCCTTCTCGGCGCGCAGCGCTTGCACCTTTTCTGCACTGGATTCTATGAATCGGGGCTTATATGTTTATGGTTGTATACTTCACTTGTTAAGTGCGCACCCTTGACAATGGGTCAGCCTGCACTTCGCACGTTCATACCTGTAGCAGGGACAACTTAGCCATTCGTCGTCCGAAGTAAATTACATTGGGTAATATCTGTACTTACAGCATTTAGAAGCCGTAAGCATCTATGATCCTACAATTCAGAAAATAACTCAATACCCACCTCTTCAGGAATCTCTCCTCAACACGTAGGCCGTCACATTGCCCTTCCCACACTTGAATCGCTAGATGCCCCACACCCCTCTCCTCCGGGCCACCCGGTACAACTGTACCCCTTCTCTGTACCCCTCTCTATCCTTTAAAAAAGGTAGCAGGCGCTCCTCTCCAGAAAGAACATGACATGATAACCTGTTCTGAGATGAGAGTTTGCAGCAACCGCTTTTTGCTCACTGTACCTTTTACAGATGGGAAATATTCATTTGCATATCAGTCTTTGTCCCGCCCACATGGGCAGTCCAGCACCAAAATGCTATGACAATTCCTCTCTGAACAAGAGTACCAAGAGCAACCCCATACACGTGTTTCAGCCTTGTTGGGCCAAATCAGTGAAGTGAAGCTATGCCTCTCTGGGCACAGTGAGCAGGGAGTCCACGTCTGGTTGCCCCCAGGTAAATCAGGGTGACCAACCCCAAGTTCCTTTCAAATACTTCAAAAAAGGTTGAGCCTCTCTATCCTACCCACACTGAATATCTGTTCTGTTGTTACCCCTGAAAAGCACTGCATTATGCATCTGTACTGTTGTATACCTCTGTAAAGCGGTCTGTTATATATCTGTATTGTTGTATACCTTCTCAAAGCTAAGTCTGCGCTCAATAAATACCATAATAATAACAATAATAATAATAATAATAATAATAATAATAATAATAATAATAATAATAATAATAATCTAGCAAGAAATGCTATAGTAAAGTAAAAATAATTACTATTATGAAACGGGAAATGATATCGTACCTCCTATTGCAACGAATATTGTTATTGGCCTACGCCAAGCTGCTCGGAAGCCACTTGCGAAGAAATCCGTGTTGCAAGGTCCTGACCTTAAAATCAATGTAAGCCGCCATTTTAGGTCAATCCGTCATTTTAGGTTCGCTTTGTAAAGTCACCCTGTCAGTTAAAATGGTGGACGATGTCATTCCGAAATACAACATGGCCGTCTTGACCTCTGTGTGTAGCTAATATGTAACTTGCCTGCAGGCCACCTGTTGAGATCGTGAACTGAGACCTTGTCCTTCGTTGACCTGTGTGTAAAGGATTACTTGCGTGAATGAAACTAATCCGCAAGCATATGTTAAGAACAATGTATTCAAATACTGAACTAAGAACACTTGTTTAACTACATTGTATTAATGTTTGAGAAGACCTGTATGGGAAATCCCAAAATACACAGTTGCCGTGTAGGCTTGTTGACGTATGTGTTAAAGGCAAACTAGTTGCATGTGGATATGCGAACTCGGCATGAACCCTAGATCACTAATGTATTAGAGGAATATTAACCCGAAGTAGGGTTGGACATCGTGTTCCCAAATGGTATAAAAGAGCAATGAATTCTAATGTACATCGTCTCTCACTGAATACACCGAACCACGCTGGAGTTCGCTGTGTTGCACGGAGGGCCGATACCTATCTGATTTTGTTTTGTTCTTTGTAACTGATTCAGTATAAATTAAAGATCTTTGTATGTTTCTTTGTAACCCGTGTTTGGTGTATTTCCTTTTGGGGTACTCAGCCTCGATATTTTGATTTTGTTTTCACAGTTGGTGCCCGAATAGGGACCCTCAGGATTGATGCCGGATAATCGAAGGTTGACCCTCGCTATCGGACCGGGATCGGACGGTTTGACAAAAAGGGGCCCCACTGAATGAGACGCGACACCTCAGCAGCGCTGCACGACCTGATCCCTGGACGATTAGCTTGTGGTCCAAGAACCGCATCTTGACGTGGGTCCACTTATCGAGGCGGGCAGATTTGCCGAAATCATCACACACGAGGTAAGATCAGTTAGGTAAGATTCTTTGAAATCCGATCGAACCTCCTTAGGAAATCGATCAGGTGAGTCGTGACCCGACTCTTAAATAATGCTGATAATTTGATTTTGGCGTATTGTATCTGCAGACACAATTATTGACCAGGTAACACCAATAATTTGATATGCCTGGGAAATTGTCTACCTGCTTCAGGGTGTTGTTCCGCAGTGATAGACAATCTTTGGAATTTAGCCATCCAGCACCACAGGAGGGGTAGCCGGCGTGTACTATGTACTGTAAGCATGGCATGGCAAGTATAGTGTTTAATGATATTTGGCAAAGACAAACCAGACATGCCTCCGAACATCGGTGGCCAATCAATGGTAGTTTTGAAATCCCTCGTATTGAGTATTTAGAGTCAATTCTATTAAAGAAAAAGGCTAGACCTGCAGCATTTGATGTTTTGCAGAATTGGAAAAAAAGAAGCCTTTCAGCAACTTAAAAGTAGAGAAAAACATGTGCGCCGTCATAAAACGAACACCGAAAAAGCATTATTGTATGACCAAGATAAACATTCTGAGTTGACTAGGTATATGGATAGGGCTTTCTCACTTGGAATTCAGAAAATCTATCCTTCCAAAGATCTTGATGTTTCCGATGAATTAATCGACACATTATTAAATGAACGAAGGCCTGGTGCTTCTGCGCCACATCCGTATGTTCCTCTTCCTGCTGCTTTGCCTCTTCCTGCTGCTATTCCTGCTCTACCTGCTGTTGTTCCTGTTGTTCCTGCTCCTCCTAATGTTCCTCTTTCTCCAGTTACTGTTCCTCCACCTATTCCTCCACCCCTTCCGATTGCACCAGTAACAGTACCTCCATTGAATGTGCCTGCTCCCCCTCTTCCAAGTGGTCCTGTGCCGCTTGTAGTTGATCAAGGTGTGGGGTTGAAGGTTGTCACTCGCAATACTGTACCACCAGAGAAGAAACGTGATTTGATTGCATGGGCTAAGCATTGTATGGAGAGGGATGATCAAGCTAATGTTTTTGCCACACTTTATAATATGGATAGTTTTCCTGAGAAAAATGTTTTTATTGAAGGTTTAGGGATTCATTTATGTGTAATGTGGGGAAGATTAAATAATGCAGATCTCCTGCAAGGGTTAAGGGATCTAAACACTTTAGCATTTTCAAGAGACACTGTGGAGAAAGTAAATGACCATGTCGAGAGGTTATTTGAGTATAGAAAGGAGTTGGAAAGGTTACAGAATGAGGATGACGAGGGGGAAAGTGTGTATGTACAGAAACGGTTCCTTCCTTGACGAAAATCGATATCTGAGGAAGCACAAATTTGTACGAAGGACGCGCTTAGATGGATTTAGATGGATTTAGATGGATTTCAGATATGTTGATAACTCCAGTTAAGGTATATTACACATATAGTCAGTATACACCAGAAATGCAGAGGAAAGTGATACAGGTAATGATAGAGTACCTACAGGATGATTGTGTAAAAAGAAAGATTATTTGTCCCACAGAGTTATTGAGTATTTATAAGAGAGTTTTTTCACTTGACACTTCTTCAACTGCTTTAGCGCTTGACTTAGCTCTGTTGCTTAGTAACTGTTGCTTTACCAACAAGCTCAAGCCCGACTTTTTTGGCATAACCGAAACCTGGCTCAAGCCCCGACCTTCCCACTCAGGCCACACTCTCATTGCCCGACGACTACACTCTCGTCAGAGCAGATCGTTTGTTAGGCAAAGGTGGCGGAGTGACAATGATGTGCAAGTCAAGTCTTGAATGCTCTGAAATTCCCCACACTTCGCCGGAAGGCTGTGAGAGTTTATGGGTGAAAATAAAAACTTCCCCACACACCACACTAAACACACTCACGATTTATCGTCCACCCAAAATCATGCCCCTCTTTGAAGAACAGTTTAGTGATCTACTGGCTCAGATCAGTACCCTAAGGGCCCCATTATTGTTATGGGTGATTTTAACTACTGGCCCAACGACCAACAGGACAAAGCAGGTACCGACCTTATGGATACCATCACCTCCTTTGGCCTTACCCAGTGGATGGAGTCTCCCACGCATAGTAAAGGTCACACTCTAGACTGGCTCCTTTCCCAAAACACTAACATCTCTGACATCCTGGTCACGCCATGTATCTGGTCCGACCATTTTCTCATTCAAGCCAAGATCTCACTACCACCTCCTCCTCCCAAACTTAACACCAACCCACGTATACAAAAAATGTCCCGTAATCTAAAGAATCTTACTGCCCCTACATTTGCCGCACTACTGTCTACCAAGCTTCAACCCCTAGACAATTTTGCTGATTCCTCAAAATTTATAAACCATCTGTCTACTAACATCAAGGAAGCGGTTAACGATCTCGCTCCATTGAAAATGAAGGCAATTAAGACCGAAACCGCAAAGAACACTTGTTTCAATAACGAAATTCTTACTGCCAGACAAGAAAAGAGAGCTCTGAAAGAGCCTGGAGGAAAGACCCTAATGAAAACACCCGAGCAAAATATAAAAATTCCATTCTCAACTACAAAAAACTCATAGAAGCTAAGGCCACACACTATAATGAAAGAATAGTGAATGCTAAATCTAACACTGGGGAGCTTTTTAAAATCTTAGCGGAATTTCAGAATCAGCCTCCACCCACTAACAACATCATCAAGGATAACAAGTGGTGTTAGGGCATTCATGATGCCTTTCTTCTCAAGATTGATTCTCACAAAGAAAAAATCAGTAAAGCCTTAGGCAACGTAACTTCCACACAATCTCTTACCAATACCACTTCACTTAACACCCATGAAAACATTATCCCTCAATTTTCATTCATGCACTTTACGGAAGACGAAGTATCCAAAATCATACAGGACCTTAAAGCCACGCCCTGTCCCGCTGACGACTGCCCCACTCGTATTCTTAAGGAATCCTGGACTCCCTGGTTCCATGGATCACCAAACTGGTTAACCTTTCCTTTGATGAGGGTCTGGTGCCAGACATGCTAAAGTCGGCATGGATCACTCCTCTACTGAAAAAGGAAAACCTTGATCCAGCCAATAATGACAACTACAGGCCCATAACCAACGTGCCCTTTGTGCTCAAGATACTTGCCAAACTGGCCACTTACAGCTACAGGCCCATGTTGAAAAATACAACATCTTAGGTACCCGTCAGTCGGGATACAGAGCTCGTCACGGGACTGAGACAGCTATGTTGGATCTCAAATCTACAATTGCCAGCATAGCTGATAAAAACCAAGCTGCTTTGCTCATGCTATTGGACCTCTCCGCAGCCTTTGACCTGGTTGATCACAGCTTACTGGTGTCAAGGCTCGGAGAGGTCGCCAACTGCTCTGTGATTGCATCCAAATGGATTGCTTCCTTTCTGGGTCCCAGAATGGTAAGGGTTTGCGTTGGTGATAATCAATCTTCTGCAATCTCTCAGACTTGTGGAGTTCCTCAGGGCTCCTGTCTGTTGCCGCTGCTCTTTAATCTTTACATCCGGCCCCTTCTTGACCTCTTGAACAAATTAGGAGTGCAATATAAAAATTACGCCGATGATACTCAGGTTGTTATACAGTTGAGTGGCTCATATAGAAGTGAAACGGAAACCATCAACAAAATATACAAATCCATACAAGATTGGATGGCCTGCAATTGTCTTGCTCTGAACGATAAAAATACCAAACTCCTTATCATGACATCTAAAAACACTCGGGCGAAACCTGATTCTAACTACGATAGTTTCCACATAGCCAACAATACCATTATCGTTCAAAAGAAAGTTAAGACATTAGGAGTAGTTCTTGATGAAGAACTCTCCATGAAATCCCATGTTTCCAGCATTAAATCCAGCTGTGGTCTTATAAACAAGAGAATAAGATATACTCGACCATTCATCTCAGAAGAGAACTGTGCTCTTTTGTCCACTGCCCTGGTTAATTCAAGATTGGACTATTGTAACAGTCTCTTGGCGGGCACCTCAGTCTCTAATATCCAATCTCTACAGGTGGCGCAGAATAATGCCGTGCGTAACATTTTCAATGAGTCTCGTCGTACACACATTTCCACCTTGAGGAAAAAACTCCACTGGCTTCCCATCAAACACCGCATAACACATAAGAAGCTTACCACGACCCACAAATGCCTCAGTCTAAGCAGCACCATCTATCTGTCATCCCGTATTAGCACCAAACCCAATGTGAGGAACCTTCGCTCTTCCTCTGCGATCATTCTCAAACATCCTAAATTCAGGACAGCCAAATTTGGAGGTACTACCCTTGATGCTCAGGGTGCCCTTCTTTGGAACGCACTTCCAGCAAGGATACGGCAGATCCAAAGCTATACCGTGTTCAAACGTGCTATAAAGACTAATTTCTTCAACTTGGAATAATCCTCTGACTCTTCTATCCTTCTGTTCTCATGCCCGTTGTGTTCGTCCTTGTTTTTGTTCTGTGTGCGCCCTGAGGCCCACGGGCATGTTGGCGGGCTACAAAAATTAAAATAAATAAAAAATAAATAAATAAGCGTTCGGAGTCACCTACTTCTCAGTTGCCTATGAGAGAGGTTCCTCCGATATTTGTCCCGAAGGTTGAGATTGCGGCCGATGCTGCACAGGGTATAGTCACTGTGAACATTCCTGCACATTATATATCACAGTTTGTTCACGCCCCGTTCTCAAGACAGGAAGTGAATACTATTAGACAATCTATTCCTGATATTAGGAAAAATCTGACAGGATTCTATAAAGAAATAGAGTCCGTCTTGCAGTCCTCAGTGTTCACCTTAGGCGATATTGATTTGTTATTTCCTGTACTCCTGCCCGTAGATTTGTGGAAACAAGTTAGGACTATAGACGACGTGCCAGGGTTGGGAAATACATGGGCAAATATAACTAGATTCGATGGAGAAAGGCCAGCTGGTGAAAGACCGCCCCAGGTGATACTAACTTTGCCTGATAGAATTATTGCAAAATTAAAAACCATAATTCCTGAGAAAAGAATTATTTGGGACAAACTTACGGCCTGTGTCCAAGGGAAGTCTGAGGGTGCTACCGAGTTCTTTAATCGGTTTGAACAGGTATTCTCGGATTTCAGCGGACAAGACTTAGGCACAGAGTCTAGGAAAAGGTTATTTGTGAACAAATTTGTGCGTGAATTGCTGCCTGACATCCAGTCACAAATGATGTCTTCTGAGAGCACTTGGCAGGCGAAGTCCCAATCAGAAGTACTGCACATGGCTCAGTACTACGAGAATCGTGTCAACAATGAAAAAGAGTTGAAAAACGAAAAGGTAATTTAAAGACTAAAGTATTATTACAGCAAATTGTTAGAGGACCCAGAGGGGGTAGTTCGCTGATTAGAGGTCAGTATGTTCCACAAGGGAATGTGCCATTGTGTCCTGTGAACATTAACCCGTGTGCCTATTGTCGGCAAGAGGGTCATTGGCATACACAATGCCCCGTCCTTCGACAGAGGTCGAATAATGGTAGACGACCCAGAGGTCGCCGGGTGTAGGGGGCCCTGGTAGAGGTCAGTTTGCACAGGATCCTCAGCAACCTTTTTCACAGACTTCGAGTGCGGATGCTAGGAATATATTTGATCATCCTTCTGCTGCATATTTGTCTGAAGAGCTTCTTTTGATGATATTCTGTTTCGTTAGGATTGCCCGAAGCAGGGTTTGGAACCTACACCTATTCCCGTCAATCAGAAAGGTCCCTATGTTGAAATGGTAGTAGGAAATAGGAAACATCAGCTTTTGATTGATACTGGAGCACAGAAGTGTTCCATTGATCATTCACGGGTTCCAAACATTCCACTGTCAAGGCAAACTAATGTTTCTGTAGGGTTTTCTGGCACACCAGTTGTTTGTCCAGTTTCTTCGCCGGTACCCATTTCTTTGGGTCCCTTTATGGACCACTGTCCATTTCTGTTGACTTCGAATTGTGGAGAGAATTTGCTGGGGTTGAACCTGTTAAAAGAATTAAATGCATTGATTTATTGTTCTTCTTATGGAGTGCGCTTGACAATTTCACCACAGCAATTTTCTGTCTCGCAATTCTCGACTAGACCTTTGCCGCCAGAATTTATTGATGTACCAGAGAGCTTATGGGCTGTTGACGACAACGATGTCAGTGTTTTAGAGATTGAGCCTGTTAAGATAGTCTTGAAACATGGAATTGAGCTGCCACGCATTCCCCAGTATAAGATTTCAGTTGAGGGCAAGCAAGCTTTGAAATGCATTGTTTGTGCATCGCGGGGTGATTGAGGAAATTTCAGGAAATGTGTGCAATAGTCCGATTTTACCCATGTACAAGAAAGGCGATAATGCAATTCCATTCCGTTTCATAGTTGATTTATGTGCCATTAATAAAGTCGTCGCTCCGCAATTTCCAATTGTGCCTGATGTGACGACAGTATTAACCATGATCCCAGCTACAACTACTTACTTTAGTGTTGTGGATCTGAAGAATGCTTTTTTTAGTATTCCTATACACAAGGATAGTAGATACTTGTTCGCATTCACCTTAGGGGGACGCTCGTTCACATTTACTCATGCACCTCAAGGGTACACAGAGAGTCCTAGCAATGTACACGTAAATGATACGAGGGCCCAGGCCACAGCATACGGCCTCGAAGCTGGGTGCTCATCAAGGCATTTGAGCGCTCTTCCTGCCTTGCACCTCGCTGGCGGGGCCCATTCCAGGTCCTGTTGGTCACACAAACGGCGGTGCGGGTTTCTGGAAGAAAGAACTGGATCCACGCGTTGCACGTCAAGAAACTTCCTCACCCAGTGCCACACGATACAGAAGAAACAGAACCCCTCGCTAACGCTGCAACCAACGATCCCAAAGCAGTAGATAGCGCTGAGAGTGTATCGGAGAATCTTTCTGAGCCTGTGAGGCTTGGGAAACCAGCCATTTCGTCTCCACACTCTCCAAAAGTTTTGCTTCCGGAAACTGCTGTTTCAAATTTGGCATCTTCACTTGTCTCTGATATGTTGCTTCCAACGGGAAGCGATGACACATTGTTTCCGGATCAATCAGTACCGGGAAAAGTAAGGTACAATCTGCGTCCAAGAAAAAAGACTTACGGCACGGTTTTGCTGTGCATCTGATAGACTTCTGGCACGGTTCGGCTGTGCATTCGAAGAAGGAAAGGATCATCGAGGGCTCCATTTTGCCCAAATTTGAGAAAGGGGATTCTGTTGGCTAGGATTGTGGAAAGGACTAAGAAGTCGCGCGGCCGGGAGGTCGCCAGCTAATAACACTGGGGTTTGTCATTTGAATACTACAATGCCACCGCTCGTATGGGACTTGTAAATGATTGTGTGACCAACCGGGACAATGGACAATGCACCTGGGCCCCAAAAACGTATTGCTGTGTTTTTATAATGATATTTGGTTTTATAATAGTCACTGTCCTAGGCTTATGGTACCTCGAGGAAATGCATCCTTTAGAATCCTTGTTACCGACTGAAAATGTACCTACTGTTCCTACTCCCTTTGTACATTTGCATATTCTGTCCCCTAGGGACTCCCAGCATAGACAAAGGTACCACAAGAATACTCTGCTACTTATCATGAATGCTACGCATGCCATTTTTAATAAGTCTGACTATTGGGTCTGCTTACATTGACCGCAACACGGAGATAAGAGACTAGGTTGGTATATTCATCCTTTACCTTTGACAACTGCTTGTTATGCTTCTCTTAGGGCACTGTTATTTGGCCGTTGGAACAATAGCATCTCAGGGAACTTTGATGGTACTAATTTGAATAGTTTTGAGAAACATGTTCTGACTTCCCTGGGATGCTCGCTTTTCGCAAATAGGAGTAAGCCCAACGTTGCTTCTATTAGGCCTTCTGATAGACTGTCTCGTCCTTTCCATTCCTTGATTTCCTTTAAGACGGCTCTGATAGGCAATAAGGATGCCATGCCTCCTTCTTACACTGTTAACCATAGCCCTGATTCAGTTTCTTTTTGCATACAGAGGAATGGTACTCAGGCAATGGGAGATTTTAAAGGTTGTGCCAACGTTGCAAATTTGACTGAGGATGACAGACCTTTGTATGTAGGCGAACCTGTCTACTTTGTTTGCGGTAATGTAGCATTTCCATGGTTGCCCAGGGATTGGCAGGGAACCTGTTATTTAGGGATCCTGTTACCTGGGGTGTTTATAGCTAGTGCAATAGAAGTTTCAAAGGCTCGTCCATCGCGGGACGAGAACGGTGACACTCAAGCACAAATCTTGGGAGATATAGCAAAATCAGTTGTGCCATTTTGGGGGCAAATAGCGAATTCCGAGGATATCAGAAGACTAGCGAGAGTACTGGAGAGAACCATCAACCGGACCACGGACATACTCTATCTAATATGACATGAGAACAGAAAGCAATAAGATTAGTAGCGCTTCTGAACCGGATGGCATTAGATGTAATTCTGGCAGAACGTGGTGGAGTGTGTAAATTAGTGGGGTCCGCTTGCTGTGTTTTTGTGCCAGATTCCTCCCCAACTATCTTTAAAGCAATACAGAATCTGCATGTCCTTAGTTCAGAAGTGCATGTTCTCAAGGGAAATTGGGATCTTAGCGCTTGGTTCTGGGACTTCTTGCGATCTTGGGGTTGTAAGGTACTTTCGGTCTTACTGATCATTTTGGGAATTCTGTTGTTCCTTTGTTGTTGTATTCAGTTCGATGCTAGGGGGATGTTGCGCACATGCGATAGGTACGATAGGACATAAAGTGTATGCCCCGGATAAAACTTCCAAGGAATACGTGTTAAAAGACATTTTAGCGAATGACCTGATGGCAATAGATATTTCTGACAGCGATTCAGGGTGCATGGACGATGAGGCATGGAGTTATTTGCAAGGAGATTTGAAGTAGTTTAGCACTTGGCATAGGCCAAAAGGAGGGTTTATCAAACGGGAAATTATGTTGTACCTCCTATTGCAACGAATATATGTATATTGGCCTACACCAAGCTGCTCGTAAGCCACTTGCGAAGAAATCTGTGTTGCAACGTCCTGACCTTAAAATCAATGTAAGCGACCATTTTAGGTCAATCCGCCATTTTTGGGTTTGCTTTGTAAAGTCACCCTGTGAGTTAAAATTGTGGACGATGTCATTCCGAAATACAACATGGCCGTCTTGACCTCTGTGTGTTGCTAATATGTAACCTGCAGGCCACCTGTTGAGGTTGTGAACTGAGACCTTGTCCTTCGTTGACCTGTGTGTAAAGGATTACTCACGTCAATGAAACTAATCCGCAAGCATATGTTAAGAACAATATATTCAAATACTGAACTAAGAATACTTGTTTAACTACATTGTTTTAATGTTTGAGAAGACCTGTATGGGAAATCCCAAAATACACAGTTGCCGTGCAGGCTTGTTGAAGTATATATTAAAGGCAAACTAGTTGCATGTGGATATGCGAACTCGGCATGAACCCTAGATCAGTAATGTATTAGAGGAATATTAACCCTAAGTAGGGTTGGACATCGTGTTCGTAAATGGTATAAAGGAGCAACGAATTCTAATGTACAGCGTCTCTCACTAAATACACCGAACCACGCTGGAGTTTGCTGTGTTGCACTGAGGGCCAATAGCTATCTGATTTTGTTTTGTTCTTTGTAACTGATTCACTATAAATTAAAGATCTTTGTATGTTTCTTTGTAACCCGTGTTCAGTGTATTTCCTTTTGGGGTACTCAGCCTCGATATTTTGATTTTTCTTCACACTATGTCAACAAGAAATTATTTTCAGTAACTTAATTGACTTGCAATTGGTAGCTACACTAGTTAATAATCGTGCATCATTTGGCACTCATTCACCTTAATTGCCCATTAGCCACAGGACAGGTAAGCAAAGCATAATACAATGAGAAATGTTCCACCAGGACACTTTCATACAAGAAATATGTAGCATTTGTGACAAATATTATGCATGGGGCCCACAAACTTCAGATGTAAGAAATTGGCATAAGCACATTGTTTAAGAAAGAACGTTTGGGTATGCATGCCACTTATGTGTCCAATATGCAGGCACCAGCTATACAAAGGTACAGAAGATGGCAAATTTCACCAGACATCACAAACACAGGCATTTGTTTTGATAATTTGTTCCCATTAATACACTTCTGTACTAGACAAACAATCAGAAGATGAAAATGTCTTAAAAAAGATGATGCAATTAGTGTGGAACATTTAAGGCAATACATTACGTTCTGGCAACAAAAGATCTTACATGTACAAAAGAAGCTCATTGGCACTTGATTGATTGATTCAAGTCACTTATTTTGTTACTTTTCATTTGCCAAGCTTTGGCAACAGACCCCTTTACTCTACCTGAGTGCTTCAGCGGAAGGCTCAGTTGGCTGTGTCATTTTCTTCACAGATTGTGTACTTGATCCAGCCAGTGGTGGATCTCATAGTATACCAGAGCTCCAAGTGGCCCAGAAACATTAGAGTGCTAAGACTGGGGCTTTCTCAATAAGTGTGGGTTCAGTGGGGAGTAATGTTTACTTCTGATTACAGGCATTTGTACAATGGGTATTCACATGGATGACCAGACCAGGCTAGTTTCTGTGCTTCAAGTTCAGCCAGTGGTGCATCTGATAGTATACCAGAGCTCCAAGTGGCCCAGAAACATTAGAGTGCTAAGACTGGGGCTTTCTCAATAAGTGTGGGTTCAGTGGGGAGTAATGTTTACTTCTGATTACAGGCATTTGTACAATGGGTATTCACATGGATGACCAGACCAGGCTAGTTTCTGTGCTTCATGTTCAGCCAGTGGTGCATCTGATAGTATACCAGAGCTCCAAGTGGCCCAGAAACATGAGAGCGCTAAGACTGGGGCTTTCTCAATAAGTGTGGGTTCAGTGGGGAGTAATGTTTACTTCTGATTACAGGCATTTGTACAATGGGTATTCACATGGATGACCAGACCAGACTCGTTTCTGTGCTTCAAGTTCTCTTTAATCTCACAGGTCTTCTTCTGATGAGACCGTCCCCAGTGATAGATCTCTACAGCCACCCCCTTGCTCTCTGCACCCACCTGGCCGTCCCCACCACTCAGACAACTCTACTGATGCCTCCATAGGTAATGCTGTGACAACTAACACCATGCCATGCCTAGTAAACAGAGCAGGCTGATTGTCGTGCCTTCTGTTATATCCTGTATTTGTTGCTCTAAGCATTAATGCCTATGACATCATGGAACTTTCACCTGCTGGGCAGAGAAGGGTTTCATGATGAAGAGTTGAGAGAGGCCTGGCTGAAGTAAGGATGGGTGACCTGTGATTGTCTATTGATATCAACTACTTGATGAGAAGAGACCATACAAGTTTGCTGTACTTAATAAACAGCCCTACATGACGAAGAGGATGCATGTCATCACTGCGTGCAATCATAGAATATAATACCTTCCTGCGTAGTGTTGACTCAGGGTACACTGCCATTGATATCTCATCCCTGAATGTCCCTATTCTTGGCCTCCACACTATGGCCCAGAGCAACATGTTAGGGTCAGGAGAGTAACATGTTGGCCGTGAGCTACACGTTGGGGATCACTGACTTAATGTCTCAATGTCAGAAGTCTAATAGATATTCCTGGGCATTTGTAAAAGATTACATTATCTGACAACCAGATAGCCACTAAAGGAATGCAATTGTGGTCTTGAGATCAGCTTAAACCAGAAGATAATGAAGATATGGGGTTTCATGCTACAATGCTTGAATTTTCATGCTGTTTTACTAGCTTTGGATTAAGAAAATAACTTTAAGCAAACATCACTGTTTAAATTATCTTCTAGACTCTATTATGAGGCACAGTGGGGGTGTATGGTTCCAATGGTTGCTACTGAAGCATCAATCTCCAAGATAAATGAAGACTCAAATATGGGAGTGGAAGCATTGATGCTGACGGGAATGTTTTCTTTAATGAAAAATAATGCATTCTCTTGAACAGGTATCTATGTATGCAGGCAATATGAATAGAGCAAACCTGTCTAGGAAGCAATGGTCCTGATATTTAAATCAATCTTGCATTTTAAGGATGTGTTTGTTGACTGGGAAATGTGTTCTATGATGGAGAAGTTGTGAATTAATGCCCTTCAAAAATTAGCAAATACTAGACATTTCTGAACTTCCTTCAACAGTGTGGGTGCTGGCCATTTCAGTACGTCTTCCACCTGTTGAGGATTCATTTCCATTCCTTGGATGGCTTTCCTAAACCCTAAAAATGACGCCACCTCTACTTAAAATTGTCTTTTTTTTCAAATGTAGCAAACAGCATGTGTTTGAGTAACCTCTTTAAGACCTCTTACATGTCCCCATGTCATCCAGATATAAACAGTAATGATGGTGCCCAGCAAATCCCAAAACACATTGGTGATGAGGTGTTGAAATGTAACAGGGACGTTGAATATGTCAAGTGGCAATACTAAGTACTCAAAATGGCATAAACACTAGAAACACTAGAAGCACATGTGTACAGGGGCATTATAAATGCCATATCATATCATATCATATCATATCATAAAGGCTACTTTCCATTCATAACCTTATATATCACGCTCTTCAATTCAATTGGATTGTTTTTGCCTTGCTTAACTCGTCCATCGATACAGAAATACGTGGCAGTGGATTATCAAAATTCTATTTGTGGTAGTCCACACATGTTGCCTCATTACGACCCTGGCGGAAAGGGGTTTGCGGCAGCGTTAGCTGCGCCAACCCCTTTCCGCCAATTACGAGTTCCCTTTCCGCCATGGCGGTTTTTACACCTGCTTTTAGCAGGTGTAAAAAACCATGGAGGTAAGGGAACTTGGTGTTAATTACGCCACCGTAATTTACGGTGGCGTAATTAACGCCTTCCCCACTCCCATTATGCCCTATGGGGCAAAAATGGGAATGGGGAAGGGTAAATGGGGATTGGGGACTTACCGCCCCGCCAAGGTCTGAATGGGGCGGTAAGTCCGCCAACCACCATGGCGTAAACGTAGTTTACGCCATGGTGGTAAAGTCACGGCCCAGGCGGTAACTTACCGCCTGGGTCGTAATGAGGCCCCATGGTCTCAAGTTATGGTTTGCCTTGGGAACAAACATATGGGGATCCCGTCTCATGACATGGAGTGTTTGATAAAGCCTTTCTTTAGGTTCACCTCTAAGTAGTTTCCTAATTCCCACAGCAGCAGGGAGTAAATCTGGCCATTGGGAAATTTAGTGTATGTTACTTGATCAGTCATACTCTCTGAGTGGTGATAGTTATTCTGCAAACTTTTTTTAACAAAAAAAACATCTTGTAATTCTTGATACTGAAGGAGTATCTCATAATTCTACTTGTCCTTGACAACTTCAATCATCCTTTGTTGACAAATTTGAACTGTTTGTGGATTACAATGTTCCTTGCACTATTCCTAGGAAAAGGCCAGTCTCCTTTCCACAATCAGTGCATCCAACACCCACAGCAGTGAAGATAAAGGAAAGAAGGGCATGGATTCACATTTCTGACGTCTGCAAAGACAACAGCAGCACCCTATCCCAATTGCCATTGACATTTGTTTCAGCTATAAGACTTTGCAGAAAGCCCACAAGTAAAGAAGAAGGAGGGCATTCAAGAAGTGGGGGGATGGGAGAAAATATAAACATTATATGAAAGTTATAGGGATAGGAGTGTTTTGTTTCTTGTTTTCTTGTCTTCTCTTCTTTCTCTGGTTTTTATTGCATAAAGAAAGTGTGGGTGTGCCTTCTGACAATGGGAATGAGACACGTACCAAGAGGAGTATATTTAGTGCTGAGAGGTTCTATGACTCTATTGGGGATGGGTGAGACACGGCATCTGGAAATGTCTGGTATGATGAGATGAAGCGGGTGGGGCGAGGGAGCACAAATGGAAGTTGCTATGTGTGCTCGCTAATCCTGCATGTTACAGGGATACCAAAACAATTCTTGCCACAAAAAGTAACAGCAGAGATGGGGGGGCTGTCTAATGGATCTTTCATTATGTAGGACTTGGGGTTTGTTTCAAGGTCATGCAGTAGAAGTACAATGGATAGACAAAGGGGAGGTGGTATATGAAGACAATGATAAACAGCTTGAAAGCATGACCAAGGAAGAAGCAACAAAGCATGCCACATTAGAATACATTACAGAAGGGGCACAGGTGGTCAGTGCCCACAGGGGGATATATTGCAAGAACTCAAGACGGCATGATATCATGTGGTGCCACACCAGATCCCTGATATGGATTGGGGATTCGGTGTTTCAGGGTGGGCAACGAGAAAGGGGGATGGTGCAGGGTCATGCAGAAGGGCTAGTGGGATCTAAAGAATGGGTGGTGAAAGGGTAAATAGCAACTGCAGGACAATATGGAATGCTGTTGTATATGCTTTGACATGGATAGACGGGAGACATCCACCAGTGTACATAGAGCGTTCCTTATGTTTCAGAGCAACAGGGATGATCGTGATGGGGATGTGCACTGGCAGCGGGAAGACAATGAGCATCCTGGAGTTGCAGAAAAGGACGGCAGCAGTGATGGATTACTGGGGGGCCAGTGGATGTAGAGACTATGCCCAGCTGCCTCCAGATTGGGGAGGGGTGTGTGCGCTTGTGACCCCCAAAACCCTGCATTGGTCGTACCCCAGGCGGACTTACTAACTTTAATGATCTCCCAACACGGCAGCAAAAGAGAAGGGAAAGAGAGTGGAAAGAGGTAAAAGGCAAACAATGGCAAGTAGTAAGAAGGAAAAGGACTAATAATTACATCTCCACAGGATCATCACAGAGTTTGTATGTGGTCCCACAGCACTTAAGACTTTTCAACAAATCATTAGTCTTCTTTACATCCTAAGTGCTCCCAGGGTTACAAGCAGCCGCAAATGCAAGTGGCTGCAGATTACCCGCTATGTGGTGCTACAGTTGGCAAATGCAATCGAAAAGGGACTGAATGCAGTGTGAGAGGAGCTCCATGCCTTACGTCTGGTGGTCCACCAAAATAAGTTAATTCTTGAGCCAATTACTGCAATGGAGCGCAGGGTCTGCCATAACATTGGGAGCACTTGCTGCAGAGCGACACTCGCTAACGATGCTGCCAATGGAACCCTCACAGAAGCTGTCAAAGAGATATGTACACTACATGAAAAGATTGTAAAAGAAACACATGACACTCCCTCAGCCAACTGGCTGGACTCACTAGTTACCTGGGTACCTGAGTCGCTAGCGGCTATGTTCAAAATAACTGAACCTGTGGTCGTTGTGATGCTCTTTGCATTCTGTGTCGGACAGTGGATCATCAAGAACTGTAATTGCAGCAAAGGAAAAGTATGGTATATAATGATAGCTAATAAATTGGTAACGAGGGTAGCTGATATGAGATGCTGCCTCCCAGGGTGAAGGGGGCGAGGATGGAGTGCATGTGGTCTTTGCAGTGCCACCACCAAATGCAGAAGACTATGATGCTTTCTATGAAGCTTGGTCCTTGGATGGACAGTATTGCCTAATACTTGGGTCCATATTAGATGGATATGAGGGAGGGCACATGGACAAGGGCAAGAATAAAGAAATGATAGGGGAAAGGTTTTTGAAAGATCAATTGAAGGGGGAATGCAATGAAGGTGCTTATTCAGTGGCAGGCAGAGGGACACACCTACCAACTGTGGGAATAATGGGGGTGGGCAGGGACACCATAAGGGAGGGACAAGGGATCACTGGAGGCTGTATCCAGCCCCAGGGACCAAGTATGAAGGGAAACAACGGTTGTATACATAACAATGTGGATGCACTGGATCATGCAGTTTAAGCACATGGAAGACAAAAACACATGTAAGCGCACCCCAGAGAATTCTGTAGATGGGCTTTTCACAGGAGGACAGTTTGTAAACACAAATAACATGCTGCAGCTGAGGTGTGGGAGAAGCTGAACTCTGGTAGCTCATCTCAGCAGACCGCTATCGCTGGTAACAGCACTGGATGATACAATCAAAGTCAGAGAGCCAGTCCTCTCCTGCCACTTCTGGGCGAAATTATGGACGAGTCCTTTGTCACCAGGATAGAGGAGCTGCGCTTATGGGAATTCTCCCTTGCAGTGTCTACCTGTCAGTTCTTCAGCACTTGTCAGCCCACTTGTTGAACATGGCTGGAGACTTGTTTGAGTGCATTTGTTATGTCAGTTAGACATTTTTGCATTTCTTCTCCCAAAACCTGCGCTATAATGTTCGAAATTGAAAGTGCAGGAGGAACAGGCGCCGGCATGCTCCTGTGAATTACAATTTTGTGCGGAGTCAAATGATGATCTGCACCGGGTGAGTTGCAAAGAGCAAAAAGCGCTAATGGGAGGGAATACAGCCAATTATTGCACTATTATATGGTTAGCTTTGCTAAGTGTTCTTTAAGCAAGCCGTTTAGCCTTTCAACCATCCCATTCACTTGCAGCCGGAATGCTGTGTACAGCTATGTTTAATTCCCAGTAGGTGCGTTATCTTTTGAAAAAGGTTGTTGGCAAAATGTTGCCCATTATCAGACCTTATCTCGTCACATACTCCCCATCTTGAAAACACATCCCGCACCGGAAACATTGCAGCCAACGTTGCATCATTTTTAGCACAGGACCCAGCCTCAACCCAATGTGAAAAAGGACAGACGATGACAAGCATGTAACAAGGGGTGTTGCTAGGTCTGGAAAAGACCCGGGGCTACGCTAAAGTCTGTACTGTTGGGACTGGGGGCTAGCTAGACTTTTGGTTGTAGCTCCTGAGATTCTATCCGGGGCTACAATCAAAAAACCAGGGGCTATAGCATCCTTAGCCCCACCCTAGCAACACCTCTACATGTACCTATAAGAGGTAAATCTTTCTTGCATTTCAACATAGTCTATATGCAAGTGCCGGAAGGGCCCTTCCTGTTGCAGTAAGGTTCCTTGCACTGTTTTCAATGTATGACCAGACAAAAACTGTTGACACACCACACAATTCCCTGTGTACTCTGCCACTCGCTCATGCAACTTTGGAACGTACCATCCTTCATTTATTTCTGTCACGATGTGGTCTTTGGACACATGGGCAGGAAGGTGCAACTGTTCTAGCACTATGCTCAACAACTTCTTTGGCATCACTAGTTTCCTTGTGCTGTTTTGTCTCCATATCAAATCCTTAGGTGAGAGGCAACAACCTGTTTGTATCCACAAGTCTCTCCTTGCAGCTGTATTATCTTTACAATGGCCTTTGTGTTAAAACTTCCCACTCTCTCTTGCTCTTGACCCTTTCTCGTACCTGCCATCATCATTTGTTTTCTTTCCTTCAGGCTAGTAGGCTGCTTCCTTGACTGCTCTATTGGCCATTTCATTCCCCAATGATATTAAGTTCTGTTCACCTGTGTGGGCAGCACATGTTATTATAGCCACCTCTACTGGTAATTGCAATGCTTGTATCAGTTGCCTGAGGAACTCAGCATGTCATACTGGGGACCCTTCACTTCTCCTGAACCCCCTCCTTTCCCATCATGCTAATCCTGAATGTATTGTGGACGTGATATAAGCAGAGTCTGAGAATATGTTAGCTGCATGCCCTTCCGTCATGCTCAACGGACTGATCATGGCCAATAGCTCTGCTGCTTGTGCTAAATAATGCAATGGTAACCTCTGCTGTGATGCAACTATGTACTCTCTGTTCTTGTAGCACACTATCACAGCTCCAGTATGTCTATTTCCTGTGTTGGGGTCTATATTTGAGGACCCGTCAATAAAGACCATGTCTGCTCCCTCGGTTTCTTCTTCTTTTACCCCGATGTTCCCTTCCATTCTGTCCATATTGGCTGCACAGTCATGCATGTAACCCCTTTCCTTTGCGGGTTCTACTATGAATGTTGCTAGATTGACCACACAACACCTCACTACCTCGATGGCTGGGTTTGTCAGTATTATTTGGATGTAAGTTGGAATTTTGAATTGCGAAAATATTGTAATTTTTGGGGGGTTAAATTGCAGGGGGGGAATCCCCTGCCCCCTTTCCCAGTCTCACTATTTCCTGTACCCCACCCCTATATTTTTTTTAAATGTGCCCAGAAATTGAGAAATGTTCCCAAAAAACTTGTGATAATTTTGCCATTCGTTATTTTTCCAACAAAGTTTTATATGGATACCATATTATTTCATACCCTGAAGCCCTTTGTGTAATCAGTGTGCTCTTTGAATTTTCTAAAATGGCGAATAGTGAATACTCCATGTACAGCACTACTGGACACCCCATAGTAATTTTCGTTGCCTTCTCTATTGCAAAGGCTTCCACTGCAAGTGCTTGCTCATAGGGAAATATGCCCATGCATTACTGGATCTAGGACACCGATGTAGTAAGCCAATGGCTTGTGCCCCCCCTGTGGCTTCTTTTGCATGAGGACTACCATCATCACTGAGCCATCTGAATGAGAGAACAGGTAGATTTTGTCTTTGTAATTATTGGTGGCCAACACAGGGCATGGGCCCTTCTTTTAGTTCAGTGAAATTCTCATTCATATCTGATGTCCACTTTATTTCACTTTTCTCCTTCCGCACTTCCTTGAGGGCCTGCAGTAGGGGCTTTGTAAATGTTGCGTAATCAAATACCCTTGCCCTGCAGTAATTGCATAACCCCAGGTTTTTCTGCATCTCTCTTACTGTGCATGAACGTGCAGTCATGTGAATTGCCTCTACCCTCTCCTGTGTTATCTTGCGTCCTTCAATGGATATTTTCTGCCCCAAATATACAACCCCTCCTGGCAGTATTGCAGTTTCTCCCTGTCCACTTTATACCATTGGTCTGCTAGTAGCATCACAAGGTGCACTGAGTCATTCCTACTCTGCTCCTCAGTCTTGCTGGACACCAATAAATCATGAACATATTGTATAACTGTGCTTGTCACTTGTAAGTTACTTAGGTCCATCTATATCACCCAGTTGAAGATACTCGGAGATTCGTAATACCCCTTGGGCAGCCTACTGTGATCAATTTGGTTTCCCCGGTACGCAAAGGCTGTCAAGTATCGGGAATCTGGGTGTAGCAGGATGGAAGATAAAGCATTCCTTACGTTGATGACCATGAGGTATTTTGCCTTTGTTTGAATATTGCACAATATTGAAGCAGGGTTCGGTACCAGGGCAAATTCTGCTTCAACCAAGTCATTGAGAGGGTGTAAATCATGTATACATCGCCACAATCCGCTTTTGATTTTTTTATCAGGTACATGGCTGTGTTGCATGGTGACATGGATGTCTGTGAGCATATCACCCTTGGAAACGTGCATCTGTTACTGGATGGGATTACACCAGAATAATCAGACAAACTCAAGAAGTTTCTGTTTTATTAGCAATTATCTAAAACAGGGAGATTCCAATGAACATCAACGGATGGACCCTCATTCTCAGTGATTTCCCCATGAAATACAATTATATACTTTCTTTGTGCATCAGAATGACATCATGCTACGTGGGAATAGTGAAAAACCTATCAAGGGTTGGGATTGGTCAAGGGACACATCTTGATATACAATTATATAGAAGCTAGGTTTGTTATTGGCTGTCAGATATCAGGTGGACAACTTATGACTACATCTTCATACGTGTAAATTAAGAACAATCAGTTACACAATGTTTCTTTCATTGGTTTCTCAAGCTATAAGGGCCTTCTTTATATGGACTAATACAATTGGTTTGGCACACTTGTGCCATGTCTGGAACATTCAGTTCAATGAGCAGCACATAAGCCAAGACCCAGGTGCAAGTAGATAGGACATGAAGCTGCCTCCCACCCAATTAGCCCAACACCTCTCATCACCCATGCCTTCTGCCATAAAATTCTCTTTGTACTTGGCCTTGCAGAGTATTCTTGCAGTAGGAATGCAACAGCAGTGAGGGCACTCGCTATTGTGTCTGGAACTCCAAGTTCAAGTCCTATTTTCAGCCTCGACCCACGTGACAAGAGACCATGATTCTGTTCATTCTGCAAGTTATTAAATGGTTTAATGAATTAAGACTTGGCATCTTCTGTGTTCTTTCTTGCACCTTACCATGAGAGGATTCATCCTCCGCACACATGTTCCTCTTCAGTGTAGATAGCTGACCTTGACTTCTCAGTTCTTGACTTCAGACCAGACAGCCTCCCAACGCAGCTCCAACAACCTGCTATTCTACTGCGACACAGCCTTTCATATTCTCTTCATGTTTCTTTGGCTTACTTATTTCATGATACCAAGGTCCAGTTTCTATACATTGATGGCTCCGCCTGCATCCTGCTCACTACTTGTAGCTAGCCTATACGATGACTTGATCTATCTTGCGTTTCAGCGTATGTACATTCATTATACTTCTGATTTCTGCAGCACTTTCTAACATATAACTTTCTTCTTTTACACTTTTAAGGTTCACTTGATTCTTTACTTCATCATTTCTCCTCTAGGATTCATACATTGTCTTCATTCAGTACTTCAGGATTTTGTGTACACTTTCTAAAGACGTCATCAGTCCATTTTCATAGCTCTTTCTGATATTCCTTCAGGGATCTCCTCCTGCAGGCTCTCATCAACTCAAGGGTGCATTCAATATGATTGTCTTAATGAATACTGTCTTCCAAATACTTGCTGCAGTATTGGTAAATTAGCTGGTGTTAGACAAGGCATGGTCTCATGTCTCCAATACAGGAGAGGTAGTGGGGTGGATCTCCTGCAGATGTGTCTGTCTGCTCCTTTATATTACCCCCTCTTTTTGAGTCCTCAACCACCTCCTCAGGTTTTCCTGCTTCTTTTAATCATGTCTTGAAGAAGGGCTTCTTCGGTATCCATATCTTCGTCAGTCTCCACAGCGTGTCCATATTTTTGATGTGTTCGTCCAAACTCCTGGTTATGTAATTGCATTCTCCCTTTGGAGTACATGAGACCCAATGTCCCACATAATTCCTATGGACTCTTGGGTACAGGAATCTTGTTCCTTCAGTTGTCACAATACTTGCTTTTATGTGGTTTTTAATGGTATGACCTCTTGGGTACATGAATCTTGTTCCTTCAGGTGTCACAATACTTGCTTTTATGTGGTTTTTAATGGTACTTTAAGTCTGCGCTGTGTTTTCTGTTTCATCCTTCAGATCGATCATGATCTTCATTCCCACTGCTTTCTTTGCTGTTTTCTGGCATTGTCCAATTATTATCCTTATAACACAGAATCCAAACATTATCTACACCAATATTGCTCCAAGGAACTTGAACACAGTTGCCATCCAGTCGGGAATCCTTGCAAACAGAAATGAGAAGCAATCATCATCTCCAATAGCCTCCCTCCTCCTCCATTTTCATGTGCAGTTTTGTTAACATAGTTATAGCATCCGTCAGAGTCCCGTTCTCACTGTCATGTGATGGTATGAAAGTACAGCAGGAAGGCACAACCTTGGAGCAAACACCTTCTTCCATTGATGTAATCATATCTAGGACATACCTGTTCTGGATGGTCATTAACCTTATGGCCCTCAACTATTCCTTTTATGGTGGCATTGATTGTCTGTAACAGTTCCCATCTGGTGATTTGTAACTACTTTGTATTCACTACTGCTTGGAGTCCAGGCATAAATATAGATGTGATTATCATAGCAGTCTTGCTGAACAATTTGTGCTCATCCGGAACCTCATTGTAAGCTACTATTTACTTAGCTGAGAAATAATTCTCTCTCTTCATCCACTGGAGTACCACTGACCTTCTTTTTTTCAGGTGTTCATTCACTTTTGGAAAACCCTCGATTTTCAGGTTGCTCTGGGTAATCATCAATGCTGGAACATGGATCAGTATAATGGAACACACTCCTCCCCAGTTCCTGGGCAACTTCAAATATGCTCTGGATCCACAGGCCCAATATTAATCCATTAGGACAGCAGCCCTTCTCCTCATTCCTGGGATATTAATTATGTTCTTGCACCATTTATTTTCTCCAACTGAGACTTTAGCTATGCTTCTAAAGCACATTGTTGCATTAGTCAATGGGACTACAGCCACTGGTCCTGATTCATTATCCACCCATATCAGCAGTTATTGGCCCATGACTATAGGCACTTATTCACTCTCTGCACCTCGTGCACTGTTTCCTTCCTCGGTAAATGAGCTGCACAGGACAGCATTCCATCTTCCCATCCTTTGGTCATAATCACTCGTCCATAGATTAACAGCTGTGAGTGCTCCCAGCATACAGGCATTCCAGTCTTTTCAGTTTTGTAAGAGCAGTTCATGTCTTGATCACCATTGCAGGGTTGCCCAGCTCCCTTTGAACTGTTGTCTGGTAGTACATGCTGCTAGATGGCCGAGGCACTTCGCATCATGTGCCAGCATCTCTTTTGAAATGAATTTTCTTACTGTACTCATGGCAAAGAGGATGAGAGAGCAGACAAAACAGCTCTCATCAGATGCACTCTTCCCCACCTTTTTTATGTGTTGCTACCACATATTATTCCCCAAGTAAGCCCAATTGTCAAGATACCTATTTATCCCCTTATTATCTTCTTCTGCATCCCTCATATATTATTTGACATGCCCAAATTGGTCAAAGAAATGATCATCATTTGTACTTATACTGGGAAAAATCATATGTGTTGTGTTTTCAATTGAATCAAAAAATGATAATGCCTTCAGCATGTAAGATACAAAAAGAAGAAAAGAAAGCACATGTATATGAATATCATGCATAAGAGTTTAGACAAAGTTTTGTGTGCCATGCCATTTCTTGTTTATTTAGTGGCCTTCATGCAACTGCATTGTTTACTCCTCAATTATCTTTAATACACATACTCAAATCACATTCGTAGTTGCACAATCCTCTCGATTATTGCAATCAAAAGCCCCCTTATAACTGGGCAGTTCTTTGGATGTTGGAGAAAGTGAGAATATTATTACCTCTCCTAACAAAGGTAGGGTATGAATGAAGTATAAACACAAAAACTGCAACCACAAATCTGTGTGTGTCACTATCGACTGGTGTCATGTGTTTTATTTTGCAATGTTTTTTCTCAAAGTGATTCTGGGTATTTACCTCTCTTCCAGTTTTTAATAAGGAATTGGTTCTCGGGCATAGTTCCAATATCATTTTACTTTTTCAAATAATCTCTAAAAGATACGTTTAAGCTCTGGAATTCTCTGCAAGTCCATGCACTTCCGGCTAATACTTTAAGGAGTGTCCAATAAATTCCAGTCTAAAACAAATGTGTTTTAATCACACACTGCTTTATTGTCCTTCTTCTTGGTCATTGATCGAGTCTGCATACGCATCAATTGTTCTTCTTGTCTTGCTTCCCAGTCAGTGGGTACTAGAGGGAAGGTCTCACCTTTGTAGATTTTTACATTGCCCAAATGTAACCATGCTCTTCTTCCAGACACCCTAACTGTAGTAGGGAAAACATCCTCTACTTGATATGGTCCATTGAACCTTGGCTCATGACATCTGCGTGTAATGTTTTCGATGAGCACTTGATCTCCAACAGACAACTTTGTTGGAGGCAATAATTCACTTGCATCAGTTACTGGGCCATCCTCTTCCATGTTCCTCAACCCCTCCCTCCGATGCTTGACTTGATCTGAAATGAAACAAACACTGATAGTCATACATGTCAATTATCGTGCATCTCATCCCCTAAAGTCTGCGCTACACTCTGGGAATCATTTCTAACTCTAGATGGGAGCACGATGGTCGTCCTTATGCGGCAGCCTGTTACCAATTCATGGGGCATAAGGTAATAGTCTGAACTTGGCTAAATTCGAAGGGCATACAAGGCCAGGGGTAGGCAATGTAGCCATCGCTTTTTCAAACTTATTCTAATCGTTGCTATTCTTTCTTTGAGGAGCCCGTTGAGCCTCTCACATATACCGTTTGTTTGTAGGTGATAAGCAGAAGAAAATGTATGCTTCATGTTCAATAAAAGCCCTATTTTTTCAAATAGCTCATTGATAAGATGTGGCCCATTATCATACTTTAATACTTTGCACACACCCCATCTTGGAAATACATCATGCAATAAGAACTTCACTGTGCAGGTGGCATCAGGATGTGTACAAGGACTGACTTCGATCCATCGAGAAAAGGGACACACCACCACCACTAGATACCTATATCCATTACATGTCTGCAGCATTTCCGATGTAGACAATTTGCAAATGCTGAAACAAGCCATTTGGATGGGATATTACTCCTCTGATTGTTCTTAGTGTATGCCCAGCTGAAACACGATGCAATCCACAATGAAATTTGAAACATGTTCCAATAGATTGGAACAAACCAGTCCTCTGCAATAGTGGGAGCAAGACTTTCTCGGGCTATATGCCCAGGGTAATGCAGCTGCTTAAGTGTGACTTTTAGTAATGCTGCTGGCATCACTGGCCTTCCAGTGTTTTTCTGTCCCCATAGTGCTTCTGTGGGGGATAAAGAACACCCCCTACATCTCCATTGCTCTTGCTGTTTTTGTAGGGCTCTACCCTGTATCTCTATTGGTTGTGTAATGGACAGCATATTAAATCCCTCTCATACCAAATTGTTTCCATTTGATACTTCTTTAACATTTTCAGTTTTGAAACTCGAAATTTCGGAGGAATATGCAACCCCTTTAGCTTCTAAATCTGTGGCTTCATTCCCACGAGAAAAAAAGTCTGTTTTATTTAGTATACGCTGCACATTTTATGACTGCTATGGCCACTGGGAGTTGTATTGCCTTAATGAGCCTGTCCAATAAAGATGCATCTTGCACAGGAGTGCTGTCTGTGCAGAGGTAACCCTTTCTTTTCCAATGTGACAGTCCTGCTTGTACAGTTGATGTCACATAGACGGAGTTGATGTACACAATCACTTCCTGATCTTTGTGTTTCTCGAGTGCAGCAATAAGCGCTACCATTTCTGCTGCCTGCGCTGAACAATGGAATGGTAGTCTTGCACTCGCCACTACCTCAAATTCAAGGTTTAGGGCCTCATTACGAGGTTGGCGGAATGGGTTTACCGGCATCGGTAATGATGCTGGTGCCGGTCAACCCATTCCGCCCTATTACGAGGTTCCCTTGCGGGACCTGCGCAGAATGTCTGGTGAGACCAGATGTCCTTTGCGGGTCCCGCAAGGGGACCAAGGAGCTAATAACAGGCCCGTTGTCTACAGGCCCGTTATTAGCTCCATCCCCATTCCCATTGAGCCCTATGGGGGCTTGAATGGGAATGGGGAAGGGTTTTTTGAATGATGAATTACCGGGTCCTCCAAGGTTGGAATGACCTGGTAATTCCTCATTCACAGAATCCAGACCCGGACACGATTTTCGAGGCAGCCATGGCGCTAATAGCACCATGGCTACCTCTAAACTCATAATGAGCCCTTTAATCTTTATCTTACAACTTGCGAATCCTGTATGCCTCGCCCCACTAGTCTGATCGATTTTGGTGACCCATCAGTAAAAAGAATTTCCCCTCCTTCTAAAGCATTTTCTTTCACACAGGCTATATCATCATAAAATTCAACATAGTGCAATTGTGTACATGATAACCTTCTTCTATAGGTCCAGCTACAAACGTAGCTGGGTTCACTATTTTACAACTCACAATTTTAATTGCTGGAATAGAAATCATTACTTCATATGCAGATGCTCTTTTTGTCGTCAATGTACTTTTGGGTTTCTCTAAAATGGCAAATAAGGCATGCTGCACATATAGTGTCATTGCATAGCCCATAGTAATACTTGTGTACTTCTCAATCACAATGCAGCAGCAGCAGCCATAGATTGTTTGTATGGAGAATGTCCTCTCATAACTGGATCTAATATCCCACTGTAATACACCAAAGTTTTATACCCTAGTGTTGTTCTTTGTGTGAGTACTGCTTTCATTATTGATCCATTGGTGTGTGAAAAAAAATAAAACTGTTCCCTATAATTGGGAATTCCCAAATCTGGAGCTGTACAAATTGGTCTTTTTAATTCTTCAAATCCTTCCTCGATTCTTCAGTCAATTCTATTTATTCTTACCAACTTGTGCTTTCTTAAGTGCTTGCAAAAGTGGTTTTGTGTATGTGCTGTAGGCGAACACCGAGGCCCTACAATAATTGCATAGGCAGAGAAACGGCTGCATTTGCCTCACTGTATTTGACTTTGGTGTTTTCATGATAACCTCAGCTCTCTCAGGTGCCACTTTCTTTCCTTAATGTGAAATGAATTGGCCTATGTACAACAGCTCTCCCTGGCAATACTGTGATTTCTCCCTTTCTACTTTGTATCCCTTATCTTCCAATAAAGTAATTAACTGAACATAGTCCTGCCTACATTCATCCTCTGTTTCACTACAGAGTAATATGTCATCTACATACTGAATTACCACACTTTTGTGTTCAATATTACCTAAATCCATCTGACTTAAAAATTCAAAATGACTCACAGTACCCTTGAGGCAAACAAGTATGTTTTAGTCTTTTTTGTCTGAACGTAAAAGAAGTAAGGTCTTGTCAATCTTTGTGCAAAGGGATCAAGAAAAACACATTTTTCAAATTGATCACCGTGAAATACTTAGCTTCACCTAGGATGCTACACAATATTGTTGCACGGTTCGGAACTAATGGAAATTCCGCTTCTACAATCTGATTAAGAGGGCACAAGTCCTAGATAAATCTCCATGACCCCCCTTTTCATTTTTTAATCAGATACACTGCAGTATTGCATGAGGTGTCCGATGGCACTAGGATTCCCTGTTTCATCAACGCTGAAATGGTCTCAAATATGCCTTCATCAGCTTCGCGAGACATGGGGTACTGTTTTGCTTGGGGTAAAATTGCTCCTGGCCTGAGTTTTATTTTAACCTCCCCTATTTCCTTCAATACACCAATGTCATATGGGCCCGTAGTCCAAAGGATGCTTACCACCTTTTTTATGTCTTCCTGAAAAAATCGGGTCTTTGCCACATCAGTGTCATTTACTGTCAGACTTCCCTTTTCTTAAACTTTATCCAACATGTAATGATTATGAAAAACACTAGCTCGTCATCTATACGTTCATCTGTGAACATTTCCTCATCTGTTATATCAGTCAATCTGTATCCCTCTTCAAGAGCTATCACTGTTCTCCATGCTCTGCCTTCCTCAGGTATTTTATTTATTTATTTTTTCATTTGAATAGTGCACACAAACCCTCAGGCATCAGGGCGCTTGAGAACTAAAAACAGTTACATAGAGCCTTTAGAAAACAATTTCTTAAATCAATAGCTTGGCAAAGGTACATGTCGAGGTAAATAAGCATACAAGTAACATGAAGACAATTTTTCTTTCATAGGTTCCAGAGAAAGGTGCAGTTTATTATGTCCTGACAGAAGATGTATGTGAATAACCAGGTTTTGAGGGCTATGTGAAAGTCCCAGTAGGATTTGTCTGCTCTTAGTGTCTGTGGTAGGCCATTCCTTTGTTTTGCAGCGAGGACGGGGACGCTCGAGCCTCCCACTGAATTTTGTTTGTACCAGTCTGCGGATGTAGGGGGTTCTAGTTGGCCTGTCTGTTTGGTGCATAATCATTTTTTGGGCTAGATACAGTGGTGCCATTTCTGATATACACCTGTGTGTGATGTTAAGTGTCTTGAATAGGATTCTTTGCTGAATATGAAGCCGATGTACTGCTTTCCTGGCATCTGATATGTGCTCATTTCTGGGTAAGTTTAAGGGAGCTTGTAGTGCTTTATTTCGAATAGTCTGGAGTTTTTGTATGTTATGTGAGGATGTTCCAGCTAAAAGGGGCATTGCAGTAATCCAACCTGGCACCTAGAACTGCCTGTGCAATGGTTAGGCAGCTATCTTCAGATAGGTAAGCTCTGGCAGCGATAAGGAGTTTGGTGGAGTATGCTGCTGATGAAGATATGTCACTTACTTGGTGAGAGAGTGAGATTGTTGCATCTAGGTAGACACCTAAGATTTTCACAGCAGGTGATACAGTGATCTTAGTGCCATTGATGTTGATGGCTATATAATCTGGTTCAAGTTTTTTTTAGTACAGAGTGAGGTTCAACTAAAAGTAATTCTGTCTTCTCGTCATTAAGGCAGAGGTCATGGATCGCCATCCATGCTTGGATGGTGGTATATGTGGAGTTTAATGGGGCAGATTCCTGGGTGTAGTTACCTGATCGTGGGAGGAGGATTTGGGTGTCGTCAGCATAGTCAGTGTAGATTATGCCCTGAGCATCTAGGCGGTCGAAAAGTGGCTTAGTGAGAATATTGTACAGCGTGGGATAGACACATAAACCTTGGGGTACTCTGGAGTTGATGGAAGTGGGCACAGCACATGCTTGTTCAGAAAATACCTTCATGACTCAACCTTCTAGGAAGGAGGTAATCCAAGCTGCTGCTTCTGGAGAGAAGGCAGCTACAGAGGTGAGATGGCGATATGGAATACTGTGGATCCACTAAGTCAAATGTTGTTGATGCTGGACCTATCTGCAGCCTTTGACACTGTGAACCACCCGATTACGTTACAACGTATTGGACACGATGGAAAAGTGTTGCAACAGGTAGTAAAATGGTTTGAATCTTTTCTTAAAGACAGATTTCAGAGGGTAATACTTGATGGCTTCACCTCGGAAACGGTGGAGCTGAAATGTTGGGTGCCTCAGGGCTCCGCTTTATCCTCTCCGATATTTAATTTGTACCTTCGCTCGGTTTTTAATATATTTCAGAAGCATGGCCTGTGATTCCATTCATATGCAGAAAATACGCAGTTATACATCGAGATTCAGAACATCGAGGATGTTTTTGAAAGAATTAACCGATGTATTGAAGAGCTCAATAAATGGATGGCCTTTACTCATCTACAGCTGAATGCCGCCAAGACAGAGATTATACTGTTCGGCCAAACAACAAAATGTTGCTAGAAAGACAAAGACCCCTCCTCTGCCATTCTTCCTCACCCATGGGTACTTGTGGTCTAAATAAAAATTCATCCGGTCTCCTCATAATTTTCCCTGCTAATCCAGGTAGCCATGTTAATAAAATGCTCACCCAATACATGAAGACTTACGGATCTACCGGAACCCCTCGTAGAGCCACTTGTCCTGTAAATGCTAGTATAAACTCTCCTACATTTAAATAGTGCATTCCTGGAGTGGAGCACAATATTCATTGATCAGTGAATGAAATCATCATGTTAGGTTTCATCCTCAAATCTCTAACCAAAATGTTAACTGGATTTTGTAATGAATATAACAGGGGGCCAGACATGTCACATTCCCATATAGGAACAGGTAATTTATCAGTAAAAGGAACTAAAGTTGTACTGCAGAGAACCCTTGATCATTTATGACAATACCTGACATTGGGTATTTCCCTCCCTTATATAAGAGTGAGTCTCCTCAGTGTCTACAAGAAAAGAAAACGATTTGCCCCCTATCGTCACATCGAACCTTGGTTCCTCTTGGGCATCTGGTGTTACTGATAGTACTGAAAACATCAAGTCACCCTGTCAGCCCTATTGAGGGTACAAATACAATGGGGGTGTCCCTCTGGCAAACCCACCATTATATCCACCATGGGTGTTCTGAAACCCACCTTGGGTGTTCTGAAACCCACCTTAGACGTTCTGAAACCCACCTCCTGTTCCTCTGAATCCTCCACCTCTTGCTCGTGGCCAAAACCCATACCCACTTTGATCCCCTGGGTGTACATTTTTCACCTGCGATGCACACGTTGTTCCTTGCATTCCTCCTCCTTCTCCACATGTCAATACTGCCTGTTCTGTAGCAAATTCTGACAATTTCTTCTGAACTAACGTGGCTTTCTCAACCTTCCTGTTCTCATCTTTCTTTCTATTCTTCTCTTGTAACAATCAGCAATGATCCACAATGCTTTGCTTCCATTCCTACTTGTATTTTCATTTGTGTCTGGCAATCCCTGACTCACATGTCTCAAGTGTCTCAAGCTGCCATCTCTCTTGAATATCCTGAATATAAGCAATAGGGTCTTCATCTTCTTTCATTTTACATGTCTTAATTACACCCGTATCTGGATACTGTACCCGGAGGGCCCTACAATTATTAAATGGCGTTCCATTAGGCAACGTGTTTTGTGTGTCACACTTGAATATCCCACTCGTTTCCAAATGTCGTTAGCTCTCATTCCAAGAATTGCTGCCAATAGACCTTTTATGTCCCCTATGGCCAACATATTTCCCCCTGTCATTTTCTCTAATTCGTATATCTATTTTTCAGCCCCTGAAGTCAAACTAGGTAACTTGCATTTTAAGTTATCCTTATCCATCTGAGGCCATGGAATATACTGCGGTCTTGCCCCCCCTTCTCTAACATGGGGAATTGTGTGAACCCCATCCATTAACTGAACCCCATTATTCGGTTATTCAATGCAGTGTTAATCGCCCCTGTTCGTCTCCGTGCTGGTAACGACCTTCACTTACTCACATTGGGTGGGGATTCTCCTCTCACACTACACAATCGTCTTTGGGAGAGTTCGGGATATGGTATAGGATCTGGCGTTCTTTTCTTAGGGTGTTCCAGATCTGACCATCTTACCTCTTTGTCCAGACTTTGACTTTCCAGAGAGGCGCATGAACCCTCCCCTTACGACCTGGCTCCCTTTCTTCATCTGACATTGCTGCACCCCAACTGGTGTGACTATCATCCTCAACGTCTCTATCTAAATCTAATCCACTCAAAGACAATGCTCTGCATTCATCAATGAACATGTTTTTCACCTCATCTCTTGTTTTTGGTATCACAAGATCGTCTGCCGCTCGCCTCAGTCCCACACTTGCTGTTCTGTCTTATTTTCTGATATAACTTATATGGCTCCTTTCTCCAATACCTTCTGCATCATATATTTCCTCTTCTTGTGCTACTTTAGGTATTTCTTGAGCCACTTCTCTCATTAGGACAATGGGGGTTATTACATGTTTGGAGGCAGCCATGGCGCTATTAGCGCCATATCTGCCTCCAAACTCGTGTCCGGGTCTGGGAAGTCAGAATGGGGACTTACCAGGTCATTCCAACCTTGGAGGACCCGGTAAATCCCCATTCTGAAAACCATTCCCCATTTGCATTCAATCCCCCATAGGGCTCAATGGGAATGGGGAAGGAGCTAATAACGGCCTGCAAATAGCGGGCCCGTTATTAGCTCCCTGGTCCCTTAGCGGCTCCCGCTAACGGCGGCTGGTAAAACCAGCCAGCCTTAGTGGGACCCACTAAGGGACCTGAGAATGCGGCGGTAGGGGCTTAACGGCACCGGCATCCTTACCGGTGCTGTTAACCCCTTACTGCCGCACTCGTAATGAGGCCCAATGTCTCTTATCATTTTGCACTGTATTTCGTCGTTCAGTCTTATTCGTTCTTTAAGAAGGAGACTGCCGTCAAGCTCTTGCTGCTTTCTATTCTGTTTTATTCCTTCTTCCACTTCCCTTCGCTCTCTCGCATCTCTTCTTACCCTCTTTTCTTCTTGCTTTCTTGCTTCCATTCTTATTTCTGCTCTTTGTACTTCTTCTCTTCTTCTCTGGAATCTTATTTCCTTCACTTGTTGGGCCCCTTCTTCCTCTCTCTTTCTTTCTCTCCTATCCCTTTATTGCTTTTCTTTTTTCCAAATGTCATACTTTCTTTGTTCCTCGGCCCGGTTTTCATCTTTCTCTTGTTCTTCTCTATACATCTTTTCCCATCGTTCCCTGCTTTTCCTTCCTTGCTCATCCTCCCTAAACCACTTCTCTCATTCCCTATCCTTCTTTTCTTGCTCGTCTTTGTCTAACTTTTGCCTAACCTCCTCGATGCTTTTCCCATCTGATTTAATTAATATCTGACCTCCCCTCCATTCGTTCTTTACAAGTGTTACCTCATCGTCCCTACCCTTTTCTCCTTTTCATCTCTTCATTTCCTTGTCTATATCTGTTGATATATTTGATCTCTCGCCTCGTTCCTCTTTATCTCGTATAAACCTACATGCGTCTTCCTTCTTTTTACACTCTTCTGGACTGTGTTCATTACTATAAGCGTGGGGTGCATATACTGGATTAAAATACCCAGCTGCTGCTTTTAATTCTTTTAAAGGATAAAATCATGTCTCTTCTTCATCTACATTCTTAGTTTCAGGCAGAGTCAGATGAGCCGAGGGCTCGATGCCCTACTCTTTCTGCTGATTAAGCATCCATTCCTCTGGTAACAGGTCCTCTTTTTCCTCTTGATACATTTTCCACAAATCTAATACTGTCAGTCTTTTCTCTAATTTCTTTCCTGTGTACGCAGCATGCACATATGTGGTCATGTGTTGCAATACTGCCGTTGACAATGATCCTTCTTGTGGCCATGGCATGAAAATGTTATCAGCTGCACCCTTTACCCATTCTGCACTGTACTGTTTGAGCTTGGGAGCATGTCATTTTTTTACAAAGGTGCATAAGAGGAGTGTCCTCCATAATGACAAGTCACAATTAACTGTCGATACGTACCAGATTGTCACCTCAATATATTTAATACATCTCTACTTATCTCAAAGCTTATTGCTCACCACTTTTAATCACAAAAACAATAAATATGAGCAAGCACCATCAATCGCTGCTCAATCCTCTTTTGTCTCAACACCCAATCTGTCTTCTGACTGGTGCTAATCATGTACTACACTTAACTCAAAATGACTTGAATTCCAAATTTCACAATGTATCACTTTTCAGAACTAACATCAAATAATAATCAAAATAATAACGCAGTACACATTAAAAACCCCTGTCATCACCTTCTCTTTTCTCTATAACATTTATAGTAAGAGGTAGGACAAGACGTCACCTTCCACGGTCCTGACCATGGGTACCCTCTCTCTTAATATTCCAAATGGAATTTGAGACGTCTTCTTCTATTTCCCTTGAAATAGAATTACCTAGGATTACCTAGGTGTTCCTTTATCTATACAAAATTCCTGTTACCCAACTTAATTTCATAAAATATCACAATCCGCCCTTTATTTTGCCATTTCCCTTAGTCTACTTAAATCGGTTTAATCGACTTGAAGCCTTTGGTATTAACACCTTCTCCAATCCGACCATTTCACCTTCCATCTGCAGAGCATGCGTGGAAACCGAGCAGGGATTTCTTCAAAGAGGGACCTGCCCACCTTCTCTGTTTTTCTTGCAAGTTTATTTCCATGGGCACCTCTCCACAGGAAACTCCACAATCTTCGAGCTAATGGCAGAGGATGCCCGATTGTCCGAAACTCTGAAGTCACACTGGTTTAGATCTAAACCATCCGCACTGCTACCACATGAGCATATGGCCCTTGGAAACATGCACCTGTTACTGGATGGGATTACACTAGAATAATTCTGAGTCCTAATAACCAGACAAACTCAAAAAGATGGTAAGGTGCTGTTTTATTAGCAATTATCTAAAACAGGGAGGTTACAACGAGCATCAGCACACTTACGCTCATTCTCAGCGATTTCCACATGAAATACAATGATATACTTTCTTTGTGCATCAGAATGACATCATGTTACGTGGAAATAGTGAAAAACCTATCAAGACTTGGGATTGGTCAAAGGACACATCTAGATATACAATCATATAGGAGCTAGGTTTGTTATTGGCTGTCATATATCAGGTGGCTTGACTACCTCTTCATACGTGTCATTTAATCAAAAATCAGTTACTCAGTGTTTCGTTGGTTTCTCAAGCTATAAGGTCCTTCGTTATATGGACTAATACAATTGGTTTGGCACACGTGTGCCTTGTCTGGAATATTTGGTTCAATTAGCAGCACATAAGCCAAGACCCAGGTGCAAGTAGATAGGACATTTGGCTGCCTTACCACCCAATTAGCCCAACATATCTCATCACCCATGCCCTCTGCCATGGAATCCTCTTTGTACTTGACCTTGCAAAGTATTCTTGTCCTAGGAATGCAACGGGAGTGAGTGCACTCGCTACTGTGTCTGGAACTCCAAGTTCAAGACCAATTTTCATCCTTGACCTACATGACAACAGACCACAATTCTGCTCATTCTGCAACTTTTAAAATGTTTGAATGAATTAAGATTTGGCATCGTCTGTTTTCTTTCTTGCATCTTAACGTGAGAGGATTCATCCTCTACACACATGTTGCTCTTCAGCGTAGATAGCGGAGCTCGACTTCTCAGTTCTTGACTTCAGGCCAGACAACCTCCCACAACCTGCTATTCTACTGCGACACAGCCTTTCATTTTCTCTTCATGTTTCTTTGGCTTACTTATTTCATGATACCAATATCCAGTTTCTGTACAATGGCGGCTCTGCTTTCATTTTGCCCACTACTTGTAGCTAGCCTATACGATGACTTCTATCTTGCGTTTCAGCACATGTACATTCATTATATTTCTGAAATCTGCAGCACTTTCTAACGTGTAATCTTCTTCTTTTACACTTTTAAGGTTCACTTGATTCTTTACTTCGTCATTTCTGTAGGATTCAAGCATTGTCTTCATTCAGTTCTTCAGGACTTTGTGCACACTTTCTTATGACATCATCAGTCCTTGTTGTTAGCTCTTCCTCATATTCCTTCAGGGATCTCCTCCTGCAGGCTGTCATCAACTCGAGGGTACATTTGATATGGTTGTCGTAATGGATACCGTCTTACAAATACTCGCTGCATTATTTGTACAATATCTGGTGTTAGACAGGGCACAATTTCATGTCTCCAATGCAGTTAGGGGGGTAGTATCTCCTGCGGATGTGTATGTCTGCTCCTCTACATCTGTATTATGCCCTGCTGCCAAAATGCATGTAGTGTCGAGTATATCCCCTCTGCGTCTTGGGACAATATGTATTGTTTTGCTTGGGGCAGCAGTGCCCTTTCCTTTAACTTTATCTTTACCGCCCCTGCTCCTTTTAATACCCCTACATCAAGGGGGCCTTTTGTCCATAGTCTTTCTGGATCATTTTTTAGATCTTTGTCTGCTTCCCCTCTTTACCAGCTGTGTGAGTATTGGCACCAGTTTTTCCACTAATCTTACTGGGCAAGGTGTTTGTAGCTGGAATACCACCTTGCCCTCTTCCTCCCCATCGGAGAACAATTGTTCATCCGTTACTCCTGTAACTGTTAGGGTCAATGCATAGCACTGTGCATTCCATGTTGTCATTATCCATTCCGCATAAGAGCACCATGCCATTGCGGATCACTACCTCTTCAAGCTGCATTGCGGTCGGAAGAAAAACTCTGACACCAACCAAAACACCTTCCTCTGTATACACGGGACCCATCCTAGCAATATCTCAACCCTGTATAAAAACATGCTGGGGTACCTGGGTTGGCCTTGTAATGTGCTTTGAGCGTGTGCTGCTAAAAGGAGGGCAGCCACGCATGTGTAATAGATGCCTGGCATCAAGCACACCATCCCTTCTTCTGTGAATGGTATTGTGGCATTCAGTTTGCTTAATAAGTCCCTCCCCAAGATGTTGATGGGCGTGTCTTTGGAGTAGAATACAGGTGCTAATATGGGCTGTGTCCCTATGGTAAATGGTAAATCTTTCAGCACTGGAACCGTCACTACCACCCCAGAGACGCCCTGCATGTCATTTGCTTTGTTTGATAGCGGGAATCCCCCTCCATTATGCAAGATTTGGTTGCTCCCGTATCTATGGGAAATGAGAACTCTCTTGGTCTGATTTTCACTGCTTCGGGGTCCTCTTCGGGGCCATCAGTTACTGCTAGGACTGGACACACTCGAACTGTCTGCAGGCCCCCTTATTGTTGCGTGTTACTCTGAGGGAACGGAAAGGATTTTCTCCAACCATGCTGACCCCAGTGTAGTGAGGTTCCACGTTCTGCCCTAACACTACTGCACTTCCCACAGCTGGTGCTATTGCTTGTGTCATCCCACCATCCATCGGGCCCCCCTTGCAGCACCTGCTGCAGTTTTGCTGGGTGGAATTGCACCTAATGCGACTGCTGCTGTGCTGTGACAAACCCTTGCTGCTGTGCCATTTGAATTGCATGTTCCTGACCTTGTTGCCCAAAAGGGCAAGTGCATGCAAAATGCCCCATGTTCCCACATAAAAAGCATGGCATCCTGTATCCTACTCCCATGTATCATCCTCCTCTTGCTAGCTGTGGGTAGCCTCTCCCCATTGGAAAGAACCCCACTTTATGTAATTGCCCTGCTGTGGAGCTCCCCATTATGGCATATACAGTGGTGGCACATTTCCCCCATGTGGGATCCCTCCCTGTTGGGCGGGTGCCATGGCGGCAGCATTGGGTACGAGCACTGCCCCTTCCATTGTGTACCGTGCCAATTTCTTTTGCACCAGTCTATTTTCCACCTTTGTAGCATTTTCTGCTGCCTGCCTCTCACTCTTTTGCTTCCTTTTACAATAGTGCCCTATTGTTGCCTGTATCTATGCATTAATTCCTGGGCTTTCGTGTTTCCAACATCCAAAGGTCCTGGACTTGTTTTATGTACTCTGCTGCGTCCTTGTCAGGCTTCATCTTATGTGCCATGACTGCCCCTAAATTGAAACTATTTGGGTACATGCTTCTCAGGACCTTCCACACATGCACTTTGCAGTTGTTGAACGGAGCCCCTTTGTGTGCATTGGTATAATTTCACCCCTTTGTATCTCACATGCTCCCATATTTTATCACCTCGCTCTCTTATTATGGCCACAACAATGCTTTTCATGTCCCCTATTGCCAGCGTCATCCTGGCAGTCTCTTTCTCGAGCGCATATATGCATTTGCTAGCCCCGGCCACAAAGGAGGACAGGCTACATATTATTTTGTCTCTGTCCATTGTCTGCCATGGTACGTAGCGCGTGCCCCTGCTCCCCTTCTGTAATAATGACATCTGCGTCGCCCAAGGTCCTGTCTTTCCTCCCTTCTTTGTTGTCTGTGCCATCCCTATTTTCACCTTCTCCTTCCTGCTACGAAGGGAGGTCAAACAGTCCCTCCTGGGCCCCTCCCGTTCCCCCTGTCTCCCTTGCTTTCTTCCCCTTCATCTCTCCCTGCTGGCCATCTATTGTTCAGCCTCTCCATTGCTTAAATCTTCTCCTACTTCGTCTTCCTCTGATGCTATACTACCCTCATGCTCCCCTCCTGCTTCCTCCGCCCTCTTCTTCCTCCTCATTATCCAGTCTGAATTTTATCCTTCCCAACAACCATTCCTTTCTGTCCACCTTGTACCCTCTCTGCTTATCCTTCCTCCGTACCTCCTGTTCTATCACCCTCTCTGTCCCATTAAATAATGCGTCCACCTGTTGTCAAGCGCTCTTCTTGATGTTCACTAAATATTTCCTCTTTTCCAGCTTATGTGCATCATCCCGTTGGGTGTCTCTATCCTTCTTTTTCCCTGACATCCCTCCTTCCCCATCTGGACATTGCAGCTGCGGGTTGGTGTACCCTGCCATGGGGCGTAACGATGGATAGGCGCCATAAGATGGGGGTGGAGCACTTGGCCGGTCCCCTTTGCCAGGCCCTGCAGCTTCTTTCTTCGTGTGTTCCCCCTTCTTCTCCTCATACAGTCTCCAGAGTCCCAATATATTCTACCTGCTCTTCAGCTTGGAGCCTTTATATCTCGTTGATAAATACGATAACATGTTTTCTAATGTTAAACTCTTGAACGTACTCTCCCAGGTTCGTGTGTGGACCACTGACCTATAGTCTCTTGGATCCACTCGTAGCTATATTTCTGTATTTTATCTTGGTTTTTAGGGTAGATTTTCACACATATGGTCAACGGGACTGTCTTGATAAGCCATTATCTCCCTCTTTTTAGCAATCCTTGCCCTATACCCTAACTACCCCAGGCCCCAACTCCCACCTCTAGTCTTTCCTCCTTTCAATTTATAACTGTCTTTCCAAAAGAATACCCACACTCGCTACCATTCACCCATCTCCCCTTATTTCTCTCTTTCACCCTGGCCTTCTCCACATGCCCACCAGCGTCCTCTTATTAGACACACTGGCCTTCCCTCCAGGTCTGTCCACTCTCTCTGGGTTATTAAAGCAGCGGCGCTCTCCACTGGCTTAAATCTTCCCTATGTTAGTGTAGGTATGTGCCAAACCACCTTTCCTCCGCTTGATCGCGCCCACCTCTAGAATGCCAACCGTGCTGTTATACACCAGGTAAATGTTGGCAGGGACCCTTCCACCTTGGCCAATGCCACGAAACCAATATGAACAGCACTTACTAACACGGAGGACTGCTCCAACAACTGCACAATAAAGTAACACCTTTCTCCATTAAATGATGCAACTATACAATCACTGGCACTATGCACAACACCCGTCTAATGGTGTTCGTCTCTCACTAAGCACGTCCTCTGCTCTAACGCTGGTGTGCCCACACACACACACATCCACTCCCTATGGGCTGGTGTGTACTAAAATCCACTACTTCTACAGCTGATTGTCCTCCCACCTTGAGGATGCTTCCTAAACACCATAAAATACAATCCCTCCCTGTACCGGGGGCATGCAACTACGATACAGTGCATTCTTGCTCAGATACACTCACATGTTATAGAGATCCTTAAATCCTCTCGACACGGATCCTCCCATGCAGGCTCACTCCTCACCTGAGTGTGGGTGGCGCTCGGGACCAGGCAGGCCTTTGTGAACTCTGGGCTGCAGTGTATCCTCGGTGTTGTCCTTGGAACTGGTCTGTGGTAGCCGGACCTGCTCCCCCAGGGTGGGCGGCCAGAATACCCTCAGCTGACTGAGAGAACTGTGGATCTCGATGGGGCCTCCAAAAATGGATTAGGGTTTCCCAGTGGTCGAAGTGTACGAAAAGAAGTAGTGGAACTATGTTCCCTGCCGGCCTGCACCCAATACCCACAAACCCCATAGCCACAACCCCTCCCACACACAATACACCCCCCAAACACTTGCACCTGCTGTTTAAAGGATCGTGCAGTGCAGTGCACTGAAAGTGAAGGTTTCAACTTCTTCCGACACTTTTATTTTAAAACAAAACCATTCCGGAACAGTTTCTTTTTAAAATAAAAGTATAGGAGCTGTACAAGGTAATTTAAAAAAGTATAGGAGCACCACTCCCGACTGCTCCCGCTCACTTCGACCACTGGGGTTTCCTGCGTTACCAGTAATAGTCCAAGAATGAGCATGCACCAGGCAAGAAATAACGCTGTTTATTACAGCCGTACAAGCACAAATCAAACAGCACAGTGGGACAGAACTGGTTAATGAGAGCTGACAAACTGTCTCACAGCAAGCAATACTTTTATATGGCTAGTACAATCTGTGTATAGTTAGAAACAGTTGTATTTCAAACTGCAAACCTTCACCGTTCTCACAAAGCTGACTGGTTAGAATATGTCATGCCCTTATAGCTAAACCTAGGTTAATTGGACATGATTGGAGCAAAACAGACCTGTCCTCTCCTGGTGTGTTCCCCCATCGTGTTGCGCCACATTGCCTCCCGCTCCATCCCGCAAGCTATAGCAATTAGTATGAACATGATTGTACTGACCTCTAGATCTTTATTCATCTGCCATTGGTGAGCACGAAAAAAAGGAAGGAACACAAGACACCCTAATCTAGTGGGAAGGGAGACATTCACATGGCACCTGCTCAATGAGAAACCTGCAAACATTGTTGCGGACATACTGTGTACTTGTTGCTTTTCAGGAACACCAAAACGTACCATTTGATTGGCTCTTCTCAGAGTGCCCCTTCATTCCACATCCTTGTTCCCATACCTACTCGCCAAGGGGCGGTTTGAAAGCGCTTTTGGTGTAATGTGAGTACCTCCCCAAATAAGATCGATTTCCCCAGCTGCCACGAGTAACCGTGGAACTGGCTTGCTGGCTTTTATTGTATCATCCAGTGCTGTTCTCAGTGACAGTGGAATGCTCGAGATGAGCTACCAGAGTTCAGCTTCCGCCACCCCTCAGCCACAGCGTGTTTGTCATGTATTCAAAATGACCGGCTTTGAAAAGCCCATCTACAGGATCCCTTTGGGGTGCGCTTACCTGTGTTTTTGTCTTCCCAGCGCTTACGCCATAGGGTCCAGTGCATCAATATTGTTAGAATCCCCCCTTATTTCCTTTCATACTTGGCCTCCCATGGAGTGTCACTGGCCATCCCCATTATTCCTGCGGTTGGTAGGTGCGATTCTCATCCTGGCACTGAATCAGCACCTTCATTGCAATATTATGTTATTGGAGGAACACCAATCAGTTTGCAAAGATCAATCAGCCAACTCAGTGCCTACCTGATGACAACAATATAAGACCAAACGCAGATAATCCAGCCATTATTTCAACTGTGCAAGTAAGGAAAAGGCTGTGATTTAAATGCAATGTTGATGGTATCGAAATCACTTTGATTAATAGTGTACGATACTTGGGTTTTGTGCTTTATGATAAACCTTGTGGTGGTGCCACCGCTTTACATTTGAAAGCTAAATTGGCTCACCTTTACGCTCAATCCAGGAAATTCATGCTAAAATATGGTCGGGTTACGATGTGACCGATTCTGCATTTCTATTTTGGGAAGGTGATTCCATCATTGTTCTATGGGGCTGAATTACAGGCAATTGACTGGGCTTAGACCAACAAAATGGAAGCCATGTTCTGGAAAAGACTTTTGGGTCCCCCTGCTTCGTTGCCATTTCTGGTCTTACGTCAATGGCTGGGGATCATTTCTTGGAAGTTCTACGTGGTCATAGCCAAGCTCAGGACATATAAGAAATTGTTGGTGTCTCCTGCAAATTCTTTGTTCGAGGAGCTTGCCGGAGTCATGCTATCCAAATCCGATCTGGCCTTGCGTGGGTTTGGCCAAGATTGTGAGGAAATATTGATACATTCAGGCATGGACATGAGCAATTTAAAAACCAACCCAAAAAAAAAACGATACAAAAAATGAAAACAATGGAATAGGCCAAAGATCAGGATACGATTGCTAAATACAAATTATACCACAACTTTGCCCAATTACCGAGACACCCTTCTAGCCCTCCACCTTAGCTAGTTATGTTTCCGAATCCAACATGTTGAGAAATAAAATTCACTTTCGCCTTTATTTACTGGGATCATTGGACAGGTGGCAGCAGATAAGAGGGTGTGGATTATGTAAAGTAGCATCACACAAGGAATATCTACACAACTGGATCACACATTGTGCCGGCACATTGCTCCTAAGAGTATAAGGCTAAAAAAATACATCTTACTCAGCTGATCCCAATGTGATTATGAGCAAAAGATTTGGGGCAAGGCTGACGGGAGGGGATTCCACAGCAACTACGAGCGTGTTGATAAAACATTTAAAAACGATTCACCAGGACTTGGGGCAAAATGAGTTTAATTTTATTGCTAAGGGGCATTATTGAGTGGGGCACTGGGGAGTCTGGTAAATAGAACTTTTTTCTTTTTTTAAAACCTTTCCTTGAAAGAAAATCTGTGGGGGTCCCTACGACAAGCCCCCACATCTCGCCCACCATAATTAAATAACTAAACCCAAGGCCCTATCTATATTTGCGAGTAAATGTGTTTAAAAAAAAGGAGAACAAATGGGCCAGTGAGCAAATGGGCCAGTGAGCAAATGGGCCTGTGAACAAATGGGCTGGATCGCTTATTTTAGTTTTGATGGATATGGAACTTTGCATGTGTAAGGCCTATGTATTTGTACATGATTTAGCATTGCAGATCTTTATATCCTCCCTTTTATCATGGTTATGTCACTTCTATCGGGATAATGTATGTGTTCACGTACTATGCAATTTAGGAAGACATTTTGTAATTTAGATACTGTGTAAATGTTTTAATAAACTATATGCACACAAAAAAAGATGTGTTTAGAACAGCTGGGAAATCTGGGGAGCGTGTGACATCGAAACAAATGTCCTCAAGATGGCCAGCTGAAGCTACCATAACCAATGATTTATTTCCGTGTTTACATTCCCTGATGTTAAGCGTCTCCCAATCCCTGCCCTTATGGTTCCAGGCATGACTTTTGTACTGTTGGGATCCGATGTTTGGCTATAAAATCTTAATCAATGAAATATCCTGAGACTCTCGCGTCTACTAAGCCCAGCACCGCTGAATGACTTACTATAAGGGACAGAAAAATGTGTAAAATGAAATGTTGTTCGCTGGGAGCGGGTTGTCATGTTTATATACCCAAACTGTGCCTGTTCTTCATGGTAGAGTGTAGAAATGACGCGGGACGGTAAGGCTTATATTTTGAATTAACTTTAATACGGCAAGCCCGCCGAAACATCTACTGCTCCAGCTGCCTCCTGTAACTGCCACTGCCGTCACGCGACTTCTGCTCATTCGCAACTACGAGCAGGCAGAAGCTCACGCGACGGCACGAGCCAAACCAGCTATTGCAATTCTCTACATATCTTCCCCCTTAGAAGGACATGTTTATTACAAACATTTTATAATATAAACTCTATCATAAGACAAAAACTTTTCTGCAAATCAATATCAACAGAACTAGAAATTATTTTTAAAAATGAATTAAAATGGTTGCGTTTAAATCATCTACCAAATCACAAATTAATGTACTCACGAAAAATAATCTTTCATCCATGCTGGTTTAAACTTCAGTCTACAAGTGGTACCGCATTTATTCACACCACTCAGATTTCCACTCTCACCTCCTTTCTCAAATGATTTCCCATCATCTTGGACAGTTTCTCCCATATTATAAGCCTTCGCAATTTTTCCTTTTGACCATACTTGTCCTCCTTCCAAGATTACCACTGACTTCCTGACCGCTGATATCCTCTTAGGACCCAAATATTTACTTTCACAACACTTATTCACCATTTACATACACATACTCCCCCACCTTCCACTCTCGTTCATTCACTTTTTCACGAGCATTGAAGCCCTCTGTATTCTTTTCTTGTCCAGCCTTTATAAGTCTCATTATTTGCTCTTTATCCACTTGAACCACTTTGGCAGTCCCCAACCACCCCGGACACAATTTGGTGCCCGGTTCCCTACTCTTCAACGACACAAAGGGTGACACTCCTGTTACTGAGTGTGGAGTAGTCACATAACTCCACATCATCAAATTCAAAACTTCCCTCCATGGTTGGCCCCCTCTCATGGCTAACTGAAGACCTTCCTTCAACCATAGGTTGACCCTCACCACAAGACCATTCGCCCTTGGGGATACAACGCTGTTTTGATGTGCCTAATACCATAACTACTTAGGAACCTCTTCATAGATTCCGACACAAATTGACCCCATTGTCTGAAACCAGTTCCATTGGCACTCCTTCCCTGATAAACACTTTTTCTAAGAATGCTATCAACTCTCTAGCTGTAACTTCTTTAACTGCCTCCCATACAACCCATTTAGAGTGAAAGTCAATTAGTACAAATAAAAACCTCAGACCTCCTCCCGAACCTTTTACTGGACCCATAATATCTACTGCAACTTTGGACCAAGGCTGAGTGGGAACAGGATTCGAAATCATGGGAGTTTCATGCACAACTTTAGTCTTGTCACTGGTCTGGCAAATCATACAGTCTTTTACCCACTTCTCAGTCATTTTATCAATCCGTGGCCACCAATAATTCTGTCGAAGTTTTCTTTTCATGGATCCCTCTCCCGGGTGACCCTCATGAGCAAGTTCAAGTAGCCTTGACCTGACCGGCTCCGGAGGAACAATACAACTCCCACTTCTGAGTTTACCTTCAAAAATATTTAACTCTTCCTTGAGCTCCCACCACACATCAAAATTCCTTTCCAAATTACACTTTTGGGGCCATCCCTTCACTGTCCACTCTTTGATCAACTTAAGTTCTTGAACAGATTCTTCTCCTTGCAACCATATTTCCTGACTAACCACTTCCTTTACCTCTGCCACTACTGACTCTTCCATTCTACCATCATCAACCTCACCATCAGTGTCCTCAATCGGCAACCTGGATAAGCAATCTGCTACTATATTCCTTTTTCCTGGAAGAAAGCTCACTTCAAAGTCATATGTACGTAATCCTAAACCCCATCGACTTATCCTGGGTGAACCTAAAGCCCACCTTCCACTTTCAAATATTTGCACTAACGGTTTGTGGTCTGATCTAACAACAAATTGTCTGCCCCACAAAAAATACTTAAAGTGCTTAATGGCCCAGTACATAGCTAAGGTCTCTCTTTCAATGACTGAATATTTCGACTCCGCTCCCCTCAATGCCCTTGAAGCAAATGCAATGACCCTTTCCTTCTTACCTTTGTCATACTGTATTAATGTAGCTCCAAGCCCCAGTATACTTGCGTCTACCACTAACACTGTCTTATCATACGGATCGAACCTGCCGATTGAAGGAGCTTCACTTATTCCTTTTTTAATGATTTCATATGCTGCATCACATTCTGAAGACCATTCAAACTTGGCACCCTTTTTAAGTATCAGTCTTATAGGAGTTGAAACCATGGCAACATCCTTGACAAATCTATGATAATATTCAGCCAGCCCCAAAAAGGATCTTACTTGATCTTTGTTAGATGGTACTGGCGCATCCTTCACTGCCTCCAATAAACTTTTCTTTGGTTTCACTCCAGACTCATCAATTTCATGGCCAAGATATTCCACTTTCTGAACAGAAATCGTGCACTTATCTCGCTTCACTGTCAAACCAGCTTCCAACAGTTTACTCAATACATTGGATAAAATCACATCATGCTCAGCAACACTACATGCATACACAAGCACATCATCTTGAAACACTATAACATTCTTTATCCCCTCTAAAACAGTGTCCATCACTCTCTGAAACACTGATGCCGCCGAGGCAAGCCCAAATGGCATTCTGCAATACTTGAAAGTACCAAACAGCATTATGAACGCAGTTAGATGTTGACAATCTTCTTTTAAAGGAATCTGATGATATGCTTGAGAAAGGTCTATCACAGAAAATACTCTTGCACCTCTGAGAGTAGACAAAGTTTCCCCAATTATCGGCAAAGGATGCCTGTCCACAAGAATGTTCCTATTTACGTCTCTCATGTCCACACAAAGTCTTATCTGCCCATTTGGTTTCGCAGCTATTACAATAGGGGATAACCATTCTGAGCTCTCACATTGCTCTATGATACCCTTTTGCATCACAGACTCGATTTACAATTTAAGTTTCTCCCTCAACTCGTGAGGTATTGGTCTCACTTTGTGCACCTTTGGTATTGCTCCTGGTTTCAGACGTATTTCATGTTCAAATCCTTTGAGCATCCCTAAATCTTCCTGGAATACTTTTGTAAAATCTTTTTCCCACTTGTCCTTTACTTCTGCTACCGTAACTGGCTCCTCTGCATTCGCTTGAATTCGAATGCCTAATTTCTGTTGCTCACCCCAACCTAAAAGAGCAGAACCTTCTTTCGTTACATATACATCTGATTCGCAACTTCTCCCTTTATACTTAATAGCCGCTTGGAACTTTCCCAACACCTCAATCTTTACGTTACCATAAGCATATGGTTCAATGCTGTGTTCCTTCAAATCAATCAGTCTTCCTTGCAAACAACTTTCATACATTTTTTTGGGATACTAAAGTCCAAGGTGAGCAACTATCAACTTTTAGGGTAACTACTCTTCCATTTACCAAAAACACGTCTGTCGGAAACCTCTGAATTCTCCAATACATGTTTGGGCTGTACATTCTGGATTGTGCAAGCTCCGTCTTCTTGTTCAGGAATTCACCCTCCAAATTCAATGTTCTGCACTTGACCTGCCCCTCGACAAACTCGTGCGAAGTGTCCTCTCTTTTTGCATTTTAAGCAGGAAATGTTTCTCGCCGGACAGAATGTGCTCGTTGAAATTTGTCGATTGCTGCCAAACTTATAGCACTTGACCTCCTTACTCATATCCAATCTTCTAATACCTTTCACAGCCGCCACTTCTCTTTCTTGCTTGTCCCCCTTCATAGTGGACATGTACTTGTGCGTCTGTTCCATGCCTCTGGCCGTTTCCACTGCCACCTCTAGAGACACATCTTTAGTTAGGAGCCTTTCTTGAATCTTTATGTTGTTAGTACAACGTACTAACTGGTCTCGTATTAGGGAATCCGTCAACTGACCAAATTCACACGTGTGGCTCAAAGATCTTAGTGCTGCTATGAAATTCTCTACTGGTTCAGTGGGGTCTTGGATTCTCTGGAAAAACGTATGTCTCTCAAAAGTTATGTTCTTTTTTGCCTCGAAATGGATTTCTAGCTTCTTCTCCGCCAGGGCATACTGATCCACTTCTCCCTGGCCTTCTTGTGGAGGTAGCGGTAAACCATCGTAAACACTGCGACCTTCTGTGCCCAGATTGTGTAGAAGTATTGCCTCTTTTCTAGCCGCAGCAAACTTGTCACCACCAATTGCTATTAGATAGGTATCAAAAAGCTTCTTCCATCTGTCCCACCTTATTGGCGGGATGACTGGTTCCATCAAGAAAGGTGGAGGCGGGCCATACTAGCTGCAGCCATTTTTCCGTGTTCTGATGTCAACCGCTACAATAGTTTAGATTTCAAAACACCTTCTCTTTTTATCTGATCTGTTCATGTGTACTTTCCATGTAAGGTCACTAATTGTCCTTGTGCAAACACTTCTCACACTTCACTTCTGTATTTATAATGTGCAGCTTTACTTTTGTCCAGTAGTAAAATTCTCCCCCTTTTTTTTTCTTTTCTTTTAAAATTCGTGCGAAGTTGTGCTTGTTTCTCAGTTGTCTTTGCAGCTGGAGCGTTTATATATAACTTTCAGACCACGGGGCGGTTGGGCTTGTTTATCCTTATCTGTAGGCGTGCCAAGGGAATCCGTTGTGACTTTGCTTAGATTAGCATCCGAAGCAAAGAACCGCCCTTGTCTACAGGCAAACTCCTCCCCGCTTCCCCTGTGCCCCTCCTTACCTGGAAGTGCACTTTCTGGCGGAGATCGGGGCCGGTGTGTGTTCGCTGTGCTCCCCTGTGCCTCAGTGAGCCTTGACTTAAAACAGTCAGCAGCAGGCTCTAGCGGCGCCTCAACTGCGTACCCCTCCTCGACCCAGGGAGCAGGAGGCGCCTGGGCACATCAGCCGTTGTGCGTGTCTTCACGCATGTTGGTCCCCAGCCACGGGCTCACCCTGAATCCTCGTCACCAATTGTAGAAATGACGAGGGACGGTAAGGCTTATATTTTGAATTAACTTTAATATGGCGAGCCCGCCGAAACATCTACTGCTCCAGCTGCCTCCAGTAACTGCCACTGCCGTCACGCGACTTCTGCTCATTCGCAACTACGAGCAGGCAGAAGCTCACACGACGGCACGAGCCAAACCAGCTATTGCAATTCTCTACATAGAGCTTTGGCATTTCCCTGCACGCTGGGGCAGTTTCTTACATAGTATCCTGACTTCACACAGTACCTACAAAGACCCCCTTGTCTCCCTCTTTCTCTTTCTTCCGAGTGGAGGTTCATCTCAGATTCCTGATGTGCATAGGCCCTGCTCCCCATTCTTCTCCGTCTTTTGACGGAGTCCAAGCTTGTTTACTTGACGTTTCCTATGTGCTCGATTCCTTTTCTGACCCCTGAACTGGACCTGATGATCAATTCATCGCTTCAGGTCCATTAAACTAGTTACTGCAATGGGTCTATTGGCCACTAAAGCAAATAAGGATAACTCAGGGACAATGTGATTGTCTTGGAAGCAAGACAACGCAACGCAGCACAGATTTGAATCTTGGTGATCAGCCCCTAACATTAAGCACGTTATAAAAGATTAATTACTTAATTCGTTCTTATTTACACCTTGTATAAAATGTTGTGGAGGCTGAGGTGTCCATCCGCTGTGCTGCTGCTTTCCATTGTTCGAATTTGGAGATGTATGCCACCCAATCCATAGAGCCATGTCTTAAAGTTAGTAGGTCCATATGGATTATGCTGCTAGTTTTTGTTGAATGTGGTTTTCAATTGTGGCAAGAAACATTGTAAGCTCAAACCAGGGACTTTTCTTTTAAATCCAAGGTGTGGCCTTAACTAATGCATCATTGCGTAAGCATGAAAGCATGACCACAACCCTGGCCTCTCTGGAGCTATACTGCTGCGGTTTGGCCATAAAATGTAACTGACATTGGGCTTGTAAGGTGTTGAAGATCTTAGGATCCCATGAAAATGTTTATGGGTTGGTTAACACTGATGGCTGGGGGGTGCAGTTTACTACTGGGGTCGTGTTGCTTCCAGAGGTCCCTGCATCACTGGTTGCCAGCTGGTCATTAAGAAGTGCCTTGCTTTGGAGTGTGCTCATCATGCCCAACTGAATACATCATTCTGTGTGGGCTGTCTTAAGCTCATTCTGAATCTCTCGAATGGCCTGTGCCATTCCTACCAAGTTATGATCATCTGTCACAGTCAGGGGCCAGATTACAGAAAGTGTTTACCGGTGCACATGCAAAGTTGCACGGTGTTCGCACTAGGGCAAAGTTTGTCCTATTTTTAAAAACACTGGGGAATAATAGAAAGCCATTGCACGATGACAAGTGCAGTTTGGCATGGTATAAGCACCAGGAAATAGCTCTAGTGCAAAAAAGATATTTTCACTGCATTTTTGCACTAGGGCAACTAGTTCTAATACCATTCCGTATTAGCACTTGGGCAAAATTTGCTCTGGTGCAAAAAATGCATCGAAAATGTATATTTTTTGCACTAGGGCAATTTGTTTCAGTGTGAGCATTTGGATGAGGTAAAATGATTGGTTAATAAAGGGGACTTTCTGGAGATGGTTAAGCCCTTATTTCGAATGGATTGTGTCCCCCACGTATTCCTCAACTTTGATAATATATCTCTCCAGCTTTACTGCTTTAGAATTGTTTTCTACAGAGGGAGCTGTGTGCAGTGTCGTCGAGTCGATGTCCCTCGAGGGCCACCGTCGACAGTCAATGTCATCATCAGCATAAATAGCGCATGCACCGCCCGTTGGCTTCAGTTCTGTTTTTCCGAGCTAACGCTTCGAGTGAATTACGGCGTGCTTTGTGTGAATTACGGCGCGCTTCAGACAGATTTTCGTGAGAAAATATCTTCTTCTTCAACTCCTTCGACTCTTAAGTGGGATTTAAAAAAGTACCAGGACTGCGGGTCGAAGATGTCAATTACTGATCCTCACCGCATCTGCCTGTGGTGCCTGGGCTCCGGGCACCGAACCGCCAATTGAGGGTCCTGTCAAGCCATGACCGGGAAAGCTCTCAGGGAGCGTAGAGGTAATCTGGCGTTGGGGAGGTTAGCTTCGAAGTCACCTTCGAAGAGGGAGAAAAAGACTGGTGAGTCGAGAGACTCTTCCAAGTGCAAAAAGTCAAAAAGCTCCCGATCGAGGAGTCGATCGTAGCACTCTTCATCTTCTTCCTCTAAGAAGACAAAGAAAAGGCGCCATAGGTCTCCTTCAACCTCGAGTGATTCCTCCACGGAGGTAATCAGATGCCCTACAAAATCCAATTCCCCTGTAAAGTGGGACACATTTTGTAGTGAAATGTTGCACATTTTTTAGAATGCGGCCTCAACCCCCTCGAAAGAAAAGAAAAAGAGCCATGCCCCGGTCGTTCCGAGCAAGGACGACAAAGAGAAATCGAAGGCTAAAATTTCGAAGCCATGCTCAAAGCTGGCAACACATCGAGAAAGTTCTTGATCTGACGAGAAGTCATCGAGAGTGTTGACGAGTCAAGAACCGAGTCCAACTACGGTTTTGACGAGTCAGAGCTGTCAACACCGAAGTCGACGCCGATTAAACCAGCAGCATTTTCGAAGCCGTCTTCGAAGCCTTCAATGACAACTTTAACATAGCGGAAGCAAATGGTAGTACAAGACAAGGTTTATAAGCCTTTACCAAAATAAATATATTATAAGTCTAAGTCTGCAATTTATGAGGAAGACCAACCCTCTGATGAGGGTTTGGTCTATGGTTTGGCACTCCCAATATGCCAGAGGAATTTTTTTCTAATTAATCCAGACTAAGAGATTTGTATGATAATCTCCAGTAAACTAGTGGCTTCGATACCTCTCCAGAACTAGAGTTTGGCAGGCCTAAACCCTATGAGCATGCTGACTCATTCTACAGAAAGCTGATGGGATTTACGGTTACATTGTGGGACTGTATTGCTATGGCGGCTGAACGCATCCCAGAAGGCGAAGAAAGAGACGGTTTTCTGATGATCATTAAAGATGGTAAGGAGGCAATGTGTGAATGTCGCCAATCAGGTTTGGATAGTACAGACAGCATCAGCAGATCCATTGCTGCTAGTGCGGTATTACGCAGATTTGCGTGGTTGAGGAAGTCAGGGTTGCAAACAAGACCACTCAATATGCCCTTTGACGGCTTGGGGTTGTTTGGCAGCAAGGCAGATGAGAGTTTGGAGAAGCTGCAGACCTCAAAGGCGGTGGCTAAATCCCTTAGTGCCGCCCTTAGACAGCCTCAACAACCCTATTTGGGCTCATCTTCCTGGAGGGGTAAGTCTTTTCATTTCTACTCTTCAATTGGTAGAGGAAGAGGACAAGCCGGACAAAGGGGCGAGAAAATATTCCCTCGTGGTGGATGAGGAAGGGGTGCAAAATCAGCCCCAGCAGTGGCAACCTTACCTTCAGCCGCTGCTGCAGCCGTCTCTAAGCCACTTTGAGGCCTTGACCCACACAACCCCGATGGGAGGCAGACTTTCTCAGGATTTGAACAAATGGTCGGACTGGAAATGGTAGCCCAAGGTTATTGCCATTATTTTTTAAAAAAAAGGCCACAGGATCATCCACCGGGATACAACTCTGTCAAAATTCCAGATCTGCTCCTTGTGCAGAAAAAGTTTACCCTGCTGGAAAAAGGTGCAATAGAACATGTACCTGTAGCGGAAAGGAACAAGGGTTGGTATTGCCCTTATTTTCTGATTCCCAAGAAGGACAGAGGATTGAGACCCATCTTGGACTTAAGAAACTTGAACAAGTTCCTCAGGGAGGACAAGTTCAAGATGGTTACCCTTTCACAGATCCTTCAGGCTCTCCAACTCCAAGACTGGATGGTATGAGTGGACCTTCAGGATGATTACTTTCATGTGGCAATAGATCTCAAGCACAGAAAATACCTGAGGTTCTCATTATCAGTTTCAGGTTCTGCCATTCGGGCTGCACTCTGCCACAAGGGTTTTCACCAAGTTGCTTGCATAAGTGGCAGCAAGTCTCAGGAGAGGGGGATTCCCATTTACCCCTATCTTGGCGATTGGCTGATCAGGGCTCATTCACCCGAGCAAGTCTGGGAACATCTCAGTATCACCAGCAACTCGCTCCACAGACTGGGCTTCTCCCTCAATTACAAGACGTCCCATATGATACCATCCTAAAGATTAAAATTCATTGGAGCAGTCCTGGATACTTCCTCAGGGGAAAGCCTCTCCTCCCGAGGTGAGAGCTCAACACATTCTGCAGATGGTAACAAAATTCCAAAATACTCAGTATCTTCCAGCCTTCGATTTTCTGAGGTTTCTCGGTGTCATGGCATCCTGCATTCTCCTGGTGCCAGAGGCCCGCTTGAGAATGAGAACCCTTCAATGGACTCTCAGGACACAGTGGTTCCAATTCTCAGGCAATATGTTAGACAAACTGCGAGTTCCGAGGAGAGTTGCTCAGGACCTTCTGTGGTGGGCTTGCAAAGACAAAGAATCTTTTTGGCAACCATGGCCGGAGTTAACTGTAGTGACGGACACCTCACTCATGGGGTGGGGAGCCCACACCAACGATCTGACAATCAGTGGCCGTTGGTCTCCATCAGAGTCCAAACAACATATCAGCCTTATGGAGGTGAGGGTGATCAGAATAGCGCTGAAGGCCTTCCTGCTTTCTGTATAAGGAAAGAATGTCCTGATAATTATGGACAACACAGTGGCCATGTACTACCTCAACAAGAAAGGAGGTGTAGGGTCACTACCACTGTGCAGATAGGCAATGCAGCTCTGGTTCTGGGCAATACAAGAAGGAATCTCTTTGCCGGAGAGCAGAACACGGTGGTGGACGCTCTGAGCAGGCAGAGCACAGTCTCTCATGAGTGGGAACTAGCTCAGGAAGTCCTTCGAGAGATCTTCAACCTTTGGAGAACCCCTCAAGTGGATCTGTTCATGACCAGTGTCAACCGGAAGTACAAAGAGTACTGCTCCAGGGAATTTCCCCCAAGAGGAGCTCTGGGAGACGCGTTCATAGTGGATTGGGAATTTCCACTCCTGTATGCATTTCCTCCATTTCCCGTCATTCCTCGTGTGATCAGGAGGTTGAGAAAGTTTGGGAAGTCCATCATCCTGATTGCCCCGGATTGGGCCAGGAGGACGTGGTACCCAGACCTCTGGACATGTCCATCTGCCCTCCAATACGTCTTCCACAAAGAGAGGATCTTCTCTCGCAAGAGGAAGGTCGGGTTCTCCATCCAGAGGTCAAGCCACTCAGCCTTCACGCATGGTTTCTGAAAGATACAAGGATTGGGACCTCCCAGATGACGTAATGGAGATTTTACATTCGGCCAGAAGGCCATCAACTAAATCTTTTTACCGTTGCCATTGGAATAAGTTCACCAACTGGTGCAAGGATAAGAATTCGGATCCATTTCTATGTGACACACCCATGGTGCTCTCTTTTCTGTTAAGCTTAGCCAATCTGGGGCTCCCGATTGGAACCATTAAGGGCTTCCTAGCAGTGCTTTCCATTTTCAAGCGCTCCTCAGAGGAGGATTCATATTTTAAGGTCCCTTTGATTGTCCAATTCTTGAAGGGCCTTACTAATGTATACCCACCAGTTCCATTCAATGTACCTGTTTGGGACCTCAATCTTGTCTTAAAGTTATTAACTTGTATTCCATTTGAGCCTTTACAATCATGCCCTTTAAGGCTCTTGATATTAAAGACTGTTTTGCTTATCACAATACATCAGCCCACAGGATACCTCTGAGGTTGCGTGGCAGGGAGTTACATTTGGTTGCGGCGATGAAAGGGAAGCTGGGGTCGCCTGTCCACGCTTTAGTGACCTTAGGGAAGGTTGGTGCATGGGGTTCTGGTGGGTCTTTCTGTGAGTGGTCTAGTGAATCTCTGAGAAAGGTATTGAGGTGCTGCATGGTGGATGCATTTGTGGGTGTGGGACCATGTTTTGAATAGGATGCATTTTTTGACGTGTAGCCAGTGGGCTTGTTTCCTGGCAGCTGATATGTGTTCCCTTCTAGGGATACCGATGGCAGCCTGGAGTGCATTATTTTGGACAGTTTGTAGTTCATCAATACTCTTTGTGGAGGTCCAGCTAGGAGGGCGTTGCAGTAATCGAGTTGGGCCTTAGTTATAGCTCTGCCTATAGTCAGGCAATAATGCTTTGTAAGGAAGAGTCTAGCTGCGGTGATGAGTTTGGAGTGGTAGGCTGCTGACGAAGCGATGGAATTTACTTGCCTTGTCATAGAGAGGTTGGAGTCTAAGTAGACTCCCAAGGTTTTAACGGTCTGCGAAACTGGGATTTGTATGCTGTCGATGGTAAAGGCATTGTATTGTGTGTCAAGTTTCTTTAGCGTTTCAGGTGATCCAACTAGAAGTAGTTCCATTTTGTCTCCATTTAGACAGAGTCAGTTATGTGCCATCCAAGTTTGGATAGTGGAGTAGATGGCATTAAGGGTTTTGGAGTCAGACTTGTAGCCATCTGAAAGTGCTAGGAGTACCTGTGTATCATCGACGTAGTTTGTGTAAGTGATACCTAGTGAGTCAAGGATGTCTCCGACTTCCACTTGTCACAGAAAATTACCTTGCCAACATTCTACCCACCTCCTCATCCGGGAAAGGAGGAGGAGAGGCTACATATACTCAACCCAAAAAGGGCTCTAAGTTTTTACATATCCAGAATAGCTACATTTCTCCAGGTTGATCAACTTTTTATTGGATATACTGGTCCCAAATTGAGCCTGGTGGTCACCAAACAAACAATATCCAGATGGATTATCCTGGCTATTAGCAAATGCTTCAGACTAGCGGGCAAGGACCCGCCGAAAGGTTTAAGTGCTTATTCCACATGGGGCAGCGCAACCTCTGCGGCTCTCGAAATGGGTGTCCCATAAATGATATTTGTTCAGCTGCCACTTGGTCGCACTATCCATACCTTTGTAAAACATTACTGTCTGGATTCTCCCTCCAGTGAGGGAGGACTTTTTGCAAAAGCTGTCCTCCATTCAGTCCATTATTAGATCTAAATTTAATTGGGACTCCTACCTCCAAATGTTTACTGCTGTGGGAATATATCAAAGATGAGGAATATGTGGGAGGACACAATCCATTTGATGAACAAGTTATTTACCCTTGGTAACGTTCTTTTTATTGGATGTTCCTCCCATGTATTCCTCATCGCCCCTCCCAGCCTACACCGCTATAGAATTTACGTGTTATTAGACTCTACGCTTTCTGCAAGCTTACGGTCTTGGGTACACCTGGTAATTCCTCTTCAGAGCGGAAAAGAAAAACAGAACTGAAGCCAACAGGCGCTGCATGCACTATTTATGCTGAGGATGTCGACTGTCGACGGAGGCCCTCGAGGGACACCGACTCGACACTGCATACAGCGCCCACCGTCAAAAAGCAATTCCGAAACAGCAAAGCTGGAGAGATATATGATCAAAGATGAGGAATATGTGGGAGGAACATCCAATCGAAAGAACCTTACCAGGGGTAAGTAACTTGTTCTTCTGTGGTATTTATTGCAGGCATAAAAATTGGGTCAAAGAAAACAGGCAGTATTTTAAACAATGCCGGGTTTTAAGATTACCTCCACACACATAAAGAGCCCTCTATTCTCTAAAACCGCCTTGGTTTTTTACATTTTTGCCTTCAACTTGGTATGGAAATCAGCTCCATGTGTTTGCAAAGCAACCATTTTCAAGAACAGGTCATATGTCTGACCTCTTGTCCTGTGACCCTACCTCAGCCTACGTTTACATGGATTAGCTTGATTTGGTCAAATCTATTTGGTCGTTGGAGAATTGGTTGAATTTCCTTCGTTGACAGGTTCATTTTCCTGCATATATATGCTGGTCGAGACCCACACAGCACCCCCTAAATCCCTATACATCATTTATATCCCTAAACCCACCCCGACATATATATGCAGCAAAATGACTTGAAATAATTGCAACCAATTCTCCTGTAACCAAATCTCTAGCACAGTAAAATGTCAATCCAGTGTATATGAAGCACAGCTGGATTTACTTCTATTCTTGTAATTGACTAGTGGTTTGTGAGACGCTGAATTCAGGTATATGAATGTTTATGAACCCCTCTGTAAGCCACCGAGCACGCTGCAGCAAGCCTCATCACAAGACTAAGAGAATTTGACCGCATAATCCACATTTTCAAGGAGCTGCACTGGCTACCCCTTCACACATGCATTGTGTATAGGAAAGGCTGCATCACCTACAAAGCAGTCACAACCAAAACACCACTCTACCTGGCCCAGACACTCACCATCTGGAGAAGCCAGTGCACCAACAGAAGCCAGAACATCACCAGGCAGGAAACAAAGAATGGTGAGAATAAAGCGGAAACAGGCGCTTTCCTGCTACATAGCCTGTCTCTAGAACAAGTTACAAATGCAGATAAGACTGCCCCCCTCCTTCCTACACTTCTGGAAGCACCCGAAGAGCCTACTCTTCAAAGAACATCTCAACAATTGTTGATCACCCCACTGAACCCCCATTCTCCCCCTCTGGAACTACCCTCTTTCCTGATCCTCCTAGCCATCTCAACTCCTCTGCTTCCACGGCACGCTCACTTATATGCGCCTAGGTCTATCCTTTCAGTCCCCCTATCAGCACTTACGTCTGCACTTCCTTTGCACTTACCACTAGCTGGCTGTTTTATGTCCCAGGAGGATAGCTCAGCGGCAACGTGCTCGCCTTGGAAGCAAGACGACACGAAGCAACAAGGTTCGATCCCTGGGTCCGCGCTTAGAAACCTCTGGGTATTTAAGCGCGTTATAAATATGCAACTAAGATGACAACAACAACAAAAAATCTGTAACAGCACCTCGATGCCCCTGGGCTGTGTGAGCGCTTTAAAAATATAAATAAAAAATAAATAAATGTGTCTTATTTATTCCACTTCCCATGTACTGCACTTTCCCCTCTGCCCTTCCCCTGCACACTTTCCTTTGCTTTGCCCCCCTTCCCATGCACTTGCACGATCTGAATGACACCTGGCCTAGTAGGGTCGTTGTCTGTCCTCCTTTGTTCCCCCTCCCTTGCCTCGTCGCACCTTGAAACACTTGTGCATAGGCGCGTTATAAATGCCATATCATATCATATCGCTATGTACAGCGCCTGTTTTTTCACAGCCAGCGTTGCGCTTTGCAAATCCTGCACATACATGCATTTGCTAGGGAGGCAGCGTTCACTGTGGTCTGTGGGCGTTCAGTGCTTGGACGGCGGCAGCTGTGCACATCAAACATTTCATAAATCATTGACTGAAATTTCGCTGGGTGGATCCTATACATTTGGGGTCACTCAGATATGGATGAGCGCTACCCACAGTGCAAGGTCCCACTCAGCAAAACCAAAACAACTTTGAAGCATGTATTATAGGAGACTTCTGGAGCACCTCAATGTTATGTGACAGCACTGTCTTCCACATCCAGGGCAGACTGGCTCTTTATAGTACCAATATCATCACCCCGAAATTTGCAATTAGCGACTGAGCCTTACATTTATGAATTGTTTACTTAGGCAAAAGCAACATGAATCAATCAACAATAGACTCTGCCATTTTGAGGTTTTTCTGATGTCATTTGGAGGCGTATCGTTCCTATGGGTTCATTAGCTAGACTACCAAGTCCCTGACCACAGAGATTGAAACATGTTACGACTTAGGTTGCAACCCTTGGAAAGTAATATTACCAGATGGCCCTGTGCCATCAGGGAACACCAGGCCCCAATTCAGGCCTTTCATTTCTTCATCATTTGCATTCTGGGAGTTGTAGTCTTGGGCCAATTTAACTGAATACAGCATGATGAAGTCAATTTAAAGTAAAAGCAAAACCCAGGACTGGAGTGAGGTCCCCAGTGACATGGCGTCTTCTAGTAGACTTACAGGGAAGAGCAGACAAATACACTCAGGATTGAAAGGATATTGTTATTGCAAGCCTTTGGGACATGTGTAGGCAAGGCCTGTCTAAGGATTTCTCCTGCCACATGAAAAGGTCCATTTTGGCACCACTCCCTCAAAATGAAAGCAGAGTGTATGTTTGTAGAGCAAAGGCAGCAACCCTTGGTGCTTTTGTGCAACAGCAGGGTGCAATTGCCACTTGGTATCTTCGGCCCTGTGTGCAAGGCCCTAACCCTTTAGCTTGCATTTCACACTCCATTTAAATTATTTTGTTTTGCAAATCTGTGCAATTTTCGCCACAGTTCACAGTGACCACATTTTCCCATGAGCAAAGGGTGTTGCTGCTCACGAAGTGGTGACCAAATGGACAGGTCAAGTCATTCTGGAGAGATGGGCATGTGACCGGCCACATGATGAAGAGTAAATGTGCACAGCAGTTTAAGCAACAAAACTGGGCAGAATGATCAAACCCATGGCAAGTTGATCGTTTGATGGTATCTAATCAATTCATCTAAACCCATTCCATGGACATTTTTCCCTCTAAAAAATGTCCAGCTAATGCATGTTTTTGTTGGGTAAAGGCTTTATTTTTGTTTCAGTGTATTTTAAAGGTACAAAACAGGGGTTGGGGGTGGGGGGAACGCCCCAAACAAAAATGAAAAACAAAATGGAAAAAAACATGCATTAGGTGGAACTTTTTTAGACGGAAACATTTTGATGGAATGGCATTCGATGCAATGGTTTTAGATGAAATTACCCTAAACCCAAGTTGATCAATGAGCTAAGGTGCTACATTCAGGTACAGTTCACTTCAGAGGCAGTTTCAAGGTAAGTCCTTTTTATGAGGGTTTATAAGGGGAAGTCTATTGCTTTCATGAATACATCATCACCCGCAGGGGCACCATGAGAACTGGTTACATTAACACTGGCCTAGCCAAGCGCACCAGCTGTGGACTGCACATCAATGAGTCTTCCTGTAATGCTGGCTGGCAGCCTGCACCAGTTGCCCTGCTATGATGTTCACTGGTAGACCACCTGCTGGGGTATGCATTGAGGATGCCATAAGGATGACCAATTTTGAGGCTCAGCACATGGCAGCCCAGCGTGCGGAGTTCCAGGCCTCGGCCTATAAGGCCTGACTGGAAATCCAGTCCTTCTCCAGTTACCCTGAAGCATGGCTCCCCAGCATGGATGACCTGCCAGGAGCGACACCGGACAAGTCTTCAGAAAGTCCAAAACAAGGCCCTGCGGTTAGCGGCGGGAGCTCCACTCGTCACAAGGATAGCCGACCTTCACAGAGAACTGGGCATCGAGGTGTTGGATGAACATCTAGCGAAGCTGAGCAAACATTTCTGAGAGGTTGAGGCTTCATGGCTTCTGTTTTTTTTAAGTTTTAGAACAAAAGAGAAGATTTACAGCCAAATTCTCCTTTGTGTGCATGCAACAAAACAACAAAAAACACGTAAAGTGGCATTCCATGCCTTTTCCTGGGTCCACCAGTTCGCATGCAGCCTTTACGACAGCATGCGTAAAAGTGTTGCTGTTTATTTATTTCTATAGCGCCTTCGCCAAGGCGCTTTACACAAAGTAGTGAATTGGTACAATAAATGAAATACTGGCCAAAAAGCAACAGGATACAAGAAATTAAAAATAGAAGAAAGGAGAATTGCGAACCAAGACAGAAACGGATTGAACCAACCAGAACAGTAGAAGTGAAAGTCGAGCAAAACACACTGAGAAGTTGCAAGACAAAACCAGACCATCTCCCACCAAATCCCATTAAATGCGGGCTAGGTCCAAATCTAAAGTGCCAAACTAGGCATAGTGTCAGTGGCACCCTATTGTGGGGATTAGCATTAACTTAATTTAATAGTGATTTATAAGGCACTTGATGACATATTCCTTCACCTTCTACGCGCCAGACCCTGGATCTGCTTCAGAGCATTGCCTTGTTTCCAAGGCGAGTGCACTGCCCCTGAGCTTTCCTCCCAGCTGATTGGATGGGCTACATTCCTATGGACTGTCTCTAAAAGCAGCAATGGCCAAGAAGATTTTTCGCGGTGGTGCTATTGCTGAACTCTGGCGGTGATCCACGCAGACCCAGACAGCCAAGCCATAGCAAGTTGCTCCTCACTGATGAGGACCAACATGGCCGAAACATGTCTGGGGATGCTAGGGGTCTCGTGCAGAAGGGATGTGACCTAGCAGTTTTGGCTGGACTGCTTCTTTTGGGGTAGGACCAAGCCTGAAAAAAAGATATGTGGGGGTGGGGTAAGGGGTTACATTTGGAGGGGACGGGCTTTGGGGTGGGATACTAACCATGGTGAAACAGGGGTTTTGGGGAACCCCTTATCCCCCAAAAAAGAATTTGGTTTGTTTCTCTGTATTTTGGGTCTATTTTTGGGTTCGATAAAATCACATTGATCCGCCTCAGTCTGACGGCAGCGAGTGGAGGGGGGAATCTAGGCTAATACCAGCAGCATGTTCAAGAATACCTCTCAGTCTCCAGAACCGGAAGTCCTATGCAGTATACTGAAGTCTTTGACTTCCTGGCCCCTGCATTTGGAAGCTTTCGCTTGGCATAAAGAGAGAACTGGAGTGAATGCAGCTTGGCCCGGCCCCTGCGTCCCAGGATCAGCTCTTGAGTCCATGATAACAGCACTCCCACCGACGGAGAATTCCTGGCATCGCGCTGTCCAACTCCACCTCACTGCTCCCCGCTTCCTAAGGACCCGACTATGCCCACCTGGGGTGTAATGGAGACGGGCTGTTTTTCTTCGTCTTTCCATCCTTGTTTTCATTATATTTTTTCAGAATGAAGAGAACAGCACATTTTATCCGTCGCACATCCGAGTCTAAACAGTCTGTGGATTACTCGGGTCAGAGCGCGGCTCTTCACCAAACCACGGCGGGGAGTGAAGGGGAGCTTTACAGACAGATCTGCCAATGCACGCAAAGGGGCTGTGTGAGGTCAGGGAGATGTGGAGGGAGATGGGGGGAGAGAGAGAGAGAGAGAGAGAGAGAGATGAGGAGGGAGGGAGAGAGAGAGACAGATAGAGAGAGACAGAGAGGGAGAGGGAGAAAGAAAGAGAGAAAGAAGGAGGGAGGGAGAAAGAAAGACAAATAGAGAGAAGGGGGAGGGAGAAGGAGGGAGGGAGGGAGGGCGGGCAGAGAGATGAGGAGGGAGGGAGAGAGAGAGAGAGAGAAGAAAGGAGGGGGAAAGAGAGACAGATAGAAAGAGACAGAGAGGGAGAGGGAGAAAGAAAGAGAGAGAAGGAGGGAGGGAGAAAGAAAGACAAATAGAGAGAAGGGGGGGAGAGAAAGCGGGAGGGAGGGAGAGCGAGAGAAGAAGGGAGGGAGAAAGAGAGAGAGAGAGAGAGAGAGAGGGGAGAGGTAGAAAGAAAGAGAGAGGGAAAGATGAGGAGGGAGGGAGAGACAGAGAAGAAGGGAGGGAGTGAGAAAGAGAGACGGCTAGAGAGCGACAGAGAGGGAGAGGGAGAAAGAGAGAGAGAAGGAGGGAGCGAGGGAGAAAGAAAGACAAATAGAGATAAGGGGGAGAAAGAAAGAGAAAGAGGAAGGGAGAGAGATGAGGAGGGAGGGACAGTGTGAGAAGAAGGGAAGGAGGGAGAAAGAGAGAGAGATAGAGAGGGGAGAGGGAGAAGGAAAGCGAGAGAGAAAGATGAGGAGGGAGGGCGAGAGAGAGAAGAAGGGAAGGAGGGAGAAAGAGAGAGAGATAGAGAGGGGAGAGGGAGAAAGAAAGAGAGAGAGAAAAATGAAAAGGGAGGGCGAGAGAGAGAAGAAGGGAAGGAGGGAGAGAGAGAGAGAGAGGGGGGAGAGGGAGAAAGAAAGAGTGAGAGAAGGAGGTAGATTTAAAGAGAAAGAGAGGGGGCAGAGAGATGAAGAGTAGGGAGGGAGAGAGGGAGAGAGAAGGAGGGAGAAAGAAAGACACATAGAGAGAAGGGGGAGAAAGAGAGAAGGTGAGAGGGAGAAAGAAAGAGAAGGAGGGAGGGAGAAAGAAAGAGAGAGGGGCAGAGAGATGAAGAGGAGAGAGGGAGAAAGAGAAGAAGGGAGGGAGGTAGAGAGACACAGAGTGAGAGAGAGAAAGAGAGTGAGAAGGAGGGAGAGGTAGAAAGAGAGAGAGAGACGGGGAGGGAGGAGAAAGAGAGACGGTGAAAGGGAGATAGAAAGAAATATAGACAAAGCGAGGCAAAGAGAGACAGAGAAAGAGAGCGAAGGAGGGAGGGAGAAAGAAAAACAAATAGAGAGAAGGAGGGAGGGAGGGGCAGTGAGATGAAGGGGAGAGAGGGAGAGAGAGAAGAAGGGAGGGAGGTAGAGAGAGACAGAGAGAGAGAGAGAGAGAGAGAGAAAGGGAGAAGGAGGGAGAGGTAGAAAGAGAGAGAGACGGGGTGGGAGAAAGAAAGACACATAGAGAGAAGGGGGGAGAAAGAGAGACGGTGGAAGGGAGAGAGAAAGAAATAAAGACAGCGCGAGGCAAAGAGAGACAGAGAAAGAGAGCGAAGGAGGGAGGGAGAAAGAGCTAGAGAACGCGACAGAGAGGAAGGCAATTTGGTTTTGTTTTATTAAACACATCGTTTTACTGTGTTTTTCTAACTTATCGCATGACAAGAAAACATGCAAAGATAATTCAATACGTGGAGTGATTACAAAATGGTAAGATATACAAATGAAATTACATGATCAAGACCGAATGACACCTACCACATACAATCGTCACAGTCCCGCCACCCATAACCCTGAGTCGCAATCATCTCACGTGTCCCAAATTCTAGCAAACTTATCAGGGCACCCCCGTGCACCCCCGAGACCTGTATACCCGCCCTTCCATGGACAGACACCAGTCCATGCGCTGTACCCATTTAGAAAGTCTTGGTGGGTCTCTGGCACCGCGTGTCATAGCATTATTTCGCTCAGCAGTACTCAAGACATTTGATATAAGGAGTTTTTCAAAGACGTCAATATTAACTAACCACTGATAAGACACCGACCCCAAACCGAATTGTTTCTTGCTAGTATAATTCACCATGCTATGGGTGTGGGACAGTTACGTGTTGAATATGCTCCGGTGGCGCTTGAACCTTAGAATTCCACTCAGGTCTGTGCTACACTAATGCAATTACAAGCAGTGTCTTAGGAGCTACCACCCGCAAAGGCCAACAGGGGGTGCACGGGCTCTTAAAACATGAACACATGCCCGCATTCCAGGTGGGGAGGGGTGAGAAAATCAAAGCTGCAACGCCACTGAAATGCACCGAATATTTACACGAATACATAGTTTTATATCCTATGTTCGGTGGTCTGTCCAGTTTAGTCTTGACTTAAACTTGCAAAAGACCATTTGATTTGCAGTGAAGCTATTGATAGTTACTCGCAATCACCAATGGATCGTCTTCTAATGAGTCATTGAGGAGTCAGTCTGAGTATTTAGGCATAACTAGCTTATTATTTCGGGTCATTGATAGGGCGCAATGTCTTCCAGCAGAGGGCACGTCAGAATGGACAAGCCAGAGCAAATGCAAACATGTGACTCGACACATGAACAGGCATGCAGAACATCTTCAGGAACACAGATAGATGCCCGGACCTTAGTGGGAACGGTTTGCAGATATATGGCATAGACAGCAACAACAGAAACGTCAGTATTGCCCCTGTAAGAACATACCTGTGATGAATGTGTCCCCCTGTCTCAGCATTTGCACCCTCAAGGACACACCTGCCATGGCTTTGCCCAGCAAGGCCAGCATTTGCCCCTCTAAGAACACACTTGTGATGAATATGTCCCCCTGTGTCAGTATTTGCACCCTCAAGGATACACCAGCATTTGCCAGCATTTGCCCCTGTAAGAATAGACCTGTGATGAATATGTCCCCCTGTGTCAGCATTTGCACCCTCAAGGCTACACCTGCCCTGACTTTGCGCAGCAATGCCAGCATTTGCCCCTGCAAGAACACATCTGTGATGAATGTGTCCCCTTGTCTCAGCATTTGCACCCTCAAAGACACACCTGCCATGCCAGCATTTGCCACTGTAAGAACACACCTGTTATGAATATATCCCCGTGTCAGAATTTGCACCCGCAATGACACACCTGCCATGGCTTTGTACCAACAATGGCAGTATTTACCCTGGCAAGAACAGACCTGTGATGGATTTGTCCTAAAATGCCCATATTTGCCCCATTAAGATCACCTCTGTGGTGGCCTTAACACAATGGGCGTCATTACGACTTTGGCGGTAGCCATGCCGCCAAAATCGGGTCTGGGTTCCCAGAATGGGGAATTACCGGGCCATTCCGAGTTCGGAGGGCCCGGTAGTTCCTCCCTTCAGGAACCCGGGCCCGGACCTTCCCCATTCTCATTTCAGCCCCCATAGGGCTGAATGGGAATGGGAGAGGGAGCAAACAACGGGCCGATTACGATTACGAGCGGCCCGGCCCGTTGTTTGCTCCCTCTTCCCCTCGCGGGACCCGCTCTGCACGTCTGGTAGAACCAGACGTGCAGAGCGGGTCCCGCGATTCCCCAAGGGGACCTTGTAATCAGACGGTACGGTGTTGACGGCGCCGGCACCTTTACCGTGCCGTTAACCCCTTACCGCCGCCGTTAACCCCTTACCGCCTGACTTATAATGAGGCCCAATGTGCCAGTATTTGCCTCAGCAAGAACACACCTCTAATGGCTTTGCACCAGCATGCTATTATGTATCATTGAGAGAACACACCAGTGATAACGTTGTCCCAACACACAAGTTTGGTTTGCCCCTGTCTGAAAGCACCTGCAATGGCTTTGTCCCAGCATGCCAGAATAGCCCACTGTAAGAACACACCCGTGAAAACATTGACGCAACATGCCAGTTTCCTCCCTATAAGAACACACCTGTTATAACTTTGCCCCAACTTGTCAGTATTGACCCCTGTAAGAACACATGTGCAGGCCCAGCCTTAGGGCAAGGATGCCTGGGCGACCGTCCCGGGCGCCATGAGCCCCCCTCCACCAAGCAGTCTTTCAAGGTCTACCCCGAGCTGTCGTGGTGGGAGAAGAATCAGCAGGCACCCTATTGAAGTTAAATGCAGGGCACATTTAATCACAAACGGACGCTGATGCTCTGGCATCAGCGCCTATTGAAAAATGGGGTGCCACCCCCATGGGCAGGGGCGCAAGGGGGAGAGGAAGGGGACTCCACATTTTTGTTGTGTTGCCTGGGGCGATGCTGCCGTTAAAGCCGGCCCTGCCCATTTGATAACTTTTCCCCAATAATGCCAGCATTTACCACTGGAGGAAAACGGCTTTGATGACTTTGATCCAATTTTCCAGAATGTGTCTCTATAAGAACACACCTGTGATGGCCTTGCCCAAATATGTCAGAATTTGCCCTTGTAAGAACACACCTGTGATGGCTGTGCCCAAAATGCTAGTATTTGCCCGGTAGCAAAACATCTGTGAGGGCTTTACCGAAAATTGCCAGTTTTTGCCCCAGCAAGAACACCTTTGTATCTCCTGAAACTGCTGTGTTTACACTATGAAATATTACACTCCTGCTCATCACCCACTACAAAGACACACACACATGCACAACCCCTACTCCTCCATGCGCACACCATGTACACACACACACACACCGACACGCACAGACACACCCACACACAGACATGCATGCGATGGATGCTTGACCTCGCCTCACACGTCTCCCTATTGCCCCATGCGCACACCATGTACAAACATCCACACATTCACCCAACACTTACGCTAGGGGCGCAACAAAACCTACATTTTGGGGGGGGGCTAAGTGGTGATGGGAGGGGCCACTTCAGAATACAGGCAGGGCACACTAGGAGGTTCCACCCCCAATGTGCTACCCCACCCCCGGTGCCCCTGTGGTCTGGTGTGGGCACCAACTTTCAAATAGTATATTGTAAAGCACAATTTGCAGAGAGGTGATGGAAGTCTTTCTTGAAAGTATCAGCTTTAAAGTTTTACTCCAATGTGTTCAAGTACATTTTTATGAGCAAACACAGTAAAACATTAACACCGCCATGTAGAGATGGAGCCAAGTACCCACACGCAAAGCTCCTCCCATGTTGCCAATATGTTGGGAGCCAGCATGTGAGACAGGGGCACTGCCAGTGAGAATACCTGTACCGAAGAGAATCCTGGAAGTAAGATTCCCATTGAGAAAGCCATACATGCATACACGACAATATGATGGCCATTTGAATGAAATCCCGGATGAAGTGGGAAATCTGAGCAAAAGGGAAGACTGGAGACGTCATGAAAAGCAGAATTGACGCACCCAGAAGAGATGCAGAGACGAGAGAACATAAAGATTCTATAAGCTCTAAAGAGGAGGTGTTAAAGATGAGCAACAGTTCGGGCTCGAAATGAAGATGCTCATGCTACAGAAATAATGAAGAAGTTATCAAGTCATTTTACAAGTGTACAGTCACAACAATGCAAGTAGACAAAGGGCCTCATTACAAGTTTGGCGGTAGCCTTGCCGGTAAAACCATCGGGCGGCTGCCAAAATTGCGTATTATTCCGGCCCCTGGCAATGGGGAAATACAGGGCCATTACAACCCTGGCGGATCCTGTATTTCCCCATTGCCAGGGACTGGAAACATTTATTCCCCATTCCCATTTGAGCCCAATAGGGCTCAATGCGAATGGGGAGATCAGATGCACCGGCACCATTCAGAATGGTGCCGGTGCATCCGACATGCTCTGCTCGCGGGTGCCGCTATGCCCACTAGGACCGACCTGGCGGGTGTAAAGGCACCTGCGAGCAGAACTCGTAGTTTGCCAGTCCGGTAACTACAGTACCAGCAAGCTTACCGGTACCGTAGTTACCGGACCGGCAAACTTGTAATGAGGCCCAAAGTGTTCTTTAAGGCTGGCTATGTAGTGACTAGATTGTGGCGATACTCCAACGTATATATATATATTTCTGAGGCTTGTGGAATCTGCTTAGATTCACATGCTGTGCATAGGCCGACATCTAGTGGAAGCTGCACAGTATTACAGTTTGTTTTTCGAAACTCGAAAATGGGCGTCGACACAGGGCGTGCCAGTAATACTATCCCTAGTGCGACGTCCACTGTACCCATGATCCCTCACGTGTGTAGGACCCTCAGATTGTTTTTTTCTGCCATACTTGACGGAAGCATTCCACGGAGTTCCCTGGCTTTCAGCCATATTTTGCTAAAATATCATAATATTTCCCCGTTTCTTCCTCTCCCATGTCGATTCATCAAAGTTCGGAGCTCGACGCCGGCCCGGAAAAGAAATAACCGTCGAGAGCTGCACGACAGACTTTGGGCCTCGGAAGGCCTCTGGCCTGCCCTGCAAGTAGGGAGAGTGGGGGCTGGAAACATACTCTACACTCATATATATATTTCCTACACACGCATACTGCCACAGGGTGCGTATGGAGGGTACCCCTTTCAAATTCTGCCCCAAGTGCAACCGAGGGTATCCTTGGGTTGACAAACACGCCACCTGTAACCTCTGCTTGCCGAGGGACCACCCTGAGGCGAACTGTAGAGTGTGTAGCCGGTTCAAGGCTAAGACACTAAAGGACCGCTCGACCAAGCGTTGGGCCCACCACGCCAGGCAACGCGAGGCCATGGAAGCAGAGGGCAGCTTCAGTGATGGCAGCAACGCTGTACTTTCGGACGGCGAGGGCAACGAGGCATCGAAAGACAGCCAAGCACAAGTCCCCGACCTCGGAAGGCTGTCCGGCAGGGCAGTTATGGGGAACACACCCGGCGACACGAGCGCTACCCACACCACTTCCACACCTAAACACTCAAAGTCCAACCGAGACTCGACGCGCGTCTCGAGTTCTCGGAAAGAGGCACACAAAGAGCGGTCCACTGAATCGGTGTCCTCCTGGTGTTCCCGGTCAAGATCCCCTCACGACACCAGGCAACCTTCCACAGTTGCCAAAAGTGCCTCACTCACCAAAGTCATGGAGGTACGTGTAACGCTCACCTGATTCCCGTAGAGGCGCCGGTCTTGACTGGGCGTATACCGTATCTTCTAAGATGATGTGTAACACACGGCTGGCTCTTTGGGCTGGACCCCTGTGCACTGTATGTCTGACTCGAAGGGTAAGATGTCTGCAGATAGAAAATATGGGATTAATGAACTGGGTTATTGAATGTCTCTCTCTTCTTCCCTTTCTCTTCTCCTGTAGGACCCCAAAGGTTAACGCGCTCACCTTAGGTAAGTGAACGCCGTGCTCTCCATCTGCTTCGGAGCAGGGTGCTGAAACCAGTTTCTTCACTGGATAAGGGGAGCAGGCCTCTTGACTTCAGAGGACTGCTGTCCGTCGTTTACTTCACAAACGGTAAGTTTCGAGTAATTCAAATGTCTTTAAAAGTCTTTAGTAATGTTGTATCTTGTTTTGCAGGGTTCCGGCGATGGCGAATGACGGGCTGAAGTGAGTTTTAAGATGGAGCCCGTGTGATGAATAGAAGCGCCTGGAAGCACGTAAGTAAGCGCTTGCTGCCTGCTTCACGACGCGCTCTAACTGTCTTTTTCCTTTGCAGGTACAAGTTCGGAGTGGCTGCAGGGTGCCGGAGTACCCACTGGGTTAGATGTGAAAGGAGTTATGGCACGTGAGTATTAAAGTTCCCCAAAGTCTTTAAACGCACCTTGTTTTATCTTTCAGATGCGGGATGCAGCGCCGAAGGCCTCTGGAGCGTGCAAAGAATTGGTAAGCTTTTGTCTTTCAGATGCCGGAATGCAGCGCGAGGCATTGATGACAGCCGATGGATCAGGTAAGTGGAGCGCTGTCACTGAAGACCGTAATGCTAACCTGTTCTTTCTTGTCTTTATAGGTGTTGCTGAAGACTGGATTCAGGATGGTAAGCCTTTTTCCTTAGGCCCAGGATCAGATGCAGAAGACACGATGAGCGTTCTGCTGCAGAGGATGCAGAATAACGCAAAGCAAGATTCATCCATCGGGTGTGGTTTAAATAGCCTCCTGTAGTGCTTAGGTCCCTCCTTCCACAGCCACGCCTAGGAAAGAAAAGAGTTCCTGCTTTCCAGAAGAGTTCCAGGGTTCTGAACCTAGGGAGTGGCTCCTGCCCCACCCAACAGGAAAAGTAGTCCCAAACAGAAGAGGATCAGAGGCTCAACTGGCAGGTAAGTAAGCAGCATGGTCTGCCGCAGGTAAGTCCACCCAAGCATTATGAGCCCGGCGCTTCCAGCGCTGGGACTGGGCACATTTATGAGCCTGGCGCCACCGGCGCCAGGACAGGGTCCAAAAGGTCCCAATTGGGACCGGCTGGCGCTCGGAACCTGGGTTATGGGTCTGCTTCCAAGGGAGTTGGGCAAGTCCTGACCTCTTGGAAGCAGAGATCATGACAGTACCCCCCCTCAAGGCCCCTCCCAAACCGGGCTTCTCCGGGGGTTTTGGTTTGTCAGGAAATGTTCGATGAAATTTTTTGATTAGGCGAGGAGCGTGGACATATTCAGCAGGTTCCCAGGATCTCTCTTGGAGGCCGTAGCCTTTCCAGTCAATTAGGTAAAATAGTTTAGATTTGGAGATCTTGGAGTCCAGAATGCTTTTGACTTCAAACTCGAGTTCTCCATCAACTAGGATAGGTTTTGGAGATTTAGTTAGTCGGGTTTGAGGTTGCACGGGTTTTAATAGAGAGACGTGGAAGACCGGATGAATCTTCATGTGCGGGGGCAAGTCCAACTTGACCGCTACTGGGTTTACTATGGTAGTGATGGAATAGGGACCAAGGTATCTTGGGTTGAATGTACGTGGCCCTTTTAGAGGTAGATATTTGGTAGATAACCAGACTTGATCCCCTACTTGATATTGAGGGGCTTCCTTCCGATGCTGATCTGCTCCTTTCTTGTATTGTTCTTTAGCCCTTTGAAGGTGAGAAACAGCTTCCTTAAAGGCTTGGGTGATTGTAGCATGCAGGTAGTCTACTGCTGGTGTTTCAAGATCTTGGAGGGGATCCAACTCCGAGGTTCGAGGGTGACTGCCGTATAAAAGAAAAAACGGGGTTTTCCCAGTTCCCGAATGGACAGAGTTATTGTAGGCATATTCGGCTATCCAAAGGATGTCTTTCCAAGTTTTTTCAGTTTGTTGCAACATGCAGCGTAAATACTGTTCCAGAGTTTGATTGGTCCTCTCGGTTTGTCCGTCGGTCTGAGGGTGGTGACTGGTCGATAGTCTCACATCAATTTGAGCCGACCGACAGCAACTTCGCCAAAAATGAGAAATAAATTGACTACCTCGATCCGATATTAGAACCGAAGGAAAACCGTGCAGTCGGACGATGTTTTCCAGAAATTCTCGGGCCAGAGTTGCTGCTGTTGGCAAGCCTTTGAGCGGAATGAAATCTTGGAGAATAAGTCCACGATTACTAGAATCGTATTGTATCCGGAGCATGGAGGTAGATCGGTGATGAAGTCCATAGAAAGCGTATGCCATGGGCGAGGTGGGGTGTCAATAGGGCGTAAGAGGCCTGCTGGTCTTTCCTTTTGACTCTTGTTTTGGGCGCATACTCCACAGGACATTATAAAGTCTCTGATATCTTTTTTCCAAGACGGCCACCAGAAGTAGCGCTTGATCTTTTCTGAAGTCTTGGTCATACCGGGATGTCCTTCCATTAAAGAATCGTGATAACAAGAGATTACTTTTTTCTGTAAATTTGTGCTGGGCAGGTATAATCGTTTTTGGAAATACAATAAGTTGTCCTTTACTGCAAAGTCCTTTCCCTTTAAATGCCAATTCTGTATGTCTGCTGGAGTTACAAGTTGCCTGGCTTTATCCTTAACTTCCTCTATGGATTGTGTGGCGATTACACCCAGGATTCTTTGTTCGGGAATGATTGGTACAGGTTTAGGGTTGATCAAATGTTCTTCCACTCCCATTCGAGAAAGGGCATCGGCTTTACCGTTTTTTGTACCGGATCGATAGGTAATTATAAAGTCAAATTCGGCAAAGAATAATGCCCAACGGATTTGTCTAGAGGATTGGGCTTTTGCAGTTTTCAAATATTGCAGGTTTCGGTGATCCGTAATCACAGTACCGGTGTGTCGGGCCCCCAGCAGATAATGCCGCCAAGCCTTAAAAGCAGATTTGATAGCCAGAAGTTCCTTGTCAGTAATCGTGTAATTGATTTCAGGAGGCGAGAATTTGCGGGACCAAAATGCCACAGGATGCAACTGATTGGTTACCGGGTCCTTTTGTGATAGAACTGCCCCCATGGCAAGGCTTGAAGCATCAGTTTCCACGATGTAGGGGAGTTCGGGGCGAGGGTGTTTTAAGATTGGTGCAGAGATAAATTTAGTCTTCAAATCCTGGAAAGCTTGTTCCGCCTCGGTAGACCATTCAAAACGTTTGTTTTTCTTTAACAAGGCAGTGATGGGCTGGACTATTCGAGAAAATTCGGGGATAAACCTGCGGTAAAAGTTAGCGAAGCCTAACATGCTTTGCACACCTTTTACGGAGGATGGTGATGGCCATTTGAGAATTGCATCGACCTTCTTTGAATCCATACGCACTCCGCTAGGTGATAATATGAATCCCAAGAATTCAACTTCAGTCACGTTGAAAACACATTTTTCCAACTTAGCGAAAAGTTTGTGTTGACGCAATCTTTCGAGGACCATTTTTAGGTGTTTCCGATGTTCAGATTCCGATGAAGAATAAATGAGGATGTCGTCAATGTAAACAACAACACACACATCTATGAGCTCTCTGAGGACATCGTTCATAAAATATTGAAAGGCGGCCGGGGCATTGCAAAGTCCGAAGGGCATGACCTGATATTCAAATAGCCCATATTTGGTGCGGAAGGCCGTCTTCCATTCATCGCCCTCTTTTATTCGAACCAAATGGTAGGCTCCTCTAAGGTCCAACTTTGTATATATGCATGCTTTTCTGACCTGGTCCAGGAGTTCAGGGATCAAAGGTAACGGATATCTATTCTTGACGGTGATCTGGTTCAGGGAGCGATAATCTATACAAGTTCTAAGGTCTCCTTCCTTTTTTGGAACGAAGAACAAAGCTGAAGAAGCAGGGGACTTGGAAGGACGAATAAACCCATTTGCCAGGTATTGATCCAGGTATTGACGAAGGTGAAGGTTCTCAGGCTCGGTGAGGGCATACATTCTACTACAAGGAGCAGTAGATCCAGGTATCAGGTCTATCTGGCAGTCATAAGACCTATGAGGAGGTAGAGAGTTAGCCTGATCCTTCCGGAAAACATCTTGGTATTCTTGGTATTCGGGAGGTAACTGAGGAGTCGTCTCTGAAGAAGTGGCTGCCAGTGCAACACCAGGTGGAGGATGACAAGTAGAGACACATTCTGGAAACTGGACTGTTCTTGCTCGCCAATCGATCAGAGGATTGTGTTTCTCTAACCAAGGAATTCCTAGAATAACCTGAAACTGAGGGGCCTTGATCACATCGAACACGATCTTCTCATGGTGTCCATCTTGACTTACGAGCGTCATTTCTTGAGTGGTATGCGTTACTGGTCCGGAGGCTATCTCCGTTCCATCCACCGTAGTAATGACGTCCTTTACAGCCTTGGGACAAAGAGTTAGATTCATCCTCAAAACCATTTCATGATCCACATAATTGCCGATGGCACCGCTGTCGACGTAAGCTTCAATTGCATGTAATCGATCCGGATTATCAGGGCTAATGAGGACCATAGGTATCACGAAATGCGAGGTCACGGAACTGGTTTTCACGCTCGGCAAGAGGACCTCTATTCTTGTCGGGCGAGGTCGTTTCCCTGCTCAGAGTTTGTAACTTTAGTAACTGCAGCTCCTACTGCCTTCTTGGCAGGTTTCACCGGACAGTCTCGAAGAAAGTGCCCTGAGTTTCCGCAATAGAGGCATAATTGCAACTGTTTTCTCCTTTCCCGCTCCTTTTGTGTTAGAGGACCTTTCAGGCCCCCCATTTGCATGGGTTCCCCGGAGTCTACTCCTTTGGAAGGAGTTGGCGGTTTGGAAAATACTCGAGCATCAAACTTGGAACGATCGGCCTTCCTGTTCTGCAGTCTGTGATCTATTTGAACAACTAAATCTATATAGTCCGAACCATCTTGTGGGGGATTCACTACTTTGGCTAACACATCTTTGAGCACTCCACGTAGACCTCTATAAAACAGCGTAATCCTTTTGTCCTCAGGCCATTGAGTTTCCACTATCAGTCTGTTGAAAGATGCAATATAAGCCAAAAGGTCTTGATTACCTTGTCGCAACGAAAGAAGCTCATTGTCCAAAGCCTGCCCCTGTGAATGTCTTGCGAAAAGTTTTTTCATACTAAGCTGAAAAGCTTGAAAATCATGGAGGACCGGATCATCTTGATTTACTAGAGGGATCGACCAGTCTGCCGCATTACCACTAAGGTACGAAAGCACGAAAGCTACTTTAGCTTGATCAGTTGGAAATGCTGCTGGCCGGCATAAGAAATGCAACCGGCACTGATTGATAAATACTGCAAACCTCTTTGGGTCACCAGAAAATCGTTCGGGCGGAGCCAGAGATACATTCCCAGGTAGGTTGATCTGCACTGGATTCATAGAGGATGTAGAAGGAAGATTTCCCCCAGATGCGGGTAACGGGGTCTGTCCGGCTTGTGACTGTAGCAATTGTCTAGCGAGATCATCTGTTCGCTCCTTGGAAATAATCAGTTCCCTTCTTAGAGCGTTCGTTTCCTGACGGGCTGCATGCACTTCTGCCCTTAGTTCCCCAAGTAACTGGGCTAGCTGGTCGGTATCCGAGGTTTCCATAGCGCCTGGACGGGAGTTTTGTGGTAGGCTTTGCGTTCTGTAACGCTCACCTGATTCCCGTAGAGGCGCCGGTCTTGACTGGGCGTATACCGTATCTTCTAAGATGATGTGTAACACACGGCTGGCTCTTTGGGCTGGACCCCTGTGCACTGTATGTCTGACTCAAAGGGTAAGATGTCTGCAGATAGAAAATATGGGATTAATGAACTGGGTTATTGAATGTCTCTCTCTTCTTCCCTTTCTCTTCTCCTGTAGGACCCCAAAGGTTAACGCGCTCACCTTAGGTAAGTGAACGCCGTGCTCTCCATCTGCTTCGGAGCAGGGTGCTGAAACCAGTTTCTTCACTGGATAAGGGGAGCAGGCCTCTTGACTTCAGAGGACTGCTGTCCGTCGTTTACTTCACAAACGGTAAGTTTCGAGTAATTCAAATGTCTTTAAAAGTCTTTAGTAATGTTGTATCTTGTTTTGCAGGGTTCCGGCGATGGCGAATGACGGGCTGAAGTGAGTTTTAAGATGGAGCCCGTGTGATGAATAGAAGCGCCTGGAAGCACGTAAGTAAGCGCTTGCTGCCTGCTTCACGACGCGCTCTAACTGTCTTTTTCCTTTGCAGGTACAAGTTCGGAGTGGCTGCAGGGTGCCGGAATACCCACTGGGTTAGATGTGAAAGGAGTTATGGCACGTGAGTATTAAAGTTCCCCAAAGTCTTTAAACGCACCTTGTTTTATCTTTCAGATGCGGGATGCAGCGCCGAAGGCCTCTGGAGCGTGCGAAGAATTGGTAAGCTTTTGTCTTTCAGATGCCGGAATGCAGCGCGAGGCATTGATGACAGCCGATGGATCAGGTAAGTGGAGCGCTGTCACTGAAGACCGTAATGCTAACCTGTTCTTTCTTGTCTTTATAGGTGTTGCTGAAGACTGGATTCAGGATGGTAAGCCTTTTTCCTTAGGCCCAGGATCAGATGCAGAAGACACGATGAGCGTTCTGCTGCAGAGGATGCAGAATAACGCAAAGCAAGATTCATCCATCGGGTGTGGTTTAAATAGCCTCCTGTAGTGCTTAGATGTCTCCTTCCACAGCCATGCCTAGGAAAGAAAAGAGTTCCTGCTTTCCAGAAGAGTTCCAGGGTTCTGAACCTAGGGAGTGGCTCCTGCCCCACCCAACAGGAAAAGTAGTCCCAAACAGAAGAGGATCAGAGGCTCAACTGGCAGGTAAGTAAGCAGCATGGTCTGCCGCAGGTAAGTCCACCCAAGCATTATGAGCCCGGCGCTTCCAGCGCTGGGACTGGGCACATTTATGAGCCTGGCGCCACCGGCGCCAGGACAGGGTCCAAAAGGTCCCAATTGGGACCGGCTGGCGCTCGGAACCTGGGTTATGGGTCTGCTTCCAAGGGAGTTGGGCAAGTCCTGACCTCTTGGAAGCAGAGATCATGACAGTACGCTCATCAGAAGATGAAGCCGACTGCCACCCCCAGGCCGCTCACCAGGAGTCGGTGCCAGCAGACCGTTGGGCGGCTGCTTCCGAATCCCAACGCCCTCACTCTAAGGAAAGGGACACTACCCCCAAATCTCGACGCCAGGCGTCGAAAAGCTCTGAGAGGGTGAAAACACCAGGGAAACACTCTTCCACTCATGGGGAAGGGGGGAAACAGCAGAAGAAACCATCTCACCTTCTTCTGCACCACAGTCACTTAAGGACAGTTCTAAGTCTTCTGATAAACAGCTAGCCAAGAGCCCTGCACAAGCCCACAGGTCCAGTCAAGTCATAGAAGGGGAACCCTCTCAAGAAAGGGTCGTTCCCAGCTCCAAGAAATGGACCAGTGAGGATGTAGACAGGGTAATGTCTAGAATATCCTCCCTAGCAGACTTCTACTCCAAGAAACCAGAACACTTCTTTTCCTATACCCCTGACGGTGCTACTCCCTCAAGGTCTAGGGACCCGCAGCCGCCTGGTAAGAAACCTCGGTTTGAGACCCCAATGCAAGGTCGGTCTTCAGACCCTTTTTACATCCAGCCTTACACCCAGTATAGTGAGGATACATTACAGGATGAGGATCCAGACATGGTAGCGTTGGACGACCAAACTGGGGTGCACTATTATGGGGATGATGAGGACCAAGAGGAGGAGGAAGATGACCCAGAAGTCTACAGAATAGACTCCCCGGTAGGCAAAGAACCTCAAGTTACAGACTCTCCAGTCGACAACCAGCCCCTCCTAAATGAGGTCTTGTCTAGAGCGGCAGAACACTTCCGCATAGACACTCAGGGGGCACAGGAGGAGAGGGACTTTGCTGAGGAACTAGCAGGAGAAAAGATACCCATTGCTCAGGCCATTCCGATTCTCAGGTCCATCCAACAGAGAATTCATCCTTCCCTTCTCAATCCTAACCCCACCAGGGCAGTAAACCCCAGAATAGAGAAATTGTTCAGGGCAGCCCAATCAGACCCGCTTTACATAAGGGGGCAACTGAAGCCTGACTCCCTGGTAGTTACTAATACCCGGAAGAGGGCGGGAACGCCTCTATCATCATCTGAGGCTCCCCCCGACAAGGAGAGCAAGAAAATCTATGGGTTGGGAAGGAAGGTAGCCTCCACTTCCGCTTACCAGGCAAGGATTGCCAACTCCACCACTCTGCTGGCTAGTCACAACTGCCACCAGTGGGAGCAAGTAGCTGCCCTCATCGACTCCGCACCGGAACCTTTAAAGAGCCAATTGGCCCAGGTTGCGTTGGAGGGGAGAGCCGTGTCCGGTTGCAACCTTTGATGCCGCAGATAACGCTGGCAGGCTAATAGCAGAGAGCACTGTCATTAAGAGGCATGCTTGGTTAAGACAGCCAGGGTTTAAACCCGAGACACAAGCATCCTTAATCGACATGCCGGTGGAGCCTAATCTACTGTTTGGCAAAGCGGTAGAGGACGCATTAAAGAATGCCAAAGATGAGTATGAGACTCTGAAATCCCTGGGACAGTTGACCAACAAGCCCCCTAATCAAAGAGGCAATAGTAATTTTCGTCGCCCAAGCGGCCAAAATTCACAAAAAGGCTCCAACTATTCACAGGGGCAGGGTACATCATGGGGTAACAACCAGCAGTCTACCCAGAGTTACAACAGAGGAAACAAGAGGGGCCGTGGTAAGGGTAGGGGCAGCCCCAGCAGAGGTGGCACGCCTCCCGCTAAACAGTGACGCCGCGCTCAGAGTCCCTTCTCACGCATCCCCAGTAGGGGGATGCATTACCAACTTCACCCAAACTTGGGAAGGGATCACATCAGACAGATGGGTGCTGTCCACAGTGTCCGCAGCATACTGCATAGAACTGCTCGAGCGTCCCCAAAACCACCCCCCATGTCAAAAAGTAAATTCCTTGGACCACCAGAAGATTCTCCTCGAAGAGATCGACAATCTTCTAGCAAAGGACGCGATAGAACTCATCCCGGGCAACCAGGTAAACAAGGGTATTTATTCAATTTACTTCCTTGTGCCAAATAAAGATCTGACTATGCGCCCAGTATTAGACGTACGCCCTGCAAACAAGTATGTCAAGCCCCAAATGTTTTGCATGACTACTCTCCAAGAGGTAATCCCCACCCTAAAAAAGGGGGATTACATGGCAACATTGGATATAAAAGATACCTATTTTCATATTTCCATGTTCCCAGCGCACTAAAGATTCTTGGGTTTCAAGGTGGACAGTCAGCACTACCAGTTCAAGGTACTGCCCTTCGGTATAGCCTCAGCTCCAAGGGTATTCACCAAGGTACTGGCGGTGGCATCGGCACACCTGCGCAGGGAGGCAATCCTGGTGTACCCTTACCTGGACGACTGGCTCATCACGGGGGAGACCCCAGTAATTTGCAGGTCAAACATTCAAAGAACGATCGACCTCCTCTTCGAATTGTGTTTCTCCATAAACAAGATAAAATCAAGTCTGGTGCCAAGCACCTCCAAACAGTTCTTAGGAGCTGTTTTAGACACTCAAGAGGGGTTGGCCTTTCCATCAGAGGAAAGAATTTGGAATCTACTACTGCAAATTTACAAGTCCGGTCACCAGATAAGGGTGTGCAAAGTGATGCGTTTGCTAGGCATCGTGGCGTCATGTATTTACCTGGTCCCTCACGCGCGCCTGCACATGCGACCCATGCAAGAATGGTTGGCGAAACAGTGGTCTCAGGCAAATGGTCAGTGGGACGATCTAGTGGTCATTTCGCCAACACTTCTTCAAAGTCTTCACTGGTGGACAAGAGAGAACCTGTCAAAGGGGAAACCCTTCTACGATCCAGAAGTACAGGCTGTAGTCACTACAGACGCATCCCTGTCAGGGTGGGGAGCAGACCTCCTCCACCACAGAGCTCAGGGTCTCTGGTCTCACACAGTAGCCAAGAATCATATCAATCTGCTAGAGCTTCTGGCAGTATACAGAGCGCTTCAGGCGTTCAAACCCCACCTGTTGAACCTGTCAGTGCAGATCCTGACAGACAGCACAACAGCAATGTTTTACCTAAACAAACAGGGAGGGACTTGTTCGCCAAATCTGTCCAAGCTTGCCCAGAAAATGTGGAGATGGGCACTCAGACAGAACATTTACCTGTCATCTCAACATGTTCCAAGGGATCTCAATTCGCTAGCAGACGCTTTAAGCAGAGATCCCCTCACAAGAGAAAACGAATGGTGTCTACTCAGAGAAGTCGTAGTAGACATCTTCTTATAGTGGGGTTTCCCCACTACAGACCTATTCGCCACAAGCGAAAACAGGCAATGCCCAGAATTCGCATCCAGGTTCCACCAGCCAGACTCCAAGGGGAACGCCCTTTGGATGAGCTGGTCAGGAATGTTTGCCTACGCTTTTCCACCAACCCCTCTCATGAGGAAAGTGGTAAACAAGATGTACAGGGAATCGATGACGCTCATCCTAGTTGCTCCCATGTGGGCGATGCAACCGTGGTTCCCACACCTACGCAGACTAGCGGTGTGCGAACCCATCAGACTCCCGTACTGTCCCAGCACCAAGGACAAACAGTGCACCCTCAACCCAACTCAATGAACATGGCAGCATGGCTCCTGAAGTCATAGAGTTTGGACATCTCAATTTACCACAGAGATGTATGGACATCCTAAAGGAATCTAGGAAACCTAACATGAGGCACTGTTACTTTGATAAATGGAAAAGATTTGTTATCTGGTGCCAGAATAAGCAAATCAACCCAGTTGATTGCACTCCTTCCAATATTGTCACTTACATGCTCCACCTGCTGGATGAAGGCCTGGTATTTAACTCACTAAAGGTACATCTGGCACCACTTCCCACAACAAGGTTTCGTGGTGGAAAGTACCGGTGGTTAAAGCCTTCATGGAAGGGGTAAAGAGACTCCACCATCCAATTTCAAACCCACCACCTGGTTGGGATCTTAATGTGGTGCTTGCTAAGCTCATGGGCCCACCATTTCAACCCATGCATAAAGCCAGTCTCAAACACCTGACCTATAAAACTGCCTCCTTAGTAGCCATTACATCCATAAGAAGGGTCAGTGAAATTCAGACTCTGTCAGTGCAGGATCCTTTCTGTACTGTTCATGTACGAACACTCACTAGGTTCTCACCTAAATTTATTTCTAAATTCCACGTTAACCAGTCCATCGAACTTCCAGCCTTCTTCCAAGAACCCAAAGGTTCTGCTGAGGTGAAACTACACACTCTAGATATGCTAAGAGCGGTCCTCTACTATGTAGACAAGACCAGACCGCTAAGGAAAAGAGACCAACTGTTTGTCTCCGTAGCTACAGGCAGAGAAGGAGATCGCGTCTCGAAAGGTGCTATCTCCAAATGGATAGTCAATTGTATCCAACTATGTTACTCCCTTTCTGAAAAGACTCTGACTTTTACGCCAATAGCCCACTCTACAAGAGGCAATCGGGCCACTCTGGCTTTCATTGCAAATGTACCCCCTGATACCATTTGCAAAGCAGCTACATGGAGCTCTATTCACACTTTTACTCAGCACTACTACATTGACACTCATTCCAAGACAGATACTCAAGTGGGACAAGTGGTTCTAAGACATCTGTTTGCTCATGACCCTTCTCACATCCCACCTCCTTCTTCTAACACTGCTGGCTAATCTATGCACAGCATGTGATCTAAGCAGATTCCACAAGCCTCAGAAGGGATACATTACTCACCGTAATCGTATTTCTGATGCTTGTATCTGCTTAGATTTACATGCGACCCTCCCTTCCTACCCTCTAAGAGAAGACGCATGGATGCTTGTAGTCTTATCTTCCTATCTATCTGCTTGGATAATCTGTACTCACGCTACTCCTCATGCTACATCATGTCAGATAAAATACAATCTGAGGATCCTACATGCGTGAGGGATAATGGGTACAGTGGACGTCACACTAGGGATGGTATTACTGGCACACCCTGTGTCGATGCTCATTTTTTCGAATTTCGAAAAACAAACTGTAATACTCCGCAGCTTCCACTAGATGTCGGCCTATGCACAGCATGTGAATCTAAGCAGATACAAGCATCAGAAATACGATTATGGTGAGTAATGTATCCCATATATAGGAAATGTAAGGACTATGGATGATTCCACAACATACTTTAGCAGAGCTGGATACCGTGAGCAGAAATATGTTTTTCAGTATGTCACAGTTAGAAATCGAAAACTCAACTATGGAGGTGGATCAAGGAAAGGCTTGGTTGGATCAACACCAAGAAGTCATGGCCACCTTGGGCCTGGATGTGCTTACGAACAATTACAGAACGTGTCAGTGGTACACTCACTCATCGCGCTGGACTGAAATGCGCCACTTATAATTCTATTTTTCTGTCTGAAAATCTTGTCTATGAAATGTCCACCCAAAATGGGACTTTGTGAAGCGATTAAGAAGGCCCCTTTTCCAGAGAATAAAGACCCATTGCACTCTGTTACGTGCTTAGCGGAATATTACACCAAATTCGTTCAAAGCTTCTCCCCAAAACTGAGCCCCTTCAAAAGCTAATGCAAAACGAGAAAGCAGAAGAAACAATTGTGGCTTGCTTACAGACCTTGAGAAGAAATGGTTGGTAATTGAGCAGGAAAGTACTGCACCTGCGTGGGGCATTGAGAAATTTCTGACTAACACAAGGATCTGGAAGTTTCTACTGTGCACTAACGATAAACCACTGTTGTATATATTGACCCTCTGCGGCACCCGGTATGTTTCCTTCACGGTGGAGCAAAAAGGAGGCTGTTTGTGTCACCAGAACGCCAACACCTGCCAATGACAACACAGGGAGGAAGAAACATGGATATGTAAGAGCCTCCCTGCAAGAGGAAAACTCCTCCATCAGCGAGACACACTGTATTGAATCTGTCCAAATGGCCAAACCTTGCAAAGAATCATGAACAGCTACAGAAGGTTGGTCCTTTGGAAAATCACGTCATCGAGGTCTCTGGACTTCCTGGAAGATTCAAAACAAACTAGATTAATAAAGTGAGGTGATAAATTAGTGCCCCGGCCTCAAGCATCATTGCTTGCTCATCTAAAGGGGGCAGAATGACTATCTGGGCATCACTCTGAGCACACACCACCTGAAGCAAAAGCCCTGCTTCTCTGCCATGGACTAAGAAGAAGAAGCCAGCATTGCATCATGTACCACTTGCAAGGAGAGGTGGATACACCTCTAAATATGTCCAAACCTATCATGACCAGTGTGACGTGAACTGGTGCTGTTTGGGAAAATCACTTTATCGAGCCCTTCGATTACAGGCCACCAGATCCAATTTACGCAGTAGTCTCAATGGATTACATTTGTAAGTGGATTAAAACATGTGTCATCCAGGAGATCATTGCTATCATACAAACAACTGTTGAGATTATTTTCACGTGAAGGTTGCCCATCGTTCGTAGTCTATGATAATGCGGTTCATCTTGTTTCTCCTGAAAATGTACCACTCCAAGGCTGTGCTATATCATCCAAGAGACAACGCCAACTCAAAAGAGCTATCAGGTTTATTAAAGAGGCACTTCAACTGGCAAAGCAGATATGAAGCAACTCTTGGGCTGCAGTACAACAACTGCATCACACAGTGTTACTGTGATGAAATTACTTCTGCCCCGCAGCAGTACAAGGGTGAGTAGTGACTAAAGAGCCTACCCAGCTCTCACTTTTCTACAAAACAACAGTGATCCTAATCATAAAGTGGAAACAGGCACAGTTAAGTGATATACCCCCTTTGCCTTTTGCGGTAAAGTGTGTAGAGGGCGGGCTATACTCACGAGAGGGGAGTGAATGTGATCCAGTAGCAACCAGTAGGGGGAATGACCCAAAACCCGACTGATGAAAACAATCCTAAATAGGCCAAATAATTGATGCACCGTTTACAAGGGAAACAAAGTTTTATTACATGCAAAATTATAAGAAGGTCCCGTAAAACCGAACTAACACAGAGCTTGCCCCACTGAAAGAAGTTACATCTTTTATAGTGGAAAACCACAAATTAACAGAACTAAGCATGAAAAAGATTAGTACATGGTCCCGCAATCCCCATTGGCTAACTCCTATACACAATTCTAATTATCCTCTATAGTCCATTACCCTATTGGTCCACATTTTCTAAACACATTCCCCTAAACACGTGACTTACTACATGGTCCCTATTAAATTTAGGACTTGATTAACTACCAGGTACATTGTTACCATAATACATTTCTTGAACAAGTAAAATATTTTTTACCATCATGTGATGTACACCCCTCCGTCAGATACTCAAAGCGTGAACAGCGAGGTCAACTCTGCTTTGATAATAGAAAGGCCTTCCTCATTATACCAGACACTGTGGCACGCACAAACAGCTCCCTAACCTTGTCGATACATTTACTGGCATCACCCCTACTCCTCCTGTCCCAAATCACGGTACAGCCCTAGCATGTCTCCCTTCCCCTTATCTCGCTGGGAACTCAGGCGCCCATGAACGAGGTGATCAGGGCACCACCCTCATGCCTCTTGGCATCACAGAACCCCATGACCTGCTCACATTTATTTAACCTTCAAAAGGCACATCCCTACCCTTCCTTCCTGGACCCAACATTCACTTCCCAGCACCTCCGAGCTATGCAGTTTGACTCAATTAACTGTTATCGACACAGTGCGGCTGCCTGTGACCTAGACATCATAAGTTCTCTCTGGGGAGAAGGAAGGAGGACTTATCTCAAGATTAACTGGGAAGAGCCACAGTTCCATTGTGAGCCTGTTTCTCATACTTTCAAAAACACATCCTGTAACATCACCTAAAATCCAACATTGCAGAACCCCTGCTACTTTAGCAGCCGGACCTGGCTTATACCGCAACACTTCTCTGACTCCATCTCATGTGCCTACCTATGTCAACCACCTACTCGCACATCCCTTAAAACATAACACTGCACACTACTGCTAAATACAAGATACACCAACCTATCTTTAACCTCTTCAACCACAATGTGAATACATTGTTGCTTTTTCTGTATGGCTACATGGCATTTCTAATTTGTGTCAAAACCAACTACAAATGGGTACATGTGCATTCTGCCGCACCCAACAATAACTGCTAGCACTAGGACGTTTGCTAAAATATTTTTCACAGTCTAAATCTCTTTGCCTGACTAGGACGCTGCACTTGCATCCCCAAACTCCCCTCTTTAGTTAATACTCCATTAACTAACCCAGCTTTCCTTCTTCTTTAATTGTCATCTTTGGGCACCCACACTTTGCACACGTGGCCTAAATTTCCCCCCCTCTAGGCATATTCCTCTGGGGTACACGTCATGAAAAAACATCCCCTATCTCCTGCCAAATCTACCCAATGCTCCACATAATTTTCTGGATCAGGTAGGGGGGTGACACACTGTCCGCAGTGGACCAACTGGTTGTTGTATTCTTATCATCCTGTGCTCTATTTCCGGATTCCACTTCTCAGTCTGTGTGTACCCATGTTTTGTGAGGGGAGAAGCTGTACCTGTTGTTATGGACGTCACCATGATCATTGTACTCTTAGGCAGTGTCTTGGAGCAGCACCACAGAATCATTTGACACAAACAAATAATTACAAGAGGAAATACTACAATATGAACCAGCAGTTTTACTGCTATCCCCAACCAAGACGGGGCCCATGAAAACATTGGATCCAACTAGTCTTCAGCACTAACTCCGGCCTCCTTTTCCATGGCAGTACGCAAGTTATGGAGGGCCCCAAAGGCATGGGTCAGAGATCCATTGTCTGCACCATTAGGGTGTATATATGTGCAGCAAGACGACTCAGTCTTCTTGCACACACCCCCTTCCATTGCTGTAAGTAAATCCAGAACATACTGGTTCTGGAGGGTCATGAGATGAATAGGCCGTTATTCTGTTTTTATTGAATTGAGACCCCGCTCTGTCTAGTTCGCTATCTGGATCATCTCCCACCTGGTGTTCTGCAACCACTTTACATTTGCTGCAGTTTGGATGCCAGGCACAAGGAGGGAAGTGAAACATGTTTCCATCTTTGTGGACAGACGGAATTGCTCTGGGATTGCTTTGAGTTTGTCAAAGGAGTCTTGGGACCCATAATTGGACCCCTTTTGTTGGTAGGCTTTTAGTGAGCAGTGAGCACGCTGATGGGCAGGGCATTCAGTTGCAACTGGTGGTGGCACATTTTTGACAGTCAAATGCGAGTTGGGCACTATGAGAACGGCCGAATGCAAGGTGGTGAACGAAAAGACAACTCTCCAGGATGGGGAAGGTGGAGATAAGCGTATTGTCCGCACACACAGTATAAATCTGTCAATGCGGATGTGCCATCAGTCAGGTGGGGAGTAAACAAAGTCTTATTGCACCTTTCATTTGCGCCTATGAGTACAGTGCCATGTCCTCTGAAGCAAAAGGAGAAGTGTATCAGTATTTGCACCGTAGCCGGTTTTTCATTCAGTTTTATCCAGGTGAGTTTTGACCCATAGGTGCTCCTAGTTTTAGAACATTTCTGATTGACACATGCCACTACATCCATGAGAACCCCAGTAGACCCCCCACTGTACAGAACACTAGTCCTTTCACCTATCTGTTATTGAAAAACAGCACACCTTCCAATTTCAGTAGTGGTCTTATTTGACAATGTGCTTGCTCTTTGTCTTGGCACACTCTTTCATCTCTCTACATTAGGGCTGTCTGGACCGTGTGTCCTTGAAACAGGCTTGGTACTCTGCAAAGGGGCATGTGCACTACACATTGGGCTATAAGATGTGGCATTTCCTGTGGGATAACCAGTTTGGGTGTGCTGTTGCGTGGGATATAAGAGAGCAAATATGGCAGCTCTCATTTGACTTTGCTGTTCCCTTCTCCCTCACATGGTTGTACCACATATTGGGCCTCATTCTAACCTTGCCGGTATCCTGGCAGTAAACCCGACAGGATACCGGAAAAGGCTATTACCGTTTCCAGCACTCAGTCCAGTGGCACTGCTACCGGATTACGAATGCCTGAGGAACAGTGTTAATTCCCATTGATAGAGGCCCATAGGACTCCATTAGGGTATTTTCCTTCATTACCAGCACCAGCAATGCCAGTGCCAGTAATGAAGGCTTTTTCTGTTGGCGGGGCACCTGCCTTACGGCCAGCTAAAAGCTGGAGGTAACATAGGTCGCCCAACGGCAAACCTGTAGTTGGCCGGTGCGATAAAGTGCCGGTATCCATGAATATTGGCATTTTTTTATCAGACTGACAGACTTAGAATGAGGCCCATTATCGGTTTCGGGGTGGTGCACATCCACAACGGTATCCAAAATAAACCCTTTAAATTCATTATATTCAATTTCATTTTCTGTTTCACTTTTATTTCTTGCCATCCCTGTTCTTAATATTTCAGTGTCATTGCTATACCCCCTTTATATGCACAAACCATAAAAAATTGCCTACAATAAAGCAAAGAAGATGACAGAAATAGAAGCATCCTGTATAGAACAATATATACATTCTTTTACTCTCACAGCAGACGGAGTGGCATACACCACCTCAAACATGCCTTGATAACAACACTTGTTCCGATTCCTCACAAATTACCTCGCATATATGAAATCTCTAGGTTAGAGCTGAGGTTCCTGTAGAGACGTTAGGTCGACTGCAGGCTTGGCAACTGTTTCTTCTCTTTTAGGAGCCAGCTGTTGAGAAATAATCTTTATACATTTTGTTAAATCCCTAAAATATCCCTGAAACTCAGCTGCCCTGTGTGCATCTGATGCAGTTTGTGCAGGTCTGAGTGGTGTGTGTAGCTTTCTACATGTCACTATCTTGTGCGGGGACAAGTGATGGTCCTTACCTGGCTGGTTCCTAAGGCTTAACAGAGCCAGAGGAAGACAATGCAGCCAGTTCCTCTCTAGCGAATAACACAACTTTGAGGGTGGCACATTTAGCATCATTTATGTTTAATTTCTAGTAGGGATGTAATATCTTGAAAAAATATGTTAAAAAAGAGAGTCCTGTTGTCTGACTTTAGGACATCACATACCCCCCAGCGAGGAAAGACCTTGCTTACTAAAACTTTGGCTGACGATTTAACATCTGGTTCTGCGCAAGGGCCCACCTCAATCCAACGAGATTGTCTAATGGTCATACAAAAACAATAAGATAATGATAGTTACCGCACATGTTTATCATGTCCACATAGACTATGTGAAGCTCTCAAAAGGGTCCTTTGGACTTGCTAATGTGCCACACAACGTCCCGAGGGTGTGTCCAGTGCTGTTGAGATGACAGATAGTGCAGTTTGCCACAATTGTATCAGCACATTCTTGAAGGTTGGCAACAAACCAGTCCTCCTGAATATCAGCGGCAACATACTATTTAGACATATGCATCGGGTAATGCAGTTACTCCAGAGTAAACATAAGCAATTCCTGCGCACTACAACTTTGCATGTAATGTATTGTCTCCAGATAAGATCCGTCATTGAGAGTGAGCAGCCACGTTTAACCCACAAATCCTTCTTCTCTTGGGGTGCCTGACCTTGCAATCCAATTATCTGAGTGAGCAGGACTGCTGTGCAAAACGCTGCTAGCTGAAATTGCTGTGTGGCTACTTTAAGATCTGCTGTGACCTCCAGTACTTCTAAATACGCCACTTCTTTGGCATCATTGCCGAGTGAAACAAGGTCTGTGTTCTGGATGTGGGTGGCACATTTTACGACTGCTACTACTGTTGGGCGGGATAATGCATACATTCATCTTTCTAGAAATGCTGTATGCTCTTGAACCCTCTCCTTCACCATCTGGACAACCCTGAATGTACTGTAGAAGTGACATATGCTGAATCAGAATATATTGTTACTAGACACTCTTGTCATGATTGTAGTGCTTCAATCAGTGCAATTAGTTCTGCTGCTTCTGCCGAATAATGTTTTGGTAACCTGATTTTAATTGCTACTCCGTACTCCCCGTCTATGAGGCACACCACCGCATCATCTGTATAACTGTCCCGTTTCTTGATCAATCGTCGATGCACCATCAACAAAGAGCACCTCCGCCTCTTCGGGTGTATCCTCCCTCACTTGAATTAGGTCACCCTCGGGACCTTTGTATGTAACACAATGCACCTCCTCCGCTGGCTGAACGGGTATTTCAATGAATGTAGCAGTGTTCACTGTGTAACACCTTACAATATGAATGGAAGGATTGAATAGTATGACCTCATAACCTAACGCTTTTGGGGTAGTGAGGGTTGCTTTGGACCTTTCCAGAATGGGAAAAAATGTGTGTTCTACATATAATGTCACTGAGCACCCCATGGTTAATGCAGATGATTTTTCAATCGCAAAACCTGCAGCTCTTCGCAAGGGAAATGACCCTGCATCACTGAGTCTAAAATCCCACTGTATAGGCTAAGGGTGTGTGTCCCATAGAGGTTATCTGGGTCAACACTCTTGTCATTACCTTCCCATTGGATTGTGAAAAGAAATAGAATATCTTTGTGTAATCAGGGCTTGCTAACGCTGGAGCGTTACTTATAGCATTCTTAAATTCATTAAAACAAGTGATAATTTATCCTGTCGATATGAGGGACCCTTTATCTTTCTGTGCTTCTTTAAGTCCTAGCAGCAAGGACTTTGTGCAGCTAGTGGGATCCACGTTATTAAATCAAATCCCAAAAGATCGAATTACAAAATTGCAAAGCCCACTTGATCGCATTTTGTAATTCAAGCTCTTGGGATTTTGCTTGTTTGTCCCCCTCTGGCCATTTAATGTATGCAGGGGACAACCCCGCAGTCCATAATACCGAACTAGGGGAGCGGAAGATCCTCCCACTCCCCTTGTTCATTATTATGGGCTTTAATCTTCTTTACCAGGCCGAATGCACACTAAATGTGCATTCAGTCTTTTTTGGGGGGATTTTGGGGTAAACCCTAGCTAGAGTAGTTGGAGAGCCACATTCTACAATAGTTACACAATCCTAGAAACTGTTGCATATCTTTCACTGTGTTAGGCTTTGCCGTGTTTTGTACTGCAGTTGCTGTCTATGGGGTCACCCTTTTGTCTGCTGAGGATATAATTTGCCCTAAGTATATCACTTCCTTCTGACAATACTGCATTTTATCCTTGTCTACTTTGTACCGCTTTTCTGCAAGTAATGTCAACAGTGTCACTGAGTCCTCTCTACACTGCACTTCAGTGTTACTAGAAACTAGGAGGTCATCTACGTACTGAATGATGATGCTATGGACAGGTATGTTACCTAAATCCATATGTAACACTCCATTAAAACACTGGGGGACCCATAGTAACCTGGGGAAGTCTTGTGTGTTGAATTTGCTTCCCGCGATACAAAACACAGTGAGATACTGAGAATCAGGGTACAATGGGTTGGAGAGAAAAACAATTTTCAAATCAATTACAGTAAAATATGCGGCCTCAGTGGGTATGTTACAAAGGATTGTGGCGGGATTCGGTACTAGCAGGAATTCTGCATCTACGATGTTATTCAAAGAGAGGAGATCCTGTATCATTCTCCAACTTGAGCCCTTTGCTTTCTTGACAGAATATATAGCCGTGTTGCAGGGGGATTTCCTACTGGAGCCCTTGGCTCCTCCACCTCCAACTCCCTGAGGGCCAGGCGCTTCTCCAAGCAACGAGTTGGGGGCAGATGTCTCCCTTCGGCTGGCGCCTTCCTCTGGAAGAGGCTTCCTGCCTCTCTGAAACTTGAGCTGAACCATCTCTGGTTCCAGAAGCATCTCAAGACTTTCCTCTTTGCTTCCGCCTTCTGTCTTCCTCTTCCTTGCTGATCTCCTGTCTGATACTGCACTGGTCACCTGGCTAGCCTCTGAACTTCGGGCCCAGGTCCTTGCCAGCCCAGTTGCACACCTGCATCAACTCCTGGTAACCCTTGTACTTGGGTCTGTACCTGAAACCCTACAGTCCCTTTACCTGCACTTATCTGACACTTGTTGTCTGCACTTAACCCTTGCACTGCCACCTGCTGGCTAACCTATTTATTTTTATCCTGTGACCTGCACTTGCTCCTCCTCCCCTTCCCATGGCACGTTTCCCCTTTCCTCTCCCACTTGTGTGATCTCAATATCACTTCGCCTAGTAAGATCGTTGTCTTGTCCTCCTTTTGTTTCCCTTCCCTTGCCTAGTTGCGCCATGAAACACTTGTGAATAGGCGCGTTATAAATGGCATATCATATCATATCATATAATTCTGATGGTTCTATAATGCCCTGCTGCCATAATGCCACAATGGTGTTATGAATCCCATCATCTGCTTCCATGGATAATTGCTATTGTCTACTCTAGGTAATACTGCACTCTACTTCAGCTTTGTGTGAACGACCCCTATGCTCTTCAATAAACCTACATCATGGGGTTAACTAGTCCACAATGTTTCTTCCTGTAGGTGAGAGGGTACTGGTCTAGCAATAAGCGTAGTGTGCAGTACTTCTCTGTGCTGCACTTTTCTGTGCTGCACCATGACCTGACAAGAAATACATATTTCAAAAATAATTTCTCCATCATTGTCAACATTTTTTAACAACTCCTCATCAGACAACCCCCTTAATGGCTGGGTTGGAGCTATACACAAAACTGTGCATTACTCACCACCTCATTTCTTGTCAGTCCCTAACAGTACTACCTTATCTTTTTTGATTATTACCACTTCTGGATCTAGTGTGAGGATGGTACCTGTGGCATGTTCCTCAGGGACGGTCGCCTAAACAAAAAGTCCACTGGCACGGTCCACATTTTGTATTTTATTCCTGGCACCCATCCCACCAACACTGTTACTCTGCATAGGAACACATCTGGATGTATAGGCAGTCCTCTGGTAGAGTCATCGCTATAAATGGTTCTATGTTACTTTACTGATGGTCGTTTTTTCGATAGCTTTTTTGCCAACACAAATCCATCCAAAAACGAATTGAAATGGGTTTTTTTAAATGTGGGGGGTCCCCCCGAAGCTCCCCATATCCCTATATTGTTACCCCAACCCCAAGCCCCTCCTGACCACTTTTATAGCCTTACCTATCCAACCATATACATTTTGAGTCATTTTTTCAATGGATTTTTGTCTGCAAAAACCCCATTGAAAAAACGACCATCGGCAAAAGGATGGTATATGCTATAAAGTGCTCGTATTATGGCAGCAGCCTTAGCCTGGTATAAATTGTATTTTATTTAACACAAAAAGCGAACATGTGCTTCAACCTTTCACAGGTTTTCTTCAGGGCTAAGTTACATCATTTCCATAGTTCCATTATTAACATAGCAAAAACAAAAACCATCACACATTGTACACATACGCCAACAATATTCAAATATTGCAATAGTTGATTCCAAAATGAAATTGGGGATATGGAAAAACAAGGGGCAGGGCCCATGGAGAGGGGAAGGAAGGCAGAACAAACAAAGAAGAACAAGAACAAAAACAAAAAGACATTTCCATTAGTTACGGTCCTCCTCTACAATCTGTTTTCGGTTAGCCAAATACATCTCTTATTAGGGTCAAGGATCCTACTGACCTCTTAACAGCTGAAATTGCTTTAACATCCACCTCTTAGTGCCATGCTTATTATCATGCCTTTAACTGAGCGTGCCACCTCTTTCTGTGATGCTCAACTCTAATTGCCTCAGCACCGCTGTCCCAGATCCTTATTGGCCTGGTTCTCTCACCACCATCACCAAAAGCTCTATATGCTGTGGATGTACCCCTCACTAGTTCCAATGAAACTCATTCACTTGAGGAGTAAGGTTATGTATCCTTACCTACAAGAATCAATTCCTTGCTCCAAGTGCTAGGTCATTTGATAAAAGTATTGCATGACCTGTTTTCAAAGTCACCTAGTTAGACATGGGAAATAGTGTGGAGAATGGATTAGTCTCGATCCCCCATACTAAGCAATCATTTAAGTACCCAATAGTGACTCTGCCACATACCTCGGTAGTTATCAGGGACTGCTTAATGATGTCCTCTATTTAAAAGTAGTTTCAATCTTATGCTGCCTTGTTTCTGAAAGGTATTATACGTGTTCGTGGGAACGGTTACTTTATCTGTTGGTATTTACCATCCATTTAAATGATTACCATGTTTGTATTAGTATACTGGTAAGACATTCGAATGGAGAGTTAATTTAACTAAGGCAGTCCACACCAACCAATTTCTAGGATTTAATGGAGTGAACATAAACAAGGGGTAGGTGAGGCTGAGGGTCTGGGGAGTGTGGAGGCGGGAGGGGTCCACTCACCTAGTATTATTGCAAAAGGAACCTGTTTCAGGCTCTAATGGCGGCCATCTTGGAATCCTCCTCGTTATATTGTGCACGGATGTCTGCTGCCGGTGTGCGACGTCAAGCGTTGTACTGCATGACATCACATGCCTATTACCATAAGTAAATATGTCCCTGAGTCGGAGACGTTTGTGAATCCTGATGCCTAGTATGTGATTGTACTGAGCCCCATTACAATGAATGGCACTAAGAAAGCGTAATCTCCATATATCCAAACTTGACTGCTTCATTTGCAAATCATCTCTCAAAATGACCACTTCTTGTCAACAAAATGTGACGTTAGGTGGTGCTGCGCAACTTCAGACGCATAATGCCACAAAAACAATCACCATCCTGTCTCCTACCTAGATAAGGTAACTTCTCAAATGCCAAAGATGTTGGACTTCCTAGATTACTGTAACCGTTATTTTCAGCTTGTCTCACTAGATCTCATTGTAATGTAAAAGTAGAAGGCTTACACTGTAAATATTTCTAAAAACATTTGATTGGTTTCTGGGAATCGACCATCCGCACAGGGACAGTGTGCTCGCCTGTGCCTTTTGATTTTTGTTTATTTAAAAGGAATGAATGGGAGACCACTTGGGGGCACGAACTGAGATGGTTGCGTAAGGAGACAGCTCGGTCTCACACCGTTGGGCCTGTGTGCGTAGACCCCCCTGTCCCCCCCGGTGCTGGGCAGGCATATTGGTGCAGTTCGAGTGCCCCCCCACTGAGATCTGGGGAGTGTCGACATGAACTCAACCCCCGGACCCTTGAAACAACTTGAGGCTTGGAGAGCCACTGTGTCTGAGAGGTGTTCAGGAAGGGAGAGGAGCCAGGCCCCGTCACTGAAGTGCCAGGAGCAGAAGCACCCACTCTCTCTGTTCGGCGGCAGAGGGGGGGTGGATGCCCCTCGGAAGAGTGCCCGTGGACATGCAGGTCTTGGCTTGGCCCCGCGCTGAGGGAGCCGCAACGGGTGCCGTGAGCCGGAGAGGTGGTGAACAGAGGCCAGGCCGCGTTGTGCGCCCCCTGACTGAGAGGGTGGGTGCCACCTGCTGCGGAGGGGTGAAAGACACGGACTGGGGTGTGCCCACCCTGGCACAGGAACCGGTGCCACCGGACTGAGTTTCTCCACTCAAGGAGAGGCAGAGACGCGGCCCCAACATCAGGCTCGAGGGCCCGGCCGTTCAGGGATTGTAGAGAGACGGGGAGAGCCACCTCAGACATCAACTGGGCCTGAAGAGGAGTCAGGAGGCAGAAGACGGTGGAACCTGGGCTGAGGGAGAGCGAGCTCACGGTGGTGCATATTACTCCATGTGGCACCAGAAGGTGAGGGACTCCTGAACCTCGTTGTGCACAAAGCAGAGGCAGCAGACGTGACCCCCACAGGGGAACACACCGAGGCACATCAGCGCGCGCTGATCCACATGGGGAGCCCGTGCTGGGACTAGTGGGCTGCTTGAGGAGGCCCCAGGTAGGTACTTGGAAGGAAGGACCTTGAAACTGCCACAATCCAGACCACCGGGGTGAAATTTCTTCCTGGCGGCAACCTTGGCCCACAGAGGCCACACTGGTATGCGGTATATACTGCGGACCACCCCACAGATGCACAGAGACCTTGGAGCCCCCTCGCTGGTGCTTTGGAGGCCACCACCACTCTGAACCTGTGCAGCTGTGTTGTTGGGTGGGAGACGATTGGCCTGGATCTCCCCGGGCCCAACTTGAACAAGGAGAGAAGCCATTTGCTGCATTGGTGATTGGTAGAAGGGGAGAAGACAGTGGGGGAGCTTCCCATTCCTGGACTCGGAGGGCGGGTGAGTGGCGCTTCATTGAGATTTGTGGGGGGCCTAGAGGACTGACTCTGCGTTCGCCCTGTAACGGCCCGGTGAGCGATTGGGGCAGTTGGCCCACGGGAGTCACATTCCTCCAAAGCTTCCGTAGAGGATCTGGGAGCGAGCAGAGGATAGCCCCCTCCCCCCTGAGCTGGGCAGAATGGCATCAGGGGAAGCAACGCCCTCAGCGGTCCTGACTAGAGAGGATCTCAGAGACATTTTCCAAGAAATCCAAGCGATTGCGAACGATATCCAGGCATCCATCTGTGACCTTAGAGGTAGAGTTGATAAACTTGAGGACAAATTGGAAGGGATGGAAAGCAACCATCTACAGGTGAATGTCTTTGACATGAAGTATGAGGCATGCTTGGCAGACCTGAAGATGCAGGAAGAAGAGACCCTCCTGAAACTAGATGATTTGGAGCACAGAGAGCAACGCAACAACTTGCGCGTCCTTGGAGTCAGAGAGCAGAAGGGGCGAGTCAGCAGCAGATGTGGGACGGAAGGAACAAGAGCTAATCAACCAGCTGCTCACCCTGGAGGGAGGCAAAGAAGTGCAATTGGAAAGAGCACACAGAGGCGGAGGCGGGGGTGGTAAAGGTCTGAGATCAATCGTAGTTTGCTTCCTCCGATACAGAGAGAAGATGGAAGTGCTGGAAAAGGCTAAGTAACTGGGCAGTTTTATGTACGAGGGTGACACTATCAAGGTGTTTAAGGACCTCTCGGGACTTACTTTGACACGTTGCATGGATTGTCGCCCCCTCAAACAATGGCAGACTGACAAGGGGATTATATACCGTCGGTCCTTTCAATTTGCCCTGTCATTTGAACGAGGGGAGGTGGAATATCGCGTGACCACCGGGCAGGAGGCGCAACAAGTGCTCCAAGTGCTAAAGAACAAAGACGTGGATGGGGGCCAGGGAGGAGAGGGGTCCACACCTGTTGAGCAGCGAGGGCCACTGGGCCCGCAGAGCACCAAAAAGAAGATACCTGGGAGCAGAAAGTTCAAGAAATTCAACACCCCTCCTCCGAGGGGGTCTGGTGACACATGAAGGAGGGGGGAGGTGCACTGGTGGGGGCACAGGGTAGGTTGCTATGTGAGTAATGCCAGCAACAGGGGGAGGTGAGAGAGGGGTATATCAAAGACAACGGGGGAGCTGGTTCTTCATCTCTAGTGGCACACTCTATAGGGCGAGGGAAGAGGGAAGGAGAGGGTGGGAGGGACGCCTAGAGGGCTGATACAGAAAGGCATAACTAAAGTGCACATAGAGAGTTCAGTACAATGGGACGTCAAGTGGTCAGGAAGGAGATTCATGTCCTTGAAAGATACACCCTGAGAAGGGGGGTCAGGTGCAGGTTCTCAAGATGGTTGAATGTCAAGGGCCTAAACGCACCCACTAAGCGATCATTGCTGGGGAGGGAAATGAGGAATCGTGACCTTGATATATTGATGGTACAAGAGACATGGGTGTTCCAAGTGGAAGAGTGATGGATCCTTAGGGCTCACATGTTGCAAACCTTCTGGGCCTCAGGGCTCTCCAAGAAAGGGGGCGTAGGTATTATCTTCAATTGACAACCGAGTATAGAGGACCCAGTAGTTTGGAGAAGAGCTGATGAGAGGGCTCTCGTGATTTCAGGGTCGGTTGAGGGCTCTAAGCTGACATTTACCACTATATACTGCCCGAATCTGGGACAGGTGCAGTTTCTTTGAGTAGCCATGGGCAAAATACTGGATAAAGCAGAGGGTCTTCTTCTAGTGGGGGGAGATTTTAATATGGGGGCCGACAGGGAGATGGATCACAGCAGCGGGCAGATAACTCTGCCAAGTGGGGAAGGGCACCCGGGTGGTAGATTTCTGAACTATAGGTCGGATCAGCGGTTGGTTGATATGTGGCGGGAATCTCATCTGGCGGAGAGGGACTTTACTTTCTTCTCACCCGCCCATGGATCCCGGACGAGGATTGACTACTGGTTCACACACCAGCGGCATGTCGGTAGGGGGGTGTCACCTGCGACCACGCCCCGATCAGCTGGTCGGATGACGATATGGTCGAAATGGCCATGACCCTAACGGGATTGAGGCCTTGTGAGCTCTTATGGCATTATAATGATACCATCTTTAAAGAAACTGTGTTTGCAGAGGAGATGGGAACGGCGATAAAGGACTTCTTCCGATTTAATGACACAGGGAGGTGGAGAAGGGGTTGGTGTGGGATGCAGCAAAGGCTACATGGAGGGGTCTTCTCATCCGAGAGGGTGCTTCCAAAAAGAGAGTTAGAACCCTGGCCGGGATACTCTGGGAGAAATACGTGGCCTGGAGAAGACCAAAGGGAAGGGGAAAAGAGAGAGGGAAGAAGACCTCGGGTTAGCAAGGGAAAAGCATAGTGCATTGAGAGAATTAGAAATGGGCAAAGTGCTAGCCAGTTTGCAGTTCTTGAAACAGAAATATTATGAAAAGGGGGATAAGGCTGATGCACTGTTGGCAGTGAGGCTTTGAGGCCAGAGGGCTGAGAGATGGGTGACAGGGATGAGGGTGGTGGGGGCCGGCTTCACTCTCAGGCAGGGGAGATGGTCCAAGAATTTGACGGATTTTATGAGAGATTATATGGGAGAGAGGGAGGGGGAGTGAGGATGAGGATAAATACCTGGCAGCGGTTCCATTGCAGAGCCTCCGATCTAGCGAGAGCAGCGAGTTGGAAAAGCAGATTACCCACAAGGAGGTGTTGAAAGCAATCGGAGGACCTAAGCTGGCGAAGGAGGATGGATACACGGCTGGATTCTACAAAACCTTTGCCGGGCCAATCTCGAAGCACTTAGCAAGCCTATTTATCGAACTTACAATTTCTTTTTTTTTTTGGGTTCAACATTTTTATTTTCATAATAACAAATAAGAACATAATATAGCAAGCCCACTTAATAATATTATGGCCACAGGGATGGTCCACCCATCATTTGGAAAGGCGCTGATGACAGTTATTCCAAAAGCATGCAGGTGTCTGCAGGGGAAGCCAATGAAGCCACCAGACACCGACAAAACTGTAAGTGCTGGCATGGGTGGGGGGTAGAGCAATTACTCTACTCCAGAAAGCTCCTGCCACTCTAACTTACCTTTCAATGGCCTAGACTGCTACAGACCTACACCATGCATCATTAGAAGGATATGTGACCACCAGCCTAAACCTATTCATGGCTGGACAGCAAACACTGCCTGCAGTATAATGTTAATTAGTACCATACCCGGAGAGAACCACAAAGATTAGCCTGCGCCAAATCCAGACAGAAATGTGATTGTTTGCATATGTGATTGTTAGCATGCACCACACTCAGGATTCTGAACCCTAGCCAATACACTCTCTGTGAAAGTTGAATTTAGGAGTGTGCCCAATAGCTTCCATGTGAAAGCCGAACTTAGAAGTACATTTAGAAGTTGAATTTAGAAGTGTGCCCAATAGCCTCGCTGTGAAAAGTTGAATCTAGAAGTGTGCTCAATAGCCTCGCTGTGGAAAGATGAATCTAGAAGTGTGCCCAATAGCCTCGCTGTGGAAAGTTGAATCTAGAAATGGGCCCAATAGCCTCTCTGTGAAAGTTGATTTAGAAGTGTGCCCAATAGCTTATATGTGAAAGCTGAATTTAGGAGTGCATTTAGAAGTTGTATTTAGAAGTGTACCCAATAGCCTCGCTGTTGAAAGTTGAATCTAGAAATGTGCCCAATAGCCTCGCTATGAAAGTTGAATTTAGAAGTGTGCCCAATAGCTTCCATGTGAAAGCTGAATGTGTGAAAGCTGTAGTGCATTTAGAAGTTGAATTTAGAAGTGTGCCCAATAGCCTCGCTGTGAAGGTTGAATATAGAAGTGTGTCCAATATCCTAATAGTCTAATAGCGTGCCCGGCCGAACCGACCGATCTCCCTAATAGATTTATGCCTAATACCCTCCCTGTATAAAGTTGAATTGAGAAAGGCCTACTTGCGCGACGTATATACTATGGTTTGAATTGAAGGGAACGTTTGAAAGAGCATATAATCCACCATACGCTTACCCTCTTCTTTACACCACCACTCAACTAGAACACAAAGATACTATGACACCATTCGGTATAACTGTTCTCATACCAACATCTGCCGCACACTCCCCATCATTCTAAATAAACCCTGCTGGTTACTCACCCCCCAGCCAGGCATTCTCCTCAGGCCTAACGCAGCCACTTTCGGTCTGGATAAATCCTGCCAGAACGAACACATACTCCTGATCTCTCAACCACCACACCTACTGCGAAGAAGCAGCTATTACACGAATACCACACCTGCTGCACACATATCCGGTGCTCACACGCACCTTTGACTCTCTCTACTCTCTCTACTGATCTGAACTTCGGTTCCCAAGGGCGTTCAACCTACCAGCGCCTTCAGACCATGCCAATGGTATATAAGGCGCTATATAAATGCAAAATAACAATAACAATAACAATAACAATATCGCCCCATCTCCTTGCTTAACATGGATGCCATAATTTCACTAGAGTGCTTGCCACGCCCATGGAGGGTCTCATGCCAAAATTGGTCCACTCTGATCATCCTGCACAAAACGTTACACCTAATGGGGGCTGCAGCGAGGAGGGAGAGGAACCCGGTATTGGATGCCCTGGATGCAGAGAAGGCTTTTTACCGTGTGGGCTGGGGCCTCCTTCATGGGGTACTGTAGAAATGTAGGTTTGGAGTAGGAATACAGAGGGAGATATGGGCACTCTATGCAGCCCCAGTGACCCGGGTCACAGTGAATGCGCACTTGTCCTGGTCCTTTGCATTGCAGAGGGGGACGAGGCAGGGCTGCACCCTCTTCCCCCCTCCTGTTTGCTCTGATGGTGGAGGTACATGTCATGCTCCACCTGACGAATCCGGAGAGGTTGGTCCTGGCCGCCCTGGCAATAATCGAGGGGTACGGGAGGTTCTCTGGTTTCAACATCAATAGAGATAAGTCAGTAATATTTCCCTTTGCCGCTGATGGTGTTAGGGACGTAGACGCGCTCATGCACCTGTGACTGCAGATCCAACGGGTTGGATTCAAATACTTGGGTGCCAATGTGGTTAGACCGGGAGAGGATTGGGCGCTGCTAATTAACCTCCCCGCCCCTTTGAGGGGAGGCACAATGCGGTAAAGATTAACATTCTCCCGAGGGTACTATACCTGTTCCAAATGTTGCCTATCAGGGCCCCGGAAGCATTCCTGAAGGAAGCAAAGTTACGTATCTTGATGTTCCTCTGGCAGGGTCAGGAGCCCAGGGTGGGATACGGGATGTTAATACTGCCAAAGGATAGGGGAGGGGTGGGACTCCAGGACATGTTCACTTATTACAGGGCAGCACAACTTAGTGCTCTGGTCCCCACATCTAAGGGAAGACCCAGGGAGGCAATGGGTATTTCTGGAAAAACAGCACATGCTCCCAGCGACGGTGGGGGAATGGCTCTGAGTCCCGAGAAGTAGACTCCCCAAGCGAATTCGGGAACACCAAATCCTGGGAACTTACTGGGAGGTGTTAGGCATGGGCAGGAGGAAGGAAGAGATTTCCACGTGACCCTCCCCTATAAGCCATATCTGGGCTCCACCAGTGCGAGATGCTATACCGGAGGTTGAACGGTACCAGTCATGGTTCGAAGGTGAGCTCGCTAGGGTAGGTCAGCTGTGGAAAGGAGAGGACTTTATGAGTATTCAGGACTTGGAAAAAGGCACTTGAAATAGGCAAACTGTCAGTTCTTTTGTACCTCAGGATAAAGGGAATATTCACGGCAGAGAAGTGGAAAAAGTGTGTACAAAGAGAGCTCAAGCCTGTTGAAAAGGTCCTTGATGGGCACACGGACATGAAAGGCCTTATCGCACGTCTCTATGGGGCCCTCCTGGAGCCGAAGGAGGGGGCCATACTGGGGCTTTGGGATAGGGACCTGGGATTGGAGGTGGGGCAGCACCTTTGGCTCCTGATGTGTAGGAGGGCCTTCAAAAGCATTATAGCGTGCCAGTACAAGCTCCACGCCGTGAAGTTGTTACACCGCTAGCAATATGATCCGATGCGATTGTCCAAAATATTCCCCACAGTTGACCCTCATTGCTGGCATGCTTGTGGATCCAGGGCCAACTACTTGTACATGCGGTGGGGCTGTCCCAGGGTACAGGTGTATTGGACAGAGGTGCTAGGCTGGATCAGGGATGCAGGGGGAGGGGAATGCACGCTTGATCCAATGTTGGTATTGTTTGGGTTGGAGAGGCGGGAGGACCAGTGGCACCCACTCACACCATTGGTGCACTTTCTCATCCTGACGGCACAAGCCTGCCGTGCTAGATATTGGAAAAGGATGACCGATTCCACAGTAAAGGAATTGTCTACTACAGCAAAAGATATATACACAATGGAAAGGATCACTGCAGCGATACACGGGGGAAGTGCATCTGTATAAACGGAATGGCTCCAATTTTGCAATGCATTTGGGGGAGGGGGAGGGGGGTGGATGGTAAACAAAGAAAGCACTGACCTGGCCTGGAGAGACTTTAAATTGTAGGGGGGCTTCAAGGACTGTCATATAGGGTGTGATATGTGTTTATGAACTACTTGACACTTATCAAACTATATGTGCACTGCTTGTTACGTCCAGTTGCCTAAAAGGGAGTTCAAATTGTATCTAAGGGGGGTAAGGGAGGATGTAGGGGATAACAGGGGGAGTTAAGGTGAGTCATCTGGAGGATCTGTAGAGGATATGTCCTTTACGTGTGTATGTTCATCTCAATGCTTTGAAAAGAAATTGTCGGAGCACTCCAATCTTATTGTGTTGAAATTTACTATATGTATCTTTGTATTCATTCTCTATTTAAGGTGTGGGGGAGGAAAAGTGGACCTGGCACAGGACCACCAACACACATATGTAGAAAGGAGAAGAGTATCCAAAATGGGAACCCTCCCGTCCCCTGCACACTGTTACTATCCCGTGCTCAGACGGTTAACCAATCTCTTGTTAAAGATAACAATATCTTTCATAAATTATAAATGCAAAAAACACACTGGTTATTCATTTGTTTTAAATAAGAAACACAGAAATTCAATGTGTGAACAATTTCATCAAACAAGATGCATATATAAAGTCCAAAGTAAATGGCTGATGCGTTTCGAGATCACAATCTCTTCTTCTTGAGCCAAAGCTGAACTGTAAAACGACAATGTAAATGAAAAATCTATAAGAATGCTACCTTATGTGAAAGCACATATAAAATAAGAAAAGCACAATCTGTTATTGAAATCACTATGTTGATCACAATTGATAACAAAGATGCTACATCATCTCCCCACTGGGAACATGGGGAACAGGTGCCCACTAGATAGCATATGTGGTATTTGAAAAAACTGATATTCAAGATCTACAAGTAGAATGCCTTTTGTAGCCTCAAGGAAAGCCATATGTAGCGTGTCAGGACCTCTAGCCTTAAACCATTTAAGTCCCTCCAGACCTTGTTCCTACGTATAATGGATGCAGGTAAGTTAACCATGTGTGGAACCCAACTTATATTACTATATCATAGTCATAGGTGTATAGACTTGCTTCTAACCCTGTATTGCTAGGATAAGCATCACTGCGTCTATATAAATGGAGAAATAGCTTCACATAAGTATGAGCGTACCTTCAAGAGTATGTGGAGATTCTTCTCATGGAGGTGTGTAAATTCTGTGTGCACAAAAGGGTAACTATCCATTCTTGGGACGCAAGACCCTACCAAAAATAGAGCAGGTGAATGCATATTAGTTAAAGACTCATTGGATATGGGAGGTTTCTATATTATATCAAATAAAGATAGTCACCAGCTAAGAGCAGAATAATCTTCTATTCCAGAAGTACGCTCATAAGAACTGCTTGCGGCTGTATAACACCAGTACAACCCTCTGGCCAATTCCTACGGGTCAGTCGTGTAAGCACTAAAGCATGCTCATGATCTGTGAAAAATAATGGTGATGCTGAAACAACTCCAACGATTTATCACTTGCCCAAAAACACACGTAAGATAAGTGGAAATAGAAAAATGCATGGGTACAAGTAATGCAAACTCACCACTAACTTGGTCAAAAATAGGGTATGTCATTTTGGTGCACTGCATGCCCATCTACTCTAGATGTTAAGCTGCACGTACGTCTCAGGGAGATCCACGGCAGAGATATGGGGTTGAAGATCTGCAAGTATCAAAACAAGGATATCAAGGTCGGTATGATCACTAAATGATTCTACTCCTCTGAACGCCCCCTCGTGCATTCGTAGTGTCATTACACAGCGTATGTCTTACCTACTATCCAGGCTGTCTCTCCTTAAGGATGGGAAAGGATTCCACTGTCCGTTGGCAGGGGAATGATCATTCGTGCTGGACAATCTATGCACGTTCCTTCTAACAGGGAGGAATTCTGCGATCCTCGCACATTTCCTTTGTGGCTTCTCTGTTGTCAGGGGAACCGAGCAGAAGGTTGAAAGGACAGCGCATGCTCGTACCATCCATATGTAGACTTAGATTGCTGAAATTGAAGAGTTTGGCTCAATGCTTCTCACTGTTTAATAACAAAAAAACTTCAATTTACAACAAAAGAAAAGGAATGAATGATGGGAGATCAACCTCCGGAAAATATGTGGGGCCATTCCTGCACATATTTTCCACGCTCACCTCACAGCAGAAAAATAGTCATGTAGTCTGGGAGGACACAGCTTACCAGCGCCACCCTCCCTGTCACCTGACAGCTGTGGGTACATCAAAAGCCTCTGGTTGTGGGCAGCCTGATCAGAATTTCAGGGCCCCATGGATCTAAATCTCCATTGTTACACCTTGCTGCAGGCCTCAGGGAAGGCCTTGGTGCAGGAAGTGACGCTGGAGACCAGAGACCAACACCTCTTTGTAATGCAATGTGTCAACTTGGTACTAACACCCCTCCTTGCTATGAAAGGACAGTGAATTTCCTGTCTGGAACCACTCCTTTTAGAGCAAGGAAGTATGTGAATTGTAGGAGATTAAAGTCTGCGTGCAGCCCCCTACTTCAAAGGAGGCCCATGTTGTGATCATCCACCAGATAGGGCTCAGTTAATCAGGGAGACACTTTGATGTACAGCAGAAATGAAGATGAGTGGCACTTAGAAGTATATGTTGTCATCCTTCCCCTGTCTGTTGCCAAACACCCTGATTGTGACCCAAAGCCTCACTGAAGATTGTTGGTGAGGACCCAGGATTGGTTGATCAATGTGGGCTTAGCCTGCACCAATCACTGGGGCCCGTTTGGCTTTAAAAGAGGGCTGAGCCCCTTACTGATTGGATCATCTGAAGACTTTGAAAGGAGTAAGAAGAAGGACTCATTTGGACCGGAGCTGAAGGTACAGTCTACCTTACATCTTCTGCCAGTGAAGGAAGGCCAGGATTTCCAAGAGGGAAGCAAGATCCCTCCCCTAAACATCTTCCAGTGAATAGAGGGAGATACCGGCCTCAGAGGACCCGTCCAGCAGCTCCAGAACTGGTACCCAGCCAGCACACAGCATGCCATGCTTGGTTATGACAGAAAGCTTCCTAGTTGGGAAGTGCCGGAGAGTCTCTGGACAAAGGACAAGGCAGTTGCCTTGTAACACCCTCCTGAGCCTTGGTCCATCCACCTTGAAAGGACATGAGCCCTGCGAAGAAGCTAAGAGGATTGACACACAAGCATCATCCAGCTAACATCTCTTTAAGGACTATTTCAAGATGGTTGAGTCCTCGAATCGCATCCGGCTGCCCCGCTGACTGTTGTCATGTCGCAGTCAACAGAGCCATCCGAGACACCTTAACCAGCATTCCAGATCCACCAACCAGTACAGATATAGCAATTCTTGGCCATGAGCGCCGCGCTGGACAGCCTGCAGACATCTGTCCAGCCTCGCTTGCCGAACTGCCTGCCGCCTGTTAGCTGCATCTTTCTGCCACCACTAACTCTCTCAGTATCCAGAGTGCATCCCTTTCCTTTGTTAAACTGTCTATCCTCTGTGTTCCTTTACAGTGTGGGTTGTAATTGTAGTGTGCTAGAACTATCTATTGTAGTAATAATAAGTAGATATTTGTATACAGCCGTGACTGGACAGTCCCTTTTATCATTGGGTAATAATTGTATTTTCACTGTGTTGCAACTAACCAATGATCCACGACCTTGTGGAGATAAGCCTGCCTTTCCACCCACGTTGCCAGAAATGGACCAGGAGGTCTTATAATTCACTTGTATTCCAATCTGTTTGGATCCCTTCTGGTGTACTAGAGGTGTGGGGTTGATTGATGGTTTAGAAACCGATATTCATCCCTGGACCACTGGTGCCCAGGAAGTTGATTTGTCACAGTCGAGGGTGGCAAGAGTTCCCTGCCCAAAGGGATCCCTATCACATTTTATAATAGAATGTCCACAATCACACCCTGAGAAATATACAACACATGGTATTTACATATATTGGCAAGGAGAGGTATCAGTCTCCCCTATCTCATACTTTAGTTCTGGATAGTACCACTCCAACATGCTGTTTGCCCTCTTGTGAGTAAATTCTACAGTGATAGTCCTCACTGCAGATTCTAATATATATATTTTGCATCAAATCGAACTCCTTCGAAGGCACAGCTTATCTTATTATACATTAAAATTCAATGACACACAATTTTACATATGTTTAAAGGTAGACTTCCATTTCATGGTCTGTGTTTAAGCCTTTTGCTAAAGTCTGACATTTACAAAACATCCTTGCATCCATTTGCCTTTGTTGCTTCTCTGTGTCTCCTCCTCTTGGATTCGTATGTGCAAGTCTTAGTCCCACACATCTTATTCCTGCTTTATTGTCTATTTGGTGCTCCAATTCCCAATGTGTCGAGTGTGGTAGTCTGGGATCATCATTTCTGATTTCTCTTATAGTACTTCCAATATATACCAGTCCACATACACAAATAATTGCATAGACTGCAAATGTTGACTTGCAATTGATAAAGTCTGTAATTTCAAACGGCTCCTTCACATTAATACAATTTCTTTTGATTTCCTTCCCATATTGGCACATACTGCACATGCCACATTTGAAAAATCCTGTTAATCTATGATGGCGCCAAGTCTTAGGTTTCTCTATAGGTTTCAGAAAGTATGGGCTCAACGCTGTTTTGATTGTCAGAGCCCTTGTATAAACAAAAGTTGGATTCTTGTCAATGTATTCTGATAACTTTGAATAAAGTGATTGTATATGCCAATTCTTTTTGAACAGTTCAAAGACAGTATGACTGTTCCTAGAATACTTTTTGATCACCTTCACCCATTGATCATTATTGTTTTTATCTTTCTTCTTAGGTTTCAATAGGTCACTTCTAGCAGTTTCCAATCCTTTCTTACTCGCTTTAGTATTAGTGACTCCTTTTAGACTCTCACATTGAACCTTGATTTCAACAACTCACATTCTCTCAAATACTCTTCCAATTCAGTACAGTTTCTCCTGGCTCTAATATATTCACCAGTCAGTATATATCTCTGTGGTCTATCCTATTAGGGATAGGTGCTCAACCCTGGAAGTGGAAAAACACTCCCTCCTGTTACACTTCAGTGTAATGGGTTGCCATACAATGTGGTAGGGGATCCTTGTCCCAGTTCTGAGTTGGGGACTGTGGGGCCCGTTCCTGCATATAAACTGGTGTGGAATTTGGACCTGGATTCTGCATTTGCTGGTGTGGAGGTGTCGGATACTGATACTGTGGTAATTGCCAGGGTTAGACGTTTGTGGGGGGCCTCGGGCAATTGGGGGCATCATCTTTGATGGCAGATTGTATGTAAGCGCAAACATGGGTCCACTAGGATAGGGCAGGGATCATAAGAATATACTGGTCTGCTTCTACAATCTTGTGCAAAAGGTCCTGTCCTGCCACAGGTCTCACATGGTCCTGGTCCCCCAAACCTCAGCCTCATACCCCTGAATCCACCTCCTTGTCCTCCCTGGAAACCTCCTCTTCTCCTCTGATAACCTCCCATATCCCTTCTATTGTCTGGATACCCTTTGCAACCCTTTGCCCATTGCGGTGCTTGCCTTGTGTCCTGCTGCCCCTCAGGGAAGCTGGTAATCAGAGCTCCTTCTACACTTAACTTTTTCAACTTCTTCCATGCTAACTTTGCTACAGCCTTCTGCACCTGCTCCGCTGCTTCCTTTTGCTTCTCCTGCCTTCTCCTACAATGATGCATTATGATTGTCTGAATCGCTGCCCATCCATTCACTTCAATCCCTGCTACCTTATCTACATCGTTCTGTACATCCCTGAGCATCCCTTCCATAGCATATGATAACATATCAATATATTCTTGTCCCAGGGCTCCCTTGTCTCCACTCTCCACATTTCTTGAATCTGGTTTATATATAATGCAGTGTCTTCATCTAACTTCATGGTACGGGCTATAATCAAATTGATATCTCGTCTGTCTGGGTATGCCGACCTTAATGCATTCCATACTCTCACTCGACAGTCAATAAACTGTGCTACATCAAGATTGTCATTATTCATCTGTATACCTGGGCACCCAACTTTCCTCCATATGTCATCTGCCTGGTCTCCTAGCAGCTCAGCGAATAAACTTTTCATGTCCCCCACTGCCAATGTAATCCATACAGTCTGTTTGTCTAATGCATATATCCATTTGCGTGCTCCTGTTGTGAGTGAGGGTAATGCTTTAATTAAATTGTTTCTGTCAATGTGTGGCTAGGGCACATTTTGTGCCCTCCCATGTCCCTTGTGTAGTAATGTAAGATGTGTTCCAGACTGTTTAACCTGTATGGTTCTCCCTCCTCTCTTGCCTTTTGCTACAGCCATTCAACCTGGTTGTGTCTTAAGCTTCGGCCCCCATCGGCTCTCTACCCTCGATGTTGGTACTGGTGGTATCTCACCCTTCTGATTCTCCCCAAGCGCCTCATCTGACACCCACTCATCTTCCTACTTTGCAATCTCTGTGTCTCTGGCCATTTGAATAAAGTCATAATCTACACTTATGGCACGCAATGGACCTTCTGAATTCCCCCCAGCATTGGGGTTATCTTCGCTTACAGCTACATGAACGTCCATGAGCACTCTACTATCAATTTGAAACAGAATGTCATGTGTCTGCCATTCGTCTGCACCTATTGTCACTCTCTGCCCCCCCCCCACTCCCTGCTCCTGCACTGCTCATGCCAGCTCGGCTTCTGTTCTGTGGAGCGTTGTTTCTAATTCTCTCTGCGCCCTATTTTCTACTTCCATAACCAATGGGTATTGTATACCATTAGCCACTATGTCGCGTGTGGCATTCACACTAGCAGTGGAAGCTTCCTGCCTTGGTGCTGGTTGGGGTACATACTGGGGGTTGCTATAACCTGCTGTGGGTTGCAATGGTAAATACTGATATGGGGGCGGGGCCGTGGGGATAACACTAGGTGTAGGTATTACCTCCTTTTGTTCTTTTTGTTCCTCTGGGGCATCTTCTAAATCCTCAACCATTCTCCAGAGTTCGAGGATACCCTGCCTACTTCTCATCTTTCTCCCTTTATGTTATGTTATGTTATGTTATGTTAATAGCATTTATAGAGCGCACGCACGCCCGAGGGCATCATGGCGCTATGATGAACCAGGATAATATGAACCAGAACGAGAGAGTCTAAAATAGCAATGTTTTTAGTGACCGTCGAAAGAGCAGGTGGTCAGCAGTCTTTCGAAGATCAAGAGGAAGATTATTTCAGGCCTTAGCTGCCACCACAGTGAACGCGTGCCCACCAATTCGAGTGCGCCTGATCCTGTGTACAACTAGAAAATGAGCGGATTGAGAACGCAGAGTGCGAGTAGGAGTATAATGAACAAACTTAGCTTGCAAATACTCAGCACTGATGCCATAGAAAGCCCGGTGAACCATACATATCGACTTAAACATAATTCTAGCCTCAACAGGAAGCCAATGGAGTTGTCTAAGTAATGGGGACATATGTGTGCCAAAGGAAGGATGGAGAACTGATCTTGCTGCAGCATTCTGAAGAAGCTGCAGCCAATTGAGCAAGTAAAGAGGCTGACATAAATAGAGTGAATTACAGTAATCAATTCCGCTTAGAACCAGGGCAGGCACCAAAGGCGCTTCGAAAATGATAGGAATAAAAGGAAGCACTTTCCTTAGAGTACGTAATTTAAAGTGACCTATCTTACATACCGCAGCTACCTGGTCCGCCATGGTCAGAGAAGCGGCTATTTTTATGCCCAGGTTTCTCACTGAGGCAACGGGTGTAGGAAGAGGGCCCAAGGAGGAAGGCCAAAAATGGTTAGTACAATACAGATGAGGGGAGGCCGTTCCTACAACTAAAACCTCTGTTTTTGCTGGCATTCAGCTTGAGCCAGTTGGATTTCATTCAGTTTCCAAGTTCTTCCAAACATTTCCCCAGACGGGCAACAGTGTCCGATTGAGATTGGTCCAGGCGCACCAGGATATGTGTGTCGTCGGCGTAGGAAAAGAAACGGAAGCTATGTGACTGTAGAAGGACCATCAAGAGTCTAATATATACATTAAATAGAATGGGGGACAGAGCAGAGGCTTGGGGGTCCCCACAACTGAGATAGGAGCAGAATGAAAGGGGGGAAGGGACACAGATTGAGAACGGCCAGCTAGAAAACACTGAGAACCAGCTGAGAACTTGGCCTGATAGGCCGGCAGCCGATAGTCGGACGATCAGGGTAGAATGATCAACGGTGTCAAAATCCACCAAAAGATTTAATAGTAGGACGGCTCCGACACTGCCTTGATCAAGCATACCTACCAGGTCATCAAGTACGGAGTTTAGGACAGATTCAGTGCCTCTTCCCGACTAGAAACTGGACTGAAATTCATCAGAATAGTGGGAAGATTCAAGAAATTTAGACAAGAGAGGAGATACCAAGGCTTCCAGGACCTTAATGAGAAATGGCAGAAACGAGATTTGACGGTAATTAGCAAGTACTGCAGGATCTAATGATGGTTTCTTCAGTAATGGGATGTTTGAGAGCAGAAGGATTAGTTCCAATGGAGAGAGACAGATTAACAGCAGAGGTGACATGAGCAATCAGGTCACCGGAGGATTCCTTCATAAGAATCAGGGGTATGGCATTACCAGGAGAGGCAGATTTAAGATGCTGAATGGCCAGAAGCACTTCAGAGTGTGTAAAGACAGGAAAGGTGGACCACGTCCCCTTAGCAGGAGGAAGATCAACAGGGGTATTAACAGTGGGAGCCCCTGCCTCCTTCTCTATAGTGTCTCTAATAGCAGTTATTTTATCTACAAAGAAGGAGGCCAGGGAGTCACACAGGGCCTGGGAAGGTGCTATAGAAGGACAGTTGGATGTAGGGGTGGAAAGAGATTGCACTAAGTTAAATAGAGCCTTAGGCTTGTTTAAAGCCACTTCCACGGTGTGACCGAAATAAGCTTTTTTAGCATTGGTAATGGCTGTATGGTTTATAAGCAGAGTCCTGCTAATATCTAATTTGGTCTCATCTAGGTATGAGACACACCATTTACTTTCCGCTTGCCTACATTGAAGTTTGAGAACACAGAGTTCATTTGTAAACCACGGTTCAGAGGGGCATGCTTTATATTTAGATACCTTTACACTTCACAGCCAGATACGTATACATATGTCCTAACACATCCCTGTTATTTGGGCCCTCTTTGGGTGCAGCTTTTACATTCCCCTTTTGTATACACGACACACTCACAATGGCATTTGAGAATCTTTTCCTGGTACCACAGAAGTGCGGTACACATATACTCGAGTGGTGTACTCATAATTCTTCCCACTTCTCTTCTTACCAAAAATACTTATTTCTCAGACAGCTAATCCAGCAGCACTGTTCTACCCCACCCTCCCAACGCTGCGCACACTCCTGGTGTCCCCTCTCACTGTCCTCTCAACCCAAACCACACACCCCCTTCTTCCCACTCACACACTCACCACCACACACCATTATTCATACAACTGATGAACGAAATCATGGCTCTTCAACCATAACTGAGACATGCTCTGCGCACCATAGCCTTGCAAGCACCGGCCCATTAATCCTGCCTGTTGTACATTCTTGTCTTTATGTCTCATGTCAACATTTGCTTTGTAAATCAACGATATAGCTATGCTCGCTTATTATCCTAGTATATAAGTGTGTATGTATATATGCTCTATATGTAACTTTGCACAAGTTCCGCCCTGATGCCTCCGGGCCTGATGGTGCACGTTACAAATAAAACAAATACAAATACAAACTGGGTAACCATCGGCCCACACCACAACAATTCTATACACACATGAAACCACAATTAATACCCTAAACATCTTCAAAATAAAAACATACTTATTTGCACTCTGGTTTAGATCCTTCCTCTGTCTTTTTGCATTGAAATGAGGGAGTTTCCCCTCCTCATGCCCCTTGTGCCAGGCAAAGGGATCCCTGGCCCTCTATATAATTGGCCACTACTCTACTTGCAGCGTTGCCTTCCATTTTGTGTGAGGGGATCCCTTTTCATCTCTTCTATTTTATCACCATTACACTACTTTCGAGATCCTTCTGGCCACTAATAAAAAAACAATATATTGCCACATGGTCTGCCCTCTCCACACACTCACGGATGCTCACCTTCACATTTCTTTCCCCCGGTTGTTTTCTTCCTCAAAGGTGCACTTACGTCTATGCGTCCTCCTGAGCCCTTTGATACGGGGTACCCTTCAATCACCTGCACAGCTCGGCACAGCGCTCCACTCCAAAGAACCGGCAGGCCTTCTGGCAATACAGTGCCTGCAAACCTCCTCAAGTCGTGTACATGGGACGGGTCACTGCAGACTGGCACCGCAGCCCAGAATGCATGGCAGGGAAACCTCCAGTCTCACAAAGAGTCTGGGATCACGATGGGCTCACCAATTTTGTTGGGTGAATGACTCAAAATACGAGCGCTGAAAACAATACCAAATTGCTCAAATAATCGATGCACCGTTTGCAGGCAAAACCAAGTTTTATGACATGCAAAAGTATCAAATGGTCATGTAGAACTGAAAGAAAAGAAGTCACATCTTTTATAGCGGAAAACCGCAAATTAACAGATCCATGCATGAAAGAGATTACAACATGGTCCCTCACTCCCTACTGGCTAACACCTATACACAATTCTAATTATGCTCTATAGTCCATTATCCTGTTTGGCACACATTATCTAAACACATTCCCCTAAACACGTGACCTACTACATCGTCACTATTAAACTTAGAAGTTGATTACCTACCAGTTACATTGTTACCCTAATACATTTCTTTAATGAGTTAAATATTCTTGACCATCACGTGATGTGCACCCCTCCGTCAGATCCAGATCAAAGTGACAACAGGGAGGTCAACTCTGGTCTGATAATACAATAGCCCTCTTCATTATACCAGACACTGTTGCAGGCACAAACAGCTCCCTAACCTTGTAACCTTGGAGATAAATGTATTAGCATCACCTCTGCTCTTTCCATCCCAAATCATGGTTCAGTCCTGGCACAACTCTTATGTCTGAAATGTTCTTATTTATTCATCCCTAGAGTGCAGTGCCTGCAGTTCAAATAGGATGACTGCTCTTTAGGTGAGGGCAGTAGTACTCTAAATCTACACCAAGTCTCTTGGCATCGCAGAACCCCAAGCCCTGCTCACATGAATTTAACCTTCAAAAGGCGCATCCCTACCCTTCCTCCCTGGACCTAACATTACCTTCCCAGCTCATCCGAGCTCTGCAGCTTGACTCAATGAACTGTTATCGACACAGCGTGGTTGCCTGTGTCCTTGACATCATACCTTCTCTCTGGGGGGAAGGAAGGGGCACTTGTCTCAGTATTAACTGGACAGAGCTGCAGTTCCACGTTGAGCATGTTTCTCATACTTTTAAAAACACATCCTGTAACATGCCCTGAAATCCAACATGGTGGAACACCTGCTACTGCAGCCCCCGGACCTCGCCTTTACCACAACACTTCTCTGACGCCATCTCATATGCCTACCTATGCCAACTACCTACTCGCACATCCCTTAAAAGATAACACTGTACCCCTGGATGCAAGATACATCACCCTAGCTTTAACCTCTGCAACCGCAATGTGAATAAATTTTTGCTCTTTCTGTATGGCTATATGGTGTTTCTAATATGTATCAAAGCTAACTACAAATGGGTACATGTGCATTCTTCCTGCCCAACGAGAACTGCTAGCACTAGGATGCCTGCTAATGTATTTTTCACAGTCTAAATCTCTTTGTTTGACTAGGATGTGTCACTTGCCGGTACTTGCATCTAGAAACACTTGTGTACATTCACATCATAAATGCCATATCATATATCATATCATATCTGACAAAACTGGAAATGGAATAAAGTGATCTAACCAGTCTCTAGTGCCCAAAGATGGACCCAGGGGAGCAGTTATCAGTCAATAATACTTCTTGCTGTTCTTGGCGGTTCGACACCGTCAAACCAGGCTTTTCTGTACTGTTTGCGTGGTTTGAATCAGGCACAAATTCAACAGTCATGTTGTTCCAGACAGGGAGCAGATGATGAGCTGGGCCGAGCTGAAGTTTGTTGTGGTTCAAAGAATTGCGGCTCATGAGGGCCATCAGGCCCGGTTTGACATTCGGTTTGATGTAAACATATGGTGACTGGGTGCGCAGTTCAAGGTGGGCAGTCTGATGCAGCATTCGAGGATCGCGGTTCGATGAGGCCCCCATGGTCCATTCAACTGGTGAAGATGATCGGCAACAAAGATGCTGGTGGTTTGAAAAGTGGTGTGAAGTAGCATTCCCAATAGTTGGTTTAGTGGCGAAGAGGCTGGTGACTGGATGCACAGTTTGAGATAGGTGGTCTGGTGCAGTGTTCAAAGGTTGCAGATTAATGAGGCCTCCAGGGACTAGTCGACTGTCATTGAAGATCGACAATGAAGATGCTGGCTGTTCGAAAGGTGGTGGCCGCCATGATAAGATATAAGTTCAAGCTGAGGCAACAAAGTGCTCAGCTGCTGCAGTATGGTGGCAAACTGGTTGAAGAGTGCAGTACAGCAACTCGAAGTTCGGTCGACTGCCAAAGGCAGCTCTGGTTGGTACTGTTGGTTCAACAAGGTCAGATGAGCTCAAATCATGGCTCACAGGCGCTGACGATGAAAACACAGGGATCCTGGATGTCTTGACTTTCAGCTACCTGTGAGACCCAATCTAGGGACTCAAGGATAAGATTAGGTTTTGTTGTCGGGCTCCCAACATGGGACTGGCATACACCTGCAGGGTTCCTTCACCATAGTGTAGTCTTGGGTACCAGTGTGGGTATCAGGGAGGCATGTTTTGCTTCAGCAGCAGGGCACCCACAATCTGTCCTGGAGATAATTAGGAAGAATAGGTTGCCTCTCCTTTGGACAGTGAGTCTTCACCTCCAGAGGAAGACTTTGGAAAGTCAACTCTCCTAACAGAGTTCAAATGAATTATGCCTCAGGTTTTTGGTCAAGAGTCAATCGAAGATGGAGTGAGAGACCCCATCCTTTAAATTCAAAAGACCACATGTGATTGTACTAAAGCAAGCCTGCTTTAAGGGGCACAATCCCTGTTCTTGAGACAAGTGTTTTTTTTTCCTTCTGACATCATACTCAAAGTGCTTTATGCTACAGGGAGTGGATGGGACAGGAATGAAGAGAGAATGTGGAGAGAAACATGATGGTGGAATATTCCTCTAGCTATGCTGAGTTCCCTCTGTCTACACTTACTCCACACTTTCCTTTTATCAATAGCATCAAAGTCCCTTCTGGTATGCAGCACTCTGCTGTGAGGCTAATCCTTTTGGGGTGGGTATGTGGTTTGATTGCTGTTTCCCAGGACAGCTCCTGTCTGCGGCTGTCTTGTTGTAGAGACGCGTTACCAGACCTCACAAAGGCTCAAAAGGAGAGACACAGGCATCCAGTGTCCTGCCCTGGAAGTGGCAAGACCAGGTTGTCTGACCAGGAGACACACAATCCTTCCACTGCTGTCCTGGGCTCACAGGCAATGAGTGAAGGATGGCAAAAACCCACTCTAAGATGGGGCCTGCATTTCCCCCACATTATTATGGACAGAGACAGCAAGAGCAGGACAAATTCAAATATACACAACAGCAAGAGGTACAGCCGCAGATGCACCAGACACCACAGCAGTAGATCCTCCAAATACAACAGCTGCAACAGCCACAAGTATGACAACACTCACCAACACTGAATCCACTACAAATGCAAACTCAACAGTCCAGATAGTGGGGCAGGAACATATTGCCACTGACTCCAGTCCCTGCGATAGGGACTGCAGCAGCAGTCAGAGGGAATCCCTTCACAAGAACAGGGAAGAACATTTACCCTCAATAGGACTGGCCAGGGAGAAGCTTGATGAGTCCATCATAACTATCAGTAACTCCTGAGCTGGAAAAGGAACCCTGGGTGGGGGTGAGAATAGGAGATATGATCTTCTCTTTCTTGGATGATACTGGAGCGACAAGGTCTTGTGTCTGGGAAGGAGAGTTTCCACTATCACAACTAACAATGGATGCACAAGTGTTCACTGGGGAAAAGGTTCCATTTACGGAAGATCTACCTATAAGAGTGGGAAAAGATACCATGGATGCACCATTGTTATATTCTTGGAAAACACTGGTTAACATATTGGGAAGAGACTTAATGATTGCATTAAACATGACTATCTAATTTACTGAGGAAGGGATAATATGTTCAACACCATGCATAAATTACTCAAATGCAAGAGAATTGCTACAAGCATACCATGGTCAGAAAGCATTATGAGGCATGCCTTTAAATTCAGAATTATTCCTCTATGGAGTATAGGTGTTGCCAGGTTGGCCGCCACAAATAAAAGAGACATTGTTAAGATTACCGGCAGAATTTCTGTTCAGGGCAAACGCACCTAGGGATATGACAGAAGGGGAGATAATAACAATACATTTAGAAGCAGCAGTGGCATGAGAGGACAGAGTAGTGAAGCACAGGCAGACGAGGAAGGTGTTAACTGGAACACAGCCATAGCACTGGACTCAATACAGCAGTTAAGTGACATGACAGATGATGAGCTATTTGAGGATGACAATGCAGATGATGATGTACTTTTTGAGATTTGTATTCCATACCTATAGCAAATACAGTACAGGGAAATGCCCCAGATAATATTGCTCACTAAAATGGTACCACATTTTCTGCAACAAGATTTGGCAAAGGTAACAAAAGTACTATGAACCATCGGTCCTTATGATGTAGGTCTGGTCAAAGAAATTGCACAGTATGAATAAAATTGAAGAAGGGAGCAATTTGACCCCAAGTTAAACAATATCCCATGTCAAGAGAAGCAGACGAAGGCAATTTTGAAATTATGGCCCCCTAGAACAGCAGGTTATCATTGTGCCATCTGAATTCCCATGCAGCACAGCAGTGTACCCTGTGAAAAAGCAAAGGGAGGGTCTGAGAGATTTATACAAGATTTATGTCCCTTAAACAACATCGTGGAGGCAGAGTTTTCAGTTGTGCCTAACCGAGCTACAATTCTGTGTAACCTATCACCTACTGCTACCCCTTTTACAGTGATTGACCTAAAGAATGCTTTCTTTTCCATTCCATTGCAAATAGAATTTCAATACCTCATAGCGTTTACATATGGCTGGATCCACATTCAAGGCTCCCACAGGGGTACTGTGAGTGCCCCAGTGTTTTTAACATTGTGCTAAAGATGGACTTTAGAAATGTGCAGACACCCAGTGCAAGCATACAGTACATTGATGATTTGCTGGTGTACAGCACCACAGAGGAAGGGCGCAGGGCAGACTCAGTACGCTATTAACACCATTGGCTGACAAAGGATATAAGGTGGACAAAAAAACATTGCAGTATTGTCAGGAAGACATATTATAATTGGGTCAGATAATGTGAAAGTAAGGGAGGAGGGAGATGACTGACAGAGCAGAGACAATTGCAAATATGCCCTGCCTAGAGACAGTGAGGAACTACAGCAATTCCTAGGCCTATGTAGTTACTGTTGCATCTGGGTCTTTGACTACAGCACATATTTGCGGCCCCTTTTAGAAGGATTGAAGGAAGCACAGAAACAGCAGAGCCCCCTAATGTGGACAGACGGGATAATCAATGTATTTGAAGAACTGAAACAAGCCATAAGCACAGCACCCATATTGGGAATACAAAATTACAATGAAGAATTTTATTTATTTTCACACTCCAATGGATGCGTGATGATGGCTGTCTCCCCACAGAAAACTTCAATTGGGGCACAAGCCACTGGCATATTACAGTGGGATCCTAGATCCAGTGATGAGAGGGTATTTGTCACATGAACAAGCACTGGCTGCAGTGCCTTTGCCTAAGAGAAATCATCAGAAATAATGATGGGCTGTGCAGTAGCATTGTATGTGGAGCACATCCTGTTTGCAGTCCTTGAAAAACCAAAGTTCATGCTCACTACACAGCGAGCATCTGGATATGAAGTGATACAGTACAATCCATCAATAACAATGGTAAAATGTTGCACGGTGAACACTGCAAAATGTATTGCTGAACAAGTGGAAGGAGGAGAATGGGTCCATGACTGTTCAACATACAGAGACATATATGTCGATATACCCCCAGTAAGAGAAATTAAGTTAGAGGGGGGAGATCAGAGCACTGGATTTTGACATTCAGGGGCAGCAGTGATAACGAGTAAGGGCAATGATTTCGAGATTGTGTAGTGTATTAGATTACCAGAAAATGTTTCTGCACAGGCAGCTGAGTTAGTGGCCATGATAATATTGTTTAAAGAGCACAAGGACCAGGTAGTGAAGATATACTCTGACTCCACCTTTGTGATCTCTACAGTATACTCAGGACTGTCACAATGGAGAACCCTGGCTTTCAGCGCTCAGAGGGCACAGCAGTACAACATGACCCATTACTAGGAAGATTACAAGATGCACTAGCATATCCCACGGTGGCTGCCGTGCTGAAGTGTGCAGCCCAGATGAGGGGCACAGATGTTGTTTCTCGTGGTAATGAAGCAGCAGACACAGAATCAAAAAGGGCTGCATATTTTCCTCAAATAGCAGATATTGAAATCGCTCCACACAAACTTATGCTCAACAGAAACATAACAGAGGGCTATAATGCATTACCATTAACACAAATAGTGGAACTACAGAAAACACAAAACAGAGAGAGCAGGAACTGTAGATAAAGTAGGGATTTTCATTACCCCACTGATCTGGTGTGGCGGTGGAATAACAGGGATGCCATTAATGCCACTTGAGTTGCTTACAGTAGCGTTAGAACAACTTCACTACCCAGCATACACCACAAGAGAATATGTGGCAGCAGATGTTTCCAAAGATCAGTTTGTACCAAATTTGCATGAGCATGTTGTTAACTTTATTGCCAATTCTGCCACGTGCCAGTAATATACTGCTGGACATACCTTCAGAACTTTGAGAGGAGCAATAGCCTGCCCTACAGGCCCATATCTATCATTAAAGTCCAGTAACAAAAATGACACACCTGTCCCCTAGTTCCCGAGCTCCTCACACATGCACACAATCAATGTGGTTATGTGTTTATGCCAGGCAATGGGGGACCAGGGGCTGTGTATGGTATTTTTTACTGGACATCTATACCAGATGTCCAGTAAATGAAAATACCATGCCTGTCCCCTGGGCCTCACAGCGCCAAACACACACACACAATCTAAGTGATTATGTGCGTATGCAAGGTGCTGGAGGTGCAGGGGGGCAGGTATGATATTTTTTTACTAGACATCTTTCATTGTAGGCCAGTAAATAAATACCATGCCTGTCCCCTGGGCCTCGCAGCACCAAACACACATATGCAATCAAAGTGATTATGTGTGTATGCAAGGTGCTGGGGGTTCAGGGGGCAGGTATGGTATTTTTTACTGGACATCTATGTTAGACGTCCAGTAAAATAACACCATCCCTGTCCTCTGGGCCCCACAGCACCTCAGACAGAGAGCTGATTTTGGCCAGTGGGGAGGGGGTTTGTGCAACAAATGCATTTTTAAAATGCCTTTGCTGTACAAACCTCCTACCCTCAATCACCAAAATCATCTCGGACCAGCACAAACACACACACGCATTTACACAACATACACACAGCAAGCACCCAGTGTATCATTCACAGTCATGAGCATCCATCATGCACTCACTCATAACAGAAGCATACGTGCATCCATACATATATTTAAATAATAAATATACAAAAAACACACACATTTACACAACATACACACACAACAAACACACAGCAAGCACCTTTTCATTCCTTTGCAGATGGGGAGCAGGTGCAAGTGGATCTAGGTCACCTGGCCTAAGCCCCGCCTACCTGGTGCCTTCCTGCCTGCTGCTCCGTTTCACCACTTAGCAAGCCCCGCCCACCTGGTGCCTTCCTGCTTACCACTTTTTTTGACCAATTAGCAAGCCCCGCCCACCTGGTGCCTTCCTGCCTGCCGCTATTTTTCACCACTTAGCAAGCCCGGCCCACCTGGCGCCTTCCTTCCTGCTGCTCTTTTTCACCACTTAGCAAGCCCCGCCCACCAGGTGCCTTCCTGCTTGCTGCTATGTTTCCCTACTTAAGGAGCCCTCCAGCCTCTTTTCCTTTGCAGATGGGGAGCAGGTGCAAGTGGATCTAGGTCACCTGGCCTAAGCCACACCCACCTTCTTAGCCCTGACTCTTCCTTCCTGCCCTTAACTCTTAGATCAAGGGTGTCTCAAGCCCTGGCATCCAAAGTGAAGGGCTGACGAAGAAAAGGGCATTCCTGTTTGGACCTGTTTGGACCAGGAGGACTCAGGGGACCCCCTGCTCAGACAGCAAGTAAGCATGCACCAACATGTGTTACCCCCTCTGTCCCCACAGGCCATCCCCAACCACCGCTGGTCCACCCGTGATGTTCACTTGTGCCCCCCCTTCTCGCATACAGGTGTTGCCTGTTTTGCTTGATTCTTCTACCCTGCTCCCGCTCAACCTCCTCCAGCCTACTTCTGCAGGAGTCTGTCCTGATACATTCTGGTTTCACCATCACCATCTTGTGGCCAATGCTGAATGTGACTTTTATGGACTTCATTCATTCACGGTGCGTCACTCTTTCTCAACTCTCATGCAGGACTTCCTTTGCACCTTGTACTCATGGTGGCCCTGAATCATGCTGTTCCCATCTTCATCTTGTATCCTGGCTTGCAACATTATGTGTTACTACTCACTTCTCCAATTGTATTCACTCTCCACTCTTGCTTCTCCACTCTTTTTGACTGCTTACTCTCTGTTCTCTCCTCCTTTCCCTTCTCCCTTCTCCCTTTTCCTATCTACTCCCCTTACTTTCTTCTATGCACTTACTCTATCAGAATTGTCCCATGACCTAATATGATAGCAACCTCGTCTGTTTCCTCCACCCTCCCATTACTGTTTTTTTCCTCCCTAAGACCCCTCCAGCACTATCTGAAATGTCGTCAGGCCTAGTATGATATTCGCTTGTTTTGTTCCTCCCCTCCCTTTCTGCACCCCTCTCCCTCATCTTTTGTTTTTCTCCGGCTCTACAAGAAATGTCGTCAGGCCTAGTACGGTAGTCGCCTGTCTGTTTCCATTTCCTTCCCACTCTCCCCCTCCCTTCCTTATCTATGTCTTAGCTCTTGCACTATCTGAAATGTCGTCAGGCCGAGTGCGATAGTTAATTTCACATCCTTACTGTTCATGGCCTGTAAGAATGTCATTGTATTTTCCCTTGTTCCCTCCCTTGCCTTGAAGAGCTTTGAAACACATTGTGTATAGGCTCTATATAAATAAACTATCATATCATATCATATCATAAATGAACATCCATCATGCACTCACTCAAAACACAAGCATACACACATCCATACACTTATTTAAATAAATAAATGAACATACAAACACACACATTTAGACAACATATGCACTGCAAGCACTCTTTCATTCACACGAGCACCCATCATGCACTCCCATAACACAAGCATACACACATCCATACACATATTTAAATACTTAATAAACAAACATACAAACACACACATTTACATGTCTTTAGCTGTTATTTTTACTAATGAATTTTATGAAGCTAAAACGTGATTTTAGATTATATTTTTAAAATGTTATTGTAGTATAAACTGTGACTCTATAATTGTGTGGGGAAACCAGCTTTGTTAGATGCTAACCGCCTAGACTGGGTCTGTAATTGATTTCCCCCTCAGCATTTCATTCGAAAGAGCGGCAAGAGAAGTACTAGGAAACTTAATTTCCCATAGTATCTAGTGCTCGCGCACTGCTGGTGACACGCGCCTGGACGCGACCAAGTCTGTTTAGTCCTGGTTGCGGCCTGGTTCGGCGGTCAGCGTGGCATGCTGCCTATTTTATAAGGTAAACCTTTCCCTTCCTCCCATGATGTGCTAGATGGGCGGTAATGTGCCCATATTTACTATGAGGGAAACCGTCTGCATAGCCTGAGGAATCATATGGGGAAACTTCCTCTCTATGTGGTAGACAGAATGTGTAGATTTGGGATTGAGGAAAAAAAACAGAATACACATTGATAGAGGAAGACCTTTTTGGAGGTACTACCCTTAACGGTGCACTACGCAACACTAGGCCAGCAGTAGCCCATGCAACAGAATTGCATATTCTTATTGAAGCCTATATACTGGACATTCTCTTCCTAACAGAAACATGGTTCAAGGACACTTCATATGCAATGTTACATAACTTACTGCCAGAGGGCTACTCAGTTCCGAATACCAAGCGCCACTTAAAGACAGGAGGAGGAGTTGCAGTAAGCTACAGGCCTCATTTGAAAATTTCACATTTAGAACCTATCCAGTGAATGATGCTGCAGAAATCGGTCATATGACCCTCTCTACGTCACCAAAATGTCCTTTGAAAATATTGCTTGCATGTAGGTCCCCCGGTCGCGCTGCAGCCTTTTTAGAGGGACTGGGTCAATATTTGGCAAATATAGGAAGCAAATATAAGGAGTTATTATGCCTCAGCGATCTAAATATTTGGCTGGAGGACCAAAGAAAGTGTGATTCTAAACAGCTGTGGGAAATAATTAATCATCATGACTTGATACCTTTAACAACATCAGCTTCACATTAATTTGGTCACTGCCTAGATTTTGTTCTATCCAGAAGGAAAGGAATGTCAATAAGAGATATAGAGTACCATTTTCTTGGACAGATCATTACGTCAGGCTTTTCTCATTTAATCTAACTAAGCACAAAAATCAGTCATCTATGACCGACTGCTTGGATCTAACACGCAAAATGAAAGACTTAGAGAAAATCCGTGGTAATGACTTAAGCGATTATCTTTTTAGGTATGGGGCCTCAATAATGAATTATCTCTGTAGTTCGAGTGCCCAATTGAGAACAACAGCTCTAAAAAAAGTCTCTAAAGCTTGGTACACCGGTCAGCTATTAGATTTAAAGAAAATATAAAAAGGATTTCAGAGAAGATGGCATTACTCAAGATTTCCTGAACATGCCGACAAGGCAAAGGCAGCCCTAACAAGGTATAAAATAGCTATTTTCAGGGTAAAGTCCGACTTCTTAGCAGGAAAGATCGCAGCAGCTAATCACACTCAATAACGTTTCAGAGTGATAGCTTTTCAGAGTGATAGTTAACTTTGTATGTCCAAACAAGACACTCCCTGTGAAGCAACCTTTGGTTTATCAGGCTAATGCTTTTAATATTTTCTTCAGGGATAAGATCAAAACAATCCAGGAAGGCATTAAACTTCGAAGAGAATCGGAGGGAACCCCAACTTTCGAGACCCAAACACTTTGTAGAAGGGAGGAGGAAACTCTAATATACCACAGTTTCTTTTCAAGCCAGTGTCAAAAGAAAATATTTGTACACTATTGACAGCTCTCAGACCTACAAACTACACACTCTTTCCTCTTCCCGCATGTGCAGCAAAGTGTCTGGCTTCAGACGTAACCCCCTTTGTGACTAATTTTATAAATGCATCATTTAATCAGGGGACAGTTCCCGCAGAACTGAAACTGTTGGTAATCTCCCCTTTGCTGAAGAAGCCAAACCTGGACCCAGATAAACTTCAGAACTACCGTCCTATTGCAGGTCTTCCCTGACCTGGAAAGATTCTAGAAAAAGTGACCACAATACAGTTTCAAGAATATATCGAAAGAGAGTGCCTTTTAGATCCCCTACAATCAAAGTTTCGGCCTAAATTTGGCACCGAAATGCGCACTGATCGCGGTTTGGGACGAGTTGTTGCGAGCTGGATATGAAGGTAATCTATCCCTACTTGTAATGCTCGACCTATCTTTTGCATTCGATACCGTGGACCATAATTTCCTATTGGAATGCCTAAAAATCACATGAAATGCTTCAGGGAGTGCTCTTGAATGGTTTGCCTCCTTTTTGAATGGGTGCAGTTGGGGGGCTTCTTGACATAAACTCTCTCACTAAATTGTGGTGTCCCTCAGGGCTCTGCATTATCAACACTCTTGTTTAACCTGTATCTCTGCCCACTGATGGACATGCTGAGAAGACACAACATCAGTTTTCAATCGTATGCTGATGATACTCAGCTGTATATCAGGCTTGACAATGTAGAAGACTTCCACATCCGGGTGGGTAGGTGTTTGGAAGAAATTGGGGGCATGGATGGCGTTTAATTGGCTACAGAACTGAAGTATGTGTCCAAAGTGAAAAACTTGGGGTGCCAAAGTCCAGGCAGCATATTTTAACCTACAATTGCTGTGACAGGCTCTTCCTTACATGCCTGAGAAGGATGGTGCCATAGTGGTAGGAGCACTAGTGAACTCAAAGCTGGACTATTGTAATGGCTTACTCGCTGGGGCTCCTGCCAAACAAATCCACCAGCTACAATAGGCACAGAATGCAGCAGTTAGACAAGTTTTTGGGGTTCCAAAATGTACCCCAATATCTGGCCTTCACTGTTCCCTTCACTGGTTAGCAGTAGAGTGTTGCATTACATTTAAAATCGGCTGTCTAATATTTAAATGTTTGAACGGCTTGGCACTGGGATACTTGAGGGACAAGTTAATGCAATATCAACCAGCTCGATCTTTAAGATCAGAGGACAAGCACTTGCTTACTATCCCTCTGACAAGATGTGTTTTCAGGGCAGATTGCTGATTTTTGGTGTTTGGACCCAGACTGTGCAACAGCCTCCCACTGGAACTAAGGAAAGTGGAATATTTATCAATATTTGGAAGAAATCTAAAAACTCACCTTTTTAAATATACCTGTTAACAACTGTAGACTACTGTCGATATATGATTGGTGATGGTATTATCACATGATGATGTTATTTCAACTGCGCTGAGATACGATTAGGTTTGTTGTGTGCACAATATAAAATTCTCAATCTATCCAAAAAAAAAACATTTACACAACATACACACAGAAAGCACTTACACCAGCATCCATCATCATACATTGACCTAACAACACAAGCATGCATGCATCCGTACACATAATTTAAAATTAAAAAAATGAACATAAGAAAACGTACCTTCTGCCGCGGGTCCGGAGGTTCCAGTGCTCCAGGCACCTGCAAGCATGAACAGGAATCATGAAGTTTCCTGCACATGCATGCAAGGGGCCTGAGTGTGGGTCCGGAGACGCTGCACTCCAGCCTGCTCTGTCAGTATGTACGAGGAGGCGTGGGAGCGCCCCCTTGCACATACAGACATGCACTTCCCCAGCCAGAATTTCAAATGCGCCATGTGAGGCTGGGGAAGCAAATTCCCCCAGCCTTGCATGGCTCATTGAGCTGGCGTGGCTGGGGAAATGTTGTAACTGTGAAAGGGAAACACAGTCTCCCTTTCACAGTTAAGAGCACTCCCTCAGCTGGAAAAAAATAGCTGCGGGAGGGAGTGCTCATATTTTACTGGGCTGACTCCTTCATAATGTGTGGGAGGGGGCCAAGACCCGGCGGGTCGAAGCTCCCTTGCCCATTATGGACGAGCCACCCCTGGAAGCAACCACTGACAACAGAGAAGTAATTGAAGATGTAAAACTGTTTCCAGGCAATTTAGTTGATGTGCAGAACTTTATCTGCAAGCGGCACAAGACACAGTTTGAGGGTCCATTTTCTGTACAGTTTGCAAAACCCACCGTGGTAAAGGTTCATGTAGGTGATGTGAAATGATACCTATGCGGGATCCCCCTGTTGGATGAAGGAGAGCAAGAAGAAGACGAAGAAGAAAAGGTGACCAGACAGCAGATGAGAGGGAGGACGACAGCTGACCAGCAACGTGAGAAGTTACATGACACAAAAGAAGTATGTATTTTCCCAGGGCGGAGAGAGACTATCTTTTTCATATTTCAACATTTGAGGAGAAGATGGACTCAATTACTATTATGATTGGTGCTTTTTTCCTTTGCCTTTCTTTCTTTTGGTTTGCCTATACAATGGTAGTGATATCTTTTGATGATAATACTTCTAATGTATCTGCTAACATAAATGAAGAAATAATTAGGGTTTGAAGAGCAGTGAAGATGACAAATACCTTCTAAGAGAAATTTTTCATGGTTTCACTCACAAAACGAACAATCTTTGGCACTGTTATTTGGATGACAGGTAAAAGAAAATCGCACTAAAATGTCACACAGCACTTTATCCGTGGCACAACACAATAAACCTCTCTCTACATAAATAACTCACACAATTCGGTTGGGATAACATCAATCGCAATATTTTACTTTATACAAATTCAAAATAAATGAACATCACACTGGTCCCTGAATAACATCACTTTACATTTGCAATGCTGTCCAATATTGGGTTTCCTGCACGCTTAAAAGGCTAGCAGTAAATTAACAGTTTAATTTGGCAGATGGTTTTTCAGACTGCCCCCTAATTTGGTCTGCGATGGGGAAGGCGGACAGAAAAATTGGGATGATTTGAGAATTTGGGATTTCAGACGCCCCTCCCACTTAAGGGCCTGTGTTAGGGAAGCTGGCAGTTGGGGGATTTTTTTAGTTTAGTGACGACGACACCCCTCTTCCTTAAACAAGCAGTAATTATTAGGTAACATAGGATTACCCAATTACAATACAGTCTATAGTTTTTAGCACACACTGGAAATGAGCTTTGTTAATTTTGAATTTTAACAAAAATCACCCTGTGGTGTTCTGCCAAGGGGAATTAATTAATCTAATATTTTTAGTTGAATAGGATAAGGATCTAAACCGTTATGCCCCACCATGCCCACTATAAAAGGAAAGGATTTAAGGCCAGTAGATTCCCCACCTGTGGGTTGCAGAGAGATCTAGTCTATTTACAGTGAAAACCGATGTTTAAAGTTCAGGAAATCCAGCTGCATTTCAGGACCCTCTGGAAGGCCAGGGCAGAGGTCTGTTCATTCCACTCTCCAAGATGGCCACCAGCTCTCCACCAAAGGACCCAGTCAGCTTTTAGGCCTTCCCATCAATGGACAGGACCACCCAGATGCACTCTCAGCAAACATCTCCTTTTAGTATTTCTTTGTGGTTGTTAGATGGTACATTTCAGCAGCTCTCTTCCTTCCTCATAGTGTATCCACTTTATATACTAGTGATGCCACCATCAAGTTTACAATCTTGGGCAGTACCCTGCAAGAGTTCTCGCAAATAGGATTGGACAGTCAACCTTCTCTCTCCTCCCACATCAAAACCCCTCTCTAAGGATTGGTTTAGGAGTCTGGGGCAGACATTTGGCAATTCCCATTTGCAATCCCCTTTTGTTTTCATGTCAATTTCTGGCAAAAATCTAGTTTTGTAGCAACATTTCATAATTTAATAGTAACTGACATAATATACATATATTCCGCTTCAGCTACTCTTGAGGAATTTAATAAAATGACTGCCAGGTCTGCACTATGCTGCACGACCGACTGCCAATTTTCTGCTGTTTACACAAAAAGCATAATAATTATGAACATTTAATTTAATCTCCACATTCCTAATTTTACTATCCACCACTTCGCCAATGCTTAAATCTGGGACAGGACCAGAGCAGCCAGGAACACCTTTTAGCTCGCCATTACAATTCCCTAAGACACAGGTGGATGAATTTTCTTTCAACAAAACCAGCTGGAAAATAACTAAAAACTGACACATCAATCAAGGAAGTATGACTTATGGTTCCTGAGAAAATACCTAAATGATAATAGTGCTTTTAAATTAATAGCAAATCTTTAGGTTATGCAAATTGGAGCCCTCCTGTCTCCGGTGCCATTTGCCTCTCTTGGACAGTGTTTTTATTAGTCACTTTGTTGTTTGAAGTTAGTAGGCTGTAGATCGTAAATGGGGATGCATTTGCTACACAGAGATCCCTCAATGCAGACATCTGGAATCTGAAGGGGCCCAACTTATTATCTGTAAAGCTTCTATTTTCTCGTAATTATTCTGATTTCAGTCTTGATTGCAGCTCCTGTCTTCAAACCACCCCCCTAGATTCTGGTCATGCACTAGCTAGGCCATCCACCATGCACGGAAATGTGCTTTCTGAGACTCCAAGTCAGGGGGACACTTGGTTTTCAACACCTTTCATGCAGGCTATATTTTCTTACCATTGTAAACAGTTGGGATGCACAAAACAGGCTTTCAGTGGGAGGAGTCCTTTGTGAAGTTTGCCCAGAGACCCACTATTTGTCCTTGGCTGGGAGGAGCTCACATATTGTATTTTCTAACATCAGCCTTTATTCTTTGACATACTGTTTGTTACACTGATCATGGTTCACTTTGCTTTTGCATCAATGGATTTCATCTTTATTTTCACATCACATTGTTTTTCTTTTTAAAGATGACAGCTGAAAGTACAGGGCTGTTTCTGCCAGTCATTAATGAAATACAATTATTTAATCTGCTGTTAATTTTTATGCTGAAAAGTGGGTCTTAATTGTCACAGTGCACCATCTTTTGATGGGTGAAAGTTTCATTGAAAAATGCTGCATTCATGTCTCAGCCAGCAATGTGATGTGTTTTTCCAATCTGTACTTGGATTACATTTTTGTTTTAGCCTTCTCTGGATTTCAACTGCAGATAAATACCCACATACTCTGCCTAAATATGCTTCTTTTCAGCTTGCAGTTTTCTGAGAACTGGCAGGTCTTTTTCCCAATGGGCCCTTCAGCGCAGTTGTTTTTGGGCCTTTGATTACACTGCACAGTTGGTGGGAGATGAAGGAGCTAGAGAAGGTTTTTTAAGGAGGGGGAGATCCAGGCTTCCTTGAGGGGCAGGACAAAGCTGTTATTGAATGAAGAATTGATAAAAGTGGTAATGATAGGAACGCGGGCTTCTGTACAATCATTGCTGAGAGGGGCAGGGCAGAGGTCCCCTTCACAACGTGACGGTTTGATGCCTGCAATGACTTTTGCAGTAACCAGGTCTGTGATGGGTTGGAAATAAAAAGGAGGGTTGGCGAGAGACGCAGGGGTAGGGGCAAGGTTAAGGGGGGTTGAAGCTTTTTGGCTTTGGTGGGGATGGTGGATCGATTGGTCTTGATTTTTTCTTGAAGGGAGACAATTTTGTTATTTTGTTGGTAAGGACATCTTTGGTGTTTTGGCTCCAGGTGTCATCTTTGGTGTAGTTAGAGGTAGGGACACTGGAGGTTTCGAGTTCCCATAGTATGGAGTATAGTTTTTCGGCAGTGGGTCTGGTGTTGGGAAGGGAAGACAATTTTCCCACGCCCCCAAGCAGTTTAGGTTAAGGCACAAGCCATGAGATCTGATGTGAGAGACCGGGGGGAGTGCTCTTAAAGCCCTCTACATGTTCACATTATTGCATGCCTTGTAGATGTAGTGCACATGTAGGAACAAACACCATCTTAGATATTAGCAGCCTATTTGAAACGTTAGGGTTAACCCTGGCGCAGCAATCAACATCACAGGCCACGAACATGAGGAAAGGAATAGGTTGTATCCCGGCACTGATGAGAAAGGCCAAAGCCATAGAGATCCATGAACCCTTAATTGTCCCAAAGGTTGCCAGCCTTCATTCTCTGGGAAGAATGTGCCCTGCAAGGCCAGGGGAGGAGGGCTGAGCATCTCTATATGATACAATCCCACGAGAGGGAGGGCACAGGCCTCCGACCCCCACCATTCGCACTCTACGTTATAGCAATCAAATGCCCTATCCTTAAGACCTCTTCATTCCAGGGTACCAGCCAGCCCCAGACCACTGATCATAAATGATGTTAGACCGCCAATCGATCAAGAAAGGTAAGAAAGCAGGGATTTCTTGCCTTCACTCTTGGTCATGTGATTTGTGCTGCAAGGTGCACGGAGGGATGAAATGATAGCCCAAAACGAGGGTGGAAGACCTTAGAGAGGGGCCGGCCTGCCTGGGATCGAGTGAATTATGTGAGTTAGTATGACCTCTGCTTTTCCCTCGAGCCCCTGTCTGCTTATACCAGGTGCACTGCTAGATAGATAGAGATGTATTGTTTATTTTTGCATAATTGCCAATTACCTGCCGTCTCATGACCGTTGGCAAATGTAGCATCACTCAGGTGGAAGAAGATGGACAGAAGGGACTGGGACCAATGGTCTGGCATCCCCTATAAAGCAGGCAGCCTACGTATAAGGTCTCACCAACTGGCCGCGTGGATTTCTACTGTATGCAATGATGTCACTGATGACACTGATAACACTATGTACCTTCTTAATGTGCTGCTCATGCAGAGTTTGCCAGAACGTGCGGCAGTAGCAGAGCTCTATGCTGCTGCCCTACGATTTTTGGGACTAAACTAGTTGTTATCCTTGCAAAGTGTATTGGGCCTTTTCCCCTAGCATGTTGTATTTTTTCTGATGTGACTGTTAGGGGGCTTTCCTACACTGGGCATTGCTGATTTTGTTAGAGAGTGTGGCTGCTTTAGCAGTGAGGATGGCTTTTTTCATTTTTGAGGCTAAGGAAGTTGACTCTGTTGGTTGCAGATGGAGATATGGACCAACTATTTTCGATGGTGTGTTTTTTGGCTCTCATGTCCTGGGTCCGGGGTAAACAAAAATGTATGTGCATGGTGAGTTTAGCTTTTCGGACTTTAAGTGGGGCAATGGCATCAATAGCTGGGAGGATAGAGGAGTTGTAGGTGTTGACCAAGTTGGTTGGGTCAGTAGGTAGGGAGGCTTGGGTGAGGGAGTGGTCAGCTGTGAGGATAGGAAGTAGGTGTTCTTTTGTAAGATTTCGGGAGCATCTAGTGAGTGCAGGTTGTAGGGTGGGGCCGATAGAGAAGTGGACAGGGGTAGTGGGCGTTCTAAAGGAAATGGTATGGTGATCTGACTGAAGATAGGGGGAAATGACTATATTATCAACATTGCAATTCAGGTCAGCAATCCAGTCTAGGGATCTTCCAAGTTGGTGGGTTGGGCTGCAGATGTGTTGTGAGAAACCAAGGGAGCTTATGGAGTTAGCCAGTGACAGGACCTCCTTGTCTGCCTGGTCCATCCATCCCATGTTTAGGTCAACGAGCACTAGACGCAGAGGTGTGGCTGGGGCGGGGGGTTATGGAGGCTATAGGCCCTGGTCTTTTGGTTGTAACTTCAGATAAAATCTCAGGAGCTACAACCAAAAGGCTAGCTAGCCCCCATTCCCAACAGTTCTGACATCAGCATAGCCCTGGGTCTTTTCCAGACCTAGCAACACCCCTGACTAGAACTTTGGAGGTAGGTCTGGAACTAGTGCTGAGTAGAGGTCATCCTCGTAGGATTTGGTTGCACCAGGAGGGCGATAGATGAAATGAATGGTTAAGGTGGACGTGGGTGAAATAGTGAGCCTAGTGCTGAGTAAGTCATAAGTGGGAGGAGTGTTAGAGGGGAGGGTATTGAAGGATAAGGTGTCTCTGTGGATGAGACATTTGTGAAGGGCGATTGCAGCGGAGGATGGTGTGACCTACAGGAATAGTGAAGGGGGGAGCAGGTCCTGCTGCAGGGTGTAGCCAGGTAGATATCCAGGTTGTTGTTGGTGATGAGGTCACAAGCATCAGCGGCATGAGTGATGATAGATTGTGCATTGATAAGGGCACAAGAGAGAATTTAGTCAGGAGTTGTGGGAAGGTCAGATCTAGGGCTCAAGAGGGGTGTTAGTCTTAGGGTTCTTGTGACTATTTATAGTTGAAGTCTAGACCGGCCTTTGAGCATTACCTCGACAATTTGGAATTTAATGAACATTCTCTTATATGAAAATTTAGATTTGGGATCCTCCCTCTGCAAGCTTTTACAAACAAATGGGGAGAAATCAGTACGAAAGATGCAAATACTGTCTAATCCATGACGAAAAGGTTTTTCAAATTGCACTAAGCACTTTATAATATTAACCAATGTATCGTAGGGGTCTAAATATGCATTATAATTACACAAATCTTTATGCTTTACATCCCTGATCTGAAGTAGGATTAAGGAAAACTGTAACCTATTGTAATAGATATTGTTGAACTAATGAAAGGATACGATTGCTCCCAATGGCATACACTTGCACGAGGCACTTTGCGATATTGGACAATTGTTTTTACGGAACAAATTGAACATTATGGGCCTCATTACGAACCTGGCGCTAATGGGTTAACAGCGCCGTAAAAGGCTGCGGCGCCGTTAACCTATTAGCACCTAATTACGAGGTCCCTTTGCAGGACCCGACCTTAACGGCTGGTGTAGACCAGCCGTTAAAGTAGGGACCCGCAAAGGGACCTTGGTGCTATTTACGGTCCCGCAATTTGCGGCACCGTACTTAGCGCCTTCCCCATTCCCATTGAGCCATATGGGGCAAAAATGGGAATGGGGAAGGGCCATGGAGGAAGGGGGAATTACCGCCCCGCCAACCTTTTAATGGGGTGGTAATTCCCCCTTTCTGCATGGCGGAGTCGGTAATTTACTGGCATGGACCATGGTGCTAATAGCACCATGGTCTTCCACCAGGGTCGTAATGAGGCCCTATGTATCCTATGTCTTAAGTTCAGACGCCTAATTATCTATCATGCATTTGAATGTATTTGTTTCATGGCATTGCCAAAATTAACACTTATTGGTCCTCATTATAACTTTTGTGGAACGTGTTAACGGCTCCGCTAATGGAGGCGGACTCGTTAAACCCGTCCCGTAAAATCAGGTGTCGTTACCGGGTCCTGCGAGGGGAAGAGGAATCTAACAACGGGCCGGTCGTAATCGGCCCATTGTTAGCTTCCTCTCCCATTCCCATTGAGCCCTATGGGGGCTCAGATGGGAATGGGGAAGGTCCGGGCCCGGGTTCCCAGAGGGAGGAATTACCGGGCCCTCCGAACTCGGAATGGCCCGGTAATTCCTCATTCTGCGAACCCAGTAAAGGAGCCCGGTTTGGCGGCAGCCATGGAGCTAATAGCTAATTAGCTCCATGGCTAATAGCTCCATGGCTGCCGCCAAACTCGTAATGAGGCCCATAATATTTGCAGCAACGTTCAACATGGACTAAACATCACTGAGAAGTATCCAGTGTTCCTATAAGATACCTTGAATATTACCGATATTGGTAAGTTGTGCAGCACTGATCAACACTGGGCCTCATTATGACCTCGGCGGTAGCCATGCCGCTATTGGCGGCATTGCTGCCGGCGAAATCGCATCCGGGTTCCCAGAAGGGGGAATTACCGGGCTATTCCGAGTTTGGAAGGCCCGGTAATTCCTCCCTTCATCAACCCGGGCCCGGACCTTCCCCATTTCCATTTCAGACCCCATAGGGCTCAATGGGAATGGGAGAGGAAGCTAACAAGGGGCCGATTACGACCGGCTCGTTGGGTGCTCCCTCTTCCCCTCGCGGGACCCAGTAACGACGCCTGGTTTTACCAGGCGTCCTACCGGGTCCCGCGAGGGCACATCATACTGTGGCGGAACGGGTTTAACGGGTCCGCCTCCTTTTGCGGAGCCCGTTAACCCGTTTCGCCAGGGTCTTAATGAGGCCCACGTAGCTTTAAATAGATGCCTGTATGTAAGGTTCAGCATGTTTGAATAGTGAAATACAAAGAATATAACAATGAATAATAGAATAAAAGGAAGAGAAACACATAAAAAGATTATCGACAGTTGATAGAATGTACCAAATTATGTAACCAGTACTTCGCCTAGCTAGATATTAACTATATGTAGTTGCTAGTGTGTAAATAAGGAATGGAAGAGCTACGGTGACTGGCTATGATGATTGATGTTTTCATAAAAATGCAATAAAACGCACCTTTTTCTAGGTGGATGCAGCCATGTCTTTCATTACTTGGATATGCAGGCCCTATTGAATAACAACGTTGAAGCGTGGGAGTGCCCACCCAGGTTTAACCGTTCAATCTACAACAGTTGTTTAGATGAACATATGTGTGTATTGTTTACATAGCCGATATTCTGCCATTCACTTTATTCAATAGCCTTTCTGGGGGAGTGGAGGGTGGGAGGACTTGGTTTGGACTTAATTACAAATGCTTGAAGGATGGTTAGGCTCAGCCTAAACCAGACACTTGAGGGAATAGGATGTTTTAAGACCTTTGCAGAATTTTGCAATGTTAAGTGCTTTGGAGAATTTGCTGAAGCCAATCTCTAGTGACAGTTATAAAGGAAGTGAATCTCATAGTCCTATCCTCAAAGCAGAGACGTGTTTTGGGAGTGCCTCCTTAAGTGCCTGGTTGTTTGGTAAGGTAGGGATAACTTTCTTAGGGAGCTGAATGCACCACTATGCAGGGCTTATTGGTTTGCCACCTGGCCCTCATTATGAGTCTGCTGGTGCTTTCCCATTCAGAGTATGCCGGTCTGGGTAAAATGCCGGACCCGTTCGTACTTGACATTTTCCCAGCATTTTTCCCAGACCGGTTTACACCTAACGACCCCCTTTGGGCCTCATTACAAGTCAGCGGTGCGGGTTAAATGTGGTGGTATTACCATGTACCGAGCCGCATTACTGCATCACTCAACTATAGGTTGGACAAAGTGTTGGAGGATTCACCTTGTTAAGGAATGCTTTTTCTTTCATTTCAACTAATTCAAATTGAGCCGGTACCCGACCCGTCCCACACACCCTTTTACAAATACCCCAGGTCACAATGGACCATGAACCAGGCTGGTTGGTGAAAATTCACATTTTTTATTTTTTTTATTTTTTTTAGAATTCACAAAAATCACAATTTTAATATTGGGTAGCAATCACCAATGGGGTGATAATTACAATAAAAACTACTGAACTACACTTGGTTAACCTTCTACAGTAACATATCCAAAGCACAATTAAAAAGGAACACTTTTTGAATTAGGATAGATAGCACCCAAGTTAAGGTTTCCCCCTGCAATGTTCCCTCAACCCACAAATACTCAATCGAATTCTGAGTGGATAGAAAGAAGCAGCAGGGATTCAGGGATAAGAGGCAGCAAACAGAATCAAAATCCGACCTTACCTCACAAAATAAGAGGCACATTTTGGGATTTTAAACCCTTAGCGAAGGCCTAAAATGACACTCGGATTTTGTCAAATAATGAATTATATGTGTGTTTAAATATGGATATACATATGTTTTATCACAGTATTAGGGGTGTTGTATCACTATCAACCATCAGGTAAGGATTCAAAAAAGCATACAGTTCACAAAACATATTGAAATATAAAACCCAGTGTAGCCGAATTCACACATGGAAAAGTTGCATTTTTTCTAGTTTGCAGTTTTAAATGGCAAAAGTTTTTTCAGAAAACGGGTGAAAAACACTGAATCGAAATGCAGTTTTTGGGTAGAGTGAGAGATGCACAGTACAGGGACAATACAGAAGTGAAAGGAGGGCTATAGCTGGCGAATTGAGAGAGATTTGGAAGGTAGAATGAGGTTCATTTTTAGGAAAATAAAGCAGTTCAAAAGAGAGAATCGGTTTTAAAAATAAAAGGCCAAGTTTACTTAAACTAAATTATCTAGACTATATTGTTAAAGAAAGCCACGGTACGTTCAAAGATTGATTCGCAACGTCAACCTTTTCCCGCCGGGTTCTGTTCTATGTGGGAATTAATTTAAATTACTCCAAATATTACTAATGAGTTACAAGATGAGGTGAATGAAAGAATTGCGCTAACACTAGTAAACAAGAACAGATGCACAGAGAATTAGAACAGTCTATACAAACTATCAGGGTATGGATAGGGTTGCATAGAGAGTGGAACAAAGACAAAAGTCAAGAGGGGTAGACTATGTGTTATGGGATGGGGAATACTCACAGTCCACTCTTAAATTTGGGATTAGGCACAGTCAACCGGGTTCTGGACTCCAGGACTCGGGTCACCAGGAAACGGTGGACTCTCCTAGCAGAACAACAGCTGGGCCTGTCTGGTCACTGGATAATCAGGACAGCTGGATGGCAGGGTTGCAGCGGCATGCAGTTAGTGGGCAAAAGCGGGTCTGATCTCAGGATGCTTCCCAAAAGAATACTACAGCTTTTTCCTTTGGTTATTGGGATTTCTTTATTGGGATTTCTGTATTGAGGCCTTGCTGGATGGTCAGCAATGCGTTGGCCTTGCTGTGGAATCTGGAATCAGCTATACTTTGGCTTTGCAGTGGGATCTGGAATCTGGCAAGATGAATGTAGAAGATCAGGAACGCAGGTGCAGAAAATTCAGGAAAAAATGTGTCTAGAGTTCTGTCAGCCTCCCTTTTTATAGAGCATGGTGACATCACAGAATTATACGATAGGGCATGCTTAGCTAAGCATGCCTTTAAACAACTGGATTGGTCAGGGGTGATAGTTACCACCTTCCTCTTAGCTGGTTGGGTTTCAAGGGCATGATGTCAGATTTATGATGTGAGTTTTACAATGGCCAGAACCTCCAACAGTTACTTTAGCTAAAATCTAGATTTGACATAAATGGCACATTTGTACAATTGTGGCATCTTAACAAATTACATAAGCTGGGAGAGCACTTTAAGGGAGGGAAAAAAGAACAAGCCATTAAGTATTCACCATTTGGTAGGAATAGCTGGAGGAGGCGGAATTGGTCATTTAGGCAGGGATGCTCCTCTATGCCTAGTAGAAGAGCACAGCAGTGGAGGGAAAAACCAAGTTGTTAAGTAGTCACTGTTTGGCAGAAAACTCTAGTGGAGGTGGAGATGATCGCTTGACCAGGGAAACTCTTTGGAGTTTGGTGGACTAGCACTGCAAGTAAGGGAACAAATGATGCCCTTGAGTATTCACCATTTTGCAGGAAAAGCTGAAGGAAATGAAACTGGTCGTGCGACATGGTACTCTTCTCTGAGCCTTGTGCAAGAGTACTGCTATGGAGGGTAAAAAACAAATCCCTTAAGCGGACACTGTGTACCAGGAAAAGCTGGAGGAGGTGCTGTTTTTTGTGCATCCAGGCACGCTCCCTGAACCTGTTGGATGAGCAGTGACCCTCCTTTCAGTTTCTCTCTGTCATCATGAAAAGGTTCTCGTGGTCCACTGTTACCACCATCTTCATAGCAGTCAATGCCTCACTCAATTGGGCCCTCATCCAAATCACTTTATAACAGGATTAATCCACCCACTCCTCCTTCATTGAGAAGACAATTGCCAACCAACTCTACAATCAGATAACTAACATGGCCAGCCCTGTGACTTCAAATCTGGATTTAGACCCAGCACAGAACCTGCCACCATTGTGGAAAAAATGCTATTTCCAGATGCATAAAGGTAACTCCTGACTCATACTCCTACTTGATCTCTCTGCCGTGTTTGATAAGGTCACCTACTTCACGCTTATAAGCCTACTCGCAGATAGAATGGGTTCACAGCCATACTCATCAAATTGTTTGCCTCCTACCTCCCTGGGCAATACCAAAAGTTTAGATTGGACCTTTGCCTGATTACCTGCCAAGTGCCCCAGGGATCCATCCTCTGCCCAGTGTTCTTTAATCTCTGTAGGAACTAGACAAGTCACTTCAACCATAATATCTCACTTTAATAATTTGTTGATGATAGTTAAACTTCCTAATGAATTGCACTGAAATGATGACATTTCATGCCCCAGGAAAAGCCTCACATCCATCCAAGTTTGAATGACAAGCACCTACCTGCAATTCAAGCTCAGTAAACCAGCTTTTGTTCTACTAGGCCATACAGGAGGTCATTCGAGGGTGGCTGAATGACATGCACCATGAGGCATTCACACCTCAGTTGGCCCCTTGCACCAAATCACTCAGGTTCATTATGGTCAGCAACCGCACCATCTACCAACATATCAACAGAAAAGTGCAAACCGCCTGACATCAACTAGAAGGCCTCCAGAGGATAGAAAGCCTTCCTCCCACCTGAGGATTTCAGAATCATGGTCCAGGCCCTGGTAAACTCACACCTCAGTGGAGGGTATGCGCTCTTCTGCAGAGACCCATCCACACACCTGGGCCTCGTAAGGGCTGTTCAACACGCCACTGCGAGTCTCTTAACAGGGACTAAGAAATGTGACCACATCTCCCCCATCCTATGCAATCACAATGGATACCTACCTCAGGCAGAATGCTCATCAAAACCACCTGCATCACACATGAGGCAACTACTACCCGAGCACCAGCCTCCCAGATGGGACGCAGCTCCTTGTAAGGCTCGAGACTAAACTAGCCTGCAAAGAGAAAACCAGGGATCAGGCCATATCTTGCTTCGACCCAGCCTACTCGAACACCATCCCGGTCACAATGGGAACCACTCCAATGCTCGTGCAGTTCAGGAAGAAAGTCAAGACTCTGCTCTACTGGGAAAACCTAGGGGTCACTTAGGACCTGGCACTCCTGTGGTATGAAATATCCAAACTACCACAAACTGCAACCTTCCCTTTCACTGATGTCTGTTAATCCCAACATACCCATACAGTGCTCTGTTGTTTCCAAACTAGGTGCGTGTTGTGTAAACCCAAACACAAAAAATACAAATGTCAATGAAAATATCAGCCACTGTGCACACATCCGACCAAGGTTTAGTGCTAAACTGGCAGACGTTGTGTGGGCTTGGGCAGCTGAATACTGCGGCCACTTTGGGGTACAGGTGGGCTGGTCTTGAGAACAGCTTAATAGGATCTAATATCTAAATGACTGGGCCCTAGTTTAGCTCAATGTGCAATACGGTTTCCTGCATATCCCAATTGGAGGAAACAGTAGAGTAGTGCAGGGAATAAACAGGCAAGCAGTTGCATTTATCTTTCTCTACATTTGGTCCTCTGCCCTGTCGTACACCCTTGTACCCCATGGTCCTTCAATACCTCAGGAGGCTTAAACAGGTCTAGACTATATCTCTCTCTCCGTCTCTGTCTTTATCTCTCATTTTAACAGGCTCAAATCTTAAATAAACATTCTGCTACACTCATGAACATTTGTGAACACCTGGATTCTGATGATGACATTGACCGTGTTCCATTGGTAATGTGGTTACATTGCTGGGACCTTGAGCCAGCATAAACTATACAAAGGTGAACTATCTACATCATAACACCTGCCACACTGGGAAATAGGACTTACAGCAACCTAAAAAATCAAAATATTGGTGAGATACAGAGGCTTTATCCATTTTAACAGATACTGCTAATTCTTTTCAAATCATGGAGCATGCCCTGCATTGCAGATATCTTCATTTTGAAATGCAGTTCCCGTTGTCACTGAAAAATAAAGTAAATGTCAAACAGGGCTTCCTGCTGCAATTTCGTACCTGAGAGGTGATGCTGTAAGTAGTTGAAAGCGGACACTTTGTTGGTGGGCCAGGTCTGGTCTGAGGTTTAATCAGCGTAGCCGAACCGCCACTGCCGAATTAAATTGAAGGGTGGTGTTCTTGTGTATAAGTGCCTTTTGGGTTATGCACCCCTCTATCTTTCTGCCAGAATTAGACGGACCCTCTGCTCAAATGGTAACCAGCTGTTGCATCAGCCGCGTGTGATCCTCAAGAAGATTGGCGGCACCAGTTTTAACGCCTGGGCACCAACTACTCGGATCTCTCTCCCCTCTGATCTTAAGAGCTGTGTTTCTATTACTATCTTTAAAAAACAATTGAAAACAATGTTGTTTGACGGAGGGACGATCTAGTTAACTCCACTTCTACCTGATGTTACTGAGACAATATCCGGAGTTCTTACCACTTTATGTTCTATGTTTTTCTGTCTTTGTGAGCGCTCTGAGGCCTATGGGCGAGTGGTGCGATATAAAAATGATATAGATTGTTCAATAGATAGACAGATAGATAGATAGACAGACAGATAGATAGATAGATAGATAGATAGATAGATAGATAGATAGATAGATAGATGAGAGCAGGTCCGGGAGGAATTTTACCTTTCCTCACCTTCCCCCAGAGACTCAATGTTACCCCGGCTCTGGTTCTTTCTAGGCTTAACTATTGCAATAGCCTCCTCCTTAATCTACCTTTGTCCACTCTGCGACCCCTCCAGCTAATCCATAATAGGGCAGAAAGACCTATCTTTGTCCTCAAGCCCAGGGATCTGATCTCTCCTGCCCTACAATGCCTTCACTGGCTCCCAATCACAGTACGGATTAAATTCAAATCCCTCTGCATCATCCACGAGGCTGTCTGGGGCCAGGGACCACTCAATGTGCAACACTTGCTGACTAAATGTTCCCCCTCTAGACACCTATGTTACTCTGGCACCAACTCCTTGTGTATAAATCTGCCTGCCAAATAGAGAGCAGGTGGTTGATTGCTTTCCTCAGCGGCCTCCCTTCTTTTGAACAGCCTCCCCCCTCCCTCTTTGTCTTGAGCAGGACCTCCTTAAGTTCCGGAAAAGCCTCAAGACCTTCCTCTTTACCTCTTCCTTCCCTCCCTCTCTCCCCTGCTAATCGCACAGTAGCTTGATTGGTGTTCAGGGCCCTTATGCATCTTCGGGGCCCTGAAGTCCCACATTTTATCATCCCAGCTGCTGTCTATCCTCTGCACTTGCCTCGGCTCACCCTCCACCACTCGAGGTTTCACGTACCTTTCCTCATAGCACTTGACCTACTACTCTCCATGAGCACCACAGCACATATCCCATTCCCCTCTCCCCTCTACACTTGCACGTTCTGAACACTCACAAGGCACAGTAGGTTTGTCTTTCCCCTTATATTGTTATATTTAAGGATTTAACATTGTTGTAATTTCATTGTCTATTATCCTCTGTCCCCTCCCTGTTGTGCTATGGGCACTTTAAAACAGTATTTGCTTCCTGTATAACCGCCTACCAAGTGAAACTATAAAATAAAGAAATAAAATTAGGCAGAGGGGCTCCAGAAAGAAATTGCGACACATGGGTTTGCGCAACGCTGAATCATCTATCCCTCCCTGGTGCAAGGCTGAGGCTCAGTTGTCCAGTCCTGGTTGCCCGAGGCAATGGTCCATGCCATATGTATGACACATGCATGTGACCCAGACACAGGTCACCCACACCTGTGCACTGCATCCAGCATGGCGGCTGTCCTGACAACACCTCAAGATGATGAAGTCCTATACGGTCGTCGGAACAAACTGCCAAGATGCCATTGAGGTAACAACCTCCAGCGGTGAGTGCCATGGGCAGGCACAGTAACACGTTTTTAAAGTGCACCTAGACCATCAAGGGCATCATGGCACTACTGGTAAGAGGAACTGAGCAAGAACCAATCCGACAAGAGCGCGATAGAGTAGGCACTAAATACATTTGAAAAATCTTCAGTGCTCGACGGAACATGAAGTGGTCCTGTGTAGCATGCAGAGCCAGTGGGAGAGAGTTTCATAACCAGCCCACCACCATCGAGATGGCACGCCCTCCAGATCTCGAGCGGTGAACACAGGGGACTTGGTCTAAGAGCAGGGAAGCTGAGCGGAGGGAATGAGAGAGGACTTAAGGAAAACCTTTTTCCTGTAAGAACCCCGGGCCAAGGCCTTAGAAGGCCCGGTGCACCAAACAGAGCAATTAAACGTCGACCCGCCTGGCTACATGAAGCCAGTGCAGAGTGGCCAGGATAGGGAAGTCCAAGGTCCGAAAGGGGGGCCCCGTAGTCATCCTTGCGGTGGTGTTTTGCAAGATCTGAAGTCAGCGAAGTAGGTAAAGAGGCTGAGCAAGATACAATGCATTACAATAGTCCAGACTGTCTGCCACCATAGATGATATCACAAAGAATGAAGGTGAGGAGAAAGGGGAGGACTTTGCAAAGTACCTTGAGTTTAAAATAGATGGACTGTCACACTGCACTGACCTGCGGCTCAAAGGACAATGTGGATGGAAGGTTGATGCTCACGTTTTTGATGACCTGGGCTGGCTTAGGCAAAGGGCCCATGGAAGGGGCCAGAAATCAACAGTCCAGAGGGCCAAGCATGCAGACCCACAAGCAAGACCTCGTTTTGCTGTGATTTAAGAGGAGACAATTATCGCTCTTTCAGGCCTAGACGGCCTTCAGGCAGGCCGTCAGGCAGGCCGGACAGCGAGCAGCCATGTATTGCTGAAGTAGGACAAGACAGATCAGTATTTGGGTGTCATCCACGTAAGAGTAACACCTACACCCAAAAGAGTGAATGCGAAGGACCAAAGACTGAATATACATATTGAAAAGGAGAGGGGAGAGAGTAGATCCCTGTGGGACCCCACAGGAGACAGGTGAAGGAGCAGAACAAAAGGGGATGAGGAGAAGAGACTGTGTTCACCCAGAAAGACAAGAGCTGAACCAGGCGAGCACAGCGTGATCAATGGTGTTGAAGGCTGCTGATAGATCTAACAAAATCAGCGCCCCCACACCACCCTGATCCACCATGCAAGACAGGTCATCCACGATGGACACCAGCACAGACTACGTCCCACGTCTGTGTTGTAAACCAGATTTAAAAGGTTCCAAAAGACCAGAATCTTCCAAGAATGAATGAAGTAAAGGCATCACCAGGGATTCAAGGAGTTTCATGATAAAGGGGAGCGGAGAGATGGGACAGACGTTAGAGAGGATGGAGGAATCCAGAGAGGGTTTTTTTAGAAGTGGGATCACAATAGCATGTTTAAGAGAACCCGGCGTACAGCTATTTGAGAAAGAGCCGTTAACAGAGGATGACACCCACATACCAATCAGCAGGATGATCTTCTTGAGGATGGAAAGTGGAATGGGGTTGTCAGGTGAAGCCAACTTGAGGGCAGAGGTGGCCCTCAGGATGTCCTCCTCGCAAAAAACTGAGGCACATGCCCAGTTGTGTGGAGAGAGCAGAGGCCTACAAAGGCCTATAGTGGTGGATGACTGAGACACTGCCCCCCTCCAAGACCAGACTGTGCCTCTGGCTTCCTGGGGTATTGAAGGTAGAATTGGCATAGGAGTGGCGGTGCTCAAACATATGAAACTGGTTCCCAGAGGCGATCACAAGTGGAGTAACAATATCTAGCCACCAAATAGGAGAGGTGCCCTTTCCATTGATGAGAATAACGTATTCATTCCACTTCAAAACTCAGGAAACCCTGACACCTGGATCGAGCCAGGACGAGGGAGAGGCCATCCAAACTGATCAGAGCAATAAGACTTAAGTTGGGACACATGGAACACTGGATGCACCTTCTAGGAAGAGGGAAGGTGGAGAAAGAAAGCCACCGAAGAGATTCGAGCTGTGATGCGTTAAAGTCCTGAGAACCTCGGTGCTAATTTATGAGGCAGATTACAAGCAGGGAGATGCGAGGTAGACAACAGGACCTGAGAGAGACGTAAATGGTCGAATGTTTTGAGGTGGACTTCTTGGAAGAGGCGCATCTGGGTATCAACTGCAATGACAGGACCCAGCATAACAGGAGTCATGGGGAGCAAGTGGGATGGTACCCATAATTTCACTAGACTGGACTGCAGCCCGTAGCCGAATGCTCAATGTTACTATATGCAACCTCTGCAGAAAAAATCTAAGTACTCCAGTTAGATTGCATGACATTGGCATTGCATTTCATATATATTTTTTAAGATTAATTGGTGTATTCCATCATGCCATTGGTTTGCAGGGGTGTACTTCCAGGTGGCGGCATAAGACCGTCCAGAAATGCGATGTATATTGGGGAGCTAGGTCTGACATGATGTTGTCTGGAAGTCCATGAAATTGAAACACCTGGTTGAAAAACACATCAGCCATCTCATTGGCCATGGGCAGATCTTTCAATGGCATGAAATGAGCCATCTTGGAATAACAGTCAATGACCACCATGATGCAGAAGTAACAGTTGGATTTAAGTAATTCCATATTAAAATCGGTAGCAATGGTAAACAAGGGGGGGTCTGGGAATCTCTCTACCAGCACAAACACAGCCCAATGACCTGTTCTTGGGTGAATAACCCCTGGGAGAGACTCTACCAAGTCTTTAGCTCAATGTCCCTTTCACAGAGAGGACATTTCCCCACATATCAGTCTTTGTCCTGCCCAAGGGCAGTCCAGCACCCAATTACTAGGCAATTCTCCTCTGAACAAGAGTACCAACAGCAACCCCATACACGTGTTTCAGCCTTGTTGGGCATCATCACTGAGGTGAAGCTGTGCCTCTCTAAGAACAGTGAGCAAGGGGCCCACGTCTGGATCACCCTGGTAACTTAGGGTGAGACCCAAAGTTAATTTATGCAAAACAAGGGGGGGCCTGGAATCTCTCTACCAGCACAAACACAGCCCAATGACCTGTTCTTGGGTGAATAACCCCTGGGAGAGCCTCTACCAAGTCTTTAGCTCACTGTCCCTTTCACAGAGAAGAAATGTCCCTGCATATCAGTCTTTTTACTGCCCAGGGGCAGTCCAGCACCGAAATGCCAAGGTCATGGAGGGAATTCCAAGGGGTGTAGAATACCTACTGGTCTCCTTCTTGTTGTCTTGATAGTTGCACAGATGGGACAGGACTGTACGTACTCTTGAATGTCTTTGAGCATATTGGACAACCAGAATTGATGCTGGATGGGCTCCTATGTGGCAGCAATGTCCTTATGGTTGGAAAATGTTGAGTCATGGAAGACAGACATCACCAGGGTGTGTAATTCTAATGCAGGTATGTACAGCTTCCAAAGATCCTTGACAATGATGTGAGGGAGGTGGGCGTGGAGGACCAGACTATCGCGGTTGCTGCCTGTACTTGTTCCAATAATACTTGCACTGCTGAGAGAAAGTGGGTGTCGGGAGACAAGATATAACTTGCCCCTTCCTGATTGTCAGTTTATGAAGGGAACGGGATAGGGCATCAGCTGGCTTGTTCTGTGTTCCCAGAATGAACATGATATGAAAATCGAACGGCATGAAATATATTGCCCATCTGGCCTGTCGCCTATTTACGGCACTGTATGGTTCAGAGGTATTGAAGGTTGCAGTGGTCAGTACGCACTTCTATGACATGCAGTCCACCCAGTAGATATTGACACCATTCCTTGAAGGCTGTTTTGATGGTTAATAGCTCCTTATCTATGATGGTGTCATTCCTTTCACAAGGCATAGGTTTCCTTGAATAATACGCCACATGATGTTCTTGCTCTGTGGTAGGGTTGTATTGCCGGAGGGCAGCTCCGATAGCCTGTTCCGAGGCATCTGCCTCCAATACACAGGTCTTGGTGTTGTCAGGATTTTGCAAGATAGTGGCAGAACGAAAAACTACTATAAGAAACAAAAAGTCAGCCTCTGCTTCCTTGTCCAATCAAATGTATTCTTGTTACTCAATAGCCGTGTCAAGGGTAGGGTGAGATGAGCATACTCCGGAATGAACCTTCAATAATAGTTTGCAAAACCTAGAAAGCGTTGCCCAGATTTCAAGTCCTGAGGAGTTGTGCAATTCTGGATTGCTAGGAACTTCTTGAGGTGCATACAGATTCCATCAGAACTAATAGTGATTTCCAAAAGGTCTATGTAGGATATGTGGAACATGCATTTCTCAAGCTTTGCAAATAGATAATGGTTTCTTCTTCCGAAGTGGCTGAAAAGATCAGTATGTCACACAAAAAGACCCAATCAGAGATTACAAATAGGTCCACAACGATGGAGTCCATGAACTGTTGGAACACGCTGGGGCGTTGCTCAGTCCGAAGGGCATCACTCTATATTCAAAGTTGTCTAGCGGCATTTTGAAGGTGGTTTTCCACTCGTGACCAGATTTTATATGCACCAGGTGGAAAGCACCGTGAAGGCCAAGTTTAGAGAAGATTTTAGATGTGTTCAGAGCGTCCAATATGTCCCGAATCAAGGGCAGGGGATAGCGATCTTTAGTAGTGATTTTGTTCAAAAGGCGGAAGTCAGTACAGGGCCAGAGTGTACCCTCATTTTTAGGGACAAAAAACAGAGGAGTTTCTAATGGGGATCTCAATGGTGTTATGTACCCGTGTTTCAAGGCCTCGTTCAGGTACCTCTTCAACTCCTCCCTCTCTTTCCTGGTCAGGGTGTAAATTCTGCAATTGGGTAGGGGTCGGTCTGGTAACAACTGGATCTCGCAGTTGAACACTTAGAGTGGCGGTAGTGGAACCTGTCCGGCTCTCGGGAGATGTCCTGGTATTCTTTGCATATTGATTGTAAGGTGACACACGCATTAAGGTGATGCATTGTGGGACTGGGTGTCTGGCTGCAGTGCGTTGGGGGAAGAAGACCAGCAGATGTTCCTCAGCACTTGGAGGTACACAGGTTAGAACTGAATATCAGAGTACGGTGGGCGAGTTTATGGTAGGATTAAGAAGAGACAGCCACAGCATACCAAGCACAAGGTGTGTGGGTCTAACTGACATCAAAGCCTAGCACTTTGGTATGTTGATTGATCGAGATGCATATAGCTTCGGAGAGTTGGTTTATAGATCCAATTCCAATGGAGTCCTGTCTATAACTTGTACGTGGGTTACCTGTTCCTTAACTTGCACAGGAACGTGGAGTTGTGGCAAGAATTTCAGATACATATAATTACCAGAGGCTCCAAAGTCTAGCAATATGGGAACAGAAATTGATTACTCAGGTCCCAAAGCCCTTCTTATACCGGCTTGGATGGCAAAAAGCAGAGATGGAAAGCAGATACGGAGGCATCAGTTATGGTGTCTCTTCCAGGGGAAGGCAGTCTGATTCTTCAGTCAGGCCCGTTATCTTCCATCCTTCAGGTAACAGGCCCAACAGTTTAACAATTGGCTGAAGCGGTGAATAGGACATGTGCACAGAAAGTGTCCCTCACCGCCACAATAAAGACAGTGACGGTTATTCCCTTGGCTGTGTAGCAGGAAAGCCGGATAAAAAGATCCAGCTAGTCAATTGCTCTCCAATATTGTCCCAACTAAGGGGTTTCAAAAGTCCATTATATTCACGCTCTAAGGGTAGTTTTAGTACTTCTTGTTAGTTTCTGTAATAAATCAGCCGTAGTCATAAGTTTCAGTTTTGAAGTGACTATACTTAGTTGCATTCACTAAATATTTCTTTGCTCAGGCAGACTTCAGCACAAATACAGATACATATAAAGGTCCTAGTGCCAATCCATTTCGGAAAATTGATTATTCCTTCATCAGGGCGAACCTCGTAATCTGTGAATATACAGCAGCAATGAAATCACAATTGATATAAAGATAATGTGAACACATACCATCAATCCCAATGTTTCACATTGTTGTCAATCCATGTAACCAAAAGGAAGAGAGAAATATAGGAAAAGTATGTCAATCAAACAATTAGTAAACTCAGAGTCATTAAAGTATGTAGAATCTACGACCCGTGTTACCTGTATTTGTAGTTCCCTTGGATAGTGCTAAGCCAGTCCTTAATGCGGCATGAGTGCCGTGGTGCAGTATACAGGAGCTAATAAAGACATATGTACCCTGTTAATATATCTCATTTATCTTTTAGTCAAGGCCACTTAGCCGTTAGAGTCTCCCTGCTTACCCTCCAGCATTCGCTATTCGATTTCACGCAAACGCGTTTCTACTTCCTGTTAGAGTCCGTTGCTATGACAATGGGACTCTTTTATGTGTTTTCCCACTGCCGTACGCGGCGTTAATGCTTATGTATACTATCAATCCAGTGTATGTTTAATCTACTGTCAATACTATAATTAGCGTGGAATTTCAAAAGTGAAATGTAACGTACCAAATTATAAATTTATTGTGAAAGCCCAACATGAAACTCTGCTACGCGTGTGCCCAGTCGCCATGGTGATCCCAGCTAGCAAGCTGAGCTGTATCTCCATGGAGATCCAGGCGTTCACAGTGCTGCTGTGACTCATTCATATACTTTAATGAGCCCGGCGCCTAAGCGCCTAATTCAATACATAACATAATCATATTGTCCCAAGTACATTGTTGTGCATGGAATCCAGGCGTATTGGTGTCGCATTATGCGGCACCTCAGGTCCCAAATGCTTGAGGGGGCATTCGGGACTATATGCCTGGGAGTCTATTTCATATGCAGTGTTGACTAGCAGAATTGTTCATTGTGCCTGTAAGGATCTCTGCAAATCAATAAGTTTTTCAGTATGTACATAGTCGGCTATGATGATTAGATGATCTGTGTGAACCAACAATTCCCATGTTATTTCTCCCGTGTGTTGGGTTCATAACATGTTTCTGCCCAGCAGGTTCAAATGTAGCACTGAAAATGTATCCCCTCATTAAGTCCATTTGGGGTAAGAGACCCCAATCGGCCTATCCAAAAGGTTTCTCTTTGATCTAATCTGAGGTCTGTATCTTCATGTGGGTTGTTTTTCGGTACCACTTCAAGGATTAGAAATCTTATTTGAGACAGATTCTGTCGTTTTTTGATCCAGTGTCTTGATACTGCTGAGTTTAAGTTACAGTTCCTTAAGCAGGTTATTCCTTTGGCAGCATCTTTCAGCTTCGGACAATGCCCTCGCAGGGAGCCGATTCGCATGGTTCTGCTTGAGTGTCGCCAGTATTAGACATGGGTGCAGATGAAACTGGTCCAAGTGGCAAATATCCTCTCTACCCTCCTTCGTTCAGTACATCTTTGCATCAAACGCTGATCTGTACGAATCACGTTGTCAATTAGGGCTGGTAAAGAAGTGAATTCCGGGATGTGGACCAATTCGTTTTTGTATTCTTCTCGTAGTACATGTCCAAACAGGGTTAGCTGGGTATTCTCAGGCTATTGGGAGTCGGTAGCCAGTTGCTTGAAGCTATCGAAAAATGCTATCAGGTCTTGGTTCCCTTGTTTCTGCCCCAAAAGTTGATTTTGTGCCGCTGAACCCTCATTAGGGACTTAAAGATATCAAAAAAGGCTTTTTGGAAATCTGAAAAGTTATCCAACACAGGGTCCATGTAGATAAATAAGGAGCGACCAAAGCCAAGGCATTCCCTGTCAGATGACTCAGAATATAATCAATCTTGGAATTATCACTCATGAAATGGTGTGGCCTGAACATGAACTGGAGAGAACAGTGATTGCAAATTCAGTGAGTTTTTGGGTATCCCGATCATACTTCAAGGATGCGGATTGGAAGCAACCACTTTGTCGGTGTGTCGAGTCTGGTCTGAGGTTTAGGCAGTGTAAGAGAACCGTCCACCACCCTGGTGAGAAGGATACTACACCAGTTTGGGTAGAAATCCTCCCAATGCCACAGAAGGGCAGCCACCAATCTGCATGGTCATCAGGATGATGAGGACACCGGGTGGCAGGTGGCAGAATAGCGAAAAGAGCAAAACAGTACAGAGAAGGAGAGCAGGTCAGGAAGAGTAGGCAAAGGGACTCCAGTAGAGGAAAATGTAGGGGCAAGAGGAGGTACCACAGTATTGCAGTGTTGGACAGGGCAACAGAGCATCTCCTTCCAAGGGGAAACAGGATGACATTGTGACTCATGGGTTAGTACAACGCTGAAGCATTTATCCGTCCCTTGTGCAAGACTAAGGTTCAGTCATCTGGCCCAGGTTGCTCCTGACAAAGGTCCATGCAGTATGTACAGTGCATGTGGGGAACCCAGACACATTTCCCATGTGCCTGTGCAACACAACCAGCATGGTGGCCATCCTGACTGCACCCCTAGATGATAGAGTCCGATGCATGCATCAGAGCAAACTGCAAAGATGCCATTGAGGTAACAACGTCCAGTGGTGAGTCCCACAAGTGAGTGCAGTAACAGTAAACAGTGTACATCTCCAACAATTGTCACATTATTGTACACAGCTTATAATAATATGGTGGATTTCAAAACATATCTTACAATGTAATAAAGGAGAAACCATGGTTCTGTAGTGATTATGAATAACACTTGCATTCAGGACAGTTCTATATTGCGCTGACTTTAAGTTGCCCCAGGTTTCAACTCAGAGTAAATGGGACCCCACCTTCGGCAGTCTTCTAGGGATGTTCATATCCCAAAAAAAAAAACATACCAAGAAAATTAAATTATGGTCTACCTAGAAGATTAAGATATGGAGCGGCCTGATGGTTTGATTTTGGACTGAGCCTCAAAATGTAATTCATCCATTCGCTAGACCCTTTTGACCTTTTATTTCTTAAAAATCATCCACCTGCTGGGACTAATGCGAGAAGGACAAAGAGGACTGTCATAAGTGTCCAAGCAGTGACTAATGGTTTTGAAGAGAGGCCTCTGGCAAGCTATTGTATGACTCATTCTGGAAAGCACAAGACTCTCTTTACAGTTTAAATGCACCCCTTAATTTCAATCACATGCTATATATGGAACCAATTTTGGCTAAAAACCTTGAAACCATTCCAGGTGCAAACATGGGACTGTGTGTGTTTCAAAGCTAAGAGTCTCCTCTTTGATTTAATACCAAATTCACATGCGTTATAATTTTTGATAAGGAATGTGATTATTAATATTCATAACATTTTTATTATTCATGTCCAAATTGATCTCATAAATGCAGGCGTGTGTCTACTAGGACAGATTTCTGGAATCAATATCTCATTAATGTGACGGGTGGCCACCAGTAATTATGAATGAAAAACGATTTAGTGTGTGCAGTCATAAGAACAGATAGGGCCCCACCTTTGTTGGACGCAAATATGGAAAATACGATGATCCAACGAAGATTACAGGAGTGTATTCAATAGGAGTGTCTATGAGCCAGTCCAATGGAACTATCAGACCAATCACATAGTGTGCCACAATTATGATATGCTTGAGATTATTAGGACACTTTAAATAGTGTGAGCACAGGGGGATGGCATTCTGCCATTGGAAAAAGCAGCAGGAAAGAACACCACCTGGCATTATGATTCTGAATGAGTAATCCGAAAAAGACCAAGTTAAGGGCTGCAGAAAGGAAGATATTCATCTTCCAGGGAATGAGTTCTGTGTAAGGAAACCCATAGAGAAGGGACTCTGAGACAGTCGTACCTTCATCATAGAAGCAGATCAGGAAGGGTCCTGCTGACTGCAAGATTTCAAATCTAAAGGGTCCAGGCTGCTCCTGCAACTGAAAGCATCTTCTCAAAAGTAAGTATGAGATTTCCACAAAAGAAATGATATTTGCTCTCAATAACTATTTTCCTTCGACGTCCGAACAAGGGGGTGGCTTGGGATGCCATTATCAAAATACATTATTTTAAATGGGAAATAAACATCTCAATCTGACTGCATATAAAATTAAGTGAGATGTATTTTCAACAGAATCCAAAATACATTTTGGGCTGTGTGCACAGTTATATACTATAGATTTTATTCATGTACAGAAACAATTTATAAAAATGATATAGTATTTTTATTCAGCCAGCGCACAGCTCTTTGTAAATTATAAGCTCATTAAATTGTACCCAAAGTGTTTTCACATAAATAGGCTGTGGTCCGAATACGTCCATATTATAGCCTAATGAGAATACATATTTGATAATATGTGTTCTGCATAGCACTTATCTAGTTAATAAGGAATGGGTAATGAGAGTGTGTTTGATTGGTGTTATTTCTACTTCAATAAAAAAAAAGATGGCAGCAGCTTCCATGCATCCTACGCAGATCAAGGATCTGCTGTCCCTGGATGAGACTCAATGCATCCCAAGCAGATTAAGGTCCTGCTGTCCTTGGGTGGAACTAAATGCATCCAAAGTAGACTAAGTTCCTGCTGTCACTGAGTGGGTCTCAAAGCATCCTAAGCATACTAAGGTTGCGCTGTCTCTGCAGTGCGACTCAATGCATCCTAGGCAGACTACGGTTCTGCTGGCCCTGTGCGTGGCACAAAGCATCCTGAGATGGCTAAGGTCCTGCTGTCCCTGGGCCGGTTTCAATGGTTCCTAAGCAAGCTAAGGTCCTCTGTCCCTGTCCAGGACTCAATGCAACCTAAGGAGACTAAGGTCCTGCTGTCTCTAGGCCGGTTTCAATGGTTCTTAAGCAAGCTAAGGTCCTCTGTCCCTGTCCAGGACTCAATGCAACCTAAGGAGACTAAGGTCCTGCTGTCCCTGGGCCGGCTTCAATGGTTCCTAAGCAAGCTAAGGTCCTCTGTCCCTGTCCAGGACTCAATGCAACCTAAGGAGACTAAGGTCCTGCTGTCTCTGGGCCGGTTTCAATGGTTCCTAAGCAAGCTAAGGTCCTCTGTCCCTGTCCAGGACTCAATGCAACCTAAGGAGACTAAGGTCCTGCTGTCCCTGGGTGGGACTCAACATCCTAAGGAGTCTAAGGTCCCGCTATTCCGTGGGCGGGCTCAATGCACATTAACTCAACATTCACACACTTTGAAAAAACTAGGGAAGTGAGGGGGCGCAGTATAAAAAAGCTAATAAAAATAATAATAAAAACATCTCCTGTTCCCCTTTGGGATCCGCATTTCTAGGTAAAGTCCCTGCTCTCAGCTTTTGGAACGTTCAAGGCTCATTCTTATTTCAGGGACTGTTGCTTTGGAAAATGTGTCCATTCCGAGATGAAAAACCGAAAGTCCAGTGGAGTACAGACAGCATGTGTGACCAGCACATTCAAAACTACCCCTCATGTGTGTTCAGATATGGTGCAAACATACTGAGAGCCACTTACTGTGTGCTACATTCCATAACTACCCGCTGACCCTCACAGGCGGCATAAAAAAATGCATTATAGATGACATGGTTTACAAACAGCAAAACTATTAATTTCGCATCACGGTGTAGCCCCATGCTGGCATAGTGGCATAGTGATGGTCCTAGAGAGGGGAGGGAGTAAGCTAAATGGCGGAAGGGCAACTGGTGGGGGGCACGGGACCAGTCACTTTCCAGTGTACGCTGGACTCACAGGAGTCTCTCCGAGGTCGGGCGGCAACCAGGTGGGCACAGCAACAGCAGTCCATCCATGAAAGCAGACTGGGAGACAAAAGAAAGGGACGGTTAAGGAACGGGCGAGAGAAAGAATTGGAAAGGTCAAGGAAACAGGAAAACTGAAACGGGAACATGTGGAAAAGATGGAGTTAAGGATCGGGCGAAAGGAAATAAGTGAGTAAGAAATCGAATGCAGAAATGGACTGAGTGAAAGAAAGGACGTACACATCAATGGAGGTAGGGAGCAAAAAAGGATGCTGGGGGGGGAAAGAAGAAAAGAGATAGACAGTTTGGGCTGTTCTTGGGCTTGGCTAGGAATGAAAGAAGGAAGTAAGAAAGCAAGGACAGAAGGTCTGAAGCAATGGACATATGAGAGAAAGAGAGGGGGAAGGAGGGAAGGAAGGAAGGAAGGAAGGGAGGAAGGGAGGGAGGGAGGAAGGGAAGGAGGGGGGAGGGAGGAAGTAAGGACGGAAGGATGCAGGGAGAAAAAAGGGAGGAAGGAAGGAAGGAAGGAAAGAAGCGAGAGAGGAAGGATGAAAGGAAGGAGGGAAGGAAGGAAGGAGGTAGGGAAGAGGAAGGAAGGACGGAAGGGAGGGAGGTAGGGAGGGAGGAAAGAAGGAAGGGAGGGGTGGAGAAGGAAGGAAGGAAGGAAGGAAGGAAGGAAGGGAGGAAGGGAGGGAGGGACGGAGGGAGGGAGGTAGGGAGGGATGAAAGAAGGGAGGGGTGGAGAAGGAAGGAAGGAAGGAAGGAAGGAAGGAGGGAAGGAAGGAGGGAGGGAGGAGGAAGGAAGGACGGAAGGGAGGGAGGTAGGGAGGGAGGGAGGAAAGAAGGAAGGAAGGGAGGGAGGGAGGGAGGGAGGAAAGAAGGAAGGAAGGAGGGAGGGAGGGGTAGGGAAGGGAGGGAGCGAGGAAGGACGAAGGCACGGATGGTAGGATGGGAAAAAGGAATGAAGGAAGTAAGGGAGGGAGGGAGGACGGAAGGAATGAGGAAGGAAGGTAGGTAGGTTATGGAAAAAAAAGAAAACGACAGAATGAGAAAATCTCTCTTTGTAAATCATCGTATTCTTGGGCTTGAGGGTGCCTTTAAATGTAAACATATAACATAAGCACACGCAGAGCCCTGTTTTGAGCAGCGGTGTCTCTTTATTTGCTCATTGCTATCCCATCAGAGTGACGTTGTTGGTTTAGACCGTGCCGGGCCACGCTTGGGAAAGGCATTCAAAGGCGAATTCTTTCTGTTGCTTTGTATATGTTTTGGCAACTTAGCACTTAGAGAGGGAAAAGAGCCCTTGAGCGGTTTGCGGTCGGATTAAGTTTCTGCTGTCAACCCCTAATTTCTGCAGAGAAGCGGCGCATCCCCGGCAGGGAGCGCAGGCCGCACCTTGAGACGGGGAGTGCCGCCGGGTCGGGCACGGGCGCGGGCAGAGCAGGTGGCACGAGCCCCGCGGGGCGGGCCAGTGACAACACGTTGGCATCGCGTGCCTCTTGGCGCCCGGCGAGCCCGGTGCCAAGGGTCTGCACGCCTGGCTTGGCTCTATTGGCACCTGGAGGCTGAATACAGTGGCTTGATATAACTTAGAGGGATCATACATTTGATGCGAAAAAGGGCGGGTTCACCTGCCTGCAGAGCTGTGCAATACTTTTTCGTTGAGGGTCAGGGTGGCTCCAAACCTCTTGGGTAGTGAGCATTCCAAGAGCACCCTTTAAAAAAATCGAGTCACCCTCGATGTTATTTCCAGTGATAATATCACTGGATGCCTTTTAAAAAAAAAAAAAAAAAAAATCTTTCTGCTATTGAAACTCGTTCTCTTCTCCAGCAGTGCTGTGAAAATATGGAAGTACCGTTGTCACGAATCAACTTGCAGGGCATCAGTGGTCCAGGGATGAATATTGGTTTCTAAACCATCAATCAAGCTCAAACCTCTAGTGCACCAGAAAGGAACGAACAGATTGGTATACAAGTGAATTATAAGACCTCCTTGTCCAATTTTGGTAACGTGGACAGGACGGCAGGCTTATCTCTGCAAGGTCGTGGATGAATGGTTAGTTGCCACACAGCGAAAATACAATTATTAGCCAATGATAAAAGGGACTGTCCAGTCAAGGTTGTATACAAATATCTTATTTATTATTATTAAAACAGACAGTTCTAGCAACACTATGAAATACAACCCACCCTGTAAAGGAATGCAGAGGACAGACACTTTCATGAAGAAAAAGGGATGCCCTCTGGATACTGACAGGAGGGTAATCGGTGAAGTAATTAATCACAATAGTTCAAGGATACTTGGTTTCAGCACAAAGGGAGCAATGGGTTGTATAATGATACTAGGGGCCTTCGGAGAAGGACCAGGGGGACAGGACCACAATGTATCTTGTACTTGTAGAAGTTCTTGGTGCTTGACAGGATCAAGTCGGTTTCAGGGCACTTTGCAGCTCCTGCGACAGAGTTCAAGATGGGAGACAGCTGTGGGTATCAGGCAGCAGGCAGTTCGTTGGGTGAGGCTGGGCAGACGACTGCAGGCTCGCCTATATGGCAGCTCGGGGTCAGACATCGTCTCAGTGCTGGTTGGTGGGTCTGAAGCACTGGTCGAGGCATCTCAGATGACGTTAGTGACTGCGGCATGACAACTCTCTGGCATCTGACATGCAGACTGCAGTCTGGTCTTAACACCCTGAGCTGGGTCCCAATTCGCTCACCAATTGATAAGTATTGAGCTTTGAGACCACTATGGTGATGACTTGTGCAGTATAAAAGCTAAATAGCATAACATTAAGTTGCAGTAAAGGTGGAGTTTGCCTACGCCAGAGCTACTGTTTATACATTTCTTCCAGATGGAATTGCTGCTTTTCTAAGCACAACATCGTGAAGTAAAGAAATTGCTACTGTTTCTTTAAGGAAACCCCGCGCCCTGCTACGCCCGCTGGCGTGTCTCGCTTCCTACAGTCTTCAAAATCTGACTGGGAAGAGGAGCGGAGCGAAGTTGGAGTAAAGGTGGAGTTTGTCGGAGTTCGCCGGCAGAGCGCGGCTGGAGCGCAGGAAAGAATGTTGAATTCATCAAGCCCCCGGAACAAAAACACGCCTACAGGTAAGCCTGAGGGCGAGTATGCTCAAAGCGACCAAGGCTGAAAATTTGGCCTACGGAAGCGAGAATGGTTTGTTGGAAGATTCTGCTGAAGCGGGTGGGTTGGTTGACCAGCCATATACCCAGCAAATACTGAGGTGAGAGGCAGGGGAAATGCTGTCAACGCCTCAAGGGGAAGGGAAAGAATGGCCCAAAACTGTACCAAAAACGGGTCTGATGCCACAGATGGTGAACAAATCTTGAAATTGCAATTGCCCGACACAGACAGTGTAAACAGTGCATACAGCATTGATTTAAAGGGATTACACCACTGATCAGGAGTCAGAAGGGGCCATCACCTTAGAGGATGGCCATGGGTCTAGCTTTATTTCCAGCATTGGGACAAACTTAAGTGCAAATCAGGAAATAAGAAGGGAAGAGCCTGACTTGGTGAAGAATCTAAAATCGGATGCTGTAGTGGCAATGAGTCAGGGGCAATCACTGTCGAAGGGGGCAATGTGAGGACAAGCAAAGAGCTCAGATTTGGTACAGGCTCATTCAAGATCACTTGAAACGGAGTATGAGGAGGTGTTCCCAGAGGAAAGGATTTTGGAATAGTAGCCCGATGGGCGCTCAGGAGGGGGATTCAGTGTTTGAAGGATGCCACATTCCAATTTCTCAGAGCTCCTCTACACCGTCTTCTGGTTCGTCTCATCAATACTGTGACTGTGTGAGAAAAGATAGATGGAAGGGAGAACCTCCTCTGAGAACAGAAGAGTGGGCTGGGCTACAGCAATTTATGATGGCCTCTCTTACAATGTCGCTCTTGCCTTTTACAGAACGATATGAGTCAATAACAACTAGCCTCCAGGATCAATCCACCATGATCTTGGGAATATCTAACAAGCGGATGAGTATGGAGGCATTGGCGAATAAGATGTAAGCCAGAATGGACAAAGAGGCAGAGGTCTTGATAAACTGTCAAAATCGACCTTTGCGATCTGGCTAGGAGGGAAACAACATATAAAACAGCTATGATGGGGGCATTCTATTAGATGGCGAATGGATGAGGGCCCAGATCAAGGCATTACAGAGACCGAGAAGTATGGAAGTTGATGGCCTGATAGTAACTCAAGATAGATCGGGTCCAAGTGAGTCCACTCGGCCGATGCTAGAAAAACAAAGTGCCCGACGTTGCCTAAGAAGGAAATATCTTTTCTATGTTTAAAGCTCCTAAAGTAGCAGAAGATAAATCAAACTTGGCCAATACCACTAAGAAAAGCAGGCAAAGCAGAAAGAAATCAAAGAACATGCCACCAGCCACAAAGAGAAAATCAAATGGCTCGAGACCGTTTTTAAGAAATCTACGTTCCCCCCATCGAGTGACAACAGTCTAGAACCAAATAGAGCTCGTAAAGAACTGGCTCTTGGGGATGAATACCAGATTATGAAGCCGGTGAGGCTGTCTGAAGTGGCATTGGAGGAGGAACTGTTAGAAATATCGGAAGCTGACCTCAGTGATCTCATAGAAGAAATTGAAAGAGCTGAAGAGGATGAGATTGTGCAAAGAAGTCAGTAACTCCGAATGGGCGAAAATTGAGAACCAATTGGAGCTAATGATAAAACCACTTCAGCAGGAAACGAAAAGCCTGAGCGAATATCCCAAAGTCATAACATCACTACAAGAGCTGAGACCTTTTGGAACAATGGATGAGAAGAGAAAGGGGATTATAGCCCAGTAATCCATGAGCGCAGGGAGGAAGAGGGTGGGAGAATGCCAAGGCTAAAGAATATAAGAGCTCCCCCCGTGAAATCTAATAAAGTAGAACAAAGGAAATGGCTAAGGGCCCCCTGAGATCCAGCTTTAAAATATACCTGGGGAGAATCGTTGGTGGTTCAAATATACCAGTGCTCAATAGAAGGAATTCTTTACGATTGTTGAATTGTATTATTTATTTATTTTTATTTATTTGCATTTGTATCGTGCACTTGCAGCCCAGGGACATCGAGGCGCTGTTACAAGAATATGTGAATATGTAAGAAGTTTGACATACAGGTTGAGGCGCCTCAGGCTTCCCGGTATGATACAGCATAGCATGAAAGGTTACAGGTTACATACATGCAGAATGATAGAGAACAATATGCTGGTTCTACCTAAGAAGGGTGGTACAAATGTATAGCTTTTAGTTGAACAGCTTAGTTTTAATGGCTTTCCGGAACACTTGGTGGGATTCGATCTGCCTCAGGTGAGGAGGGAGTGCGTTCTAATGTGCGGTGGCCAGTGTCGGAAAGCTGGAACCCGCCTGCTCGGGCTTTCCGGATTTTAGGTGTGAGGATAGTATTGGAATAGCCTTCTCTGAGGGGCCTTGAGGCAGTATGCCTGGTGATTCTTTGTGATAGGTATGGGGGTGCGAGCTCATGGAGGCATTTGTGGGTGATGGCGAGGGTTTTAAAGACAATTCTCTCTTTGACTGGAAGCCAGTGGACCTGTTTTCTCACTTCAGAGATGTGGTCTCTTCTGGATGTCCCAGTGGCTGCCCTGAGTGCGTTATTTTACACCAACTGGAGTTTGTTGAGGTTTTTTTGGGATGTCCCAATGAGGAGCGCATTGCAGTAATCAAGCCTAGAGCCAATTATTGCCCTTGCAATAGTAAAGCAGTTCTCACGGGAAAGGAAGGGTCTGGCTGCGTTTAGCACTTTGGTGTAGTACGCAGAGGATGAGGCAAGGGCATTAACCTGCCTATCCATGGTCAGGTCGGCGTCCAAGTAGACTCCCAGGGTCTTGACATTGTTAGAGACTTTGATGGGAATGCTGTCGATAGCGAAGGAAGAGTACTGCTCATCGAGGTTGCCCAGGGTGGTGGGTGATCCTATCAGCAGGAGCTCAGTCTTTTCGCTGTTGAGGCAGAGCCAGTTGTCCGCCATCCAGGATTGGATGGTGGAGTAAATGGAGGTGAGTGTGGTAAGGTCAGCGTCATAGTCCCCTGTGAGTGGAATAAGCACCTGCGTATCATCAGCATAGTTAGTGTATGAGATGTGCATTGCATCAAGGATGCTGAATAAGGGTCTTGTAAAGAGGTTGTAGAGGGTAGGTGCAATGCACGAACCCTGTGGGACGCCACATTTAATGTGGCTGGGGGTGGAACAGGCAGTGTCAGAAAATACCTTCATGACTCTCTGCTGGAGAAACGAGGTGATCCATTCACATGCCTTTGAGGAAAAGTTGGCCTCAGTAGCTAGATGGCGACACAAGGTGTTGTGATCAACCAGATCGAAGGCTGCTGATAGGTCAAGGAGCAGAAGGAGCGCAGGTTTGCCTGTGTCTCTAACATCATCCATTTGGTTCTTTAGGTCTAAGAGGGCCGTCTCAGTGCCGTGTCGGTGGCGGAAGCCGGATTGGCGTAGTCCAAGAAGACGGTTCTCTTCCAAAAATTCTTGGACTTGCAGGTCGGCTGCTTTGTCAAGAATTTTTAGTAAAAATGGGACGGTGGTGATGGGCCTATAGTTCCCTGGAGCCGTTGGGTCAAGGGAAGGTTTCTTGAGGAGCGGGCAAACCCATGCTTCCTTAAGGCCAGATGGAACGTGTCCAGACTGGAAGGACGAGTAGATGAATGCAGTAAGGAAAGGAGCTAGGATTTGAGCCGAGTCTTTGATGAGTTGGGCAGGACAGGCGTCACCTTTGCAGTTAGAGGGTTTGATGGCTTTGAGCAGGGTGATCACTTCAGGTTCGGTCACATCTCTGAAGTGGAAGGTGGAGGGTGGGGAGGATCTGGTCATGGGGGGTTTAGGTGTAACGCTATGTAGGCTGGCTATGATGTTGTTGAGAGCTTTTTGGTGGCCGCAGATTTTAGTTTGGAGTAGGTTGAGTTTATCAAGCATGGCTGACTGAATGCTGTTGCACCAGTTCTCATCTTTATGGAGAGAGGGAGGTGGCGCAGAGGGCTTTTCCAATTCCCTGAAGATAGTGAATGGTTCTTTGGAGCCTGATTTGGCGTCATTGATCCTAGAATTGAATGCTGAGGATTTGGCTAAGGTGATGTTGGCTTTATAGGAGATGGATATGGCTTTAAAGGCATTCCTTGGGACTTCTGAAGGATTAGCTTTCCACGTGGAGAGTGCAGCCCTCTTCAGTGAGCACTGGTCAAGCAGTTCTTTTGAAAACCAGGCATTAGAGTGTTTGATTTTCTTGGCTTTTTTTAGGGTAAGTGGAGCTATGGAGTCAACTGCTTGGGTGCCAATTTCTTTGCTCTGTTGGCTAGAGTTTCTGGGTCTTTAGAGAAGGGGCTTTAAGACATGGCACCTGTAAGAAGGGTGCTACATTTTTGGCTGTGAGTAAGCATGAGCTCCTTGCGAGTGCTGCAGGGAGGGGGGTAGTAGGTTTGGTAGGGCCTTTTTTAGTCTTGATGTTGAATTGAAGAAAATGGTGATCAGACCATGGGAGGGGACTGATGGCGACCATTTGGATGGAGCAGTTATGTTGGCTGATCCAGTCAAGGGTGCGTCCTTTGATGTGGGTAGGGTCTGTGATAGATTGTGTGAAGCCCAAGGTGGAGAGGGCCTTTTTAAGGGATCTGGCGTGGGAGTCCTTGGGATCATCGAGCCCTAGGTTAAGATCGCCCAGCAGGATGACTTGTGAGGTCTTTTAATGTTGTCTGATAAAGAGTGGATGAGGGCGTCATGGAAGTCTGTAATAGGACCAGGAGGTCTGTAGACAATATACAGGTTGATAGTGCAGTTGTGGGAGAAGTATATTTGAGTGGGAGGTAGTCTGAGTTGTGGACCAATTTCCCTTCCACTTCTCTAATGGAGAGACTTTCTCTGGCAATGAGGGCTACACCCCCTCCTCTCTGGGGGGCCCGATCTTTCCTGAAGATGGTATACCCTTGTGGAAAAGCGAGAGATAGTGCTGGGCCTGAGGTCTCAGTGAGCCAGGTTTCAGTGATAATTAGGATATCGAGGTTGTTATTTATGATGAGGTCATTAATGTCTAAGGCATGGGCAGGTAGTGAGCGGGCGTTAACTAGGGCACACCTGAGGGTCGTCTTGGTCTTAGATGATGTGGAGGAATCATGCAGAGGGGCAGCGGAGGGCAGGGTGAACATGGGAGCATCACTAGTGGGCAGCACTTCATTAATCACAAGGGCCACAGAGGGCTTAGACAGCATAGCAGCATGGGTAATGGGCTTCACAATACCTTCATTAATGGGCAGCACGTCATTAAACACAGCGGCCACAGAGGGCTTAGACAGCGTAGCAGCATGGGTAATGGGCATCACAATGCCATCAGTAATGGGCAGCACATCATTAAACACATGGGCCACAGAGGGCTTAGACAGCGTAGCAGCATGGGTAATGGGCATCACAATACCATCAATAATGGGCAGCACATCATTAAACACATGGGCCACAGGGGGCTTGGGCATAGCCAGCATAGCAGCGTCAATGGTGGGCAGCATATTGTGGGGCATAGGGGACACAGAGGCCATGGGCGTGGTATGACCAGATATCAGAGTAGTGCGCATAGTGCCCGCAGGATGCTCAGGTACTGGGAGCGTGGTGGTCCCAATGTTTTTGTTTCTTATAAATACTGGTGATTGGACCTCAGGAAAAGTCGCTGTGAGGGTTCGGGTCTCAGTGCAGTATAGGGCTAGGTGCGGGCGTGCTGACGATGAGGCGCATCGGTAACCTAATCTTAGGTCATGTAAGATAAGGTTGGGCGTGAGGTGTGCCTGCAAGTGAGAGCGGGTGCGCGATCGCAGCCGTGCATTTCTGTGGCAGGCAGAGAGAGGGACTGGTTCCCCTTGCTAGGGGCGCATAGCCGTAATTGTAGTTTTTAGAGACTTACCTTTACACAAGGTGCTTTGCAGTGCCTCCCACGCCGTCGAGCAGTGGAGAGCTGCAGAGAGGGGGGAAGTCCTTTTGCCTTGGCCTTCTCCCGGTGGCTTCGCCTGTCGGCCTCCTCCCACTCCATTTAAAGCAGGAGGGGAGGGGCTGGCAAGCTGTGTGTGCCAATGGCGGCGCTGAACAGCAGGGCAGGTCTTCGCAGGAATTTTCTTCTGGTTACTGGGCTCGGGATGGTTGTCGTCAGTTGCCTGGGCAACCTGGTCGGCCATCTCCTGGCCAGGCCCACGCACAGACCACGCGTGCTGGCGGTGTAGCGGCCGCAAAGGGGGAACAGCTGAGGGCTTCTCCGGATGCGTGGAGTCGTGATTCTTGAAAGCAGGCAGACTTCCTCGCAGCGGAGCTGCAGAGAGGGGGGAAGTCCTTTTGCCTTGGCCTACTCCCGGCTGCTTCGCCTGTCGGCCTCCTCCCACTCCATTTAAAGCAGGAGGGGAGGGGCTGGCAAGCTGTACCAACACACCAGATATCCATGAGAGACATCAGTATCGTGGAATTTGTTTCAGACCAAAGGACCAACTGGGTCATACTTCATTTGGCTGCTCAAGCCAAGAAAGATCTAATCTTATCTCTGAAGGACACATTCCTCCCATTAGGCTATGAGATTAGTAACTTCCAGTAATGGATAAAATCAAACTGGAGAGAAGCAACGATCCCAAGGGAATCATCGAAGAAGAGTACAACTGAAAACCCTCAAAGGAAATTGAGCACTATTGAGGAAAGAGTCTCCCTGCCCATAAAAGAAAATCTGTTATCCCTGAAATATACAATAGATAAACAGGGAAAAAGGAGAGACATGAAAAGATCGTAATAAGCTGTGGTAATTGTTGAGGAAGGATCATGGGGCTGTATAGCGGGTACTCTGAGTAGTGGTCAGGGAAATTAGATCAATTTCGGGGGTGTGGGGGAGCCTTTAAGGATAGCCTCCTGGAACACAAGGGGTTGCGGCTACTCTTTTCAAAAAGAATTTCAGATCTAGAGAGATTTGATGTGTTGTGTTTCCACGAGACTTGGCTGAGGACTATGCCCCTATGCGATGGATATGCCGCCTTTCTGAACCCGGCCCCAAAGGGGATAACTGGCCGACCGTATTCGGGTCTCCTAACTCTTGTTAAATTGGATTTGGATCAGACCATCACAAAAGTTGAATGTCCTAATCCTTATGTACAGGTTATGGTATTGGAACAGAAGCCAAAGACTCAGCAAACCTCGCTACTTATAATCAACATTTATTGGTGAGTAAATATGCACAAGGAAATTAAGTTAATGGAGTCCATTGGAAAGGCAATTGATGAAGCGATGTGGGAAAGGGAAGATGCAAAAGTTATTATTTGTGGTGACCTAAATATTAAACTACTGAGTAAGAAGGGCCATCCACTGAATAAGAGTGAATGGAATGCAAGGGAAAGGGAATGGATGAGTATCATGGAACCAAGGAATATGCTCATGCTTAATGGCCAAACACCAAGGGATATGCAAAGGAAATGTACATGGAAACGCGGGGAGCAGGAATCATGTATCGACTTTTGCTTTGTCTCTGGAAATTTAAGAGAGAATGTGTAGACTCTTACCATTATGCCACAGGAATTTAGTGACCATGACCTGTTGGCTATCTCCATTTAAAATAACATGGGAGCAAAAGTGAAAAAAAGAAATGGGCGAGGTGGAATTAGAAAGGGGAGGTAATCACCTTAGATTAAAACAGCATGAGGTGACGCTGATTGTAAGTCGATACATGGACTCTGCCCTAGCTGATCCTTCCTGGGTGGAGTATCAGGGTTTTCTCCAGGAATTTGGCCTACAAGGAGTGGGGAAAACTATAGAACAAGTGGGCCAGAAACATTAATATGATCAAGCCCTGGTAAAGAGGAGGCAATTGTTTCGGAAGTCTCTCAGGCAAATAAACAAAGAGGGGGATACATTAAAAAGAAACTAACCATTTGGCTAGTCAAACAGCAGTATAGAAACTGGTATATTAGCACTTGGATCATGAGAGCCCAAAGCGACGCAGAACATATGCTAAAAATGGTATGTGCTAAAAGCACTAGAAATTTGTGGGAACTGATAAATAAAGGTGGTTTCTTCAGACTAGGTAATATCATTAGCATGGTGTCTGAAATGGATTGGGTAGCTCTTTATACAACTCTGTTTGCAGACCCTGGGTGGGTAGTAAGTAAGGTGGAAGAGTCACAGCTCCAAACTTGGACGTTTGCCTTTGACGAACTGTACGCTGAGATGAGGATGAAGAATCTGAGTGTATCTCGAGCTGAGGGACCTGACGGTTTATCTAACCAGGAATTGAAAAAAAAACAGAAGCCAATGGAGTACATTTCTACCAATCCTTTTTGCCCAGATTATGATAAATAAAAAGATTTTATCACCTTGGAGAGAGGCAAATATAGTGCCCATCTTCCAAAAAAGGGGATAGGGCGGTGCCGAAATATTAACGCCCCATTGCCCTCCTAGGGTCTCGATAGGGAGACAAACTGGTTTTGTCAAGGGAGTAGGTACCACTCTAAACCTCTTTATTATTAACATCTTAAAAGAGAGGGCCCTAGAAACAGAAATGTGCCCATATCTAGCATTTATAGATCTTGAACATGCATTCGATGGAGTCATTAGGGAGAAGCTGTGGGCCAGGTTGAGAGCGTGGAATTGCCCTAAGAATTTGGTAGAGGCCATAGAGGCGCTCTATTCAAACACCTCGGTTAGGATTCGACCATCAGGTAAAGTTAATTTGCCACAAAAAATCTCTATTTACTGAGGCCTGAAGCAAGGGTGTGCATTGTCCCTGCTTCTGTCCAGCCTGTATATTGAAGATTTAGCTGATTCACAGAGGGATATTATCGCCTTCCCCCAAAAAATGTATGGTATAGCAGTGCCTTGTATAGTATTCGCTGATGACCTAAGGGGTCATTACGAGTTTGGAGGTAGCCATGTTGCTATTAGCGCCATAGCTACCTCCAAACTCGTGTCCGGGTCCAGGTTCCTTGAATGGAGACTTACCGGGTCATTCCAACCTTGGAGGACCCGATAAGTCCCCATTCAAAATTCCCATCCCCATTCCCATTCGAGCCCCCCTAGGGCTCAATGGGAATGGGGAAGGGAGCTAATAAAGGGCCCGTTAATAACAGGCCCGTTATTAGATCCCTTGTCCTTTAGCGGCTCCCGCTAAGGACGGCTGGTTTTACCAGCCGGCCTTAGTGGGACCCGCAAAGGGACCTCGTAATGCGGTGGTAAGGGGTTAACGGCACCGGCATCCTTACCAGCACCGTTAACCCCTTAACGCCAGCCTCGTAATGAGGCCCCTAGTCTTTTTGAACATAAAACCCATTGGTCTTCAGCGTAGGATTCATGCCTTTAATTCATACCTGAGCGAGAATGGCAGGAGTATGAATGTTGCAAAATCCAAGGTACTTAGAATGAAATCGGCCCACAAAAGAAAATGGAGAAATGTACGTGGAGAGTCAATACCGAGCCTCTTCAAGTGGTGGAAACCATGATTTATTTGGGGTTTGTTATAAATAGAAATGTGAATAATCAGGGGGCATTGAATACATCTGAGATCCAGATTGACTACACTAACAAACCAGGGAAGAGACTTCCAGAGGAAGCTTCGGAGATATACTATGATCCCCATTCTTTCCTTTTATAAAAAGACAATTGCACAAGTTCTAACTCACGGATCCGAGGCTATTTTACATCTGCCTTTGGTGAATATGGGAGAAATTAGAGGGCCAGTTCTGGCGGTCATTGTTGCGACTTCCCAATGCGGTACCTATGAGTATCATTAGACAAGAACTGAAGTTACAATCCATAGAATCCATGGTTCTATGGAAATCATATATGGCCCTATATAGCAAGTGTAGGTATGAAATAGATATAGCCCCTTTTGCGATTTTCGATCCTACTAAAGGAGGTCATGTTAAACATGTAATTCAGTGGAAATTGAAGGTGGAAAAGATCTTAGAACAGAATGATATCAGTATAAGTGATCTAGCTGCAAATCCAACCAAGATTAAGCGTAAATTGCAAGAACTGGATTGGATAAGTACAATGGAACAATGTGAACAAGTAAAACTGAGCTGTTCGAGAACAGCTGAAAAGAAAGGTTTAAATTCACTTCCAAGATATTTACAGCAGTTTCCATCCCAGCACTATCGTGATATGCTCCTTAGGTGCAGACTAAATAGTCTAGCCACAGGAGAAGTCCTGTGGGCTCGGAAAATGCCCGGCATAGAAAATGCCCAATGTAGTTTCTGTAAAGTCAAAGATACTGTGGAGACGTTGTGTCACTGGGTAACTGCCTGTGACTCCCTAAAAGAAATCAGAAAATTCTATCTGGCTGAGTATGGTATGGATGAAAGTACTCAGAGTTCAAATGATTGGTGGGCTTGGGTAACTATGGGAGAAAAGACTAGCCTAGTAATCATGGCATTGAAAATGATTGAAAGAGTTTGAAATATTAAGATCGAACTGAGTGAAAAGGAATAAGGAGAATGATTATGTGTCTCGTATATTTCCTTTTCATGAAACTGAGGAAGAAGAAATCCATGTAATGTGCTAGGATGATGTAATAATGTTAAAGGTTTATGTTGTTATGGCCATTAGTTGGTCATTTCTTTCTTCTTTTTAAACCAATAAAACATTTTAAAAAACAGTCAGCTGCAGTTGGTTGCAGCTCGAGGGAATCTACTGGCTCGAAAATTTCCTTTAAGGCAGACGCTGGTTGATGCTTGTCGATGCACTTCTAGCTTCTTCACTGGGCTTGTGTCTTCCTTTAAGGCGGATGGCCCAAAGCTGAGGAGAGAGTTGCAGGCACCAGTCTTGTCTTGGGTTTGGTTCAGAGTTTCTCTGGCACTTCCCACCTAGGGAGCTTGCTTGCAGAGCCTCACTGGGCATGCTGTGTACTGGCCCAATCTGTTCTGGAGCTGCTGGAGGGTCCTCTGGATTGAGTCTCCCTCTGTTCCCTGGGAGATGTTTAGAGGAGGGATCTTGCCGTCCTCTTTGGAAATCCTGGACTACCTTCACTGGCAGAAGCTGTAAGGCCGACATCAGTGATGTCATCAATGACATTTGTGATGTCATCTTTGATGTCCCGGGTGTTAGGCTTAGCAGTGCACGGTGGTGGCGTGAGTTATGGTTGCTTAGCTTACCATAACAGGCTAATTTCCAGGGTGTTTCGGTTTTACTTGGAACCATAACGTCCCTTTAACAATGTTTTTTCACTGAATTTGAAAGGTTTTTAGCAGCGCAACTTAACTATAACGTCCCTTTAACAAAGTTTTTTCACTGAATTTCATTGGTTTTTAGCAGCGCAACTTAACCATAACGTCCCTTTAGCAAAGTTTTTTCACTGAATTTCATAGGTTTTTAGCAGTGCAACTTAACCATAACGTCCCTTTAACAAGGTTTTTTCACTAAATTTCTTAGGTTTTTAGTAGTGCAACTTAACCATAACGTCCATTTAACAAAGTTTTTTCACTGAATTTAATAGGTTTTTAGTAGTGCAACTTAATAATAATGACTTTGACTTTATATACATGTCATATGGAACTGACTGAATCTCTTCTACTGTACTTGATGTCCGCGAACTCATTTAATGTTTGCGGACATGTTCGAAGAACAGTAGCACTACCTAAAAACTCTGGGGGGGTATGTTTGATTGTTATATCATAACATAGGAACATTTAACACATTCAAAAAGGAGCACACAAACACATTATATGTACTAATACATAAGAAATGTAACCTATATATACAACACACTAACCATTCATTTAAATGCACTATGTTCTAAAATGGAATATACCACAAGAAGATAAATTGGCTTCCAACATAATTACCTCACAAACACGACAGAACTGAGAACAAGAGCAGACCCACTGAGTACATAGGACATATCTTACCTGAAATAGTAAGTGTACTTAATTGTATTCATATATTTATAAACTTTCTGTATTAGATAAAATAATATATTATCTTTTTCTTTTTCTCACAGAAATGTCTAGTACTCTGGAATGGCTAGAGGAGCATTTCCCACATGAAGAAATGTCACAAGATAGTGAAACTAATGGTAAACACTTTATAATATAAACCATTTAATTATTATAATTATTTTGTATACATTTAACATATATATATATTTTTGTACAGAGCATACCAAAATAGAAAATACTTCAGAAAAACCTGTTATGGATAACACTTTTCACAGTATAGAAGAAAAAATGGATTTATTGTTGACTCATTTTAATAATTTGAAAACTTTTATGGAAGATCATTTTAAAACAAAAACCTCGTACCATTGCCCCACATGTACTTGTCCCTCCTCATCATATCGCAGTCAATTATCCCCAAACCCTCTCCATAACCCAAAACGTTTTGATGAGACTTCCATCCCTTCTTCACCTAATAACAATCATGTTGAAACCCTTAATTCTCCTGTTTTTGTTTCTGTTTCTGCCTCACCTTCTCTGTAATAAATTATTAATATATGTCAAATAAAGTTAAGTTTTTATACTGTGTTGTAAATAGTTTCATTTTTTGTTTTTTTAAACAATGTAGGTGTCCGCTGACAGTGCAGGTGTTCTGAAATGTTCGTAAATAAACGAAAATGGAGTTGTCCTGAAGAACACTATACCTGTTCGTACTGTTCGCTAGCAAGTTCAAACTGTTCTAAGAACACACGCAGTGTCCTGAAATGTTCGTAAAAAAAAATTAAAGTGTCCTAAAGAACACTATATCTTTCTGTAGTGTTCGCTATCAAGTTCAAACTGTTCTAAGAACACAATTGGTGTCCTAAAATGTTCGTACGTAAACGAAAATGGAGGTGTCCTGAAGAACACTATACATGTTCGTAGTGTTCGCTAGCAAGTTCAAACTGTTCTAAGAACACAATTGGTGTCCTGAAATGTTCGTACATAAACGAAAATGGAGCTGTCTTAAAGAACACTATACCTGTCCGTACTGTTCGCTAGCAAGTTGAAACTGTTCTAAGAACACAATTGGTGTCCTGAAATGTTCGTACATAAACGAAATTGGACGTGTCCTGAAGAACACTATATCTGTCCTTATTGTTCGCTAGTAAGTTTAAACTGTTCTAAGAACACCCGCAGTGTCCTGAAATGTTAGTTTCATGTGTGACGCATTTTTAATTACTTCAGGACCCGAACAGTGTCCGTAGAACATCAACGCGCATGCGCTAACCAATCTCCGTGCATTTGGTGTCCTGCGGACATGCGCTTCCTTCGCGGACTTGTTCGCGAACGGATCATATGACCGCGCCCACGCTGATCGCGTGTTCTGAATGCGGACACTGTTCATGTCCCCGAACAATTTAAAAGTACATTTTCAATTGATCCATATTATTTTTCAATAAAATCTCACCATGGCACAAGTCCCACACAGTAATACTGAGTTTCTACATACCTTTTGAAACTTTTCAAACTTTTTTTTGTGTTTGATCTGTCCGCGGACAGCGCGCATGTCTGCAGACCGCGCACAAGCTTATTCTCATTGTGTTTCTGGCTATTCTTCAGAACACAGCGATTTTTGCTGCCACCTGCAGATTACACCATCATCGAGATGGCATCCCTGGCTGCTGAACTGCCACCTGGTGCTGCACCTGCTTCAGCACCACCCCCACCCCCTCCACCATAACCACCTCCCCAAGGGCCTGAAGAGGGGAATAGGAGTGAGGATGCAGAGGAGGAAGAAGAGGATGATGAGAATGAGGTAGAGGAAATCCCTACTACCCGCACTAGGCGTGAGTCTTGGGTGTGGCGGTTATTTACCATTCATAGGAATGGTCCTAAGGCTCGTGCGAACCGTGTTACCTGCAATGAGTGCAAAATGATACTCAGTCGCGGGAAGCACGGTAAGTACAGCTTTGGGACCACTACTATCAAGCGACACCTGAGGAAATTTCACTCTGGGGCTATTCGCAGGGTTGTACCTTGCGAAGAACGTAGCAGGTTGATTTCCTCCACTTCATCCTCTGTTTCTGATCCTGTCACCACAAGGACCACCTCTGTTGGACAGCGTCTTCCTCAAGCTGCCTCACAGGCCATACAGAATGCTAATGACCCTTACCTTTCGGGGGTCACAGTTGTATGTATGTACTGTGACACAGTACTCTGCAGGGGGGAGCGCCTTCGTAGTGCTTTTGAGACTATCGTCTCAGAGCATGAGAAGATCTGCTCACTACCCAAATAAAACCCACTCTACATCTTCTTCTCTCAGCTGGCCCTTTCTTATCCCTGTGGTTGGTGTCCCCCCTTTACCTTCCTTTCCCCTTCTCTCCTAGTGTGTCGTGTATAAAAAACCAAAAAAATACAAAATATCAAAAATCCCCCCAAAAATAAGGCTCTTTTCAGAGCCGCCTTTCACAGTTAAAAAATAGAAGTGCAAATAAATGATGCAGGGCCCTTTGTATTTTTTAGAAGTCTGCGGACAGTTCGCGAACATTTAAAAAATTGGGTTGCTACCCTATCACAAATATTGCAATTTTCTCTTTGAGGAAGTGGTGGCTCTGAAAAGAGCCTTTGGGAGGTGTTTGTAAGTCAAAAATTATAAATGCTTAAAACTTACTTCAAAATGGATGTTGTAATTCCAAAAAAGGTCGCAATGCATTGTGTACATTTCTCAGAAAAATCTGATTGCCACCATAAGTAAGATGGACTCCATCTCTGCGAAAAATGTTTGTACTACGAAACAGAATATTTTCATTGTGAAAAGAAGACATGCCAAAATCTTTTAGAAAGGCACAAACAGCTTTATTAACATTGCGCCTTGCTTTTTCCATTTGTGGACCAAATGAAGAAGAACGAAGCCACATTTGTCTCTGCGCAATCTGTGAAAATATCACTTGAGAATTAGGAAACATGTCCATAACCTTCCCAAGTCCTTCTTTCATAGCAAATTGCAAAAAAATTCCAGTCATATGTCCTAAACTGTTCCCTCCACAATGAATTACAATTATGTCTGGATGTTGCTCTGTCTCCAAAGTAGCACAGAGAGGTAGCAAGTCCAACCACTTCATTCCACGTACTCCATGCCAGTGTACTTCCACATGTGGGAATCCAAGATCTACAGCTACTCCAGAGCTTTCTGCATGCACCTTCAACCAATATATCCATGAATCTCCCAAAATCCATACAATCTTTTTCCTAAAACACACAGACATAGCTATCTGTTGTTCTCTCAGCAAAAACAGTATATGACAAACTCTCTTCTGGCACAACACACCCAATAAACTTTCCTGACCAATCCCTTTCAGTACTCATTCTCATTTGCATGACTTCTGAACCCAAAAATCCCCGGATGTAACTCCCGATGTCCGTGAACTACAGCCATGTCCGCGGACATATCGTAACATGAACAGCCCTTCTACCATTTTCACTTCACTCTCTCTGCCATTCCCTCATTGGATGTAGCTAAGAAGTCACATGACCATGCACCAATCACATTCAAGACCTCTACATCTAACTGCATCATCATAGATCAGCACTGCAAATGTACTGTGAATCTCTCTGAGTACAAGTGTCATGTCATTGGCAAGCACCATCTACCAGAAATACTGTACAAGTCTCCAAGGTTTCTACTTGCAGCTCCATGCATATCCATATGCATGAACACAAACTTCAGGTATGCATATTTTCTGTACAGTAGATGAACACATTTTCAAACAGACTTTTAGCTTGTGTAATCTGTAAAATGAATTTACTGTATTTTTTTCAATTTCCTAAAATCAACTACCACTTATAAACCTTTATACTATTTACTTTCTTTATACACACACACTCAAATCATGTTAAACTAACATTTTTTAATGAAATATATAGACTACATATATTCAAACAAAATTGCATGCAAGCACAATCTATGTTTAAATCTTTAAAAAAATACTTATACAATTTCATATTTTTTTGTTTTTTATTTATTTATTTACTTAATTACTTTAATTAGACATGACATTGAGGCGCTATTACCTAGAACAGCTTAGTTACAGAAATAGTGGTATTCACTGGTATATTATAAATTTCACAAGACATAGTAAAGATATTTTTTTTGCTACAGTTAGTCATTCAATACAATTTGTTCATTAAGAACATATCATATGTACTGAACTGATGCAATGTATCTTATGTAAATAAATTCGTTTAATGGTTTTAAAGAATTAGACGCTGAGGATTTCAATTTAAAAAATCAATATCTAAATTAAAAACAGTGCTATATACAAAGTTACTAATTTGAAGCTTTTACAATTGCAGTGAAGACCAGTCTCCTGAAAAGAAGCAGCCAAATTCGAAGAACAAAGAAGAACTAAGAAGTTACCTGTTAATTTAAGAAAAAAGTAAGTAGAATATCACCATAATATTTGTATTATTACTCAAACATACTGTAAAGTTAATACAAGCTATTTCTGTGCCTAAAAATAGAGATTGTGTACCATTTTGTCCAAAAATCTCCATGTCTTAACAGCGATTTACAGCCAGAATGGCCCACAAATTCCTATTTTTGGACACACAAATTACCCAACTGAACCGCTACAATGTTCATATTATAGAACAAACAACTGTTTTAATTGTATACATTAGATTTACTATTTGTACTTTTCCACACCACTAGCTTACTTTTTTTTTGTCATCTGAACCCCAGTTTAGTAACACATAAATTCAAGAATAACTATCCCTACTAGTTGTAGTTCCCAATGCACAATCACACACCATTACATACATCTTTATCATCTTACTCAAACACTCATGCACACAGCACACATACATTGCAGAACACCCCAACCCATACCTTCTTTATTTTTTTCAACAGACCCTAAAGAATGCCTACCAAAAGTCAAGTCCGTAGAAAGCAACGCAGAAGTAGAGCAAATTAAAATAAAAGTGTCCAACATAAGCATCCATCTCTAGCAGAATTTTTTTTAAAAGTTGAAACAAAACAGCTAATACAGTAATTTAGTGAAACACAAGAAGTTTTAAGTACAAAAACTTTGCCTACGCTATCAAAATATAAAACAAACCAAAAAACAATTAACAGAAAATCAGCTATCACTACAGATAAAACTACTTCTTTAAATTGTAATATAGTACAAAGTAAGCATACCAAGAAAAGTATTTTAGCCAAAATGTACCGTCACAAAGTCCTTCAAAATCTTATAAAAACAGGAGAGAAATCAGGTTCAATGCTTAAAACCTATCGTAGGAAATTAATCTTAGAAGCGTTGATGGACAGTGCAATTCTTCTCAAAAGAAAGTTATTTATTTTACTGTTAAAAAAAATGAAACCACTAACAAAACTAATAACTAAATTACATTAAAGACTTCTCAATAAGCGAAATGTCAACAGAAAGAACTTCTTAAGTATCTGCGGAGGTGAATGGAATCACACTACGAGCACAGAACCATATTTTAATGAAGAAGCGTACAAACAAAAGCAAACAAATACAATTGCCATACATAGCAGTGGTCGAGGTTATGAAAAAGTGAATAATACCATAATGGAACAAGAAGTACTCCTCACAAAAATATGCCCTGAAAACCTAGAATTACCCCTCTATTCAACTGAATCAGAACGTCTAGTGTACAAATGGCCATGCATGTCAATGTGTAACATTCCCAAACAATGTTTCACATCTTTATGCCAATTCCTCAATAAATATGTAAAAAGCAAAGACAAAATCAAAATTAAATTACTGCAAAATATGGATACCTATCCAGTGCGCAAGTACACAGGACTACAAGGACATTCATTGGCCTGCATTACAGGACCTACTTGTAAAACCACTTTCCATGATATCAAAAGGATATCAATACATCATTCAACTATAAGAAATCTAGTCTATAAACTGTACTATGCTAATAGTCCTGCTTTAGCACTAGCAAATTTAAATAACATCCTTCTACATGGTACAGCAAAAGACCTACTTGAAGAAATTGACTATATCCAGAAAAAATATTTTGGAAGTGAAAGCCATTTACAGAATGATATAGCTTTAAACCAATTAAGCAACAATTCTACACATGGCAACCTTTTGCTAAACACATACAAAAAAGAAATGCTAGAATTTAAAAGTACATCAGCTGAAGTACCAAACCATGTATGTGTATGTTGCCGTAGAACATTTTATAAAAGTAACACAAAAACTGTAGACCTATCATACAAAATAGAAGACAATGGGCCTCATTACAACCCTGGCGTTAAGGGGTTAACCGCCGTAAAAGGCTGTGGCGCCGTTAAACCCTTAACGCCAGATTCCCACTTTAACGCCTGCTTTTTGCAGGCGTTAAAGTCCAAGGCGCTAAGCGACCTTGGTGCTAATTACGGCACCGTAATTTACGGTGCCGTAATTAGCGCCTTCCCCATCCCCATTGAGCCCTATGGGGCAAAAATAGGAATGGGGAAAGGGCAATGGTGAATGGGGATTTACCGCCCCGCCAACCTTGGAATGGGGCGTTAAATCCGCCCTCCACCATGGAGGAATCCAGCATGGACCATGGTGCTATTAGCACCATGGTCCAACGCCAGGGTTGTAATGAGGCCCAATGAAGATTCTAAATGGTTTGAATTAGCATTCTACCTTGTAGCAGAAAACAAATACGAAATAACTGAGCCCTTAATACTTTGCAGTTACTGCACTACACAACTTGACAACAACCAAACTCCTTCACGTGCTATCACAAATAATTTGGAATTATACCCAGTACCAAAACCCCTACAACAACTTAATTTATATGAGAGCATCATAATTCAAAGAGTACACCCATTTCAAGCAATAATATGCCTTCAACCAAAAACAGCAAAATTACCTCCCTCTGAATTGGTAAAAGGCATTCATGGAAAAGTAGTTTATTTACCATTAGATCTAAAAGAAAATGTGCATACTCTAGGAGTGCAACGTCCAATGCAGCAATCTTTAATTATCTTAGTAAATGGAGTACCTACAAAAGAAAGACAAATATGGCAACAGCTGGTAGATTTACATAAAGTTAGACAAGCCTTCCAATATCTTAACGAGAATAATGAATATTACAAAGAAATTAATATTGAAGAAAACTTGAAAGATACAACTGAAATAATTCAAGAAACACAAGAAGCTGGTCAATTTGAGCTACTAGATCCTGCTACAATATCAAATACTTTAGACCATTATACAATTCATCCTTTGCACTCTAATGACACCATACATACCAAATGCGTCAAACAAAAGGATCGCCAATCAGCATATGGCAAAAAAGTATAGAAGCACATGCTTTTCCTCTACTCTTTCCTACTGGCAAAGGAGGAAGGTATGATGATAGACCTATTCAAATATCAGCTTCAGAATACCGCTAATAACGGATGTATTCTGAAGATCCCAGATTTAGACAAAATGTGGAATACATATTCCACCTACTCTTTGAAAATGAACTAGCAACTTTATGTTAGGGAGTTGCACACATATTAAAATCAGGATCACACTTTCAAAATATGACAGCTACACAATTATTAGAAAAAGTGCAACAAAAGGATGAGGTTTTACAATCAAATATTACAAATGTATTAGCAAATATGCGTGGTACTAAAGAGTACTGGTTTCGACGTCATGGAGATGTACGTTGTATGATCAGAAACCTTGGCCCACCCACTTAGTTTGTTACATTAAGTTGTGCAGAATATGCATGGGAAGATTTACATGATTTCCTACGCATATCAAATAAAAACAAAACAAACATAGATATACTAACACCTGGAGAACTTTGTTCTTTGGATCCTGTTAATGTTTCAAGATATTTTCACCATCGCTTCATTGCTATGCTACATTTTATTTGTAATAAAACTGTTCCTCCCCTTGGAGAAGTGCAACACTTCTTTTGGAGAAAAGAATACCAAGCCAGAGGAGCACCACATATACACATGCTTTTATGGATTAAAGATGCTCCTACATTTGGTCAAGACAGTGATGGCACTGTTTTACAGTTTATTGAAAAATATGTCACTTGTGAAATTCCATCAGAAGCCACAAATAGTGATCTTCATGCACAAATTTTACAATTTCAAAGACACAAATGTGGAAAATATTGTCGTCGCAAATACAAAAACAAAGGGAAATACTACACCAAATGCTGATTTGGTTTCCCTAGACCAGTTACAAATACAGGTCAAGTGAACAACCTCATGTCTTCAGTTAGACATAGTGTTAAAGGTAAGTCACCTAAAAATACATATTACATAAAAAGAAAAGAAGAAGAAAAATGTATCAATGATTATAATGCAATCATTGCCCACTTATGGAATGCAAACATAGATGTGCAGTACATTGCAGACAATTCTACTGCAGTTGCAGGATATGTCACAGCATACTTAACTAAAGCAGAAAAGACAGAGCTCCAAGACCTCTGGAATGTCCTGTCATCAGATAAAACAGTGTCTCAGAAATTATACAGCTTGGGCATAAAAATGCTCACCCATAGAGAATGTGGATCATATGAAGCAGCTGATCGTTTAACTGGTGCTGCATTGTATGGTAAATCTGAAAATATAGTATGGCTAAGTCTTGGTCCAGCTAAATCTAGAAAAAGAGTTCTAAAATCATATGAAGATATAGAAACAATAGCCAAAAGTGATCCCAACAGCCAAGACATTTTAAAAAACAATTTATTGGACACATACTACCCAAACAGAAGTAATACTTTGGAAAACATGTGTCTATACCACATAGCCCAAAACTACACATACAAAAATAATATGAAACCTGATGAAAAAAAAGGTAAATATAGAGTGATACACTGTGAAGGCAGCTTAGTTAAACTCACTAAACCAAATTTAATTAATCATATCAAATTGTCATTAAAGACTCCGCAACATAAAGAAGTATATTACATGTCCCTGCTACAACTCTTCAAACCATGGAGAAAAGAAGAACAAATACTAGATAAAAATGACTCATATGAGGATGCTTTCAAAGCAAATGAAAGCACTATAACTGATGTAAACTTTACACAGTACAAAACAATGTTGCACAATGAACAGCAACACGAAGAAGAACTCCAAGCCCAACTAAATAAGGACACTACTGACAGTAGTCAACCTTCTGTAACAGGAAGGCAAGAACTACTGGGAGAACCACTAATAATAAATGAGGCAGAATTAGCTATGATAGAAGTAGAAAACACCATGTGTCAGTATGAAGATAAAGAAGACTTAACTATACTACAATCAAAACTAAACGAGCAACGTAGCATTTTTCAAGAAGTAACAAAACAAATTGCACATGGTGTAAAACATGAAAATAAAGAATGTTCCTGCCATAATTATAAACTTATACTACTGTACGTCAGTGGTGAAGCTGGTCCTGGCAAAACATTCCTAATCAAAATCATTAGTAAGTTCCTTCAACAATTGACAAACAACAAACTGTCAGCTGTTGTCACTGCCACCACAGGTTTAGCTGCCTACAACATAGGTGGTGTTACATTACACCGATTACTAGTATTACCATTAGAACACCAGAACAAATTAGACTATTACAAACTTTCTGCAGAAGCTGCAATGGAACTACGCAGAGTATTGAAACTAATGAAAATGCTACTAATAGATGAAGTGAGCATGGTCTCCAAACTGATGTTAGCTTTGATTAACCTCAGATTACAAGAAGTACTCAAAACAGACTATGAAGAGCTATTTGCAGGAAAACACATTATTGTTTTTGGAGATCTGCTTCAATTAACACCAGTAAAAGGTGAGCCTATTTTTAAAACATTAGGACACAAACTCTGCCCTAAAACTGTTGGCAGCATTGGAAATGTCAACCTTTGGCAACATTTCCAATTGTCAGGAATCTGTGGAAAGGCCGAGGACGGCGCTTGGTGCTTTGCAGGAGGAGATAAACTACATTTCCCATTAGGCTTTAGGAAGTGTGTAGTTCTCCTCGATCGCGCGCGGCACCAGCTGCTCATTAGCAGCAACTGTTAAAACCCGCCGCCGCCCGTGCCTCGGTGCAGGTAATTACTGATTATCAGCATGGGCGGCGGCAGTGTAGGAGCAGGCATGTGGGAGCATATCGGACGCCGAAGGACTTATTGAGCTTCCCTCCTCCCCGGGCCTCGACGGTAACGCTGAAGAAACAAGAAAGTCTGTCGCGGGCTACAGCGGGGAAGCGGCTCTTACTACACGGTGTTGGGCATCGCTCTTCAGGGTCCGGATGTCCTCGTGAGGCATCCGGGCCATCAGTTAAGTGTTTTTGGACCTCAGTGCTTTCATTCTGGGGTTATAATACGTTGATGTTCATGTATTGATTTATTATCCAAATATGCAGTGAGTGTGTGAGGTAACACGCTCTAGGATACAAGTTCCACGTGATTCACGCCATGTGGGAGAAAACATGTTATAAGAACTCAGGACTGATACAACAGTGCCCAAGGGGCAGATTATCCTAATGTGCATGTAATTGGAATAAGTCTTTGGAGTCCACTTATCACAAGGGCCTGTTATGTGTTATGTTTGTTTCAAAGACTCTGTTGTGGTTTCATTGTGCCCAACGGGCCATGTGTCTTGTATCTTCATGAAAGGAACAACCCTTGTTTGTGACATTTTGCGTGTAAACCATTTTATGTGTGTGTTTTCATATATTACTGTTCCCAGTAACATGTTACGTTCAAGGTCTGTGTTCTGGGTTAGGACTTGTAAAGCCACCATGGTTATAATGTAGCAGGTTCACTTCAGGAATAAGAGATTAGGCTAGGTGATTAAGAATTAGGATTTCGGGTACAGGAGTATTGCTGTTGTATGTATTTGTTTGTTATGTTCCCCTCCTTTCCTTGTCACTCCATCCCCTTTCCCTAACTCCATCTTCCCCCCATTGGCTGCCACGTGGCTTCCTGTGATATACGTTCAGGCGCCCGTGCCAACCACGGTGGGAGGGGTCAATCTATTTGGCTTCTGTGGTTCGGAGGAGGGGATCGAGATCCCTACTCCCTATAAGTTTTGACAGAATTACCTGCCCCCGATTTCGGGGTAATTGAACCACCCAGGCCAAATGGATACGAATCCTCCCTCTTTAGCGGATGTGCTCAAGGCACTACAGGACATACAAGTAGAATTGGTACAGACTAGACAGGAGTCGAGTATATTGAAAGCTCAGGTACAGGGTTTGGTCGCACAAGGCACCCCGCTTGATGGGGCGGGAACCTCTACTGGAGGGCAAACTGGTAGAGCCACGTCTACTGTGATTGTGCAGCCCTCTAGTAGTGTGCCCTTAGCCACACCTGAAAGATTCACAGGAGACCCTAAGAAATACATGACCTTTTTAACACAGAGCCGACTTCATTTTTTGTGTAAACCTAAGGCGTTTGAGACAGTACAAGCTAGAACGGCATTTGTTATTTCCTATTTAACGGGAGATGCGGCAGCATGGGCAATGCCTTTGGTGTAAAAGGATGATCCTTTATTATATGATTGGGATGGGTTTCTAGTGGAATTTGGAAGGTTATTTGACCGCCGGGAGGTTTCTTTGGCTCAAGACAAAGAATTGTTAGCTTTAAGACAAGGAACACGCGACTTGGTTTCGTATGTTACACAATTTAACAGGTTGGTTATTGAGACAGATTGGCCTGAAAAGAAACAGACTGTGTTGTTTTATCAAGGGCTCAAAGAGGAGTTGAAGGATGCTATCGCTCAAGTAGAACCCCAGCCCATGACATGTACCGCCATGATTGATTTAGCTCTAAGATTGGATCACCGTATTGTAGAGCGCAGGGGTGAGAAGAAGAGACCAGAAGTGTTGCCTTTTGCTAGATTGGATCGGGGTAAGGGAAACAGGAATACAGAAGGAGAACCCATGCAAATTGGTGGAATAAGGAGGCCTTTGTCTGTTGCAGAGAAGGAGCAATGAAGGGCTAATAATTTGTGCCTCTATTGTGGACAACCAGGACATTTTATTAGAACTTGCCCGAATACTCCCAAGAAAGGAGCAGGGGTTGATAGAAACAAGGTTGAGTCGGGAAAAGGATTGGGCCGGCCTTAGGGAGAACTCAGGCGACAGGCCCAGACACAACTAGGTTAACCAATTGGAGTGCAAATACGACAGGGAAAAGAAATTCACATTTGTACATTCTGGTGACTTTACTGTTTGCCTGTACTAAGCAGCTAGTGTCTGCAATGGTGGATTCAGGCGCCACTGGTAATTTCATTGACATTGGTTTGGCGAAAAGATTGTGTTTACCATTGAAGGAAAAATCTCAGGTTGAGGGAGTACAATCAGTGGATGGTTCACCATTGGTTTCAGGACCCATTTGTCAACAAACTGAGTCGCTTATAATGAGGTGTGAGTCTGGACATACAGAGGAAATTGTCTTTGATTTAATTGCGGCACCTCAATTTGGGCTCATTTTGGGTATGCCTTGGTTGCTTAAGCACAATCCCAGGATTGATTGGATTAAGCTGGAGGTGGTTTTTGCAGGAGTGGAATGTGAGGGTCACATTGAGGAAGAGGTGAGACCCGCATTGTATTTGGCAGATCAAGTGGCAGAACCACAAAGGGTGGGAGCAATGGCTGTGAGTATCCCAAATCAGTACCAAGATTTAGCTAAGATATTCGACAAAGGGGGAGCAGACAAGTTACCACCCCATAGATCTTATGATTGTGTAATTGATTTGGAACCAGGCGCTAAGTTACCTTGCAGTAGAATCTATGCGTTGACTGAAAAAGAAAACCAGCATTTACGTGAATATCTGGATGACATGTTAAATAAGGGATTTATTAGACATTCCACCTCACCTGTGTCGTCACCCTTATTTTTTGTTCCAAAGAAAGAGGGAACACGTAGGGCATGCATTGACTATAGAGCATTGAATAAGGTGACAGTAAAAAATAGGTACCCCTTGCCTTTGATTTCAGTGTTATTAGATCAAGTAAAGACAGCAGTGGTTTACACCAAATTGGATTTGACAGGGGCTTATCATTTGATCCGTGTGAAAGCAGGGGATGAGTGGAAGACAGCTTTCAGGACTAAGTTTGGTTTGTTTGAATACCTGGTGATGCCTTTTGGTTTATGTAATGCTCCTGCAGCATTCCAATACTTTATGCAGGAAGTGTTGAGTGAGTTTCTAGATCAGTTTGTTTCTAGATCAGTTTGTTATAGTTTATATTGATGACATTTTGATTTATTCATCTTCTGAAGAGCAGCATCGAGATCATGTAAGAGCAGTGTTAAAAAGATTACAAGACCACCAGTTGTATGTAAAACTGGAAAAATGTGCTTTTCATACCACTCAAGTGGAATTCCTTGGTTTTATTTTGACTCCCTCTGGTATTGTGATGGACAAAAAGAAAGTACAAGCAGTTACGGAATGGCCAGCGCCTCAATGTATCAAAGATATCCAATCCTTTTTGGGTTTTGCAAATTTTTATAGGCGCTTTATTTCAAACTTTTCACAAATGTTACACCTATTACCAAATTATTAAGGAAGGCCACTAAATTTGATTGGAATTATGAGGCAGAAGTAGCTTTTCAAGAGTTAAAGAAAGCATTTACATCAGCTCCGGTATTGTGACACCCTAATCCGGAAAAACCTTTCCAAGTGGAAACAGATGCTTCCAATGTGGCTGTGGGAGCTATATTGTCTCAAAAGGATGAAGAAGGAGTATGGCATCCTGTAGCTTTCTACTCTCGCAAGCTTACTAGCTGTGAACAAAATTATTCAATCACCGATAAAGAGTTATTGGCAATTAGAGCAGCTTTTTTGGAGTGGCAACATTATTTGCTGGGGGCCAAATATCAGGTTACAGTGGTCACTGATCATAAGAACTTGCAATATTTCAAGACAGCGCATACATTAAGTCCAAGGCAGTTAAGATGGTCACAGTACTTTAATGAGTTCAATTTTATAGTCACTTTTAGACCAGGAAGAAAAAATGGAAAAGCTGACGCTCTATCTAGGCAGCAAAATATGGAAAGCATGATAACTGAAGTTAAGACTATCATTCCTGCGGAAAAGGTAGTAGGAGCGATAATGACTCAGTTACTGAGACAAGTCAAACAGGAAATGAAAGGAAAGGTCAAATTGAAATGGGGAGAGAATTCCGCAGAAACATTCCACAAGGGGCTTCCCTATTATGCAGGGAAATTGTTTTTACCGACGCTCGCTTTACAAAGGAAGGCGATGCATTGGTGTCATAATTCACCTTTAGCAGGACATTCAGGAAGCAAAAAGACACAAGGGTTGCTGGAGAAATATTTCTGGTGGCCAAAGTTAAGACAAGATTCTATTAAATATATTCAAGAGTGCGAAACCTGTGTACGCAGTAAGTCAGATCACCAAAAGAAATCAGGGTTACTTCAGCCGCTACCTACTCCGGAGAAGGTTTGGACACATATATCCATGGATTTCATCACTGATTTGCCTCCGGATAATCAGTATGACACAATCTGGGTGGTGGTGGATTATCTCTCTAAACAAGCCCACTTCGTACCTTGTAAAGGTATTCCTGGAGCAGGCAGATTGGCAGAATTGTTTTTACATGTGGTCAGATTACATGGTTTGCCTCAAAGTATTGTATCTGATAGAGGTCCACAATTTACTTCCAAATTTTGGCGTGGAGTGTGCGTTGTCTACCAGTTATCACCCACAGACAGACGGACAAACTGAGAGAGTCAATCAGACGCTTGAACAATATTTACAATGTTATTTAAGTGATGGTCGTGAATCGTGGGTACAATCTTTATGGTTGGCTGAGTTCACTTATAATAACACTGAACATGCCTCGTTGGGAATGTCTCCAAATGTATGTTTGTATGGTCAGACACAGAATATGTTACCAGAACATCTACCTGACATGGAGAATATCCCTATGCTTCAGGATAGAAAAGAGTTACTATTACAACTCAGACAGAAAGCACAAGCCAATTTAGATCAGGCTAAGAAACAATATAAGAAATATGCCGACAGAAATAGGCGGGAGGCTCCTCAGTATAAAGTGGGGGATAAGGTATGGCTTTTGACACACAATCTGCCTTTAAAGGGACCCCGGAAATTTGCCCCCAGGTTTATTGGCCCCTACGAAATTGTGAAATGTATTTCTACAGTGGCATGTAAACTAAAGTTGCCTCACATGTTAAAGATACATCCAGTGTTCCATGTGTCTCTGCTTAAACCCGCAGCTCCGGGAACGCGAGTACAGAGACCACCAGCAATTATTAAGGATGGGCAGTCAGAATATGAAGTCAAGAAGATACTGGACTCAAGATGGAGACAGAAGCAGTTATGGTATCTCATACAGTGGGTAGGATATGGACCTGAGGATTGTTCATGGGAACCGGCCAGTGCGGTGCATGCACCTAAATTGGTTCGACAGTTTCATTTGCAGCAGGCAGAGAAGACAAAACTTGGAAGGGGCCTTAAGAGAGGAGGTACTGTCAGGAATCTGTGGAAAGGCCGAGGACGGCGCTTGGTGCTTTGCAGGAGGAGATAAACTACATTTCCCATTAGGCTTTAGGAAGTGTGTAGTTCTCCTCGATCGCGCGCGGCACCAGCTGCTCATTAGCAGCAACTGTTAAAACCCGCCGCCGCCCGTGCCTCGGTGCAGGTAATTACTGATTATCAGCATGGGCGGCGGCAGTGTAGGAGCAGGCATGTGGGAGCATATCGGACGCCGAAGGACTTATTGAGCTTCCCTCCTCCCCGGGCCTCGACGGTAACGCTGAAGAAACAAGAAAGTCTGTCGCGGGCTACGGCGGGGAAGCGGCTCTTACTACACAGTGTTGGGCATCGCTCTTCAGGGTCCGGATGTCCTCGTGAGGCATCCGGGCCATCAGTTAAGTGTTTTTGGACCTCAGTGCTTTCCTTCTGGGGTTATAATACGTTGATGTTCATGTATTGATTTATTATCCAAATATGCAGTGAGCGTGTGAGGTAACACGCTCTAGGATACAAGTTCCGCGTGATTCACGCCATGTGGGAGAAAACATGTTATAAGAACTCAGGACTGATACAACAGTGCCCAAGGGGCAGATTATCCTAATGTGCATGTAATTGGAATAAGTCTTTGGAGTCCACTTATCACAAGGGCCTGTTATGTGTTATGTTTGTTTCAAAGACTCTGTTGTGGTTTCATTGTGCCCAACGGGCCATGTGTCTTGTATCTTCATGAAAGGAACAACCCTTGTTTGTGACATTTTGCGTGTAAACCATCTTATGTGTGTGTTTTCATATATTACTGTTCCCAGTAACATGTTACGTTCAAGGTCTGTGTTCTGGGTTAGGACTTGTAAAGCCACCATGGTTATAATGTAGCAGGTTCACTTCAGGAATAAGAGATTAGGCTAGGTGATTAAGAATTAGGATTTCGGGTACAGGAGTATTGCTGTTGTATGTATTTGTTTGTTATGTTCCCCTCCTTTCCTTGTCACTCCATCCCCTTTCCCTAACTCCATCTTCCCCCCATTGGCTGCCACGTGGCTTCCTGTGATATACGTTCAGGCGCCCGTGCCAACCACGGTGGGAGGGGTCAATCTATTTGGCTTCTGTGGTTCGGAGGAGGGGATCGAGATCCCTACTCCCTATAAGTTTTGACACCAATACAGAGAATTAACAGAAAACATGCGGCAATCTGCAGATCTCACTTATGCCAACATTTTAAAAAGTATCAGAGTAGGTATACTTTCTAAAGAAGCAGAAGCAATATTGAAAACCCGGCACATTAATGCACTTTATGGCGATAATGCATGTGCTACAGATGTTATGGAACAATTAGCCCACAAAAATGTCAATTGTATGGCCTTAATGCCAACTCTTGCAAGCTGTTTCAAATTCAATTAAATCATGCTAAGTAAAGAAATGCAACCAATCATGGAAATTAGCGCCACAGACAAACTAGATGTACATGGTATGACACTACCCATGTGTGACCAAGCCACAACAAGACTAAATAGTTTAGAAAAATTAATCTCAAACACAGCAGGCTTAGAAAAGATATTAAAATTATCCTTAAATTGCAGAGTAATGCTTAAACGTGACCTTGACATGGACCAAGGACTAGTTAATGGAGCACTGGGTACAGTTGTTGGCTTTCAAACATACCCATGCGACAACAAAATTCAGTTTGTCAATATACTCTTTGACAAACTTTCAGAAGTAAAAAGGATAGGACGCTCAACAGCTAGATTCCTTCTCTTCAAAGATATGTATGTACGCAGAGAACAATTTTCTCTAACTCTTGCATACGCAGTCACGATTCATAAATCACAAGGTCTTACCCTAGACAAAGCAATGATAGAATATTGGGAACACAGTCTTTAAAGAAGGCACTATCATGCTTACGTACACTTGACGGTCTATTTCTAATCACCTTTGATGCAAGTAAAATAAACGCTGATATTCCTTGCATTTTAGAATACAATAGACTTCGCTCACTATACACCCCCCACCTAAACACATATTCTGTTCCACAAAAAGTAAAACGTTATAAAAGAAAAATAAATCAAACAGAAATGCAACAGGATGTCACTGCAAATCCTCCAAAGAGAGTAAAAGAAACTAATACTTCATCAAGTACCACAAGCAAAAAAGAATTAATTAGGGAAAGTAAACCAGGTACTTCTTTAAAGAGGCAAGACAAACTCCAAAAAAAGCAGTTAGATACAGAACTACCTGGACCATTTAAATTCTCAAATATAGTTGGTGTAAGTTGCTACGCAAATGTAGCAATGAATATTCTATTTTAATTACCACCAGTTGTTGACAACATTTACTTACACAGTACAGACCCATTGTGTTTGCAAATGTTAGTACTTGACAGAAATGCAGCAAACAATCCTGACAACATGTCTAGTGTTTATGGAATAAGACAACAATTGGACTACTGTGCTGGAATGGTGAAATTCACTATAAACTCACAGGAAGATCCACAAGAATTTCTAATGTACTTACTACAAGTACTGGAAAACAAAAACATACCTATCAATGAAATCTTTGAGATTTTATACATGTGGAAACATGCATGCACTCTCTGCAACAATGTGACACAAGAAGAAATCCCCAATGAACGCTTCATATATATATATCAATACCAAATTGTGAATCCATTCCATTTCAGCGACTTGTACAAAATGCAAACCATGGTAGATTATGCTCTACCTGCAATTCAGATAATCGCTCCACGTTAGTAATACAAACACATAGTAAATACATAATACTAATGCTTCTACGTTACAATGCAGATGGTACCAAAAACTTACTGCAAGCTGACTGGATTCACACATGGTCAAATATCACTTGGTAAGAACACCTTCACAACAATAGGTATAATCTACCACGCAGGAGCCACAACCAATTCAGGGCACTACACTGCATATATAAAAAAGAAATGTGGATGGTTTGAATGTAATGATAGTACCATTACTCTAAAGCAGAGATTACCAGCAAATCTTACAAACGCTTATTTGATGTTCTTAAAACCAAAATTTGATAACTAAACTATATTTAAACCCTAAGTAAACTTGTGTTAAAAAAATATAAACTGTTAGAATACTCCAAAAGCTATCTAATTGCTCAAAGATTCTACAATAACTAATCAGATAAATGAATACCACTAAATTAGACCCAAAAATAAACAGTTAGATTACGCCAATTGGTATCTAACTGTCCCAAAATTTAACAATATCCAAATAGATAAATCAATACCACTAAAATATATTTAAAAAATAGACAGTTAGAATACACCAATTGGTATCTAACTGCTCCAAAATTTTATAATATCCAAACAAATAAATAATATGTTACTGCTCCAAAAAAATGTAACAAGCCAATGTATAAAGCATTAACCAGAAACAACAAGTGAACACTGAAAACAAACAAACAAATAAACTGTAGCATAACAGAAAAAGGTTTTTTTTTTAATCCGACATGGATATTTTGTTCTCCCACAGACCCAATGATTTTAGCAACAAATACAGAAACTGAGCAAATTGCACAGTACTCTGATTTGTAATCTACTAAATATGAGGGTCCAAAAATAAAAGTATGTTGATTATACAATGTAATTAGTCATTACAAAATACTAATACTAACATGCTATTTTCTTTTATCACAGAAATTAACAAGAAATACATGTACTCCGGTTACAAGACCAAACAGTAAGTATACAATAATAAGGAGAACCATAGCAGCATATCACATCCATAGTATCTAATACCTTTGTTCCTTATACATTTGTTGTTCACCGAAAGTTATAAGCAAATATGAATGTGATATGCTGCGGTGGTTGTGGTCAGGGCATAGAGTCTTGGGTGCATGGCCAAATGGCCTGCCACAACCACCGCAGCATATCACATCCATAGAGTCAAACATTTCAACTATGTTCTATGGAACCTTTTAATGTCCGTGGACATTATGAGTGTTCTTAGAACACTTTCAACTTGCCAGTGAACAATACGGACAGCATTTTCAGGACACCCCCTATGAACATTTCAGAACAACGCGATAGTTCTTAGAACACTTTCAACTTGACAACGAACAATACAGACAGTGTCCTCAGAACACCCCCATTTCGTTTATTTGCAAACATTTCAGGACACCGCGAGTGTTCTAAGAACACATTCAACTTGCCATTGAACAATACGAACAGCATCTTCAGGACACCCCCTACGAACATTTCAGAACAACGCGAGAATTCTTAAAACACATTCAACTTGACAGAGAACAATACGGACAGCGTCCTCAGGACAACCCCATTTTGTTTATTTGCGAACATTTCAGGACACCGCGAGTGTTCTTAGAACACATTCAACTTGACAGCCACAACCCCCCATTCATATTTGCGAACATTTCAGGACACAGCGAGTGTTCGACAACGTCTTCAGAACACCCCCATTTTGTGTATTTGCGAACATTTCAGGACACTGCGAGTGTTCTTAGAACACATTCAACTTGACAGAGGACAATATGGACGGCGTCCTCAGGACACCCCCTACGAACATTCCCCAGACACCGCAAGTGTTCTTAGAAACGTCTTCAGAACACCCCCATTTTGTTTGTTTGCGAACATTTCAGGACACCGCGAGTGTTCTTAGAACACATTCAACTTGCCAGCCACAACCCCCCATTCATATTTGCGAACATTTCAGGACACAGCGAGTGTTCGACAACGTCTTCAGAACACCCCCATTTTGTGTATTTGCGAACATTTCAGGACACCGCGAGTGTTCTTAGAACACATTCAACTTGACAGAGAACAATAAAGACAGCGTCCTCAGGACACCCCCTACGAACATTCCCAGGACACCGCAAGTGTTTTTAGAAATGTCTTCAGAACACCCCCATTCTGTTTATTTGCGAAAATTTCAGGACACTGCGAGTGTTCTTAGAACACATTCAACGTGACAGAGAACAATACGGACAGCGTACTCAGAACACCCCCATTTTGTTTATTTGCGAACATTTCAGGACACTGGGAGTGTTCTTAGAACCGTCTTCAGAACACCACCATCTTGTTTATTTGCGAACATTTTAGGACACCGCGAGTGTTCTTAGAACACATTCAACTTGACAGAGAACAATACGGACAGCGTCCTCAGGACACCCCCATTTTGTTTATTTGCGAACATTTCAGGACACTGCGAATGTTCTTAGAACACATTCAACTTGACAACGAACAATACGGACAGCGTCCTCAGAACACCCCCATTTTGTGTATTTGCGAACATTTCAGGACACCGCAAGTGTTCTTAGAACAGTTTCAGCTTGCTTGCGAACAAAACGGACACATATTGAGTCCTCAGAACACCCCCCCATTCCGTTTATTTAGAATATTTCAGAACAACCGTGATGTCCGCAGACAAATCGAACACAAAAAGAACGTCTAACACATTAAAAAACACAACTATCATCCTATCTCATACACTCCCACCCTCCCCAAACACTCCTACACACCAACACACTTTACTAAATACAAATTTTGAACAAAGTTTCACCGCGCTGTCCGCGGACGTCCGCTGATCCAAGATGGCGGGCGCTACCAAAAATCTGACATGCTTCACGCTCCACACCGTCCAATCAGCGAACACGTCACATGTCCGCGGACATCACACAAGCCGATTGGCCAATCAGGACACTGTCCGCGGAGCGAACAGGGAAGTGTGTCCGTGGACCGAACACAGATATCACTAATTTTTTTTAACCTACTTTTTGGTCATTTTAAAAAGCCGCTGCTCCTGGTCCAAATTTGGTGAAAATCCGTCCAGCGGTTTGGGCTGTAGACGCGAGCACAAAAAATGTTCCCATTCAGTCTGTGGGGAAAAAAAAAGTTTTGGGACCCCCCCTATAACTTTGCCCCCCCTGGACAAATCCTCACCAAACTTTGCAAAACAAATCGGAGTGACCCAAATACTTTTTGTGCTAAGTTTGGTGAGTATTCGTCCAGGGAGAGCAAAGTTATAAGCCACCCAAAATGTGCTCTTCCTATGGAAACACCAACTTAACCATAACTACATGGCCACTACTGTGGCCATGTAATATATGCATGTTTGAATGTCTGAAATTATGACTTTGAATTGAACTGTTGTTTAGGACTACTTTGACTACAAGTTGCTTTTGTTATACGTTGATATGTGGAAACATTTGGATTGATACCAATATAAGGCTATCTTCCTCTGATTATTTGTAGAAAAGACAACCTGTCAAGGCCCCTGATGAAGAGATGATTTCTCAAAACACGTTGGTACTACAACAACATATTGATTTAATTCAACATACATCTTTACTCTGAATATATGAGTTATGAATCTATATGAAAATGTTTCATGCTTACAAAATGATTCTATAGCTACCTGGTTACTAGACACTAATTAATTCAGAAACCTTACCTTAAGAGTGTGGCTACTTTTTCTGGCCAGTGAAAGTGTGCAGGGGGCGTGAGTTCCCTACTATTGTGAGCTTAGCCTGTCTATTATTATCGTTGAGTCCATGTGCCAGGACTGATTTTTGTCTTCTGCACCTTGAATACATATAACTATCAACATTATTTACCATTTGTTATTCTGAAACACACATACAAAGGTGTTCATTGTGTAATACTTTGGGCTCTCCAGATGTTGAACACAACTCCCATGATCCCTCACCATTGATTATGCTGGTTAGGGCTGATGGGAGTTGTAGTACAAAACATCTGGAGATCCAAAGTTTGCAGACCTCTGGAGGGTAGGGTGCAATGATTGATGCATGTCGCGCACCAAGTGGGGGCGGTATTAAGTGGACTAAGCAAGCTAGTGAGGGGGGGAGGGTCCAAATAAGTCACTATTTGGTGGCAGGGCCTTAGAAAAGTATGGCGGTGCCGACATTCTGAAAGTAGATATGGAATCATTAAACTACATGTTTACTACGTAACTAAAGACGTAGTATAGAATACATGGTTCAGTTCTTCATCCCTAGCACAAAATGGAAAAATAAGATAGTGCAGTGGGTTAATCGCTCGTCACTTTGGTCTGTGTTTGATCTGCAGGTCGAAGGTCAACTCAGTCTTTCATCCTTCAGAGGTCGATAAAGTGAGTACCAATTTCGATTGGGAAATAATAATCCTAATGTATGTAAATATGCCCAATGGAAAGCGCTTTGGATAACATCGCTATAAATACAAAATTATTATTAGCATTATCTATTTTACAACCTGTCTCAACTATAATATAATTCATCCGTAGTCGAAAAATGGGCTAAAATGCACATATTTAAATATAAAAATCTAAACATTTAAATAGGTCAATATAGGTTTGCGTAGCTCAGTTCTTTTGTAGCAACTCATTGATTCCCATGGATTAGTTCATTTTATTTAACCATTCTTATTGCAAGACTTTAATATAACATGTTCCAAAAATGAGATAATGCATTCGTTATGCTATATTTTTCATTCAGAATATTCCAAAACAAATGATTGATCTCCAAATGTATGAAACTGATGATATGATTCTAAACACAGGTAACAGTGACATCTAATGGGGGAAAGCAGTATTGCCACTCATCAGAGCGGCTATCCCCGGCACACTTAAAGCCCGGCAGAAGTATGTTCGCAACCTAGGATTCCTCCAAGTGTGGGGATTGTCACCCCTGCAGACCTTGTTGCTGTTAAAGAAGTTCCCCAAATTGGTCGCGGGCATCCATGGTACAGTGCCAGGCAAACTGCGCACTTCAGGCACTCCAAGTTTAATTTAGAAAGTCGTTTTCTTTTAGCAAAACACATGAAAATATTGTTATGGCGTCCAGCACAATGTAATTATGAATTGTTATAACGCATATAGCTCCCAATACATGAATGCACCTTAAAAGTATAATGATACATTTCAGTACAACAAGGGGAATATTAATTTTATATCACAACAGACTGAAAGGGCAGGATTATGGTACAAGTGAGCATGCGCCTAGAAACACTTGTGTGCAGGCGCGTTATAAATGATTTATCATATCATGCGCCAATGCAGTTTTTGCATGCACATTTGTACTCGCACCAATCCAAATACAATGCAACTGGGAGTTTATACAATTGCACATTTACAAACGCAGTTTGTGCAACCAGAAGCACCATTTGCGCTCTTGTAAAAGGAATTCAGGGACCCTTTTCTTATATTAGACATCCATATTTTAGGTTTGTAATCGCCTTGCTTTTAGGAATCCTACGGCCCAACTCTACTTTGTAGAGACGTGGCGCACGCAAGTACTAACGCTGCACCCGATCTGGGGCCAGATTAGAGAAGCTTTTCACCGGTACAAGTGCAAGGTTTGCACAGTATTAGCACTAAGGCAAAGTTTGCCCTATTCATAAAAACACTTGCAAATAGTAGAAAACCATTGCACCATGACAAGTGCATTTTGGCATGGTATAAGCAGTAGGGCAAACTTATAAAGATACATGTTCATTGTATTTTTGCACCAGGGCAAAGTCTGCCCTAGTGCTAATACAGAATGGTGTTAGCAATAGGGCAAACTTTGCCCCGGTGCAGAAATGCTTTGAAAATGTATCTTTTTTGCACTAAGGCAATTTTTGCCTTGGTGGTTATACCATACCATGGTGCAAAACGGTTTTCTTGACATTTACAAGTGTTTTCAGAAATAGTGCTAATACCGTGCAACTTTGCACTTGCACCCGTGCAAAGTTTCTGTAATCTGGCCCCTGGTTTGGTCACCCTGCTTCTTCCATAGTGGCACTGACTGCAGCAGGCATCCAGGTGATGTGAGTGGAGGGCGGGAGCCGGCCTGGTGAAGGTCTGCACCCAACTCTTGCTGGACCATAGACAAAAGCGTTGGCCTTTGGGAGATGACGTCCAGTAGGGAGTTGTCCTTTTAAAATGTAATAAACACATGTCACAATTCCACGCCTGGCAATTGCAATGTATTTTCTTGACAGCCTACTATGGCCTCCATACCTTTTAATTAACTATTTCCAACTATTAACCCAAACACATCCCCCAGAAGGACTTTTCTTTTCGCCTTTGGTTTCAGCAGCGTGATGGCTTCTGGCATCTTTCTGACAATAAATTCAGGAATTGGGCTCTCAACAACCCCCCACCTCTAATGGGAGTTGGGAAGGGAAGACAGTGTAAGGTAATCCCATAAAAGCCTTCCCTGCCCTTCAAGTGTGATCATCTCATGGGATACTCCGCGCCCCCACCACATAAAGGGTACATACAACTTCCCACTTATCTTTTGTGGCCCCCCGTCTGCTAATGGCATACGCCTCGTCCGCCATGCTTGGGCACCTGGCTGCGTCCATCCTTGCGCCCCTCGCCTCCGCCAGTTCAAACGTCCTGCCACTGTCTAGTATTTGCGCCAGCGTCCACCCCGGTTCTCGCAATACTTGTCTCCTTAGCTTGCCCGAGCAACAGCCCTGTATTACCTGGTTCCGTATCATAGACTCATCATTGTCCCAGCGGCATGCCGTGGCCATCATTCTCAACCTGGCACAAAACTGATCAAGAGGTTCTTCATCTTTTTGCTTCTCCCCACAGAACAGGAATCTCTCATAGTCCATATTCGACTGAGGTATGAAATGGTTTTCCAAGGCCGTCTTGACCGTAGCATATGTGACTACCTGTAGATTGCACGCCTCAAAAATGCGAATGACATCCAGCCCTGCCGAATACAGCAAAGTTGCCCTTTTCGCGGCATCATCGGTGATACCGGTCGCTGCAAAGTACATTTCAAGTCTTTTAATCCAGAGCAACCATCTTGGCCCCAGTTTGGATGGGGGTCCCGACACGTCAAACTCCTGCATCGGTAACAGAGACCCTTGTTGTGGCCCCGTTGTGCCAAGTGCAGTCTCCGCTTCCCCATCGCTGTCTGCCATTGCTGCAGGTCGCACAGGCACCTCTAGGTGTCACAGAGGCCGCAAACCTGATATGTGGGGCTCCAATGCCATGTCTTGGCCACTCCTTTTTGTGTCACAGTTGAGTGTTGTCCCCAGGTGGGTGGAAACGACCAGGGTTCAAAAAATTTGCTGTGAGGCAGAAGCGCAACAGCGCACGAGCACCTGTGCAGGCCGCTACTGTTGCTCAATCGTGGCGTTCACGCCGGGTCCGTGTCATGCCACGATACGCAGCACCGCTGATCCGACGTTCGGTGCGTGTCGGGGCAAGCGTAATCGTGGCGCTCCTCCTCGTCGCCAGTTGTTGTATCCTCACCCCAGATGGTCGGGGTAAGGACCCGCACTCACGCCTGCATCCACACACGCACACCGGACACACATGCAAGGACGACGCGGGACGCGTTGTTGCCTGGTCCGCGTCCCGGCGGGAACTGCCGCACGGGCGCCGTTTATTGCTCTGCGCATGCGCCACCCGGGAACGAGGCTCGCGCATGCGCTGCACACTACGGGGACGTCACACCCGATATGCCCCAAAGACGGGCTGGCTAGAAAGGCTGCCATAGGCCCTGCAGAACCGGGGAAGGGTCTACACCTCTATCTATGACTTCTCCCAGTTGCTGACCCCAGCCTAAAGAAGAATGCACTCAGTCATCTCCTTCCCCCAGAGCCACCTTGGGAGGATAGCTCAGGGACAACGTGCTTGCCTTTGGAAGCAAGACGACACGGAGCAACACAGGTTAGATCCCCGGGTCCGCGCTTAGCGTTATAAATAACCAATTACAATTACCTCACGCTGTTATTTGCCTCCAAACACCATCACCTTCTCTTTGTAGGTGTTTATTAAAAGGGGATTTCTCACAAAGACCAGTTTAAAGCACAGACAAATGCAGCGCAGGAGTCCACTAAACAATAGCGAGCAGCTTGTGCCAGCTTGCCTGGTCTCTGGAGCCTCTTTGGTTTTGGCACACATAGTGGCACTTCAGCCACACCGTGCGTCCAGCACAATGATACTGAAAGTTGAGGGAGGGCAAGGGTCTTAGGAAGCAGAATATGTGGTTGCAATGGCAACTGGGAATGCTATTAGCATGCACTGTCTCCATCACAGGTGTTATTTTTGTGGTCTGCCAATCACCATTCTTCTTTTGCCTGCAAATCTCAGCATAGGAATAAGTAGGCAAATGTATTCTACAGAACCTTGTAATTTATGGAGTCTGAGTCAGTCAGCCTCTGAACCTAGTCCTAGTCCCCCATCCTACTCCTACTCCTAGTATCTCATCCAAGTTGTAGCTTGCCATTCTAGGGTATTACCATAGTGCTAGTCTCCTACTAGTCCTTCAACCCCATCCTAGTCTCTTGTCCTAGTCCCTATTCATTCAACCTAGTCCTTCATCCAAATCCCTGAGCCAAGCCCTTCTCCCGTGTCCATATTATTCATCCTGCATCATCTCCTTTGCTCTAGCCTTTCTCCTTCAACCAACTCTTCCTATGTCATACTACTGCTTCTCTTTCTTTCATCATACTCCTTCTCCTTTGTTGAGGTCTCCATCTTAGTTCTTATTCATAGTCAATCTTCTTCATCTGAGTGATTTGTCCTAATCTTTCTACTTCATCTAACCCTTCTCCTTCGTCCAAGTCCTTGTACTCAATCCTAGTCCTTCTCTTCATGCCAGTTCTTCAGGCCCTTCTCCTTTATCACTATTCTTTGTCCTATTATGCCATCATAGTCATCTTCATGTGTCCAAATCCTTCATTCGAGTCCTTAGCCCCAGCCCATCATCTTAGTCCTTAGGCTTAGTCCTTCTCATTTTCTTAATTCTTTGTCTGAGTGCCTCATTCTAGTTCCATTCCACTCAACCTAGTCCTTCATCATAGTCCTTTGGCTTAGTACCAGACCTTCTCTCTAGTCCTGTCCTAGTCGTTTGTCCAAGTACGTAGTCCAAGTACTACCCCTTCAATCTCATCCTTCACCTTCTCTTTATCTTTCCTCTTTGTCCTTCATTTTTGTCCTTCACCATCCTCAATCTCCTTCATCCTATTTCCTCTAATTTCCCCCATCCTCATTTGTCCTGGTTTTTGTCCTAATCACCCTTTGTCCTAGTCATAACCCGTTGACCTAGTCCTTGATGGCAACCCTTTCCTTGACCCTAGTATTTCTCCCTTATCCTGACCCTTCACCTTCAATCAAGGTATTTGCCCCACTCCTTCCCCTTCATTCTAGCGCTTCACCTTAGCCTAGCCCTTCTTCTTTGTCCTAGTCCTTCTCCACATCCTAGTCCTTGTGCGTCTTCATCATTCTTGTCCTTCATCATAGCCCTTTACCTTTGCCTTGTCCTTCCTCATACTCCTTCTTTCTGTTTCTTCTCCTTTGATCTTGCCCTTCTTAATGGTCCTGGTTCTTTGTCGTAGTCCTTCAGTCCCATTCCATCATCCTAGTCCTTTTCATTTGTCCTAGTCATTCACTTTAAGCATAGTCCTTGATCTTAGTCCTTTGCCTTCATCCTAGTCATTCTCCCTAATGTTGACCCTTCATCCTAGCCCTTCTCCTTCACCTTAGTCCTTCTCCTTCAACCTAAATCTTTGCCCCAGAAATTCTCTTCAATTCTAGTTCTTCATCTTCACCCCAATCCTTCATCCTAGTCTTCTGATTTGTTCTTGTCCTTCCTCGAGCACCTTTATCTGATTTCTTCTTCTTTGCTAAATTCGTTGTTCAAGTCGTTTCATCCGCGTCCTCCCCCAATGTCTAAATTATTCACGTTTAGTAGCTTAGTCCTTGATCCTTGACCATATCTTCAATGCTAGTCAATTCTCTCAACCCATTACTTCATCCCAGCACTTCTAGTACTTCTACTACACCATAGCCATTTCATTTCAACCTAGTCATCTGCCCCATCCTTCTTGTTTACCCTAGATCTTCTCTATCATCCTAGTCCTTTGCACTAGTCTTATTATTTGCCATATACCTTCTCCTTCATCCTAGTCCTTTGTCTTAGTCCTGCATCCAAGTGCTTCTCCTTTCTCCAAGTCCTTTGCCCCAATCCTTCCTTGAGTTCTTATCCTTGATCCTAATTCTTCTCATTCATTCTAGTGTTTCATCTTTCTCTTTCTTCTTAACTCTTCTTCTTCCTAGCCATTCTCCTTCAGCCCAGCCCTTCTAACTCATCGATCTTTGTAGTCCTTCTCCTTTGTCCTTGCCCTTCCACTTTACCCTAACCCTAGTTTGTACTCATAGTCATTTTATTTCACCATAGTCCTTTTTCCTCATCCTTCTATTTCATGCTAGACCTTCATCTTAGACCTTCTTATTCATCCTAGTCCTTCTATTCATGACATTCATTCTCTTTTAGTCTTATTTTAGTCCATCATCCTATTTTTCTCCTTTGTCTGACTCTTGTCTTTCTCCTTTGACCTACTTATTCATTCTTGTCCTTCTCCTTCATCCTTCTCCACATGTTGCTCTTTCCAGTTTACCACAGTCCTTAATTGTGTCTCTTCTTTATCACCCTGGTCATTTGCCCTAGTTCTTCACCCTAGTTCTTGATCATAGGCCTTCACCTTTGTCCTAGTACTGTTTCATTATTGTTTCCTCAATTCCTGCTTCTTAGTCCTTCTCCTTCATCCCATTCGATCTTTCACATCTTAGCCCTTCATCCTAAACCTTCTATTCCCTCCTTAGTCCTGTTCCTTCAACCTAGTTATTCATCCCACTTCTTTTCCTTGATCCTAATTATTCAGGGTCATCCCAGTACTTTGTCCTAGTATTCTTCTTTGTCCATGTCCTTCCTCAAAATCCTTCATCCTATTTTTTTCCTTTGCCATTGTTATTTGTCATAGTGCTTTCATCCTAGTCCTTTATCACAGTTCTTCTCCTTTGTCTTAGATGTTCAACTTTGAATTAGTTAATGATCATTCTCCTTCTCATTCTTCTTTGTCCTAGTCCTTCTACTTCATTTTAGTCCATAATCCCAATTATTATTCTTCATGCTAGTCCTTCTACTTTCAGCCTAATGCTTAATCCTTGCTGTTCTGCTTTGTCCTGGTCCATTTCCTTCATCCTAGTCCTACTCCTTCAACGCTGCCCTTCAGATTCCTTCAAGCCATTCTCTTTCATCCAAGTCCTTCTCTGTTCCTCTGTTGTCCTAGTTGTTCTCCTTCATCCTAATCCTTTGACCTGGTCCTAGTCGTTTGCAGTTCTTCTTTGTCCTAGTCTTTCTCTTTCACCCCAGTCCTTTTTTCTTAATCCTTCATCCATGTCCTTCATCCTGGTCTTTCCTCAAGAGCATCTCCTTTATCCTAATCCTTCAACCTAGTTCTTCTTATCTGTCCAAGTCTTTCATACTTGTATTTCTTCTTAACCCTCCTTCATCCTACCACGTCATCATATGCCTTATCCTCTGCCGTAGCCCTTTATTCTAGTCCTTCTTCATACAAGTCCTTCTCCTTCGGCATAATACTTAGTCCTAGACTTTAGTCCTAGTCCTTCTCTTTGACTTGAAACCTTAATTCAGGACCTTCTCCTTCCTCTAGTCCTGTTCATTCATGTTATTCCTTCGCCTTTGTTTTAGCACCTCATCCTCGTCTTTCTCCTATGTTCTGCTCTTGCTTCCTTCTCCTTTGTAATACTCCTTCATACCTGTTCGTCTCCTTCATCCTTCTCCTTCGTATTAGTCCTTCTACTTCATACTTGTTCTTCTCCTTTACCCCTCTCCTTCATGTAAGTCCTTCTACTTCATCACAGTTTCTCATTGCAGTTCTTCTTCTCCAACCCCCAATCCTTGAACCTAGTCTGCACTTCATTCGCTTTTTTTCCCAAGTCCTTTTTCTTAGTCCTTCTCCTTCTTCCTAGTCCTTCATCCCAGTTCTTAGTCCAAGTAGTTATTTTTCATCCTAGTCCTTCTACTTCACATTAGTTCATCATCCAGATTATTCTCTTCCATCCTAGTCTTTCACCTGCCAACTCATCTTTTCACCTGATGCTTTACCCTAATTGTTCTCCCTTGTCCTAGCCCTGTTACTTCATCCTAGTCCTTCACATTATCCTAGTCCTTCTCCTTCATAAATGTCCTACTCATTTCTGATATTGTCCTAGTTCTTCTTTGTCATCCTTGTCCTTCTCCTTCATCTGTATCATTTGGCCTAGTTCTAGTAATTTCTTCCTGTACGTTGTCCTTGTCCTTATTCCCATTTCTAGTTCTCGAGTTTCTCTGTCATCGACATCTTACAATCTCCTACTTTCCCCCTATCCTAGTCATTTGTCCTAGCCCTTGGTCCTAGGCCTTCTTCTAAATCATAGTGCTGCTTTACGTTCTTTCATCTAAGTCCTTCTTTATAGCCCTTCTCTTTTGACCTAGTCCTTAGTCCTGGTATTTCTCCTTCATCCTAGTCCTTTTAACATCATCCTAGCCCATCATTCCTTCATTCATTGCTCTTCATTTCAAAATATTTCAGCGAAACATTTCAGCTCAACCTTTTACCTAATGCTTCACCCAAGTGGTTCTCCTTTGCCTGAGTACTTTACCTTCACCCTAGTCCTTCTCATTCATTCGAGTCCTCCTCCTTTATCAAGGTCCTTCTCAGTTCTAACCCTTCTCCATCACCTCCTTCCATTGGCCTAGTTCTAGTCATTTGTCATTGGTCTTTGTCCAAGCCCTCATCCTTATTCTAAATTCCAGTACTAGATCTTCTCCTCCATCCTCATTCTTTGTCCCACTTCTTTCCCTTCATTGTTTTCCTTCATCCTAGTCCTTGGTTCCAGTCCTTTCCTAGCCCTTTCTCTTCAACCAAACTCCTTCACCTTCCTCCAAGTCTTTCATCCTAGCCCTTTGTTCGAGTTTTTGTGTGCTTGTCTTAATCCTTCACCTTAGCCATTCCCCTTCATTCTTGTCCTTTATCATGTTCCTTGGCCCTAGTCATTATCCTTTACCCTAGTCGTTCTGCTTCAACCTAGTCATTCATCCCTATAATTATCTTTTATTCTAGTCCTTCTCTTGCCACCTCAATCTGTTCACATAATACTTCACCCTTGTCAGCATCCTTCCTATTGCTTTTCCTTTATAAGTACACGGTTGGGAGTGTGGGGTGTGGCAGCCTCTCAGCCAATGAGGAGGCTCGGAATGGGGGCATTACCAGCGGTAATCCCCCCGCTCCGAGTAGCCTCAAAGCTGGAGGCTTCCATCTTCCCCTGCCGGGGAGTGAGGTAATTGGTGTCCCAATTCCCCTATCCTCTCCCTCCTCCCCCATCCACAAAATTCCCTGCCTGCCCCCATTCCCACTTACCTTTGTTGAAGTCAATTTCGGCAGTGGACGTGCTGGGAACACTTCTGTCCCCAGCGCGTCTGTTCCCGACCTCCGACAGGCCGTCATGGAAAGGAAGAAGGGACTACACATTGTCCCTTCTTACTTTCCATGCCAGCCATTGATTTTGTTGAATTTTTTAATGGGTGGCATTGAAAGAGAGAAGGGACTACATGTAGTGCCCTCTCCCGTTTCCATGGTGACCATTTTCTTCATTGACTTTTTTAATGTACGCCATGGAAAGAGAGAGAAAGGGGACTTTGTTTTCCCTTCCCCGGCAGGCATTTTTTTACATTTTTATTTTCAGTTCTGAAACGCCAGAGCGTTTCGGAACAGAAAATAAATACTTTTAGTACTCCAGTCTTATGGGCTGGGGTACTAATAGCAATAAGCCCCTCGCTGCGGGGTCATTACTGAGTCAGGTAATTCCCCGGGGCCCATAGTTACAGGCCCAAGATCGGTAATGCCCGCGGCTCAGGGCTTATTGCTTAATCCTAGTCCTACTCCTTCATCCTAGAACTTATCATTCTTCCTAGGCCTTTTCCTTAATTCAAACCCTTCTCATTTCTCCTATTATACTAGTTCTTCTACTTCCTTCTAGATTTTCTCCTTCATCCTAAACCTAATGATTTGTCTCTTTTCTTTGCCCTAGTCCTTCTCCTTCATTCTAGTCCTTGCCTTAAACCTTCATCCTACTCCTTCGCTTTCTTACAAGTCCTTCATCCCAGTCCTTTCTCACGTGCTTCTCCTTTGTCTTAGTTCTTCATCCTAGTTCTCCTCATTCATATTAGTTCTTTATCCCCATCTTTCTACTGATTCCATCTTCTTCTTCTTAGCTCTTCTGCTTCTTGGTAGTTCTTCACCTGTGTGCTAGTCCTTCACCTGTGTGCTAGTCCTTCTACTTCTGCCTAATCATTACTGCCAGTCATTCTTCATTGTACTAGTCTTTCTATTTCACCCCAGTCCATAATTTCCAGAATTCTCTTCCATGCCAGTCCTTCTGCTTCAACCTCAACTTTTCATCTAATCCTTCATCCTGTCCATTCTCATTGGTCCCAGTCTTTTACCTTCATTTTAGTGTTACTCCTTTATGTTAGCCGTTCTGATATATACATATCATTCTCCTTCGTTGAAGTCATTCTCCGTTCTTATATTGTTGTGGTTCTTCTCCTTCAACCTAGTCCTCCTCTGTCATCCTATTTCTTGTCCCAGTGTTAGTTTTTTGCAGGTCTTCTCTGTCCTAGTTCTTCTTCTTTACCTTAGTCCTTTGTCTTAGTCCTACTCATTCTTCCAAGTGCTTCGTCCTAGTCTTTCCTCAAGTGCCTTTCCATTGTCCTAGTCCTTCATCCAACTTCTCCTTTGTTTTCATTTTTCATTCTCATCTTTCTTATTAAGCCTTCTTCTTCATTCAAGCCATTCTTCTTCATCCTAGTCCTTGTCTTCATCCTTCTTCATAGTCCTTCACCTTTGTCCTAGTCCTTCTACTTCACCTAGACCTGAGTTTTAGTCAAACTCCTTCATTTTCAACCTAGTCCTTTGTTCTAGACCTTCTTTTCAGTCCTTCTCCTTCCTTCTAGTCCTTCATCCTATTCATTCTTCTTCATCTTAGCTCTGTATTCTTGACATTCTTTATCCTAGTACTTCTCCTTCGCCCTGGTTCTTAGTCCTAGTATTTAGTCCTAGTCCTTCACTTTCTTACTAAACCTTCATCCTATTCCTTCTCCTTCATGCCATTCCTTGTCCTTTGTTTTATCCCATGATTCTAGTCTTTCTCCTTTGTTTGACTATTTCTTCTTCCTTCTTCATCCTACTCCATCATCTTTTTTGTTCTCCTTCATTCTTCTCCTTCCCATTAGACCTTCTACTTCATCCTAGGTCTTAATTATAGTCCTTCTTCTACATCATCTTCGTCTTTGATTGAGGGATGTCTACATTTTCCTAGTCCTGCTTCATAAACTTTCTTCACATTAATTCTTTATAGTCCTTCTCCTTCATTCTAGTCCTTAGTCCTCATAATATTTCTTCATCCTAGTCATTTTATTGCCCATTAGTCCATAATCCTGATTATTATCTTTCATATCCTAGCCTTTCTCCTGCCAACTCCTCTTTTTACCCAATCGCCAAAGTCATTCTCATTTGTCCTAGTCCCAGTCCATCCCAACAGGATTGTTGAATTTGCAATGTTCTGGAATTCTGCAAAAATGGGAATATATTTGGATTATGCTAACTAGGAATAAACAGAGATGATGCATTCTGGGTTATATCTGTGATGTCACCTGGGGTTTTTCAACTGGGTATATAGTGGGTTTGTTAAATTAGGAGTTTAGTGGCTTTGCCAAATGAGGATCAAGCTATTTGTGCCAAAATGGAAATATATTACGGTGTCAGACAGAATATGTCAGCATTGTGAAAACTGGCACTATAAAACTGTAAATCTACTGGGATTGCCAGTCGGGATGTATTCAGGAGGTCTGCCGCCAGCACATATACTGGAATTGTCCTAAATCAGAATATACTGGGGTTGACAAGCTGGGAGTTTTCTGTGATTGGCAAATTGGAAATGTACTCGGATTGCAAAATATGGTTTTATTCAAATTGAAAATGTGCTGGTATTGTGAAAACAGGGAATACATTGATGCTGTCAAAATGAGAGTATAGTGGGATTGTCAAACAAGGAATATACTGGAACTTTCAAACATATATACTCTGAGAAAAACTGGGATTATGCAGTTTGTCAAAATGGAAATATATTGAGTTGGTCTAACTGGGCGTATAGTGGAATTGCCGAACAAGAAGTATATTGTAATTGTCAAATTGGTATTTTGCAAACTGTGTTTTCTCTGGATTTTAAACATGCTATATAATGGGATTGTGTAAACTGGCACTATGCTGTATTGGGGATTTTGGAGAGTACATCTGTTGTATGGTGGATAACTCCCCATCTTAGCATGTGGGGGGGGCAAGCCTGAAGAGACTGGCCTGATCTGGCTGCGTTCCAATGTCTCGCCAAAGGGTGGAAAGCGGGAGAACCTGAATGCTCACCACATACACTAAGGTGAGGCCTTGCTATCCAGGAGTTTTACAGACCCTGTCCACAAAGGCATTCACAAACAAACCAACAGGTAACCCCAAAAATCCTGAAGTGCTAAGTTCTCATATGAATTTGGGTGAGAATGGGGAGCATCTAAAATCCAAAGGGGATCCAGAACAGCCTTTGTTACAAGGTTTCCACAACCAAAATGTTCAGGGAGGAGGGCAAGCCGGGCCCTGTCCGACCTGCAAAGGATTTACAAACGAACATACAAAATTCCTTCAATGGGTGAAAGGACATTTCTGAACTCACCAAATAAAGGGGTGCAGCAACTGTAAACCCCACGGTTGGGCGGAGAAGTTCAAGATGGTGGCAAAGTTACAAGCCACATATAAAGGTGCGAGACAAACAGGTGAGAGAAGCCACCTTATTGTACCTTACAGCAAGCCCAATTGCACAGATTTTAAAACCCATTGGAGGAAACAGTCCCAAGGCAAATCTAAGTCCCCAAAACCCATCCCAAGGGCTGAGACAATTACAAATCGTCCGGAAGGACTATAAAAAAAGGAGAACAAGAGAAGAGAGGAAGAGAGATTGGTAAGAAATCTGTGATGTTCACATTCACCCTAGGTACACGCTAGGTACACGGGAGAAACACTACATGCTGAGAAACCCAAGGCCTGCGAGAGATCTACATTGATTGCTGAGAAACCCAAGGCCTGGGAGGGATCTACATTGATTGCTGAGAAACCCGCGGCCTGGGAGAGAACCTCATTGATTGCTGAGAAACCCAAGGACTGGGAGGGATCTACATTGATTGCTGAGAAACCCGTGGCCTAGGAGCAAACCTCATTGATTGCTGAGAAACCCAAGGCCTGGGAGAGATCTACATTGATTGCTGAGAAACCCAAGGCCTGGGAGAGATCTACATTGATTGCTGAGAAACCCAAGGCCTGGGAGAGAACTGAACTGATTGCTGAGAAAACCTAGGACTGGGAGGGAACTGAACTTTTTTCTGAGAAACCCAAGGCCTGGGAGAGAACTGAACTTATTGATGAGAAACCCAAGGTCTGGGAGGGAACTGAACTGATTGCTGAGAAACCTAAGGCCTGGGAGAGATCTACATTGATTGCTGAGAAACCTAAGGCCTGGGAGAGATCTACATTGATTGCTGAGAAACCCAAGGCCTGGGAGAGACCTGAACTGATTGCTGAGAAACCCTAGGACTGGGAGAGAACTGGACTGATTGCTGAGAAACCCTAGGACTGGGAGAGAACTGGACTGATTGCTGAGAAACCCTAGGACTGGGAGAGAACCTCATTGATTGCTGAGAAACCCATGGTTTCAGAGAGAACTTAAGTGAACGCTACAGAGCGGAGGTAAACGCCTGACAAGAGAAAAACCTGAAACCTGGTAGAGGCGTTGAGAGGCACTGAAAAAAGCAGGGACAATGAAGAAGGTTCCAGGCTGTTAGCGTCTGGAAGAGCCTTCTCAGGAGAACCTTTCTGTTTTGTTGTTTTTCATTAGGACTTGACATTTCAGGGTAGGATTTGTGAACTCTTTTGTTGACCATTTCTTGGAACATTTGTGTCATAGCTCAGGGTAGTCTGGAGGAGAAGGACTTGTTAAGATTAGGATTCAGACTTTCCTGATGGGCACTTTATTTTGGTTTTTACTTTGTAGACTAGGGTGTCGCAGAGGGACAAAGATTCTTAGGTTTAGGTTAAGACATGTATTATTTGCACTTTCATCTTTGGAGGTATGGAACACTTGGCGAAAAGTCCAACTTCGCCTTGTCCAATTCCGTGCGCTGTTTTGGTTAAGAATTGCCATTATTTAAATGTACTTTCCTAGTTCCTATAGACATTTGGTCCAGCCCCTTTCCTATCAGAATGCTGAATAAAGGACCTTTTGTGAAACTGTTGTGTCATATTTGTTATTGCTCAGCCATACAACAAATTTGTCAAACTTGGTATTTACTGACATTGAGAAATTGTGAATATACTGAGTGGGTCAAACTGTGAATATACTGGGATTGTGAAAAGTGGGAATATCAAACTGTGTGTATGCAGAGATTATTTAAATTGGAACGATGATGGAATTGTTCAAACTCACAGTGCCAACATTACATACTGCCCACTGTACGCCTGAGAATAGGCCTGATAGCATCATGGTATTCATCCGAAACAGACTAGTTTACAATCCTGATTGTTATACAATGCCAAGCAAAGAATTAATGCTCAAGAGAGGGGAAGTCCTTGCAGAATAACCTCACGGGAGTATCCTCAAAGGCCTCACCAGATAGTCCCTCAACACCAGTGCAATGATGTTATGTGGACCAGCTCTGAACTATTTCCAAAACCCCTGAGAGAGCAACTACTTAAGAACTACCAGGTCCCAAATATACAGTGTATTTGGGACTGCATCTCCCAAGATGCATCAGGTTAAGAAATCCAAAACCCGGAGCAGATTCGGGAATCTTCCAGGGATTCAGAAAAGATATGCTATTGGGAAACAGAAGCATATAGAGAGAGACCCCTTAGTCAACATGTGCAGATCCTTGAAGGACAAAAAACAAACTTATTGCAACCCCTTCTCCCAGCAGCAGTGCTTTTGAAGCAAAATGGTGTTCCACCTCCCCTGCAGCAGAAGCATTTAAGTATACTTCCTTCCCTCTTCCTAAAAGAAAAACGATTTTGCACAGCTTACTAGAGGTTTTCCTGTCCCTTGTAATACAGAAACATATTTAAAAAATGACTGTGCAGGGGGACAGCCAGGAGGCACGACAGGAGCAGAGCAGCAGACAAACAACAGCTCCTGTACTGGAAACAAACTGAAGGAAACCCAAAATGGCAGCAAACCTGTTAAAGACTTTCCTCCCCTAGCTTGGAATAGGAAACCAGTTATCTGATCAATTCTATTTAAATCAAAGTTTACCTCAGCCAATGGGAAAATGAAGAGGGTTTTAAAACTGAGGCTAAGGTCCACAGTGGCATCATTATGAGTTGCAGGGCCATCTTAACAGTTTTGGGGGCCCGGGGCACAGACAGCCTTGGGGCCCCCCAACCCCTCGAAACCGATGTTGCCCCCAAAACCCATGTCCTACTCCCACCCCCCTCCAAACCCATGTTGCCCCTGCGACACGACACCCATGCCCCCTCCATATCTCGAGTCTAATTCAACTGATACTCCTCTAAGCTTTAAATGGATTATCTAGTTGTTAATAAAATATAAACATTATACATCTGTGATCTGTTGCCCCAATAGGATGCTATATTAAGGACATTTCACTTTGTTTTTGTTTCGAATAATATATTTTGTAAGAAAATAAAGGAAAAGGATTTTAAGCAAGCATTTATTAAACAAAATGAAAACCTAACCGTTCAACATGAACTTGTTTGCCTGTATGAATGTGTCCAAAGCACTTGGAAAAACATGAAATAAATAAGGCAGTACAGAAATGACAAAAGCATGACAAAAGCATGTAACAAAACATCAAAATTCACTTGGCATTTCAGTTCATGCCCGCACAGCAAACAAATTCAAGTAATCCTAGAAAGAATGAGATGACAGTGAGGATATGCTTTCTACACCACCCACATTAAACTATGTGTTTCCTTCTAGATTTGCGTATTGCAAAATCCTTAATTATGTCTGAAAATTCTATCTCTTGAACCATTTCAGATTCAATGCTTAACAGAGCCAAAGAATTCAGCCTGGCTTGAAGCATATGATTTCGTAGTTCACTTTTTATCAACTTCAATTTTGAAAATGAACGCTCCCCACTGCAATTTGTCACCATCATAGAGAGGAATAGTATTAATGCAATTTCTAGATTTGGAAATGCAGTGCCAAGCTTATCATTGTTTATTATCTTGTAAATACCTGAAAGTGACATGGTTTCTTTCTTTTCAAATGTATAATGCTTAAATTGTTGGCATTTAGAAATTAGGTTGGATTTCTCAAGATCTTGGTGGTAGTAAGAGGCCAGCTTTATACAATGTTCACTCATTTCTTTTCCATCCATGTCTCTCAGGTTCACAAGGAATCCAAATCTATTGCTGATATCTTTGTATGTGTCACCTCGTCTTGTTAACCCATTAATTATTGAGTCCATGATTGGCAAGTATGTTTCTATGTGAAACTTCTGCCGTCCTTGAAGGACCGTGTCACTAGCAGCTCCTTCAAAGCCAGTTAGACGAGAGCTTCTCTGTTTCACACGTTTACCTTGGTCACTGTAATCTGCCTCTGCCGCTTTTGCCTTTGCCTTGACTTCATATTCATTAAATTTGTCTCTTATTTCTTGTACATACAACTTCAATGACTGGATGATATTAACTGCAACAGAGAGGTTGATATCTTCTTTCTGAACAGTTTTGCTTGTTTCATTGAAATGTAACAGAATGTCATTCCAAACAATGGTTAGAAAAATGGTTTCCAGCTTCTCCATTTTTTTAAGAAGACTTAGTGCATCGTGTGTGGTGTCTTTTGTTTGTGTGTTATCACTACTCAGTGAATCAAGAGCAGCTTGAATTCTTTCATAGCCATCACACAGAGCATTAACTGCATCTGCATGAGCTGACCATCTAGTGTCAGACAAGCGCTTCACAATCGTGTGAGCTGGACCTACAGAAGACACCAACACATTCCAGCGATGAGTAGAAGCAGACAAAAATGTGTACAAATGTTGAACAAAGTCAAAATAAGATACTACCTGCATGTTGCACTCAGCAGCCTTGACACCAACCAGATTCAAGGAATGTCCTGCACAGGCAACATAAACAGCAAATTTGTTGATCTCTTTTATCCTTGCCTGCAAGCCTGAGTACTGTCCTGCCATATTGGATGCATTATCGTATGATTGGCCACGGCAATCTGATATGGGGATCCCTGCCCCTTTCAAGAACTGGACGACAACATCTGCAAGGTACTCTGCTCCATGGCCATGAATTGGGAGAAACTCCAGAAATCTCTCCTTTGGAGCATCATCCTTTACATATCGCACCGTAAAAGTCAACTGGTCGATGTGACACACATCTGGAGTGGAGTCGACGCTAAGTGAATCATACTTTGCTTCTCTCAGTTCTGAAATAATAGCAGAGAAAACCTTTTTGCTCATCAGTGTGATGAATTCTTCACAAATATTTGCTGACAGATAGGATGGATTTCCCTTACCAGCATTTCCATATTTTTTGATGTGTTCGTCCAGGAAGGGATCAAATTGGCTGATCAGCTCCAAAATCCCTAAATAATTTCCATTGTGCTGTGATCCTATAATCTGATTTTCTCCTCGGAATGCTAGACCCTGCGATGACATGAACTTTACAACTGCTACAACTCTTTTAAGCACATCCTGCCAGTAGGTTTGTCCATGTTTTAACTGTTCAGCTAATGCTGAGTCAATGCGGCCAGTTTCCTTTTGACGTTTCCAAAGTATTACATTGCACCTTTCATGTTCAGGAGCCTGTTCATGTTCATGAATGCGGGAAGATGCATGCTTCCAGGCATTAAAACCAGTTGTACTGAATGCCGAATCAGTACTAGAAAACAAACGGCAGACAAAGCAGTAAACTGAACCTTGTGATGGGGAGTATAGCAACCATTCGCGGTTTACAAGTTCGCCATTCCGCATTTTTCGCTTAAATAATGCTTGTGTTAAGCATCTTTTTATACTTTTGTCACCAGGTACATAAACACGGGTTGACTTGGAAAAATTGCTGTTGAGGTTTTGACAGGCTGCCGAACCTTTTTTAATCCAATAGTACCGCAATTCGTTTGTGATAGGATCCCATAGTGCGGGATCTGTGGAAGAACATGTGAAGCTCACTGATGCAGTTTCCAATATTTCTTCAGGCTGGTTGTCGTCATCTTCTCCTCCTGGTGCAGGGGAATGTTGCTTAGCCACTATTTGTAGATGTCCACTGCTAGGTGAAGTGGGAGCAGCAAATAACCCCTCGGTGGACTCTTCTATGGACTCAGCATGAGCCTCAGTGTGCGCACTTTCGCTTTGTGGTTGCTCCTCAATAGAAGTATCACTACTAGATGGTTTTGGCTGTACAGAGAAAAAGGAAGACAGTTTTTGTTGATTACCATGCTTCTCTTTTCTTTCTACTTTTTTCCTTTTGGCAGCTCCACTTTCATATGAACGCCTCATTGTGAGATCATGTATGGATTGGCTTTTTTTTCTTTGCTAAAACTTAACTTAGCAGGAGCAGAGCCTTTCATTCAGAGCATTTCATTCAGATAGACTTGAAAACCGCTGGCTTGTGGCATCCTCTTTTCATGGATTGTGAACCTGAAAAGGCAGAGTACAAGGAAATAATTTTAGTAATGTACCTTTGAAGTTTAAAACATGACATGAACTAGAATATGGCAATACTGGCGTACATTGGCACAGTCAGCATTACAACACCTTGAAGTGGTGGTATATGCATTTTACTGAGGGTCCACTCCACAGGCAGTGTAGACAGTGCATCAGAGCACAGGGAGGGGAGCCCTGCCTCTGTGCACTGCTAGGTCGTCAAAGGTGTGAGGGCAGAACCTGTGGACATCTGTTATCAAAGCAGGTACCAGCCCTGTGCATTGGCTGACATGCTGCTGGCTGACACAGGCTTCCAGAAACTACTGCCAGCGAGCCCCAGCCGGAATTGCAACCAGAGCCAAACCTCATTTGCTTTTGAGGCCAAACGCTTGGAGTTTATCTCCAATAAACTCCAGTCCAGGGGGGGTGGGAGAGGGGTGTGTGCAGGGGTTGCCACTAAGCCTAAGGAAATATTTTCGGTAGAAACTTGAATCGCTTGAATTCTGGGAGAATCGACCAGGTGGATCTACCGTTGCACTTTTGAAGAAGTTTGACCACATTAGATATGCAGGGGAACGCGTGGTTGGCGTTTGTTTTCAGTCCTAGGCAACTTTCAGAGAGGCAGAGATTTTCTTAAGGAAGCAAGCATACAAAATGTAGGGAGTGTTAAGAAAATGGAGTGGCGCCTGAGTAATTAAGTGGGAAGAAGGTACAGAAGCAGTAGTGTGTGACTCGGGATTCAAAGAGTTACATTTACAGTAGGTTTTGTTTACACTGTGTGAGACTGTCAGTGATTTGAACTCACCCACCCATTGTATTTGCAATAGGTATGGATCTGAGGGTCTAAATAAACCTTAAGGCCTCCTCCCTGCGAAGACATATATGGACCAGACATTAGTGACTCAAAGTCATCAATCAATAACCATCCTATAAGGTTGCTAGCCGTTGCGCCGCCCCTTACTTACTTGTTAGCAGAATCCAGAGCAGGGCTATCAATAGGGATAGTGGGTGCTCAAGGGCAAGCAGCTTGACGGTGTACGCAGTCACTTTGACTCGTGTACATAACACGCGATCTCCATCATAATTTAAAATTGCAGTGCTCATCGGATAATGTGTACCAAGATTAGATTAACATCACAATATTTCGTCTCACGATTCATACTGTAAACGTAGCAACTCTCTAACAGAGGATAAAACGTACTGCATGGTGAACACAAGAATACACTAACGATATTCTTACTTTTAACGTGTTGTCCACGTGTGCATACACTCACACGGTCGGCGAGGACGATAATTTCCACCCAGTATACAATTGCAGAGTTACAGCAGTTGTTGTCTTCAACACTGTTCATCGATCGGGATCACAGACATGGGGCAGAAGCAAAAGACAAACGATCCACGAGATGCATTAGTATCGGCGTAATAGACAAGCGGATAGTACGTACGCTACAACACGGCTTAAACACAGCCTATTCATGGACGTTATGTAGGATTTCCCCCGAAAATATTAATTCAGTATTTAAAAAATAAGTACACAATTATTTTTTTCACATTATGGATCATTTCAAAAACATCACCTTTTCGATCACTTATCCATAGTCCCTTTAGAACACTTTGCACTTTCGTCACTTGTTTTCGGTAAAATCACCTACATCCGAGACAACTTGCTGTTTCCCCGGCATTTTTATACATAAAGTAGGGCGTATTTTCCATATGCACAGTACCCAAGCAATCCCTAGGCAGAAAAGGGTTTTAAAAGTGTGATTATGACCAAAGCAGAGAACCCATATCATCTGTTACCTATCTTTTAGAGTTTACACCTTTATCAAATTATTATTATGCTCCATTTGTCCAGTGACGTTAAAAGGGTTTGTTATTAGTGTAAACCCCCCCCCCCCCCCCTCCAGTTAAAACGTGTAGGTTTTATCCTGGATGTCCTAAAGTATGCGCCAACAGGTTATGGTTTCTATTTGATGTGTTGTATTTATTGTGTATGAACTGTTGAGGTTGAATAATGATTGTTGAGTAGCGTAGTGTTTCTGGTTCTGTAATGATTAATTAATTAATACAAACGTTATTTGTGTTTTTAGGCCCCAGTCAAGGCACGGTCACGAATTAACGAGGCTGTTACTTTTTCAGTTAAATTGGTTGTAACAATATTGGACACATGATCCTGCTTCACAGAGGTATTTTTTCTTGTGCAGGTCTGGATTTTTTGATTCACTGTGCCTTTTCTTCTTAAATATTAAAATGCATTTATTGACGATTCCGTCATATGAATGTGTGGCCTTGGGAATGTAATGGTTGCTTATTGTTGTGCTACCAAAGTCCTCACTCTGGGCACAGTAGTATGCGAGAGGATAAATTATAAATGAAAAATAAGTCCTGTTCGGATAGCCGGTCAAGTGGCACAGCAAGTAAAGTGCTCACTTTGATGTGCAGAGCCCCGGCGGGGCCAAACTCAGCCTTTCATCCTTCCGAGGTCAATAAATGAGCACCACACACCGGGTAATAATAAGATACCTGAGGGTTTGTAGCGCTATATAAGTGCCTAATTATTATTATTATTATTTATTTATGGAATGATTTCTATGAACTGACTGACTTTTCACCTTTCTCTAACAGCGGCCATTCATAGCAGGGAAGTGACACAAATACAAGTGTGCTGCTGGCACGCACATTGGAGTGCTTCACGCCCTTGACTGGCACACCCAGTTACATTCTATACGGCGGGCGGTACACACGTGAAGACGTCAATGCGGCTCTGTGCCGACAATCCGCGGCAGCACTGCCATCTGACCCGCCATAGCAGTCATTCCTCACACAGACATGCAAGCTCTGGACTGCTCAGCAAACACTAGACTACGGCATTCATCACAGGCCCAGTTGCGTGCCGGCTACGCTTTCAGCGCTATGCAGCACCTGCCACCTTAGAGGATGTGTGGTGGGCAGTAGATAACGTGCTGCCATTTTTGGATACACCCTGGGCGAATAACATACGTTTTCATGACGACGCAACGTGTCAGTTTAAACAAAATGTTATAAGGGAGCAGAATGAAAGCAAATACGATAAAATAAACGTAGAAATAAAGACGAAAAGTACAGAATATAAATGTGCAGACGTGCAAACATATTAGTGGCAACACAACAAGTGTAAATATAACGAAACGAAGTTGAATACAGGTGCAATGCAGTATTCGTTAAGTTACGCCCAAAGGCAAGATAATATAATAGCATTCCATAACGGATTGAATATGGGATAAACACGAACCATTATCAGTCTATTCCTGAAAAAAAAAAATAAGTGCACTAAAATGCACAATGGACCAAAATTTGCAATTCTGAATGTGTGAACAACTCAATAAGACAAAACAGGGCAAAGCAAAGAATCAAATTAACACTGCGGGTGACCACTTTCCCCGACTCTTCTCAGCTTCCCACGGTCTGCTGGTCTCTCTCAGACCCCCTCAAATATTCTGTCCTCTTGCCTTCTGACTCCTCACCTTTGGCACGCGCTACCACTCCCCACTTGTCCTGCTCCCGCCCTCGCTGTTTCCCACCCTCCATTGAAAGCGCCCCATCCTCCTCATCTTTCATTTGTGTGCTGGTCGCATGAGTTATGTTTACTGTATTTAATGCTATATTCCCCAGTTTTTCTTTGCACTGTAATCTCATCATTGTTTAGTGCTTTGGGGAACGCGCTCTACAAATCCAACACCAGAAAATGAAATACTGACAACAGGACGTGCCTAGGTGACTAAGATTATTATAATAAATATTTGAAACATGAACATTCATTCTACTCTCAAAGCACGTCACCATCATGCCACGCGTATGTGTCAAGTGAGACAACATGTATGATTGGTTTCAGAAAATCTTTGATGGCTGCCTGTCTTGTGCTCTGGACCACTCTCAAGGCGCTATTATTTGTAGTCTACAGCAGCTCACTTTCAGGCCCACGCTGACAATGCACTGTCCATCTTTCTTTGGCAAAGGCATGTTCGATTTAGAAATAATTTTTGTACCTTTAATTTTGCACCAAAACTTTTATTTATTTATTTATTTTTATTTATTTATTTGGGCATTTGTCAACCGCACCTAACCCTGAGTCATCTAGGCGCTGCATTTTAAAATGTTGAACCCCAATTGTTGGTTTAAAACGGCTGAAGAGGGGGTCATGTCAAGACTGTCCTGGCAGATGTCACCCGACTTTAGCAATCTGCGCCCGGCGGTCCTGCAGGTGCTACAGCCTACCTACCCCTGGCCTTGTGTGTAAGACTGAGTCTAACCATTTGGAATGGAACTCTGCTTGGCTGCTTGAGAAGCTTCAGCATAGCGTGTCATGCCTGGACCAACACACAATAAAGCAAAGCAAACAAGGAATTGAGTTACGGCACCTGCATAACTAAGTAAAACATTGCAACAGTGCTGCCAACTCTGAATCAAAAATCAAGTGGATGGTGTCATCCCAGAGAGTCAAGTGAAAGCAGTAGAACGTACTGTGGTGCAAAGGCAACAAACTGCATGACAGCAATAGCCCGGCGTTCCCACTGCTACACGTGTAATCGGAGGGCCAGGAGGACCACCAAGTACGAGGAGAGTTGAACCGTCATTGAAATCAACCCTAACTGCCAGCCCTTATGCAGTGAAATACATTTGTACTCACATTAGCAGTATCTGGACAAGATACCAACGGCACTTTCCTCGGTTCTGCTTGCTAACGCTACCAGTCTTGTGCGTCGTCTCAGTTATACTAGACACATACGAGGCTGTAAGCTGCGCAGCAGTGCCAGTGCGCACTCCCACTGGGCTGGCACGTGCCGTATTCCCTGCGGGGTTGGAGAGGCTGGGAGGGGAACGCACGGCTCGTTGTCCTGCGTCGTTCTCCTCCCCCTCCCTCACTTGTTGTTCAGTCAAAATCAACATTGCCATTGGGAATCGAAACCACGGCTTCACAGGTCACAGAAGTGTCAAGATTCAGGAACAGGGGCCCTGTTCCTGAATCTTGACACTTCAGTGATCTGTGAAGCCGTGGTTTTGATTCCCAATGTTGATTCAGGGGCCGGGGCTGCGCTGCAGTGCAGCCTGCACGCACACGCAGATAAATAAAAAAAAAACACCAGGATGGGGGGCCCGGGGCACGTGCCCCGTTTGCCCCCCCATAGAGACGTCCCTGATGAGTTGGGCAGTAATACAGCGGTAATTTCGCCAGACAAAATTACTGTTAGCGCTGTTGGGTCAGGTGGCATTTCCACTGCATTTCAAGTAGTCGGAAGCGCACCCACACACCATTGGTGGTAACGATAATTCCGTTGTGCGGAACTACTATTGTTAATGAGTTTCAGATGGTAATTCCACCCACTATGGGTGGAATTACTGCAGCCCAACTTTGTGCTAATCCCGCCAGTGGAATTACCGCCAGTGCAAATAACGTCATCACAGGAATGGGAAGCCTGCTGGTGGCCCTGTTTAAAAATCCAATCCACCATGAATCTCCCATTTCCTAGTGCCATCCAGAGACAATAGTTGTGTGGAACATGTCCCAGGAAAAGGAAAATGTCAAGGTGCATGACACAAGGCAGTGAAAGCACAACTTTAGTGACGGGGAACTGCAGGTGCTCGTAAATGAGGTTGTCGCTCATGCGGATGAGCTGCATGGGACCAAAAGTGGAGGACCTTTGGCCAAAGGAAGGCTGCAATCTTGGCGAGCATGTGGGACAAGGTCGTGGCAATTGGCATTGTCTCACGGAACAGCAGAGACTGCAGCAAAAGGTTGAATGACTTAAAGGCTAGGGTCTACAGCTTCATTGCCAAGCACAGGCACGAGACATCTGACACAGGAGGCAGCACCATAGAACCACTCGCCCGAACTCCATAGAAAGAAAAGACCAGCTCAATCCTCCACATAAAAGGTATACAGGGAGTGCTGAAGTGGGAGCAAGCAGCCGAAGAAATGCTGGTGAGTCTTTAAGTCTCCCTCCTAAACCCCCCTTGTGAATGCACTGGCCAAAAGCATGTGTCCCCCAGCATATATGAGCCCAATGGTCAGGGGAATGGGCGACCACATGGCAATCTGTACAAAGGCACAGAGACTACAGGCATGTGCAAGGGAAGGTGGGATACTGTTGTGAAACACATGCACCGCAGGGGAAATGTGCATGTGAAGCCATGGAGCCACGAGAAGCACCCATGTGTGCTTTGAAAGTTCATATTGCAAAGTGAACCTCCATCGCCACCACAACAGGCCATATAAGTAGGTCAAAAAGCAATATGCCCATGCATGTGCCATGTACACCCTCAGCAGACACTACTCCCACCTTGCATTATCAGACACAATGTGTGTAGGATGACCATTCTTCATGTTGCCTGAATGTCTCGCTAGCCCACATACTGCTATGCATGTAGACTGACAGCATGCCATTATCCACTCAACAGGTTTCCAGTCGACTCAGGTTTATGGGGCAGGGCCTTCCAATGCCAAAGAGACCTTCACAGCTGGCAGTGCATGTACCTCACCCCTGCAAAGGCCAGCCATGGAGGTAGCAGGAGGAAGAGCAGCAGGGAGGCACCAAGGCAACATCACAGCAGCTGCATGTCAGCTGTGCCAAGTGCTGAGAGAGTCACGGCCCCCATAAGTGTGCCCAGTGGCCCCTTCACCAGCACTGCAGATGGCACAGACAGCACTGCCCATGCAGCTGCAGGTGCAGCACCCCCAGCTGCTGTCAATGCCACACCACTGCTAGCCCATATGGTGATCGCTGAGGACCAAACATGGTGCCAGTGTCGCACATGGCACAACACCTGCACCCACCCATCTGCCCCCTCACACCCACTCATCACCTGAGGCAGACAGCCATTTCCAGCACGAGGCTGAGCCGGAAACAGGGACTGATGGTAGTCATACACATGAGGCGGAGGACCCTGGCTTTAGGTTCCCCTGCTTCAGCCCTGGCTCTCTCCACAGTCCACAGCCTGCGCCTTAGCATTCACTGGCTGCCATCTGGAGGAGGGTGGACGTCATGAAGCAGCGCCAGGTCACCATATAAAACCTAGTAGAGATGCAAGTGCAGCGTCTGCAGGCCATTCAGGACATTGTGCAAGGATCCTCACGGAGGATTGCCAGGCCATTGAACTGCCACTTCCGGCAGTTGTCAATGGCAACTGATGCCATCACATCTGTGAGCCAGAGGATGAGGGAGCACACACAGGGCATGACGCCCTTTGCAAAATCCATGAAGGAAAGCATGTTCCTCACGATGCATCACATCCGGGGCCAGGACTCAGAGCCTTCCACCTCTGTCACTCCCATGGAGGGGTCATTGCCTGGGACCACCAAGGCGGTGCCCATTACACAATATGGCCTATATAGTGCCCAAGCAAGTTGACAAGGAGAAGAGGCCACACATGTGACATAGTGCAATATAACACATTTCACTGGGCACAAGGGAGGAGGGTGTTAGTGGTTCTGGGGATTGGGGAGGTGGGTGGGAAGGACTGTTGGGGATGAGAGCTCACCACAGTTAATTTAAAAAGAAAGTTCACTTGAAGAAATGCAAGGACAACACTTTTTGCGTGAAGGTGATATATTCAATATGTGCATATATACAAAAGTATGATGCATGTGAAAAGTAATTGTCTAGAAAATAATTTCAAGTAGTTCTTGCCACACCAGACGCCTGCTCAAGGTGCAGCAGCACTGCATCTGCAGACAGTGCATCATATCAGAGGGCAGCAGGACATTTCACCTAAAGCAGATGTTGTGCAGAATGGCACAAGCAACAAATATCTGGCCAACCTTCTCTGGTTTGTACATCAGGGCACCTCCGGTATAGTCTAGGCAACGGACACGCGCCTTCAGTAGGCCTAAGTTCTGCTTAATGCAGAGTCAGGTCCTGACGTGTGCCTCATAGCAGACCACCTTGTGTGAAATACGTGGAATGTGCACAGGTTTCATCAGCCATGGGAGGTGGGGGATACCAAAGTCACCCGCAAGAGCATAGGGCACAGATGTCAGTCATTGATTATGCGTTGCATGTTACATGTCCTGTTGATGGACAATCTTTTAATGGAGTTATGTTGCATTTGTGCTACAGGCTTTCATTCCAAGTCGTTCAAGGATGTGCGATATACTACGAGGGCACATGTTCATTGTCACTTAGAGGTACACTATGCACACAGCTCACAAGCAAATTGTGGCAGACATGGTCTGTGATAGGATTTCAAATGTACATGCTGTCTGTGTTGGGCTTGTGTTGTGCTGTGCTGTCAAGTAGTGCCCTGCTTGGTTATTTCCTGTTCATGTTTGTGGTGTGTGCATACCTGACACAATTAATTCACATACATGGTTTGCAATGTACATGCCATCAGTGTCTGACAGTGTTGTATTGTAATTGTGCAGTGTTGAACTGTTGTATTGGCTGTGTGGGTATGTGTGCTCTATGCATGGTGGTTCCTGCAGTCATCTGTTTGTACAGGCGTTACTTGTTAGGGCATTATGCATTGCTGTCATTCTATTTCATAGTCCTGCTGGGGCTAGCCCTGTGGGTGGGTGGGTGTCATGTGCGGTGTGAGGGGCCAGGTGCTGCATGCATGGGGCCTTGACAGGGCATGCATTGATCAGTAGTAGTAATGTTCCACCCTCCCCTTCACATAGCATTCAACTGGTGCTGCCAGATTGTAGTGTATGATGGCACTTGTACTCAACCAGCATCCCTGTCTGTTGCCCTCTGTGACTCTCAATGTGTGCAGACAGGGTGCTGTTACGGAGGACCATGGCGTTTTGGGTGGATCCAGGGAAGCGGGAGCAGTAGTGTGCTATTGTCAGGTCACCATTGCGCATAATCTGCACATTCATGGAATGGAACTGCTTCCTGTTGTGGTATGCCTCTTCGGATGCCTGGGAGGCAAGCAATGCCACATGGGTGCAGTCAAGCTTTGTGCCAATTACATTTGGCATGTGGACTGCTGCATAGAAACAGGCCTTTGTGGCATTTGTCTGTGCCAGGGTGGTGGGTGTGGAGATATGCCAGGATGCATGGCACAGGAATGCCTCCAGCACCTGCCCAAGCACAACTGAAAAAGTGGGCTGGGGCATTGCATACAGCATGCCCACAGTGTGCTGGAAGGTGCCACTGATACAAGCTTTTGCAGGCAAGGTAGGGCTGTCCTGATATTGATCCTGCTCTGGATGTTGTTTTGGATCATGGCTGGTACCTCTGCAATGGTCTCTCTGTTCAGCCGGTACAGGGTATTGACCTGGGCATCTGTCAATCGCCAGGGAGTGGCACAGGGAATGGGAGATCGCCTTGCATGGGGCCTCTTCCTCCTCCTCTCTGTGCCATGTGCCCTGTGCTGCTGTTCCAGCCTCTGCAGCTCAACATGGAACAGGAAGAGCTGAATGTTCTAGTTAGCGATAGCTAGTGGCAGCATGGTGTTGGAAAGTGTGTTTGGTTCAGATGTGAGCCTTGTGTATTCTTTCAGAGTGTTTTTTTAGTCTTTTTGTGTCAGATTTGAGTTCCCAGACTGTCAGAGGACCTCGTAGCCCCATTAGAAACTCCAATTTCTGTGGACGATATCCAGTTGCAATCTCAGGATTAAACAGTAACAAAACACCAGAGGTAGACGGTCTCCCGGTTGAGTTCTACCGGATATTGCCGAAAAGCAGACTCACCCTGCTGCGTGAAGTGTATTGTGCATCATTTGAGAAAAGAATGTTACCATCCTCCATGAGCCACGCACTAGTGACAGTTTTGCTGAAGAAGGATAAGTCGCAGACGAGGTGTGAATGTTACAGGCCAACTTAGTCTACTAAATATTGATTGCAAATTATTAACAAAAATAATGGCCAAGAAGTTGGAGAATGTTGTTCATGCATTGATACACGAGAATCAAGTTGGTTTTGTGAATGGGAGATCTGTGGCAGATAATATGCGGAAGTTACTTTTCACCATTTATGAGGGTAGAAGGATGGATGCACCAGTGGCAGCCATCTCCCTCGATGCAGAGAAGGCCTTCAATAGGATCGAATGGCTGTACCTGTTTGAAAGTCTGAAAGCAATCGGATTTGGACCAACATTTTGGGGTTGGGTGAGACTGCTGTATGCAAATCCAACTGCAAGTGTGCTCACTAATCCTAGCAATGGAACCGCTGGCGATTATGCTGAAGGCCAATGAAAATAGAAGTGGAATAGGAAGTGTTGAGGGTACCGGCAAGCTCTCTCTCATGCAGTTGATTTGCTGGTGGTTGTGCGCGACCCTGATTTGTGCCTGCCCTATCTGATGGAGGACATTTGTGTATTATCTCAAGTTTCCGGTTACAAGGTTAATTGGAGCAAGTCAGAGATTCTACCAATCACAGGGTCATGCATGTTTCATACATTTGACAACATGGAATTTACTTGGTGCGCTGAGCGGATAACGTACTTGGGTATTTGGGTTAGCCCTGAAGGGAAAACGCCACCCAAGATTAACTTTGACTGCCTAATACCTAAACTCAGAGCAGACATTGATCGATGCTCCCACTGAAAACATCAAAACAGATTTTCAAGGAGCTTCATGCATTAATGCAGAGATTTCTGTGGGATGGCAAACATCCTAGGCTTGCACTGAGGAAGATGCAGTTACTGTTGAAGCAGGGTGGTATGAATTTACAGAATTTTGTTTGAATATCACTTGTGTCGTATGGTGAGGGCTGAACTCAACTGGAACCCCTGAGCTTTGCTAGCTACAACATCCAGGAGATCATGGCAGCTGAGCCCTCTTACTGTCTTTTTGCGTGATTGCTGGCCCTCCTTATCCAAACATATGAACAGTGACCCATTTCTTTTCCTTGATGCATCCATCTGGCTAAATCCTTCAATGACCAAACAGGGGAAAATGTTGTTCAGGCCATCCTGGTTCCTGGGTGGAACCTGATATATCAAAGACCTTCGAGAGAATGGTGCTTGGATCCCTTTTGCAAGTCTACTGAGGAAGTTTGGTTTGAACGATTGCAGCTACGCTGAATATAGACAAGTAAGAGGTCAATCTGCTAAGCTTGAGTCCACAACTCAGAATTGCGAACAAAGTGATGTCTGGTCAACGTTGGAACTCTGTGCCCGAGCAAGTCATCCTGCGGCTACTGTGTACAATGTCCTTGCATTCAAACACGAGGGGGCCTCAGATCTTGCAAGCATCTGGGCTGGTGAACTGGGAGAGGAAACTAGTCCTGAGTGTTGGCAGAAATGCTGTAATAATGGTTGCTTCTCAAGCTTGGACTGGGGACTGAGGGCCTTACAAACAAAACTACTTTTTAGGGCTTATTGGTCATCGGGAAGAATGTTCAAACGAAGTCTCGCATACAACGATCAATGCTGGAAGTGCAACCGATCAGTTGGCACGTCAAGTCACTTGCTTTGGTTTTGCGCCAAAACCAAAGATTTCTGGGAGGGTGTGTGTGTGAAGAGGGATCTGGTGCTGGAGCGTTCAGTTCCAAGAAAGGCTTCACTTCTGATTCTTGGGGATGTCGCCCTATTAATAGGCCTATCTATTCCAAGGAAAATGTGGGCGTTAAGAGGCTGCATGCTTGCCAAAAAGATGATTCTGTGCACGTTGAAATCCCCCCAACAGCTTCGCAATTGATGATTGGGTGGAGAAACTGCTGACTGTGTCCACGCATGAGTAGGCGATTTATAAACACAGGACAGAATCTGATAAGTTTAATGATGACTGGGGCCTTTTGATGGATACCTATGGCTAATTAAGTTCTTATTTTAATGATCTGTGAAACATGTATGATTTAAAGTTCCCCTGAAGTGAATTGCCTTTTGGTCTGGCTGCTTTGCTGACTCTTCATTGGTATTTTGTTGGTTGAGCGGTGGGCGTGACATTGAAACAACCAGTCTTGAGTTTTAAAAAATATTTTTTCATTATATTTTTTTATCACAAAAGTCTCTTGATACGAATAATACGTTCAGTATGTTGATATTGATATTATTGTTGGCATGTTATGCTTGTATTGCTTTTCAATACGTATGTAATGTGCCTACTGATGTTGAAAAAAAAATGTAAAGTTAAAACCAGAGTGGATTGGGTGCAGCTTTGACTTGTTTTCCATCACCTCTATGCATTTAGCTTTACCTTTACCTTTTAGGTGGAGGTAACCGCACTGTGTTTTGGGAGGAATTACCGCCCATTTTCGGTTGTATTTTGTAATGCAGAAGGAGTACAATTTTTCTTCTTGGCAGTAATTCCGCATTCAAATGAACACTGGCAGAATTACCGCCAGATGCCGGTGCTAATTCCTCAGACGGAATTAGCATCTATTTTCATGTACCGCTAATGCAGCAGTGCATTAAACCTGGTGGTCATTCCGTTACCGCCACATTTACCGCATACGGCCAAACTTGTAATGATTCCCAGTACCTCTGAGATGGGCAATGGAGAGAGACATTTGTTGAGAAAGCTGGATAGTACCAGAGAAGGGGAATCCCTTGAGCCCAGAAGAGGGGTGAGCTCCATCGAGGGGGCGAAGAGTTCCTTCAATCCCTGAACAGTAGTTTTTCCTGGAGAGGGGGAGAGAGCCCCTGAACCTCAGAAGAGGCGCGTGCTTGTGAGTGGGAGACCGACCCTTTAGCCCAAGAGAGGGGTGCGGTCCATGGAGGGTGAGAAGATTTCCTTCAACTCCAGAAGAGTGGTGTTTCATGGTGAGGGGGAGAGAGGCTCTGAACCAAATAAGAGGGGTGTGCTCTTGTAAGGAAGAGGTGGGCCACTGGAACACCAGAAGAATATGTTCTCCAGTGAGGGGTGGAGAGCCCATGAGACCAAAAGAAGGAGACCCCCAGCCCAAGAGAAAGGGGCTGAAAAGTAGCAAGAGAGAGGGTGACTGAACCACGGAAAAAGGGGATGTGTAACAGAAGAGGAGTGCCCCTTGCACCCTGGAGGAGGGTTGTGCTTCAGTGAAGAAAGAGGGAGAGTGAGAGAGAGGAATAGACAGAGAGAGGGAGAGGGAGAGAGAGAGAGAGAGAGAGAGAGTAGAGAGAAAGAGAAAGAGACAGAGAGGGAGAGAGTGTGAGAGAGAGAAACAGAGTCAGAGTGAGACAGAGAGACTGACTTTGATCCCCGCAAGAGGGGATGTGTAGCAGTGGGGGAGAACCCCTTGGCCTTAGACGAGGGGAATACATGACAGAGAGACAAATAGCCCCAGTGAAGGGGATGACCTTTGGGACTCTTGGCAATGGAGGACATGGTGTGACAGTGTGGTCTGACAAAGGAACGGATAAGCTTGCTCCAGTCTTTTTACTGGTGTTGCTTAGTCAGGCTGAGGGTGGGGGAAATACCTCTAGGAACTAGGGGGATTACTAAAACCAAAACAAAAGTGCAACTATAAAAAGGTGAGATAATATTGGGCAGCACAACAATGAGGCAAATGGAGGTACTCTGGCATACCTCGTATTAACGAGTCATTGAAAACAGTGGTAACACAAGGTCTTAAGCTAAGTCTATGAGTCCTTCACCCCAGGTTGAGCCTAAGCTACAAAGAACGTACCAAATGAAGTTCTGCCATAGCACGGTTCCACCAATCCTCGTTCTCAAGTCCTTTCTTTATATATGCCACAAGGAACCACTGTGGCAAATCGGTTGTCATCACCACTAGCATATACCGCCCATCAACATTCCCTGGGTTGCATTCACTGGTCTTGGGATATAGTGCTCATCTTACTTCACTTAGTTAATTTAACTGGTACTGGAATACAGTGTCCATCTCAGTCTCTTGGTTAATTTCACTGGTCCTAGTATCACTGGTATAGCATCTCTCTTGGATCTCCCCTCTTGGCATCTCTGGTTATTTTGATGTAAGGTCTGGGCCACTGGTGGAGTAACTCTACTGGCTCTCGAGTTGCCACCCTTGGGTTTCTTGGTTGCTTTGGTGTATGGTCTGGGTGTCTCATTTCCACACCATTGGGTTCTTTGGATACTCTGGTGTAGGGTCTGGGTTGCTGGTGGAGTGCCTTTCTTTGTTCTCAGGTTTCCCACCATTAGGTCCTCTTGTTGCTTGGTGTATGATCTGGAGCTAGTGGAGTGCCTCTCCTGGCTCTCCAGTCCCCCCCCACCCTTTGATTCTCTGCTTGGTATCATGTAAGGTCTGGGTCATTGGCCGAGCATTCTTCTGGCTGTCGATTCCTCCACCACTGATCCCTCTAGATACTCTGGTATAGGAGCTTGGTAGAGAACCTCTTGGTTTTCCAGGACTCAGCCGTTAGGTTTCCCTGTAGAATTTCTCATGTTGTACAGAGCTCTGTGGCAGCTCTGGTTATTTTCTAGGTATTGGGATATCTCAGCAAATGTCTGCTTATTCTGTGGACTTCTCTCATCCTGGCCCTGCTAGTTCCCACTCCTTTGATACCCCTTTGAGGGGTCTAGCTTTAATGGAGATTCGTGGTTAAGGTTTCCCTGTCATACTGCCGCTGATGATTGGTTCATAACAGTAATTGGCTGCCTTTGCCTGCTGATGCTAAGGGATCTTTGAAGGTGATGATGAGTGGCAATGCCATCTTGGTCTTGTATTTTGTCTGGGTCTAGGAGCCTTGGTGTACCAAGACCAGAAGGATGGCCCTATTGTTTTTCTGGTGGCGGCTTGGCTCCTTCACACGGTAACTGTGAGACACTGAATTTGCTGAAACTACTTGTCAAAACAAATTGGGGGTTGCATGATGCGTGGTTATTCCACTTCTTTCGGTGCCATATTTTTAATGGGATTTGTTATCAATACGCTAGGTTGGATTAAGCAGTACTGCAGTAAGCTTTCCTGCGGTTCAGAGGGCTGGGTGGAGGTAAACCAGCTCAGTGGGTGGACTCAGGTGAAGAGGTTCTGAGGGATGACTGCGAGTAACGTTTGCTTGGGTGACTGGCAAAGTCAGTCTTGGGAAGAAAGATTGCTGCCTGGAGTTAAGCACCCCAGTGAGAGAGGGCACATTGGGAGTAGTAAAATCCTCAGAGAACAACAACGAAAGGTCAAGATAATATTCCATGGAGGGTTCACAGAAGAGTGGCACCAGGGCTACCTTTGCCGGCCAATCGCGGAGACTGGACCACCCTAGCCCCCTGGAACTTGATTCCCCCATAAAATAACATGTGAGGGTTCTCTAACTCTCCACAGTATCACAATCCCAGGACCCATGTCTGGGTATACCAGTCCCACTAGGAGTTACTTTAGAAAATGACAAAGGTGATGGCTGAAATGTTTTGAAGGAATCAGGCCTCTATTCATTGGATTGAGCACCCCTCCAGACCATCATTAGTCAACCTGCACTGCCATTATAGAAGTGGACCCTGTACAAACCAAGCTTAGTCGCACCCCAAAAGGGGCAGTGCAACCTGAATTGCTAGAACACAAGCAACCTTAGACATGTTTCAGGCTTATTGGCCGTCGTCAATGAGCTGTAACTTGGGCATCATGGCATGGTAAGCTCAACCGACATCTCAGGGTATGCACTTCTCGTTCGAGTGGTGACTTTAGCAAACCAGAAAGGTGATGGCTGGAAGGTTTTGAATGAAGGGGAAAGACTGTTACTCGGTCCGGCAGATTTACATCTGGATTACAAGTGGTGCTAAGGAGGTCTTGTTCCTATTCCCCATTGGACTCCATGGAGATGTGTGCATATTCCACAAGAGTGGCAATTCCGCCACAGTAAATTCACTGATTTGTGGAGGCAAAAGTGAAAGATTTACCTGCAGTATTATGATCTCCAGCAATATGACCTCCAGCAATCTGACTCCATCAATATGACCTCCAGCAATATAACCGCCAGCAATATGACTTCCAGCAATATGACCTCCAGTAATATGAACTCCAGCAATATGACTTCCAGCAATATGACTTCCAGCAATATGACCGCCAGCAATTAGACCTCCAGCAATTAGACCTCCAGCAATATGAACTCCAGCAATATGACCTCCTGCAATATGACCTACAGTAATATGAAATCCAGTAACATGACCTCCAGCAATATGACCTCTTGCAATATGATCTCCAGTAATGTGACCGCCAGCAATATGACCTCCTGCAATATGATCTCCAGTAATGTGACCGCCAGCAATATGACTTCTAGCAATATGACCCCCAGTAATATGACCTCGAGCAATATGACCTCCAGCAATATGAGCCCCAGTAATATGACCTCCAGCAATACGACTTCCAGCAATATGACCTCCTGCAATATGAAATCCAGTAATATGACCTCCAGCAATATGACCTCCAGCAATATGACCTCCTGCAATATGATCTCCAGTAATGTGACCTCCAGCAATACGACCTCCTGCAATATGAAATCCAGTAATATGACTTCCAGCAATATGACTTCCAGCAATATTACCTCCAGCAATATGACCTCCAATAATATGACCTCCAGCAATATGACCCCCAGTAATATGACCTCCAATAATATGACCCCCAGCAATATGACTTCCAGCAATATGACTTCCAGCAATATGACCGCCAGCAATTAGACCTCCAGCAATTAGACCTCCAGCAATATGAACTCCAGCAATATGACCTCCAGCAATATAACCGCCAGCAATATGACTTCCAGCAATATGACCTCCAGTAATATGAACTCCAGCAATATGACTTCCAGCAATATGACTTCCAGCAATATGACCGCCAGCAATTAGACCTCCAGCAATTAGACCTCCAGCAATATGAACTCCAGCAATATGACCTCCTGCAATATGACCTACAGTAATATGAAATCCAGTAACATGACCTCCAGCAATATGACCTCTTGCAATATGATCTCCAGTAATGTGACCGCCAGCAATATGACCTCCTGCAATATGATCTCCAGTAATGTGACCGCCAGCAATATGACTTCTAGCAATATGACCCCCAGTAATATGACCTCGAGCAATATGACCTCCAGCAATATGAGCCCCAGTAATATGACCTCCAGCAATACGACTTCCAGCAATATGACCTCCTGCAATATGAAATCCAGTAATATGACCTCCAGCAATATGACCTCCAGCAATATGACCTCCTGCAATATGATCTCCAGTAATGTGACCTCCAGCAATACGACCTCCTGCAATATGAAATCCAGTAATATGACTTCCAGCAATATGACTTCCAGCAATATTACCTCCAGCAATATGACCTCCAATAATATGACCTCCAGCAATATGACCCCCAGTAATATGACCTCCAATAATATGACCCCCAGCAATATGACCCCCAGCAATATGACCCCCAGCAATATGACCCCCAGTAATATGACCTCCAATAATATGACCCCCAGCAATATGACCTCCAGTAATATGACCCCCAGCAATATGACCTCCAGCAATATGACCTCTAGCAATACGACTACCAGCAATATGACCTCTAGCAATACGACTACCAGCAATATGACCTCCAGCAATATGACCCCCACTAATATGACCCCCAGCAATATGACCTCCAGTAATATGACCTCCAGCAATATGACCCCCAGCATTATGACCTCCAGTAATATGACCCCCAGCAATATGACCTCCAGCAATATGACCTCCAGCAATATGACCTCTAGCAATACGACTACCAGCAATATGACCTCCAGTAATATGACCCCCAGTAATATGACCTCCAATAATATGACCCCCAGCAATATGACCTCCAGTAATATGACCCCCAGCAATATGACCTCCAGCAATATGACCTCCAGCAATATGACCTCTAGCAATACGACTACCAGCAATATGACCTCCAGCAATATGACCCCCACTAATATGACCCCCACTAATATGACCCCCAGCAATATGACCTCCAGTAATATGACCCCCAGCAATATGACCTCCAGCAATATGACCTCTAGCAATACGACTACCAGCAATATGACCTCTAGCAATACGACTACCAGCAATATGACCTCCAGCAATATGACCCCCACTAATATGACCCCCAGCAATATGACCTCCAGTAATATGACCTCCAGCAATATGACCCCCAGCATTATGACCTCCAGTAATATGACCCCCAGCAATATGACCTCCAGCAATATGACCTCCAGCAATATGACCTCTAGCAATACGACTACCAGCAATATGACCTCCAGTAATATGACCCCCAGTAATATGACCTCCAATAATATGACCCCCAGCAATATGACCTCCAGTAATATGACCCCCAGCAATATGACCTCCAGCAATATGACCTCCAGCAATATGACCTCTAGCAATACGACTACCAGCAATATGACCTCCAGCAATATGACCCCCACTAATATGACCCCCACTAATATGACCCCCAGCAATATGACCTCCAGTAATATGACCCCCAGCAATATGACCCCCAGCATTATGACCCCCAGCAATATGACCCCCAGCAATATGACCTCCAGCAATACGACCTCAAGCAATTTGCTGGAGAGAAATCCGCCATTTCACCTATCAAAGCAATTCCATTGCCACCATAAAAACTGGCAGTAATAAAATGACTGCAAGAAATGTACTGCACCGCCAAACTATTAATGTGGCCCATTGTCCTTTTGTCTATGTGAATGCCTTATTACTTATGTAAATAAATCAGAATTGATGTGGCAATGCATGATCTATGCGCCAGTTTAGGAACGATTTGTCAATGGTTTTCCTCAGTTATTTTTTCATATTTATCAATATTCATGAACTAAGATTGGTAGACACATAAGACATGCTTTCTACTATAACCACATTTCGATTTGAACATGCTATGGATGAGAACAATGAAATATGTGTGTTCATCTTTAATCCACTAACATGACACTGTTGTGCATGATGCAGCAAGATCGAGAGATCTGGCATTGACTGATGTTGTACTATTCTGCCACTTGACAATCAAGGTGAGGCCACAGCAATAATTTGAGAAGGTGAAAAAGCAACCTGTTATGCCATAGATACTGTTATAATACATAAAATGATGCAGGTGATTTCTTCTCCTAAGGGTAATCTGCTAACCAGATCCCCCTTTGTCGCCAACTCCATACCAAAAGCATAGAGTACTTGCATCAGTAGAATGAGCCACAGCACCTGCTTGGATCATGGCGCAGAACAGGGTCAAAGGCCACAAGGTGCCCACTTGACACCCGCAGCGACAGCAAAGTCAATGCAGTACAGGGGTGGCATTTAAGATATTCGCCTTGCGCCAAACTACGATGATCATGAGTAACCCATGCCGTAGGCTGGGTAATCTCAAAGAATAAGCAATGCTTGAGTTTAGGCATGGTGCATGGCCCTTCTTATGATCATGGTTGCCACATCTAAATTGATATTGCACATGTGTCAGTGCCTGTCAGTTAGCTCTGCCGTGGAAGGGAATGTGTATTTGGGTCAGACGGGCCGATACTGCCAAACGGCAGGACAGAAACCCTGAGGCCCCAGTGTCACTGGCCGGCGCTACTGGAGTTTGTGGAGGAAGTGGAAGTTCCTCCATTGAGACTTCCATCACGTTCTATTTGAACGTGCATGTCCGCTCTAGTCTTTTCCTCCCAGCCGGCTTAAGAACTAGCCCCCCCCCCTTTCCCAGCACGTTGCAACCTTGTGTTACTGCTTCTTTTTTGGTTCACCAGCGCTAGTTTCTGCGGTCCCTTTCTGCCTGTTGCTTTATCCTTTTCCCAGAGATACAATGTCTCTGAACGTTGCTTCAGGCTCCCTTTCCGTCTTGCTCAGCCTTACGGCTCCACTGTTCTCTTGTTCGCTTTGCCATTCTACGCTGCTCCCTGCAGCATCGGCTGTTCTGCATCTCCTCCTTCTTCTGAGCCAATACAGCCGGTTACTCTTGGAGGCACACTGTGTGCTTCCTGCAGTCTCACCGCACTCGGCTTTCACACATAAGCCTTTCAGATACAGTGTTTCTCTGTTAAAGCACTGTCCCGTTGGGCTCTGCTTCTCTCTTTCCTGCACAGCACTTCAGCCCCTTGCATTTCAATCACACGGCTCCACCACGTTCTTTCTTATTCTTCCTGACTGTGTGGAAGGTCTGCTACAGGTGGGTCCTGCGTTTACCCGCTATTTCCTTGTCCTTCAGATTCTTGCTCTGATACAGTTGCCCAAATTCCAGGATTCAGCTTTCTCTTTTCCTTGAGATCTACTACATGGTTCTCTTTACTTACCTACTCTTTGGTACTTGGACACAAACCGTCATATACTGGATCCAAGGACACCATATTCCATGAAAGGTTTTTCATGCCTCAGGCTTTTTCCCTTTGGTGATTCTGGGAAGGTTGGCCTCTTGTCTAGGCTGTTCCTTCAGTGAACATAGTGGCTACCTTCCGGGGTTGGCCATATCTCTTCAAGTAGAGGAATACTTCGAAGGAGAAGGGAACCAAGACTCCTTCAGATGAAGAGGAACTATCCACAGAGGAAGAATCAGGTGAGGAGTGGGTATTAGCCATCATCGGTTACACCCAGCCTCTCTCTGATCCCCTTTGTGAGAGCCGGTAACACCCTCCCTCAGAGACAGCTGCACAGCAGCGAGTTACCCAGGTATCAAATGAGCACACCCATTTAGGAGGAGTACCCTCACACCAGGTTGCTGCATGTTTTAAGGCATTTGTTGTCAATAAGGAGGGAAAGGTTTAGGGTGAAAGGTTTGAATACAAAGTTTCAAAATGCAATTGTTTTGAATCAAAAGGACGGAGAAAAAAAATCGAATGCACTTTGTTTTTGTTTTTTTAGGGGGGGTCCCCCACTCCAAAACCCCGTTTTTGGGCAAAAACCACAAATTTAACCTATACTAAGGCCAAAAAAATAAAATACATTTAATAAATGGCATTCGATCATTTTTTTCCGGTCCTTTTGAGTCGAATGTATTGTATTCGACCCTTTTGAATTCGACCCCTTGACTGGACACCGGAGGGAAATGGTGTGTGTAGAGAAGGTAGGAGGTCTATGGTCACTGGAAGAAGCCTTCCACCATCTTGTTTTTCCCTGACTCTGTTTCCCTTTCTTGTCCCCTCCTTCTTGTCCCCTCCACTTCCTCTGAAGCAAAGAACTTTGGGTGTGACATTAAACAGTCAAAGTCCACTCCAGCCAGGAGCAGGGATTGGTCCACAAAAGCAGGCTAGCTTTACACCAATCACTTGGAGACTTGTGCCATTAAATGAAGGACATTATTACCTCTTCAGCAGTTCCCTCACTTCCTCAAGGATCCTTTAAGGCCGAATAGACATTCTGAAGATTCTCAGTTGGACTTTCTTTGGGACAGTTGTACTGTCCAAAGCCCTCAGCCTGAGGTGAAGAAGGAGCCGTCCAGACAGAAGGAACATCTGTCACCTAACCAGTCCCAAGGCATATCCGGAGTGACCAGTGCTGCGGACCGGGACCAACCACTCTGCAACAAATTGCCTAAGCTAGGGGAGTAAACCCTCAATGGAAGCATCCTGCCCTTGACTCCTCTGAGGAGGCCTCACAGCAACCGGAGAGCCAGAGCAGCCGAAACTCCCTAATGAACTGCAACAAACTGGTCGCTCCATGTTCCTTGCACCTTGGACAATAGGGAAGGTGCTGTTGCTGGTGTCTGTGTTCACCCAACAAGCTAAACTATTGCTTGCATCTAAACCAGCTTGCACGTCATTGTGTCCAAGCAAATCACGTCACATGTTAGGCCCGAAGTGACTGCTCAATGCCAGGATCTGAACCAAATCATCGGAAGGTCCCTCGCTGACTCTAACCAGGGGTTACAACCACGGCTCGGCCCAGATAGCCTGTGAATGGCTGCATCATTGACTACACATCAATGCACCCTCGATCACCACTTCGATGACCGTTGCCCGCCGACTCTAACCACTGAAGCGTTACTCGCTGACCACTCCCAGCGACTAAAGCCCGACTCATCCTGCTCAACTGTGAAGTATTCTTGGGACCTCACCGAACTGCATCTTTGAAGAACCGCTGTTGTATTGCACAGAGCACACGCATTCGCCCACACCTGACCCTCGCTTGCCGCCAGGGTTTCCATAATCCTACGTGCCCGAACTGAGCCTGATCAGCTCACACCTCTGTTCGATATTGGCTCTGATGCATCAGCCCACCAAGAACTGACTCAAGCTACTGTTGACACTGAACTGCCTCCACAGTCCACTTGGACACTAGAAACTGGTTAGGTCATGATCGCTCCTGTTTTCAAACCAATATCCCAATTTCCATTTTATTGTAGTATCTTACCTACCACCCCTGGAACTACGTTCATAGTCCTGCTTTCTCCAGTCTGTTGCATCTTTCCTTTGGGGTAGGTTTTCGTGTAGTAATCTCTTTTCGTTTCATCTGCAGATGGTGTTTTTCATTAAAGTATTTATATTTATATAGAACCTTGATTGAATATTCCCTTTATTTTGGACTGTGATACTGTGTTGTTTGGGTCACATTATGTTTCTCTTCCCTCGTCCCACGTTGCCACAAAGGGCAAAGGAGGTATATGTCTTGATTGCCCCTGTTGTGCCTTTATGATTGCTTTGTGCTCTGGATTGTAGAAGTGCGAGGGATGAGTGGGCCGGTTTACTCCGCTGATCCTTGCATTCATGCAAAGCGGAATCCAATTCGTCACAGTGGTACAGGCAAACATTCTGGATATGGAGCTCAACTGCAAGAATTGTTCAGAAAAAAGATTAACGATACTCTGAAGTCTATGAAAGTTTATTCTGATGTGGCTGAAGCCTTGACATCAATAAGAGCGAGACCATCATGTCATTCCTCAGGGGTCGATGTATGGAAGTGCTTCATCCAGATGTACATACCAACGGCGATGTCGGTCTTAATCTGAATCTTCCTCTTATGGAAGAATCCAACAGACACAGAGAGGACTGTGCTAAACCATGTTCAGTTGTTCTCTCTGGGCTGGCCATAGCTGTATTTGCCAACCTGGTTCTGGGTAGAATCACCCAATTCAGGGATGCATGGCAGGGAAATAAAAATAGATTATTATTATTTATTTATTTGTTTGTTTATTTATTTATTTATTCCTACATGCCACATGCCCATAGGCCTCAGGGCACACACAAACCAGACAACACATACAAACATACGAATCATGTGCGTGTAATTTTTCAATTGTGTCTTTGGGACAACCTGGAAGTTTCAGTAAAACCTCTGACTCATACAAGCAAAGCTGAGAACAGAACTTTGGCCCAGTGGCAGGAAGAACTTCAAAATCTACAAGACAAATCACCTATAGAAAGGGAACACATTTGACATAAGGGGAATGGTTACTACTCAAGGTTTAGATGTAGTCCAGAAAAAGGACAGTGGAAAAAGGACAGTGTAAAGTGGAGGCAAATTCTACAGCTCAGGGGTCTAGGCAAACGCACTGCAAAATGTCATTCAGAATGACCACTCTGCAGAGCGTACGTCACCGCCTGAGAAATGAAGATTTCCTGTTGACGAATGATTGCATACAGGATGTGTATTTCTATGTACCAATCCACCAGAAGCACAGGAAGTTCTTACGGTTTGTTGTTGGCTAAGATTATTACACATTGAAAGTACTCTCCATCAGGCTATGATTGGCACCAAGGATCTTCACTAAATGCATGGCTGCCATGGCTGCTAATTTAAAAGAGGGGCATCTGACTGGCTGGTGAGATCGCATTTAAAGGTGCGGGCAGGACCTGCAGTTCATAAGGTCCTGTGTTTGTTTGGATTCGCAGGTCTATCAGCAAATCAGAAGAAATCATGCCTTCCACCTTGAAAAGAAGAATTCTGTTTTGGAACAACCCTTGGTACATCAATTGCAAAAGTATGTCTTTCAGAAGACCAGCAACAGTGCATTCTCGTTCTATTTTGGATTTCTCTCGGAAGAACGTTTGGGCAGTGAAACAGCTCAAGGCCCTTCTGGGAAACTTATCATGCAGGGGTGTGGAATTGCAGTTTGCGGAAGCATCCTTTTCGGAATCTCTAGACCATCAGTGGATCCAAAACACAGGAACTGTGCAGACAACATGGTGCTGAATGGTGATTTCTGCAAGGCTCTATGATGATGGACATACCTGGCGAATCTCAGCAAGGGATGCCTTTCCAAGACGCAAGGCCTGTTTGCACTGCGGGAAAGGATGTGTCTCGTTCCGGTTGGAGAGCTCTCTGAACAAACTAAAGGTCCTTGGCCATGGGCGTAATTTTGGGCGGGACAGGGGTGTCTCCCCCCCCCAACTTTCATGGCACACCATTTTTTCCCCATTCATTTGGCTGGGGCACCTTTTCATCAGATGTCATGTCCCCCCAACATGTTCAGCAAAGTTACTCCACTGTCCTTGGCAAATGGTTGGCTAGCAAAAAGAAATGTCACCTCCATGTCCCTGAACTATATGCCGTGTACATCTAGCTCAACCTGTATGTATTACGTAAGGAAGCAAGGCGTAATACGCTGTCTTGGGCTTCCCCCAGAAGCACAAAGACTATGGCACTGGGAAATGTCTTGAGGTGTAGACAGCATAAGACATCTTCCAGGCTAATCCAATATCTTGATGGACACACTCAGCAGACGCAAAGCAGATACCCAAGCGGGAAGGTTGTCAAACAAGCTTTTCAGAGAGATGAGGCCAACCAGAGATAGATCTGTTTGCCTCAGTGGAAAATGAGTAATGCCCCGTATTGTCTAGCATGTTTTACAATATGCAAGTGGAGGGAGATATCTTCTTGATTATCTGGGCAGGAAGACACTTGTATGCTTTACCTCCATTTCCTGTGATTCCAAGGGTGGTGACCAAGACCCTCTGGATGAAATGGAGCATGATCCTAATAGACCCGGCGTGGGCACAGCAATAGTACAAAGATGTCATTGAAAAATTGGTACTTCCACATTACCCTCTGCTCACTAGGGAGACATGGCAGATTCTGTCCTACAACCTGGACTCTTTGGGTCTGACAGCTTGGTGCCAGAAGGGCAGAGATTTACTAAATTAGGCCTCTCACAAGGCTGCGTAAAAGGTTCTCATAGAATCGTGGGCACTTTCCACCAGACGGACATTTCTTTATTGGTGCAAAGACAATAGTTAACAGCTGACGGCAGTGCAGCCAACAGATTTGCTTCCCTAATTGCTTTCTCCGAGGAGAGAAGGTTTGAGTCAATCATCAATAAGAGGAAACATCTCAGCAATTCAATACTGTATTGATCTGGAGGAAACTGGCTTGCCTTTCGGCTCTCCGAGTCAAGCAATTTCTCAAAGGACTCCTTAGAGTGTTCCCTACGATCAATAGGCCAACAAGCTCCTTGCCACCTCGTCATCGTTCTGGTTTGCTTAATGAAGCCATCCTTTGCACCTCTGCTCAAGGCCGACCTTAAATATGGAGAAACGCTATCTTAGTGGCTATTACCTTGGCTTGCAGAATTGGAGAGTTACACACTTTCGCTTTCAAGGAACATTTCAGGAATTTCTATCGGGATAGCGTTGGCGACTCATCCTAAATTCCGACCTAAGGTGGTTTCAGAATCCCATTTCAACCAATCAGTAAACTTGTCTACCTTTTTCCCAAACCCTTTCTGTTTCTATGTGGCTAGAAAACAAATCTTTAGACGTTCGGAACAGCTTTTCATTCAGTTTGGTGTTTCATTAAATCGCTCTCTAAGAAGGAATTGCTCAGTGGTTAGTTGCATGTATAATGTACTGTCGTGAGGTAGAAGGGAGACCCATCTTGGGCAGGTCCACACTCACTCCACGAAAGGCCGAACAGCAACTCCGACTTATCCATCTAGGCCATCTGCCAAGCAGGAATAATTGAAAACATATGAAATATACGAATGCTGGGGAACTGGAGTTACAGGTAAGCAACGTTTCTGATCACTTGCACGAGAATCTCAACAACATAGAAAAGGGAGAACCTCAAAATCATTATCTCGGGAATTCAAACATAAAATTAGATGTGAAATGTATGAGAGCAACTTACCACATGTGGCCCTGCAAATGATTTGCAGTACAACTCCCATGATGTTTCACCATTGAAGACAATGGCTAGGGATCATGGGGGTTGAAGTGCAAATCATCTGGTGGGCGACATTACAACCATGCATTAAATGCAAAGAGTCTTGATCGCACATCAAAGAATGAATTTCAAGCGTTGGGAAGTTGGTGAGAAGTTGGGCAAGCTGCTGGCATACAACAATCAAAAACAAATGAAGAGCAGGGTGACCCACTCCACTGAACAGCAATGTTTCAGTTTTACAACTGATAGCATGGAAATGATTCGCTATTTAGGGAGTTTTTCAACGTCTTCAAATCAGTAACATCTAGAAAGTTTCTATGCGCTTTTATCGAATTTAGCGTGTTGACGTGTTTTGCTCTAATTATTTCACCACGTTTTTAACCACAGAATGCAAGGGGAATCCCCCCATTTCCCAGCCCCAGCCCAACAAATACTTCCTGACCCCCAACCATCTACATTTTGGTGGTAAAATATGGTAAAATAATTCGACCAGTTGGGGTCAAGCAAAGCACTCACTATTCCCAGAGATGAGGGTGTTGCAAGGCTTTCTTGGACATGTTATTGAGTCCTCAACTGATGAATAGTGCAATGATCTGGGGAAGCCACATCGCCTCCTGGAGATGCACAATGCAATAGACAGACCTAGAATTGAGAAAATGCTCTTGCAAAGGTGGCCTTACAGCTCTTTTTTTTTAATAGAATCATCAACAATGACATTTCGCCATTGATCCTAGAAGTTCTCAACTACAGTGTGTGAGGATGCGCCATGTTGTAGGTTAGGCGATCTGCTGAGGAGTGCATGGGGGTTCGCTGACACCAGTTGTTCCAGGAAGTAGGGCCAATAGAAGGAATAGGGATCACTCCCCAGGTTCCCCTGCCAGTTTTGTATCTAGAATACCTTCCCCGTTGTCCTAATTTCTCTGTAAGGTTGTGACCCACCAGATTGTTTGTTTTGTCCTGCAGACGTGGACTGTGACTGCAGGGGCCCCTTATGAGAAGCCACTGGGTATTGGGCAGTAGTTTAATATCTGGAAGACATGAGGGATCTGCCTGTGCTGGTGGGACGGACATGTGGATGACTGCCCGTTGAGCTGGGCAAGTGGCTTTGCATGGATGATTCTGCAGAAGGCGGCTAGGTATGTAGAGCAAAATGGGTATTTCCCTCTTTGATGACTCATCCCGCAGAGCTACGCTACCGGTAGCCATCCAACTAGCTGGCATGGAAGGTACTACAGCTGATCAGAGTTGCCTGTCCAAAGGTCCAGGGAGTGGGCCCAGGGGTCCATAAAAGTTGCACAGAAAGTCAATGTGGTGTGGTGTTGGTGGCGATTGGCTATCTGAGGCAGTCAGCAGAGGCACGAGGAGTAGGCTGGAGAGGACAGCAGAGGTGGAGAGTGAAAGGGTGCAGGGTAGTCAGGAAAGGTTAGAGGAGGCAAAGAGAGCAAGGCAGGATCGGATAGTGGAGGGAGGCGGAGGGGGGTGGAGGAAGTACCGATGGGAAGTGGACAAGAGAGAAAAAAGAAACAGAGGAAAGAGAAGACAGTGCATGATCTAGAGGGAATCATGAAGGAGCACAGTGTAAGAAGGTAGAGTAGGCCAAGGAGAATAGCAGAGGTAGCTAGGGAAGGAGACCAGACACCAAGGGAAGGAACAGTGGAGGAGCTATGGCACCAGGAGGAGAGAACAAGAGCGAGATATGATAGAGTTATAATAAGAGAATGGAGGGAGAAAGTATACAAAGGAGGAGTGGCAGAAGAGAGAGGGCCCAAAACAACATCAAAGAATGTTAGAGGAGTCAAAGAGAATTGTCGCGGCGTGTCATTCACGCACCTTATTGGGAGACAGGTGTAGGTGGGCACACAATATAATTTTTGCTTAGTACTTGACCCGCCTCTTACCTGTCTCCAAATCCTGCTTAGCTGGGTTTCTGATCACCTTTGTGAGCTCCACTGTGCCGTGGAGAAGGGATGGAAAGGCAAAGGTTAGATCTAGGTGGACTTTCCCCAAACCTCCTAAGGAGAAAGGCACTTGGTTAAAATAGCTGCCACACAAGAGGAAAGATGGACAAAGCAATGCTGGTGTACAGTTCTTTAGTTGCTCTTCGCTTATCTCTACTTATCTGCACTTTTCTCTTCCGGTACCCCAACAGGGTTTCATACGTTTTTGCATTAAAAAAAGGGAACCATGAGACACTACATGCAACTAATATAAATTGTAAAATATTTAAAAACTGCTCTTTAAAAATATAAGAAAGCACTGAAAATATCTACCAAGTCTCTATACAGTGCACTGTAAAAACGATCTGTAAACTTGGCCTGGCTTGTTCTGTCTCAAGGACAAGGTCCTTGCTGTTGCTGTTTTATCTTATCCTGGGGTGATGGCTCCCTGATCGTCTCTGGGGTTATGGCTCCCTGGAAGGGAACTCTTCCTTTAAAGGGCAGCCAGTAGCAGCCTTGTGCGGGGCACCCAAAGTCGTTGCTTTGGCTGGGCTGCTTATGCAAGGTGCAGCCCAGCAACCTGATGCAGCTTGTGGAGTCCGTTGTATTTGGTTAGCCATGCTGTGTATGTCGGATGCAGCCCACCATTGACTGCAGCACCATGCACTCTTCAAGCCGGGTTGCATCTGCTAGGTGCAGCCCGGGGAGTTCTAGTGGGCCAACTGTCAGTGGGCACCCCCCTTAAGTACATGCGGCCCGAGAGGGCTGAAAACATGGGGCGCTGCGCGTTGTGGGGCGTGCTGGCAATTGCAGTGCCTGGGAGGAGCCTGGCGTGATTGGAGGCAACGTGGGGGCTGCGTGACATTGGGTGTTCTCCTGTCTGTCAGGGGAGTGCCGCTCTGAAGTCCCGGGATGCGGCAGTGAAACTGTGCCGAGTGGAGCAGCTAACAACTCTCGTTCGAGCGGGTTGAAAACCATTTCTCCCCATAGCTCTGCTTTTCTCGGCCTCCACGTTTTTTTTTTATTTTTTAGAGTAAAAGATCCCTTGCGTCAGACACCTCCCACAATACTAATAAATATTATAGTGGCACTCTACATTCTACCACACATAAGTCTCCTAAAAATGAATATGTTCTGTTAATAAATCTTCACAAGTCATTCTTGGTGCTCATAGGCTGTTTATTTCTAGCGGAAAACCAATGTCAAAACTAATAACACAATCACAGCAAAACATTTGTTGTGAGACTACTGAGCTCTTATTGAGTAAAAATACTCCTCCTTTATAAATACATGAATATCGGAGAGTATAATATTATTCCTTTAAATAAACAACATTTCAAAATACAACCCTTACAAAAACACTTATTTAATATTTGATTACTTCATCAATATTTTTAAAACTAACACAACAAAAGGGTTAAAAACATTAATATGATTCATTCTGTTTACAAAATGTAACACCAGAAATTAATCACAACTCCCAAGATTTCTTTCTTAACAATCTTTTTCACACAATGTAAAGCTATGGTGTAAATAGCCCTTTTCAACAAACTATTTCTCCTGATGTGAAACTTAGGAAACTGATGTAGAGTGCCCAACGCGTTTTGAATATTTGTTTTCTTCATCAGGGGCCTGTCCACTTTTTAATTCTTAATTCCTACAATTCATTACAAATGGTGTTTACTAGATTATCTCCATCTTCACAAATATCAAAAAGCTAAATCACAACTCATATTACACTAATCTGTTTCCAAAAATGGGAAACAATCCAGCTTTAGGCTGATATCATGATAATGTTCGCTACTCTATCAAATAACATACCAACACATGCTTCTAAGAGCCTAATTCTTTGATATATATGTCAAAATATTATCATACCTCATCCAAAGCTCACTGAGAAATTGTAGTTATTCTTAACTGTTTTAACTGTCCTGCATGCAATAACCCTTCACATAAAATCCAAGAGTGTTCATGGGACTCTCTACAATAACATCATGGTGTTGTTAAGGAAAGCACCTACTTATTATAAATGTAACAAATATCTAATCAGTAGTTATGGACCTATTAACAAAATGGTTACCTACTTGCAAAACGAGATTATCCTGGTGCACCATTAGCTTTCAGTGTTCTAAACAGAGCATCACCATTTCAAGTGTATACACATCCCTTCTCAAAAAGGCGGCACATTTAATGGTAAACAGAGTAGTCGGTCTACTCTGCTGTTGTAATGTTAACCGATGGTAACTTAACAGTGCCATCTTGGAACGGATTGAGTGTTTAGCAAAGCAATGTTTATCCCTTAGTGTATATCCCAAAATAGGGATTAACTACCGAATTCAAGAAGTCTTATCTACTTGTGGTGATTATCACCAATAATTCATCATTATGTAATTTTTTTTTAAAAAGTGTAATCCTCGAGATGTCTGATTCATATTATATTTAAATCTTAACATTCACCCATTGGTGATCAGTTAGATAACAAATGTGTAATATAATTATCCATTTCAACTCACATGATCATTCATTCATGTATGTATACAAATCATAATAAACATTATATTATGTAACATTTGTAATAGCGACATCGGTACAAGTCAATTCATATTAATAATTAATTGATGTACCAATATTATGCATCATCAACAAGAACTTTGTCTAATCTTTTGAATATCATCCAATTATTCGTCACATTTAGAATCATCAAACATTCCATCAATATAAAGAACAAACAATATTTCACTTAATCTTGTCAAATATGATCAGATTCTTAATTCATAAAATGGCCATAATTTCATATGTTCAATATGAAAACAGATTAATTTATCAAATAAAAATTGACAAATTGTATTCTAAATTCATTCATCTCCATTTTAAAGACTCTTTTTTCGTGATACAGTGTGTCTCTTGTCTTTCTAGCATGGTTTTCATATTCCCTCCTCCGGTATTGTTAATTGTTTTAGGATAAAAAACAGATCTGTGAAATAGTATGTCCATTCTCATTAAAGTGTTCTGCCACTGGGGATTTCCTGTTCGTCTTTCTTTTGTTGGATTTAGGATTTCTTCACCTAATTTTCAACTCCTACAGTACCCCTGAACTCCTAAGAACTTGCTTTAAACTGGGAGAAGTGGGCAATGGGAACCTCCCACTGGACCCAGAGTGAATCATAAGTTAACTTCATCACCGGTCTGCTCTCGCTGATAGAACAATGGAGCGCAGCAGCGGCCTCATCTAGGTTTTCCTCCTGACATGGCAGTGTACATTGTACCAGGTCAGGGTCCTTATCTTCCATTGGAGGAACAGGTAAGAGTTCCTCTACCATGGACAGCATAGTAGGAGCGATTTGAATGGAATCGGGAACAGATTCTCAAGCAACACTCTCAGGATGGGGTTCAAGGTCCCTAGGAAATAGTTCTGGATCTGTGGGTGTAGGGAACCACACTAGTGTCAGATCTAAACAATGGTCTGTGTAGACGCCAAACGGATTGCCCAGAGTGTCGACTTCTTCACTGGCTTCCAGTTGGCCTTCTGCTGGTCCCATGGTCTTGGTAGCTGGAGAAGCTTCCTGGGATTAAGCCTTTGAAGGATCTTTTTCAGGTCTTGCAGCATGGAGTCGTTGCTGTCTCGTTATTGGCCCCTTAGGCGAATCTTATTGGATAATTTCAGGTGCCAGCTCAACCTCATCCATCACCTAACTTGTTGCGTCCTCTCTTCCCCAGGCTGCGGCTCAACACACGGTCGCTATGATGAAGTGCATGAAACCTGACCTTGGCATCATAGCAGCATTTGTTTCTTTTTGTTGTCTTCTATGCAGCAGCCTGGGTGAGCTGAGGTGTTTGCTATAAATTACTTGAGCTGTTTCACATAGCTTGCCTGATTCTTGCTGCCTAATTCTCGCTGCCTATAGTCTCCGCGGACGCTACAAAACACAGGTCTATAGGCAGCTGGTTGTTGCTTCCAACCATCAAAAAGTACAGTGTCAACCAGGTGGCATCATTCTTCGTACAATTGTAAGCATGGGTTAGGATAGCTACATTCTGACTCCACCTGTTTTTCTCCTCCGGCATCAAGGTGCCCCACATCACCAATAGGATATGATTCAAACTCCCTACTTTGGCATCCCCCTGGGGGTTTTATGGGGTTGTACTGGTCTTCTTGATGCCAGCTCCATCATTTGCTTGATGAGCATTGATCCAAAATCCGGTCAATGGTGAGAATGAATCCTGGCCGGCCAACCATACAGCACAAAGTATTTCTCCCACAACACTTGGGCAATGGTGGTGGCACGCTGATCTTCAGTAGGAAACGCCTGTGTGTACCGAGTAAAGTGGATAGTCACCACAAGGATATTCTGCACACCTAGTCTGTGCATCAACTTCAGGAAGTCGATGCAGACGATGTCCATGTGCCTAGAACTCTGCAGGTGATGAAAATAGGTTGCGGGACCAGCCACAGTCTTCCTGGTGACACACCTTGTGCAGTGCTGGCAATAATACTCAACATCTAGTGCTAGTCTAGGGTAGACAAGAAAAACCTTGAATGGACCAACTCAACGGGTCTGGAACTGCCAAGATGTTTGTGCTTACTATAGAGTGCATACAATGCAGGTTGGTGGAATCTCTCAGGCAACACCAGACGATGTAGTAGCTGGTCTCCAACTTTGCTTTCCTTGTACAGGATTTCACCCTTCTGCCCAAGCGTCTTCCAGTCCTTTATCAGTGCAGCATGTTGAGGGTCATGAGCAATGTCTCTGGACACATCGGCTCCCGTGAACTTGGCTTTCAGGAACGGAGCAATGCCAGGATCCACTAGCTGCAACATACTGATTTAATCTCAGGTCAGACGCTGTAGCTTAGATACCACCAGTCTGGTTACAAGAAATCCATGCCCATGGCTATGTGTGGCTCCTGCTGACTTACAGCCTAACAGATAGCTCTGACAGCTGCTGAAGGCAACTCCTTCCACGAGGTGTGTCCAGTTGTATCATTCGGCTGAGCATTAGGCTTCCAAGAGAGAGCATCAGCATGAAGGTCTGAATTGTAAATTTAAACTGTATGTGGACAGTGCGGCTAGCCATCGGTGACTGGTAGCCTCCAGCTTTGCTGACTTCAACACATACTTTAAGGGGATATTGTCTGTCCTCACCCTGAGCTTTTCTGCAGCGGCCCACTTCAATGCCAAAAATGTCAACTTGTGGGCTAGATCGTTTTTTTCAGCTGTAAGGTTGAGCTCGTGAAAGTGACCAGTCTCATTTCACCATTAGTCTCCGGTAGAGAACAGCTCCTAATCCCTCCAGACTCGCGTCCACATGCAAGAAGTAAGACAATTGAGGATCCACGTAGGCAAGGACTGGTGCTGTGGTGAGGGTCCACTTAAGTTCCTTGAAAGCCTGCTGACATCGGTCAGTCCACCACTCACCAAAGTGGTCCCATAGATGATATAGGTGATCTGCAGAGTTGACAGTAGTCCTCTGGCCCCTCTGAGTGGTCAGGTATCCTTTGGTGAGGTCCACAAGTTGTCGGGCGATGTTGGTATATCTTGTGACTAACCTCCAGTACTAGTTACAGAATCACACACAACTCTGCTGTCTGCAGAGATGTTGTGTCGAATGCGCTTGACACTTATCCGGCAAAACTGGCACTTGTCCCTACTGACGTTTATGTTCTGACTTGAGTGTCGTGTAGACCGATGAGACCTCCGTCCCCAAGTGACGCACAGGGGAACTAAAAAGAAACCCGCTGTGCGACCTTTGAGGCCACAGGTGGGAGATGACTTCCCAGATCCACGGAACCTCTGGAACACTGATGCTGCTGTCAAAGAGGAACGAGGTTAAGTACCAGGCAATCACAATACATATCAAGTAAACCAAAGGATCTAAAAGGCCTTACCTATCTGGTGTTAGGAAAACACAGGAAACCTAGTAGAGAAGTTCGAGACTCAGATGATGCGGCGGTCCCTGGAATAGTAGAACCGTAGGTTAGCGTGGATGTAGGATCAGCCACCTGTAGGAGTGAAGGCGTGACTTGAATCCCAAGAAGGGAAATGGCGTAGGGGTTCAGCGAGGTACCAATGGATGATCCAAAGACAAGTCAGGATACAGTCCAAAATCCGGCAACAGGTAAACAGTTCCAAGCAAAGGTACAAAGGGGTATCCGAAGGAGTCCGAGGTAGAGTTCCGTGATCAAAGGTAACAGAGGAGCAAGACGTAACGCCAAACAGGGTCCGAAGACAGCTGAGAAGCAATGAGTGTTCTGTCTCTCAGACCTTTATACTGTGCGTCTCTGGGTAATGTGACGTCTCTGGGTCATGTGACATCCACCAAGGTCACGTGAGGAACGCCACTCTGGATCACGTGATCGACGTGGAGACGTAACACCGCCCCTTCTACTATATGTTCTCCAAGGCAATTGCCAATGCAGAAAGGGTTGCAATCGAGCCCGTACACCATAGCTGGTACGGAGTTTTCGGTCCTTTGGGTTCACCGAATCACGTGAGCCTCGAACCGTGGGAGGAGATGTTGGGGAAATGTGAGCAGTGTTCTGGTGTGTAGTGGACTGGTGTGCAGAGGATCGCCTAACATAGCCCCCCCCAACGGCCCACGACCCCGTGGGCAGGACGGATTATCCCTATGGAAGCGGGCTACCAACCGAGGGGCGTCTAGATCCAAGGCAGAAACCCAAGAACGCTCCTCCGGGCCGTAACCCTTCCAATCCACCAGATACTGGAGCCTACCCCTAAACCATCGGGACCCCAAAATGGCCGACACCTCAAAGACATCAGGAGAGGCTAGGGACACTGGTGCAACAGGGGCTCGGAGACGGACAGAATCGGGACAAGGCTTGAGGAGGGAGACATGGAATACAGGATGGATACTCCAAGAACTAGGAAGCACTAGACGAAAAGCCACCGGATTCACAACCTGAGAGATCACATACGGGCCGACAAAGCGAGGCAGCAATTTCCGGCAACCCACTAGGCGAAGATGACGTGAAGACAACCAGACTCTAGAACCCACCACCAGAGGAGGAGCAGCTAGACGTTTGCCATCCACACGGGCCTTCATAGAAGACTTTGCTTCAGTGAGATGGACCACAGTACTAGCATGTACAGCAGACAGATCCCTAACACATGTCGTGGCCGCAGGATTCGAAGAAATAGAAGCATCAGGGACAGGCAAGACCTTGGGATGTTGGCCGTAGAGGGCATAGAAAGGAGAAAAACCTGTAGCTGAATGAGCCGCATTATTGTATGCGAACTCAGCAAGCCGTAAAACGGCCAACCAGGAGGTCTGGTGTTGCAATATAAGGCAGCGAAGATACTGCTCCATGGATTGATTCGTCCTTTCGGTCTGCCCATCGGTCTCAGGATGATAGGCCGAAGAATACCTGGTATCAATGCCCAACAATTTAGTCAACGACCTCCAAAAACGAGAGGTGAACTGTGATCCTCGATCGGATATAATGACCGAAGGGAGTCCAAATAACATGAACACATGTTCAAAAAACAAGTCCGCCAAGACCGGGGCCGAAGGAATACCTTTACAAGGAACAAAATGAGCCATTTTTGTGAACGTGTCCACCACTACCCAGATGGAGTCAAAACCTTGTGACTTGGGGAGATGGGTAACGAAATCCATAGACAGTGTATGCCAAGGTCTGGGAGGTACCGGAAGCGGAAGTAGCAACCCAACCGGTCGGCCTCTCCGATGTTTAGCCTGAGCACACACTGCGCACGAATTGACATAACATTCCACATCGCGCTTCATAGAGGGCCACCAACACCAGCGCTTGAGAAGATCTAGAGTGCGCTCTTGACCGGGATGGGCATTAAAAGGAGCATCATGAGACCACTCAAGGGCCAGATTACGAGTGTCAGGTGTGGGAAGAAACAGACGTTCATGCACGAAAGGCAAACCATCAGAATACACGGGATCCCATTCTCGCAACTGGTATGAATGATTGCTAGTCCAGGATCGGACCGAGTCTAATAATGACAATGAGGGTGTACAGAGACAAATTACATGACTCTTTCCGAGAACAGTGTCAGGGAAGGTTGGCAACTCGACCCCACCCGGGGAACGTGACAAGGCGTCTGCTTTACCATGTGAAGTTCCAGGACGATGCATAATATGAAAATCAAAAGAGGAAAAGAAAAGATGCCACCGGACCTGTCTGCTATTAATGCACTTCAATGAAGCCAGATCCTGTAAATTCCGATGATCTGAGTATACAGTGATTGGATGTTTAGCCCCCAGAAGATGATGGGGCCAAACACGAAAGGCGTCCATGACAGCCAGGAGTTCCTTCTCCGTAACGGTGTAATGAGTCTCAGTACTGGAGAACTTACGGGAATGGTATGCCACTGGGTGTAATTTGCCTGTTGTAGGACATGTTTGAGACAATACCGCACCGAGAGCAAAAGAAGAGGCATCCGCCTCAACTATGAACGGAAGATCAGGATTGGGGTGCTGGAGCACCGGTGCGGTAGTGAAAGCAGTTTTCAAAGCCTCAAAAGCCTCCTGATGTTCTCTCTGCCAACGATAGGGTACCTGAGGACTGGTCAGGGCCGTGAGCGGGGCAACGATTGTGGAAAAGGAGGAAATGAAACGCCTATAAAAGTTGGCGAAGCCCAAAAAGGCCTGCAAGGACTTGAGTGTTTGAGGTTCTGGCCACTCTAAGACTGCTTTGACCTTGGATTCGTTCATGGATAACGCTCCTGGGGTAATGTGGAATCCCAGAAACTCAACAGACGTTTTATGGAACTGACATTTCTCAGGTTTGGCAAATAAGGAATGTTCTCTCAGATGGATAGTACTTCGCGGACATGCTTTACATGGTCATCAAGATTACGAGAAAATATCAAGATGTCGTCCAAGTACACAACCATGTATACATCCAGAATATCCCTGAATATGTCATTCATAAAGCGTTGGAATGTGGCTGGGGCATTACATAGACCGAAGGGCATGACTAGGTATTCATACAAGCCGTAACGAGTACAGAAAGCAGTTTTCCACTCATCACCCTCGCGAACGCGCACTAGATTGTATGCGCCGCGCAGATCAAGCTTGGTGAAAACAGAAGCATGTGATAAGTGGTCCAGAAGGGGTGTGATTAACGGAATTGGATATTATCCTTTTTTGTGATAGCATTAAGACGCCGATAATCCACACAAGGACGTAAATCCCCCTCTTTCTTAGGTACAAAAAATATAGGGCTTGCAGCCGGTGAAGTAGAGGGGCGGATATGTCCTAAACGAAGGGCGTTCTGTACATACTGTTTCAACGCTTGTTCCTCCGAAGGAGACAAGGAATAAATCCTGCCTGAAGGAATAATGGAATCAGGGATTAATTCGATTGGGCAGTCATATGGTCTATGTGGAGGAAATACCTCGGAAGAGCCACGATCGAAAACTGATTCGAATGCTTTGTACTCAGATGGAATCCCAGACACCAACCCCCCAACGGTATGAGAATTCACAACCTCTGATCCATCAACACTCAGCGTGAGTTGAGCTAAGGCTCCCAAGGCCCGAGAAGGGGTATCAGTTGTTTGATGGGTCGGGAGACAATAATTCTGACAGATCTCGGACTCGAAGAGCACAGTGCCTGATTGCCAATTAATCAGCGGATTGTGTTCACGTAACCATGGTATCCCTAATATGATACCGAATTGAGGTGTGGTAATCAAGTCAAAACTTAAGGTCTCTGTGTGAATGTCTTGTATGGTCAACAAGAGAGGTGCAGTTTGGTGTCTAACAGGACCAGAAACTATCGTAGAGCCATCTACGGCTTGAACAGGTTCAGGTCGAGTTTTTACCACTAAAGGTAGATTGAGGGAATGGGCTAAAGCAATGTCTATGGGCCTCATTACGACCCTGGCGGAAATCCACAGACCGGACCGCGATGGCGTACATAGCGTTTCCGCCATTGCACGAGGGAGCAAAGTGCGGCTAATCACGACCCATCGGGCACGAGCCTCACGCCATGGCGGAATCGGAAAGTCCGCGATGGCGGAAATGACCCCAAAACGCCCCTTACCGCCGCCGTACGCTGCACCAGGTGCAATACCGCCACCCATCTTTGCGGTCACCGTAATGAGCGGTCACCGTAATGAGCGAACAACGCAAATTCCGGCAACCGTAAAAGTACGGAAACGGAAGTAAAAGCATGTAGCCGGAACGGGAAACAGCACGCCGCACACCTATAAAATGAGAATCCCAACACAACCATTAAAAATCCGACCCTGACACACAGCCCAACCCGTTAGCAACTCCAGTTAAAAACATAAAAATGGGAAAAGTAGCTAAGAAAGCGTGTGACCGCAAGCGGCAGGTCCAATTCTCCCGTGAGGAACTGACCGTGCTCACCGAGACCCTCCAGGAGAATGCCTCCGTCGTCTTCTCCAGTGAAATGACCAGGACGGCCCTTGCCAACAAGAAGGCCATATGGACCCTGGTGGGACAGCGCGTAAGTGCGGTGGGGACCGCACCCCGCACCCCCCAGCAATGTCGAAAGCGCTGGGACGACCTGCGGATCCGCGTCCGCAGCATACTCTCTGCGAACAGGAACATCGCCACAGCGACCGGGGGTGGATCAGATTCGCCCATCAAGTTGACCCCCTGGGAGGAAATCTGTGCCTCCACCATAGGAATCGAGAGCATAGAGGGAGTCGGAGGGATGGAGAAAGGAGTGCCGACATCCGGAGAATCAGGTAGGGTGGCCAAAACAAACAATGGCAAAGCCACTATGCACGACCATGTACAGTTCCATGTGTGCCCATAGTGCAATACATTAGCCCTGATAGCGCCCTCTAAAACAGACTAAAAAAAAAATTAATTAAGAACCTAAGGGAGACCCCCACATGTGCAGCAAGCACCCCCAACTGCAGGCAGCCCAATATAAGCTTCAGCATTGCACACAAAAAAGAGACCACCCCCAAGGCCCAGTCCCAATTCACCCTCATGTACCACCCCAATGCATGTGATACATTGCCATTCCAAATTACACCGACCCATAACTAACGCTCGCTCCCCCTTACTCCACCACAGGGTCCCAATCCAACGAGGAGCTGCAGGACACCCCTACCAGCACTCCTGCAAAGAGGGCCAAGACAAACGTCCAAAGCGCCTCCACCTCTGGTGCAAGGATCAAGAGACGACGGCAGCAGCAGGAATCAAGTGCCAGCACACCGGGGGGGACTGCAACAGGCACCCCAGCAGCCAGCATGTCCACAACACCAGCACCACAGTCCCCCCCAAAGGATGTATCAGATGGCAATGCTTCTGGTGGTAGCAGCACCATGGTTGACACTGCGTTCATGCCAGCATGCTCCGACACAGAAAACGGTGCTGGCGATGTAGGCCACATCCATGACCTGTCCCAATCCCCAAGTATGTCATATCCCCTACACCATGAGGGAAGCACGCAGGGGCACCCACAAGACGAGGACTGGCCAAGCCCCTCAAGTCCTGTGCCAAGGCAACACGTGTCGAGCAGCCCCTCTGTCACACCACCTCTAATTTCCATGGCCCAGCAGAGGCAAAAATCCCTCAACAAGCTGCTCGAGCAACAGCAGCAAGTGGCCACGATAATCAAGGATCATGCCAAAGAATGTGGGGGTTCAAGGGCATCCATGGAAACATGCACTGAGACACTTAGGGCACAAATACATCAAAGTAGTGAGAGCCTGAGGGGAGAAATGGAGAAAAGCACAGAGACCCTGAGGGGAGAAATGGAGAAAAGCACAGAGACCCTGAGGGGAGAAATGGAGAAAAGCACAGAGACCCTGAGGGGAGAAATGGAGAAAAGCACAGAGACCCTGAGGGGAGAAATGGAGAAAAGCACAGAGACCCTGAGGGGAGAAATGGAGAAAAGCACAGAGACCCTGAGGGGAGAAATGGAGAAAAGCACAGAGACCCTGCGGGGTGAACTGCATGCGACGTCAAAAGACGTATGTGCTGAACTTGCCGCTGTTCGCCGTGTGCTCACAGAGCTCTCACAAACACTCAGAGAGATGCATGGACGCGAGCAGGCAGAGACTTCATCCGTGGCAAGTTCGGTACAGGGCAGCCCCCAACGCAGATCTGCCAGGCACCGGCGCTCCACGGCCAGGGGTACCCCTGATACCCGTAGAGGGGGCTTGCAATAGCGTCTACCCACGAACTACATGCATATCTGGACACTGGTGTTGGGGGGGGGAAGGTTAGGAGGGTGGAGGGGGTGAGGTGGTCTTCACAGGGTTGCGGGTATATAGGGTCACTTGATCAATCCACATGAGCAATACAGTACAACATAAACATCTGATGAGAAGCGTGGTCATTTATTTGCGTACGATTAGTTCTTAGGCGTAAACCAAATAAAGTGCCTGTGCAACAGGTCCCCTTTCCATGTAATAGCAAAAAAGCGTGGTTGTTAGAAGCATGCATCTATGATGCCCTGTCTGATCTCACGTCCATCCTGTGCCTCATGGACTCCCTCAGGTGCCGCCACATCCCCACCATCATCAAGTCCATCATCATCAGGTGCATGCATTTCAGCGTCAGGTGGCATGGCCACATTCCTACGAACGCACATGTTGTGCAGCATGACACATACCATTACCATCTTAGAGACCTTCTCATGGCTGTACATGAGTGCCCCGCCAGACCTGCTGAGGCAGCGGAAACGAGCCTTCAGTAGGCCGAATGCCTGCTCTATTACAATACGGGTACGTGAGTGTGCATGGTTGTACTCCTCCTCATGCTGGTTCTGTGGGTTCCGTATTGGTGTCAGGAGCCATCTCTTCAGCGGATACCCGGCATCACCTATATGAGACAGATAAAGTGTGTCAGTGGAATGATAGTGCTAATTGGCCCCCCCCCCTTCCTGCAAGATAATTGACGCATCAAATGGGCCACGATGTCATGCATTGAATGAGACTCACCGAGTAGGCAGGATCTGTGGCCAGCGTGTCGCTCCATGTAGCGGGGTATTCTTGAGTTCCTTAGGACCATAGAATCATGGGTGGATCCTGGAAATCTGGCACAACAATGCGTGAAGATCTTGTTCGCGTCACACACCATTTGCACATTTATGGAATGGTACTGTTTCCGGTTGCGGTACTGGACCTCCATGGCAAGTGGGACAACCAATTCAACATGGGTGCAATCGATGGCACCGATGCAACCCGGGATGCCGCCAAGTGCATGGAATCCAACTTTCGCGTTGGTGATCTCCTGGGCCGTGCGTGGCAGTGTGATGTGGTCGTCGGCGTGCTTCAAGAGGGCATCGAGCACTTGAAAGAGTGTCCGTGAGAACAGTGGCTGTGAAATGCCATGCAACTGTCCGACTGTGTGCTGGTATGTGCCTGTGGCCAGGAAGTGGAGTACAGACACCACCTTCAGTAGGGGTGGGATGGCGGTTGGGCTACCTATCATGCTCACGAGGTCTGCCTGTGTCATGTCCACAATGGAGATGATGGTTTGCCGGTCCAAACGGTAGAGGGTGTGGATCTGTTCAGCAGTGAGGTTGAACGGATCAGCACGGATGCGTTGGATTGCGGGCCGCCTGCGTGGTGGTAGTGGCTGTGCTGGTGGGCCTTGCTGCACCTGCCTTGCCATCCTCCTCCTCCTCCTTCTCCTCCGTCTCCCCTGTGCGGCCGGTTGTTGTACCTGTTGTAGTTCGTCGTCTTCTTCCAGTTGAAGTACTTGCAGTGCTATCTGCTCCCCCAGGGCCAACATCGCTAGTGCTGCCGGTCGCATTTTGGAGTGGTAGTGGTCGTGGGAGGTGCTTGGGTCTGCTATATATGTGCTGTCGGCCTGTATGGCTTCCACCTGTGCTGATTGAATGAATCTGTGGCAGTTGCAATCCATTCTGGGCGAGCACGTCCCGCCCGTAAGGCTGCATATGGCCGCATGGCATCTTGGGATTGCAGTCATGTATCAAATCCCGATGGCAGTGTGATGTACTTTGACAGATTATATGGCTATGCTCACATTTTTACACATGCTGTATTTACTATCGCAGGCATACTTGTGGGGACTCAGTGGTATGTAGGGCTCGATCAACGGAGGACCCTCATGCAGCACTACTACGAACTTCACCGACGGGCGTGGCCTCCCAATCGTGATAGCAGCCAGTTAGCATTTTCACACACAGCCGCACTAGATTGATATATTAGTGGATGCAGGCGTTCACAGACGCGTTTTCGGGCGTAATGTTGCAAATTAGGAATTCGAAGGTCAGCGTTCGTGGTCTTGTAGTAGCGGCGGGGATACGCCCACAGGTCTTGCTGGAAATGTAACGTTCTATTGTAGAATGTCCTTGGGACAGGGCCCATAACGAGCAGGCAATGAATGATATTCATTGAATGGCATGCGCAATAGCGTAGTGGCCGATAAGGCAGGACGTTTAATGATCCATGTTGCCACACAACACTGAAGATCCTGCCAGGTGCACAGTGATTTTTGCAGACTGCATTACGCACAGACGCAATGGAAGCTTCTAATATTATGTGAGTGAATATACATGCGATTGCATGGCGGGATGACGGAATGATGAATGGATGCAAGGAAACAGACGTTGGCAATGGTGTATTTACCCCTGTTGTCTACATAATGATTCGCTGCTACTTTAGGGGGGTATATGTTCCGTTGGAGTGGCCGTGCATGCATATGGGTGTGTATTCTGTGTGTGTCATGAGGTGTGTGATGCATCAGGAGTCCCGTTATGCATTCGGTTGATGTGTCTTTCTTTTGGGTGTCAGGTATCTCCTGCCCTTTTGCAGATGCCATCTGTACGCCACTCCTCCAGATGGATTTTACCCTCGACACCTGCAGCTTCGGGTGAATCAGTGGAGCACCATAACGATCTTATGGGACGATCGCCAATGGGCCACATGCCCTTACGCAGTACTGGTGGCTAGGTGTGACATTTCGGCCTTTCAGCTGGACTAGTGCCTGCCTCATGGGACGGACCTGCGGTTCTTGGCCCTTCCATGTTGCCTTTTGGGACGTCGATGTAGGCCCTGTGTGACATGAAGGGACAGGGCGTCACACAAGTGGAAGCTGGTCTATTGTAGCGGATGCGGACCTCGGTGATGATGGATGTTCTGGTGTTATTGTGCATTTTTGTGCTGTGCCTTTGTCATTTGGATGTCCATTTACAATTTCATTTCACTTTTTCTACGTGTTGCGTAATTCATTGCAGGTGATGTATCTATTTCCTATTAGTGGCGCTATGTTTCGTGGGTTCATCTGCATTTATTGTGTTCCGCATTCTGTGTTGCGTTGCGTGGTACTGTACTGGCAGCGATTTCCTGCGTAGCACTGTATGGTGACGGATTGGGCGTTATTGTGACTGTTTACATGATGTGCTGCTCATGGGAGGGGGATTAGCTTTTTGCCAACTGGTGCCTGTCAGCCAGGTGGATTGGTGGGATGATGGGATTATCAGTATATGGATGGTCACAGGTGCCTGTGTTTGCGTGCGTTTGTTGGAGGGGACTGGGGTCATGTCCATTGGAATTGGATCTGTATTCGTGCCATCTGTGTCCTGCAGCTCCTGTCGGACCCTCTTGTGATGGCCTGGCTGCTCAGTTGCTCTGCCGACTTGTGTGGTACGTGCTTCTGCTGATGGTTGGTTTTTTAACTGGCAAGAGTACAGGGCTGGTGCAATCTCCGTCAGGATACTGCTTTGGGGGTTGCCTTGCGCTGGTGGCAAGCGATGGGGGACTACTGTTGTATTGTGTCATGTATTCTTGCTTTTCATTTTGGTGTCCTTGTACCTTCACATGCCTGTGCTGCTTCAGTACGGCTATGGTGGCATGCCGTGCATGGATGGCCACTCACGGGGCGCTTTGAGCCCCTGCAAGCATTTCTACGTTGGCATGCATGGGTGAATTGTAGTTTTCACTGGTTGCATGGTGTGAGTACATTGCGCCTGCCAGGAGTTGTGCAATGTGGCCAGGGAGTGGAGTACAGGCACTCAGTGGGCCATTTACGGTTGGTTCACGATGCCGTATTTCTCGCCATGGCGGAATGGTACTTTTCGCCGTCCTTGATGGCGTTCAGTACATGTCCGCTAGGGTCGGAATTCGCGTACCATTGCGCCATGGCGGTGATTCCGGTTTTGCAGGGCGCGCGTGCGCGTACTTGGTGCAGTTAGCGTTGCCGTTCACTGCGGTGTCGCTAATGGCATCGTACTTTACGGTGACGGGTCATAATCGCAACGAGCGGTATTCGATGGCGGTATTGCATTTCCGCCATCGTTTTTCCATTTCCGCCAGGGTCGTAATGAGGCCCTATGTAATTTCCAGTAGCACCTGAATCAATGATGATTGTGACTACATGAAGAAGGCCTGTAGAGGGACACAGAGTAGCCTTTACAGAGACGGGTTGAACACGAGCAAAGGCAAGAGGGGTACTCGGATATGAAGACTGAACACTCGACCTGCTCTCCGGATCTAAGGTCGAGCTGTCTGAAAAACCTGGCTCTTCTTGGGACGTCGAGGACACTCTTTCACATAATGTCCCATGGTGCCACAATAAAAGCATGCATTATCCACCCTTCTACGTTCCCTCTCAGATGTTGTAATAGGGCTACGTAAACCTCCCACTTGCATAGGTTCTTCCGTACTGGAAGCAGGAGTACTGACAAGTGTAGGATGGGAAGAAACTCCCAACTCAGCTCTACGCTCCGATCGCCGTGCATCTACCTGCAGGGCAAGATCAACTAGTTCCTGATACTGAGTGGGCATAGAAGGGATTACTGCTAAAGCATCTTTCATTATGTTACTCAACCCCCTATAAAAGACAACTGCCCGCTTGCTTTCTGGCCATGATGTTTCGGCAACCAATTGATTGAACCGGGTGATGTATTCTATCAAAGTCCTTCTACCCTGAGTTAGTTCTAACAACTCCAAATCCCTAGACTGTGCCTTGTGTCGGGTATCAAATACTCGAGACATTTCTAGAACCAACAGATCAAAGTCATAAAGGACTGGGCTATTATTCTCCAGTAGGGGATTAGCCCAAGCGGCAGCTGTCCCGGCTAAATGGAAAGGGCAAAGGCGGCTTTAGCAGTGGAAGTAGGAAAGGCCAAAGGTCTGCACAAGAAATGTAACTTGGACTGATTAATGAAGGTCCTGAATTTCTTGGGGTCACCTTGATAACGTTCAGGAGCGGCCAGGGGGGAAGGGGTTGGGAGGACCACCGGATTCGGGACTGTAGTATTTGCCAAGGGAGGAGGTGTGGTTGAAGAGCTAGCATCTCCGAATTCAGGGTCTGCAGGAAGGGAATGCTGGACACTCTGTATGGAATCTAACCTTTGGTGGATCACCGTATTCGCGGCGGCCATATCTGCCCTTAATACTGTAATCGCCTGGACTAAAGCAGCTATGGGTTCTTCCGTGGATCCCTGCATTGTCTAACACGACTATACGGCTTCTCAGTCTATTCTGACTTGAGTGTCGTGTAGACCGATGAGACCTCCGTCCCCAAGTGACGCACAGGGGAACTAAAAATCCCTCCAGACTCGCGTCCACATGCAAGAAGTAAGACAATTGAGGATCCACGTAGGCAAGGACTGGTGCTGTGGTGAGGGTCCACTTAAGTTCCTTGAAAGCCTGCTGACATTGGTCAGTCCACCACTCACCGAAGTGGTCCCATAGATGATATAGGTGGTCTGCAGAGTTGACAGTAGTCCTCTGGCTCCTCTGAGTGGTCAGGTATCCTTTGGTGAGGTCCACAAGTTGTCGGGCGATGTTGGTATATCTTGTGACTAACCTCCAGTACTAGTTACAGAATCACACACAACTCTGCTGTCTGCAGAGATGTTGTGTCGAATGCGCTTGACACTTATCCGGCAAAACTGGCACTTGTCCCTACTGACGTTTATGTTCTGACTTGAGTGTCGTGTAGACCGATGAGACCTCCGTCCCCAAGTGACGCACAGGGGAACTAAAAAGAAACCCGCTGTGCGACCTTTGAGGCCACAGGTGGGAGATGACTTCCCAGATTCACGGAACCTCTGGAACACCGATGCTGCTGTCAAAGAGGAACGAGGTTAAGTACCAGGCAATCACAATACATATCAAGTAAACCAAAGGATCTAAAAGGTCTTACCTATCTGGTGTTAGGAAAACCCAGGAAACCTAGTAGAGAGGTTCGAGACTCAGATGATGCGGCGGTCCCTGGAATAGTAGAACCGTAGGTTAGCGTGGATGTAGGATCAGCCACCTGTAGGAGTGAAGGCGTGACTTGAATCCCAAGAAGGGAAATGGCGTAGGGGTTCAGCGAGGTACCAAGGGATGATCCAAAGACAAGTCAGGATACAGTCCAAAATCCGGCAACAGGTAAACAGTTCCAAGCAAAGGTACAAAGGGGTATCCGAAGGAGTCCGAGGTAGAGTTCCGTGATCAAAGGTAACAGAGGAGCAAGACGTAACGCCAAACAGGGTCCGAAGACAGCTGAGAAGCAATGAGTGTTCTGTCTCTCAGACCTTTATACTGTGCGTCTCTGGGTCATGTGATGTCTCTGGGTCATGTGACGTCCACCAAGGTCACGTGAGGAACGCCACTCTGGATCACGTGATCGACGTGGAGACGTAACACCGCCCCTTCTACTATATGTTCTCCAAGGCAATTGCCAATGCACAAAGGGTTGCAATCGAGCCCGTACACCATAGCTGGTATGGAGTTTTCGGTCCTTTGGGTTCACCGAATCACGTGAGCCTCGAACCGTGGGAGGAGATGTTGGGGAAATGTGAGCAGTGTTCTGGTGTGTAGTGGACTGGTGTGCAGAGGATCGCCTAACAGTTTAGCCCTTGCTCTCTCATGCAATCTAGCACCTTCATGAGCCTCCTTTTCTGTTCTTCTGGGTACTCCAGAACACAATGATGCCATTCAGGTACACCAATACCTCCAGGAGGTTCATGCCACTGACAGCCTTTTCCATGAGTTGTTTGAAAGTCGCTGGCACACCAGAAATCCCCGGAGGCATCCTGATGAACTTGTTGAATCCTAGCAGACAGATGAACACCGTCTTCTCACAACCCACCAGGGGCCTCTGGATCAGGTAATACCCACTCTGCAAGTCTAGGACCGAAAACCACTCACTTCCCATCAGGCAGCCCAATGCCTCGTCCACCCGGGGGATGGTGTAATGGTCCGGAATAGTGCGGGTGTTAACTGGACGGTAGTCGATGCACATCCGAACACCCCTGTTCTTCTTCTGGGTGATGATGATGGGAGAAGTGTAGGGGATGCTGAACTCCTGGATAATCCCTGCCTGCAGAATATCATCCAGATGGCGGCGTTCATCCTCCACATCTCCTGGGCCAGGCATCATGATCACTCACTGAAGGGCATCTCGGTGTCTAGTCAAATGGTCGACAGACAAATGGTCGACACAATTTGGTCGACAGGACAAATGATCGATTTTTTTTTTAGTTATATATATTTTTTTTAGGTTTTTTAGGTTTTCGTTTAGGGAAAAAAAGGGTTTTTTAGCAAAAAAAAGGGGGTTGGGAGGGGAACCCCAAAAAAAAAAAATGTGAAAAAAACAAAAAAAATTCAATCATTTGACCTGTCTACCTTTTGGTGTCGACCATGTAGATTCGACCAGTTGACCTACAACCGGGCATCTCATTGCTCACATATAGCCAGTGTTCCACTCTGTGGGCCTTGCTGATATGCCAGGAGATGATGGAGAAAGCCTTTGCATGCAGGGTGAGCTGTTCCCTCAGGTGGTCCTTGTCCCTTTCCGAGACTGGGGAGTCTCCAAAATCCAAGATCTTTGGATCCAGCACCATCTCGGCTGGGCCGGTGCAACACTTGCTGGGGCTACAGAAGCGGTCAGGTGGAACTGTGCGATGATGTTCTATCCTGGTAAGCAGATGATCCTATTGGTCACATTAATGACTAGTACCCTGCCAGGCTTCACTGTACAAGTACAACCCCTGGGAGCTCCCCACATTCGGGTGCTTCCATCACCAGAGGTTTTGGTCATTGCTCCTCGCTGAGTCACACTCTTCCAGGAACCACCACTGTGGAGTGTGCCAGGATCATGATCTGCCCGAGCCTGGTGGTGCAAGCATCTCCGATGGGTCCATCAGGTGAAGCTCTGGACCGGATCTCTCTCTGCAAGTATGCCTGTTGGCACTTGGGGTGCAAGGATAACGTGCTGGCATATCGGGGTCTAGCCATCTAACTACATAATGCCACCAGTGCATCAATTATCGAGGAATTGGTTCCGATCACCATCAGTGTATCAGGATTTTCACTCCGACTGCTGCAGAATAGAGCCAGGGTTTCGATAGGAGTGCTGACTCCAGCTACATTGCCTAGAAACTGCAGTCTGAACCAGATGTACCCCAGATATTTTTGCACGGGTTGTCTCCCACACGGAGAAAGTTTAGTCCAGCTAAGGGCTCCAATGGGATATGTACCAGGTGTTTTCTGTAAAATTGCTCATACAGGATGGGCCCCTGTAAGCCACTATTCAGAGTGCTTCTGCTTGTCATCCAGTGATGGCAAATGACGCAGTGGCTGGTGATCCTACGAGCCAATAAGGTATTCCCCCTGCTTTTCGGGTGTTGCACTTGAAGGTAGCTAGACTACCAGTGATCTTCCTCTCGGGTGTACTAGCCAGTCTGGGTGGATGCTGATTCCCAGCTGACTTGCCCACTGGTGGTGTCACTGCAGCCATGTGCCTGTCTGATGGTGCAGACTCATTGTTTTCTGTCTCCACTTGGTTGGAGCGTAGTAGCAGTTATAATTCAGATGTTCCACTTCCTGGTCCTCACTGGCATTTCCCACTATCGTGTGTGATGGAGTGTTCATGGCCTGGAACCTTGCTGCAACTCTGATGTAATCTGGTGGGTTTGTGCACAAAGGAAGCTGCCGCCCTTGTGTCCACACCTGCGACAAAACTGCAAAGGCTGGAGCGGTGCAGTACATTTGTACAATTGGGGCGGCCATGGCTCTTGAGCGGTAGAAGAGCTGGTGTGGTCTCTCTATGGATGGTGGTGTACAGCCTCTGCAATGCTCTGGGGGCCTGGGTGTAACTGCAGGCGGTCGCTTGGCCAGTGCCCTCTGCACCTGCATTGATTTGATGGTTTGGCGCAACTCATCCACTTGATGCTGCAAATCATACTCCAGGGCTGTGTATGTAGACACCAGTGGAGTTGGTAGACTGTATACTGTGTCCTCCATCTCTCCTTCCAGAGTGCACACTTCCCAGACCAGTACAACAAAGCAAGGTGGTTTCTGGGTCTGTTCTTTGAGTCATAGCTGCAGAACCACCAGTGGCAGCAATTTGGCTCTCTGCATGATCTGTTGCAGCCTGCCCAGGTTTAGGCTGTTTCACTCAATCCCCTTTCACTTGAAACCCAGCTGTAGAATCAGCTTGGTCATGGTCAAACATTCGGAGAGTCTCTCACCCTGTTGGAGACGGGTGGTGTAATATTTGACCATCAGCTTTACACCGGACTGGGTGGCTCCAAATCTCCATCCAGCATGTACATGATATCCTTCGCAGTGGGGTCTGGATGCGTGGCATGTAGCACCTGGTTGACGCTCATCACAAAACCACGCAGACTCTCAATGATGCAATGCCTCTTCTCCCGGTCTTTAGCTCTCCAGTAGTGTATCATCTGATTTGTCTAGTCCGCCCAATGTTGATATTCCTCTTCACCTCTCAGAGTTGGCTTCTCTAAGACGGACATAGGGGCCATGCTTGGATGGTGTTGTCAGGATTAGGGGTTGTTCGGGACTGAAGAGATGCCAGAAACTGAACAAATAGGGCAAATACTACAAATCCCATGAGAACTTGTGGAAACTGGCAGTTCTCCGCCGTGCGCCCGTGTGGCCAGCTGAGTTTGATTAGGAACGGTTTATTAAGGCCACACGGCGTACGGCAGGTGTGGCTTATTGTGGGTGTGTGCGGAGCGCCATGTCGCAGTGAATTTCCACAGAGACGGCGGCGGGCGGTGACCAGGCGGTTCAAGTTGCAAGCAAGGCTGCCGCTGTGAAGTGCTGTTTCATCCAGCATCTGGGACGGCTTCCGAGCCTCCCGGACTTCAGATAAGTGCCTCATGAGTATTTCTCCACGTTTTTGAGTTCTTTGTACCACGAACATTTGGTTATTGAAAGGTTGGGGTGCGGAGGGGGCGGCCATGTACTCCACTGGTCCAGTACTGAGTCTGAATTACAGCTGCATTGTATACGAACATTGTTAGGGACTACGCCCTGGTATGCAAGGCCTTTTCCAGGACATTCAGACACCAATCCTCAGTCAACAGGCATATAGGGTTACTTTTCTGATAAAGGAATGACTGTACAAATTATGTCTGGTATATGGAACCAAGTACTCAAAGTCAGTACTACTGTGTACATGTGTTTTCATGTCTTGTTGATCACTATTGCTATGTGCTAGCCCAAGTTGGGCCATGTGTTATGTCCTTCATGAGGAGAGTAAGTTTCTCCAGTGTATGTTCCATCCTGCTTGCTTTATGTAGTGTTTTATGTCAATGTGCATTGTGGTACATGTATTAAGATGTGCTGTGGTGTTCTCAAGGAAGTTACAAGCATGCTATGTTCAGGAACTATGCAGGGTTAGTAGTGTAGGGTTTTTTCCTGTTGCTTCCCTCGACCTATCCACACTAGGGTTTCCTTCAACCTTTTCCCGGTTTCCCTATATCCCCCACCCTGTTCACAACCTCTTCCTAACCCTCTTCCCCCCACTGGATGCCACGTGGTGTCCTGTTCACTATACCAGGCACCTGTGCCAACCACGGTGGGAGGGTCAACTTCATTCGGCTTCCGTGGTTCGGGGGAGTGTGTCGACCGCTCTTCCCTAATTGGTTGTGTATCTTGATATAATAAGCCACCCCCAAATTGGGATACATACAACCACCCAAGCCAAATGGAAGTGACTCCTCTGCCTTTGGCCGATGTGCTAAAGGCATTACAGGATATTCAGATGGAATTAGTTCAGGCCAGACAAGAATCTGATCATCTAAAACAACAAGTACAAAGTTTGGTAGCGCAGAGGACGCTGTTAGAAGGGGCTAGCCCTAGCTCTCTAGTGAAAACCCTACAGTCATAGTACAACCCCCTAGCAATGTACCACTGGCTGCGCCAGAAAGGTTTTCAGGGGATCCTCGAAAATACATGATGTTCATTACACAATGCAGGTTACATTTTTTATGCAAACCTGCTGCATTTGAGACAATTCAAGCTAGGACAGCTTTTGTAATTTCATACTTGACAGGAGACGCAGCGGCATGGGCAATGCCATTGGTGCAGAAAGATGATCCTCTGTTATATAACTGGGATGGGTTTTTAGCAGAGTTTGGGAGGCTATTTGATCGGCGAGAAGTGTCTTTAGCACAGGATAAGGAATTGCTGGGTCTAAAACAAGGAAAAAGGGATTTTGTAACATATGTAACCCAATTTAATAGATTGATAATAGAGACGGAATGGCCGGTGGCTAAACAGACAGTGTTATTCTATCAGGGACTGCGGGAGGAGCTTAAAGACGCAATTGCTCAAGTGGAACCGCAACCCAGAACATGTACGGCCATGATAGATTTAGCATTAAGATTAGACCATCGTATGAATGAGCGAAAGGGTGATAAGAAGAGACCAGAAGCAGCACCTTTTGTGCGCTTGGACAGGAATAGAGGAGGAAGGACAAGTGAGGTGGAACCAATGCAAATTGGGAGTGTAAGAGGTCCTTCGTCAGCAGGAGAGAGAGAATTGCACAAGGCCAACAAGTTATGTTTGTATTGTATTGTATGTTATTGTATTGTATTGTGGACAGGCTGGGCATTTTATACGTACTTGCCCCAATACTCCTCAGAAGAGTGGTGAGAAGAATCCCAAGGAGGCAGGAAAAGAGGCGGGCCGGCCGTAAGGGGAACACAGGTGTCAGGCCCTTTTGATGTGAAATTCCCCAATTGGATTGCCAATACGGTGGGGGGTATGACTTCCCACTTATATATTTTGGTGACACTTTGTTTTGCACTAACTAAACAAGACGTCATGGCTATGGTGGATTCGGGGGCTAAAGCTAATTTTGTAAACATTTCATTGGCCAAGCAGTTAGGTTTACCATTGGTGGACAGGAAACAAGCTGAAGGAGTCCAGTCAGTAGATGGCTCTCCGCTAATATCGGGGCCCATACGGAAACAGACAGAGACACTGGAAATGATCTGTGCGGGGGGTCATCAGGAGGAAATTACTTTTGACTTAATAGCTGCACCCCAGTTTGGATTGATTTTGGGAATACCATGGTTGAGATTACACAATCCCCAAATTGATTGGGAACAACAGACAGTGGATTTTGATGGATCAAGATGTCAGGAACATATACTATCGGAAGCGGGTCCCGCAGCATTGTTAATTGAGAAGGATATAGGAACTCAGGTAGTGGGAACTGTGGGGGGAGGTGTTCCTGCACCTTACCGGGAGTTTGAGAAGGTGTTTGACAAAAGAATAGCGGAACAGTTACCCCCTGATAGGACATTTGACTGTGTTATCGATCTGGAGGAAGGAGCAAAATTACCCTGCAGTAGGATTTATGCCCTCACAGAAAAGGAAAATGAGCATCTTTGGGAATATCAAGACGAGATGTTGGCTAAGGGATTCATTAGACATTCTACTTCACCTCTGTCTTCCCTGTTATTTTTTGTTCCCAAAAAGGAAGGTACTTTACGCCATTGTATTGATTATCAGGCGTTAAAAAAGTAACCATTAAGAACAGATTTCCTTTGCCTCTAATTTCTGTGTTGTTAGATCAGGTAAAAAATGCAAAAATGTATACCAAATTGGATTTGAGGGGATCTTATCACCTAATACGAGTAAAAGAGGATGATGAATGGAAGACGGCATTCAAAACTAAGTTTGGACTATTTGAATACCTTGTGATGCCGTTTGGGTTATGTAATGCTGCCGCAGCTTTTCGGTTTTTCATGCAAGAGGTATTGCATGAGTTTATTGATATTTTTGTTATTGTGTACATTGATGACATTTTAATTTATTCAGAATCTCCAGAGCAGCATGTAACTCATGTAAGGGCAGAGGTTACAGGAATACCAATTGTGTGTGAAAATTAAGAAATGTGCTTTTCATGTGCGACAAGTGGAGTTTTTGGGGTTCATACTGACCAACACCGGAATAGTAATGGATCCTAAAAAAGTTCAGGCGGTTGCTGATTGGCCCTCACCACAGTGCATAAAAGACATACAATCCTTTTTAGGGTTTGCCAATTTGTATAGGTGCTTTATTAGCAATGTCTCTAATATTGTCACTCCTATTACACAACTATTGAAAAAAGCAGTGCCGTTTAAATGGACTGAGGAGGCAGCGGGAGCTTTTCAGCACTTAAAAACAGCTTTTACCATGGCTCCCGTATTAAGACATCCCAATACAGATGGAGCATTTCAGGTGGAAACAGATGCTAGTAATGTGGCTTTAGGAGCGATTCTATCTCAGAAGGATGAGAAGGGTATATTGCACCCTGTGGCATTTTTTTCTAAGAAGTTGTCGGAATGCGAACAAAATTACTCCATCACTGATAAAGAGTTGTTAGCTATCCGGTTAGCATTTTTGGAGTGGAGACATTATTTACTGGGGGCTAAGCATCAAGTGGTTGTAGTTACAGATCACAAGAATCTACAGTATTTTAAAACAGCCCATTCCCTTAGTCCTAGACAGTTACGATGGTCTCAGTACTTCAATGAGTTTGATTTTGTAGTTACTTTCAGACCAGGCAGTAAGAATAGAAAGGCAGATGCTTTATCTAGACAACAGAATTTGGATAATATTGTAGGGGAAACTAAGACCATCATTTCACCTGAAAGAATAATTGGTGCGATCACAAAACAAGTCATTGAGGAAGTCAAGAAGGCGTTGCCTTTCAGGAAGATGCAAGAGTGGAAAGAGAGTCATGTGGCACAAACCGTTCGTGATGGGTTACCCTATCATAAGGGTAGGCTGTATTTGCCTACTAAGGACTTACAGAATAAAGCATTAGATTGGTGCTACAAGTCTCCATTAGCAGGACACGCTGGGTTGAAAAAAATGCAAGCTATGTTAGAAAAATACTTCTGGTGGCCGACCTTAAGACAAGACATGGAAAGGTATTTGGGGTTGTGTGAGAATTGTGCACGTAATAAGATGGAACATATGAAGAAAAGAGGGTTGTTACAACCGTTACCAACTCCTGCACAACCATGGACCAACATTTCTATGGATTTCATTACAGACTTACCCCCTGATAATGAATTTGACACCATTTGGGTAGTGGTAGACTTCTTTTACCAACAAGCTCACTTTGTTCCTTGTAGGGGTATCCTGGGAGCTGGGAGATTGGCAGAATTATTTCTGCAGCATGTGGTACGATTGCATGAATTACCAAAGAGCATTGTTTCAGACAGAGGCTCGCAATTTACCTCCAGGTTTTGGCGTGCCTTCTGCCAGATGCTGGGAATCAAGTGTACACTTTCCATGAGCTATCACCCCCAAATAGATGGTCAGACAGAACGAGTGAACCAGACATTGGAGCAATATCTAAGAGGGTACTTGGGAGATGGCAGAGAATCCTGGGTACAGGCTTTGTGGTTGGCGGAGTTCACTTATAATAATACGTACCATACATCTTTGGGAACGGCACCTCATGAATGCTTATATGGTCAAGTACAAAATATGATACCAGAACACTTGCCTGAAGTAACACATATGCCAGTATTACAAGAGCGTAAACAGTTGCTTCTGAAGGTCAGGCAGAAGGCACGGGAAAATTTGGAAATAGCAAAAAGACAATACAAGTTTCTGTCAGATAAACACAGACAAGAAGGTCCCAAATTTAAAGTGGGGGATAGAGTGTGGTTATCCACACGAAACTTAGCTTTGATTGGATCAAGGACATTTTTACCTCGTTTCATTGGGCCATACGAAATGATTAAATGTGTATCTACCACTGCTATGAAATTACGTTTACCTAAATCATTACCCATCCACCCGGTGTTCCATGTGTCTTTACTTAAACCCGCTGCTCCAGGAATGACCACCAAAAGACCTCCGGCGATTGTAAAGGATGGTCAGACGGAGTATGAAGTAAACAAGATTTTGGATGTCAAGAGAAGAAGCAAACGACTATGGTACCTGATTCAGTGGAAGGGGTATGGGCCTGAGGATTGTTCTTGGTAACCAGTGGAGGCGATACATGCCCCAATGTTAACTGAACAATTTAATTGGCGTTATCCAGGTAAACCACGACTTGGGAAGGGCCCTGAGAGAGGAGGTAATGTCAGGATTAGGGGTTGTTTGGGACTGAAGAGATGCCAGAAACTGAACAAATAGGGCAAATACTACAAATCCCATGAGAACTTGAGGAAACTGGTAGTTCTCCGCAGTGCGCGCGTGTGGCCAGCTGAGTTTGATTAGGAACGGTTTATTAAGGCCACACGGCATACGGCAGGTGTGGCTTATTGTGGGTGTGTGTGGAGTTTCATGTCGGAGTGAATTTCCACGGAGACGGCGGTGGCTGGTGACCAGGCAGTTCGATTTGCAAGCAAGGCTGCCGCTGTGAAGTGCTGTTTCATCCAGCATCTGGGACGGCTTCCGAGCCTCCCGGACTTCAGATAAATGCCTCATGAGTATTTCTCCATGTTTTTGAGTTCTTTGTACCACGAACATTTGGTTATTGAAAGGTTGGGGTGCGGAGGGGGCGGCCATGTACTCCACTGGTCCAGTACTGAGTCTGAATTACAGCTGCATTGTATACGAACATTGTTAGGGACTACGCCCTGGTATGCAAGGCCTTCTCCAGGACATTCAGGCACCAATCCCCAGTCAACAGGCATATAGGGTTACTTTTCTGATAAAGGAATGACTGTACAAATTATGTCTGGTATATGGAACCAAGTACTCGAAGTCAGTACTACTGTGTACATGTGTTTTCATGTGTTGTTAATCACTATTGCTATGTGCTAGCCCAAGTTGGGCCATGTGTTATGTCCTTCATGAGGAGAGTAAGTTTCTCCAGTGTATGTTCCATCCTGCTTGCTTTATGTAGTGTTTTATGTCAATGTGCATTGTGGTACATGTATTAAGATGTGCTGTGGTGTTCTCAAGGAAGTTTCAAGTATGCCATGTTCAGGAACTATGCAGGGTTAGTAGTGTAGGGTTTTTTCCTGTTGCTTCCCTCGACCTATCCACACTAGGGTTTCCTTGACCCTTTTCCTGGTTTCCCTATATCCCCCACCCGGTCCACAACCTCTTCCTAACACTCTTCCCCCCTCTGGCTGCCACGTGGTGTCCTGTTCACTATAGCAGGCACCTGTGCCAACCACGGTGGGAGGGTCGACTTCATTCGGCTTCCGTGGTTTGGGGGAGAGTGTCGACCGCTCTTCCCTATTTGGTTGTGTATCTTGACAGGTGTCATGATGGCTTCGTATTACACTTCGATGAAAGCCTCCACCATGGAGGAAGCGATACGTTTGACGCCTCTATACTCTGGTGTAGCACTGCCACGTATGCTAGGCCCTGGTGAAATAGGGGTGCTTATGGGCTCAGCCATGATGGCAACTAAACTGCGGGATGACTGGGCGCAGTGCTGGGCAAGGCATAACTTGAGTTATTAATAGGTGGTGTGATTGACACACTTGCCTGCAACTTTGTCCATGTGTTCAATGCCCAAAGAGGTTAAGACACTATATGGTTTCCCCCATAGATGGCAAGGGTCAATGCCTTAGACTTGACTTCCTTGGGTCCATGGCAGATCAAGATACCGGCTCCTGCTAGGCCAGGGGCCTTACCGAGGCATTTGGCCTGGTTGGTGTGGGAATCCAAGGTCCCCTTCAACTTGAGCACCTGAGGTAGAGTTGTTCTCCAAGGGTTGTCACCTATAATAAAGCAATGGTCAGGCTTAATCCCTTACCCTCAAACCAGCCGGCTCCCTGAAGCAGATCCATGAGGATTGTGCCTGTCTCTCAAATTGGTGGCAGATCCTGTAAAAAAAACAAGAACATAATGACCATCACAGTACATACAAATCCCCATCCACCCAAAAATGTATTTACAGGGAAAAAATAGAAACTTACGCTAGAAATCTGTACACTAAACCAGGAAGGAAAAAGGGTAGGTAAAACGTAAGTGGGTGGGATAGTTTAGGTATAGGCACACCAAAGGTGATCTCAGCAGTGCCTCCAAAAACTGTAGTGGGGGAGAGTACCGCACACCTTATTGGGAGACAGGTTTATGTGGGCACGCAATATACTTTTTTACTTGCTACTTGACCCACCTCTTACCTGTCTCACAACCCTGCTCACACTGGTGAGCACCCTCAGTGACGTGGAGAAGGGATGGAAAGGCAAAGGTTAGGGCAGGATTTCCCCCAAATACCTCTAATGAGAAAGACACTAGGTTAGAATAATTTTTTACACAAAGGCGAAGGCAGACAAAGGGATTCTGTTGTACAGTTCTTTAGTTGTTGTTTGCTTTGCATATACTTGTTCTTCTGGTAGTCCAGGAGGGTTTTTTAATGCATTTTTCTCTATAAAGGGAAAACACAAGATACTATATACAAACACTGTTTACCTAAACTTAAGCAGCTGCATATCTATAAGAAAACTTTAAAAAATATACAAAGAGTCCATTAAACAGCTCTTTAAAAAATATGAAAAAGTCCTTAAAAAATATGCATAGTCTCTACACTGCACTGTATAAAACTACATATAAGTTTCTGTAATTTGGAGACAGCTTAGCCAGGGCGGTCTGAAGGTCCTTGCTGCTGCTCTTTCTTGATGTTCTTCTGTTGGTGTTGATGGCTCTCTGACAAGCAGTTCTTATGTAAATGTAGAGAGCAGCAGCAGTAATCATGGTGCAGAGCGAAGTGCCTAACAACCCTTAGAGGGTTGAAAACCACTATCCTCTGGCACACCGCTCGCGGGGTTCAACGTTATTTTATTTCTTGATAGAAAAAAATACCCCTATTGTTTTTCTTTTCTCTGTCAGAAAGGATCCCTGTGTGGCTCTCGCGCTGGGGATCCTTTTCTTTTTTTCTTTTTGAACTACCCATAGGCAATTACACAACTGTTCTTTTGATGGGCAGCCAGCAGCATCAGTGTGTGCTGGCCCCAAAGTCTTTGCTTTGGCTGGGCTGCTTATGCAAGGAGCTGCCCATCAACCTGATGCAGCTTGGCGGAGTCCCTTGTATTTATAGGTGCAGCCCATCATTGACTGAGGGATGTGGAGGAGCACCACATACTCCTCAACCCGGGCCGCATCTCCCAGGTGTAGCCCTGTTAAGTATATGTGGCTAAGGAGGGCTAAAAACACTGCACGCTTCCTGCAATGGGTAGAAGGTAATTGCAGTGCCCGGGGGTCTGGCAGTGATTCGAGGCCATCTGGTGGGTGGCATGATGTTGGGCGCTCTCCTGTCTGTCAGGGGAGTACAACAGCACTGCACTCAAAACCCAGCACTGGACTCAAAACCCATCCACTTCATAGAGATCAACGCGGACAGCGTCTTGCACTCCGGACATGTATGAGGGCGGTCAATGTCAATTTCTTTATGCAGCGCCCAATACGGTTTAATCCTGAGATCCAAATACTTGGAAGATGCAACCAACTGACTAACTGGATCAAAGCTGTTACTTACTCTCTGTGGAAAGATGGTCATTACGATCCTGGAGGTAGCCGTGCTGTTAAAAATGGCACGACGGACGCCGGAGTTGTGTTTTTTTCCAGAAAAAAGTCACTCCCCGTTCCCATGGAGGACGGATGCAGTGGCACTGTGTGCAACAGTGCCGGTGCTTCCGTCAGCGTCTGCATGAGGGTGCCTTTCCGTCCGCCAGGTTAGACCTGGCAGGCGGGACGGCACCCGCCCACAGAAATCGGAGTGTGCCGGAACGGTAACAACAGTGCCGGTGCTTCCGTCAGCGTCTGCATGAGGGTGCCTTTCCGTCCGCCAGGTTAGGCCTGGCAGGCGGGACGGCACCCGCCCACAGAAATCGGAGTGTGCCGGAACGGTAACAACGGTGCCGGTAGCTTACTGGCACCGTGACCGGCACACTCATAATGAGGCACATTGAGTTTCTTGTTACTTGACTTGAGATTTGGCCTTACAAAGTCTGAAATGTAGAACTATGCCCTTTTGAGAAGGTAATTGAATGTTCTGATCCCCTCATGAAAGGAATCTTCAGATGCACACAGGGACATTTTGAAGATTTCATTAAATACCTTGAATGTTCCCCCAATGGCCTTGCTAGCATATACGTTGCTGTTCAAACACAATCTATCCTATAGGTAAGGTGTACTGCCTTTTAGTGGGAATACAGTATCAGGGAAGCCACCCTTGGTGTTTTGTATATGGGCTATAAAAAAGCCACCTCAGCTAGGAGATCAAATTCCAGAAAGATATCCCCCCCTGGAATATGGGAATGGGAGATGAGGAGTTTGCATAAAGTAAGTGGAGATATGGTTAATATAGGTGGACAGGAAAGGCTGCTATTAAGAGTATACTTAGGACTGTTTAAGCTAGGACTTTGGACATATGATCCATAATGGGGCAGCAAAGCGAGCTCCGGCTAAATTTCAGCTCATGTTGGTGGCTTGCATGAAATGTCTAGATTAGTGAAATGACATCTTGGGCAGGGTGAACTTTACACCGGCAGCTGATGAACAAGCACTTTCCGACCTCAACACCCACCTAAGGTAAAGGATTGGAAGGGTCTCGACGACCAATAGCACAGAGACCCGGATATCCTACACACAATCTGACAATGGAGAAGTGGATTTCAGAAGTGTGCAGGCTGGTACAAACTGAAACCACCAACTTCAACTTACAAAATATGAATTTCTGTTCAACAAAACATGTATGCGTATCCTTGAAGGGTAGGGCTTAAGAGAGTGAATTGTTCTGTGTGTAACAATCACAAATTAAGAATGGTTGTGAGATATTGTTATTGTTATGACCTCTATAAATCAAATGACTAGTGGTCACTGATGACAGTATTCATTAGTCTAAAGTTCTAAGCAGCATGTCTGCTCTCTATAGCAATAAGATATAAGCCTGCAATCATGAATGGTGATTTGATTGCCTTTAAAAAAGAAACAATGCAATCAAATAAATGAAACAAAATAAATAAACAAGGGAAGCTTGGGTGAAAAGAACCGGAGTGGCTGGATGTGTGTGAAGGAGGTAGACATTTAAAGTTATTTCACATGCAGTCGTGCCTTGCAGGCTTGTCCTACTGAATTGCATCAGTATTTGAGAGCTTCAAAGACCTGCCATCACTAACTGTTGGCCCTCGCCTCAGACTGTTTGGCAACAAACACGGTGAATCAGAAGGGGAGGGGCCTCAATAAAAACAGGAGGAACGCCCTAAGCAGCACCCCCATAAATGGAACTAGTTAAGCCAAGAGGCCAACCCTCAGATGCGGTGACAGACATATGGAGGAGAGATGCTAGAAAGCTGAGTCTTTGTTTCTAGGGCAGAAGTACGCCAGTGGGCTTAAGGGTGGCACAATGTCCATCAATCACAGTTCAGAAGAGTGCTGGGATGGTGGTGACCTCTATCACCAGGGAAGGGATCTAAAGTGCTCGGGCGAGATCGCCGATGCCCAGGCTGAGGTCGGTAGTGCCAGTGGAATCCCTAAGGGTGGGGATAGAGGACTTTGAGGACATGCCTGTGGCGAGAGTCCATATTCATTACTGATTCATGAGTTACATCTGAGGAGAAACAGTGGGGGTGCGCCATTGTAGTGTGCACACTCCAAGACCTCATGGAAGTTCTCTCAGTAGACCACACAGAGTCTGGGGAGTTGGGGATAGGAGTCTGGCGGCACTAGTTGCCCTAAGGATGGGTTTCAAAACTGAACTAGTCGCTATCGCCTAAAAAAAAAAAGAAAATCGAAAATAACGAGGCTGAAAACACCTCATTCTTTTATCGAATTTTGAGGCATTTTTGCTAATTATTTTGAAAAAAATAGATGGGCGGTTGGGTTAGGTAATTAATTAAGGTAGGGGGGAGTGCAGGGGACGTGCTGAGGGGGAGTTCTCCCACCGCATATCATTTCGAAAAGAATTGCAAAAAGAAGACATTTCTTTTTTAATTCGATTTGAAAACATTCTGCTTTTTCAGCCTCGTTTTATTTTGGCTTCAACTCGTCAATGCATGTCAGGGCAGTTTGGCCTGGTGGTCAGACACCTGGACCAGCAGAGCACCCCAGGAAGCCTGTATAACCATGCTTGAATAGACCGTGTCACGTGTCTACTGAAGTGACAACCCTCAGGTGTGTGACTGCAGCAGTGGGGGCCTGGGCCCTTAATGGTTCTATTTTGGTTCCTCTTTGTCAGCAGCAGTACCAGATTCATGGCCACCATTTTGTTTCCATAATACATAAATAAAGGCTACAAGGACCGAAAGTGGGGTCATCTTCACGTTCACTACATCCTGTCAAGCCCAGAACAACAGCTAGTGGAGCCATGTGACATTTAAGAACATGCTGGAAAGACAGAAGGGGGCCTTGAAACACCTCCTGACGGGGACATGGGATATCCTCCTGCCATGCTTGCTCTTTGGCAACATATATATGCATTTTACCGAACTGCCAAATTCCGAGTTTGATGTTGAAGTGGAGGATTTACCGCCGGCATCATGTTAGAGGTAAACCATCCACTTACACGCCAATAATGGATGAAATTACTGTAGTGGAAGTATCGCTCCTGGTTGTTCTCTCAAAACCCCCATGGTGTTCTATAGACTAAAAAAATGGGGATTAACACCACACTTGCTCCACTTGTAAACCTGTGGTAAACCTTAATGTGGCACAGCTAATATAAATGGATAATGCACTAAAAGGTGAGGTGAACAACGTGGACAAATCGGGCTATGGAGCACTCGAGCAACTGACTGCAATTGAGGGCTCTGCAAAGAAATAGCGCACAGTATGTATGCTGAACAGAGTCCCCAGCCAGCCGTTAGGGACATTTAGTGGAGAAATCACAGGGGGGGGGAGTGCCCCCCAAGTTAGTGAATGATGCGACGTGGGTTGTTATGGAGTGGCGATCCTGGTAACTTTCCCTCAGTCCCCGTCTCAGGGCAGGGGATAGATACTCGATGATAGTTGAGGCCAGCCAGCCACAGTGGAAGCAAGCCGGCACTGAGTTGGACACCAATCCCCTCAGGTGAGCCCAGTGGGGAGTGCAAGCCTGCTGCTCACACACTCGTCACAACCTGCATCATATACCGCCACTTATCAAAAGAAGTCCAAATGTCTAAAATGTGACAAAGATAGGGTATCTCATCTAACGGTTGCAATGATACTCAAATATATGTGTATCTTATTCACAAAGTATAACACATTCTATTAATCACACAACATCATGTTTATAAAAAACAATCATAAAAATGATCATATAGAATAAAACAAATTACAAACACTTAAAACAACACAAGTGAAACCAACGTAACTGGGTCCTAATAATGTAGTTGTTACAGGGTCAACGTTTGTAACTCCTTCACACTCGGAACCCTGAGCCTCTATGATTTTGGCTATTTCTTGTTCTTATTGGTACATTTAAAGATTCCCAATAAGAACAAGAAATAGCCACAATCATTTAATCAAACCTTCTGTGGTTTAAGCCGTTTTGAGAACAGCCTATGTCGCCACGTCACAAATGTGGTGATCGCAGTCAGCAGTGAGTGTCATATGTGAATTTACCAACCACAATGTCAGAGTGGTACATTTAATCATGGCTATAATACCGAAAAACACTGTTTTTTTGTTGTTGCGGGGGTACACTTATAACGTCCCCCCAATCCCATCCTGACTCTTTTTAGCCCCTTACCCCACTACCCCATATATATTTAATTCATATTTTCTGTGTTTTCAGTGTTATGTACTTGAGTGAAATGTACCACACTGTAAAATGACTGGGTACCATCATTGAGTCATCACTGCATGGGGAACTTTGGGATCCATGCCATGAACTTAGTGGGACCCCAGTGGTTGTCCCAAAGCAGTGTCCATCCTGCACTTGGACCACCTCCAGAGCCTAACAAGATCGTGTGGAGTGGCTAGGAGGGCAGGTCTTCAGTACTTTGGTTGGGTGGCAACTCGCTAACGCTGGCAAACCTTCTACCCTGACGGCATCAACAGAATGCAGTGTGTAAGGCTTCACAGCTAATGCTACGGTGGCTGTAAACAATGGAGGCAGATTTTCAGGATAGTTGCAGGATTATGAGGGGTGTGCTAAGATCTCCTTCTAGGTGGGCATCTTGGAGCTTGCAGACTAGGGACCCCCACCTACTTCAAGGAGCTCAAAGAGCTGAAAGAGACTGCTCAGTTGAGGGAGTGCAAATCTTAGCTCCCCTGATATCCAGACAGCAGGCAGCAGGAAGACTGCAGGGATTGTCTCCGGTGGTTCGGAAGGCTCTTCTCGGGGACACCAGAGTTAGCCCCATGGCACATCCATGAAAGTGACACTGTCAGGAGCAGCATTCGTGTCCAATACGAAACATACAAAAGGATTAAGGCTGCAGTCACTGATATGTTGAACCTAAGGTTTATGGAGCCCTCCAAATGCATGGACGGGCCTTGTATGTATGTATGTATAAGGTATTTATAAAGCGCAAAACAACGGCTCAAGGGCATCAAGGCGCTAAGAGCAGAGAAACCAGCAGGCAGCTAGAGAGGAACCATTAAAACAAATATGTTTTCACGTCCCTACAAAACCGAGCATAGTCAGAAGTCTTCCATAGGGGCCCGGGGAGTGCATTCCACAGGGAAGGAACCAAAAAAGAGAAAGCGCGTCCCCCAGGCGGGCATTCCGATAGCAGGGAATTTTTGACAGGTTTTGAGCGGCTGAGCGAAGGGCCCTTGTGGACGGATATCAGGACACCTTGTCCTGCAGATATACTTACTGCCCCTGCCTTATGCATCGCCTGATGAGGAATGCACAAACCCTTGAATTGGATCCGAGAGTTCACTGGAAGCCGGTGAGGCTGATATAGCGTGGCCCGGGTTGCAGAGAGGCGCGGTGCATCTAGTGCCGGTCATGCTGCTGCATTCTGCAGGACTTGCAGATGCAGGATTTGGAATGCAGGGTGTCCTAAGTATATCCTGTTGCAGTAGCCAAGTGACCCCATAAGGGAGGCCGTGGAAACTTGATTTCTGCAGTCCGAGGGGAGGAAAGGGAGAATATTTCTGATTGTTCACAGTTTCGCAAACCCAGCAGCAGACACTGCGGATATCCGAGCTTCTCTGCAGCCCAAGGGCAGTAGCTTCACCCCTAGGCTGTTGATTAAGCTGCACGCAGTGGGGCATGGTCCTAACGAGCCTGGCCAGAATTATGGCCTCCAGTTGGAACTGGGGTTTGGGGGATCCTATCAGCAGGACCTCGGTTTTTTCCATTCAGTTTGAGCCTTCTTTTCCGCCATCCACTTCCCTATTTCTAAGAGACATGTTTTCAGTTTCCCTGGCGGATCCCGCATTGGTGAGTCAAGACGAAATACCAACCAAGGGTCATCCGCGTAGGTATAGAAATGCACCTCGTGATGAGCAATAAGATCATCAAGGGGGAAAAGGTCTACATTGAAAAGAAGAGGGGAGAGAGAAGACCCCTGTGGGACTCCACGGGATAGAATGGTTGGGGCAGAGCGACAGGGGCGTAGGGACACAGATTGCATGCGGTTAGATAAAAATGAGGAAAACCATGCAAGAAGGGCTCCGGAAATGCCGGCCAGTTATAGTAGTTGCCAAAGAATCAAGTGATCAACTGTATCTAAGTCTGCAGAGAGGTCTAGGAGAATCAACACCCTCACCCCTCCGCAGTTCAGATGCAGCACAACATCCTGAATCAGGGAGACCTTGACCGATTCCGTACCCGTCCTGGGCCTGAAGCCAGACTGGAAGGGGTGTACAAGTACGGTTACTTCCAGGAAACGTGGGACCTCAGGTGTAATGATCTTCTCCATAAGTTTCATAATCACTGGCAAAAGCGAAACGGGGCGGTAGCTAGTTGGCAAAGATGGATCTAGATGCAGCTTCTTTAAGAGAGGGGTAATCAATGCATGTTTCGGGGAACAGGGAATCACACCAGATGAAAGGGAGTGCTGGAGAGCCGCCGTAAACACTGCTATGATGGCCTGAGGAAATCTTGCGGCACTGATAGAACATTAAGGGCCACTGCAGTTTGAGCTTTGCTTGAACTGTTGACATTTAAGTGCAGTCACCAGCCAAGACCAATGCACACATGCCCATGGATAGGTTGGAGCTGGATCAGTGGCTGAGAACCTCTGACTTGACTTGTGGTTAATGGCTGATGGCCATGCCCAAGAGTTCCAAGAAGATAGGGGGCTTCTCTCTGCCAGAAGAGCTCTTCCAATTAAGGATAGTACCATTTAAGTTGAAGAGCGTACTTGTCTGAATACAGACCCCCGTGTACCGCATCCTAAGATAGTTGAATGACGTATGTACTTATGTTTCCCTTAAATATGCCACAGAGTGATGTTCTGCTCAGTAGGTGTCAAGATTTGACCACGACGAGCAAAGTGAGGCAGGTCTACTTTGTTGGCCACCTACTATGCCCCGGGGAGAAAGAGTGACAGCTGATTAGAAACCTCCCAGGTCCCTAACCCATGTGCCTAGGTTTTTGGGCTTCATGAGTTACTAACGTCTCTGAAGGTGCCAAAGAATGCCAATTGAGAGGACTGTAAGCAGGTCTCCCAGAAGCTGAAAAGGGTGCTCTGTCATGTGCCACACCAGAAACCAGCTGACCCTGGCTATCTCTTCATTCATAATACTAATGCATCTGACCTGGGAGGCTATACTAGCAGACCTAAAAGGCAAGTGTAAGACTTTATAAGCTGCCTGTTAGAACCCATTGAGCAGAAATTGTCTGTCAATGAAAAAATATACTAGGCAATTATTTAGGCTTTGAACCATTTCAGACCCTAGCTTTCTGGATGTATGTCTTTAAAGTTGAGTGCAAAGTAGGGACAGTCTACGGCAATGCTCATGGACTTTCTCAGAACATGAATTGATACCAAATAGCCTTCAACACAAGGCCCGTCTAGGATGGATCTGCTGCGAGTCCGGAAATCATATCTCTGAGAAATGATCCAACCATAGGTCATTGTTTTGTTTTTTCCTTGCTGCTCCAGCTGGTTTCTTACTTTTTAACTTGTGGCCTCAAATTGCCAGAGATCTGACATGGTGAGATTTCTAGGTATGTATTCAAGAAGCTGCTGTCTTCTGTGGGTTGAGTCCCAAAAGTACCAGTGCCTGACTGGTTTCTGGAGGTTGCCTTGCTGGAATCAGGTGGCTAGGATTTGGCCTTAAGCACTTGTAACTGTTCCCTAGGGAAGGGGCCTGCAACCTTTGTCTCTCGAGATCTTTTGGACTACAACTCCCATCAGCCCCCAGCCAGCATAGTCAATGTGAAAGGATCATGGGAGTTTTAGTCCAACACATCTGGAGAGCCACAGGTTGCAGACCCCTGCCCTAGAGAGATGTATAAAGGCAACACCTACAAGATCCAGTTACTCCCATCTCAACAGACTGGTGGTGTTCTCCCACAGATAATGCATGTTGATGGGAAGGAAGCCCCGCTGACTCATTAAGGAAACCGGAAATGACCATATACAGTTTGGTTTTCTTTTGCTGACAGTTTGGTGGCCCCTTAAATGAATGCACTTTCTTGTCCAATCCGTGGAGCCCCTGGCTACTTCCCCCTCCACTATGAAGGAGAGGCCATGTCCTAGAGTGGACATTGGAAGCTGATGTAGTGCACAAGTGAGATTGGAAATGTAACACCGCTCAAAACTCAAAGCTTATTACAGTTTGGCACCCAGTAAATGGAGGACATTCTGCTAGAAGCTATGACCTGTTGCTGCTCACCTGCGCCTTCCGACTGTCAGCACCATGGTTCATACCTTGACAGTAGTGGAGGGAGATCCCAACCACCCTGCACCAGGTGTCAGCACTGGAAGCCTGCAGTGACTAAAAGAACATGTGAGCTCCAGGAGGATAACCTGATGGTTTAGCCCACTCACAGAACCAACCGATTCACACAAGGGTGCGCCTCTGTCTGAGTAGAGCACCACTCTCTGCCCCTCAAGATCTGAGCTGGAGTGCCTGAATCAGTACGTGCCAACTACACCCAGTTCCCATTCCTGTGGATGTTTGCCAGGACCCACAGTATTGAACACTTTACCGTGCAGCAAGTGACCATCCCCAGGATACACACACCATGGTACACTTGTAAAATTAGAACTAACCTCTGACTGACCATTAACTAAGAATTGATCTTAAAATGCACCTCTTCTTACTTGAATGCACCCCCGAGCGGGCTACTGGCATTCCACTTACCCCTTGACTACACCATCTTCTGCCATTTCCTGTAAATATGTATGTGTGTGGGATTTATAAAGCACAAACCTAGCTGGGAAACAACAGAGAGCTGAACAAGGGAGACCCTTGCAGGGGTTAACAGGTAAGGGTGCACAGGGGGGGTAAAGGGGCGCTAGCAAAGTAGCTGGGGTGGATTGGGGGAGAAGGGGAGGAAGTTAACTCTAGGGTGGCAGTAATAGTGTTGAGTGCAGTATACATGGATATACGGCATGTGATTACCCTTCATTATATGCAGGTACTCAATGCTGTCAATGTTGGTCTCTACGTTTAAGGGTTGTCTTGTCAATGCCCTGTCCTCTTACTTCTCCACCCAGTTGATGTATCTGCCACTGCCCCTCTCATTACTCCACGCAGTTGATGTATCTGTGACGAATCAACTTCCGGGGCACCAGTGGTCGAGGAATGAATATCGGTTTCTAAACCATCAATCAGCCCCACACCTCTAGTACACCAGAAGGGATCCGAACAGATTGGAAACACAAGTCAATTATAAACCTCCTTGTCCGATTTTGGTAACGAGGATGGAACGGCAGGCGTATCTCTGCAAGATCATGGATCGTTGGTTAGTTGCAACACAGCCAAAATACAATTATTACACTATGATAAAAGGGACTGTCTAGTCAATGTTGTATAAAAATCTCGACATTATTATTATCACAACAGACAGTTCTAGCAGACTTCAAAATGCAACCCACCCTGTAAAGGAATGCAGAGGACAGACAGTTTCAAGAAGGAAAGGGGATGCACTTTGGATACTGACATGAAGGATTTGGTAAAGTAATTAATCGCAAAAGTTCAAGGATACTTGGTTTCAGCACAAACGGAGCAATGGGTCGTAAAATGTCACTAGGGGCTTTGGAAAAGGGCCAGGAGGACAGAACCACAATGTACATTGTGCTTGTAGAAGTTCTTGGTGCTCGATGGGGTCGAGTTCGTTTCAGGTCACTTTTCAGCTTCTGCAACAGAGTTCAAGATGGAAGACAGCTGCGGGTATCAGGCTTCAGGCAGTTTGGCGAGTGAGGCTGGATGGATGGCTGCAGGCTGGCCAAAACAGCGGCTCAGGGTCAGGAATCGTTGTATCAGTGTTGGTTGGCGGGTCTGAAGCACTGGTCGAGGCATCTGGGATGGCATGAGCAACTGTGGCGTGACAACAGTCAGTGGTGCAGTCGGTTGCAGCTCAAGGGGCTCGACTGGCTCAAAAATGTCCTTTAAAGGTGGACGCTGGTTAATGCTTGTCGATGCACTCTTTCTAGCTTCTTCACTGGGCTTGTGTCGTCCTTTAAGGCGGATGGCCCAAAGCTAAGAAGAGTGTTGGAGGCAACAGCCTTGTCCTTGGTTTGGTTCAGAGACTCTCTGGCACTTCCCACCTAGGAAGATTGCTGCAGGGCATGCTGTGTGCTTGTTGGGTACCGGTTCTGGAGCTGCTTGGAGAGTACTCTACATTTAGTATCTCCCTCTGTTCCCTGGGAGATGTTTAGGGGAGGGATCTTGCATCCATCTTGGAAAACCTGGCCTTCCTTCACTGGCGGAAGTCGAAAGGCAGACTGTGCCTTCAGCCAGGGTCCAAAGGAGTTCTTCTTCTTATTCCTTGTGAAGTCTTCAGATGATCTGCCAAAAGAGTGTCTCAACCCTCTTTTAAAGTCAAATGGGCCAAGTGATTGGTGTAGGCTAAGCCTACCTTAATGAACCAATCCTGGGTCCCCACAAACAATCTTCTGTTATGCGTGTGGTTCTAACCAGAGTGCTTTGTAACAGGAAAAGTAAAGGGGTGAAAAGTACTACTAAGTCCCACCCATCTTCTTGTCTGTTGTGGATCAAAGGGTTTCTCTGCTTAATTGAGCTCTCTGTGATTCCTGATTAAAGGCAAGTCTACCTTGAAGTTCTGGTGAGAACAGACTTTCTGTCTCCATCAAATCACATACTCCTGCTGTCTGAATGGGATGCCCCTTGCCTACTGTTGTCGAAATAGAAAGTATACTATGCCTCCTATTGTAATAAATATATTTAATATTGGCCTACGCCAAGCTGCTCGAAAGTCGCTTGCGAAAAAGAAATCTGTGTTGCAAGGTCCTGACCTTAAATCCATGTAGGCCGCCATTTTAGGTCAAGCCGCCTTTTTAGGATTCGTTGTGTAAAAGTCGCCCTGTGAGCTAAAATGGTGGACAATGTCATTCCAGAATACAACATGGCCGTCTTGACCTCTATACATAGCTAATATGTAATTTGCCTGCAGGCCACTTGTTGAGGTCATGAACTGAGACCTTGTCCTTCACTGACCTATGTGTAGAAGGATTACTCGTACAATGAAAACTAATCCACGAGCATATGTTGAGACAATGTATTCAAATACTGAACGAAGAACATCTGTTTAACTACATTGTATTAATGTTTAAGAAAGCCTGCATGGAAAACTTTAGAATACACAGTTATTGCATACGCTTGTTGATACATGTATAAAAGGCAAACCAGTTATATGCGGTTATTTGAGACTTGGCACGAACCCTAGATCGGTGATGTATTAAAACAAATATTAACCCGAAGTGGGGCTGGACATCGCACCCACTAAATGTATAAAAAGCAAATGCATTCTAATGTACAGCGTCTATCACTGAACACACTGAACCACGCTGGAGTTTGTTGTGTTGTACTGAGGGCCGATAGCTATCTGATTTTGCTCTGTTTCTGTAACTGGATTCAGTATAAAATAAAGTACTTTGTATGTTCCTTTGTAACCCGTGTTCGGTGCATTTCCTTTTGGGGTACTCAGCCTCGATATTCTTTTTCTGTTTTCACAGTTGCCGCCCGAATAGGGACCCTCAAGATTGATGCCGGATTTTTGAAGGTTGATGCGCGCTATCGGACCGGGATCGGACGGTGTGACACAAGGGGCCCCCTGAATGAGACGTGACACCTCAACAGCGCTGCACGACCCGATCCTTGGACGATAAGCGTGTGGTCCGAGACGGCATCTTGACCAGGGTCTACTTATCGAGGCGGGCAGATTTGCTGAAATCACCATACACGAGGTAAGATTAGTTAGGTAAGATTCTTAGAAGTACCGATCGGTCCTCCTTAGGTTTGGTCAAGTGAGACGTGACCCGATTATTAATTTAACCCTGACAATTTGAATTTTGGCGCATTGTATCTGCAGACACAATTATTGACCAGGTAACACCAAGAATTTGAGATATGCCTGGGAAATTAAATACCTGCTTTAGGGCATTATTCCACAGTGATAGACAATCTTTGGAATTTAGCCGTCCCGCACCACAGGAGGGGTCGCCGGCATGTACTATGTACTGTAAGTATGGCATTGGAAGTATAGTATTTAATGATATTTGGCACAGACAAACCAGACATGCCTCCGATCTTCAGTGGCCAATCAATGGTAGTTTTGAGATCCCTCGCATTGAATATTTGGAGTCAGTCTTGTTAAAGAAAAAGGCTAGACCTGCAGCATTTGATGTTTTGCAGAATTGGAAAAAAGAAGCGTTGCAACAACTTAAAGGTAGAGAGAAACAAACACGTCTTCATAAAACGAACGCTGAAAAAGCATTGTTATATGATCAAAACAAACAGTCTGAGGCGACTAAAAATATGGATAGGGCTTTCGCACTTGGAATTCAGTAAATCTATCCTTCTAAAGATCTTCATATTTCTGATGAGTTTATTGACAAAAAATTAAATGAACGAAGGCCTGGTGCCTCTGCGCCACCTCCGTATGTTCCTCCTCCCACTGCTGTACCTCTTCCTGCTGTTATTCCTGCTTTTCCTACTTAACCAGTTGTTCCTATTCCTCCGGTTTTTGTCCCTCCACCTGCTCCTCCACCTCTTTTTATTGCACCAGTTATAGTACCTCCATCGAATTTGCCTGCTCCCTCTCTTCCAAGTGGTCCTGAGCCGCTTGTAATCGATCGAGGTACAGGAACAATAGTTGTCACTCACAATACTGTACCGCCGGAAAAGAAACGTGAGTTAATTGCATGGGCTAAGCACTGTATGGAGAAGGATGATCAAGCTAGTGTTTTTGCCACACTTTGTAATATGGATAATTTTCCTGAGAAAAATGTTTTTATTGAAGGTTTAGGGATTCAGTTGTGTATAATGTGGGGAAGATTCAATAATGCGGATGTTCTGCAAGGGTTAAGGGATCTAAATACTCTAGCGCTTTCTAGAGACACTGTGGAGAAGGTAAATGAGCATATCGAGAGGTTATTTGGGTATAGAAAGGAGTTAGAAAAGTTACAGAATGAGCATGATGAAGAGGAGAATATGTATGTACAGAAACGGTTCCTTCCGTGTCGTAAACCGATATCAGAGGAAATGCGAATTTGTAAGAAAGACGCGATTAGATGGATTTCAGACATAACGATAACTCCAGTTGAGGTATATGACACATATAGTCAATATACGTTGGAAATGCAGAGGACAGTGATACAGGTAATGGTAGAATACCTGCAGGATGAATGTGTAAAAAGGAAGATTAGTTGTCCCACAGAGTTATTGAGCATTTATAAGAGAGCTTTTCCACTTGACACTTCTTCAACTGCTTTAGCGCTCGACTTGGCTCTGTTGCTTAGTAAGCGTTCGGAGTCACCTATTTCTCAGTTGCCTATGAGAGAGGTTCCTCCAACATTTGCCCCGAAGGTTGAGGTTGCGGCCGATGCTGTTAATAATATAGTCGTTGTGAACATTCCTGCACATTATGTATCACAGTTTGTTCACGTCCCGTTCTCAAGACAGGAAGTGAATACTATTAGGCAATGGGCCTCATTACACGGATGGCGGTGAACCATGGCGCTATTAGCGCCATGGTTCATGCCGGTAAAATACCGGCACCGCCTTGGTGGAAAGGGGAATTACCGCCCTATTCCAAGGTTGGCGGGGCGGTAATTCCCCCTTCCACCATTGCCCTTCCCCATTCCCATTTTTGCCCCATAGGGCTCTATGGGAATGGGGAAGGCGCTAATTACGGTACTGCAAATTGCGGTACCGTAATTAGCTCCCTTTGCGGGTTGGTTTTTACCGCCTGCAGAAAGCAGGCGTTAAATTCCCCAACTGCAAAGGGACCTCGTAGTAAGGCGGTAAGGATTTACCGGTACCAGTAAAATACCGGTAGCGGTAAACCTTACCGCCATCCTTGTAATGAGGCCCAATCTATCCCCGATATTAGGAAAAATCAGACAGGGTTCTATAAAGAGATGGAATCCGTTTTTCAGTCCTCAGTGTTCACCTTAGGTGACATTGATTTGTTGTTTCTTGTACTCCTGCCCGTAGATTTATGGAAACAAGTTAGAACTATTGACGATGTGCCCTGGTTGGGAGATACATGGGCGAATATAACCAGACTCGATGGGGAAATTCCAGCTGGCGAAAGACCGCAACAGGTGATATTAACTCTGCCTGATAGAATCATTGGTAAATTAAAAAACATAATTCCCAAAAAGAGAATTATTTGGGACAAGTTTACGGCCTGTGTCCAAGGAAAGTCTGAAGGTGCTACCGAGTTCTCTAATGGGTTCGAACAGGTATTTTCGGATTTCAGTGGACAAGACTTAGGCACAGAGTCTGAAAAAAGATTATTTGTGGACAGATTTGTACGTGGATTACTGCCTGACATCCAGTCACAGATTATGTCTTCTGAGAGCGCTTGGCAGGCGAAATCACAATCCGAAGTACTGCACATGGCTCAGTACTATGAGAACTGTGTCAATAATGGTAAAGATAGGATTGAAAAACGGAAAGGCGATTTAAAAACGAAAGTGCTATTGCAGCAAATAGGTAGGGGCCCCAGAGGGGGTAGTTCTCAGGTTAGAGGTCAGTATGTCCCGCAGGGGAATGCGCCCGTGGGTCCTGTGAATATTAACCAGTGTGCTTATTGTCGTCGAGAGGGTCATTGGCGAGCACAATGCCCCGTCCTTCAACAAAGGTCGAATAATACATTTGGTAATATGGGTAGGCGATCCAGAGGTCGCCCGGGCGTAGGAGTCCCTGGTAGAGGTCAGTTTACACAGGACCCTAAGCAACCTTTTTCGCAGGACAATCAGACTCCGAGTGTGGACACTAGGAATATATTTGACCATCCTTCCGCTGCATATTTATCTGAAGAGCTTCATTTTGATGATATTCTGTTTCGTAAGGATTGCCCGAAGCAGGGTTTGGAACCTACACCTATTCCCGTCAATCAGAAAGGTCCCTACGTTGAAATGGTGGTGGGAAATAGGAAACATCAGTTTTTCATAGACACTGGAGCACAGAAGTGTTCCATTGATCATTCGCGGGTTCCAAACATTCCATTGTCAGGGCAAACCAATGTTTCTGTAGGGTTTTCCGGTACACCAGTTGTTTGTCCATTTTCTATGCCGGTACCTATTTCTTTGGGTCCATTTATGGACCAGTTTCCATTTCTGTTGACTTCGTATTGCGGAGAGAACTTGCTGGGGTTGAATTTGTTAAAAGAATTAAATGCAGTGATTTACTGTTCTTCTGATGGAGTGCGCTTGACGATTTCACCACAGCAATTTTCTGCCCCCCAATTTTTGCTAGACCTTTGCCTCCAGAATTCTTTGATGTACCAGAGAGCTTGTGGGCTGTCAACGACAATGTTAAGATAGTTTTGAAACAAACATGGAATTGAAATGCCACGCATTCCTCAGTATAAGATTTCGGTTGAGGGCGAGCGAGCTTTGAAATGTATTGTTTCCGATTTTGTGCATCGCGGTGTGATTGAAGAAATTTCAGGAAGTTTGTGTAATAGTCCGATTTTACCCGTGTACAAGAAAGGCGATAATGTAATTCCATTCCATTTTATAATTGATTTACGTGCCATTAATAAAGTTGTGGCACCACAATTTCCAATTGTGCCTGATGTAACGATAATCCTAAACATGATTCCAGCTACAGCTACTTACTTTAGTTTTGTGGACTTAAAGAATGCGTTCTTTAGTATTCCCATACACAAGGATAGAAGATATTTGTTCACGTTCACCTTAGGGGGACGCTCGTTTACATTTACTTGTGCGCCTCAAGGGTACACAGAGAGTCCTAGTATTTATAGTAGGGCTTTGAAAGAACAACTTGATACCCTTGAATTGCCCTCTACCTGTACTTTGCTTCAGTACGTTGATGATTTGCTTCTAGCTGCTGACTCTGAGAGTGCCTGTAAGAAGGGCACTGTGTTATTACTTATTCATCTAGCTAAGCATGGTCACAAAGCTTTGCTTATAAAATGTCAATATTGTTGTCAGGAGGTCGCCTATTTAGGCTATCTCTTGTCAAAGGAGGGAAGGAGATTGACACCTGAAAAAATAAAGCACATTTCTGGCATGTCTGTCCCAAATACACAGAAGGAAGTTAGGGCCTTGATAGGTATGGCTTCTTAACCGATGGTGGCTATGACAAAGAAGGGCATTTCTTCGCCATTGCCAATGAACGCGGTACACCAACAGTCGTTTGACTTGCTTAAGACTGCATTATGCTTTGCACCAGTTTTGGGCACACCAAACTATGAAAAGGCCTTTGTATTATTTGTGCATGAATGTGATGGATGTGCTTTGGCTGTATTAACGCAGGAACATGGAGGGAAGAATAGGCCGTGCGGTTACTATTCTTCCGCCCTTGATCCTGTAGCATGCGCTTTGCCAAGATGTTTGCACGCTGTCGCTGCTGCTGCCGCGTCTGTAAAACAGAGCGAGGGAATGGTCCTAGGCCATGAACTAACCCTGATGGTGCCTCACTCTGTAGATGTTCTATTGAACCGAACTCAAACGCAACACCTCACTTCTGCACGGTTGACAAGATATGAATTGATCTTGTTTGCTCCTCACATTCAAATTAAGAGGTGTTGTGCCCTTAATCTGGCTGAACTCCTACCTTTTCCGCAAGATACTACTTGCGGCGATAAAGAGTCACATGATTGTTTGTATACGACCGAACAAAAAACAATGGGTAGAATTGATTTGAAAGATACTCCTTTGGATAATCTGCAAGGAGAGTTGTTTTGTGATGGCTCCTGCTTTAAACTTCCAGATGGTACATCCACAGCCACTTATGCAATCACTACATTGAGCACGATTGTGGAAACTAAGAGAATTACGCATAATTCTGCGCAGGCCGCAGAGATTATAGCATTGACCCGAGCTTGTGAACTTTCCGAAGGTCTTGCAGTAAATATATATACTGATAGTCACTATGCCTTTGGGGTGGTTCACAACTTTGGGAGACTTTGGTCAGAAAGAGGGTTCCTAACTTCGCATGGCAAAAGGATTCAACATGGCTTCCTAATAGTGCAACTACTCTCAGCGCTTGCGCTCCCTACTCAGTTAGCAGTTATGAAATGTGCAGCACATTGAAAGATTGTAGATGATATTGGAAAAGGGAATGCTTTCGCTGATCAGATAGCTAGACAAACTGCCACAGATCTCTTCACAGAGATGTATGTTTCAAGGGGGACTAAAGATGCCTATGTAATGGATGAGGGTGTTGGGTCTGTACGGGATATCCAAGCTGATGCCACAATGGAAGAGTCTAAGAGGTGGGCTGAAGGCTTGGGGAAACTTGATGATGATGGGTGGACATGGTCAAAGGAAAATGGCTGTTACCTGACGCCTATGCCATGATGATGGTTGTCATGGCATACGGCCCTACACATGTTTGTGCCCAGCAGGTTACGAAAATGTTAGAAAAAGTTTGGGCAAATGACAAGATTTCGAAAATTGCCCAGCACTACGTCCAGAAAGGCATGATTTGCCTACAACACAATGTGGAAAAGGGGACATCAACTCCAAGGGGAAGTTTTGGCCCACCTTCTGTCCCCTTCGAAGTTATTCACTTTGATTTCATTGAAATGGAACGATGCAACAATTTAAAGTATGTCCTTGTGGTCATTTGTGCCTTTAGTAAATGGGTTGAGGCTTTCCCTGTTAAAGATGCTACAGCCATGAACACTGCGAAAACCATGTTAACGGAGTACTTCCCCCGGTTCGGTTTGCCGAGAGTTATCTGGTCAGACAATGGTCCACATTTTGTCGTCGCTGTAATTCTACAGATATGTACATCATTACGAATCGACAAACGGTTCCATTCGGCCAGACATCATCGAGCGTCGGACTAGTAGAAAGACGCAACGGTATCATCAAGAACAAGCTCGCTAAGACGTGTGCCGGCACCAAACTAAAATGGCCGGACGCCTTACCGATCGTGTTACTAGCCATGCGTACAACCCCTCAAACTAAGACTGCGCTCTCTCCATTTGAGGTGGTAATGGGGAGACCTGCCAATATCTGGAATCTGACAAAAATAAGTTCCCAATATAGGAACTTACGTCCCCTGCACACTTTCTAATGTCTGGATGACCAGACCAACATTTATAGAAAGTAGTAAAGTAACTCTATGCAATAAAGTCTTAATACAAGTCGTGTTAGTGTGAAAGCAACAAATTCTTAATAAAGGACAACATTCACAGGCCGATTCATAGAATCCAGCGCACAAGTGGCGCACGCGGCTGGCGCACAGTGTGCGCGTGCGAATCCCTGCGCTAGCCGCGTGCGCTAAAATCCATTTCAGCGCACAGCGTATTCATGGATTCCAGCCACCAAAACCAGCCTTGGCGCAGCGACCCTGCAGCAGCGCCAGTAACGCCCCCAAGAACGCCCCTCGCGCAGGGAAAAGCCATCAAAATCCCCAATCCAGCGCAAAGGGCAGCAGCAAACGCAGAGCGGGGAGCGCGTATTCCAGGGCTGTGCGGGTCTGGGTACGTGGATTTCAGGGGCTCGCGTGAAGATTCACACGCGATCGGGCCTGTGGGAGCGGGCTGCGTGGATATCAGGGGCGCACGTGAAGTTCCACACGCGATCGTGCTGGGTACGTGGATTCCAGGGGTGCGCTAGAAATTCTACACTCGATTGGCCTGGGTACGTGAATGTCAGGGCTGCGCGAGAAATTCTACACGCGATCGGGCTGGGGTACGTGGATTTCAGGGGCTCGCGTGAAGTCTCACACGCGATCGTGCTGGGTACGTGGATTTTAGGGGTGCGCGAGAAAGTCTACACGCGATTGGACTGGGTACGTGGATAGCAGGGGTGCGCGAGAAAGTCTACACGCGGGCTCGCGGGTGGTTCCACACGCGAAAGGGCCTGTGCAAGAGGGGTAGTGCATAACGTGGGTGTGCGGGAAGTTCAAGACGTGAATTGGCAGTGTGGGTCCTCCCAGGTCTCCCCTCTACCCCCTCCACGACCTCTGCAGGCATCCCACACCACAGGGGACTACCCTGCACCCCATGTCATGTCCCGCAGGCAGCCCATCCACCATGGCCATGCCCCCCAGCCAAGCCACATGTCCCCTTGCACCCCCACCCCCCAGCAGTGCAGGGGCACCTTCCAGCAGGCCCCCACCCATGTCTCCCACCACCCCCACCCCCCAGCAGTTCAGGGGCACCTGCCACCAGGCCCCCACCCATGTCTCACACCACCCCCACACCCCAGCAGTGCAGGGGCACCCTCCAGCAGGCCCCCACCCATGTCTCCCAGCACCCCCACACCCCAGCAGTGCAGGGGCACCCTCCACCAGGCCCCCACCCATGTCTCCCACCACCCCCACCCCCCAGCAGTGCAGGGGCAGCCTCCAGCAGGCCCCCACCCATGTCTCCCACCACCCCCACCCCCCAGCAGTGCAGGGGCAGCCTCCAGCAGGCCCCCACCCATGTCTCCCACCACCCCCACACCCCAGCAGTGCAGGGGCACCCTCCACCAGGCCCCCACCCATGTCTCCCACCACCCCCACCCCCCAGCAGTGCAGGGGCAGCCTCCAGCAGGCCCCCACCCATGTCTCCCACCACCTCCAACCCCCAGACACCAGGGGCACCCTCCACCAGGCCCCCACCCATGTCTCACACCACCCCCACACCCCAGCAGTGCAGGGGCAGCCTCCAGCAGGCCCCCACCCATGTCTCCCACCACCCCCAACCCCCAGACACCAGGGGCACCCTCCACCAGGCCCCCACCCATGTCTCACACCACCCCCACACCCCAGCAGTGCAGGGGCACCCTCCAGCAGGCCCCCACCCATGTCTCCCAGCACCCCCACACCCCAGCAGTGCAGGGGCACCCTCCACCAGGCCCCCACCCATGTCTCCCACCACCCCCACCCCCCAGCAGTGCAGGGGCAGCCTCCAGCAGGCCCCCACCCATGTCTCCCACCACCCCCACCCCCCAGCAGTGCAGGGGCAGCCTCCAGCAGGCCCCCACCCATGTCTCCCACCACCCCCACACCCCAGCAGTGCAGGGGCACCCTCCAGCAGGCCCCCACCCATGTCTCCCACCACCCCCACCCCCCAGCAGTGCAGGGGCAGCCTCCAGCAGGCCCCCACCCATGTCTCCCACCACCCCCAACCCCCAGACACCAGGGGCACCCTCCACCAGGCCCCCACCCATGTCTCACACCACCCCCACACCCCAGCAGTGCAGGGGCAGCCTCCAGCAGGCCCCCACCCATGTCTCCCACCACCCCCACCCCCCAGACACCAGGGGCACCCTCCACCAGGCCCCCACCCATGTCTCCCAGCACCCCCAACCCCCAGACACCAGGGGCACCCTCCACCAGGCCCCCACCCATGTCTCACACCACCCCCAACCCCCAGACACCAGGGGCACCCTCCACCAGGCCCCCACCCATGTCTCCCACCACCCCCAACCCCCAGACACCAGGGGCACCCTCCACCAGGCCCCCACCCATGTCTCACACCACCCCCACACCCCAGCAGTGCAGGGGCACCCTCCACCAGGCCCCCACCCATGTCTCCCACCACCCCCACCCCCCAGCAGTGCAGGGGCAGCCTCCAGCAGGCCCCCACCCATGTCTCCCACCACCCCCACACCCCAGCAGTGCAGGGGCACCCTCCACCAGGCCCCCACCCATGTCTCCCACCACCCCCACCCCCCAGCAGTGCAGGGGCAGCCTCCAGCAGGCCCCCACCCATGTCTCCCACCACCTCCAACCCCCAGACACCAGGGGCACCCTCCACCAGGCCCCCACCCATGTCTCACACCACCCCCACACCCCAGCAGTGCAGGGGCAGCCTCCAGCAGGCCCCCACTTATGTCTCCCACCACCCCCAACCCCCAGACACCAGGGGCACCCTCCACCAGGCCCCCACCCATGTCTCACACCACCCCCACACCCCAGCAGTGCAGGGGCAGCCTCCAGCAGGCCCCCACCCATGTCTCCCACCACCCCCACCCCCCAGACACCAGGGGCACCCTCCACCAGGCCCCCACCCATGTCTCCCAGCACCCCCAACCCCCAGACACCAGGGGCACCCTCCACCAGGCCCCCACCCATGTCTCCCACCACCCCCACCCCCCAGACACCAGGGGCACCCTCCACCAGGCCCCCACCCATGTCTCCCAGCACCCCCAACCCCCAGACACCAGGGGCACCCTCCACCAGGCCCCCACCCATGTCTCACACCACCCCCAACCCCCAGACACCAGGGGCACCCTCCACCAGGCCCCCACCCATGTCTCCCACCACCCCCAACCCCCAGACACCAGGGGCACCCTCCACCAGGCCCCCACCCATGTCTCACACCACCCCCACACCCCAGCAGTGCAGGGGCACCCTCCACCAGGCCCCCACCCATGTCTCCCACCACCCCCACCCCCCAGCAGTGCAGGGGCAGCCTCCAGCAGGCCCCCACCCATGTCTCCCACCACCCCCACCCCCCAGCAGTGCAGGGGCACCCTCCACCAGGCCCCCACCCATGTCTCCCACCACCCCCACCCCCCAGCAGTGCAGGGGCAGCCTCCAGCAGGCCCCCACCCATGTCTCCCACCACCCCCAACCCCCAGACACCAGGGGCACCCTCCACCAGGCCCCCACCCATGTCTCCCAGCACCCCCACCCACCAGCACTGTGGGGCACGTGGCCAGCAGGCAGTCAGGCAGCAGCAGATGGCAGGTGGGAGCGTGCTCAGGGCAGTGGGGGACTGTAATTTGGCCTCCTGGCCAGGAGCGTGGTATTTCGTGTTTGAACGCGTGGGCAGCCTGATAGGGAGTGAATTCGCACGTGAAAATCCCACACTCAGAGAAGCGCGCGAAAACCCATCACCAGCATATGTGCGTCTATAGTCACCTGCACGTGCAGTGTCAAAGCGTGTGATTGGTGAAAATGGATCTACACGCAGGAGTGACAAAGCGTGTGATTGGTGAAAATGGATCTACACGCAGGAGTGACAAAGCGTGTGATTGGTGAAAATGGATCTACACGCAGGAGTGACAAAGCGTGTGATTGGTGAAAATGGATCTACACGCAGGAGTGACAAAGCATGTGATTGGTGAAAATGGATCTACACGCAGGAGTGACAAAGCGTGTGATTGGTGAAAATGGATCTACACGCAGGAGTGACAAAGCGTGTGATTGGTGAAAATGGATCTACACGCAGGAGTGACAAAGCGTGTGATTGGTGAAAATGGATCTACACGCAGGAGTGACAAAGCATGTGATTGGTGAAAATGGATCTACACGCAGGAGTGACAAAGCGTGTGATTGGTGAAAATGGATCTACACGCAGGAGTGACAAAGCGTGTGATTGGTGAAAATGGATCTACACGCAGGAGTGACAAAGCGTGTGATTGGTGAAAATGGTTCTACACGCAGGAGTGACAAGCACGTACACGCCGTAAATGACGCTGTACGTGTGGGCCTGTATATAAGGTAGTGCAGAACACCATTTCCTTGTACTTGCTTTTCGTGGAGAGCGAGTGGGTGAATTCGGTACTTCTTGTCGTTTCACACGCGATTTACTTCACGGCGTTTCCAGTTCGTACTCCCTGTTACCTCTGACAGCTTTTTCTCTTTTTCCTCTTGTACTGGTTTTCCTGGGCCTGTTCCCTCAAACAGTGTCCCCTTCTACTGTTGTCCTGTCTCCTCAGACAGCGTACCATTCTTCTTTTGGTGGGGGTGTTGCCAACGCGCACACGCGCGTCTTTTTGACGCTTTTCTCCCTGGCAGACGGTGAGTTTCGCACGCATCTACCATCTGTGCTTGCCCCGTGTGTCACATACCTCTTCAGAGGTCAATCTAGGCTGCGTGTGACACGCATACGTTTGTGTTACTGGATGCCACAGCGTAGTGCAGGGTTTCCCATCAGCACACGTGGTCTAGGAGGGGTATTGTGCATGTTCCTTAACTTTATTGGGGTGCCTGTGCGTTGCGTGACCCGTCATCTTTCCCCAGGGGTGTCATATAGCCTTGCCACTGCACTAGGGTACGAATACCATCTGGTACCCAACCCCTTTGACACCCAATTGCCCAGGACAATTATGCACACCGACTCCCATACGCACAATAACATCAGTGCCATGGCTGGGAGGCGTGCAAGCCGTAAGGGTGGCAAAGGTGGCCCAGCCACACGTGGTGGCCGTGGAGGATCCACTAGGGGACGTGGTTGTGACTTGCAGGGTGCCCCTGTCCCCCCCAGTCTGGAGGACCAGTCAGGGACACCCATGCCCCCCCCTCCGCCCCCCCCCCAGGTTGAGGGTCATGTGGCTGATACCAACCCTGATCAGCCTTTGTTGGACCAGCCCATTGTGGCACCAGACCTGTCCGAGGGTGATCCCATCGCTGACATCCAGGTCAGCAGGTCCACTGCACGTGCACCGGTGCACATTGGTGCCATCAGGGCACGCGCATCTATGCCAGATAGGTCATCTGCTGCCCCCCGTGGCCAGGGTGTGGCTCCATCCACCCCACCTCTCATACACCCTGCCAAGACTGTGTCGGTCCAAGTTCATGCACCTCAGATCAGGCCTGACCCTATCCCTCTACCCCCAATGCCTGCACCTACTCCCATGCTGAGTGTGCAATCCCACACACCCAGTACTGAGTCCACCACGGCTCCTGCCCCTAGTGTCCACAGCGGCGTAGGACACACTGGATCCCCACCCCCTTCCAAGCGGAAGAGGAAGAGTGCACGTCCGGCACAGGCTGATGCCCCAGGCACGGCTGCACAGTCCGGCCCATCAAGGAAGCCCAGCTTCACAGACGCCGAACTGAATGCACTTGTTCAGTATGTGTCAGATCATGATAGGGAAATGGTCATCGTTGCAGGGTCCAAGACCACACATGCCAGACGCCAGGCACACTGGCAGACCATTGCTGACAGAATAAGTGCCCTTGGAGTAGTGAGGCGCACAGCTAGTGATTGCCAGAAGCGCTGGAATGACCTTAAGCGCAGGGCAAAGGATAAGCTGGCCTCAAGTCATGCCGCAACCTTGGTGACTGGAGGTGGGTCCCCAGCACAGGAAATAGAACTCACACCACACGAGTCCGTAGCTGGATCCTACGTCACCGAGGGACAACTCCAAGGTGTGGGAGATCTCCCTGATTACGAGGCATCATCCGGTGAGTGCACATGCATGTGTGTATTATCCATGTGCATGGGGTGTGTGTGAAGCATTCATGTTGGGTGCCTGTCAAGGGGGTGTGTGGCAGAGTGGATAGTGGCACCCATGTGCCTCATCCAGTATGTTCAGTGCAACACCATGTGCCCACAGCACTATCCCTACTGCCAACAGTGCACATATGGCCCTACACCATGGAAGTTCCCCTTGATTTGTCATTTTGTCACTACATTGTTGCTCATTCTCCCCTGTCTATTCATCTGATGTCTTACATACCATTCCTAGACTTTCCCCCAGCCATTCAAGTTTCATCATCACATGCCTGACATGCAATGATACCACATGCTAATGCGTCCTCTGTATATACATGGCACTCAACATGCTGTCATACTGTGGATGTTGCCTTGACACCCACCTCCTACCTGTGTGCTTTGGTACCGTATGGTTTCGAGCCCCATTCCCTCACACTCCATGCTGCTCTTCATGGTCTATCTTCCATGACTTCTACAGATCAGACCATCGTGCCCTACTCACGACACCTGCTTGCTAACAGTCAAATGAGGGCACCCTGCCCTCCAATGCGACCCACCCTATTGCTGACAAGTACATCTGAGCCTACTCAAAGCTAACTCTCACTGACATCTGCTCATACATGCCTTTGCCTGTCCCATGGACCCTTCACATGGTCCCTGTCCTCTCTCCTCGCTCCTCATCAATCCTGCACTGCCTCCCTGCACCCTCCCATGATCCTTCTCCGCCTCCCACTCCAACTCCTACACATGCTGCACCTATGATCTCTAGCACTCCCCGTAAGTCCTACAAGGCTGTCAACCTCATCCACAATTACACTCCTTTCACTGCGGCCGCATCAGGCATTCCTCCGATATCTGTCACTTACATGAGGTTATGCACCTTGACATCCTTGGTCTCATGGAAACATGTCTGACGGCCAGCTCTGTCTGCATCCTTGACACACTCCTACCTGATGGTCAGGAGATCCTCTCCTTGGCCCGCCACTACTGTGGAGGGGGGGGTGTGCCCTTGGCTTCCCTGAGGGTATTCCTGCCACTGTCACTCCTACGTAGACCTACTCCACTCTGGAATGGCTTGTGTGACGTCTCTCTCTACCGCACCTTGACATTCACAAACTGTGCGTACTGTGTCTCGGTAAACTGGTCAAATGTACTACTTCCTTTCTGAGTGTCCTCACCTCTCCTCCTCACTCATGTCCCCAGACACAGAAATCCTCCTCCTTGGTGCTGCATGCATCCACCTGCATGCTTGTTGACCCCCCCACGTGACCTTCCTGTGACCTCAGCAACTCCCTCTCACCCTCTAGACTCTCGTCTGTCCCTACTCATTCTGCAGGGCACACTCTTGATGCTCTGATCTCATCTGACATTCCCCTCTCCGTCCATCTCTGCACTCCTCTCTCCTGGAGTGATCACATTCTCCTCTCCTCCCAGCTCACCCTCACCACCCCACAGGCAAAGCCACCCTCACCACTGTCACACACCTTCTTGGTATTCCAACCCATGAAGTGTGTGTCAGTCGAGGCTCATGCTGCCAAAATCTCCCCCCCATCCAGCTCCCCCTTAGGCTTGCTCCCATCCTGACAGGGCCCACTCCATGCTCCACTCTATGTCAGGTACACTGGATGTTTTTGCCACGGACAGGACCACCTGCCTGAAGCCCCATGCCAATGCTGAGTCCTGGCATGACTTGGACCTTGTGAACCCAAACCACAGGTGCCGGGTGGCAGAGAGGGAATGTCCTGCATCATGCTCATCCTCTGCCAAACTGGCCTGCCGCATGCTCCAAAGGCAATAGCGTCTCACCCTTTTCACCAAGATGAGATCCCCAATCCAAGGGCACATATCTGCGGCATGTGACAACTCTGCAGGACACATAGAAATCTGCAAGGACCTTGCCGAGCCAGACGCAGTGTGTACCTCCCCTGTCCCCTCCGAGCCCACAGCACTGCATGACTGTCTCTGTACCCCTATAGGCCACCCCCCCCAGCACTTGTCTGCGCCTACCACCATCTGCCCTTGACGTTAAGTCCTACTTACCTTGTACAGCACTTCCAGCCGCCACTTCCCCTTGCACTTCATTGTGCCACCCACCCCTGCACTTGCGTGACATGAATGACACCAGCACCAGTAGGATTGTTGACTGGCATCCCCTTCTGCCCCACCACCCCTCAGTGCTGCGCTGTACCTTCATACATTTCTGGACCTGAGCTACACGAATGCTATATGAATCCTATACAGGTGATGGGGAGGTGGAATCTCATTGTTTACTGCATTTTGTTGATGTAGACAAGGCACTGTGCATCGTGGCCAATTGGGACTAGCAGATCCATGTACAACATGTTAACTTCTTGATGTGATGATGCTATGTCAGTACCAGAGTGGTTGAAATCCCAATAAGTTGCCCTCCTCTCCCTCTTCACTTGGTGGCTATGTCACATGCCATGTGTGTGATGGCATGTGCCTTTGACATGGCAATCACCGGCCAATGTGTGATGCCATTGCTAGGCAGCATGGGGAGCAGGCGTTGCTCTCCATTCTCTGTGTCATCATTGTGTGCCCTGAGCCTCCCCTCCAGACCCAGTGATGGTGAATGCATAGGAGGTCTCCCAGTCATGTGGGACATGTGTCGTAGAACTACTGCCTCTGTTGGTCATCAGCCCTTGTTGTATGCCATGGTGCTAATGCCTGTTTCCATTTCTCTCTTTCATGTCTTTGCAGGGGACGAAGCACTTGTTGATGCTGGGGATGTGGTGGTTGAGCCGTCCCAGGAGGGCAACCCGGGCCGACCTTCCACAAGTGAGGGACGTGGTGTGTTTGTGGGGGAAAACCCACAAGTGCTGCAGGTCGTGCTGTCGAGGGGTGTCTCTGGGGGTTCCTCCCCCGGGCAGTATTCAGGTGTAGACTCGGAGGATGACACCTATGTGCAGTCGCAGGTGAGTGTTCTTGGGAGAGAATCTCCTCTGTCCGACCCACCTGCAGCCGGGCCATTGCCCTCAATGGGGATGTCAGTGTCGGCAGCTCAGCCTCCGGTGGTTACGGATGCAGGGCCACACCACACAATCTCTGATCCTGTTCCTGGGGCTGCAGATCAGAGAGGGAATGCAGTCCTGCAGCCTGAGGCCTTGCCGGCACAGCAAGGCGCAGTCCGCCTTGCCCCAAGCAGGTGTGGTGCCCGCCAACGTGGTGGCCGTACGCCACCTGGCAATACCGCTTGGGAGCAATCCATCTACGGTATGGCCACCCAACAGGCTGCATCATCCGAGATGATTGCACAGGCCATGGATAGGGTGGCCACTTCCATTGTCCCCCCAGAAAGGCTGATGGAGCGACTGGAGCAGGCTACAGAGTCCATCTGCCAGGCACACAGGGAGGACATGTTGGCGTCCAACAGGGACAGGCGGGCGGAACTGGCGACTCTGCGGGAATCACTTTCCATGGAGTCCCAGAGCCACAGGGAAGGCCTGAGGGAAGAATTCCATCACCTCAGGTCGACCCTGTTAGAGCTAGAGGCTTCATCCCATAGAAGGACAGAGGAGCAGCTGGAGCGTCTGACACGGACGCTCTCGGCCGAGATGCAGGCAACTCGTGCGGAGGTCAGGTCATCCCGGAAGTTACTGCATGGGGACCTCCGCATGATTATAACCCAGAACCAGAACTACCAGACCCGCCTGCTTGCAGCCATGGAGGAGCAAACTCGTGCTTTGCGTGGGCTGCCTCCCATTGTCACACCATCTTCTGAGGCAGCTCCCCCACCTCCTGAGTCAGCTGCAGGGTCTGGCCAGAGCGATAGCGACTCATCTCCCACAACAGAGTAGCCGTGTGGGCCACGAGCCTATGGGGTGTTTTATTTTCCCATGATCCACACAGGTGGATAGTGGCGTGCATCCTGTCCTCGGACCTCATAGGTGGCCCCCCCCCCCCGCCGGCCCTTTCATGGCCATTTTTTCTCATTTTTTTTTTCCTTTTCTAGAGTGTTGCCTTGTGTGGGTACCTGGGCATACACTGTATTGTGGCTGGGCACATGCAGGCTTGTCCTGAGTTTGGTTTCGATGCTTGGGTACCAGACATCCACACCCCTCCTGCTTCCGTTTCCATGGGCTTGCAAAGGGTGTGCCCAAGTGACAGCAAATTACACGGTGACATTGGACTCCCATGAGCTGTTGGCCAGTCCATAGTCAATACTGTGTAGACATTCATAGTGTACATTGTTGTTGCACCTAACTATGCATGATGGTTTGATATGTGTCTCTACTTACATATGTTGCTCATGTTTTGCAGGTATTTCACACAGTTCTTCACACGGGCATACTCTCTGGAGTCAGACTACATGTCGGTAGATGTGCACTGACACTTTTGCGTGGCGCCATCACTGTACATCTGGACGGTGAGGACATACCAGCAGATTCAGGTATTGAGACTACCATTGATTACATGCATTGTGTCTTGTTGGGGTGGGCTTCAGGGTGGGTTGGTGTGTGATTTGATTGAAATGACTCTTACACAGGTGTGTAGTAGTGGCTCCAGCGCGGTTAGCTGTTCAAGTGCGGCTATGTTCCATTTGGGGCACTGCTATTTGTGACACCGGTGTCATGTTGTGATGGCCAGTTTGGTTGCTCTCACATACCATGACATGGTGTCCTCAGTGGCGGGACTGTGAAGGGAATGGGTGACATGGCAATGTTGTCATGTAGTGAATCGCCTGTGGCAATGCATATTTGATTGATGGAGTTGTGTCTTTTCGTTGTGATGCATTGCTGGTGTATGTGTAGGTAGGGGTGCACACATAGTGACACTTCCATGTCAACAATCTCAGGCTGATGTGTATCTGACAGTTTATTGTCAAGTAATTATGTGACATTGTCAGGTAGTGTCATCATTGATTGTCAGATGGTATGTGCCAGAGCAGTGTGCACTAGCCAGCACTGTGATTCCTAGGTGAAGAAGTTGGCCACCAGTTGCGTACGGGCTGCCTCCCCCCGTGCCCTTTCCCCTCCCATGCGCAGCGGGCGTGCATGTGGTTGTGGATGTGGGGGCACCACCATGTCCACGGGCAGGCCCCGGCGTGTTGCAACGTTGTGCAGGACACATGCTGCCACTATGATCCTGCACACTATTCGGGGAGCATATAACAGCTGCCCGCCAGAACGGTCAAGGGAGCGAAAGCGTGACTTCAGCACTCCGAATGTGCGCTCCACTATGCCCCGTGTTGCAATGTGTGCTGTGTTGTACCTTACCTTGGGTGGCGTGGTGGGGTTCCGGATTGGGGTCATCATGTGGGGGCTGATAGGGTAGGCACTGTCCCCTGCGGAGGTGGTGATGGGTATCATTAGTGGTGTTGTGTCATGACCCAGTATCTGACATGCATGCATGTGCAGTGGCATTCATGCTCACCAAGCAGCCATGTATCTCCATGCTGGCCAGCCTCTAGGTCCCGGCATAGGGTAGACATTCTGTAGATGAAGCTGTCGTGGGTGGAGCCGGGATAGTTGGCATATACTGATGTGATTATTCCCTTGGCATTGCATACAACTTGCACGTTGATGGAATGCCAGTGCTTGCGGTTTCTATAGATGTGCTCTGTTGCCCTGGGTGGACGTAGAGCCACATGTGTGCAGTCAATTGCACCAAGCACTTTGGGGAATTGAGCCACACCATAGAATTCCTGCATGCACGTCTGCCTTTCTGCATGAGTCCTGGGGAGATATATGTGCCTGCGGACTGATGGACGTGCAGTGATGATGTTCATGACCTGGTGTAGGCAGCGTGACTGCGTGGCCTGTGACACACCACCCACTATGGCACTTGTCCGCTGAAAGGATCCAGTGGCCAAGAAGTGCAGTACATTCAGGACCTTCTGCAGGGGGCTGAGTGCTTGGGAGCACAGGGTGGGTGATGTGAGGTCATCCTCCCACTCACTGACCAGGTCCAGTATGATGTGTGCTGGAAACCTGTACCTCCCATACACCTGGTCATCAGGCATCCCGAATAGGCTGGTTCTGGGTGTGAATATTCTGGCCCTGACTCTCCTCCTCCTCCTCCTTTGGTAGCCCACTGCCACTGCTGCTAGGAACGGTATGTTCATCCTGGCATCTGGCTTGTTTTTTGAAAAGTGCGCAAATTTATGCGTTGCGCGTGTTCTAGGCGAGCGTGTCACCCTCGCACCCCTGGAATCTAGCTCCCACTCCAATAGCGTGTGGAAAATCCCACGCAGCAGGCATACAGGTGCGCTGACGTACTTGCGTGCCGCGCACCCCTGAGATACACGTACATAGACCAATCGCCTGTACGCGCACTTTTGGCCAATTACACGCGATGAAATACACGTACATAGACCAATCGCGTGTACGCGCACTTTTGGCCAATTACACGCGATGTAATACACGTACATAGGCCAATCGCGTGTACGCGCACTTTTGGCCAATTACACGCGATGAAATACACGTACATAGGCCAATCGCGTGTACGCGCACTTTTGGCCAATTACACGCGATGACACTCTGACGTGCAGTATTTCCACGTGTGCTCCGTCATCACGTGCTGAGTGGGAAACGCCCGTGCGGATCACGTCATACGCGCTTACGCGCTGAGGGACTCTGGTCCAATAGAATTGCGTATGCGTGCTGACGCATTTACGCGCTAAGGGCCTTTCCTCGGATTACACGCTGACGTGCAGGATTTTCACGTGCCAAATCACTCCGTATCAAGCTGGCCACCCGAAAACACACGGAACACCACGCTCCTGCCCAGAAGGCCGATTTACTGCCCCCCCAGTGCCCTGAGCAGCCTCCCACGTGCTATCTGCTGCTGCCTGCCTGCCTGCCTGCCTGCTGCCACCGTGCCCTGCCATTTGGTGCCTGCACATCAGCCATCTGCAGGGGTCCAGTTGCTGTGTCCACCCCTGCTGGAACTGAAGACTCCCAACTGGGATTACATCGCTCCACAGCCCAGCCCCAGGACCCAGTTGCCCACCCACACCTGCCTCTGGGGTTGCCATGTCGGGCACTTCCACATCTGGCACCAGTGGCAACCCCAGGCCAGAGGGGCAGAGGGGCACCAGCTTCACTGCCACCGAAGTTGGTGTCCTGGTGGAGCATGTCCTGGGGCAGTATGATGCCCTCTTTGGATCGTCCCGCGCCAACAAGGAAGGACGGGAGAGGATCTGGGCCGACTGTGTGGTTGCCATCAACGCGGAGGGGGTGGCAACCCGCAACGTCCAGAAGATCAAGAAGCGCTGGGAGGACTTGAGGTCCAGGACCCTTGTGAAGGCCCGGCGCCTCGTGGAGGGGGGCCGGGCCCGCCTGAGTTCCATCCAGAAGAGGGTCCTGGAACGCATACGCCCAGCGCTCCACGCCCAGGTCCTTGAGAGGGAGGCCCGTCTGGAGTTGAGCGGTAAGTGTGCAAGCATTACTGTGTGAGACAGGGCACATTGCGGTGTGCTGGTTCTATGATACCTGCCTGTATGTGTGCCATGGGCCATGTATGCATGTATGTGTGCAGGGACATCATGGTAATGCATGTGCGACCAGTGATGTGTGACCCACATGGTTGGTGCATGTGTTGAAATGCGGCATGGGGTGCCCTATGCAGATTTAGGACATGAGAGCATGCCAGTCTCTGTACCTGGACATGGATGGGGGTGAAGGATGGGTGCTGATGCCAGGTACATATATGGTAGCCATGTCTGTGTGCCTGAACTGCGTGTCTGTGACTAGTGCATGCCATGGATGCATGACACATGTGTGTGACAATGCACAGAATCAGTGACGCACCCAACTTACCCTTGTTTCGGCTGTGTTCGGTGTGTTTGGGGCCAGATGGATGTGACTGAGGTGAAGTGTGTGCATGTGATATGCATGAGCCATGATGCATGTGAGTTACATATCATTGAATGTTTCAAGAGTCATTTGGACATGCATGGAAATGTGCATGGCATGCACCATGCCTGTTACTGTGTGTGTTTTGCCTGGACTGACCCATGTGTTGTGGAGGGACATGATGGAAGTGTACTTTGACTGTGGTGCACATCTGCTATTGCTTCCTGTCTAGGGGACCATTGTACAGTAGCCTGATGCTTGTGTCCTTTGTCTCCCTCTACGCAGCGGCTAGTGAAGAAGAGGGCGGAGACGGCGCTGTGGAGCAAGGCGGCGGGGATGCCCCCACGGCTGCAGCGGAAGGGGTGGGTGAGCCCCCACAGGGGCCTGCTACGGCGGGAGACGGTGAGGAGCCATCCAGGTTGGTGGTCTGCACAGAGGAGGAGGAGGCCGACACTGGTGCACACATGGGGCCTGGTGGGAGCATCCCTGCTGGTGCAAGTGGTGCAGTCCAGGGCCAGGGGCAGGAGGCAGCACAGGTCACCGTGGAGGTGCCTGTGCATGTCGCTGTCCCTGACCCTGTGAGTGCACCACCATGCACCAGCAGGGATGCCCCGTCCCAGGCCCGTCCGCAGGTAGAGGGGATGTCCATGTCAACTGACTCCCCTCCACCTGCGGACGTGGGAACCCCTGGCCGCGCGGAGCAGGTCCTGATTGGGGTCGCGATGCGCACGGCTGTGATTCGTGATGCCGTGCGTGCTTCCCGGGAGGAGCACGCACGTCATCACGAAGTGCACCGTGCCGACGTGGCCCAATTGGGATCGGCCATGTTCGGGGGGTTCCTGCATGTGTTGGCCAATCTGACGGCCCTCTCCTCCTCTGTGCAGGCTATCCACCGGTCGTTCTCCTTGCCGTCTTCCGGCCCCGATGCCACCATGGCCCCCTGTGGACCTGCCCCGACCAATGCAGCCAGCTCGGTGGGGATCCCATCCCTGCCACAGTTGGGAGTCGGAGGTCCAGCAGGGGTGGACAACACAGCAAGTGGACCCCAGCAGATGGAAGATGTGCCGGCATCATCGGGCAGGGCACGTGCACGACGGCGTCGGTGGTTACCATCAGCCTGTATGCCGTCGTGCTGGCAGAGGCAGTGGCGTCGGAGGCAGCAGCGGGCTCTACGTGGGAGGCATCATGGCTCAGGGCCATCAACATCAGAGGGGCAGGCATCGGCCGGAGGGCAGGCCAACCCTGGCATGGCGGTGTGTTCCGTGTGGGAGGAGTTTGGCCAGCGGATAGGTGCGGAGCGGCAGCGGGCGGAAGAGGAGCGGCTCGCCATGGCCAGGGCGGAGATCTCCATGCATCGGGCATTGAGGCGGGCTGAGTGCCTCGAGGAGGCTCGCAGGGATTTTGGTGAGCAGATGGGGTTGTCCCTGCGAGACCTCGGGGCCAGGACTGAGTCCCGCCTCCAGGACATTGACATGGAGTTCGAGGATGCCCTGGCCAGCATCACCAAGTGAGCCGCAGGACTTGCCCGCTGCCTTTGTATATAGTTTTGTAGTTAGTTAGTGGTAGGTTTCCTTTATTTATTTATTTTATTTTGGACCGCTTGGACAATGGCCACTTTTTTGTACATATTTTTTTCATTAGTTAGTATTAGGTTTCATTTGTGGTGTGGGGCTCATGGACCCTGGAACATTCATGTATATATAGTTATTTATTTGAAGATACATATTTTTATTATTGTTTACACCATGACGTAATGGTTTTTCTTTGATTTCCTGATACATGGTTTTGCTTTGGACAATTTCTATTTATTTTTTATTCCTTTGTTTTTTGGTTTATCATTTTTGTTCTTGGACATGGACCTTTAATTTACTGTTCAACATAGTTGTATGTTTTAAAAGTTTACTTATTTTTTGTTTTTAATACATTTTTATATTTTCTTACACTTGTGTTATTTTCTCATTGGTTTCTTACATGTCATGATATGGGTTTTGACATTCACTTGCACCCATTGTGTGTGTGTGTGTGACGGACATGTGTTCTTTTGCATACTTGCCATTGGGGTTGTGTCATGTGATGGTATTCACTATGTGGGTGCATGCAATCCTTGCCTGGGTGTTTGTGCTGGGTATGCTGGCCATGGGGCCAGGGGGACATGGGTGGGGGCCTGGGGGAGGGTGCCCCTGCACTGCTGGGGTGTGGGGGTGGTGTGAGACATGGGTGGGGGCCTGGTGGAGGGTGCCCCTGGTGTCTGGGGGTTGGGGATGGTGGGAGACATGGGTGGGGGCCTGGTGGAGGGTGCCCCTGGTGTCTGGGGGTTGGGGGTGGTGGGAGACATGGGTGGGGGCCTGCTGGAGGCTGCCCCTGCACTGCTGGGGTGTGGGGGTGGTGTGAGACATGGGTGGGGGCCTGGTGGAGGGTGCCCCTGGTGTCTGGGGGTTGGGGGTGGTGGGAGACATGGGTGGGGGCCTGCTGGAGGCTGCCCCTGCACTGCTGGGGTGTGGGGGTGGTGTGAGACATGGGTGGGGGCCTGGTGGAGGGTGCCCCTGGTGTCTGGGGGTTGGGGGTGGTGGGAGACATGGGTGGGGGCCTGCTGGAGGCTGCCCCTGCACTGCTGGGGTGTGGGGGTGGTGTGAGACATGGGTGGGGGCCTGGTGGAGGGTGCCCCTGGTGTCTGGGGGTTGGGGGTGCTGGGAGACATGGGTGGGGGCCTGCTGGAGGGTGCCCCTGGTGTCTGGGGGGTGGGGGTGGTGGGAGACATGGGTGGGGGCCTGCTGGAGGCTGCCCCTGCACTGCTGGGGTGTGGGGGTGGTGTGAGACATGGGTGGGGGCCTGGTGGAGGGTGCCCCTGGTGTCTGGGGGTTGGGGGTGGTGGGAGACATGGGTGGGGGCCTGCTGGAGGCTGCCCCTGCACTGCTGGGGTGTGGGGGTGGTGTGAGACATGGGTGGGGGCCTGGTGGAGGGTGCCCCTGGTGTCTGGGGGTTGGGGGTGGTGGGAGACATGGGTGGGGGCCTGCTGGAGGCTGCCCCTGCACTGCTGGGGTGTGGGGGTGGTGTGAGACATGGGTGGGGGCCTGCTGGAGGGTGCCCCTGGTGTCTGGGGGTTGGGGGTGCTGGGAGACATGGGTGGGGGCCTGCTGGAGGGTGCCCCTGGTGTCTGGGGGGTGGGGGTGGTGGGAGACATGGGTGGGGGCCTGCTGGAGGCTGCCCCTGCACTGCTGGGGTGTGGGGGTGGTGTGAGACATGGGTGGGGGCCTGGTGGAGGGTGCCCCTGGTGTCTGGGGGTTGGGGGTGGTGGGAGACATGGGTGGGGGCCTGCTGGAGGCTGCCCCTGCACTGCTGGGGTGTGGGGGTGGTGTGAGACATGGGTGGGGGCCTGCTGGAGGGTGCCCCTGGTGTCTGGGGGTTGGGGGTGCTGGGAGACATGGGTGGGGGCCTGCTGGAGGGTGCCCCTGGTGTCTGGGGGGTGGGGGTGGTGGGAGACATGGGTGGGGGCCTGCTGGAGGCTGCCCCTGCACTGCTGGGGTGTGGGGGTGGTGTGAGACATGGGTGGGGGCCTGCTGGAGGGTGCCCCTGGTGTCTGGGGGTTGGGGGTGGTGGGAGACATGGGTGGGGGCCTGCTGGAGGCTGCCCCTGCACTGCTGGGGTGTGGGGGTGGTGTGAGACATGGGTGGGGGCCTGCTGGAGGGTGCCCCTGGTGTCTGGGGGTTGGGGGTGGTGGGAGACATGGGTGGGGGCCTGCTGGAGGCTGCCCCTGCACTGCTGGGGTGTGGGGGTGGTGTGAGACATGGGTGGGGGCCTGCTGGAGGGTGCCCCTGGTGTCTGGGGGTTGGGGGTGCTGGGAGACATGGGTGGGGGCCTGCTGGAGGGTGCCCCTGGTGGATGGGGGGTGGGGGTGGTGGGAGACATGAGCAGGTGTGCAGGGTAGTTCCCTGTGGTATGTGCTGCCTGCAGGGGCCGTGGAGGGTGTACAGGTAATGCCTGGGAGCACACAGCCAATTCGCGTGTGGAACTTCCCGCGCACCCCTGAAATCCACGTACCCGGCCATGTCGCGTGTGGAACTTCCCGCGCACCCCTGAAATCCACGTACCCGGCCTTATCGCGTGTGGAACTTCCCGCGCACCCCTGAAATCCACGTACCCGGCCATATCGCGTGTGGAACTTCCCGCGCACCCCTGAAATCCACGTACACGGCCATATCGCGTGTGCAACTTCCCGCGCACCCCTGAAATCCACGTACCCGGCCATATCGCGTGTGCAACTTCCCGCGCACCCCTGGAATCCACGTACCCGGCCATGTCGCGTGTGGAACTTCCCGCGCACCCCTGAAATCCACGTACCCGGCCATATCGCGTGTGGACCTTCCCGCGCACCCCTGAAATCCACGTACCCGGCCATGTCGCGTGTGGAACTTCCCGCGCACCCCTGAAATCCACGTACCCGGCCATATCGCGTGTGGACCTTCCCGCGCACCCCTGAAATCCACGTACCCGGCCATATCGCGTGTGGAACTTCCCGCGCACCCCTGAAATCCACGTACCCGGCCATATCGCGTGTGGAACTTCCCGCGCACCCCTGAAATCCACGTACCCGGCCATATCGCGTGTGCAACTTCCCGCGCACCCCTGAAATCCACGTACCCGGCCATATCGCGTGTGCAACTTCCCGCGCACCCCTGGAATCCACGTACCCGGCCATGTCGCGTGTGGAACTTCCCGCGCACCCCTGAAATCCACGTACCCGGCCATGTCGCGTGTGGAACTTCCCGCGCACCCCTGAAATCCACGTACCCGGCCATATCGCGTGTGGACCTTCCCGCGCACCCCTGAAATCCACGTACCCGGCCATGTCGCGTGTGGAACTTCCCGCGCACCCCTGAAATCCACGTACCCGGCCATGTCGCGTGTGGTACTTCCCGCGCACCCCTGAAATCCACGTACCCGGCCATATCGCGTGTGGAACTTCCCGCGCACCCCTGAAATCCACGTACCCGGCCATATCGCGTGTGGTACTTCCCGCGCACCCCTGAAATCCACGTACCCGGCCATATCGCGTGTGGAACTTCCCGCGCACCCCTGAAATCCACGTACCCGCCCATATCGCGTGTGGAACTTCCTGCGCACCCCTGAAATCCACGTACCCGGCCATATCGCGTGTGCAACTTCCCGCGCACCCCTGAAATCCACGTACCCGGCCATATCGCGTGTGGAACTTCCCGCGCACCCCTGTAATCCACGTACCCGGCCATATCGCGTGTGGAACTTCCCGCGCACCCCTGAAATCCACGTACCCGGCCATATCGCGTGTGCTACTTCCCGCGCACCCCTGTAATCCACGTACCCGGCCATGTCGCGTGTGGAACTTCCCGCGCACCCCGGTATACACGCACACGTTTATTTTTTCTCTCAGCGCGTGTCTGGGTTTGTGGGTACCACTTTGTACGTCATTTGTCCTGGAGGGCCACAGTATTGGACATTGGTCATGTCTGTATATAGGTGCTATTTGTTGGCGCACATTTCTTGCAGGCGCAGAGACGCTACCGCCTGCTTTCTTGTGGCGGTCGTGTTTGTGCCTGTTTGTGCCTGTGCGCTGCTTTGAGCGTGCGCTTTTTTGGGCTATTCTATTCCATGAATACGTGTTGTATGCGAGCGTGTGGGCGTTCCGCGCACTTGCCTCCTACACTTTCCCGTGCCGCCCACATTCTTCCCCATTCCGAGTGTTGTGCCCCATTTTATTCCCCATTCCGAGTGTCCCGCCCTGTGTTCCGCCTATTTTAGAGCTGTGCGCTGCGCTCGGAGTGATAGCGCAGTGGCCGTGGCGCACGCCATTGGTTGACCTGTGCGCCGGCCTGCGCCGCACGCTTTTTCAGCGCACGTCCTCTGCTTTTCTTGCGCACGGACTTCCATGAATCGACGTGCGCTGGTTTCCCTGCGCTTTTCGATAAGTTTCGGCGCAGCGCACGTATTGGCCCCTCTGCGCCGGGATTTTCGGCGCACATTTATTCCATGAATCGGCCTGCCGATCGTTTAAGGTCACAAGAACCAGTCTTCATTTTTTATTCTTGGTGGTGGAGCTGTGGTAGGCCCAACGCGTTTCGAGTGAAACAGACACTCTTCATCAGGGGCAAAACAATGATTCTAGGAAAAGATATGCACAATATTTAGATTAGAGTAATGTATAAATCCAAATGAAAACATTAACCAAATGTCTTTTATGACTCAACAAAGAAAGTGGTCCCACGATCTTATACAGTAATTCAATCCCTAGAACATTTAACATGTATGAGATTTACTGGGTGCAGAAGAATAACTAACAACAAACATATACTTATTCATCTATTTTTGGAAAGAAAGCAGATATTAGTTGTTTAGAGAATATTTTCCATAATTTAGTGATATATGGATCACAAAACAATTGGAATAGGAACCACTAAGTGGCTAAAGTATGCAAAATAGAAAAAGGGAAAGAGAAAAATCTAACCTTGTGTGTTAGATATAAAAAAAGGAACTGGACGGGGTCTGGGTGTCATGATCTCTGCTTCCAAAAGGTCAGGACTTACCCAACACCCTTGGAAGCAGAACCATAACCCAGGTTCCGAGTGCCAACCAGTCCCAATTGGGACCTTTTGGACCCTGTCCTGGCGCCAGTGGCACCAGGCTCATAAATATGCCCAGTCCCAGCGCTGGAAGCGCCGGGCTCATAATGCTTGGGTGGACTTACCTGCAGCAGACCATGCTGCTTACTTACCTGCCAGTTGAGCCCCTGATCCTCTTCTGTTTGGGACTACTTTTCCTGTTGGGTGGGGCAGGAGCCACTCCCTAGGTTTAGAACACTGGAACTCTTCTGGAAAGCAGGAACTCTTTTCTTACCTAGGCGTGGCTGTGGAAGAAGAAACCTAAGCACTACAGGAGGCTATTTAAACCACACCCGATGGATGAATCTTGCTTTGCATTATTCTGCATCCTCTGCAGCAGAACGCTCATCGTGTCTTCTGCATCTGATCCTGGGCCTAAGGGAAAAAGACTTACCATCCTGGAATCCTGTCTTCAGCAACACCTATAAAGACAAAAAAGAACAGGTTAGCACTACGGTCTTCAGTGACAGCGCATCTCTTACCTGGCCCATTGGCTGTCACCAACGCCTCGCGCTGCATTCCGGCATCTGAAAGACAAAAGGCTTACCTACTCTCGCATGCTCCGGAGGTCATCGCATTACACACCGGCATCTGAAAGACAAAAGCTTACCAACTCTTCGCACGCTCCGGAGGCCTTCGGCGCTGCATCCCGCATCTGAAAGACAAAAGAAGGTGCGTTTAAAGACATTGGGCAACTTTATAACTCACGTGCCATTACTCCTTCCCACGCCGAATCCAGTGGGTATTCCAGCACCCTTCAGCAGCTCCGAACTTGTACCTGCAATATAAAGGGACAGTTAGTGCGCATCGTGAAGCAGGCAACAAGCGCTTACTTACGTGCTTCCAGGCGCTTCTATTCTTCTCACGGGTTCGATCCTCAACTCTCTTCAGCCCGCCATCCGCCATAGTCGGAACCCTGCAAAACAAGAGACATCATTACAAAAGACTTTTAAAGACATTTGAAGTACTCAAGACTTACCGGTCGTGCTGTAAACGACGGACAGCAGTCCTCTGAGGTCAAGAGGCCTGCACCCTTATCCAGTGAAGAAACTGGTTATGGCACCCTGCCCCGAGGCAGATGGAGAGCTCGGCGTTCATATACCTAAGGTGAGAGCGTTAACCTTTGGGGTTCTACAGGAGAAGAGAAAGGGAGGAAGAGAGAGACACCCAATAACCCCAGTTCATTAATCCCATATTTTCTATCTGCAGACATCTTACTCTTCGAGTCAGGCATACAGTGCACAGAGGTCCAGCCCAAAGAGCCAACCGTGTGTTACACATCACCTTAGAAGATACAGTGTTCGCCCAGTCAAGACCGGCGCCTCTGCGGGAATCAGGTGAGCGTTACACTGGGACAGGAAACCCAGTCATTCATGTATGCAAGGAACCCTTTATCTGAAAAAGTAGAGCATAACAAAACACTGTTCAGTCAGAAGTTAGTTAGAGGTTTGAAGCAAATGCAAACATGGAGATTCACTTACATGCTTAGTTGGTCATCTGAATGGGAGAACCCATCAATAGGAAGAATAAGAGGATAAGTAAGCAGGGGGTCTTGTAGTAGTGCAGGGCTTGAACACTATAGATGAAAGTCCAAAGAAAGAAAGTCAGGGTGAGGAGAACTATGTGGATGGAGAAAAGCGGGTTCAGCAGAACCCAAAAGTAATATGACTTACCTAACTTAGTGCAGCGTTGCAGACAGAAGGCAGGAGACCGGCAGGGAATCCTATTCCTCCTACAACGCCGCCGCCATTACGTACTATTTGTTAGTTTGACGTCACCACGCGCATGCGCGTGATCCGTCATTATTAGAGCTGCTGTGAAAGCGCGATAAAAATATGCGCAAATAAATGGCGTTAACCCGTGTCGGGAACGGATAATGCCTTTGTAGGGAAAGAGCGAGAAATAGGTATAGGTGAGTGACTACCAGCCCGGGAGTGTTTACACTGTGACGTCATCACACAGACGTGTGCATGACGCCACTTGTAAACATACAGTGGGTATGGGAAGAAACGTCTTAGAGGAAAGGAATTGCTATGTTCAACAATGCCTAGAGATTGTCCACGAAGTTTCGCGGAAAGATCACATGTCAAAATATCTGGAATCTTCCAAAATGTCGAACTTTAAAGAATGTTGAAAATGTACTACTTTCAGATTATTGTAGCCAATTGACTAAAAACCTGTATTTGATTTATCACCAGGTACGTGAAGCTTGTCCTGTACGATACGAGGGCCCGGGCCACGGTATACGGCCTGGGAGTTGGGTGCTCGTCAAATCATTTGAGCGCACCTCCTGCCTCGCGCCTCGCTGGCGTGGGCCATTCCAGGTCTTGTTGGTCACCCAGACAGCGGTGCGGGTAGCTGGACAAAAGAACTGGATCCATGCGTCACACATCAAGAAACTTCCTCGCCCTGTGACACATGCTACAGAAGAAACAGAATCCCTCGCTGATACTGCAACCAATGATCCCAAAGCAGTAAGCAGCACTGAGAGTGTGTCGGAGAATATCTCTGAGCCCGGGAAGCTTGGGGAAGCTGCCATTTTGTCTCCACACTCTCCACAAATTTTGCACCCGGAAACGGCTGTTTCAGATTCAGCCTCTTCACTTGCCTCCGACACATTGCTTCCAGCAGGAAGTGACGACATATTGTTTCCGGATCAATCAGTACCAGGAAAAGTACGATATAATTTGCGACCACGAAGATAGACTTACGGCACGGTTCAGCTGTGCATTCGGAGAAGGAAAAGAGTCATCGAGGGCTTGCTTTTGCCCAAATTTGAGAAAAAAAGGGATTTTGTTGGCTAGGGTTGTGGAAGGACTAAGAAATTGCGCGACCGGGAGGTCACCAGCAATGAACATTGGGGTTTCTATCCAAAGACTACAATGCCTGCTACCGCCACTGCTCGTATTGGACTTATAAATAAGGGGGTGACCAACTGGGACAATGGACAAAATGTCTGAGCCCCGTCGCTGCCCTAGGATTATGGTACCTCGAGGAAACTCACTCTTTAGAACTTTTGTTGCCTGCTGAAAGTGCACCCATTGTTCCTACTCCCTTTGTACATTTGCACACTTTATCCCCTCGGGATTCCCAGCACAGACAAAGGTACCATAATAACACTCTACTACTTATCATGAATGCTACACATGCCATTTTTAATAAATCCAATTGCTGGGTGTGCTCACATTTACCACAACACGGGGATAAGGGGCTAGGTTGGTATATTCATCCTTTACCCTTGACAACTGCCTGCTATGCTTCTCTTAGTGCACTGTTCTTTGGCCAATGGAATGATAGCATCTCAGGGAACTTTGATGGCACCAATTTGAATAGTTTTGAGAAACGTGTTTTGACTCCCCTGGGATGCTCGCCTTTTGCAAATAGGAGTAAACCGAATGTTGCTTCTATTAGGCCTTCTGACAAACTGTCTCATCCTTTTCAATCTTTAATTTCCTTTAAAATGGCTCCGATAGGCAATGAGGATGCCATGCCTCCTTCTTACACTGTTAACCATAGCCCCGATTCAGATTCTTTTTGCATACAGAGGATTGGAACTCAGTCAATGGGAAAAATGTTAGGTTGTGCCAACGTTGCAAATTTGACAGGTGAGAACAGACCTTTGTATGTAGGTGAACCTATCTACTTTGTCTGCGGTAATGTAGAATTCCTGTGGTTGCCCAGGGATTGGCAGGGAACCTGTTATTTAGGGATCCTGTTAACTGGGGTGTTTATATCTAGTACAAAAGAAGTTTCGAAGGCTCGTCCACGGCGGGATGGGAATGGCGACACCCCAGCACAAGTCTTGGGAGATATAGCAAAATCAGTTGTGCCATTTTGGGGGCAGATAGCGAATTCAGAATATATCAGAAAACTAGCGAGAGTACTGGAGAGAACCATCAACCGGACCACGGACATACTCTATAATATGACATTAGAACAAAAGGCAATAAGATTAGTAGCACTTCAAAATCGAATGGCATTAGATGTCATTCTGGCTGAGCGTGGTGGGGTATGCAAATTAGTGGGGTCCGCTTGCTGTGTTTTCGTACCAGATTCCTCCCCAACTATCTTCAAGGCAATACAGAATCTGCACGTCCTTAGTTCTGAAGTGCATGTTCCCGAAGGAAACTGGGATCTGAGCGCTTGGTTCTGGGACTTCTTGCGGTCTTGGGGTTGGAAGGTGCTTTCTGTCTTATTGATTATTTTGGGAATACTGTTGTTTCTTTGTTGTTGTATTCAGTGTCTGCCTGGTATGTGTTCGATACTAGGGGGATGTTGCGCACAAGCTATAGGTTTGATAGGACATAAAATGTATGCCCCAGATAAGACTTCCAAGAATACGTATTCAAGGATATTTTAGCAAAAGACCTAATTGCAATGGATATTTCTGATAGTGACTTAGGGCGCATGGGCAATGATGCATGGAGTTATTTGCAAGGAGATGCAAAGTAGTTTTTAGCACTTGGCATAGGCCAAAAGGAGGGTTTGTCGAAATAGAAAGTATACCGTACCTCCTATTGTAATAAATATATTTAATATTGGCCTACGCCAAGCTGCTTGAAAGTCGCTTGCGAAAGAAATCTGTGTTGCAAGGTCCTGACCTTAAATCCATGTAGGCCGCTATTTTAGGTCAAGCCGCCATTTTAGGATTCGTTGTGTAAAAGTCACCTTGTGAGCTAAAATGGTGGACGATGTCATTCCAGAATACAACATGGCCGTCTTGACCTCTGTACATAGCTAATATGTAATTTCCCTGCAGGCCACTTGTTGAGGTCAAGAACTGAGACCTTGTCCTTCACTGACCTATGTGTAGAAGGTACTCGTACAATGAAAACTAATCCACAAGCATATGTTGAGACAACGTATTCAAATACTGAACGAAGAACATCTGTTTAACTACATTGTATTAATGTTTAAGAAAGCCTGCATGGAAAACTTTAGAATACACAGTTATTGCATACGCTTGTTGATACATGTATTAAATGCAAACCAGTTATATGCGGTTATTTGAGACTTGGCACGAACCCTAGATCGGTGATGTATTAAAAGGAATATATTTTTATTTTTTAAAACATATTTTAATGAATTTAGTTGAATTTAATCAACTTTTTTCAATTTAAAACAGCAATTTATCAAAAGGTTTACATATAAAACACAGTGAATTATAAAACATACAATAATAAAACCCTACAAATCACCCCAAATGTCACACCATCACTTCCAATGCTAATAGTTACATTTGGGTTTTGCATTATTAACGATTGATACGCAATGAACAGGTATGACAATCACTGTTCCATATAGCAGATATTGTTAGGAATCAAGCTATTTTAGTAGATTTAAGGCTCGCAGAAAGTTAATTGTAGCCAGTCTTATGCTCATGCAGGTGGTAGTGGAAATAGCAAGCCATCTATGCTCTGTCTCATCTGGCTAAAATAAGGCAAATGTTTACTAAAGTGACTTTGTCTTAAGTTCAAAAGTTCAGGACAGTCCACAATAACATGTTCCAAAGTTTCAATAGTTGTTGCATTGTTGCAAAAACGACATCCTGAAGATTCCCGCGGGATTTCTTTTCTACGGGCTTGAATTTCACGGGTGGGACATAAATTAAAACGCATGCGTAACAAAGCATTCCTAACAGCAGATGAAGGAGATTTGCATAAATAGAAGGCCATGTCTCTATAACACTTTGCTGAGAAGACAGCTGGATCAAAATCTTTATACTTCAAACACAGATCTCTAGTGTCAATCCAAAGGATTATTAACCTGAAGTGGGGCTGGACATCGCACCCACTAAATGTATAAAAAGTGAATGCATTCTAATGTACAGCGTTTCTCACTGAACACACTGAACCACGCTGGAGTTGTGTTGTGTGTTGTACTAAGGGCCGATAGCTATCTGATTTTGCTCTGTTTTTGTAACTGGATTCAGTATAAAATAAAGTACTTTGTATGTTCCTTTGTAACCCGTGTTCAGTGCATTTCCTTTTGGGGTACTCAGCGTTGATATTCTTTTTCTGTTTTCACACTGTAAACACATGTACCAGACATGACACTTCACTATCCTTGATACTGAGGGGTGGGAGCTGGCTTCAGGTTGACTCAGTGCATATCAAAGTTTGTTGGGGGTTTTCCTTTCTTTTGTTAGCCTCTGCAGCTAGGCCTCATGTGGGCCTGTTTGAAGTATACTCTATTAGTATGCTAATTATGTTTAATTGCTGCCACCATTCTGCAGGACAACAAAGGATAGGGCTGATCCATGGAGCCTTTGTTATTTAATTAGGCTGGCCATGGCAGGTGCAAGGTTTTGCCCTCTCCCTTTTGAGATGCCTTGATGTACTCCTGGATGTCACATTCCAACTAAATGTGACATGGAGGACTGCGCCTATAGGCTGTGTCCACCCAGAATACACAGCTCTATGTGTATGTTGAGCATAGGAAAATGTGTGCAGATTAGACCCACACATTTTCCAGAGGTTGACCTACCCTTATTCAATTTCATATAAAAGAAATTTTAAAAAGCCCAGGTGAGCGCACACCCACCGTGCCGATTGTCAAATTCCTCAAAGTATTTGCCACTGCCCCTCTCATTACTCCACTCGGTTAATGTATCTGCCGCTGCCCCTTTCATTACTCCACCCAGTTGGTCTAACAGCCACTGCTCCTCTCATTACTCCACCCGGTTGATGTATCCGCCACTGCCCATCTCATACCTCCACCCTGTTAATGTATCTGCTACTGCCCCTCTCACTCATTACTCCACCTGCTTGATGTCTCGACCACTGGCCCTCTAATTACTCCACACATTTAATCTATCGGCCATCGCCCCTCTCATTACTCCACCTGCTTGATGTCTCGACCACTGGCCCTCTAATTACTCCACCCGGTTGATCTATCTGCCACTGCCACTCCCTTTACTCCACCCCATTGATCTCTATGCCACAGCCCCTCTCAATATTCCACCCAGTTGATGTTTCTGCCACTTTCCCACTGATTTCTCCATCAGGTTAGTCTATCTGTCACTGCCCGTCTCACTACTCCACCTGATAGAGCTATCTGCCCCTCTAATAATTTCACCCATTTCATCTATCTGCTACTGCCCCTCTCATTACTCCACCCGGTTGATGTACTTGCCACTTCCCCTCCCATTACTCTACCTGGTTGATGTACCTGCCACTGTCCCTCTCATTACTCCACCCAATTGATGTATCTGCCACTGCCCCTCTCATTACTCCACCAATTTAATCTATCTGCCACTCACCCGATTGTGCCATCTGCCCTCTCATTACTCCACCCGGTTGATGTATCTGACACTGCCCCTCTCATTACTCCACTCTGGTTGATCTATCTGCCACCGCACCTCTCATTACTCCACTCAATTGATGCATCTGCCAATGCCACTTCTATAGTAATGGCAGTCACCCTGACATGTGGATGCTCAGCCATCCATGTGTGTTCATGTACAGGTTTTCTCACTGGAACTCCTTTTGCCTTCTATAAAATGCTCATATGACACTAGTCCTCATATCTGAAGCATAGGAAGCTGCACTTGGGTATATGAGGCTGTTCCTGGCATATGAGACTATTCCTAATATGTGAGGCAATACTTGTGTGTACATGACATATGATTACAATACCCCGGGCTTATGATGGCTGTTAGGGGGCCTTGGAATAGCTTACATGTGTATGCCTGACACATGATGACAGTGTCCCTGGTTTATGATGGCTGTCAGGGAGACTTTGGAGTAGCATACATGTGAGTACCGGACACATGATGAGAGTGCCCCTGGCCTATGATCCCTGTGACAAGGACTTTGGAGTAGATTACATGTGAGTTCCTGACATATGATTACAGTGCCCATAGCCTATGATGTGTGTCAGGGGGACATTGGAGTAGCTTACATGTGAGTGCCTGACATATGATGACAGTGCGCCTGGCCTTTCATAGTTGTCCCAAGAACTTTGGAGTAGCTTACATGTGAGTACCTGACATAGGATGACAGTGCCCCTGGCCGGTGATGGCTGTGAGGAGGACTTTGGAGTATCTTACGTGTGAGTACTTGATATATGATGACATGACAGTGCCACTAGCCGATGATGGGTGTGTTGGGGGCCTTGGAATAGTTTACTTGTGAGTACTTGACATATGATGACAGTGCCCCTGGCTTATGATGTCTGTCGGGGAGACTTTGAAGTAGCTTATGTGTGAGTACTTGACATATCATGACAATGCCCCTGGTCTATGTTGGCTGTCAGGGGGACTTTGGGGTAGCTTACGTGTGAGTGCTTGAAATATGATGACATGACAGTGCCCCTAGCAGATGATGGCTGTGTTGGAGATCTTGGAATAGTTTACTTGTGAGTACTTGACATATGAGGACAGTGCCCCTGGCCTATGATGTCTGTCAGGGAGACTTTGAAGTATTGTACATGTGAGTACTTAACATATGATGACTGTGCCCCTGGCCGATGATGGCTGTCAAGAGGACCTTGAAATAGCATACATGTATGTACCCGACATGAGGACAGTGCCCTTAGCATATGATGGCTGTCAGGGGGATCTTGGAATTGTTTACATGTGCGTACCTGTTATATGTTAACAGTGCCTCTGGCCTATGAGGGCTATCAGGGGGATTTTGGAATAGTTTGCATGTGAGTACCTGTCATATGTTAACAGTGCCCCGGGCCTATGATGACTGTTAGTGGGACCTATTAATATCATACATGTGAACACCTTACATATGATGAGAGTGCCCCTGGCCTATGATGGCTGTGAGGGGCCTGGGAATAGCTTATATGTGAGTACCGGACATATGATGAGAGTGCCCCTGGTCTTTGATCGTTGTCACCAGGACTTTGGAGTAGCGTGCATGTGAGTACTTGACATATGATGACAGTGCCCCTACCCGATGATGGCTGTTTGGGGGACCTTGGAATAATTTACATGTGAGCACTTGACATATGATGACAGTGCCCCTGGCCTATGATGTCGGTCATGGGGACTTTGAAGTAGCGTACATGTGAGTACTTGACATATGATGGCAATGCCCCTAGCCTATGATGGCTGTCAGGAGGACATTGGAATTACATACATGTGAGCACCAGACACATAATGACAGTACCCCTGGCGTATGATGGCGGTCAGGGAGGCCTTGGATTACCATGCATGTATGTACCTGACATGATGACAGTGCCCCTGGCCTATGATGTATGTCAAGGAGACTTTGAAGTAGCGTACATGTGAGTACTTGATATATGATGACAGGGCCCCTGGACGATGATGGCTGTCAGGGGGACCTTGCAATAGCATACATGTGAGCGCCTGACACATGATGAAAGTATCACTGGCCTATGATGGCTGTCAGAAGGACTTTGGGGTAGCTTACATGTGAGTTTCTGACATAGGATGGCAGTGCCATTGGTCTATGATGTCTGTTAGGGGGACCTTGGAATAGCATACATGTGAGCACCTGATACATGATGACAGTACTGCTGGCTTATGATGCTGTCAGGGGGTCTTTGAAGTAGCTTACATGTGAGTACTTGACGTACGATGACAGTGCCCCTCGCCTATGATTGCTGTGACGGGCCTTGGAATAGCTTACATGTGAGTACCTGACATAGCATGAGAGTGCCCCTGGCCTTTGATCACTGTCACAAGGACTTTGGAGTAGCTTACATGTGAGTACTTGACATACGATGACATGACAGTGCCCCTAGCAGATGATGGCTGTGTTGGGGACCTTGGAATAGTTTACATGTGAGCACTTGACATATGAGGACAGTGCCCATGGCCTATGATATCTGTCAGGGAGACTTTGAAGCAGCGTACATGTGAGTACTTGACGTATGATGACAGTGCTCCTGGACTATGATGGCTGGCAGGGGGACCTTGAAATAGCCGACATGTGAGCACCTGACACATGATGACTGTACCCCTGGCCTATGATGGCTGTCAGAAGGACTTTGGGGTCGCTTACATGTGAGTTTCTGACATAGGATGACCATGCCCCTGGATGATGATGGCTGTGTGGGGGACCTTGGAATAGCTTACATGTGAGTACTTGACATATGATGGCGGTGCCCTTGGCCTATGATGTCTGTCAGGGGGACCCTGGAATTGCATACATGTGAGCACCTGATACATGATGACAGTACCGCTGGCTTATGATGCTGTCAGGGGGACTTTGAAGTAGCTTACATGTGAGTACTTGAGATAGGATAACAGTGCCCATCGCCTATGATGGCTGTGAGGGGCCTGGGAATAGATTACATGTGAGTACCGGACATATGATGAGACTGCCCCTGGCCTTTGATCGCTGTCACAAGGACTTTGGAGTAGCTTACATGTGAGTACCTGACATAGGATGACAGTGCCCCTGGCTGATGATGGCTGTGTGGGGCACCTCAGAATAGCTTACATGTGAGTACTTGACATATGATGACAGTGCCCCTGGTCTATGATGGCGTTCAGGGGGACTTTGGAGTCGCTTACGTGTGAGTACTTGACATATGATGACATGACAGTGCCCCTAGCAGATGATGGCTGTGTTGGGGACCTTGGAATAGTTTACTTGTGAGCACTTGACATATGGTACAGTGCCCCTGGCCTATGATGTCTGTCAGGGAGACTTTGAAGTAGCGTACATGTGAGTACTTGACTTATGATGCCAGTGCTGCTGGTCTATGATGTCTGCCAGGGGGACCTTGGAATAGCATACATGTGAGCACCTGCCATCTGATGACAGTACCCCTAGCTTATGATGGCTGTCAGGGGGGGTCTGACTTAGACTACACCTGGCATTATCCTTGCTGGACCTGCTTCTTTTTCAGTGGTCGGGTGGGGCATTGAGGGAACTCAGCTCTTTGCGCTCCCATCTTGACTCCCCTGTTCCTTAGGGCACTAAAAGGCCCTTCCTCCCTCTGTGTCCTAGCGCCAGCTTCCTTGTTCTCTCCTCTTCTGCCATTCACTCCTCTCCTCACCTCTCTGCTCGCTTTCCCAGCCGAGATTCACCCTCTCCTCTACTTCTCCTCTCGTGGACCCTGTATCCTGATCTCTTTACCGGTCCTCGTTCTCCTCAAGGCGCTCATCTACTGCCTGTATTACTTGCGCTCTTCAAGCTCAGACTGGCGTCTAGGGGAACCAGGCAATGCCCGAAGTGCCAGCCCATGATTCAAGATGGACTGTTTTATTTTTTTACAGAAAGGACCACTCTTTGGCCCAGAGTGGCTCTGTTTTATAAATCTTAACACTTGTTTAAACCGCAGTTAGTAAGCAAATGCATCGTTTGAACCATATTTTACCAAACACACCCAGTGCCATCTTAACAACTTTAGGGGCCCTGGGCACGGACATCTTTGGGGCCCCCTCCACCAAGCCAAAGGAATTAGGTGATCAAGAATATCTGGTCACACCCCCCACCCTCTCGTCGCGAACACAACCTATAGGTTGCTATACTGCCTTGCAACATTCAAAATAAGCATTTTTACTCCCTTAAAGTCCCCTTACCCTCTTCATTATTGCTCATTAAGCATTTGAAGGTCAACATTAGCAGTCTACGAAGAGGTTAGTTCTGTTCTAGAATCGATACAGGATACTTTTTATCAAGAGCATTCAGGAAGGTATGCAGCCTGTAGTATTAATGCAGGACCGTATGTAAAAGGTACATGTAACCCAGAATAGACAGAGAACGCACATTAGCTGCCTCACAGAATGCAAAAGTGCTCAAACATGGATAGAGAAGACCAATTGGAAGGAAGGACAAAGCTACACATACCATAGCATGGAAAGTGAATGCAGATTAGAAGCTACCAGGAAGGTGTCTCTATCTAGACAGAGTGAGATAAGAAGTGGGATATGGTTTTCAAATAGTGTTGCCATTAGAGATCAAAGGAACAAGTGCCTCTGGTGTGCAATATATCAATGCTCACTATTCTAGTGGAAGCAACACAATAGTGAAACCATGAATGAGGCTTTTATGAAGATCATACCCTGAGAAGGATATCACTGTGAAGGGCTGACAAGTTTGAAAGGATTAGGGACTGGTAATTATGAGAGGTTAGGCAATACAAGATTAAATGAGATGCCCAGGATCCCACATTGGTTAAGGGGTGAATCTGTGCCAACTCTGCAATTTCTGCATTTGAACAGTTTCTTTTCCAGTTCTTATAATGAACTAAAAAAATCTAATTTTGTAGAACTGACTTGGAAAGTACACAAATCACATTATCCAACATGACCATTTTTAAAATTAAAATATTATAGAAGGGTGTTAGACAAAATGGGAATGATTCTAGATTAATTCTCACCATCATCAAGGGAAGTATATAAGTACCAGCATACCAATCTATGTTATTTAACACATTTAATCTTCGGTTTTTCTTTTGTATTTTAAAGCTTTACATACTTCCAAAACAATGGCTTGTGACATTGTCATTTATAAACGTGCATAAAGACTTTTACAAAAAAACTTTTTTGTGTCAAACAAGCAGACCTTAAAATATGCTTGCCCGGGGCCTGCAACAGCTGGTCTGTTCTATTCTGTCTACTACCCCTTCCAGTCAAATGGCCTACATAAGAAGAAAGATCAAGTAATGGGCTAAACAATACCACTGCATGCACAAAGCCAAACCTCACAGAAGACAGCACTGTAATAGACATTAGATTATTTGACCAGGATCACTGTATCGTCTGCTGACAACACCAGGATACAAGCATGAACGTTCAACCGTCTTGAATTTGGATACTTATTCACCTCTTGGACACACAGTTTATGCTCATCATTGGAGGTGATTGCCTAGGTTTTACAACACCCCATCTGAACAACCTTCACCATACAGATGATATGTTAGTTATTATAGCAACCCCTATCTGGTGCAGGTACATTGCTGATACACCTGTATGCTATAAAACCAGGTACATATTGAGCCAGGTTTATACATTTCAGACATGGGAAGGGCTCCGCCAGCTTTGATGGACTGTGCTATTCTAATCTTGCATATGAACACATATCTCTGCAAGGAGTACTTAACACACTGAGCTAACTTCTAAACGATTGTGGCATTCAATTTATCAGTTCCATGTGTTAATTCCGCCGCAAAAATATTGCGATACAAAAATATCGGCATATTCTTGCGGCAAAATTCACACATGGTCCCTGCAGGGGACACCCCTACAGCCCCTGCATCATTTTTTAATGTGCAGCAGACATCCCCGCAGCCCCCGCGCCCACATAATATCCCCAACAAAAATATTGCTTATGGCGTACCAAACGGCCATATCTACAGCAATATTTTTGCTGGGGATGTTATGTAGTGATACCAATTTATCAATATGCATTTCAACTTTAGCTATTGCACACGATCAACATAATTCCCACAGGAAGGAAAGAATGCTACAGAGTTGTGCCCTTAGGAACACACAAAGTATGTGTACCACAGTGAACACAGAAGGCATTAAATGATGAATTGATCAAGGCAGAATGTATTTGTCAAAACAGACAGGCAATGGGTTTAGAACCTCAGCTGCATGCCCTAAAATATCCTGGCATGTGCTACTTAAGTCTGGTGAACAAAGGAATCTTACTTCTTTAGATCAGGTGGCCTTGTGGGGGCCCCTCCAAGGTGGGGGTCCTGGGCAAGTGCCCCTTTTGCCCTCCCATGAAAACGTCTCAGAACACACCCCTTGTGTGATAATCATGTGTCATAGATGCGGGGCACGGGAAGACGTGACGGTTAGACACCATGTGACCACAACAATAAAAGGGGGTCGGAAAGCCCGCCAAGGACACTGCCGCTCCGGTACCACACCCAGCGCGTGTGTCCCTTATTCCAGGTGCTGCGTGCTGGGCCTCCCCTGTCTGAGGGCGCATCCCGCGCACAACACCACATTGGCAACGAGGAGGGATCAGTCTCATTGTAGCCCACCCTGCAGCGCAACCCAGGCAACGCTGCGCCAACCCGCAGGGACACCCCATGTGTCCACAGGCCCGCTGACTCACTCGCGGAGTCACGTCTGCCCTGTGTTCCCTCAGCGGGACGCCAGGATCTACAGCCACAAATGCCGTGAGTACCATCAGCGTGTCAGTGCTGCCCCAACCTACCACAACCAGCACCTGCACCACCCTATCATGGGAAGCGCCTCCCAGCTGGCCCTGTCTCACCAGGGCCCCCACATGGTCTCAGCATACGTCGAGGCCTATACATGCCCCAGGGGTCCGCCAGGAGTCTCTGGAGCCCAGACAATATGGGGAAAGAAAAGGAAGAAAAAAAACCCAGGCACAGTTCTAAACTGAAAGGCACACCCACGTGTAGAGAACCCTCCAGCCACTGGTAGCCCACGCCCAGAGCCTCTGCAGGAGCCCATCAATCCTCCTAGCACCACCAACTCTTGCATAAGGCCCCAACATGATAGCCGACCCGACTGCATTCCCGGACAGGTCACAGGCACAGAAGCCTATTTCCAGGACATGGTTGGACATGACACAGGGCACATTTATGAAGCCTTTTGAGCTGTTTGGCCCCAGAGCCGTGCTTCGTCTGGAACTTTGGGTGAAACAGTTTGAACTAAGCCTAAATTCAAGGAAGGTCACAGATGATGAATAGAAAAGGACGCTACTCATGCCTAACCTTGGCACAATGGCGCTCAGACTCTTTAACACCCTCCCAAACAGGCGCACCGAGGATGATTGTGATACGGCAAAAACAGCATTAACAAGGAAGTTCAAAGCCCAGCTGAGCCCAGATTTTGAACGGTTCAAAATTAGCCAAGCAAGACAGCGCCCGCAAGAAGATATTGACGATTTCCACGGCTGACCCTGGGAAATGGCTATCGGAGTGATTTCCCCAACGAGGAATTTGCAGTCAGGCAACAATTCAGACATGGCCTCTCCTCTGAGAAACTTCGGAGAACCATACTATCCGAGACCAACCTCCCATTAGAGACCATCCTCACCATGGGACGACAGCATGAGAGGACAAATGAGCACATGGCAGAAATGGAACAGATGATCAGCCGCCTGCTGCTCGACACTGAAACCCCGAATAATAGCATGACTACCATCAATGTACTGCGACAAAACAGATACCAACACGTGCCCACACCGAACAGACCCAAGGACTGCCTATGGTGTGGAGGCCAACAACACAAAGAGGTACCATGCCCAGCCTATGGCACCACACGCTACAAATGTGGTACGGTAAACCACTATGTGTCAGTATGCCACCACTCCAGGAGAGTGAGAGAACAATTGCTGCAAGAAAGGGCACGAGAATGGAGGAGTGACCTCAGGCCCATAAACGCACAACTATGCCGCCCACGGCAGCCAGATCAAGGCAACATGAAAACAGTCCACAAAGGTCCGTGACAGACCCAGAGGGCAGGCTAGCGCTGTCGAAGGAGACAACGTAGACAGCAGCAGTGATGACGATGACCAATTGAGTAGAGAGCACTCCCCGAACCGCACAAGCCGATACCACAGGTTAAGAAGGGAAAAGGCCCACATGATCTCGGCAGTCAAGCCAGCAAACAGCAGCCAACCACATAACATCAAGTCGCACTGCACCTGCGTGGTAACAGTCGGAGACATCGCGGTGAAGATGATGATTGACACTGAGGCCACCATAAAAGTGATGCCAACCACCAAATTCGGCAAGCTTCACTGCAAACCAACCAACTGTTCACCTGTCGGTGTCAGAAACCCCTACCAGTCAAAGGGTACTTCAAAACAAGCCTTACCTATGATGAAAGGTGCTGCAAAACACACATCTATGCAGTGTATGCAGGGATCGAGATGCTGGTCATCTGCCTGATGGCTGAAAAACTACAACTAATTCTGTTCACCTTCCAGGAAAATCAATCACATGCTCACCAAACACAAAAAGCTGTTACAAGGAATCAGATGCCTGTAGGGGAGAACGGCGAAACTCCACATTGGCCCCACAGTGGAACACAGAGCAGTCCAACACCAACGGGTTCTATTCCACATGAGAGAAACCCAAACAACCAGAAGCTGTACGAATTTGCATCGACATGCACTTACCCAACTTTGCCATCGGGCAAGAAAGACACATTACCGCAAGGGTGGATGAACTTATCGTAGACCTAACAGGAGCCACTGTGTTCAGCAAACTGGACCTAAGATCGGGGTACCACCAGATCCGGTTAGCAAAAGAGTTGAGATACATCATGACCTTTTCATCACACCTGGGACAGAGAAGATACCACTGGTTCAACTTTGGAATGTCCTCCGTGGCGGAGGTATTCCAACATGAAATAAGAATTGTGCTACAGGACCTCCAAGGAGTTACTAATGTCAGTGACGACATACTAGTCTATGGCAAGACGGAGGAAGAGCCCAACAGACGGCTAGCAGCAACACTTCAGTGACTGGAAGAGTCTGGGCTAACTCTCCGTGAAGAGAAGTGTGAGTTCGCGAAGTCAACACTAAGCTTCTTCGGATACGTATTTAATGATAAAGGAGTGTCGCCAGACCCCGGCAAAGTGGCCGACATCAAAAATGCCCAAGATCCCACCACGCAACAGAAGTCTGCAGCTTCTTAGGTATGGCGACATACTGCGGGCAATTCATCCCTGACCTAGCCACCATCGCCACCCCACTGCGGCAACTCACAAAGTCAAATGGGAATGGTGTGAGATGCGAGAAACAGCATCCCAGAAGATCAAAGACTCCTTGTCCAGTGATACCACCATGCCATTCTTTGACACGTCACGGAAGACGGAGCTGCTAGTCGACACCAGTCCGGTTGGCCTAGGAGCAGTACTAACCCAGACTGAGCGAGATGGAATAATAGTTCCCATTGCATTTGCCACCAGGGCACTCAAACCAACTGAAAGAAAATATGCGCACATAGAGAAGGAAGCTCTTGCCATAACATGGGGTTGACAGAACCTTCATGTATACATTGTGGTGAAAGTACTAACAGACCACAAACCCCCGATCCCAATATACAAAGGATCGGCACCACACCCCCCTGCCAGGATAGAGCGCTGGATGCTCCAACTACAACAGTTCGGACAACCCCGCAGACTTCTTGTCACGGCACCCGAGACCCTTAAACCCTTAGGACACTGCTGCTCTGGAACCACACCCAGTGTGTGTGTCCGTTATTCCAGGTGCTGCGCGCTGGGCCTCCCCTGACTGAGCGTGCTCCACGCACACAACAGACCTTGGATAGTACTCAGTCTGCTCTGGCTGGCAATTAATTGCATAGTGTGAGTGTGGGCCACTTTTTCATTGGTGCCTGGGTGGATGTTATGCCCAAGTCTGACCTGTTGCTCTTTACCTGCCTCCTCTCCTAATCCTACCCTTCACCTCTCCCCCAACCCTCCTTCACCCTCCCTTGCCTTCACGTGTCTCCATTCCCTCACTCATTCCTGCTCAGTTCCCCTAACAGCCTTCCTTCTGGCGTACCGAGTCTGGCCTCGACTTCCTTCACCTCCCAAACCCAGACTTTCTGTAGAATCTCTTTCCCAAGATACCTGGCTGCCCCCTCAGCCCCGCCCATCCCTGGCTCCTCCTTAGTCCCGCCCCTGGCTCTGTGTTCCTCTTTGGCTGCCCCCTCTGCCCCGCCCATCCCTGGCTCCTCCTTAGTCCCGCCCATGGCTCTGTGTTCCTCTTTGGCTGCCCCCTCTGCCCCGCCCATCCCTGGCTCCTCCTTAGTCCAGCCCCTGGCTCTGTGTTCCTCTTCTTCCATGCCTTTATACAGCAGGCCCACCCTTTGATTGACAGCTGAGAGGTTGGCCCGAAGGGATGTGCGCCTCTGCTGCTGATGGGAGCTGTCTGGCGGGCGAGTGGAGGGAGGTCGGGGAGTGAGAGGGGGGTGGGGGTTCGTGTGTCAGGGAGTGTGGGAGGCAATCAGTGATCAGCAGTGCTGGGCAGCACTTAAAGGAAATGCATTATCTGTGCAGTCCAAGCTGCAGAGGGACCTATAGGCACTGGGAGCCGACGAGATAGCTGAACAGGTTGAGCGCCTGCTGCTGAAATGTGTGTGTATCTTACAGGCCGATAAAATTAGTCATATGAGTTGGTTAATAAGAGTGCTAACAAAAAAAAAAAACTGTGTGGTATGCGTCAAATAAAGAGACCATGTTATTATCATTATAACTTTGTTAACAGTATCTTTAATATGTTCTCAATAATAGACACATATTATTGCTATTATAATCATTGCGTTTCTTATCAGTAATAACATTAGTAATATGCATTTGATAATTGGTAACGTAACGTCAACTGCAAAAATAATACTTTATTATTATTGACGATGATAATATAAATTATAATACGATATTGTTATTACATCATCATAATTGTCATTGTGACTTCATAATCGTTTAATCGTTTTTGCTATCACCATTATGATAATGGTGTTCGAGCGGAAGGGACCCCCCACATCCCCTCCATATTCCCAGAATAACTTCCTAAAGGCTGGGGAGCGAGAAGACCACCCGAGCGTTTCGGTGAAAGAACTTGGAAACGACAAAATGCATTTTTCTGGAGCCGATGCAGGTTTTGGGGGTGCTCGGGACACTGGGGAAACGCCAGCTCGGCGGGCGGGGCCTGCCCGTGGGGCGCATCCGCGCGAGCAGCCGTGCGTGTGGTACGGGGCCTCCAGTAGCTGGGCCTCGAGTGCCTGATAGTGCCCTCTTGCGCGGCCCTTGCGCGGGTCCGTCAGAATAATGAGTTCCTGGAAGCAGCGAATCCGTGGCCGAGAGGCACGGGCTAAGGTGTGCACTCCCGTCCAATAGGAGGCCTGTGCCTGCTCTCTAATGCTGGACATGGAGGCACCCGGCCTGGGTTATTCAAATTAGAGAGCACGGGTTCCGCAAATGACAGGCGCCCCCACAATCCTGAGAGAGAGAGACAGGGGGCCCGCCCGGGTGGGGGCCACGGAGAGTGGCGAACCCCGCTTGCAAGCCCTGCGCCTGGTTAGAGCACTCCCGGACAGGACTCACGCCGAGAGCATCACGCGTGACCGGCCGCAGTCTAACATTAAAGATGCACGCATGCCGAGACAAGGGACAGGCCTGTGTTGGGGGTGAGACATGCGTGCAGAGGGTGCAGGGGGCCGTAAGGGGTGGGTGCTGGGGAGGTAGCGGTGGAGTCCAAGCGCAGGTGATCAGTCTTCGCCCCCAGAATGCACGCGCACGCCCCGAGTCCACCAGGTGCGACACTTTCTTCGCTGAAGTCTTAATGTTGCGGGAAAAGGTGCCAGGCCAGTCACAGGCATTTGGCAACTCACGCCTCGCGTGTGCAGGGGCAGTGGAACACATCCGTATGGAATTTCGGGGCGCTTCATAAGGAACTGGGAAGGTTTTGTAAGGAGGGGGGCGCCTTGAACTGCTTGTGCGCTGCGTCCACTTCCTTGACCGACCTGCAATCTTACCCCCCCTTTCCTTCAGCCTCACCAAAACTCGTAAACCCTTTACCAAAATACTGACCCCTCCTCAAGCCTTCCCTGTGTGCCACCACCCGCACCAGCATGCCCCAAACGCCCCACCCTCGCCCACTCCTGGCTAGGCCCCGGCCGTCCCCATGCCCCTTTCACTTGCAACCTGCCCCCAGACACCGCCCCACTGTAGCTTTTACATCTCCCACAATATGGCCTCACCCCAATATTTCCCATTACCATCCTTCCTACCAACGCCCCCCTCTTCCGACCCATGCCACACCTGTCACCCTGTACCAGCCCTCTCCTATTCTCTCCACAAGGCCCGGCCTCTGCCACCTTCCCATGTGCCACTCCCACTTGTCCCCCTACCTCCTCCCTGTGGCCCCCCCTGCCCTACCCATGCGCGCAATCCTGGTCCGCAGTTGTCTATCTGCCCTTTGCCACCTCCCTACGCCCCTGTGCCCCCGCCCTTGTCTCTTTGCCCTTCCTTTCCTCTGTGCCTCCTATCTAGCGCCCATGTGCCACTCCCCTGTGTGCCGCCTACAGCTCCCCTCTAACCCTTATATATCTCCCCTAGGTAGTGCTTGCCCTCCTCGCCTCCAGGTGCCCACCCGCCCACCCGCCCTGATCCATCTTCCTCCACTCCAGGGACGGCGTGAGGGCCTTTCAGCTTCAAATAAACGGGCCCTGGGGCGCAGCAACTGCTCCCATGTTGCCAGTCAGCAGTCTTGTGATACGGCAATAGATCCATTTCTGTATTATTTTCGTTCTGGGCACTTAAATGGGCGCTTTGCAGGGCTCGGCCTTCAAGTGAGACCCGAAGGGCTCCAGAAAACCAAGTTTGTTACACGAGCGTCGTAAAGCGCACATTTAAAGTAAAGAAATACACCAGGGGGTTAATACCCACCGAATAACACGGGGTGGCCAGCCAGCAGGGAGAAGAAACACCAAATAGCCGCTGAAAAGCTAAACATTCTTCTTTGTCAGCAAGAAGCTGATGTGGAGGAACCATGGTTACAAGGCAATCAGTGGGCATTTGGTGTTTCATCTCCCAGCTGGTTGGCCTCTCTCCTGCGGGCCCTCTACCTGCCCTCTCTCCCATCCGCCCCCCACCCCACATCTCTCCTAACCAGCTCACGTGTGCCACTCCCACTTGTGCCTCTTACCTCCTCCCTCTGCCCATCTTCCCTACCCCTGCGCGCCTTCCTCGCCCCAGATGCCCATGCATGCTTTCCACCTTGCGGCGCCTTCCTCCTCGCTGCACTCTGTGCCCCCTGCTCCCCTCCCTTCCCTCACATCTGTGCCCCCACGCCCTCCCCCCTCCCCTCTCACTCGCTCCCGTGCTCCTCGGTCTCCTCAAACGCTGGAGTTGCTGTCTGAGCTACTCCCGCACTGCTGCCGCCGGCCCCCTCCTTAGTGAAGGGAACCCCCTCAACTTGCCGTTTTACTGAGCCGCCCCCTCTCAGAAATGCCCCCCTCCCGCCCAGATTTAGCCCCCACCCCTTAGACTTCGGGACTCTTTGTAACTATCTTAGAGAGTAAAAACTTCAGAAGCCCGGACCGCATACAACCTGCCCTCCCAAGCCACCCCCACACCAACGTTGCCCCGTCCATCCCCAAGTCCCGAAGCCGAGTCTACCCCCCCAACCACTTCCCCACCCCCGCTTGCCTCGCCCCTGTTTATAGCCCCGCCTCACCTCTTGACCCCTGAACCCCTAAACCCAGGATACCCCGGTGCTGAGCAGACAGCCCCCACGAACGTCCTGGGAATCGCCGACCCTCGGCGGGTTTAGGTGCCCCCACCGGCAGCGGGTACCGCGGATATACCTGGGGTGGCCGGTGCCCTTGGGCAGCGCTTTGCAGGAGCTGAATCCTGGTCGGGAGAAGAAGGAAGACAAGTGCCCCCCACTCGGAGCCGGCATGCTGCCCCCCTCCAGCACTCAACTGGGGGTCTTCTTCATCCTGCTCTGTCCGGCCAACATCATCGGCCTGTGGTGGTAAGTGCTGACCCCCTGCCTACTGCTAACACTGGGTGGGGGCACCGGCTGGGCAGGATGGCCCTGGGCACCGAGGGGGCAAGCCCCCACTATCCACAAAATAAGGCGGTGACTGGATATTCCCAAGACCCCTCTCTGCCAATTCAGAGGGTCCCCCGAGGTCCCCAAAGAAAAGGGGCACCACAAACCGCCAACTAGGAGCACCGATAACTGGTGGCATCCCTGGCAGCAAACCCACACTGCGAAAGCTGGGGGAACCAAGTGGGGGCACCACCAATTGGCATGACTGGGCTTCTCCAAACAGAGGGTATCTATACGGGTGGGGGAGGGGGGTTAAAAATTGGCGACCCCTGACTATCAATACTGGGGGCACCAGTGAGTCAGCTCTCCATGCTCACAATACGAAACACCAACAGGGAAGCCCCCACCCCCCTCACACTGCTTGCCCCGGGGGTCAAGGGGTGGGGCTGGGGAGTTGATAATGGTGCGATGTACGGCTAATACGCGGGTGAGGGTGGTACAATTTTGTAAACCGCCTTGGCATCAGTACTGGGGTGGGCATTATCTGGGGTCACGTACGGGCACCGACTGGGAACGCGCCCTTGCTATTAGTACGGGGGCACTCCAGCTAATGGCATTGTGGTGGTGGGAGGAGGGGGGGCGTAAACCTTCCTTGTTGCAGTACTGAGAGCCCCGATTTAGAGCACCCCTTTGTACCTAAGATGGGAGCCATGGAGAGTGGGCACCTGTTTGACCCCTAAAAAAACGTGCGGTCTACACGGGAGGCAGTCAGGCGTCACGCGTCTTAAAACGAAGGGGGGGGGGGAGGGACTCATTCACATAGCAAGTGAATGTGGCATCACCAGAAATGGGCACTCTAAAAAAAAGTGGGGGGACTCCGTCCACCTGCGTGTACCCTTTTTTTTCTCGAGCGCATGATGAAGTGTGTAGCTAGGTGGGCATACTGGAGACAGCTGCGGTGACTGGGGGGGGGGGGGCGGGGAGGTTCGGTCCCGCTACTGATAATGGGTAGCATAGGCCAGCCTCCAGTCCTAGCCATAGTCCATAGAAGGGGCGGGACAAACCCCATCTGTCAGTACTGGCTAGCCTGGTGACCCCGACCCGGACACCCTACGTCCCCCAATTTAGGAGTGTGCGTATGTGTGTGGGGAGCGGGGCGGGGGGGGGGGGAGAAGCAGGTAACCCTGGAAGGGGAAGGGAGGGCAGAAATGCAAACTAATTGAAGCGGGAGGGGGCAGACGCGAATGATCGCGGAGAAGGGAGGGATGGGATAACGGACGGAGAATACATAATGGGGGGATAGGGAAAGTAGAAGAGTGTGGGGGAGGGAGAAAGAGGTGAATAGAAGAGGGAGGAAAGAAGAACGGCAGCGGGGGGCTTGCAAGATGATGGAAGGGAAGTGGGGGGCAGGCGGGAAAGAAAAAGAAGAAAGTCTGGAAAATACAGAAAGGACAGACATAAGAGAGGAAGGGTGACAAGGAGGGGAGAAAAGACTGCTAAGAGGGGACATTCAATAAAATGAAAGAGGGGGGCCGGGTATGGTACTCGTGCGTAGGCCGTGCATGCGTAGAAAAGCGACGCGGGCCAAACACACCCCTCCCAACACATGCCCCAGAGCTCTGAGGGGTTCTAGAATTACAGTGGCACCTGCACGCCGTGTGCAGCACTTGGCATGCGCTGAAACACGCGTAGAGCGCAGGCAGCGAGGGCGCTATCCACAAGGAGCCAGGCTCAGACTGGCTGGCCTATGCCCCAAGTGCCAGCCCATGATTCCAATGGGATGGGGCACTTTTTGCCCACAGTGGGCCACTTTCACAAGTTACATAAATTACCACACTACTTTTAGCCAAAGTTACTAAGCAAATATGTTTTCAAAAGTATGATTTGCAACGTGTTTTACAGCAAGCAGCCCTTGGAATGGTGTTCACAGTCTGTCCTGCATAGCAATGACATGACATGATAGCTTATTTATAACCAAGGACGTCATTTGGGGGTCGCCAGGGGTTGCAACTGCGACCCCCGAGGTTTCCTTTGCTACCCCTGGGGTCTCCCTTGCTACCCCTAACGAAAAAATATTTTTTTTTAAACATTGAAACTCCTGGGCTGTGGCCAGTGCCATGTAACTTGTGGTTTCTGGAGTTGCTGGAATTTATGTTGGGGCATCTTAAAAAACACAGGGAGTTTCACAAGTGTAACACTTTGAGCAGTGACCCTAAATAAGAAAGAATAGGAATAACAAACAATTTGTCTTTGTGGAATTCTATACAATAATTGCTAGAATCATTAAAGCGGAGAAAGGTCATTTTTCTATCGCTTCCCATGATGTAATTTCAGAGTGGGGTCAAATGACATCACTTCCTGTGATGTCATTAGAGGTCAAGGGTCATGTGATGTCACTTCCGCTACCCCTGGAATTTTGGTGCAAATACGCCCCTGTTTATAACACGCTTAATACCGAGAGGTTTCTAAGCGCAGACCCGGAGATCGAACCTGTGGTGCTCCGTGTCGTCTTGCTCCCAAGGCGATCAAGTTGCCCTGAACTATCCTCCCGAGACACAATAATGTGCAATGTGTGACGGGGGCCACGTTTGAGTTCATGCCCCAGTCCCACCCTGCAAGGAACATCGGGAAGATGTCGGGGAAGTCCTCTGTTGCGTTTAAAAGGGGGGATCCACAGCTCAGCTTTGCACCTTTGGATAACAATGTTTACATATAGAAATAAGCAATATATCCGGCTTGGCAGAGTATGCATATGTTCTCGTTTAGAGAATATGTTGCCCCAAGTTGCCTATTATAGTGGATTGTTAAAAGCTTGATATTACATGTGTTTTGTATATATAAATAGATGTTCACCTTCATTCGCGACTTCAACAGAAAACAACCTATATATATATATATATATATATATATATATATATATATATATATATATATATATAAACATAGGGTTTTAAGTGGGCTGGAGGTACCCGAAGCAGAGCCCAGGCAGTCTCAGAAAAATGGTTCTGAGAATAGGCCCTGCCGGTACTCCCTCTTGTCACCTAGCAGACCCAGCTGAGGAGGCTGCTAGAGGCCAATGTTTTTTTTTTAAAAGCCTGAACCTCTCGCTCATGTTCGACAGTTTAAGGCTTTAGAAAAAAAAGCCTTTTCTCCATAATGATGACGCTGGCACCTGACAGGCATCCCCTTAACCCAAAGATGCCCGTGGGCCTGTGCCACTATTATGTAAGAAAAGGTGAGGTGGCTGGAAGCAGAGGGCTTTTTTTTAAAGCCTGAAGCTCTTGCTCACTTGTGGGAGCTTCAGGCTTTAAGAAAAAAGGTTTCGGCTTCCAGCAGCCTCATCTTCTCATCCTGGCTGGATCAGCCCCTCACCAGGCATCTTTTTAACTAAGAGATGCAGTGATCATTCAAAGGTGTTCATTGCATCTCTTAGTTAAAGGAATGCCTGACGAGGGGCAGTGCCCCCATTAAGGCTGAAAACGCATGGCACTGTCCCCTACCAGGCATCCCTTTTATATAAGGGATGCAGGGATCATCACCCTGCCTGGCAGGGGTCAGTGCCATCATTAAGGAAGAAAAAGGGTGGCGTTGACCGCCTCAAGGCATCCCTTTAGTTAAGAGATGCAGAGATCAGCCCCCTGTCCCCCTCAAGGTGGGAGAGTGTGCTGATCTCTGCAAAAGGCTGCCTGGCAGGGGCCACCTGCATTCCATTAAACCAGGGCTCATTAGGGGATGTGGCCTAACAGGCCGTGGCATGACCCCCACCATTACGTCACACTACCTTGACAAGCCTTGACTCGTTTTTCCATGCCACATAAGGCACTATATATATATATATATATATATATATATATATATATATATATATGTATTATTGTTTATATAAACCATACATACACACAAACGTGCATTCATCACAAAGCGTAACCACAGTACATCTGAAGATCCAACCACAATCTTAAAATCAATGAATATCATTAATATCAATCATTTTTGCATTGAAAAATTATTTGCCAACTTACAATCAATTTCCCAATGTATTGCCAAAAACACACTGGTCTCCCGAGTAGGATTATTAAATGAGATATTGTGCCCTACTTAATAGTAGTGTGACATATAAATTAAGAACACTTTTGATATCCTTTGATGTAATTGCATTACATGGTACGACAAATTGACCAACCTGTGATTTGTCTATGGTCAGAATACATTGCTTGATCTTTATTTTTGCTAATCTGTGTTGTACAATTAATTTGTTTTTGTTTTATAATTCATTTGTTGATGGATTCTAAATGATGTTGGATTCTTCATATTAATTGCAATTGTACTAGAACTTTTCCCATTTCTTTTACTTTAGTTTCTCTCTACTGCTGGTTCTGAGTATCATCTGCGTAGTTAGTGTAGGTGATACCAAGAAGGTCCATATCATCAAAAAGGGGCTTAGTAAATATATTGTAAAGGGTGGGGGAGACGCAAGAACCCTGTGGTACACCGCAGATAATAGGGATCGGGTCTGCCGCTGCTGATGGGGAGAACACCCTCATGGTCCTGTCGCTTAGAAAGGACCCAATCCACGTTATAGCCTCTTTGGAAAAGTGGGCAGCCGAATCTATTTGGCTCCATAGGACCTTGTGGTTAACAAGATCAAATGCAGCCGAGAGGTCGAGCAATAGGAGGAGGGCTGTTTTCCCTTTATCTTGAAGCTCTTCAATTTGAGCCTTCAGATCAATAAGGGCGGTCTCAGTCCCATGTTGAGGACAGAACCCTGGTTGTCGCGCACCTAAGAGCTTATGTAGTTCTAGGAATTTTTTTATTTGATTGTAGGTGATCTTGTATATGATTTTTAACAGAAATGGGACTGTTGTGATGGGACGGTAATTTGTGGGTATGAGTAGATCAAGGGTTTGCTTTTTTTAGCAGAGGCAGCACCCAGGATTGTTTCAAGTGGGTAGGGATAGTGCCAGATGCAAATGAAGCATTGTATGTTTGGATGCAACCGGGGAAAGATCTCTTGCAGCATCTTTAATGAGCTGGGATGGGCAGAGGTTGCCCTGGCAGTTGCATGGCTTGAGTGAGAGGATAACCTTCTCTACCTCCAGAATGGAGGTTTTCGTGAACTTGAAGCGGGCTATTGAGTCATGTTCCTTCAAAGGGGGGTCAGGAGTGTAATTGTTGGGCTGAGGTAGGTGATTGAGTGTGGATTTTTTGTCTATTTTATTTTGAAGTGTAGTCTTCCAAGGCTTTCTTACTCACTATATCTAGTAGACCAGGACTCTGCAACCTGCGACTCTCCAGATGTTTTGGACTCTGACTCTTATATGCTCTCACCATTGACTATGCTGGCTCAGACAAATAGGAGCTGTGGCACAAAACGTCTGGGAAACTAAAGGTTCTAGATACATGCTCCTGATTTTTTTATTGAAATGTCCCACAAGTGATCTTAGTGCCGGCATATAAGGCGTTACAATAGTCAAGATGGGTTAGGACTAATGCTCTGGCCAGAGTCAAGCAGCTGTTCGGCATGAGGAATCGTCTGCAGGCGCTGATGTAAGTAGTGGGTGATGTGGCATTGATTTGTTTATTGAGGGTGAGTGAGGAGTCTAAATAGAAACCTAGTGCTTTTACCTTGTTAGTAACTTTAATGGTCTTCCTTCCTTCCTTCCTTCCTTCCTTCCTTCCTTCCTTCCTTCCTTCCTTCCTTCCTTCCTTCCTTCCTTCCTTCCTTCCTTCCTTCCTTCCTTCCTTCCTTCCTTCCTTCCTTCCTTCCTTCCTTCCTTCCTTCCTTCCTTCCTTCCTTCCTTCCTTCCTTCCTTCCTTCCTTCCTTCCTTCCTTCCTTCCTTCCTTGATAATGCTGACACCTGTCATTTACAGCACTGTGAAGCCAAGTGCAACAGTCTACTTGCTTATCAGCATCCAGTGATCGGTTGATCTTTTCTATGTACAGAAAAGGTTCACACATCTATCAGTGGTAAGGGACCACTCTCTCCTCCTCTATCCAACTCTGCAAGCCTCCTCGTAGTCTCCGCTCTTCCTTCCCGACTACTCTTGTGGCCCATCGCCCTCCCTGTGCTTCCGCTCCTTCTCTCTACTTGCTCCACTTGCATGGAATTCTCTTCCCCGAGACATCCGAGAAACAGTCCACACGCATTTGTTCAAAACCAAACTAAAAGCCTACCTCCTCGCCTTTGAGTTACCCACTTAACCTACCTCTCATCTGCCTCCTAGCTAACATTTTTCTCTCGCCTCTGTCCATCACTTTCTCTTTCTCCATTCTGGCACTTCGCCCATCATGGTCACGTCCCGAGCACAGCTGCCAGTCCCACCCACCTGCACTCATTTCCAATGTTGGTTGTCCTGAATATGCGTATGTCCACGTATGTAATGTTCCCGGTGACTGTTCCATTTACTCCCCTCCACATCCTGGTCAGAATGTCCCTCAAACCCACGCCATCATAAGAAGCTCGCTGCTTCCCGTCAACTCCGATTTCTTCTCTGTTGTACGTTCTTTTGTGATCAGAGGAGCACTTGTTCCTCCTGTATATAAATACATTAATTAATACATTCATTTATGAATCTAAGACACCCACGCGCAATCAATATTGTATCAGTAGAAAAGAGTTACTTGAGAAAAGTTGTCGAGAGTTTTGTAAAGTTTTCCAGGCAGCAAAGCGTGTGCTGGCTCCCAATGTCTCTATGCGTGTGATGCATGGAGCTGGGGCCCCTGGCTGAGGTGTTCCGAGGGAAGGGCCCTAGGTGACGGCGGGTAGGGTGCAGGGCAGCTGGAATGGGTAGGGAGGGCAGAGGAGGGATGGAGCGCCCGAGAGGGAGGCCGGCAAGATGGGCTTCCAAGGAAAGTAATTACAGCGTATGATGAAAAGGCAGCCCTGGGTGTGGAGGAGCGGGTCTGAGGCTTTGTGTCGCGGGCGGTAATGGGCGAGGGCGCGGGGCGCCTGCAGAAGGCATCTGTCGAAACACGACCAGTTTCCACCCCTTTTCCCCGGTAAGTGCTCAGATTCCAGCTCCCATGTGTAATGCTGACGTCTTTCTAATCGGAGGGTGATTAATCTAAGCTCCCCACACGGCACCCTCCTGACCTCCCCCCAAATAAAGGCCGCCAGATCTCTCCTAATGCGCCTTGATCCCCAAAAGATTTATGGACCGGTCCCGGTTCCCAGTGTCTGTGCCAGAGACAGCGATGATCGTGGAAACACAAATATCAGGGGTTGGGGGGGGGAGAGAAAACAAGGGGATGGAGCAGCGAGGGAGGGGAAGTGTGCAAGGAGGGAGGGCGCAGATTGCGCCACGCTCTGCGTGCGGCGGCGCACCTCCCTGCCTCGCACTCACTCGGCAAAAGCAATGGACGGCTCCCCCTGCTGAGCACACGTGCTGGCGATTCTGCTTTCAAGCCCTTCCTTTCGCGTAAAGATAAAAGTTTACCGTCCATGGGATTTCCCTTAGAAAAATACGACTCATCGCAGCGTTCTTTGCGCTCCTGCTTGCACGTGGCGATGTCCTAGCAACGTGCCAAAAAGTACCTGGGTGGGCGTTAAGGGGGCTTTCTGTAGGCATGCCACCCTGAATCTACACGTACATCAATGCATGAATGAATGACTCGCATGGCACAGCTCTGTGAAGTTTTATACTGGACCAAATCACCACCACAGTAGTATTAGAGTGCCTAGGCTTAGGCCAGGCCCCCCACCCCCCACCCAGGGCACCATTAGCCCTCCATCATGCCAGCTCGGGGGAGTCTTTCAAGGGCTCCCCCGAGCTGGCATGGTGGGAGGAGGCACAGTAGGCACCCTATTAAATTAAATGCACCCCGCTCTGGTGCTGGCGCCATTTCTGTTGGCACCGGTCTTTCCAGCGCGTGAGCGGGGCGCATTTATTAACAACAGGGAGCGTTGGGCCTCCTCGGTGAGGTGAAGCTGTGCCGCTCTGAGCACAGTGAGCAAGGGGGGGTCTACGTCTGGATGATCCTAAAAAACCTAGGATGACTAAACCCAAGTCTCTCAAACAATCACAAAATAGTCCATAGGCACCCCTGACTGTTAAGGGACTTAGCTTTAGTCACCCTAAGTTTCCCAGGGTCATCCAGATGTTGACCTCTTGCTCACTATGCTCAGAGAAGCACAGCTCCACCTCACTGATGAGGCCCAACAAGGCTGAAACACGTGTATGGGGTTGCTTTTGGTACTCTTGTTCAGAGAGGAATTGCCATAGCATTTCGGTGCTGGACGGCCCATGTGGGCGGGACAAAGACTGATATGCAAATGCATATTTCCCATATGTGAAAGGTACAGTGAGCAAAAGTGTGGCTGCGGACTCTAAAGTGGGAAAAAAAACACAGAATAGGTGATCATGCCATGTTCGTTCTCCCAGAGGGGCGCCAACCGACCGCTGACCCATATACCCATTCACCATCAGCACTAGTGCAGGGAAATCTCCAAGCAGCCAAATCTCTGTTGGTTCTTGGTCCCATGAAATTTCACCCGCGATTTACCTGGAACAGGTTGAGGTTTATGTAGGGGTCATACTTGGCGCCCAACAAAAGAGGGCAGGTTCCTGGCTTCCCTGGAGTGCCCCATATCAGGGAAGTGGAGAATGTTCATTCTTTATTTTTTTGTCATTGCTCTGCTGCTGGAAATGGAAAGGTTCAACAATTGTCGGGATGCTGTCTGGGGGTGAGGGGAGGGTGGCCCTGGGACGGTGGATGGGGGAGAGGGCATAGCCTTGCCATAGGTGTGTGTAGGTGGCGAGACTGGCTCGTTCTCCCCAAAAGTGACACACCTAGAATGATCAGGCCCTACAGGATCCAATCTACAATGGAAACAATCGAGCCCTAGGGCTCCACATCCAGGCAATACGAACAGCACAGCAACACCAGCTGTCTGAATTCACAAGTACAAAACCACACGCCAGAGGTGTTATAGTCCATCAATGTATAATGGGGTCTAGAAACTCAATATATCACCCTGTGTGAATCAGTTGGCCGGAAAGTAGTAATGGAGCGGCTATAGTCGAAGCTTGCATTTTCAAGCCTTCCCAACTCTCTAACCCAGTGGTTTATGGAAAGAAGCCAGCAAAATATTATTTGTTTAAAATACCATTAAAGGCTTTTAATGAGCACGTGGGAAATCAGAATAAATGTCTTCTACCGTGAAAGATGTGATAGGATATGATATGGCATTTGTAACGCGCCTTTACACAAGTGTTTCAAGGAGTGATTTCATATGTGTTTTACTTGGTCTATTTCCATGTATTTGTCGAGCCAAAGAGTCCATCAGCACACTCTGGAGATAGACACACTCCATCAAATTACAAAAAAACATCAGCACTTGTAGAAACAATGTTTCGGCCCTGCACAGATAATTGATAAAACCATTACATATATGGCTTCATCAGGACAACATCTACTTACAACCTAACTGAATTACATAAAATACATATCATTGTCATAATTTGTCACTGTATTGGGGCACAAACCCATTATTTAATCACTGATAAAAACTAACCACCGGAGATACCGATTTCCAAGTTCCATCTTAATATCATCGCAATTATTTTGTGTCTCACTTTGTTTAGTGAATGCTGTTGTCCCTTCATTAGTCTACTTGGAATTGCTTCTTAACTCTCAACTCTCATTTTGCCTCACTTAGACCCACAACATATTGAGCTCATTCACTTGTGTTTAGGATTCTTGGGTTTTTCTCAGAGTGGCTCACGGGGCGCATTCACAGTCCAGCCTGCTATGACAGCTGTTTAGATCATCCTGCCTTTCACACATGGTTCTAGAGAGCTGGGTGCCTTTTGTGCTGATGCCTCACACAGGCTGGAAAGGCATTGGAGAAGTTAGTCAGTAACAAGCTGATGGTTAACTTAGGTTGCCTAGGGTGGGGGTGCGATGGCTTTACCCAGTTTCCAGTGGATGAAGTTCTCTCTCTCTCAGATCTTGAAATGGTGAAGAACAAAACTGCTCTTCATAATTAAACATGATGGCACTGCATGTATAGCTCATTAAGAATTCTTTGCCTGCAAGCCAGGCTTGTCCAGGACAGGAATGTTGCATTCTCTTGATACTGAGAGTTTCTCAATGCATAGGTTTCAGGTACATGACTCCTGCTCAGCTAGACACAGGGCTCCGGCCCACACCTTTAGGCGCCTAGGTGCTTCTCTGCTGGTTTCATAGTGATCTTGTGTATGGTTGACTGTCACCTTCTCCCCCTGGGCTTCACCAGCTACCAGGCCCTTCTCACATATGTTTAGAACTTGGGGTTCCAACATGAAGACAGACCATGCAACTTCTCCTAGGGGTGTGAGCAGGGAGCTGGATTTCCCAACTCTTGCAGACATGGGAGGACTCTGGGAAAATGAGAACAGTAAACGTGGCCTCTGAGATGCTGCAAGGACTGGGACATCCAGCTTTGAATTCGGGTCCAGAGTTTCAACCGCGTCATAGACAGAGTGCGGCATGAGAGGCCAGGCCGACCAGCATTTGCCCAGGACCCAACCTGCAATTCTGACCAAATCGCCACTCTGTGCAGAGCTGCTGTATGATCTGTGGATGTGGGTGCATGTTTGGTTATTTCAGCGTTGTCCAACTCCGGGCCTCGAGGAACGGAATCTGACGTTTTTTCAGGATATCCCTCATTAATATTCATGAGGAAAAATATGTAGAATCAGTGTATGGAAATTTTTCTCATGAATATTAATGAGGGGTATCCTATAAACCCGGCATGGAGTTGGCCCACGTGAACTGGACTTGGACAACCCAAGGTTAGTTCACGCTCAAAAAACACATCAGTCTTTTTTTGATTTTGGACAACTGTAGATGTTCTGCAAGAAAACAAGCTGCATGGCAATGTCAAAGAATGATTACTAGTGTGTGTCTTTAACACACAGGTTCTTCTTGGGTGTGTCTAATTCATGAAAGTAAATCTAAAGTTGTCCTATTCTAGGTGTGAAATAATTAACAGCTTGGTTTTTAGGCTCACGTCATATTGCATGTTGGTACTCTTGTATTTCTAAACTGTACTAGAATGCAGAAAGGACATGTGCTACCAATGGCTCCAGGTGCGTGCCTCGCAAGCCACTTCTCCTGCATCCCTGTATGTGCAAACCCCGCTGCTTTTCCCGCAGGCCCTCTCTCCTCCCTCTGCATCCATGTTACCCGTTGTCCTCCCCTCCTCCTGTTCGAAATTCATTCGCTTATGTATTGTTGATTTGCAAGTCAAACCCATCCATTTGGTGTTTCTATCTGGGGCCAGATTATGGAAATTTTGCACCGGTACAAGTGCAAAGTTTGCACGGTATTAGCACTAGGGCAACATTTGCCCTATTTTTAAAAACATTGGGACACATTAGAAAACGATTACACCTCGACAAGTGCAGTTTGACAGGGTATAAGCACCAGGGCAAAAATTGCCCTCCAGCGAAAAAGATACATCTTCACTGCATTATTGTAAGAGGGCAAAGTTTGCCCTAGCGCTAATACGGAATGGTACTAGCACTAGGAGAAACTTTGCCCTGGTAAAAAATAAAAAGCATTAAAAATGTATCTTTTTTGCACAGTGGCAATTTTTATAGCATTTCCATGAAAGTACACATTTCTCAAGACCGGTTGCAGTACAGAGGGAATGTAGCATATTGACCCATAAACAAATCAGCTAAGCTTGGAGTATATCTAGTTCCCATCTCAAAACCTACTTTTTGTTGGTAATAAGGTCCATTAAAGATAAAGTAATTGTGGGGTAACGTAAACGTCAGCATTTTACATGTAGCTAAAAGGGTATTGATTTATCTTTCAACCAGACCTTTTTTTTCAAATGCAAATCATGGTAGACTGAAGTGTTTAATCCCTTTACATCATAGGTTTCCAATCAATAGAAATGTTCTTATTTAACCATGTATATCTCGATAAGAATCTCAATAGAATCTCTTGTGTAAGAATCAAGCTAGTAGTACACATGATCTCTCAATTGAGTATCTACATACTTTGAAATGGGTTCAGTCATCCATCCCGTCCCACTAATTATTGGTCACAGGTCAGGAATCTTAATATGATTTTTGTGAATTTTGGGTAGAATATGAATGGTGGTCATTCTTCCACTACTATTTTTCAAAAGTACCTCCTCATTCTTTTTGAGAAGTCCTGAATCAAACCATTTGTCAATTAATTCTACAACCTCACCAGAATGTAGGCTATTGTGATAAACATAGGCAACAACCCACGGTTTTGAAGTGAATTTCTGCTCCATCACACTATGGAATTGATGTAACGTGCTTTATACTTGGAATCTTAAGGTTGGATTTGTAGTGGTATGGCGTGAGTGTTTATTCTTCTGAGTTTTATGGTTGAATTTGTAGTGGTATACAGTGACTGTTTTTACTTTATTTTATTCCCACTATTTGTATACGTCAATATTTCATGAGATCGACCATTACCGGTATTTTGGGGCAGCCGGTCTAGTCATTTCATACTGTGGCATGCCATTTATTTTACTGCCCATCTATAATAAAGCAAGCATGTTAAGCGTTATTATATGTCTAGACTGGGATTTTGGGGAAGCCAGTCTAGCCATTTCTTACTGTGGCATGACATTTTTCTATGGGCATCTTTGATAAAGCAAGCATGTTAAGTGTTATTACCTGGCTGGACTGGCATTTTGGTAAAGTCAGTTTTTCTATTTAATATTGTGACATGGAATTTTTTACTGGCCATCTATAATAAATAGGTTGTGAAAGTCTTGATACTAATGGACAAATAAAAGTAATTAAAATAACCTATCGTCGATGGTTAAGCACATACAAAAGATCATGTGAAGTTGTCCTGTGGAAAAAATGTGCATTATTAGCTTTTCAGAAAAATTCTACTGAAATCTGGCAGGTTATACGGCGCTCAAAGACTATGAACTGTGTAATGGAATTAGAGTGGAAAACATACATACAGGCAACTCTGGGTACACTTCATAGATCAGAAGAAAAGGTTCCCTTCCCTGAGTGCCCTTGGGTATGTCTGGCTACAGTAAACGACATATATAACATCATCCTTCGGCTAAATAATTCTCGAGCAGCCGGGCCGTACGCAGTATGTAATAATTTAATAATTGTTTCTCTTTTTTAATGAAATTGGTCGGAGAGGGTCTATTTCACCTACGTGTAAGAGTAGCAATATTTTGCCTGTTTATAAAAAGGGAGCGTGGAATGATCCAGCAAACTACCGTCTTTTGGCGATGTTGGACATCCCGGCAAATGTTTTTGAGCGTGTCCGTTTGGCAGAACTTAATGAGTGTATATGCATAAAACAGATTCGGCCACCTAACCAGACTGGATTTATAAGCGTCGACAGTCAAATATGTATTCCCCACATATAGACTTTAGCGCAGCTTTTGATTCAGTGAACAGAAATAAACTCTGGATAAAACTTAATAACTGGAACATACCACCTGGGCTGTTAAAAATGTTGATGCTATTGTATTCAGAAACTAATATGCAAATCCGCTTAGATGCTCAAAGAAAACTTTCTAAATCATTTCCCACCGATCCCAGCATGAAACAGGGCTGTATAGTTGCTGCTACATTATTTAATCTCTATCTGGCAGATCTATCTGACTATATGCCAAGTCCCACATGTTGTCCAGCAAAAGTAGAAGCATTTAGCTTCAACTGGTTGGCTTACGCCTATGATTTGCTTCTATCAGACCACACTCCATATGGTCTGCAAATATTAATGAAAGCGCTAGGAGAATTTGCCCAACAAAAAAAAAACTGAAGGTAAAAAAAGATATATGGGGCAGAAATTTGGGCACTTAAATATCTTCCTCAAATTCAAACACTAGAAGCATTGATACTCTGGAAATTGATGCGTCTTCCGCAAAGTGTTTCAATAGAATATATCCTGCTTGAATTTGATATTAAGAGTATCACTGCAGATGTTATCAATAGAATAACAATGACCTATGAAAAACTATCAATACTTGATAATAACACCATTGGTGTTCCATTTGTGGCTGTGTTTAAGGATCTTGAGAGTTCTATGAAGCTGGGATGTCTGGGTAATATGATGAGCGTTCACAAAATATGGAGGGACAAATATGCTAAAAGGAGACTAAGAAAGTCAGTTTGGAAACGAACATCATGAATTTGGCAACTCTAAAGAGTATCAGTGTCTAGTTAGAGTATCGACTCTATCGAAAATCCCCACCGGCATATATTAAAGCCTTCACAGCTCCTAAAGTAATACGCCAGTACTTGCTAATGAAATTCAATTCTAGCATTACCTGGGACCAGAGAGGTACCGTTGTTGGAGTTACATGCGCTAATAGGTGGTGTAGACTCTGTGGCAAAATGGAATTAGAAACATTGAAACACATACTAATCAAATGTGAAAGTCTGCTAGATCTTAGAATGTTGCACTTAAAATGTTATGATAATCAGTTTGGTTATGCCTATATTTCGCAACGTTGGGACCAATTTATGGAAGGACAGGATATACATTTAATATATTTTTTTATATTGTTTTATTGGATTGGATATGAATATTTTAAAGCACCTGTCTGAAGGAGTGTCGTAAACAGAAATAGAATCCCAGTCTTAGCTGCTTAATTGTATAGAGATTCTTAATGTCCAGCACTGTTGCTTATAGGCTTATGTTTTATGTTGTAAAGATTGTATTGATGTTTTAACTTAATATTTTTACTTTTTGTTGTCGAAATCATGATAATAATTTTTAGCATATGCAATGTTTTTTTATTGTGAAATGTGTGAAATGTGTGATATGTTTGATATTGTAAATACAAAACCCATTGGTTCTAAGTATATTAAATAAATAAATAAAGCAAGAACATATCTGTTATTATGTGGCTAGACTGTCATTTTGGTGCAGCCAGGTTTGACATATTTCCATATTATGGCATGGCTTTCTTAATGGCAAAGTGAACAGGAGTATGTTGCTGCATGAAATTCTGGCATATATTGAGATAACCAGCCTGGAGCTGTTCTTATATGGCAATACTGGCATATGTTGGTGCAGCCAGCATGGAAATGTATGGGCACAGCAAGTGTGAACATATTTTTAGACTGGCATACACTGTGGGCAAAGACATCATGAAAATTCATTGGGAAATGATCTTATGCACCGTTTCTGACATTAAACTATTGCATTTATGGATTGGAGGTACCTTACAAAGCCAATTACATACTGTCTGGCTTTTTACCCAATTCTTCCACAGAAGGTGTGCTGTGTAATGCACCATTTTAACCCATTATTTAAAACATTTTCTTGGGGGGAAAGCAGCCCCGAACCTTCCTTGGTTGTTTTGGGCCTCCTCACTATGCTCGGTCACTCTGATATTTTTTTAAAGAAATATTTATGCCCTTCCAATTAGAAAAATTCACCAGCCACGGTTAAAATCATATTTTTTTCCCTATAAAAAAACACCATAGTAAAAGCTGTTCAAAACATGATTTTGTTTAAAAAAAATGTATTTGAGTGATTAAATCAACCTTTCAAATTTTTCACATATTACAAACATTCATGCATATTAACACTATTAATTACACAATATCCAATTTATATTTACATGATTACACTTTCATATCAACCTTCTCACAAAAATTTCACTGATATATACACTTTACAATAGTGGTGATTGTGTGAAATTAACTACCGATCCCAAAAAGAAAACAACAATCAGTAAAATCTAAACCATAAATCTCTAAAACACACATGAAACAGTATTCAATCACTGACACCATTGTGCTTCTAATTTATCTCTATCAGGAATTATTGCTCGAACATATTGGGCTAGTGCAGTTTGTACGGCAGTTTGCCAGCTAGAGAATAGTTGGCTCCATATTTCGTCTTCAGTTTGATAGTGACTAAATGGGAACAATTTGTTCAAGTACTTTTTTTTGCATAATTGTCAAAGCTGGGCAACTAACCACTAAATGTGATAATGTTCCCATCTGAATTTGATTATTACAAAAACAACAACAATTTTCAAACATGATTGGAATCACATTTTTTTAAATATGAAGAATTTGGAAATTTTTCATGCAGGATCGGCTGCCTTGAAATTTTACAGTGGACGTGTTCAGATGTTTTCATGGAAGACCTCAAAAGTTATTGGGAAAAGTTATTTTCTGAAACTTCATAGAGAATTTGTCTTAACCTTAAATATGGCATGCATTAGCAGGATGCCATAATATGTGTATATGTATATATACATTTCTATATGTTTATGGGTGAGAAGTAGTATGGGATATAAGAGTATCAATACACACTGCAGCTTTTCAGGCTTATATAACGGACTGTCTCTTTGGTTCTGAGATTTCGCTTAAGCCTACTTGGGTTTACATTTGACCATGTTCCTTGTCTGCTTTATGTAGAGCACTAGCTTGAACATAGACATTGTAGCTTTTGTATCACAGTGCATTTCTATACCAATTAGTCCATAACCCCACTTTGGGAAAAGATGATGGTTCAGCATTATTTAACGGCTTCCGAAACATTAGTCTTGGGAGGATAGCTCAGGGGCAACATGCTCGCCTTGTAAGCAAGACCACACGGAGCAACACATGTTCAATATCCGGGTCCGCACTGAGAAACCTCTGGCTATTAAGCACGTTATCAATGACCTATCACATCATAACATTAAAAACAATCAGCAATGCTTGTATTCAGGGTTCACGGTTTAGAACTAGGCCTAGATTTTCAATAACTTTATTATTATTTAAGACTAATTCACTGAATAGTAAAATCATCACTCTTGCTTGTAAAAGTAACATTAAAAAATTAGTTAATTCTGAAATACGAGATAGCACGTGAAGTGTGGTGTGAATGTGGGGGAAGAAGGATTACTGAGGGGCAACACGTTTGTCTTGGAAGCACGACAACGCAGCGCAACAAAGTTTTGATCCCCATCCCACGTTTAGGAACCCCTTGTTGGTATTAGGCACGTTATAAACGAACAACTAAATAAATGAATAAATAAACATTCGTGCGAAACATTAGTCTCGGGAGGATAGCTTCGGGTCAACGTGCTCACCTTGGAAGCAAGACGACACAGAGCAGCACAGGTTTGATCCCTGGGTATTAAGCGTGTTATAAATAACCTATCATATCATAACATTAAAAACAGTCAGCAATGCTTTTAATCAGGGTCCACGGTTTAGAACTAGGTCTAGAGTTTCAATAACGTTATTATTATTTAAGACTAATTCATTGAATCCTATGCAACTGGGATTGATTCGCTTCTCTGGTGGATGCAAATGTTCCTTCCTCTTGTTATTCACCTTAGTGCACTTCCCTAGCTCCTGTCTAAACGTATTAATGGATGCATTCATTGGTAATCTGTTACACACCACATGGCAATGATTTGCTTCTGCGTACCTGGAGAGATGGGGCAGGGTTGATCAGTACAGAAGGGAGGCTGAGAAGGGGAAGAGGGTACAGCGATGAAACATTCACAGCTGATCAACATCACTTTCCTGGCACTCTCCCTTGGGATCAGTAAGCTATAAGGCTGGGTTACCCGGCTGGAGGCAGGACAATCCAAGTCTTTTGGTCTCTCATGGTGTCCACAGTCTGAAGAATTTCCTTAATGGCCACGGTCTCAAGCACTAAAATGTGTCATAAACCTGGTGAAATGTTTTTAGGCCCAGAATTGAGTGCACATTATGCTACACACGATGGAGTCTTGGTTGGAGAGAAGTCTTTTTCCATAACTTAGCCAGTCGATGAACTCAATGAGGCCATGAGAATTAAATAATTATAGGAACACTTTCCAGATCAATAGAAAATGTATTGGTGGAGAGAAAGGCTTTTTCCATAACCTAGTCAGTCTATGAACCCAACGGAGGTCATAAGAATTAAATAATTATAGGAACACTTTCCAGATCAATAGAAAATGTATTGTTCTTCTTAAATTCTGGAAGAAGTCCTTTCAATGTCCCACTGGTTTGTCCTGCCTTCAATCCAGGATTTGATTAAGTAATTTCTAGTGGAAGGGCAGGTACTCAGCTGCACTCTCTGATCCACCATATGCGTCTTTGGGATAAAATTAAACAGGATTCACATTTTCTGCAACAAGACAATAGTTAAACTGATTGTTTATAGACATATCTCCAATATACACCCATCCTGGTGACACTTGAATAAATAAAACATACCAATGGCTTCCTTTACCTGGAGTGAAAGTGTAATGATAATCCTCCGGGGTAAGAACAATTCCAACTTTCACATTAGCAATTTTAATGTTTCGTCATGAGATCTTCAATTTTGTTTCTGCAGGATGAAAAATAATAGTTCTCATTGTCTCTTATAAATGTGTAGATGCTGCTGCATTTTTGCAAGAGGCACAACCATGGTGAACAATTATCCTGGTAGCACATATATTTTAAGAGCCTTAGCCCTTAGCCTTCACCCACACAGACAAATTTATCTTCATTCCCCGTTGCATACCTCTCCTTATTTTATTGATAATGTGTTTCGGCATTAGTTTGATGGTACCTGAGTAAGACCATTTTTAAATTCACAATGAAAGGACTGCTGGTGGGCTTGCAGTCTGTATCAAAGCTACTCTGGATGCCAACATAGTAAAAGTAGAAGAAAAGTCACTAGACTTGCAAGTGTTATGGACACATTTAGACGTAATCCTAGTATCCTTTTAGTTCAAATTTCCAATAGACCATATCACAGTAATGGAAAGGTTACTATACGATTGATAGAAGAAGTGGTTAAAGAATAGAACATTCTCAATAACAGCAAGAGAGAATGTGTCCTTATGCTAACTAGAGATTTAACATCTAGTAAGAACCGCTCCCAACGTTGATTGGTTTAAAGGAGGAAGAAAATACATTTAGCAGTTTGCCTGAGACGAGTGCAACTATACTTAAGAGAGTACTCCAGCTGGGACAAGAGGTAGAAAAAGTACTATAATAATGGGATAGAGAGCATGCAATGGGAGGACAGATGGTGACATTCCTAAGAAAATGACCTTTGGGAATGCTGAGAGTTGCTCTCTTATTGACTATATTTCAATCAGTGTAAATGCTTGGTCGTATGTTGATAATTTTGAAACTATGCAGAGGGTGGAAAGTGATCACAATGCGGGAGTTACTTCTTTCGGCATTCAGAGAAAACATTTAGAATTTAAGGATTTATTTTCCCATAGGTATTCTTGGATAGTACCCTGTGAAAGTTTGTAAAAGAGAAATATCACCCCAAATATGTATCAAGTAGCACTCCTGTTTGTAGAAGAAACAGTGGGCAATCATATGTATGAGTTGGGCGAAATAACCAAAGTGCATAGTCTTCATACACCTATCACTAAGCCTAATATTCTCTCAAATCATGTAACAAGAGACACTAAAATATGGTTCGATAAAGAGTGCAGAAGAGATAAAAGATAGTTAGGTTGTGAACTACAGGTCACGCTTTTTGAAAACCAAGAACATTGATTGATAGCTTACTAGCTTTGAGCCATTTGCTTAAGAAATAGGAGTACAGTATTTAACTTGCTGCATTGAAAATCGAATCAGGGAAATACCACCATCCTAGTTTGAATGTGCCTTTGTTTGCTTGATTGAGATTGTGTGTAATCACGAGCATTTCGCATTGTTGAAGTCACGTGCATTTCGCATTTGTTGAAGTCGTGCCACATCATATAACATCACTTACTTGAACGCTCGAACGTTCGTATTTGTTTGCCTTGCTGCTGTGCATACGAACTTGCGCAGACTACTTCCTACTTTCTGACTACCAGTCAGCCTCTTGCAAACTACATATCCCAGCAGCCTTTGTGCTGAAATTGAAACGTCAGGCGCTTCAGCGCCGGCGCTTCTGGGACGGTGCCGGTCTACGCCGGTCCACGGCGGGCAACGGCCATCGGCCCTACACTCTGCCCAACTACATCCATACAGAACCAACAAAACGGGTAAGAAATGGGCTTCTCAAAACTCTTACAGCTGCTAACCGACGCAAATAAAATTGAAAACGAAAGACTGGTTAAATGTTTTCTTGACAACAGAGAGAAATCTCTGAGCCTCTCCTCTCCTGACAAAGACTTAGGCACAGACACTCTGCCTAATGATACACACTCTCAGACCATTTCCAGACATACGACCCATGCTAACACGAACTTAACACCCACCTGCCCTGGAAACAATATTTTGAAAATCGCACTACTAAACACCAGGTCACTCAACAAACACTCACAAGATGTGCATGACTACATAATCCATGACAATCTGGACATACTTTTCCTCACGGAAACTTGGTTGCAAGAACCAATAGGCCCAACCATCGATTGCGCCGTTCCCCACAATTATAACATCTACTATGAAAATAGGACATCAGGTAAAGGAGGTGGGGTAGCTATAATAGCTAAACAGACTTTGAAACTATTCCCTACTAAAATCCTTTGCCCAGGTTGCGAAGTTCTTCACCTAAAACTCACGCCCTCTAACAACCATTGTATCAACCTGATCGTTCTATACAGGCCCCCCTCTTTAACCTCAGACTTCAATGACGATTTATGCCACATTCTGAATAATCTCAAGGGAATTAACACCGGAACTATTCTCTTGGGCGATCTGAATAGATGGCGAGGTAACCCCTGCGATAAAGAGGCTATCAGCCTAGAAAACAACCTAACAAACATTAACTACCACATCGCCAATAAGGGATCCACTTGCATCTCGGGTAATCAACTTGACTGGATCATTACAAATAATGTTAAACTGACAGTGACCAATACTACTCCATGCATCTGGACAGACCACTTCAAAGTCGAAGCTACTTTCCCCCTCACGGTCAAAACCGATCACTTTGACAATTCCCCTAAACCAGTTCTAAGCAGAAACCTCAAGAAAATCACTCATGACATTCTTAAAGATGGCCTCACTCATGTCATGAATAACACTGCTGACAATGATTCCTGCCAAAGCATCATCCGCAAATTCAATAATCATTTCCGGGAGATTCTCGACAAATATGCGCCATTTAAAAATAAACAGGCTCGCCCCAACCCCAACCATCAGCAATGGTACACACCGGAATTGAGTACTTTTAAAATAGCTAAAAGGAAACTAGAAAGAACATGGAACAAAACCCCTTCAGAGGAAAATAAAGAAAACTGGAAAAAGTGTGACTTCTTATACAGAGCCAAACTGGTTGAAGTAAAAAAAGAATACTATAACACTCAAGTTACCAGCGCTTCCAACGCCACCGGAAAACTGTTCCAAATCCTTAAATCCTTCGAAAAACCACCCACTCTCTCTTCACCCTTTCAACCAACCCTGTCTGACTGCAAAGCAGTCCAACTGGCTTTTTCAAATAAAATCAAAAAGGCTAGAGACTCCATTATAAATCGCAAAATATCAGATCCGCCGCCACCCGTGCAACCTAAGATGACACATCCGGCTCTAGACATTCCTAAATTCACATTCTTGCCAGTTTCTATTGAAGACATGAATGACACCCTCTCTTCCATAAATTGCACTACCTGCGCCGAAAACATCATACCTCCCAAACTGATTCTTGATAATACTGAAATCTTCTCCCCTTTTCTCTGCCGTATGACAAATGCTTCCTTCAGGGACCGGAAGGTACCGACAGAAATCAAAACAGTCACAGTCACCCCCCTAGTCAAGAAACCAGGATTAGATCAACAAGACCCCGCCAACCTTAGACCCATTACTAATTGCAACTTTCTTCTGAAGGTCCTTGACAAAATAGCGACCAGGCAACTACAAGACTATGTAGATCAACACAGCTTGCTACACCCCCAACAATCGGGCTTTAGAAGTGCCCACAGCACTGAGTCAGCATTGCTGGACTTACAGACAGAAATGTTGAGCATCCTGGACAGAGGTAAAACAGGGCTGTTAATCCTCTTGGACCTCTCGGCGGCATTCGATTTGTTAGATCACGGAAAGCTCCGAGAGGCCCTAGGCGCAGCTGGTAACTGCTCCCATGATGCAATAGATTGGGTGTCTTCATTTCTAGAAGACAGGAACTCAAAAATCAATTGGGCAGGTCATTCCACCTCACCCAAACCTGTAGATTGCGGCGTCCCCCAGGGAGCCAGTTTCTCACCCTTGCTCTTCAACTTATATATCCGTTGCCTTTGTACTCTTTTATCTCAGCTCGGAATTTTTTTCACCAACTTCGCTGACGATACACAGCTCATTCTAGAGCTGAGCGGAGACCATCACGCAGATAACGAGAAGCTATCGGCTATTTACGACATCATCGAAAACTGGATGATTGCACACTGGATGTGTCTTAATGGCTCCAAAACGGAACTCATGACCTTCGGAAGCGCTAAAGCCTTAAACAATCTTGGCTCGGATTATTCTACATTCACTATAAAAGACTCTACCATTAAGGTATCTAATAAGGTTAAAACCCTAGGTATTTACTTACAATCCTCCCTAGGTGCAGAAGCCCAAACCGCTTATTTAAAGCGAAACTGTCAATATTACCAAAGGCTTCTATGTCAGATAAGACCTTTTCTTAATACCAAGAACAGCACCACGATAGGGAGAGCCACCATACTATCCCGCTTAGATTATGGGAACGCGTTAATGCTCGGCGCCAGCAACAACTGCCTGAAACAATGTCAGATTATCCAGAATAATGCTGTTAGGTCCATCACTAATAAATCCAAACGTGAACACATCACCAAGGACAGAAACGATCTTCATTGGTTGGCTGTAAAGGAACGGATCAAGTTTAAATCACTGATCCTAACCCACCGATGCCTATATGGTACGGCACCTGCATACCTTAAGAATAAATTCAGCTGGTATGAGCCGAGCCGTAGCTTGAGATCTGCAAAACAAGGATTGATCAATCCCAGCCCTCCAGGTAAAGCCACTGGTCTCGGCCGAGCTTTTCCGAACCTGGCAACTTTCCACTGGAACAAACTGCCTTGCAGCCTCAGATTGGAAAACAACCTCCAACGCTTTAGGAAACAATTGAAGACCTTTCTCTTCATATAATTAGACAACCTCCACACCGCTTCTAGTTGCCATCGTTCTGCTTCCTCCCTCTCTATGCTCTCTATGTGTTGTCCCGTTCTTCTTCGTCCTTGTGTCCTTATCGCGCCCTGATGCTTGCGAGCTTCGGCGCGTTACAAATAAATAAATAAATAAATAAATAAATATTCTGGTAGTTGTTAAAAGTAGCCATGTGAAGAACATTGAGAGGGTAAGAATAGCGAGAACCGGCTATTAAGGTCTTATAGGAAATATAAAGATACATTTTGAGAATCTAAGGTGGAAGCAAATTATTGCGATCAAACCTAAAGATACTAAAACCTTCTGCCGGATGGTTAATTGCTCATCTCTAGACTCTATGGCTAAGTCAGAAAGTGGAGCATTCATGGCAGTATGGTATAATCATTTTAGCGCCCTTTATCAGGTATCTGGAGGCAATGATATACCTTCTGACTGCAGATTTCAGGAACATGGTGTATTTGCTAGGAAAAAATGATTTTTAATTGGGGAAATAAGAAAGGCAATTCATTCTTAAAATAGTGGGTGGGCCACATTGTTTGGACAAGACTCCGATGGAATTATTTTAAAGGTATCCTTTTGTTTGGGCCCCCTATATTACTGTATTATTTAATGCATTAAACATACCTGGCAGGTACCCGATTCCTGGAGAATTGCAACAAGTATCTGTATTTTCAAAAAAGGGATAAAACTAACCCTGCTAATTATCGTGACTTTCACTAATACATTTCCATGGCCAAAACCGGTGAGAAAGTCATACTAGCCAGACAGAAAGAATGGGTGACAGGTATCAATATCTTCAACCCCTTGGCAGGCAGGTTTCCAAAAAGGGGTCAGCTGCACTGATCAGGCCTCTGAACTAATGCGTATTATCAACAAGTATGTTCCTGTAACTAAGTGCTGTGTCTATTTCCTCCTTTTTGATCTGAGGGCAGTGTTTGATAGTGTTCCTAGAATAAATCTTTGGGACAGTCTGACATTGCTCGGTATACCCATGGGGCTACCTCCTTCATCATAAACCTGAATAGGGAAAATAGGGTTTGCCCAACTGGGGGAAATTACTTATCATTTTATTGTTTCCAACGATGTCCACCAGGGGTGTATATTGGCCTCTACTGTATTTTCTCTGTCTATTGATGAATTAGCCAATGAAATTATCTAAAAAGAGACAGATGCCCCAAGCCTGAATGGTAGGAAAGTGACATACTGCTTTATACAAAATGAATCTGTATTCATTTCAAAATTGTCATCTGGGCCGGATAAAAAAGTTACCTTTGTTTTGTGACCGCTGTTTAAAAAAGGAGCAAAAAGTAAATATGCAAAAATATTAAATAATGGCATATCAACCAAAAAATAAAATTGTATAAAAAGTTGATCGTAACCCGACTGGATTAAACATTATGGAAGTGAAACATGCTGATACCTCGGGCAAAGATTGACCAATGTTGGGGAGTGGAGTGATCCGAAGGAGAAAAGAAGTCTACTACTTGCTAGATCAGGCCAAACAGTAGCCAGATTTGGAGCCAGATTGGTGAATAGGTAATTTAAGGCTATCATGTAAGTTTATAATAAACAGGCGGTAAATGGTGCTGTACATGGTGCTGAAGTATGGGGCCAATTATGAGTGGAAAATATCCTCCTAAAGAGAGTATTAGGACTCCCGAAACACTTCTCTGAGCATGTTAATACATGTAGAGTTGAAGCATATAAACATTGGCAAGAAGATCAGTATAAATCCATTGTTATATTGAATCCGTCTCTGGACTACTCCATCATTACCAGCATCTAAAGATGAATTGATGGCGATACTTAATATAGGGAGTTTAAGATCCTTTGCATGGGCTTAACGTTGTCCAGTCAATTGGTCGACAGCAAACTGGTCGACAGGACATTTGGTCGACACCATTTGGTCGAATGCCAAATGGTCGAATTTTTTTTTTTAAAATATATATATATGTGTTTTGTGGGTTTTCGTGTGTCGAAAAAAAAAAAAAAAGAAAAAAAGGGGGTTGGGGGGGGGGGGACCCCCCCCAAAAAAAAAATAAAGTGTAAAAAAAAAAAAAAATCGACCATTTGGCATTCGACCAAATGGTGTCGACCAATTGTCCTGTCGACCAAATGTTTTCGACCAATTGACTGAGAACCGGGCTTAACATGTGAGGATGAGAGTGATAAAACTGCGTTCTGGTATAGACCCGAGACTCTCACGAAACGAGCTATGTCCCAAGTTACGGATGGCCTTAGAGAATCTGCTGGTCGGAAGACCTAGAGAACGCATCTATGCGTACCAATGGCTGATTATACATATCTGTAAAATCGGAATGGGATGTAAAGACCAATTCAGATAGCATATTTCCAGTCTGCCATAGATCTATATATTTTAAATTTAGTATCTTACCCCTGCGGATCATAATAAATAGATAGGGTTTCAGGATTTCGTCGAATTGACTGTTCTGTCAATACATGTTGGTGACTATACGTGTTTTGTTTTTCTGCTTGGGGTATAGAAATATATACAAATGGAGCTTAAAGTCCATATCGTTAGCAGCAGTAGTGAGAAACATGGTCTTGGCAGAGAGAATTTGCAGATCAACTGATTATCCTATCAGTATACAGATGGGCGGGCATTATTTGGGATGGGCTTTGGTCGCGAGAATGAAAAAGTTACTATAAGGCACCTAATAGAGTGCTGATAACTTGGGGCACATAATACTGAAGATACTACATTCTCTTATGTGTTCTTTAGGTAATGGAATGCCCATATCATCATCTGGACTAGGCAACACTCAGAGCTGTAGGTTTTAATTTAGAATGAGCATTTTAATGGTATAATTTTATAAGGAAGGAACTTCCTATTGCACTGTAGGAAGATTTATGAGGGGGATTTGATTGGGGGCAGCATTATTCTGCCTAGCAGGCGGTTAGAGGAGATGCATTTACTCTTTATTTAGCATGTATATCTTACATAATTAAATTGGTTTCTTATGTCGCGCTTCAGGCCAGACTCCAGCCTCTAAACGCAAGAATGGGTTTCAAAACCGTGCTACTCTGGGCTTCATTGCTTTCAAGTCAAGTGTGCTGCCCCTGAGCTAGCCTCCCAGCCTGATCTGTACTGTCTATATATTATTTATTTATTTTTTATCTATAGCGTATTTTTAAGGCCCCCAATGTGTTTCCAGGTGCCACAAGACAAAAGAGGCGGGGGGGACAAGGAGATAAAAACAGTAATGGTCCTACTAGGCCTTGTGACATTCGGAACGTGCAAGTGCAGCAGAAGTGCAGGGGGCAGTGGGGAGACTAGTAGAGGAGGGGGAGGGAGAAGGGCCCAGGGTTAGGAAAGTGCCAGGGGGAGCCCAGAAGGGCATGTGCCAGGGTAGCACTGTCAGGTACGGCGAAGGGGGTGGATCGGACTCAGGAGGGATGCCAACCCTCCAGGCTAGTTAGGGAGTGGGCCTAGAAGGGCACTGCTGGATTGGGCAAGTGCTGAGGTAGACTGGGCGAGGGGATGGGGGAGCGAATTTGATCCTTGCAGCCACCGGGAGCCAGTGGAGAGATATTAGGGCTGGAGAGATGCAGTCCCTGGGCCAAGGATACTTCTCACAGTCTTATTCTGGATTAGTTAGAGGGGGTGAAGAGAGGAAAGCAGTAGATTAAGGAAGAGGCTGTTGCAATAGTCCAGCCTGCAGAGAACCAGTGCTCTGGAGACATTGATCTTCTCAGGGGAAGGTGAGGAAAGGGAGAATGCCTTTGAGGAGGTGGAGCTGAAAGTTGGCCTTCTTGGCAAGGTCTGTGATGTGAGGGGAAAAGGAGAGCGAGGAGTCAAAAAAGACATCAATTTTTTGTGCCTCGCAGGAAGGTGAGGGGAAGGTACCGAAGGAGGGCAGCCAGAGCGTGGGAGGGAAACAGGGAGAAGGCGTCCCAATGAGAAGGATCTCAGTCTTACTGGCATTAAGGCAGAGCTCATTAACTGTGCACCAAACGCGTGAATAGCAGTGAGGCAGTCAGGTATGAGAGAGGAAGTAGGGAGGTAGAGGAAGGAAGCTGGAAGGAGAGCTGTGTGTCATCGGCATAGCACTGTAAGTGAGGGAGAAGGTGGAGATCAAGTGGGCCAGAGGAGCAAGGTAGACATTGAAGAGCCACGGCGATAGGAAAGAGCCCTGAGGCCCACCACAGCTAGAGTGTGAGGTGGAGGAGAGGAAAGGGCCCAGTTATACCTGGGAAGGTCGGTTGGAAAGGAAGGAGGTCAACCAGGCCAGTGCCCGGTCTGTGATGCCAAGGGTATCACAGGGGCGATTTATGAGGGTGGCATGATTGACAGTGTCAAAGGCAGAGGAAAGATCAAGGAGGATGAGAATGGAGGAAGAGTTGGAATCAAGGCTTGAGACCAGGTCAATAATCAGTGTTCAGAAGAGCAGTTTTCATGTCTCTGGATTCTCTGAAGCCAGACTGGTGGCCGTGGAGACAGCCAACAGATTCAGTGTGGTGGATCAGTTGGGGGATGACCAACTTTTCCAGGGGTTTACCGGGGAAAGGGGTGATGGAGTAGGGCAATAGTTAGCCGGGCAGAAACGGTCAGCAGATGGGTTTTCTAGGAGTGGGTGAACAAGGGAGTGCTTGAAGGGGAGTGAGGAAGAGCCAGTGGCAAAGGAGTGGTTACAGAAGTCGGTCAAGGCAGGGGCAAGAGAGGAGATGTCGTCCTTGATAGTTCTGGAAGAACAGGGGAGCACCTGTTTGGAGGGGAGTTTCATAGAGCGGACAACTCTAGAGACCTCATCCAATGTAATGGGAGAGAAGGAGGAGAATAGGAAGGAGGGAGAGAGGGGGGCCTAGAGAGGCAAGAGAGGTGGGGAGGGCTGAGGAGGGAAGTAGCAGAGACTGAGGACAGGCTGTCATGGGTTTTGGTAGTGAAGTGGGAGGCCAGTGTGGTGCAGAGGCCCTTGGAGGGAAGAGTAGAGGTGGAAATTGAAGTAGGACTGGCAAGTTCTTTACAGATTAGGAAAAGTTCAGTTGTGTCATTCGGGGCCGCTGTTATAGATGACAACTCTAAGTAATGCACTTGTACTTTAACTGGTGTATGTATATTTCGAGCTATATGATGATAAGTGGGAGGAGGAATTATGTTATGCCATTCAATTTATCATGATTGTCTTGTTATATCTGATGTCATGTATTTTTGAAGGCTATTGTGGTGATTGCTGAAAAAAAGCAAATTAACTTAAATTAAATTAAATAACCAATGATTGTAGTAATTGTTGCTGGATGTTGGTCAGCTTATTGTATAGCTCAAGGAATGACTATGATCATCCACTAAGGGAAGTAGAACTGGAACAGACACCCAAAAGAGGAGACCATGATTATAAAGAATCAGTACCTGGCGAGGGACAATCAGATTGTTACAAACGATCTGATTGGCCGTCGCCGGGTCCCTATGGCGCCCGGCAAAGACTCAGTTGCCAATGTGCGCAGCACTGCGTCCCTCAGAGTTCCATCAATTTCTTTGTCAGGCCGCCATGGAAAAGGAGAAGGGAATACGTGTACATATTTACTGCAAAGTGATTGGCTGCTGCTGCAAGTGGAATTCCCAAAGGCCATATTTCTCAATACTTGGAATAGTTTCTGCCGGTGAACATGATTGGATGCGTTTTGTGCATCTAGGAAAAGAGGACGACATAGATCTGGCCTCCGGAGATGCTTGGAAATACTGTTGTTGCACCAGGGCCAATCCTTAGCACATCTCGTGTTTGCCTCATCTAGTAGTTTGACAATTGTTGAGTATAAACCCTGAGCCCATAGTTTATATGTTTATATCATAATATGTGGATTTATGAGAACATTGTCACTATTGTTGCCTAAATAGATTTTGGTTTTGGTAGACACATAACGTGCACGCATTGCATGAAGCGTAGTATTGCACCTTGATGGTTTTGCATTAAACTGAATGAATGGAAGGTCACACTTCCATCCAGTAGAGCCCTGAAAAGGAGCTGGAGACATTTTCTAACACACATCCAGGAGAGGAAACATGTAAATGGCTACAAAATGCAAGGGCAGAAGGCCATACTTGTTGGGGCAGAAATGGTGGTAAATGCATGTAATTGGTGATATGGGCTGCAGAGGTGAAGGCATTCTGTATATGATCTAAACCATGTTTTTTTCACAACTGTCGATTGCATTTTACATTTTTAGGTAAAAATGCATGTCTTTCCCATAAAGAATAGGCCTAGCTCAAAAAACATGCAAGCTGAAGAGCCACTCACCATCAAATACTTCTAACGTTTTACAACGGCAGTTAGCAACAACTCTAGCAAATGGACACCTGACAATGCAACTCTGACTTACAGGGAGAGAGAGAGGGCACGAGAGAGAGAAACAGAAGGATGGAGAGAGAGAACGAGCCAGAGGAAGTAAATGAGACCGAGCAAGACAGAGAAAGAGAGAGGCGGGGCAGAGAAAGATTGTGTAGAGCAAGAAAGAGAGCCAGAGATAAAGGACGATAACGTGAGAGAGAGTGAAAGAGAGACAGGCAGAGCGAGACATATATATATATATATATATATATATATATATATATTTTACATGGCCCAGGGCCTGCGGTAGCAGCTCTGTAGTTATGGTTAAGTTTGTCAACTCATAGAAAGGGCACTTTTTGGACGGCTTATCCTTTTGGTGCTGTTCAGCGAAGCCTCACCAAACTTTGCCAAAAAAGTATATTGCCAGTTTGAATGATTTTGTGATTTGATGCAGTTTTGTCCATGGGGAGAAAGGTATGGGGGAGGGGTGCCCAAAAATCATCTTGGTCCCAAAGCATGCTTTTGCAAATTTGGTGTAAATCAGTCCAGCATTTTTGGCTGTTTTTGTAAAGTTTTAAATGGGCAAAAAGTAGGTACAGAAAAATGAGTGATATCTGGGTCCCGTCCTCTGACTCATTTCCTGATTCAGAGTCTGCAAACGCCTCTGGACCAATCGGAGAGGAGCGTGACGTTCGTGGACATCATACGCACCCGCTGATTGGTCAATTAAAAATTTGAGGTGCGTCAAAACATTTTAAACGGACGCGATGTTGGATTTGCAAACTGCACCCATAGACTGCAGACACAGCTTTAAAAACATTAAAAACACAACATTGCCCATGTCAAACTAATGAGACAATCTCTGGGGAGGTGAGGGGTGATGAGTGGAGATGAGGATGAGGATGGAATCGGATATGTCCATAAAAAGTTAAAAAAATCAGGTGTTTTTTTTCTTCTCAGACTTTTGGGGACATCCATGCATATTTCTGCATTACAGGGTTGGTGAAAACCAGTTTTTGGATGGCTTATAACTTTGGCGCCACTCAGTGAAACTGCATACCTTTTTGGAGTTCTATTCTAGACCTGATTCTGAATGGTTCTGCAAGGTTTCGTGCTGTTTCATCAAGAGAGGGCAAAATTAGAGGGGGTTCCAACATATTTGAAAGGCTTATAAATGTGGTGCTGTTTGATTAATCTGCACAAAGGTTTGCAAAAAGATTCTAGACACAGATTTGAATGTTTTGGCAAAGTTTGGTGGGGTTCTGTCAAGAGGAGGCCAAACTAGAGGGCAGGTCTCAACATTTTTAGATAGCTTATAACTTTGTTGCTGTTTGACGAATCTGCACGTGTGTTTTCAGAAAGATAATAGACCCAACCTTGAATGTTTGTGCAAAGTTTCTGCAAAGTCTGAAATTTGTCAAATGGATGCTAAGTTATATGACATCTTTGATGTCATGGGTGTTAGTCTTAGCAGTGCACGGCGATCGCATGAGTTATGGTTGCTTAGCTTACAATAACTGGCAAATTTATGGGGTTTTTCAATTTTACTTGTAATGATAACATCCCTTTAACAAAGCTCCAATAAGCAAATCAGAGTACCAGGTCCATTGCCCAAGCACCAAAGTTATATCACAACATTTTGTACTTACATTTTGACACTTTAATAAAACAAAGCACAGATTTGCAAAATCATGCTTTGAGGTCCTTGCTTATGCTCCTAACAAATGTTTGTTGTAATCCTGTCCAGCACTTCAGGCTGTAGCCACAAGCAGAATTTCCCTTCCCATTCAAACCTATGCCGATTTTGAAAAGGGTTACCACACAGCCGGTCTCTGGCGGCCATGCCCACTTTAACCCTATTGCCGGTCCCTCCTGGTTATGGCCAGTAGCCAGATTATCCAGATCATGGCCTTTAATCTGCCCACTGACCATGGCCACAGGCTATACCTCAGTCACCAAAGTTATATCACTATTTATTGTACCTATATTATGACACTTTTCAAAAAATGAAACACAAACACATTTGCAAAACCACGCTTTCGAGTACTTGTCAATGCTCCTTGCACGAGTTTGCAGCAAGTCCGTCCATGTTTTATTTTTTGAAAAGTATCGAAACGTATATTTTTTCACTGAATTTCATAGCTTTTCATTAGTGCAATTTAACCATAATGTATATAATATCTATATATATCGGAGTGCAGGGGCAGCTAGTTCATTTTATTTCTACTATGGTGTTAGAAATAGAAAGTGACAGATGGCCAGGTCTTTTGTCCTTTTGTTGTTTGATCCTCCACTATGCAGTAAAATACATGTCTGTGCAGAGAACCAACATGGTAGAGAAAATGGAAGAAGTAGGAGGGAGGCAGCAGTAGGTGGGAAGTGACAGAGATCAGTAGGTGGTAGATGGAAGCTACCAGGAGGTGGTTGGAAACCCAGAGAGAGGACAAAGCACTAGCGTGTGGTAGCTGACCAGAGCAGGGCACAATTAGACCAAAGCTGATTGGTGGGATTAAGACTTCAATCAGGAGCATTAAATCCCCTGTAGGCGGGGAAATGAACATGTGACATGGAGATGAGGAAGACCAGGATCAGAGGAGGAGTACAGAGGTTGCGCAGAGAGAAGAAACCATGATTCAATGAAAGTGCGCGGGGGGAGGCACGAGGCCCTCTTCCGCTCCGCTGTGGAAACCGAGCAGGAAAACCCGGCTGGCTGTGTCTGTAAGTTGAAGAGAAGCCCCGGCTGCACCTGTGGGTCGTGGCAGAAGCACAGCCATATCTGCAGGGCCTGCAGGATGGAAGAGAAATGGCCACATCCCAACATCAACAGGAGACAAACTGCAGGACCTCTGCAGAGAGAACCTCAGAGACTGTGAGTGACGGCGAGGTGCCCCGAAATACTGCAATCTTTGTAGGGAGACCCTTGATCTGGTGGAACTGATGACAACAGACTGGTTGAGTTTGACCTGGAAGAGGAGTTTTCTGTGTTAAATGAAATCCATTTTTACATAAGAATGTGTCTGGACTCTTTGTGGACTCCACTCGGCCAATCGATATAAAGTGAAACAGAGGTAAGTCTGCACGCAGAGTGGGTGTACAAAAGACTCTATTTGTCTTTAAGTGGTTTAGCCAAAGACCCCCAACACGTCCACCCTCATCACAATCTCCAATTGTCACTTCTCCAAGATAAACAATCTCTCAGGGCTTGCTCTGATCACATTCCAGAACCCTCTCCCACATTCCACCTGGGAGCTGCATTGCAACACAAACCTATCGTGGGGTTTAGCTCATTTCTAGGCACTCCTGAGTTTTGATCAAAACAAGGGAGCTTGGCTATAAGGAGGTACAATGAGCTGCCCAAGATCACACGTTGTGGTCAAGTTGTCAAAGTGGGATTCTACCTGAGCACACGTTATTTGCTTCCTAGCTGCCATCAAGCACCGACAGGCTGTTTAATATGAAGACTCCATGATGATCACGGTTTATAGCCATATGCCAATGTGTAGCTCATTGAAGCACGTCAAGCGCCTCTAACAATCACAGTATATAGTACTTTCATAAGTATGCTGGCATTTAGGCTGACTCCGAGGGATGCAGATGGAGTAAAATGAGGTCACCGTAATGCAGGGGGTTGCCCTATTTTGATCACCATGTATTACCACACTTAATCTTAAGGATGCCAAGTTCAATTCATACAAGTTGGGGTATGAAAGTTGAACCACGGAGTCCAGGCGATTATGAATCCAATTTCTATAGTGGCAGTTAAGAAACTATTGTTCACAACACTCTTAGGAGGAAAGATGAATACGGAACCCTTTGTTTAACAATGTGAACATACATGTTTCATTCAAGAAATCCTTCCTTGCACAGGTATGCTGGGCAGAAATACATCAAGGTTTAGCAAATGCTTCTGGCAGTGCCAGTCTTAAGGAATCAGCAGAGTTCAGTCCGAGCACTGAAACGAAAAAACAAACAGCTATCCAGTGATTTTACCAAAAACATTTTTCGATGGATTTTTAACCAAAGAAAATCCATTGAAAAATGCAGATTTAAAAAATGTATATATATGGGGCGTGGGTATGGGGTTACAATAGGTGGGGAGGGCGTAGGGGTAGGAAAATGGGGTTCTTGGAGGGGGGACCCCACAAATAAAAAAACATATTCTGTGATTTTTCCGATGGATTTCCTTTGGTAAAAAATCCACCGGAACTGTTTTTTGGGGTAAAATCACAGGTAACCCAAAAAGCCATGAAACATTTCAGTATGCTTGTTATCTTTTCTAAAACCGCCTATCTTGTATTTTTTTTTAACTTCCTCCGTATTTGCACTAACACTTAAATAAACCCTGTTCCACCCTGGTGTATTTCCTTTTCAATTCTTACTCCCCAATTTTGATCTGGTAACCTAATTACATTTTTCAGTTGTAAGGGAGATTTTTCTCCTTTTTCATTTTTATTTGTTAGTTTTTTAACATGATCAGTCTGGTGCATGCCTATTGTACACTTCCCAAACACCTCTATGAGAAAAGGCAAGGGAACAGATAGCACCAATAAGGGCTCCTGTCTGCTTTGCATACAATCAAAGAGCATGTTGGGAACATAAAAAGGACCTTAGCGTTTTATATGTAGAAGCATCAATGATTATGGGGAACACAAGAGAGGGAAACAGAGAAAGCAGAAATAGGTAGGTGACCTACAATGGAATAAGTTTTCAATCAACAATACACCTGTCTTAAAATGGCATAATACAGAAAAATCAATTTCCGGTACTGTACGACAGTTTCTTTTGTAACATTTAGAAAATGTGAGTGATTGATTGAGTCTTATTGGAAGTTTGAGACTTCTGATGGGAAGTTGAACACATGCTGTATTCCATAAAATCTTCAAGCAATCTCAGAAAACTCCAAAAAGTGGATTTTGCACAGCATGATATTTTGCAATACTGGGAATAAAATAAAAGTTGTCATTTGATTTATCGGAAGAGATATTCATACATCCTGCAACAAGGCGTACTAGACAGTTGAGGGAACATGTATTAAAGGTATAGATGTTTGCTGAGACTTTATTGAATAATGCAGTAATTAATTGATGTGCGTTGCTCTGATGTCAACCTAACCTTCAGTAGCAGAACAAGTATTGACTCGTTTAATAGGACAACCTCCTCCGGCCTCCAGCAGGAGTTGATCGAGTAGTGGGGCGGGGCGAGAGAGGATATCAGACAGGTCAAAGAAGTTGCCTTTGCAGGTCTCGGGAGTGCAGGCGCCTTCGGGGAGGAAATCGTTCACAGCACGATCGATCGATCAAAAAGAAACGGAAGAAAAACTCAGAGGGGAGGTAATCGTTCACAGCACGATCGATCGATCAAAAAGAAACTGAAGGAAAACTCCGAACCTCACAAAAGCGACACATGTTGCAGTGATTGGATGGCGCGGCACACTCATTCAGGGACATCCTGGGTGCTCAGGGCAGGGGCAAGTCCACATTTATTTTTAAAGGACCGTTGATAGCGATGTCAAGGGATAACACACTTGCTGGAGTCTCATCAACTGGGTGCTCCTTTTGGAGCCCTAACAATCACGCACGCGGTTTGATTCTTGACCGTGACGAGTTTTCTGAATTTGTTAAAATATCCCCAGCCCTTTTCTAGTTCGTTCCTCATGAGGGCTATTGTGCATTCTGCATTTTTCAGTTCTATTCCTAAGTATGTAATACTTTGTAGAGTTGGAAACAATTGCGTGTTTACTTATTTTATAACCTTCAGTTGAGCTCATGATCCAATAAGCCGTGATGTGAATGGAAGGCGTGAAAGCCTTGAGTAAGTCTTTAACACCTTTTAATGCCAAGGCTCATTTTCAATTATTTGTATGTTGGAAAGGAAGGGCGGAACACAACTTGTGTTTCCGCCACTCCCTTTCTCTCAGTCACTCCCTTCCTCTCCGCCATACAAATGCTCCATCATCTGCACCAGTATGGATTTCCCTGCCGGTGCAAATGCTGGATATCGCTATGGGGAGCGCCTGCGTTATGCAACGCATAGGGATCCATTGTACAAGCATGGCAAGGAGCGTGTACAATTACAATTAAACCCTCCCGCCATAATTGTATTTATGAACACTGCTTCCCATGCTCACATGTCGGGGAGGGTTTAATTGTATTTGTGAGCGCCGTTTGCCATGCAACCATAGCAAGCAGCGCTTACAATGAGAAGTAAACGCTGACGGCATGCCAGCATTTACTCGCTTTGCACTGTGGAGTGCAAAAGTGTGGGGCAGAAGGAAGCGTACATGCTTGTACGTCGCCTTTTGCTCTTTACATTTGCACCCTGCAGCACAAATGATGAAAATTTGGCGGCGGGTATCTGCTTGCGTTACAGGAACTCGAACATGAGCCCCATTCGGCTGCATTCGGCCCGATCAGCTTATCCTATACGCCATCCCATGCCCTTTCTCTCTGTCCCTGGTTGTTATTTTGTTTATGTGCGATGGGCGACACTCATCACCGTAATGCAATCCACCTTGGATCTGGCACCTGCCGCCATGTGCATTTGAATTGCCATCTGCATTTGAATTGTAAACCTATAGCATGGAAGGTAAACTACTCACACACATATTTTAGCAGAATAATAATAACATGAGCTCAGCGAGGGTATTTATTACATGAGCACAGCCAAACACTTCAAAGCTGAAAATACCACATTTTTAGAGCTGCATTCCGCCATATATAGATGTGGTGAGGTGGATTAGGGTGGTAATAAATGTGGGGGGATTTGGCGGGGTCTGCATGGGGTTAAAGAGAAACAAGAAGTTGACATTTTCAGCTGCGCAGTGTTTGATTGGCAGTGATCACATTGATCCCTCAGCGAGTCAAGTGACCCCTTGGAAGATCTTGGCGCCAGGCATGGTCACAATTTGGAATCCCTGCATGGCCAGATCATTGCTTCGCCTTCCGAGGTTGATATATTGAGTGCCATTGCATTTGGGAATGATAACACCTATTATTACACAGGATCTGAGATACTAGACATTTCTACGAGAATGATACACTCCTTCTAGATTTTTTCGTCAGATTTTAAATGTGAGGATTTTACACACAATGGGCCTCATTATGACATCGCCGGTAGACATGCCTGTAATACAGTCATGGCTGCCGCCAGTCTCATTTTTTTTCCGGCGCTCACGAATGGGCAATTACCGGTTCATTACGGTCCTGCTGGACCCGGTAATTGCCCATTTGCGGGTGCTGGAAAAAAGATGCTCCCCATTCGGCCCTTTAGGGGCGAATGGGAATGGGGAGGTCGGATGCACCGGACATGCTGTGCTCACGGGTGCCGCTCGGCTGGCGGGCAGAATGGCACCCGCGAGCACAACTTGTAGTTTGCCGGTCCAGGAACTATGGTACCGGCAAGCTTACCGGTACTGTAGTTCCCGGACCGGCAAACTTGTAATGAGGCCTAATGCCTTTGATTTAAGCAATTCTTTCTGCCCCAAACTAATGCATCATGGGAACTCCGATCCTCATTGAAATGAAATTATATGAAATGATATTTTATTTATATCGCGCTCATACACAAGTGTTTCAGAGCACGACCAGGCAAAGGGAGGGGAACAGGGGAGAACCAAAAACTACTATCTTACTAGCTCCAGTGACAGTAAGAGTGCGCAAGTGCATAGGAAAGGGGGGAAGTGCATGGAAGGGGGGAGAAGTAGAAGGGGTGAGAAGTGGAAAGTGAGGAACAGAGGAGAGAACAGAATAAATAATAATAGGTAAACTAAATAAACAAATAAAGGCGATAAACAGTGGTAGTGCTGCCAGCAAGTGGCAAAGTGCTAGGTTAGTCAGATAGGGTGTATCCGATAAGTGCAGAAGAAAAGTGGGTGGGGGACTGTATGGGTACAGATACAGACCCCAGGGCAAGGGGTGGCCAGGAGGCAGTGCAGGAGGGACGCAGGGTGAGCAGGTACCTGGGCCGGAAGACCAGATGGTGGCCAGGTGCATGGTTACGAGACAGAAAGCATTGTAGAACTTGAGCAGGTGTCTTATAAAGTACCAGGAAATATGCATCCTGTTTTTTTTTTAACTTTCTTTTTGCATGTTACAGTGTTCCATACAAACAGGTACATCAAGTAATCCGATCTTTATCAGTACATCGTGCAACAGTTAATCCCTGCAGGGTCAAACAGCAGCCGGTACCAGGGCATGCCATTAACTACACCACACACAGTTCAATGTATCGGCAGATGTATACGTTACAAGCCTAACATTGCCGACACTGAAAATACACATCCATGGCACCACTTCTGTGGAACTGGTGACAGGGCACCACTCAAGACGTACCTATTGGCTTGGTCCCTAATGGCAGGTGACTACTTAGCCCAGCATTCAAACCATCTTTTGAAGGTCAGCTGTCAGATAAAGGGGCAGCGCACTAAATTGGGGGTGGGGGCTTAACTTCTAGGGTGTGCTAATACCACGTTGGTTCTGTTATTACATCGACAGTCTTTTTTTCAATGTTTTTTTCTCCAAAATTGTTTTAACGAAAAAACTCATCGAATGTTTTGTAAAATTATTTTCCGGTGGTTCCCTCAACATTCCCCCCTCTTCTATCATCTACCCCTTATATGCCCTTTCCCACCCCCCCATATTTTTCAATGAGATTTTTCATTTAAAAAATCAAAATCAAACCCATCGAATAAATGACAGTCGATGTAACAACGTCGTACCAATACCATTCAGGTGCGATCTGAGAGGGGCTAGTATTCCTTTGGCCGAGCTGCAGGGTTGACTAGCTCTCTGTGTGTATCTTCTTGCTAATTGCACCACATAAGATCTCTGAGCCAGTCGTCCACTGCAGGGATTTGCTGTGACCGCCACCCCATCGTTATACGTCGCTTAGCAATTAGCAGAGCTATGCCTAGAAATCTGCGGCGTCGCTTGAGTGTATCACGAGTGAGGCCTAGCCGGAACATCTCAGGGCTAAGCGTACCTCCCAATCAGTGATTTCAGTAAGAGTACTCTCGATTCTCTTCCAATAAACGGCCACATTAGGGCAGCGCCATGCCATATTATATTAAGGAAGTCTGCATTTTACGTTTTGCATTGCAGGCATATGCCCAGTGAAGTCGGATCATATTTTTAAAAATCTTTACAGGTGCAATGTGAAACTGATGCATGAATTTAAAATCATTTGTGTTTGTAGTTCATGGAGACTTTTCTGATTTCGGCGCAGGCATAGCTCCAGTCCTCACCCCTGATGACGTGTCCCTAATCGCTTTCCCATTTCACCCTAACTTTCACCGATGTACCTTTCTGCCAGCCCTGAACCATAGAGCACAGTTTTTATATCATGTGTTTGTGAGGAGCAGTAGCATGTCAGATGTCTGTTGAAGTTGCAGAAGCGGGTCCAGCAAGGCGTTTAATTCCTCTCTGATCCTGTGGTGGTACATTTGCAGCTTAAGGGCCCGATTCATGGAATTTCTTGCACGGTTCTTTGTACTGCTGAAAAGTGACTTTGCACTGCCGACACAAACCCTGATTCACTGAACTGTGCAAAGTGTATTTCTGCAGTGCACACTCAGTACGTTTGGCCAGCATGTTATAGAGCCCTTAATCGTATCCAGAAAGCATGTCATATATGTCTGCAAGCCAGCTTTAAAGGCCACTTCCTGCAGGGATTCTGGCTTAAAACTCCATGTTCTGTGAATTTCTTGCGTCGGTGCGAGAGGACAATTCCAAGGTAACTGGTGAGTTGTCTGAGAGCGTGCGTGGTAGGATGTGTCATGGTTTCACCCATAGTCCCAGCTGGCCAGAAAGTAGCCACCTGTCAATGCGGGAGTAAGAGTCGTGGACCGTGGAGTAGGATGTGTATTCGCGCTGTGTCTCATGTGCCCTCCTCCATGTATCCTGTAACACATGTTTATCATTGAGGGCATTTAGTGCCCCCGCTGGACAGCTCAGCGGTCGGACTCTGTCTGTGGATCTATCTAGCATGAGATGCGTGACTGTGTTTAGGTCACCAGCAAGGATCAAAGCATGATGAAGGAATTCCTGCAGCTTAACGGGGATCATATTAAAGAACCTGGGGCCGTCTGTGTTAGGAGCATATACATTAGCCAATACGAGACGATAGCCTGCCATACAGCCCACAAAGAGAGGTCCAGGACAGCTTTGTGTTGTTTGAAGCCCAGCAGTTTCTGTATGAGTATTATGGTCCCCCAGGAATAGGTGGGATATGAGGAGTACCATTTCAAGTGTGGTTTAGATCGCCAGAAAGTCTCGTAGCCAGTTTGTGTGAGATGGGTCTCTTGTGGCATGACGAGGGAGAATCGGTGTCGCCTCAGGTAGGCGACTACTTAACGCTGCTTCATGGCATTTTTCACCCCCATAACATTCCATGTTCAGAGCGTTAGATTAGCCCTATTGGACATCTCATTGGGAGTCGTATGGGCAAAACCTATTGTTCGTGCGTCTCTCCCAAGAGTTCCATATTAAATGTCGCATTGTGCATTGATGTGCGCTCCCGTCTCGTGATAAACCTTCCAGTAACACTTATATAATTCCCAGCCCCAAGGTCCTCTATTCCACAACCATCCGGTGCCAGAGTTTGATGTCAAAGGGAGCCCTGCGTCCCTGGGGGTGAACTGGGTGCATTGGCTGGAGACATTGGAAATGTTTTATGAGGGAGCAGCGATAGGGGAGGATGCAAGCAGAAAGAACCTCCTGCTATTTTATGCTGGAAGCGATGTCCACAAGCTATATAAGGCGTTACTCCAAGAAGCTGGAACATACCCAGAAGCGAAGCAGGCGCGGATAGACTACTTTGCATCTATGGTGAACATTGACTTTGAACGCTTCCAGTTCAGGCAGGCAACTAAAGGCTCTGACGAGTCGCTTTACTCTTACTACACTAGGCTTCGCCTGCTGGTGGCCACATGCACCTTCATAGATGAAGATGGTGAGCTCTGAGGTCAAATTATTGCACCCTGCTGTTCAAACAAACTACGCACTCAAATACTTAAAGAGCCAGGGATGCCTCAAGCAAGAATGCTGGAGCTTGAAGGAGCACATGAGCTGGCCACCGCCAGGTCGGCAATGATGGAGGAAGCCATCAAGGGGCTGAAGGTGGGTGAAGCACTCGCCATCCGCACCCAGACCACGAAAGGAGGGGCAGGCAGAGCAGCGTCCCCAAAATCAGGCATAGACGAAGCTTCCCCTCGACCGTGTGAATACTGCGGCGGGGTAATGCCACATGTTGGAGGGTGTCCGGCGATGGGTCGGCAGTGCGGGATATTCCACAAGACTGGGCACTTCGCCACCCACTGCAAGACACCGTGGCCAATCATAGCAACAGCCAAGGGCACAGAACCTGTGGAAGAATAGGCCGGCCGATCTGGCTGCCAATGTCGCCCCCATTCAAGAGGCCAATGCAGCAGAGCCCGAGGGCGAGGGTTTAGAGGGTGAGATGTCAGCCTATAGGAGGAGGAAGATGAAGATGAGATTCTCCTGGCAGTAGGCCAACCCGGCGAGCAACACTAGACGGACGGCGCAGAGGTGGGATAAGAAGCAAGGTCAGGGCGCAGCTGCACAAGAATGCAATCAGCCAGGGATCACGGACAGTAGAGGTCCGGGTCAGCACCACCTGGCGTGTTAATAAAGTTAAAAGTTGTTATTGTTGTGGTTATTACCATCGGCATGGGATGTTGTAACCAAGGATTTCACCTGACAGCCCACACTTGTAAGTTTATGGTCACATGGGCCACCATGTGACCAAGTTAATAAAAGGTGGTGCACACAAACTGTTGAGTCAGATCTCAACATCACCACAAGTAGCTCATTGATACACACACTGCATAAACAGATCAAAGTTCCTACCATGAGCCTGAGACATACGCCAGCACATGATAAGGTTGCAGCTCTTATTCATCTCACCTGGGCCAGTACCAGCATAATATTATCTCACAATGACCCATAAAGATCTCCTAATCACTCGCACAAGCAGCTTATGTCACCTCCCCGCCTGAACTCAAGTGGTATCACTAACGAATAAGGGTCTGTTATTCTCCTAAACAGGTTCACAGTGATCTTAAAATCCAGCAAATACGGGCAACTGTCTGGATCGGGGCATGGAGAAAACCTGGTACATTTCTTCATCTGCAGATTATATTTATTATTTTTAATTGCGCCTAATACCATACCTGAGGTCGTTTTCTAAGCGCGGATCCAGGATTCGAACCTCTATTGCACTGCGTGGTCTTGCTTCTAAGAGCGGTGCGTTGCCCCTGTGGTATCGTCCGTTCCTGGATATAGGTGACCCTTCCCAGTAGCCACCCGGCTGCCCCTGTGGTAAAGGTAGAGGCATGTCAAGTGCTCCTTTGGCAGGACGCCTTTTTGGGGGCAGCATACCAGCACTTACCGAACTCCAGGCCATGGACAAGGCCAGGCTTCTGGGAACAAAGGACAATCAGCCGAGCATTAAGTATTTTGGCTGTGACCGCAGAAGCTAGGAGAGTTGTGATACGCTGTCCCCCAGCACAGACAGGAAACACTACACCTAAAAGGAAAGAAAACAATACATAGAGTGGGAGGATAGCTCAGGGGCAACGCGTTTGTCTTGGAAGCAAGACAACGCATAGAATCCCGGTCTCACGCTTAGAAACTGGTCCTATACAAGAACAATTATAATTATAGAAGCAGAGTTCTTTGAATGGCCTACTTAAACTTAGACTATCTGCCATAACCAAGCCTAGCTCAAGGCCACAAGCTCCACAGATGCCACAGATCAGGTTTGCCACGATAATTACAACATGGTGCTCTGTCCGTCAACTCCCCAGGCCGCCACATCAAATCTGAAAGCCACAATCCCACCATGACCCCACTGTGCCCCTTACTAGACCCAACACTGTCATTCTGAGAGGGAGGGATACACCTCAGTCCCTGCTTGTCTTTCTCTCCTTCTCTGAGCCTCTTGGCTTGGCTGATTCGGGTTCTGAACTCCTGAATCTCTTCCTCGCCTTTCGTCAGCTGCAACCCCCCCCCCACTTAAACGTAGTCCCACCACAACACCTTCCAATTGAGGAGCTTTCTGTCTCCTTTTATAAAGGCGCTGACTCCAGGATAGGGGCAATGTGAGCTCTGATTTGTGTGTCGGTTTCCTTCATGCCTTTCTGATTCATGATTGACCTTTGACCTCTAGCGAAACATTGTATATTGAATGCACATATGTCGAATATTTTCTATTGAAAACTTTTATAGTGAATGCACTTTTTTTGGGGGAGGGGGCACCCCGCTAAACCCCCGTTTCCAGCCACTAAAAACCCACCTGACCGTTTCCCAAAAATATTTATCCCTTTACCGCACCCCTAAATGCATTCACTATAAAGGATTTCAATGTAAGAAATTTGATATCAACACTGTATACTCCACCTCATGTGTGTGGACACCCCACCCTAATCCCATGCATGTTCTCAATCCTCTAGTTTGGCCCCTGTACAGGCCCATCAGTGTTAGTGTCAGGCAGGAGGGACCTGGCTCCCGAATTCACATTTCCCCAAATCAGTGAATTTGTTATTCAGTAAAATGTGATTACCAGTCAGTTCTGACATGTACAGGTGTGAGATCCTCGAACACTTCAGATGCCAGGCCTGATACAGTACATCCACACCTTTCACTAGAGCACATGTGTTATGTGCCTATCATAAAATGGTGTGGTTGATACAAACACTGGATGCATAGTAGACACATATGTTTCCACCTCAGTGAAACAGTGCCATGTATAGTGCTCCAGTGCAACTTCAACAAGGGGCTGAATGAAGAAACTTTACAACTTGTCCCTGATTGAAAGAGTTCTGCGGTCTCTGCAGGGAAAGTATCCCCTTGATGACAGACTCTGGAATGGATTTGTGGGACTGGACCTGTAGTCGTCCGTGTGCTTTCTTACCTTGTGTTTATCAGAGAACGGGCTACTCATTTATTGTTGACTTGTTTATGTACAAAATGTGTAAATAGAAAATAAAAAATAAATAAAAAACAACAACAATAGGAGAAATGGAAATCATATATGACATGCAAATAGATATAGTACCAACCTTTGTGCCAGAAGACATACATCCACCAGTTTCAAGTCTTGGACCTGGAGATATAACCCACACCATTGTTGCTTTGTTAGGGAATATAATACAATAAGAATGACCAGAAAAAAGGTCAATTCAGAATGGCCATAATAAGTCAGGTTGCTGGCACCACATACCAGGCTGCTTCCAAAGTGCACCTGAGTTTTGGCAAAACAGTCCATGGGGTAGTCAATAATATCAGTGTGTTCTTGAAAGATTCCAGGATGTGCTAATAAAATAATGTGCAATGCACCCACCTGCCAGTGGGGACCCTCAAATATGCTGCGGTACCTCCAAACATGGCAGAGTTAATAATCCCAATGTGCATGTATGACCTGATATTTCACCTCAACACCTAGGCCATCACGTCGCCCAGCGCGCCCCCTGACTGGCTAGACGACGCCCGCCCCTCTCCTCCACGACGCCTGTTACAACTGTATCCCCTCCTCTGTGCCCCTCTGCATCCTACCCCGCTCTGTATACCTGTTCAGTTGTTACCTCTGAAAAGCGCTCCATTATGCATCTGTACTGTTGTATACCTCTGTAAAGAGCTCCGTTGCTTCTCGGAGCCAGGTCCGCGCTCAATAAATACAATAATATTAATAATATTTTCAAAATTGCAAAGTGGGTTTCAACGGTTCACTTTAATCCTATAATGCCACGCTAGCTCCAAAGCACGGGATGCAAAGCAACACAGGTTCAAATCCAGGGTCTGCGCTTAGAAACCTCTGTTGCGTTATAAAAAAAAAACAACAGTTACAATTAATAGTACAATATTCATTTTGCCCCAGTAAAGGACTTATGCTGGTTTTTAAACTGCACTTAGCCAATTGCAAAACTGCCTCAGAACATTATCTTAACGCGTTACAATGCCACACCATTGCCCTAGAAAATGGGCATAGCCCTTTTAACTCCCCCCAGCTCCCCCGCCCCCGAAACTGGCAGTACCAAGTTCCCAGGTTGCTTTCCAGTATTGCCACACCTGAACACATTATCATACTGTTATCCCAAATCATCCAGAACACGGTCACACCAATTTCACGTCATTATTAGAACATGTTCTTGTCAGTTTAAGCAGCGCCATACTAGTGTTTTCAAACTGAGTGCATTGCCATTCTAGGCTGCACATTTCCCGCAGAAAAAAGCTCTCACCAGTTTCACCTTCACCCCAGCACATGTTCATGTCAGTTTCAACAGTGGCATGCCAGTTTTGCCTCAGTGAAGCACAAAGATTCTCTATTGTATATATGCCCCCTGAACATGGCTTTCCTGTAGCATTTCTAACCCCAGGACTACAATGGCAGCTTTTTTATATTGCCCACACACACATGCCTCTTTGCAGTTTCATATTGCCAGCCGATCATTGCCATGCCAGTTTCACTCTGCCACCAAAACATTGTCCCATGCCAGCTTCACATTGGCCTCCAGGAATATGCCCATGGTTGTCTCAGCTGTCTGGTTCACATTGGGAAGGCTTCTTAGCCTCAGGACACCCTCTGCTGAGTTGTCTCAATGGTGTATGGCGTATGCACCCACCCCTCAATGACCTCACTGCAGGGGGCACGCATCTAGTGACACGCTAAGAAGTCAATTGGGGATCAAGAAGGCAGAGAATTAACCAATACATATTGAGTTCCTGGGCTGTACCAGGTACACAGGATCTCTAGAGTGAGCTATGTGGCCAGCGTGAAGCAGGGGCCCTTAACAAGGGCTGCAGAAATGTTGGCGGCCAGTTGTGCACACCAACCCAGAAAGAACAAATATCGGCACCTGGGCATGCTGCTCGGTTCTGTTTTCCAAATGTGTTCACCATGCAAAGGAAAGCTCTCTCTGGACCATCACCCAGGGAAACAAATGAAGGAGGTCTAAAACAACAGTCCCCTTTCTGCTTCCATGGGGGCGTGTCCAGTGAGCAATGAATGAGTAACGGCTGGAGATCTGGAGATGTGGGATGAGGAAGCCATGAGAAAGCGTGGGATATGGGCACTCACTGGCAGAGGCTTCCGCCTGGCCTCGGGGCTAAACAGATCTACGCAGGATCACTCGGATCTCGAATATGTGGACTCTTTGCCTGGACTGTGTTTTGTATTGTCTGGGGCACCATTTCTTGGTCCTTAACAATGCTCGGTGTAACCCTGGTGATACCAACAGCATCTGCACCATGAAACATAGGGAGCTGGTGGTGGAGGTGCACTCCGGTTAGTGTCAACAAATTCTAGTGATGTAATCATGTGATTCTGATGCACTGTCAATTCTATTCAAGGTGCTCCCTGTTCGTAAAGTGCCACCTTTACTGGACTAATGATGCAACTGGAAGGTTCACCGTATAGAAGAACGGGGAACAAACTGGGGCACAGCAATAAGCAAAAAAACAAATGTTTTTCCAAACCTATTAAATCAAATCAATTCAATTTTACAAGTTCATGTGAGTAAGAAATAAAGTACCAATCATTTCCTTATTTTACATCAGTGTTTTTTCCAATAGTGATGAACACATATGTTTCAGAAAAGTATAAAATAATGACACTTGCTTAAAGAAAATTTCTATTCAATACAGAAGTATAAGTCACAAAAAAACTCTGTTTCATATACAATAATTATTCACAATTTTTCATTGATAAATGTCCCAATAACTTGATAGATGACAGTCACTATTCACACGTGGCTATCTTGGGGATATTGTATCATATCTCTAACTACCCGTTTCGGGCGCTTCTCGCCCTTCTTCAGGTTTGAGGATTGGGTTATTTAGGTCTTGTTTCCTGAAAAAAGATCGAATATATATTCTAAATTAGTCTTCATTCTACCTGACTAGAAGTTATGCTCTTAGGTAGTGTGCGCTCTCAACTACTAACCTTTAGATTGGTCCTTGATCCAATAAGGAAAGCCTCTCTGAGACAGACTCGTGATGGTCGTTGTAAAACATGTGCAACGGGTCCCCCTGTACGTCGTCCAAATTCTGAAAGGTAACTGCATGGCAAGTGTCAGTCAAAGGCAACTCTTACGCCGATCACCCTGTGTTCTGTGTTCAGGTCGCGATGGTAAAATGCTTGCTGTCTCCAGCGCTCGTGGATTAAAACCGGTTAATGCTGTCCTAAGAATCATGAATAGATGTGTAAGTATAATGCAAGCCTATTCAGTGTGGCCATTTACGTAGCTGATATTCGAAATTCTGAAATAGTGCCTATCTGAGTGCGGGCTTCGTGTTGATCTCTGCTATAGCTTCAAGGTTATCCCGGCGACGTGTGACATCTTGTCAGCGCTGCGTCTATTAGAGACTGTTCCGAAGTGGCTACAATGTTGGAGTGTGAACCCTGTGAATAGAATACGTAATCAATGGATGCTGGAGTGAACTGAGTATCTCACATTCTGTAGCGCTAGAATGGCGGGGATCTCCTTACCTTCGTAGCGGGTTTGCTGAGGGAATTCTGCCGTACTCCGCTGCAGCGTTCTCTGTACTGTGGGAACGTTGCTAAGCTGAAACATACCCTGGAAGAGGGCAACATTGAAGAGTGTTGGATGAAAAGTATCAAATTAATCATAACCACTGGCTCTGCTCTAGGCAACCTCCCCCACACCCTCCAAAACATCATTTCTTAGGCTGTGGTGACGTTACAGAAGTGTACAAAACATACTCAAACCTGGCTTACTTCCACTCTGAAAAGGGCACGGCTGTCCCAAACTGGTAGCTCACATGTCTTCTGCACGAGACCATGAGAGACCCCAGATGCATAGCGACCTCAATGGACGCCATGAGTGAGGTCTAGCTTGACACTGTAGGTACAGCAAGCTCTGGACCCACCTCTGGCCATAGCCACGCCACTTCTGAGGACTTTAATGAAATCAAACAACGATGAATACGGTTTTGAATCAATCGTAACAATGGTCGTTGCTCTGGGCAACCCTCAAAACCATTGTTTTTCAGACTGATGCCCATCTTCCAAGGGGAGAACCATATACAGACCCACCTTAGCTCCAGCCATGAAGGGGCAGCCCAGCCCCAATCTCAAGGCCACCTCCCTTCTGCACAAGATCACAAGGAGACCCAGACCTGATTCATGATTCAGCCTCATTGGACATCATCCATGAGGTGTAGCTTGGGACAGTTTGCACAGCAAGCTCGGCACCCACATCCTGGCATACCTGTTCCGCACATGATGACTTATGCAATAACGAAGAGGCATGGCAGAGAGAAGGTGGCCAGCCATTGTGTGGGTGGGGGACCCACCCATAGCGTGCCACCTACTCTCCCCACCCAGATTCTAGCTGCACATTCAGACAGCTCCCAGGCTCTCTTCCAATGGCAAATAACATCTAAGCTGTTTGTTAGTGCTCGATATAGCTTTGAACATTTTACCTGTGACATGCTATCAGGAGATCATGGTATTCTAGCCAAACCGCCCATGCAGGAACGAGCATGCAGAGGCCTCCATGGGAGAGGCACCTGTACGCCAACGCAAACACACATAGAGGGAACGGGAAGGTCTATGCAAAGGAAGGCACGCACAAGCACACAGCGTGCAGATATGTGCACATATGAGGAATTAGACATGCAACGATGCAGTAGACACATGGGCCCACACAGGGTGTACAGAGGAGCACACAAAGGGAGACCTACAGAGACAGCACACTAGCAAGAAACTACAAAGAGAGCAAAGGCCCACAAATGCAAAACACAAACATGTGCACACACACATACACACACACACACACACACATGCATGCAGACCAGGGGTCAAGTCCTAAAAAGTGCGGGGACTCATTTAAATACCAATCGAATGTGGCGTCACCAGAAATGAGCATATCAAGGTACCGTCTGAAAAAAGTGGGGGGACTCCTGAAAAAAGTGGGGGACTCTGTCCACTCGCGTGTACCCTCGACTTGAGGCCTGATGCAGACACACACCCCACTATCTAGGGACATAGAAAAGGAACAAAGACAGGCAGTATGTGTAGCGTTGCTTGTCCAATCTCCCATTGGCAGCATACGGGTGGGTGAAATTGATGAATTTTGCTCTGCATAAGAATTCGAGAATGTGGTCAAAATTTGCCTGCTTTATCATCTTGCCTGTCGAGAACAATGGGGGAGTTCTAGACATGGATAATATTTATTTTGCCTCATTCGCTTTGGATGTTTGAACATGTCGCCCTGGTAGATGTGCCTGTAATGTTCTATCCGCGGTCATAGGCGATATTCACACCCTAAGACAAAGCGTGTCAAAAGTTATTTTTCCCAAACGCAGTGATATCTGGGTAAGATCCACCCCACAGACAAAGCATCATTTAAGGAAAGTGGTGTCACCCAATTCGTTCTGCAGGTGGTCATTTTGCACATCCCTAATAGTGACACCATTCATTACAGCACTTTGAGATGTTAAGGGATAAAGCTAGGGTGACCAGACGTACCGGTTTTCCCGGGACAGTCCCGGGAAATTGCCCTCCGTCCTGCGGTCCCAGGAGTTTTTTAATTTTATAAACCCCGTCCCGGGTTTGCAAAGGTGGGTGGCTACGGTCCCGGTATATGCCGGGACCCGATTTAGAAATGCTTTTCACGCCCCCATTTCCTCCCCCTTCCTTTCCCAGGCCGCTCTCCTCCAATGAGAGGAGTGTACCTGTGAGTACACCTCCACCCCATCCCCTGCAACAGGGCATCAACATAGAAGTAGGACTACAGTTGTATTTGTATTTACTTTAGTCCTACTTCTATGTCTACGGTCTGTCCCATTTTTTTATTTTTTTATTATCTGGTATCCCTAGATTAAGCTCAATGTGAACAACTAGTTATTATTATTATAAGTGCAGGCACTTGGCATAGGGGAGCACATCTGCTGAAGACCCATTGCTAAGCAGCTGTCTCTGCACCCCATTAGAATTTCCACCTGGGTCTTAAATTCCCCAGAAAGGGAAACCATCTTTCTGCCACGACATGGCTCCCGGCTGCTGAATGCACGGCCTGCAGCTATGGTCCGTTGCTTCTCGAAGCCTGGCCCGTGCTCAATAACTACCATAGTAACAATAATACCAATGGTCTGCCGTGGATCACGCCTACCTCCACTGTAGTGCCACCTGCTGGGGTGCCTCCTAACTCCTGCATCACCCACCACCTCACAGCTACTTGCACACCTCCATATCACTAGGGGTCCAAGAGATAAAGGTTTGAACTCGCGGGAGTAGAGCTGTGCAGCGTTTCCAATACAGGCTACCGGTCTGGGCCCTCAGGCTGCGAACCCCTGATCCATGATTCATGGAATTTAGAAAAAAAATCACAACCCTCCTCCACAAGCAGAAACGTCTTCACACCTTGGAAAATTCTGTTCTGCCCAAACCCACCATGCACAGTATCCCTCCTGAAGACCAAACTCTGCGGCCTGACACCCCACTTGGTGCACGTACATGTCCCCCACTAAATGTAAAGGTTCCCTATTTTCATCTCCCTTCAGTGACGTGTTGGGAATACATGCTGCTGTGTGCCCCGGCGGTAGCTATCAACCGATTCCTTTTTTTGTTATAAAGTTTTATTTTGTTCAGATCCAAGTTGCAGCAAAATCTATCAATATGACGAACGAAAATCATTATACAGTAGCAACATTTATTTATTTATTTGTTTTGCATTTTTAAAGCGCTCACACAGCCCGCGGGCATCGAGGCGCTGTTACAGGAGTTCGTTTTTTTTTTTTTTTTAGTTGCATAATTCTTTTTTTGTTAATCTTAGTTGCGTATTTATAACAAACACCCAGAGGTTTCTAAGCGCAGACCCAGGGATCGAACCAGTGTTGCTTTGTGTCGTCTTGCTTCCAACGGCGCACGTTGCCGTTAAGCTATCCTCCTGGGACATACAAACATATTTCAAATAGCCATGTAAATCCATGAATAATTATAAACAATTTTCTCAGAACCGTTACAAAATACAAAAACTATAAAGATTTAACAGGTTCCATGTCATTTCCTTGAAATAACACTGTGTGGTAATTTACTTAGGGAAAATAACTTTGAAATTGTACTTCAAATTTGTATTTTATTTCTGGCGGCGGTACTCCCAACCCCACTTCTCTCTACCCCAACACCCCTGCTCCAAACCGCTCCACATCCTTCTTCTGCCCTTTAACCCACAAATATATACATTCAAAGTAAACATTTAGTGTTATTTCCACGAAGTTAATTACCACAAAGAAAGGTACTTTGTGGAAACAGCAGGAGACCATTTAGCATAATAGCAAACGCCTTTCAGATTAGGTAAAGGACAAACTAAAGTCACATTTAGACATAAAGATCAATACAGCACCTTGTAATTCTAAAAGCAATACAACATATAGGATATAAGGAAAGAAGATGACAACAGCAAAAACAGTGGGGTGGAAGAAAGCAATAATCATTCGGTGTATATATGAATACAATATATACAACAATTAGCTGGATTTGTTTTGAAAGGTCATGACTGTTATTCAGGCTGTACTTTAAACTGGTTGAGGCTAAATCTCATTCAAATAGTTTGAAAAGAGAGGCCATTTTTCCTCCAGTTTAACCGAGAAAGAAGGAGACTGGCATTGCATTTCCCCATTCTTTGAATATTACAGGTGATGTTTTTTACCATCCTTGAATGGAAACCTTACAAGGTATTAAACGCATTGCAGTAAGAATGAACACATCAAAGATAACAAAGGATGACTTCATTTCCCCTGCATTAATAGCAAGGCTTCCCAACGACACACTGGTTAGAGTTAAGGGAATGGATATTTTGAATATATGTCGAAGACCTAATCTATTCCTGTAATCCCAACTGGTGTGCATCGGCCCAGTGTTTCCGATTTCTGTAATCTCAACTGGTCTGCATCGGTCCGGTGCTTCTAATTCCTGTAATCCCAACTGGTGTGCATCGCTCTGGTGCTTTCGATGCCTGTAATCCACTGGCATGCATCGGCCCTGTGCTTCCGATTCCTGTAATCCCAACTGGTGTGCATCGCTCCGGTGCTTTCGATGCCTGTAATCCACTGGCATGCATCGGCCCTGTGCTTCCGATTCCTGTAATCCCAACTGGTGTGCATCGGCCCGGTGCTTCCGATTCCTGTAATCGCACCTGGTGTGCATTGGCCCGGTGCTTCCGATTCCTGTAATTTCAACTGGTGTGCATCGATCTGGTGGCATGCATTGGTTCGGTGCTTCCGATTCCTGTAATCCCAACTGGTGTGCATTGGCCCGGTGCTTCCGATTCCTGTAATCCCAACTGGTGTGTATCGGTCCGGTGCTTCCGATACCTGTAATCCCAACCGGTGCTTCCGATTCCTGTAATCCCAACTGGTGTGCATCGGTCTGGTGCTTCCGATTCCTGTAATCCCAACTGGTGTGCATCGGCCCGGTGCTTCCGATTCCTGTAATCCCAACTGGTGTGCATCGGCCCGCTGCTTCCGATTCCTGTAATCCCAACTGGTGTGCATTCGGCCGCCCAGTGCAGCATCGGCCCAGTGCTTCCGATTCCTGTAATTGCAACTGGTGTGCATCGGCCCGGTGCTTCCGATTCCTATAATCCCAACTGGTGTGCATCGGCCCGGTGCTTCCGATTCCTATAATCCCAACTGGTGTGCATTGGCCCAGTGCTTCAGCCGATTCCTGTAATCCCAACTGGTGTGCATCAGCCCGTTGCTTCCGATTCCTGTAATCCCAACTGGTGTGCATTGGCCCAGTGCTTCCGATTCCTATAATCCCAACCGGTGTGCATTGGCCCAGTGCTTCCGATTCCTGTAATCCCAACTGGTGTGCATTGGCCCGGTGCTTCTGATTCCTGTAATCCCAACTGGTGTGCATTCGGCCGCCCAGTGCGGCATCGGCCCAGTGCTTCCGATTCCTGTAATCGCAACTGGTGTTCATCGGCCCGGTGCTTCCGATTCCTATAATCCCAACCGGTGTGCATTGGCCCAGTGCTTCCGATTCCTGTAATCCCAACTGGTGTGCATTGGCCCAGTGCTTCCGATTCCTATAATCCCAACTGGTGTGCATTGGCCCAGTTTCCGATTCCTGTAATCCCAACTAGTGTGCATCGGTCCGATGCTTCCAAATATAGGTTAATGGCCAATAAATACCCATATAAAAATTAGTAATATAAAAAGTCTTCATTTAGCAAAATTTGCAGAGCCACATACACATGGGCATGTTGGTGGTGCAGAGGCATGTTGACATACATGTCAAAACAGCCGGGTAGGTCTTTGCAGAGCTGTACCTGGGGCAGTATGGAGGGATTCACCCCAGAATTAGGCATCCCGCTCGGTCCCTGGCAGCTCTTTCTGTGCATGTAGGAAGAGTGGCGTTTGCAAGCCTGGCATTGTAAAGGCGCCATGTTTCTGCTCCTACCAAGGCTCAAGTGCTTTGCTGGAGCCTTGATGTGTGTTTACTTGCATCGTTGCATGCGTGTGTCGGTTTGTGTTTATGTATGTTTGTGCATGCCTGTGTTGCCTGATACTGTGCCTGATCTTCTTTGTTTGTGAGCGTGTGAATGATTGTTTGTCAGTGTGTTTGTGTGTATTTTGGAAGAAGGTCTGTGTGTGCTCTTGTGTAAGTCTGAGCATGCCTCTTGTTTTACAGAGCATGAGTGTACGCAGATGCAAGTGTGAAAGTCCTTTTTTGTGAGTTTGCTGTTGTTTATTTGCATATGTGCTTGCTTTCATGTGTTGGTGCATGCATGAATGCTTTCTGTGTTTGTGTGTGCATGGGATCATGTGTGTTTGTGTCTCTGTGTGCTTGTGCGTACACCTTTGTGCACATTTGCACGAATGTATATTTGCTTTGATAAGAGAACCTTATGTGTGCACGCATTTTTTGTGTGTGTCAATGTTTTTTTGTGCGTTTGTATTTGTGTAGGCCTGCATGTGCCTCTGTTTGTGCGATTATGGGCGTACACATGTGCTTTGTGTGTTAGTGCATATTTGTGTAGTTGTATGCGCGTGTCTGTTTTGCATGTTTGCATGTGTCTGCTTTGCATGTTTGCATGTGCCTGTTCTCTTGCAACACCAGCCGGTCTTGATTAAGGCCTGGAATGGCTTGACAAAGCTCTCCACGGAAAACATCTGCTTCAGAGGTTCTGGAATGGAACAAGCCAAGGCAGACACAGGTGCCAGGGGCGTCCTCTTGCCAAGTCAGTAGCAAATTGGCAGCGTCTGGTATTCCCCATGCCACCACCGTGCCCTGCAAGAAACCTGTATCCTGGAATCCTCCGCTGGCTCGCACCCTGTGGAGAAATTAATCTTTTAATTTCTTTTTTTTAAATTTCTTTTTTTAATGATATCAGGTGGGATGGCTACTCTAGCACTGGCGGGAACCCTGTTGGTGCCTCTAGTGTTACCTGGATAAGACGGGCTCTTTGTCCGGCAGTGGGAATGTTGCCCGCTCTGCCGCGGGCAATATCGTAAGTCAGAATTAATAATTCCAAGGCAGTAATGCACTTGAATGTGTCCACTGCCATCTTTTTCATACTCGCCCCGGGAGCAAGAGAAAGGCAACAGCACAAAGACACACAAGATGGCCAAACATATAGGGCCTCATTTAATTTACCGAATTACTGCCAAACTCGTTTACCGTTACCACCTCTGTATCTAGCAGGATTACCCTGGGTTTATATTATGAGTGGTGGATGGGTAATGTAAATCCCCATTTCTGGAGTTAACAGGACTCCACTGGGATTCTGGCGGAATTACCATGAGTAATACCGTGAGCGGTAATTTCACAGCAGCAAATCGGCCCATGTTTTACCTTAAAGTGGAGGACTTCGTTCCATCATGATGCTGGAGATAAATCGCAGAATTCATCAGTGCAGGAAAAATGACAGGAATTACATTACCACCAAGAAAAGTGGCAGCGACGGAATTGACACCACTCTGTCACTGTACCACCAAACTTATAATGAGGTCCGTAGACATACGGAAAGGTGGACAAACAGACAGATAGACAGACAGCTGGACAGACAAGGAGATAATCAGATGTACAGACAGACAATTGTCCGCACAGAGGCAGATAAATCGACCCAGGTAGAAAAGTAGTGCAGGGGAGGAGCGAGAGTGGAAGGAACTGGAAATGGACATTTAATTTCATACACACAGATGAATGTGCCTATTAACACGTATTTAGAAAAGAGCAATGACATAATAAAATTAAGGTTAAACTAAAATAAATTAGTGAAATGAGACAGATATGCTCAGTGGGATGTGCCCATGCCATGGCAAGTCCATGGTTTCCTGGCATTACGCCATTTCATTTCATTGGCGCTGATGGGATACATGATGATGATGATTATTATTAGTAATAAAAGTAGTAACAATAATATTATTAGTATGATTAGTACTATTGCATATTTCTGTAGTGCAAACCTAGTGTGGGACCAATAGAGTGCTGTACAGGTCATAGAGTAAAACATTGGTAGCAAGAATTTAACCAGTCATCAAGTAGACGTTATTAATATCTATCACAGTGGAATATGTTCGGATGGGGAGTGGAAAAGATAGTCAGAATGTAGGTTACGCGCGGGTGTTGCTGGAAGAGACGGGTCTTCAGTTCTTTCCTAAACGGAAGGAGACTTGGAGCAGTCGCGATTGCCAGTGGGATGGAGTTCCGGAGGAGTGGATCATATCATGAGAAGGACTGTTTCCTAGTTTTCTGCATGTGAGCCTAGTTCCCAGTCTGGTGATGGTGTTACTGGGAGATGACTGCATGCTGCCCCATGTTTTAGGTTTCCCGTCAGGCAGGTCAGCATACCGGTGGTGGATGCCTAGTAGGTGACGCACACAGTTTTGAACCAGATCCTAGCCAGGATGAGGAACTGTTTTAATTTGTACAAGGTGGAGGCGACGTGGCTACATTTCCGAAAATTGCTATTGGGGAAAGCTGCAGCGTGGTAGGCCCCTTTGAGGATTGCTAGGTGAGTAGCTGGGAACTCTGTGAGGAGCACATCACCTCCATCGACCTGTAAGATCACCGGCACCACTGCTCAGAAGTCCTTGGGTCGAAGGAAGGGCTGAGTAGAAAGATATGATGCAAAGCCGTTTGAATCTTTTTCTTTATGTGTTGTTGAAAGAATAAATTGCTATCTGCAATGAAGCCTAGGGATTTTGTTGAGTGGCTGAGTTGAGGGCTGAACCCGTCCAAGCGTATTTTGTCCAGCCACCTTTGTGTGGATTCCTGCTTTTAGGGATGACCCAAATGTACAAATTCGTTCTTGTGGGGTAAAACCTTAGGTAGGCACTTGTCATCCTTGTTTGTTGCAAGGTATGAGTGAAGCCGAACAATATTTTGTGGGCTCTTAACCTCTAGTAACAACTGTGTATCATCTGCATACTTGTATATCGCGATGTTCGATCATCTATGGGTGAGCCAAGCAGTTCCATTTATAGGTTAAGTATGACCAGGTAGAGAGTTGAAACCTGGGGCTGGGGGCTGTGTGAGGGAGGCCATCTGGACCCTCTTGTGGCTGCCAGACAGTTATGTTATGTTGATTTATACCACACACCGCTACCACCCAAAGGCAGTCTGCAGGCACTCACGTGGCTCTGCAAGAGAAGAGGGTGGGGTAGTTTATTGAGGATAGGTTAAAAACCAGGAGGCGTCTGTGTGCATTGTTTTGCGTGTGGAAGATTGTTCGATTCGAGAGGCCCCACTTGTTGTAACCGTATTGGTTGGATTCAGTGCCTCGAGTGTGTGCTAGGGTGTGTGGGTCATATGAGGTTTGAGTGGGGTTGTAGTCATCTGCACCAGTTAGTTGTGTCCATAAGGGGGTCCAGAGTCACAGACGACTGTTAGTTGTTTTATTGTATTGTGTTGGTATTCCTTTGTGTAGTGTTGGTGGTTATATGGATTATGTCCAAGGGTGTGTTCCTCTAAGGTTACTTTCAGAGTCTAAGGGAGTTGGCTGAGTGCAAGGACTGCATGAGTTCTCAGTGTGTCTGTGTAGTGTGGCTAGCTCCTCGTCGTGTATAGTGGCGTTGTTTATGTTGGAGGAGCAGGAAGAGGGAATTGGTTAGTACATGGGTTGGTTTGACAGTGCCTCTGAAGTGCGTCTTTGGTAACCGCTTGATGCTACATTCCCACGTTCTTGGTTGCGCACCGTCGGCCAGCCCCTGCCTCCTCTTCAAGCATGGAGGCTGGCTTCCCCTATGGGTTTGAGGGCAGTAGTTGGTTCTATGCAGTGTGTTCCTAGTGCTCCGCAGGGATTAGTTGGGGCAGTTGGATTTTGGCCTGTTGTTTGGTATGATGTGAACCATTTCAGAACTGCGCCAGAGAAGCCCATCCTGTCAACAAGGAGAGTGAGAAGTGTGTGATGGTCGGCAGTGTCTAATGCAGCTGGGAGGTCCAGGAGGACAAACAGACTTTAGTCCCCTTTCATGATAATTTAAAGGGCATCGTCAAGCACCTGGATGGGGCTGTTTCAGTCTCACGCTTGGGGTGGAACCCAAATTGGTAATCACAGATCAGCCTGGGATGCTTCATTTTCCAAGGCTCCAAATGTCAGTGGGGCAGGTTTTACTGTGCTGCGGAGGATGGCAGCCTGCTTACCCTTCCTTGCAAAGCTCTGCTCCCCGCAGTTCTGGAACTGAATTATAGAAAATGTTTGTGTGATTCAAAGTTTGCTTAAAGTGGTTCTGGTAGGGCGACTGCTGCAGAACCAAATTCCAAATTCCAAATTCCTTCTGGTGCAAACGCAGAGGATCAATGTTGGTATCAATTTGTGCATTTAGCACGTGGGAACCAGCCATGTGTGTACGAGGTTTAATAAAATGTATTATCAAATTTAGCAGTGAGAGTTCAATCTTGTTGGCCAGGGCTGACCAGAGAGTCATTGAAGGAGCCAGTGGTCGAAGTGGACGGGAGCAGTTGGGAGTGGTGTTCCTCTAATAAAAAAGATAAATAAAGAAACCAGAATGGTTTCGTTTTAAAATAAAGGTGTATTAAGAACTTGAAACGTGCACTTCAGCGCACTCCACTGAATGCTCCCTTAAACAGCAGGTGCATTTGTTTGGGGGTTTGTAGGGCACGTGGGAAGAGGGAGGGGGACATGCAATGGGATTTGCGGGGAGCGGGGACAACCCAGCAGGGAATATTGTTCCACTACTTCTTTCGTACGCTTTGACCACTGGAAGGAGCACATCCTGGAGTGACGCACTCTTCGCTCCCCCGAGATTCCAGTAAGAAACACATGAAAACATTTTGTCGATTTAGCCCACATATTGTGACATTTATTGTCCTCATTGAGTGTTGGGGGAGAGGTCTTGACTCACAAAAGTGGTCTCATTTCAATGTATTTTATTTATTTATTTATTTTACATTTGTATGACGCCTGTACAGCAAAAAGTGTTTCCAGGCGCCATGCGTTTACAAATGTAGGCGTCATTTATCCGTGGCTGTGCTTTGCATGTGAATACATTAGGGAAAATAATGTTCAGACTCCCCGCAGTATATTGCAGCATGAAAAAGTAATCTTGCAGGACAAGTGTGAGTTCCTTTATATAAATGATGTATGGCTGTTAGGACCATTGGTACTATTGTCACTGGATGTCAGAAATTGACATGGATTTGTCAATCAGATTAATTATGAATAGAGGCAGATAGCTGAATACTACATGCTTATAGGCAGAGGGAAGGGTCATTATCACGGGATAATGATCCACCCACAAGTTATGTCCATGGGGTACCCTCGCCCATAGGTGGGGGTAAGGATCATTATCAAAAGTGATAATGGTCCTTCTCTCGGTCTATAAGGCTATAAGCACGTAGTGTTAATAGCAATACACAGTTTGAGTTTTGGTGGTGAAGTAATACACATTAGTACCCGGCACGCGCGGCTGAACAGGAATACTGTGTGGTGATTGGCTCCTTTGCGAGCCATACCACACGGTATTCCCGTCCACGCTGTGCGTGCCGGATACTCTGTTCCCGGCGAGGGGCATGGCAGCCCCTCAGCCAATGAGGAGACTCGAAACGGGGCCATCCCCGCTCCGAGTCTCCCCATGGCTGGAGGCTTACTTCGTCCCCTGCCGGGGACTCAGGTAAGATTTTTTTTTTTCCCCCAAGCCTTTCCTCCCTCCTCCCTCCCCACCCCACTTACCTTCTATCCCGCAGTCTCTGGCGGGGGACGATGGAAACCTCCAGCCGTGTGGGGACTCGGAGCGGGGCCATCCCCGCTCCAAGCCTCCACACGGCTGGAGGCTTCCATCGTCCCCTGCCGGAGACTGCGGTACGTTTTTTTTCTTCCTCCTCATCCCCTCCCTTCCGCCCTCCCGACCCCACTTACCTTCTTTTTTCTTCTGGTCTTGGAAGCGAACACGCTGGGATTACTTCTGTTCCCAGCGCATCCGCTCCCGATGGCCACCATGGAAAGGGACTACGTTTTCCCTTTCCATGGCGGTGGCCATTTTTTTTGCCTTTTTTTTTTCTGTTCTGAAACGTGTTTCGGAACAGAAAATAATGCCAACAGCATCCCGATCCAACGGGCCGGGGTACTAATAGCAATAGGACCCTCGGCGGCGGCCCAATACCACTGCAGGTAATGCCCAGGGGCTTCGTTAAGGCCCTCGCTACGCTCGGGCCTAAAACTACGGCCCCAGGCATTACCTGGGGCGGTATTGGCCTGCCGGCTCGGGTCTTATTGCCACATTAAATAGTAACTAGAGTAAATATCAAACTGTGTTGGTGAATAATTGAATGTGGTTAAAATGTGTAGAATTTAAATAACAAAGTTGTCTCCATACGTTGTGCATTTTGATTACAAACAGGGTTTAACTGGAACAGGCTAAATAGGAGCATGCATTAGTTGTAGTAATGTAAAAGTTAACAATTTATCTAAAAGAAAGTGAAAGCATTTTCCTATGTTTCAGCTTTCTCTTCAGTGTGAAAAAGGGTTTTGCAGTCAGATTAAAATCATCCCTAGGAGGAAGTGCCTTGCTGATAGATATCTTTCCTGCAAAATACTTTGCTATTCCTGTCTGCTTTTAAAATGAGAATGTTTAGAATGCAGTCATTACAAGTAGTTATTGACTGCACTACGAATATTCTGATTGACTGAGAGGCGGTCAGTAATGATCTCCAAGTGCTAATATATCCTGCACCTTTTTAGTTGTGTAGCACATTTAAAAACGCCAAATTGTTTGCTATTTTGATGTGAATGTAAAATCGCTATAAACTGGATGGTCTGTGGTTTATATTTTTATTCAGCAAGATTTGAAGCTTGTCATCACTCAGAGAGTTTTGGTTGGTGTTTTCGCCTTGTGCACCTGCATCACAAAACAACAAAGCATTGATTAGGCCAGAAGTTACCATGCCTTTGCATCTGTTTCTTTTTCTATGTGCTGTACTATGTGGTGTACCGTAGGCAACCCCCGCAGGGGGACCACATTCAGAAGGTACGAGTGTGTGGATTGATGGAGACAGAAAATCTGTTCTCGCTGCAGCTTCAAGGGAGACCTGCCACTTTAATCATAAACCACAGAGAGCTCCATTAACTAGCGAGACCCTTTGATCCACAATAAAAAGGAAGATGGGTGGAACTTAGTATTACATGTTTTCACTCTTTTACCTTTTCAGTTGCAAAGCACTCTGGTTATGACCTCATGCATACAGGAGATTGTTGGTGGGGACCCAGGATTGGTTCATTAAGGTAGGCTTAGCCTACACCAATCACTGTGGCTCATTTGGCTTTAAAAGAGGGTTGAGCCCCTCTTTTGGGAAGATCATCTGAAGACTTTGCAAGGAGTAACAAGAAGAAATCATTAGGACCGTGGCTGAAGGTTCAGTCTACCTTACAGCTTCCACCAGTGAAGGAAGACCAGGAACTCCAAGAGGGAAGCAAGATCCCTCCCCTAAACATCTCCAAAGGAACAGAGGGAGATACTGAATCCAGCGGACCCTCCAGCAGCTTACAGAACCGTGCAAGGTTCTACAAGCAAACTTCCTAGGTGGGAAGTGCCAGAGAGTCTCTGAACCAAACCAAGGACAAGGCAGTTGCCTGCAACACTCTCCTCAGTTTTGGGCCATCTGCCTTAAAGGACAATAAAAGCCCAGTGAAGAAGCTAGGAGGACGTAATCGGCAAGCATTAACCAGTGTCAGACTTAAAGGACATTTTAGAGTCAGTCGAGCCCCTCAAACTGCAAACGACTGCACTACTGAATGTTGTCATGCCACAGTCGCTAACATCATCTAAGACGCCTCGATCAGTGCTTCAGACCCGCCAACCAGCACTGAGAGAATGATTCCTGAGCCTGAGTCGCTGTGTAGGCTAGCCTGCAGCCATCCGTACAGCCTACCTCTCTGACTGCCTGCTGCCTGATACCCGCGGCTGTCTCCTGTCTTGAACTTTGTCGCAGGAGCTGCAAAGCACCCTGAAACCGACGCAACTCTGTTGAGCACTAAGAACTTCTACAAGCACAAGGTTCATTGTGGTTCTGTCCCCCTGGTCCTTCTTCGAAGACCCCTAGTGACATTTTATGACCCATCGCTCCCTTTGTGTTGGACCCAAGAATCCTTGTACTATTGTGATCAATTACTTTACCAACTACCCTCCTGTCAGTATCCAGGGTGCATCCCTTTTCCTTCTTGAAACTGTCTGTTTTCTGCATTCCTATACAGGATGGGTTGTATTTTGTAGTGTGCTAGAACTGTATGTTGTGATAACAATAAAGTAGATATTTTTATAAAACCTTAAGTGGCCAGTCCCTTTTATCATTGGGTAATAATTGTATTTTCGCTTTGTTGCAACTAACCAATGATTTGCAGAGATAAGCCTGCCGTTCCATCCATATTACCAAATTGGACAAGGAGGTCTATAATTTGGTTGTGTTTCCAATCTGTTCGGATCCGTTCTGGTGTACTAGAGGTGTGGGGCTGATTGATGGTTTAGAAACAGATATCCATCCCTGGACCACTGGTGCCCCGGAAGTTGATTCATCACACCTCTACTTGCGGAAACACTTCTGGGGTGCTGATCATTTGCATTGGAGGTTTGACTTGTCAATCATTTTGATTGACGTCTTTGTTACATGACCCTTAGTACAGTCTGGATGAAGATAGGGAGGGTTGTGCGACTTTCTACGTCCATGTTTGTCTGGCTGGCCTACATGTGTTATGATTCAGTTAACTTTGTGTTACTTTACATGTCAATGGGGGTTATTCGAAGGTGGGCAGTAAGGGATACCGGGGACCGGTAAGGAGACCGGTGCCGGTAATCCCTTACCGCCCTACTACAAGGTCCCTTAGCGGATCCTGCCAGTAATGGACGGGACCCGTTAAGGGGACAGGGCGCAAATAACGGGCTTGACATTCACGAGCACGTTATTTGCGCCCTCCCCATTCCCATTGAGCCTTATGGGGGCTGAAATGGGAATGGGGAATGGCATTTTCAATGTCCCCATTGAACTATACCGGTGCCGGACCCGTTATTGGTGGCAGTCATGGCGCAAATAGCGCCATGACTACCACCAACCTAGGAATGAGGGCCAATGTGTTTTAGTTTCTAGTGATATATTCTTGTAGCACACGTGGTCTTTTTGAAAATGTATATAGCAGTTCCCGCATCCAATCGTTATGATGGCAGTACTTGCTTTTACATTTTATGGGGTATTGATACTATGCACTGCAACTTAAATGGAAGTGCTTATTTTGGTGTAGCCCGTATATTACATACAGAGGAACACTCTTGTGAAGACTTAGGGCATGATTCATGGAAAAGTGCACATTGATCCCGAAAAAGTCCCCACGCCGAGAACCGATTTGCGTCTCACTGTGCACATAAGATTTTATAAGTGCTCAGCGTATTCATCGAATGTTCCCTGCAAGGTAACCCTATGCGCAAGTCACAGCGGGAATGCCCCATTACGCCCCCACACAAAGAAAATCCAGCCACATACACATACTTTTGAATGCTCATTGGCTGCAAACCCATGCACCCCAGTAATACTGCATTGGGTCCCCCGCAACCAAGTTAGCACCCTGGCAACATTGCATGGGGTCCCCCGTAAATGTTAACATCACCCCACCAATATATGTAACATTTTCCGTAACTCAGGTAAATCTCTGGCAACTGTGTGTGAAGCCCTGTAAACTATGGCTGCACCCCGCTACTCTACCTACGAGCACCTCTACTCTAACTGCAATCAGCACCCCAACTGCATGCACACACCCCTACATTCCCAAACAGACCTTATCTCTGCGCAGTGATTCCTATGCTACTGTGGCCCTGCACCAGCTTTCACAAGGCGCTGTGATCGGGAGATGATGTTGCATAGTCAGATGCATGAATAGGCTTGGTTTTACGTGGTGCCGGGTATGCAATTTCCTCACGAAGCTGTCCCACGACACGCCTTGTTCTTCCTCATTCAGCGCAGATTATGGGGATTTTGCATGTTTCGCCCCCTATTTATATCTCTGCACAGGCCCAACCCACACTCTGCGTGTAGTTTCCCTGCATGTCCCGGAAAAGTCCTGCAAAGTCGATTCCATGAATCAACGAAAGGGGCTTTGCCCGCAGAATGGCCCGTAAAATCCCTGATTTTACCTGCAAAATATTCCATGACTCAGGCTCTTAACGTTTAAGCAATCGTCTGTGTAATAAGTATTGTTTGCATGTTGAGGGCTAAATTGATAATAAGTGGAAATCTTTTGGGCCCAAATTTCCATGCATGTTTACACCTAACTTGCAAACAATCGTAAATGGTGCCCGCCTTGATCATTTTTGGCGTGGAGTCAGGCATTTAAATGCATTCTATATGATCTGCCTGCTTTATGTGGGTGCATAAAATGACATACAGGTACAACACGCATACTGTACAGATCGAAAGCATCTCTACCTGCATCAGAATCAGATGCAGGCATAGATGCTGTCGGATTTCCCTCACGGAGATGCAGGAGGCAGACTTGGGCCCTCATTATACGTTTTCTGGTATCCTAGTGGTAATACCGCCATGATACCGTCAAACAGTAATCCTGTTACCGGCGCTTGATCTACCAGAATTACCGGCAGATTACAGGTGCCGGCAACAGTAGTTTAAACCCCATTCCATGGAGTCCATAGGGGGTTTGCCAGTATTGCCAGTGCTGGTAATACCGGCTGTTTTGCTGGAGGATAATACCTGGAAAAGGTTCTTTCAATATACCCACGACCCCCCATAGTTTTTATTATCTAAGTGTAATATTGGGTACCAGAGTATTTAAAAAGCCCCGCCATTTAATGTAATATCATTACTGCACACATAAATCTGTGGCAACAGTTGAAAACGCCCACAAGTTGCTTCTCACCCGGGGACTCACTGGTAGAATTCCAGGCGTGCACTGCACACTACCCCGTTGTCAGACAATGGCGTAGCACAGAATTCCCCCCTGCCCCCGCGGACCATGCTGTAGGGACCCGGAAGATCCATAACAAAGAACAGGGCAGGCCTCACCCCAGGCCAGACCCGGACCGCCATGTGTGTGCAATGTCCATGATGAGTATGCCGCCGCAGGGGCAGGCACTACTGCAAGTGAAAGAAGTAAATATCTTTTCTAATCAAAGCTTTAATGTTTCACATAGGGTAGAAATAAGGGGGCGGTGCCTGGTCCACAAATATACCAGCTCCAGTGGTGGCTGGTGAGTTGTTTTTTGGAGGGTGTAAATATTTGCCACAACTATGCGATTGCGACTGAGCGTAGCGAGGGAGTTCGAACATACGGAAATGGGTTGAGTGAAGAGAGTGACTGCTATGTGTGAGTGAATGAACCAGGTGAATGCAAGAGTCAAAGCAGGGGTTACTGTGAGAGAAGGAGGGGTGGGGTGTATGGTAGGGTGGGAGTAGAGTGTAGCGGGAGTAGAGAGCAATCATAGATGGTTTAGTGGAGAGTAATGGAGTGGAGAGGGGAGAGTAGTAATGTGGAGAGGGGAGTGTAATGGAGTGTAGAAGGGAGAGCATTGGACTGGAGAAGTTAGATTAGTAAAGGGGTGTGGAGAGAGATGTAGAGCCCAAGGGAGAGGAGTATCAGATGGATGAACATTGATGGGACAGAGAGAGGAATAGAGAAGGAGAGGAAGAGGGGAGTGGGAGGAAGGGAAGGGAGGAGACTCAAAGAAAGGGAAAGAAAGGAGAGATTATCAGGGCGAGGAGTATAGTTGTCTAAGAGGTACTGACAAAGCAGGTCCTCTGTGATTGAATGGCACCACTTCTTGAGATCTTTGCTTTTTGTCGAAACCTTGGTTAAGATTCTCCTAGGAATTCCCATGGGGAGCCAGATAGAAGCCAGCCAGATCCTAGATACAAGGGGTTACCAATCTCTAGTGACCGCCTAGGGATTTCGGGTCGTCTTAGCTTGGGACGGAAAAACCCATCTGACACAAGAGAGAGAGGGACAGCCATTAGTGAGAACCTATTGAAACCTTTTAGTAAAAACCCTTGAACTGTCTTCAAGAGTTGGCATTTCCTCGAGGCCATCTGTGACGGCTAAAAATAAAATTTTAAAAATGAAGGATCTTTGGCCGACTTGGAGAATGGAGCTTAGAATTGTCAGACATGTTTCACAAAATCCTTTGTGACCTACCAATGCTATGCGTGAAGAACCATCTCTGCATTTACATACATCAGCTTACTATGTGGGTCAGGCATCAATAGGAAAAGAACATTGGTCACCAAAGGGGAGCAGAATTTAAAATCTGGAAACTAAATTTACAAGAGGAATGTAAACACATATTGAATCTGCAATACGTAATGAAATTAATGATAGCATTATTATAATAATAAAGGAGAGGCTTAGGGAAGGATTACTGACTACAACTCCTGAAATGCAATTCACTGAGAAATGAAAGCTCAGGACTGGGGCATGCAGCAGTGATTATTCCAGCCTTATAACCAGATTTGTCCCAGGAGGGTAGCTCAGCGGCAACGTGCTCGCCTTGGAAGCAAGATGACACAAAGCAACGCAGGTTCGATCCCCGGGTCCACGCTTAAAAACCTATGGGTATTTAAGCGCGTTATAAATACACAACTAAGCCAATAAAAAAAACGCAACTGAATAACAAAACAATTCCTGTTAAAAAATGCAAATAATAACACTAATAATAACCAGTTCACAGTGTGGGGTAGGTTGACTGATTTGGGTGGATCGGCTTGCCACACTGTTGGGGGGTATGGAGCCATGGGAAAAGGGAAGGAATAGCAGCTTGGTGACTATCAGCAGGGCTGAATTTCAGGAAATATTCTTGTTCTTGGTCAGTGATGACATGCTATGGGAGCTGTTGGGAAGGTTAATACACTGCAGGGAAGCCATTGGACACTATGATGGGTGCGAGAAGGGGAGAGTTTGGAGGGCCACAACTAGACACGCTATTGGAGAGCCCTTAGTGGGCTAAAGACCGAAGCTCAAGATTGGTCGATTTAGTGTACGGGAACCAGTAGAAATGACTATATAATAACACCATACACCTTAGAGTCACAGAATGCAAAGATAACGTTTGGCCAATCATCTCCTGAAAAGCAATCAGGGCACACTCAAAAGGTAGTTGCTGTGGCTTAATATAGACAGTGCCCACAGAAGAGAGAGACTGGGTGTTGTGTTTTGATTGGTAGACAATGACATCTGTATTGTAGATTATTCACTTTCCTCTGGAGATCTCAATAGATGTGTTTATTTTATACACATCATTGTTTGCATTATGAGAATGGATGGAGGAAGAATTTATAATATCAGTAATTGAGAACATTGGTGTGGGGGATCTAACCCACAGCTCCCGTGGGTGTTCTTTTGCCAGGTGAGGCTTTTTCTGCCGCACCAACAATCTGGCAGTGATGTATGCCAGAGCCTGTTCACTGCAGTCTGTTTAACAATAGTGTCTTTTCCAAAATGGGGCAAAGCACCTGCCATACTGTGCATCTTAGTTGAACTCTGACCTTCTGTGATTTTAAACAGATTGTCAGAGTTGCACAAAACCGAAGACCATTGGCTGTTTGGTAGAGCCTACACTGTCAAATGTGGCATGAATGTTTGGAAAGAGGGATTTTACCTGCTGGTGGGATCTCGGTACCTCCCTTGGGACATTACCCTTTGAGCATGGTTTGCCTAGCAGGGATCACACTGGATACGTTTATGAGTTTAGAGTGATGAGGGCATTCTAGACTCTCAACCAGTTCCTTTAGGCTATGATTGCCATTCCTGACCGCAACTCACATTTTAGGCACCCACTGTATAATTAGTGTTTAAACTCAGAAACATTACCTTGAATTTATGGCACTTCATTGTAGTGGGTCTCTTATTTTAAATCCATTTTTTGGGTAAATGACCGAACTAGAAATAGAAATGTATATCAAGCGAATGGAGAGCATTGGTGATGACGCTCAAACCCAGCACTTTTGGCTGCTCACTATGGGTGAGTGTGTTAATCTTTAGGCCACCAATGCTCTGTCTATGCTGTGCAGCACGGTTCCTAGGTGCCGGAGAATGGTGCGCCTGTGTGCTCTGTAGGCAAGGTGTGCGTGTGCAAGCATGGTGACCCCTATCCAATGACATAGAGATGCCTGGCGGTGAAACGATAGGCAGTGGTTCACGTGGCTGTGTCGGCTACACCCTGCGGAGGTTCTGGAGCCAAAATAGTGTCAATATGTGTCGATGAAGTAGATATTTTGGGTAAGATAAAAAAAGCAATTTGATATAATGTAGCTCTAGAATACAGTTCGTGTCAATGCATAATCAAATACTAATAGAATAGTAGGTAAATATTGGACAATGTATGCACTTGTCGTGAATTATGCTAAGTGATCAATCAAATATTGGTGTATTCATGTGTGGGAATTGCTTCCTGTCTTCATGTTCTATAATATGGTGTTGAGCACTCATTCCAAGGGCTTCAACCGGATGAAGACCGAAGCGAAACACGGGATCTAACGAGGGCCCCGGGACGTAACCATCCATTCCAGCCCTTGGACCTGGTGCTTAATGCTATTAGCCCCCGTCCCAGGGGCTTGCAGCAGGCGTGCAGGAAAGTTTTTTTTCCCCTGTGAACCGGGCAACTTGGGGCGTCCGGTTCAGGGAAAGAAAATAATATATAAAGATGGCTGCCATCGAATCGAAATGCGGGGGCTCTGTACGAAGCCCCTCTTCCCTTTACATGGTGGCCAAATGGAGTAAGAAGATAAGCTGAAAGCTGCAGTGCCGCCGCAGCAGCAAACCGGTAAGTGGGGGTTAGGGGGTGGGGTCAAAATGACGGTAGCAGCGGTGGGGGATGATGGCGGGCTGCGGAGCCAGTGATCAGGCATTTCGGAAAGGCGTGCTAGATCGGGAGTATCAGCCCACGTTTCTAGTCTCCTGACTGGCCAGCTCCCACCCACAGGGTGCTAATTTCGAGTAGTTGCCTATTTATTGCACACAGATTTCTTACCACAATAAATACATCAGGCACAATGGAGACAGTGGGCCTCATTAGGAGTTTGGCAGTAGCCTTGCCGCTAAAACCGGCAGGCTGCCGCCAAACTTCAGAAAATATCCGGCACCCGTGAATGGGCAATAACCGGGGTATTCCGGCCACGCCGGACCCGGTAATTGGCCTTTCGCGGGTGCCAGAATTGGGTGATCCCCATTCCCATTTGAGCCCCATAGGTTGCCCCATAGGGCTCAATGGGAATGGGGATGCCTGTAGCACCGGCACGGTTCATTACCGTGCCGGTGCTACAGGCATGCTGTGCCCGCAGGGTAATTGCCCTTTCGCGGGTGCTGGAATCGGGTGATCTCCGTTCCCATTTGAGCCCCATAGGGCTCAATGGGGATGCCTGTAGCACAGGCACGGTTCATTACCGTGCCAGTGCTACAGGCATGTTGTGCCTGCAGGTGTCTTTCATCCCGCCTGGCAGAATGAAAGGCACCCGCAAGCACAACTTGGAGTCTGCTGGTCCGGATACAATGGTACCGGCAAGCTTACCGTCACCGTTGTATCCCGACCGGCAGGCTTGTAATGAGGCCCAGTATGTCTGCTGAGCACTCTTGATTGGCTGTTGCAACAACTATAAGTATAAAAAGGGGACCACCACAACCTGTGGCTCTTCAGTTGGCACAAGGTGCCCGCGATAGTGCTGAACACTGCAGGCCCCTATTCAGACATCAACACCAGCCCTGCAGTAGTGTTAGTCCGTTGTAAACCCCACTGATGGTCACATGTCAGCAGTCAGAAAATAAGCCCAGAGTCACAACAGCCGCAAGGCTTGAAACCGCACGCCAGGAGATTAAACGGCGGTGATGTCGTCCTACTTGCAGTACGGAACATTATCCCAGCATGCCCTGCATCTGGAACGGGGTCAATTCCCGCCATCGCACGTATGCAAAAATGTAAACAACCTGGAGACAACTAACCCCAAGGGGAAGCAACACATTGGAGAGCTGTGCATGCTCACGCTCACCATCAGAGCCGACTTGAACCATGGGAATCTTCCAGGAGCCGACAAGACCTTGCTCAGATTACCTCGCCATTGGCGTATCCAATAACTTCATAACTGCAACAAGTATGTGCGTGGCAAGAATTAGCAGCTTGAAACTTAATCCCGCAACCAAAGCACCTTCTCAACAAAGTTGGTATTGAAGGGAGCAAGTGCAGTGGAGCGGAGAAGCACTGATCACTCGGTTCTCTGTGAAATTCGCCAGGAGAGGCATGGACCCGGAAATGACGCAACAGCAGCTCACCTGCAACAAGATGTTTCAATTAGGGTTTGATTTAAAGCAAGAACACAAACTCCAACCAACTATCCATTATTGCTGTCAGAAGATTGTACACATGGTGGAGATCTCGTTGCCCACAATGTGGGTCTTGCTCCCGCAGGAACTTGCCATTTTGGCTTTCTAAAAGTGTCTAGAATATGAGCAAATCCATCATTTCGGGGCCTAGTAGAGGAGGCCTCCAGAACCTTTGAAAACAAGACTTTCACACAGTGTGGGATTCACTTGTCATTCTGTAAGAAATTATTTCCTTTTCTGGCTCTTCCACCTGTGATTTAAGGCCCAAAATGATTGTCTCCCCCATATGATTGAGGTAGTACCCCAATCCTCCAACCATACCTCCTAACATTATATCTGATTGTGGGAATGCAATAAGGCGCAGTCCACGACCACCCTATGCAGAACACTGCACTAAAAGGGCCTGCAAACTGCCTTAGATGGCAAGCATACACAAAAAAGGGGGGGGGGGTACAGCAGGACCAACCACCTTTCCTATGACAACCTGGGGACCCACCAGCCACAACATGAGTGTCCCCTCTCATTGAGCAACCACAAAGCATCCACTAGAATCATTGGACGCTCTTCCTGCCTTCCCCACCTCCCTCCTGGAGGGGTTGGTAATTGGGCTACTCCCCAACCCGCAGCAGAAGGCCAACACTGGAGCAACAAAGCACACAACAGTTCTGCCAAACCGCATCCACACCAAGATGTCTCCAGAGGGTGGATAGTGCCCTGGAGTGGGATTTTGCTGCGGTAGGGGGCACACTTTCACTAGCACTCAATTAGCATATGCATGTGACTTGAGGAAAGGCACTACAAATGACACACACCTGCAAATGCCCTCCAATCAGGAGACTCACTTCCACCACTGCAAACACTTTTGACCGCTATCCACGGCACATCACAGCGAAGACCCTGTGAAACCAGCCCTACTGTGACAAGTCCACACAGACCATGAAGAAATCCAACCCATGACTACACACTCAACCAGAGAGGATGGAGTAATGAGGCTCAAACCTCGGTATCCAATAATCACAGCTGATGGATAAAATCTGTCAGCAAGAAGAATAAAGAAGAGGTGCAGGTACAGCAAACTGGGTGCAATTTGCCCACGCTCGCGTAAGTCTGATTTGGAACCCTGGCAAATCTTCTAGGACTCCTAACACTTTTTTGTAACATTCTTCTCTGAAAATCATTTGCTGCCACTACATTTAAAATTGGTTATTTATAATGCGCTTAATACCCAGAGGTTTCTAAGCGTGGACCCGGGGATCAAACCTGTGTTGCTCTGTGTCGTCCTGCTTCCAAGGCGAGCGCGTTGCCCCATAACTACTATTTTGGTGAAAACTGTGCTAGTATAGTTTTCACTTTTCACCATCTGGTGTGCAAGTTCCCAAATAGAAACAACATGCATTAATGACACTGATCACATGAGTTACTTTGTGAATCACCATGCACAAGCAATTTGAGTGTGTGAGCAGGCACAAAGCTCAGCCTCTGCACTCAGCATACATGCATTAAAAAAACAAGTTCTTAGTTACAGAAATTGTGCATACATGAAGACACAGATTTTCAAGGTATTAGACTTAGGACAAAAGTTGCCCGGGGCAAAAAAACAACCAACATATTTATTCAATACATTTTTGTACAGGACAATGGGAATCATGCTGAGTTTGGTGGTATTTCCATTGAAATTACTGTCAAACATGTTTACCAACGCAGCCTCTTGATCTGACTGATTTACCGCCAGATAATGAGTGCTAATTGACATACATGGACTCCCTAAAACACCATGAGGGATTGGGCTAGATTAGCATAGGGGGGGCAGGAGTGTTGCTAGGTCTGGAAAAGATTTGGGTCTACGCTATTGTCGGGACTGTCGGGACTCGGGGCTAGCTAGCCTTTTGTTTGCATCCCCTGAGCTTCTATCCCCTAACCCCTCCCCCCCTAGCATGCCTCTGATGGGGGGTAATTTCACCCGTGGTTATTCCAACATGTTTTTGGCAAGAACTTGGGGGATTGTCCATCAGTGCTTGGTATTTGGTTGGAGGTAAATCCCTCCACTTTAATGACATCTCAGAATGTGGTGGTGCTGTAAAACTGGTGGTAATTCTGTTACAAAATATTTGGTGGTGATAGTTCTACCACCAACAATTTACCTCACCCCGCTGAACTTGTAATGAGGCCCGACGCGTGCCCTGGGGCTAATGGGGGACGGTATTTGCACAAGGTAAGCATAGCCCTGCTGGGGACACGTATTGAAAGGAAAGTAAGGTAGGAGGGGACATTGTAATGCCGTGCAAATCTGCACTTGCACTGGTGAAAAGTATTTGCAATGAGTCCTCAACTGCCCCTATTTTGCTATATCTAAGTGTTTGACCTTATTGGGGCTGCTTTAGGGTGTTTCTGAAATTTGACTCTGGCCCCTGTCCTAATTTTTCCAGAAATGTTTTCCCACTGGACTTCTTGTTCCTGCCTAATGAATATGTTTAGGGGCGAAGACATACTGGCCTTAAACCCTCTACGGAGATTTCTTGACAGGCCAGTACCCTTGAAAGACCGGTAGGGTGAAGGCAGTACATTTCTAGGTTCCCTCTGCCTGAGGCCAGTCCACTGCCACCACACCCCTTTTAATCCACGCACCTACTCACACACAATGTGGACATTTAAATTAACCTTAAAAAAAGTAAAGTCAACTAAAAACAAATTATGACTGATAAAAACGGAAGTGTACATGTAAAAGGTTGATGTAGGTTGAGCAGACAAATGCACGGCCACTTCCGTCAGAGGTCTGTGCGCATCTCCATAATGGAAGGTCTTGTCTTCCACTAATCAGTGACTATTCTGAGGTCAGTGAGTTGTCCAAGATCACACAGGTCTTGGGATGAGCCCTAAGATAGAGTCAGGCAAGTTGTCGTCACCTCCAGCCTATGATGATAAAAGGGCCCAGTCACAGGCACACAGACATGGGCAGCTCAGGGGCAAGGACACTGGGGCCGGGTGCATACCTCCCCTGGGCACATTCCAGAGAAGGGGAGGCTGTGTGTGTGTGTGTGTCTTCCTCCCTCTGGGTGTGAACAGGAATGGATGACCTTGTTGAGGAGAGATAAGAGAAAAGCCCTTCGGCTACTCCTCTGAGATCCGCAGCCCCCTCCTCTCTCTCCCCGCCCTCCTTAGACAAGGCACTCTCAGACCCCCATACCGGTGTGTGTGTGTGTGCATCTATTGTATGAAGCAGCAATATGGCCTGATTGCCTTTTTCCATAATAGTCGCACAGAACAACAGTGCTTGAGCCAAGTGATTCTGTACCAAGCTCAGCCCCATCTTTCACATTTTGGAAGTGAAGTGACAAGAGGGTTTCCTTTTCATTATTCGACAAGCAGCAGGCACGTGGAACATCGATGTTTCTCTTTTTGTTTACCAATGCAAAATGTACGGAATATAGCAGGAAACAACAAAAAAAATGCATGTTCCTCTACAACCCCTCACTCTCTACTTCTCTCCCTCTCTTCCTTATTTCCTTCTTTCTCTCAATCCCTACTCCCTCCCTCCATCTCTTCCTCCCCCGTCCTTCCTTCCCCCGTCCCTCCCCCCTCATTCTCCCTCTCTCCCTCCCTCCCTCCCTCCCTCCCTCCCTCCCTCCCTCCCTCCCTCCTTCCTTCCTTCCTTCCTTCCTTCCTTCCTTCCTTCCTTCCTCCTCCTCCCCTCCCCCCGTTCCTTCCTTCCTTCCTTCCTTCCTTCCTTCCTTCCTTCCTTCCTTCCTTCCTTCCTTCCTTCCTTCCTTCCTTCCTTCCTTCCTTCCTTCCTTCCTTCCTTCCTTCCTTCCTTCCTTCCTTCCTTCCTTCCTTCCTTCTCCTCCTCCCCTCCCTCCGTCCATTCCTTCCTTCCTTCCTTCCTTCCCTCCCATGCTCTGATTACGCAACTAATATGCAAATAAACTCTTTCCCCTATAATGTTGTCTAAGAACTATGATGCAAAAGGTGCACCACAAATAGAACAATTATCTAGAGATAAAAAAGGCAACACAATAAGACAAAGGCAAGCTTTAAGCAGGTTTATTAAAAATAAGGGAACCAGAGACCCCACTTTATTTCGGGGAAAACACGACCAGTTCTACAGCAAAGCAATTGTAGACAACCTAGAAAACTCTGTAAAACCCAAGCTGGTGGTTGTTGTCATTGTGCTGTCTTGTATTGGGTCCCATGCTACTCTCTACTGGTTGTTACTGCTAATGCTTTGTATTGTATTATGTCTCAGGCTGTTCTCCACTGATGGTTATTGCTAATGTATTGTCTTGCATTGGGCCCCATGCTGCTCTCCACTGGTGTGTGTTGCTAATGGTTTGTGGTGGGTCCCACGCTGCTCTCCACTGGTGGTTGTTGCTTATGTATTGTCCTGTATTGGGTCCCATGCTGCTCTCCTCTGGTGGCTGTTGCTAACGTACTGTCTTGCATTGGGCCCCATACTGCTCCCCACTGGTGGTTATTGCTATTATATTGTATGGTATTGGGTCCCATGCTGCTCTCCACTGGTGGTTGTTGCTAATGTACTGTCTTGCATTGGGCCCCATGCTGCTCTCCACTGGTGTGTGTTGCTAATGGTTTGTGGTGGGTCCCACGCTGCTCTCCACTGGTGGTTGTTGCTATTGTATTGTCTTGTATTGGGACGCATGCTGCTCTCTACTGGTGGCTCTTGCTAATGTACTGTCTTGCATTGGGCTCCATGCTGCTCCCCACTGGTGGTTATTGCTATTATATTGTATGGTATTGGGCCCCATGCTGCTCCCCACTGGTGGCTATTGCTATTATATTGTATGGTATTGGGCCCCATGCTGCTCTCCACTGGTGGTTGTTGCTAATGTACTGTCTTGCATTGGGCCCCATGCTGCTCTCCACTGGTGGTTATTGCTATTATATTGTATGGTATTGGGCCCCATGCTGCTCCCCACTGGTGGTTATTGCTATTACATCGTATGGTATTGGGCCCCATGCTGCTCTCCCCTGGTGGTTATTGCTATTGTATTGTCTTGTATTGGGTCCCCTGCTACTCACTACTGGTGGTTATTGCTATTGTATTTAATTTTTTCGGGTCCCAGGCTGCTCTCCACTGGTGGTTGTTGCTAATGTACTGTCTTGCATTGGGCCCCATGCTGCTCTCCACTGGTGGTTATTGCTATTGTATTGTCTTGTATTGGGTCCCATGCTACTCTCTACTGGTGGTTATTGCTATTGTATTTAATTTTTTTGGGTCCCAGGCTGCTCTCCACTAGTCGTTGTTGCTAATGCTTTGTATTGTATTATGTTCGAGGCTGCTCTCCACGGATTGTTATTGCTAATGTGGCAATAAGACCCGAGGCGGCGGCCCAATATCACCCTAGGTAATGCCCCCGGGGGCCCAAGTTACAGGCCCGAGCATACCGAGGGCCTTAACGAGGCCCCGGGGGCATTACCGTGGGCAGTATTGGCCCACCGCCTCGGGTCTTATAGCCTTTAGTACCCCGGCCCGTTAGACCGGGGTACTAGTGGCATTTTTTCTGTTCCAAAACGCTGCACAGTTAATTCAAGGTCCATTAGGGAGTCTATGCTGGTACCCTTCATCTTGAGCTCTATCCGGGCGGGGGCGGTGGCTAAGGGGGGGTGAAGACCGTCTTCATCCCATACTAATTAACTTTTTCATTGGGGTTATACTGAATAGCCTGACCTATCTGAAGGAGTATTTGGGATTCTTTTTGAGAATTTGTTTTAACAACCACTTATGCACCCGCTTGTTCGCCCAATTACTTATTTGAGTGTCCATGCTCTTAGACCTGATGGTTCTGTCTCATGTCTTCTTTGCTGATGGCATCACCAGACCAGCTGACCGTTGCACTACTGCTTGCACACCTGCCTTAAACAGACTCGCCAATACTTTTACAGGGTTGTCCAACTCCAGGCCTGTAGGGCCCAATCCGTGCCAGGTTTTCAGGATACCCCTCATTAATATTCATGAGATACATTTGCATGCCATGATTTTAAATGTATGCACATTTTTCCTCATAAATATTAATGATGGATATCCTGCAAACCCATCCGGAGTTGGAGAACACTTTACCTCCAGTCTATGGAGGTTTTGTCCCATGCTCAATAGTTGGCTTCAGATGACGGGTAGCCTCTTTCCAGCTGCATTCTTCAGGTATGTTTCTTTTAAGGTCAGCTGAGTCTTCAAAGACCCTTCGGGGCTTTTTTTTCCCATATTCAATTGGTAGATCAGCTACACTTTTACAACAAAGCGGCCTCCACCGTCCTCATGAATATTGCCTGTATCTTTCTCAATGCATGCCTTTTTTTGATCTCCATCTAAGTCTCTTTTGTTTTAGTCTAACCTCCTACTCAAGTAATTTTGTTATATCGACATTCTCAATTTGACCTAGGATAAGATCCAGGCTGGCAGAAAGCTCCTCCTAACTCAATATACTCCCTAATGAATTCTCAGCTTTGTGCTTTCTTTAAGTAGTTTTAAATCGAGCCTAGCTGTGTCCTTTGCTCCCACACCACCCGTTGTGTGGTCCATTGCTTTCCTTTAACCCTAAATTTTGGTAACTAATCATTCAGAGGGTCAATTCAAAATGTTTAAAACAACAGTTAAAATACAGTTCCAATCAATTCACAACAACAGCAATAGCTGCTAGAGCAGCAAACAGCGGAAAACAGAAACAATCACAGACACTAGCATCCGGAGGCCACCCTTGTGAGAGGGAACACCAGACTGACCAACAGCGATCCTCTTTAATATGTATTCGACCTGTGGTTCGCACTCCAAAAACTGTTGCAACAGGTCAGCTAATAACAAAGATAAGTCACAGGCTTTGGAAGGACTTATCACTTAGGGGCAAAAGACAGATAGACTTAATGATGCTGAGGTTAATTAGTCTCAATCATATGGCAAGAAGTTCATTTGCTCGTATCCGAACAATGAACATAGTAGTATTTTAAAATTAAACATACAAATTTGGATCGAGATCCGTGAGGCCGTGCAGTTGCTCGAGGATGCTGAGCGTACACACCTTTTACGCCCAATCTGTTATGCCAAACCACATCAGCGTAACCAATTCCTTAGAGGGGCAGGGGAAATTCATCATGCTGACTGGATTCCAAGGTAATAATACTCCCTGGTTATCCGATTAGGGGATATAAAGGTCCAGAGGATACGACACTTACGTAGCAACTCACCACCTGAAATTTGCCATCACTTCCGCCTCTTATTCACTTACTCCGGAGAGCTTCAGAGTGAACTACCAGACTGTGACCTCATAATTTACTCAGAGATCAGGTTCCAAATAGTAAACCAGCATTGCCCAGTTAGATGTTAGGTGGCAGTTCAGACTCATAAGGCATGGCGTGGGTGGATACATGCGAACAAATGATATTGTGGATGTGGAACGCACACCTTTGTTTTGAATCTTGCTAAGTTTGGTATAGGGAATCTTAGGACATCATGCCTCTCCCTGCCTGCATCTTCTGGGGTAAGCCCTTTTTTGGATACGCACATCGGTGTGATCGCGTTCTGCATTGTTTGGTTCTTAAATGTGCAGCGTGTTTTTGGGGTTGCCCTTTTAAGCTCATTCTTTATGTCGAAGGGGAGATGGAATTGTTGGCCATGCTCGGATATCTTGGTCCAAGATCTAGAGCTGGTAGTTGACTCTCTTCATTTCAGGTTCAAAGGCACTGCTTGCAGGTGGTCATTTTTCCCCAGCTCATTTCTTTCTTAGCAAACACAGTCCAGCCCGACTGCAAGTTTATTTATACTGCTTCTGGGCTGATAGATTTTGCAAATGAATGCTTCCAGTTTATCCAGTACCTGTTCAGGTATTCTTTCTTGAGTTCCTGGTAAATTAAGTGCCAAAGGGGTGTTCAGTCCCCATAGCGAAAAGTAGGTAATGCAGAAAGAAGTCTTCCAGGAGCCTGAAGAAAGGATTATCTCTGCAATTTAAATAATGTGTTTTAAAATAGTTGCACAGTAAGACTCTGGGGGAGGTTTTGGATATCTTTAATAGAAGGAATGAAAACATCAGTGCCTCGTCCAAATACATAGTTTTGCCCTATTCGTGTCCACCTCGTTTGTGTATCACTAAGTCAGGGGTAACAAGGTTTTCAATAAGCCACATTACGATGTACACAGTAGGTTTGACAAGTTTTTCAATAAACCACGTGACGATGCAGATGGGCTTTCAGCTTTTATTATAAAGGCCTATACCTACATGAGGACATTGGGGCACCAATCTAGACGTGCTCCCTGTGCATTTTCCCTCATCCCTGAAGGGGGCTTCTGCCACCCCAGACTGGGCTCCCTACTCCAGAACTGCTTGATTGGTACCCACAGCCAGGGGGCCCTGCTGTCTAGGCTGCCCCGGATCCTGGGAAGCCTAAAGACATAGCCCGATCCATCTGACCACCTCTGGGACCTCCTAGGTGACCCGTGCAGTAGAGTATGACCCGTCTATGCCTTTCTTCCGCATGAACGTCTTTCAACTATTTCAATCACTTTTCTCTACCTATGCCTGCTTCCACACTTCTTCGCCCTCCTCTCTGTCTGTCTGTCTATCTCTCTCTCCACACTCTGTCTCCTGGTTTTATCACTCTCTCTCCCTTCGTCTTTCTTCACCCTCCAACTAACTCCTTACCTGTCTCCTCTCTCTACACTCAATCTCCTGGCATTATCAGTCTCTCTCCCTACTTTTTCCTACCGCTATTCTCCAACTCTCTCCTGATCTTACCCGCTTCTCTACAAATATCACTCCTTTCAACACTATCTGCCTCTGCTCTTCTTCACCCCCCTTCCCCTGACTGCCCTCTCCTCTTCCTCTCTCTCTGCTACCCTCAATCCACCTCCTGCTCTACCTCCAAAATTACACCCAACCACTCTCCCACTCAATTGGTCCCCATTTATCACCCCTAACCTTCTCTTTCTGTAAACATCCCAAAGTCTCCTCCATGTCCTCGTGAAGCTGCTACTGGTACTTTCGCCCTCCTTTGCCTCCTTTCTGACCAAACCTGAAGACTTGATAGTGCAGACCGACTCTGATGGCTTTTTATAGCTCTACCATACCTGTCTGGAAACATTTCTGCACTCGCATTGGCTAGCTGAGTCAGCAGTTTTCATAGGCCAATGTCTATCTAAGCTACTTCCCAACTCCACCCATCTTCTCCCTTTGCGAGATGGCATTTCCACATGAGTCTTTCATAAGGGTTCTTAGCCTTGGCCCCATTCCAGCCTCCACTTTCTTCCACACAGCAAGGAGGTCACTCTGGTTGTTTGTCCTCTGTTCCCTTCTGGATCAAGTGAGTCATTGTCCATGAAGGTTTTATGGTCTGCTCTGTGACCTCCCATAGTTCTGGGTCACACCCTTATGGCCCCACCCATCCCACTGATGCTCCCCTTATCCCCTGTAGCACGCCTGGGTAGTCTGTAGTGGCTGTGTGGTCTTCCATTCTGCTCCTATTTGGATAATCAGTCCATTCCTCCTGTTCCAGGCTGGGTCTTGTCTGTTGGGCCAAGCTGAATTGTGGTACTTGTAGTCCCAGTTCTTCTTTGGATGATGCTGCCTCACGTGAAAGAGTAGACGAAGTGACCGGATGATATGTTCACAAGAGCCAGTGAAAAATGCAACATTTTCAAAACCAAGATTCTGACCCCATTCTACAGGTTTGCAGACAAAACCGGACCGCGCGTGAGCTATATATGTTCGGTACTGACATTTGCCCATGCTGAAACATTTTGTGAGCTACAAAAGCATTAATTCACCTTTGATGCTAATTCTTCAAAATAACAATAGATATGTTTGTGCTTCTATTAATAATTTTTATTGTGTAGTGGGTTTGGGCAATTCCTCATCTTACTTTTGATTGAGGTTTCTTTGGACATGCCAACCATTGAGTGTGGTTCATTATACAGAGAGAAAAGGGAAACTCCCGGAAACTGGGCCAATGTATTTTTTGTATTTCCAAATTTATTAGTGACTTCATAGCACGTGATGCCCCTACTGATGACACGTGTTTCGGCTAAACATAGCCTTTTTCAAATCCGGGCAGAATCTAAGCAGAATCAAAAATCATAGTGTGTGCACAATACATCAAACAATTGTGTGCACATAAAATATCCCAAATAGTATTGTACATAAAAGAACATAGTCCGATTGCGGTCGTCCATATAGACAATTAACATAGTACATACAAGTGGTAATCATTTGACAGAGATTAGGGGTTGGTAATGGGGAGGATTGGTGTAAAATCTCGTGTTACATATTGTATGCATTGTATACGTACAATCTCATATTTAATAATTAAAAGAGCTGACCCTTGTATGTCTATTTAAATTGGACTCTCAGAGAATGCTTTTCTTGTGCACGAAATAGTATTAATTTAGTAATGACTAAATTAATACTATTTCGATCACAAGAAAAGCATTCTATGGGGTGCATCAAACCAACACATGTTTATGCATATGAAATAGCAGATCAGAAATAATGCTATGAGAACAATGGACCTCTCGACTTCTGTTTACAATGGACACCTTCACTCCATTGAACACGACCGTGCAGCTTCTGAAATGCATCTTGAATGCCTTAGGGCTTAAAAAGGAAGCAGGAATGTGTTTGTAAGTTTGTACCAGTACTCTGATATCTTGTTTTCTCTACTTTGCCCCTAGTCTATCAAGATTACCTTTGTCTGTGCACTTTTTGTAACTCGAGATATGCCACCATGCAGTATTGATTATTGATTTATTTCTTTTGTAGTTGTATTTTCGAAGTGCTTTGCAAGGTGCATATAAGCACTGTTTTCTCACTCATTTAAAGTCGTTTCTTGGTAGCTTTTGATGTTTGAACTAAAGTCTCCATTTGCATTGACACAATAAACACAAATTAAAGTCTATACCGCACGAGCGCTTGCATGTTGTCGACACTGGTTAAACTATGTGCATTACATCTTTCAGAAGTTCAGTCAGACTGTTGCAGGTAATACAAACTAATCATGAAAAAAGAACCGGACATATAACACTAGTGGGGTAATTGCAAATCTGAACTATAACAATGTTTGAGGGAGCATTGACTTCAAAGCAAATGTTGTCACACGTGCTTTAGTCCTGAAAATATGTTTCCAATGAGACCTTAGAAATGAAAGTCTGTCCATCTATAACAGATATATTCAAGATTGTGTGTGCTTTGTTGGTGGACAGCTTGATGATGCCAACAGTACTACGTGCCGCGCAGCATACAGTGACACCATGGGCATAAGTCATCCATAGCCAGTTTCTGATGGCACACAAGTAGTCCCGCAGTTTCCTCACTGAAACTGCCATAGGAACATGCTTTTCTCTAAATATGATCCTGTACGAATAGCTACATTTGCTTTTCTGTAAAATCTGCACATGTTTCGGTCGTGCTTAGGCCACAACAGGTTAATGCACCTGCTGTAGAGTACTGGCTGAAGTTTGCATTTAACACTGTTCTTCCCTACCTCTGGGGCCAGATTACAGAAACTTTGCACCGGTGCAAGTGCAAAGTTTGCACGGTATTAGCACTAGGGCAAAGTTTGCCCTTTTTTTGAAAACACTGGGACACATTAAAAAACCATTGCACCTCGACAAGTGCAGTTTGGCATATTGAAAGCACTAGGGCAAAAATTGCCCTAATGCAAAATAAGATCCATTTATACTACATATTTTGCACTAGGGCAAATTTTGCCCTGATGCAAAAATGCATTAAAAATGTAGCACTCAGGCAATTTTAGCCCTGGTGCTTTCAATATGCCAAACTGTACTTGTCGAGGTGCAATGGTTTTTTAATGTGTCCTAGTGTTTTCAAAAACAGGGCAAACTTTGCCCTTTTGCTAATATCTTGCAAACTTTGCACTTGCACCAGGGCAACGTTTCTGTAATCTGGCCCCAGAACTGGTCTGTTTTTCCAGTGGTTGTGATATTAATATCTGAGTGTTGGTATATGGTCATTCCGGGTTTTACAGATCTAAGAAGCCGCAAGGCTGCGGTAGCGAGCTTTCTATAAAACAAACTAGCTGCTACCCTGGTGAGCAATGTGTAGGGTGCAGTACATGGGTATTATACACTTTCAGCATTGCAATTAATGCATCACGTGGCCCATACAGCAGCAGAACCCTGTGCAGCCAGATGCAAACTCACCCAAAAGTGACTTGGAAATACCCGTGGTTTTCTCAGTGGAAATTCAGGCAACCTACACATAGTTGCAGGTTCTTGGGACACTTGAATGCCAGCAGAAGCTAGCGGTGGGCTTTGGGGGTCTGTCAGAGGCACACCAATGCCCGTTGACTATGATCAACTCGGGCAGGGCTGGGCTTTATACAAAAATGGGGGGAAAAAAACACTGCACATGACCCCGGTGGTCTCGTAGGTTCCACATGGGTGTAGGTAAAACACTCCAGCACGCATCCATTTGGAACAGGGAAGTGTTTGAATTGTGCCCTTTAAAAAGGATGAAGAACATGGCAGAGTCACCTGTGGGTGCAGCAGGCCCCAAAGGGCAGTGGGCATGTTTTATTTTTATTTTTTGAAAACAATCCCCAGCTAGTGATAGGAGAGGTCAGGAATCCACCACCTAATTTTTGGTCATTCAGTGAAATTGACATGACTCAAACATTGGGAGTTCAGCTGAAGAAGTTCTCTCAGCACTAACCTTAGGAGAGAACTGCATGGATTCTTGTATTTGATCAGGAATTGTGCAGATGAACTCAAATGAAGTGGAAAAAGCGCACATATGCATAGTTTAAAGGTTTGTGTTGGCTGATTGTGCAGCTGCAGATGTGACCATTAACAAGGACAGAAAACAACATCTCTTGGGGCATGAAGTCAAAGTGAACATATAGACGCATGCTTCACAACCTGGCAGAAGACACGAGGACGCAATGTTCCCATAACATATAAGGAGATTATCATGGTTTTAAATAATGTGTTTTCCGATTCCGCATGGCATGTCCGCTTCTTGGGTTACGTGCACAATTCACTATTGGATCTTAGGTTTTAGATAAGCAGATACTGTGTAAAACGTGCTTTCTATCTCCTCTCCAGTTCTCTGCACACTAACTCCCACATTCTACCTTTTTTAATCTCCCCCCTTGCCTCGATATATTTCCCTATTCAGGTGGCAGTAGTATAGATCTGGCTTATATCGTGGGCGAACTAGGTTGCACAACTTATGAATGACTCGAGTTTCCGCTGATGCATAAGTTGTCGATTCACAAACCTTTGCAGAGATTTGACCTGAGAACAGTTGAGCAGGCTGCCTTTACGCCAACCCTCCCGATTTAGGCAGGAGACTCCCGATTTTTTTTAACAAAAATGCTTCCCTCCGAAGACAATTCTAACCCCAATGCAATCGAATTGGGAAATTCAATTCTCCCGATTTCTCTGAGAGAATCTCCCTCCCAGGTTCTTCAAAATGGTCCCATGTATGAGGATGGATGGCCCTGTGGGGGCGAGAAACTGCCATCGACTGCATAGCCCACAAACACGCCCCTCCCTATAAGCCCTGCAAGCATTGGCAGGAACTCATGGGGAAGGGGGCATGCTTTCCAGCTCCCTTCACTAACTTAAAGAAATGGCATGTTTTCCTTTTCTAGCGCAGGAAGGGGATCTCTCCCCAACCTGCACTAGACATAAAAAAAATACTATCCCAAAATGAGGCGTCACTAAAAATGGAGAGGGATATATTTGTAGTCTGGCAGGTCATAGAGCTGCAAGCATAAACAAAATTATGTTTTTATCTAATGGCCTTCATACTTATTTGGATTGTATTGAGTCATATTTGTAAGAGTTTTAATCTGCTTTTCAGCCGGCACAGAGCACTACAGGAGTAGTGAAATAGTTGCACTGTGAAAGACAGCTGACAACAGGTCATTATGAGGTACAGAATAAGAGTTTGGGGGTCATTGTAAGTTTTGCCATGTGGGAAATGTGCCAGTAAAAGTGGCGGGAAATGTGCCAGTAAAAGTGGCGGGAAATGTGCCAGTAAAAGTGGCGGTAATTGCGTTAACCATCACTTTTACAGCACCGCCAGACTACAGCTTTGCTAGTGGGGGTGACTGATTTACCTCCAGCCAAGTGCCGGAGGTAAATCAGCCCCCCACCGGCAAAACAATATGATTTGGGGACCTCTGTTAAGCCGCATAATTGATAAAATGCTAAAACCACATTGGGGTTTCCAAACACTCATGCAACCTGTCTAGACCTAGGAAAGCATTTTAAAAAGCACTTTGTGGACTCCTGCACATCTCCAAATGAGATGTGGGTGGGTGTGGAAATACCTGCCTATTTGGCTTGCAACCCAAATCTGCCCAAACCTCCATCGAGACCCATGAATCTCTTGAGAAGAACAAAGGTTCAAGGGAGGTTTGAGCTGATGTATAAAAAAACATTAAAAAAATAGGTTGCTATGATATGATGTGGCATTTATAACACGCCTGTACACAAGTGTTTCTAGGCGCGAATGGAGCTTAAGGAGGAGAGAGAGAAGGCGGGGGAAAGGAAGGATGGATACGGGGTGAGAAAGAGAACATTGAGTCCTGTGTCATTTCTGAGTGCTATTCAGACAACAAGCACCTTGAGCTCTGCAGTAAGAGATCTCAATAGGTTAATGCTCATGCTAAACAGATGCGTGTGTGTGAGTGTGAATATGAGTGGGAATGGCTCAGCCTTTCATCCTCCTGATTGTGATAAAATCACCAAAGTTAAAATTAGATGTCATAGAAGCCATGCAGAATCAATCACAAGTCAGGCACAGTAAAACATGTAACGCTGAGGTTTATAATATTACAGTACAAGCAATACATGATTTGACAGGGTGGACCATGGCATCCTTCTTAGCTGCCTTGAACAAACTGGAGTCGTAGGGGTTCCTTTGGCATGGTTTGCCCCCCTTCTTGCCGAAAATACCCAAGCAGTGTCTTTCCAGGGTTCGGGTTCTCCAGTTTTTTCTCTGTCCTGCGGTGTGCCCCAGGGGTCAGCACTGTCGCCGATTCTTTTTAATTTATATGTACATCCGCTGGCTGATCTCATTTCTGAGTTTTGGTACATTTCTACACATATGCGTATGACACTCAATTGGTGCTTGGTTTCACCAGTAATGGAGCCCCCTTGTAAATTGACTCATTTTCTTTTTATTATTTTTTTATTTTATTTGGTTGGCTGAATATATCAACCTTTCAAATATATTAAAATACATAGTTCAATATTTACATTTAAGACAATAGTGACAACAACATGATAAAATATTCAAGTAAATGAAGAAAATAGAAAAGTTAGGAACTTGAATAACAACATATTTCTCATTCGACTGATTCTTAAAACAAGATAATGGGGTGTTCATTCTCCAATCTACTACTTTATATGCATTTACTCAATTGGGATAACTAATTAAAAAAATTGTACCAATGCTACTCTTACAGAAGTCTTGTGCTAGAAAAGGTTTTTGGCACATTTCATCTGAATCAGCTGGTTTTCATAAATCAAACAATTTAACAAGATATAATTGTCGTTGTGATAATAATGCAGGGCAATCAACAACTATATGTTGTAAAGTTTCTTTTTGCAAGCTGCCACAGCAAAAGCAACAAACATTTAGTTCTTGTGATATCAGGCCTCGTCTAGCCATTATATCCAGTGTGTGCCACAAATTTAATCTGAAGCGCAAATATTTATGTTTTAACAAAGGAGACGGGCATTTAACTAAATAATCTGACATATGCCGTAATTTCTTATAGCCAAACAAGCGAGTCTCAAAATCCTTATAAGTAATACATTTGTCACGATTGCGTATCCAGTCATGTTGGTAAAGTTTTACCTTAGCTCGATTAGGATTCTCTAGTAAGAGATCTAGAGAAATGTTGGCTTCGGACAAAGCACTTAAAACACAGTTTCGCCATTTCACCGGAAATAAATACCTGGATGTTATTAGGTAAAATGCAACTGTGCTTAGAATGTTATTTGATCTAATCCCAATAAACATTTCCTAAATAAGCTACACATCTTCCATATAACATAGGTTGATAAAGACAATAAGCCCAATTCAAATCGCAACATAGGTAACGGATCAGGCAAATTCATTACACGTTTCCAAAAACGTCCTTCAGGAACATCCCATTATATAGTGTTGAACACTATATAATGTGGTCTCAACACCTTAAAGCAAGATTGAAACACATTTCTGTTGATAGAACATCATAATATGCTTGCACGAACATTTGCCATAGTTATATATCAATATCTTGGCTTGTGAGATCAAAGTTGCCAATTTATTATCTAGGTTTTGAGCATACATGGCTTCAGACATGGTATAATGGAGAATCATGCCTAGATATTTATATTCAGTCACGATAGTTAGCTCGATATTTTTTAAATTCCATCTATAGTTGGAAAGTCGAGTTCTGGATTTTTTTTGACACACTAACATTTGTGTTTTTTCTAGGTTCATTGTTAGATTGTTTGTTTGAACATACATTGCAGGGCTATTCAATAGATTCTGTAGTCCAATAGGTGTTTGAGATAGTAAAACAAGATTGTCAGCGTATAACAACCATGCTTTGCTCTGCACACCTAATTTTGGAGCATCAGAAAGATAAATAGATGCCAGTATGCAACCTTGCTTTAAACCACGACCGGTGTTAAAAGAGGCAGAAAGTAGGCCTTTCATAGTTAAACGTACTCGCATTGATGTATCGGTGTGTAGATGTTTCACTAATGCAATTAGGGATGTAGGACAGCCATAACGAGATCATTTTGTGTACAATAGCTGTCGATCAATCGAATCAAAGGCCATTCGGAAATCGATGAAGGCCATATAAAGTGGTTGCTTTTGGATGGCACTTTGTGACTTTAACATATTCAAAATGATGATGTTAGGAGCTGTGCCGAGGCCTGACTGAAATGGATCTCTTTTACACATTTTTAAGACCAGTTATTCAAGTCTCTCAGAATTAGCCGGCTAAATATTGTCCCGGGAGCATCCAGCAGCGTGATGGGTCTATAAGTTGATGGTTGACATTGATCTCCCTTTTTGTAAATTGGCAATGTGATAGATTGTTTCCATGATGATGCAATAGATGTGTGCAATTAATGTTATTAAACATGTTCATAAGAATATCGACCCATAGCTCAGGATGTTGTTTGAGCACAAAATTGGTTAAGCCGTCAGGGCCAGGCACTCTTGATCTACTAGCATTACCAATATAGTGTAGTATGTCTTCTTTATCAAAATTAAGGTAAAAGTCTTCAATGTTGCATGTGTCAGGCAAATGATAGGAGCGTTCCGGTAAAGAATACATTTTTTGAGTAATACTCAATCCACTGTTGTTCTTTTACAGAGTTGGCTTGTACAGCTACTTGGTGTCCTGCTATTGAATGATTTATTAATGCCCACATTTGTGCTGTATTTTTATTTTGCATTTCTTTCACCATATGGAGTGCACCATTTTGATAAACAGTTGATTTCCAACTTCTTCCCAATTTTTATACTTGGTTTTGATGCGTGTTAACGTAGCACCTCTTATTGCTACTGGAAGTTTCATGGCCTCACGCTTTTTTGCACGATTTTGAGCTTTCATCGTCTTAATTTCAATGCTAAATGTATGACGTTTAAGTTTTTGTTTTTTCTGAGACTGGTTAATATTTTCTTGAAATAACTGCATTAGCTTAGGATATACAATTTCTTGTTTTCTCCTCCCACTAAAGGCCTCATGTATTTCATGCACATAACATTCGTAGAACTTTCTCAAAGAGGCCTCAGACCAACGCAGTCTATTATGACCAGAGTTAATTATCACGGTTCCCTGTGTTGGACTATTACCTACTTTGTCAATGGGTTGTTTTATTAGCCATTGCATTATCAGCATATTTTGATCACTCATGTCTGTTTGTAAAATGTAGAAATTAGTTATCCGCGACATGAGTGAGAAATCAACATAAATATAGTCAACCACAGTGGTGCTGTTCCCTCTATGCCATGTTGGTTTAGATGGAATATCTGCAGTAAATGACCCATTTAAGACATATTGGTTTTGTGATTTGATCAAGTATGACCAACGCGCAAAGCGGCCTTGATGACAAGATTTCTGTTGATCCAAACTATGGAGATTTAAGTCACCCGCCACTATCGTGTGATGTGTAGTTAAGTCAAGTGAGATCAATCAAATCTAATAAATTGGATACGTCCTTTATAAAATGATCATCTGATATTCTGTCAGGATTCTAATAAAGATTTATTAAGGCATACGACTCATTATGCCTATGCAGTTTTATTATTTGCATATGTGAATTGAGGGAACTCCAGCTTTCAGATCTAAACAGAGAGTTTTGTTTGATGGCTATAAGTAGACCAGACATCGGTCTACCTCGATTGGCTTTGGAAGCTGGAGTTAGATGAATATCATAATTATTCCAAATAGGCATAGAGGTTAGCCATGTTTCCTATAGAATGATTACGTCAAATGTCTCTAGCTTAGGGGTCTTATTATTCAATAAATTCCAGCTAACCAATGACAATGGCTGCATCTCTACGGAATCTAGTTAACATTGGTTAGAAGGGTGATTACAGACACATTGCACTTTGTTTTGTATTTGCGCATTTATTGGTGGAGCAGATGTTTGAGTCATAATGCATAATGTTTGGCAGTTTCTCTGAGATAGTAGGAGCCTGCGTTGAGTCGAGAGATATACTAAAACCTAATTTGTGTAATTGCTTTTTTGCTAGCCAGATAGTGTTAAGGACAATCCATGAGTTAATCCATAACATGACAGAGGTTCTTTTTCTGTTATGAATGAATTCTACCTGTTCAATGTCTGAGGAGCAGATATCATCCAAAGCTGGAATCTCCGAGAATATCGCCATTATTGATCTCCTATTAAGATCGTATTGAGTAATTGGAGGAGGGCGGCACAATATTGCTATGGAATTTAGTGCAGGACGTTTAACTTTCTGATTTTGTTGTGTTTTCTTATTGGAGGCACCAGACGGGACACCACTGGGAGTTCAAATTGGTTGTACTCTTGCATCAGCAATTCTGGTAACAGCTGATTCAATAGGTTGAATAATCTCTGGGCTGAATGATGCGTATTTAGATTACTTGTGGCGGACAAAAGAGATCCAACAATTGGGTTCTCATGTATGTGACTGGGATCTACTGCATTGCTTAGCATTAATTGATTTCTCTGAACTCCTTTAATGTGTGTATCAGGTTGTGTGGGGACATCTTTTTGTTTGGCATCTGAATTCGTATTGACTCCCGAGGAAGTTGCTGCGGCTGTGGGACACTTAAAAAGAAGTTTTTGTGCCGGTTGGATTGCCATGTATTCATCAACAGCCAGTCTAATTTCTCTGCGACGGTCTTTGGCCGTTTGTTGGGATGGGTCTTTTGTAATTTTCATCAGATTGTTTGGAGCGTCAATATTGTAATTGACTGGCGATCATTATCGATGTCGCCCGCAGCTGTTATAGCTTCTACCAAATCATCTCGTGGGCCATATCCCTGAATGTTCGGTTTGCTAATTGCAGCTAAACTATTTTTTTATTTTTTTTTTATTTTGTGCTTCTTGGTAATATTTTTGTTTAATCGCTTCGGAGGCTTGAGTAAGTTTAGTATTGGGTTGAAGTAATGTCTTGATAAATTGTTTGGTTTGTGAGGAAGGGACACGCTTTGTGTTTTTAATATTTTTTTCCTAGTCATGCCCTTCTTCAAATCAGTTCTATCCTTCTGTATATCTTTCTCTGAATTTGTGACAGAAAATATAGTATAAGAAGGTTTAACAGTTTTTTCAGGTAATACCATCTCGTTATTTTTGGATTGATTTGCTGGAATTGAATCAGGTAACACAGAGTGCTGACCAAGAATGATGTCAGGAATTAAAGGAATTGATGTTGAAAATTAACCTCAGTTGTTGAGTTTAGTCTTTGTATTTAATTGCACAAGTCTTGAGTGGACACAGTTTGAGTGGTAACTGAGACCATACTTTTAGAGTATAAACTATCATTGGAGGAGACCCCCATTCCAGTACTCAGAGTTTCAATGACAGTATTTTGCCACTCCAGAACTTGGGTGATTTGAGTCGCTTGAGTAGACAGCTTGGTGTTGAGAGTTTCAAAGAGCCTGACCATTGATTGAATCGCTATGTTCATTGAATTTAAAGTAATCTCAAGCAGTTTAGTAGCAGGTTCAACAGCGTTTGATAAATCAGGACCTACTGTCAAAGCGTATGGCTGGCGCGGCATTGGAAGGACAAAGGAAACAGCTGAATTCGAACAGCTGGTGTCTTGAGATAGGTCTGGAGAATTTGATAAACTATCGGATAAATCATGAGTAGAAAAACAGGACTCATTTAAATCTAGATCAATAATGGCTGGCTCTGAAGAATCCACTTGTACCTGTTTTGCATCATTAATTATGGGAGGAGCAGTTAGAAGATTTCATAAAAGGACACTATCAGACACCAATGTGTTACTAGCATTCCCTGGCAATTTTCCAAGTGCATGCGATTGTTTCTCAAATGGTTCAGAATGTATTGGTTCTTGAATAAGTTTCAGCATTTAATTCGAGACAAAGATAGGATCAACAATCTTTTTGGGCACAATTTTGGGCACAATAACATCCACTGATATGGCTTTGGACATATGCATGTGTAATGGTAAGGAGGGAGTTCTTACACCCGCCACAGGCGTGCTCGTGTTATCTGATTCTTGGTAAAACGAGCGAATATCTGCATGTTTTGAAGACTTAGCGGATTAATTAATAGAAGTTCTATTTGTTCGAGTATTGGGGGTGGAGCAAGTTCGACTCTTACCTCGCGTGCTTTCAGATGAAAGCATTGTCTTTTGATTGTCAGTAAATGCACGAGATACCACAGGAGCCGGCATACCAGTTCTTAAGGTGAAGACTCCACGTTGCATAATGACGCCAGAAAAGTAAACAGATTTAAAAAGTGAAGTGAAAGCAGGGGAAGGAGAGCACAGTGCCCGACCGTGCCTACGCGACGACCGCGGCGAAGCGGCCAAGTGGTACTCTTCTGTACTCTGCCAGGTGTGCACACGCTCACGTTTTGTAGCTTTGCACTCGAAAGGGGCGGTGCTTAGTTGTTTCTACACAAAATGAACGTGTAAATTAGCCCAATGATTTCTAAATAAAAAAGAAAAGGCTGTTAGAGTAAGTTCAATGTCCAAGGTGAATGAAGGCTTCGACCAGAAGTATAATCCAATAGATGTACCACCAGACTGAGGAACAGCAACTAAATCCACATGGAAGTAGAAGTATAATGAGCGGCCAAGCGGTACTCTCCGGTACTCTCTTCCAGGTGCGCACAAGCTGGTGCGCGTGGCAGTCACGTTTTGTAGCTTTGCACTCTAAAGGGGCGGGGCTTAGTTTTTACACAAAATGAAAGTGTAAATTAGCCCAATGATTTTCGTCAGACTCAGGAACAGCAACTAAATCCACGCGGAAGTAGAAGTATAATGAGCGGCCAAGCGTTACTCTCCGGTACTCTCTTCCAGGTGCTGACAAATTGTTTCTCAGGCAAGAAGTACCAGTGTATAGACTACCTCTGGGATAGGTCTGGCTCTGATATTGCCCGTATAAGCCTCCTGTCTCAGGATGAAAGGGGTTCTTGGACCGCCTGGTCATTGTCCCTTTTGCAATGTTTTATTGTACCATGTCTCGCTGTGGATTTCCTTCCTGCACATTGTTTACGTTTTTTTCCTGCAAAATGTGAGCAGGTCTACGGCACCCTGACTTATCCCGAACTCTCTCCAGCTCCATATTGCCTCACCAATACCTACTTTCTACATTTTGTGGGGAAAATGTGGTAAAAATAAAATGTTTGTTGACTATCGTAAAAATACTGCTGCATTCACGCCGGTCAAATCCTTTCCTGTACGGCTGGCACTTCCGATGTGCCACACGGAAGGCAAATGACCTTTCCTTTGCACTTTGGTAACTTCAGTAATCAATTTGCTTTGGATCAAAGATCCCTGTCAGGAGCAGGGCGATTGATCATATTAACGTACCGCAAGCGGTTCTCTTTAAAAAAAGTTATTGTGGTCCAGCGACTATATACCTAAATTTATGACAGTGGAAAACACTGTAACGCCGGGAACAATTACAGCCTGTTCCTTATCTTGTTGAAGATGTAATTTCCCAAAAATATAGCATTTCAATGCTCTTTTTCATCAGGGTTCAAAGTACATTTAAATGACAGGTCTTTGATGCAGCCTCAAGACTAGTCATGTTCCACATAATATTATTAACCAATAGTCTCCTTAATTTTTCACTTCAAATTGTTCAAGCAAATCCACCCGCCATCTCAGTTATAAGATTGTTCTCCATGGCAGCCATCTTCATTTATGTATTTTTTAAATAAAAAATGGGCTCGCGCAAATTGAGCACTCCCAATTTGCCTCAGAAAGAAAATCCGGAAAACTACTAGCACCAGGGTGTTAATGGCTTCACTACCCATTTGGTGTAATGTAGGGCTCTACAATGTATAGCGACTAGAGAATTATACATTTCTTGTTATGTTTTAAGATGTTGCTATAAAAATATATAGAACGTTCCAGAAACCCAACCCTGACGCGTGGGGATATTTAAGTACTCTACAGCACTCTTTGAAGTGCAAATAGATATACCGTAGATTTTAACAATGGTCCAACATGTTTCATAAAGGAATTAATAGATGTGTCACAATCATTTTTGCGAAACTCAACATCGAGTTTATGTCTAAATCAATAGACACGGTTTCCCCTTCAAACATCTTGTAACACAAAGAATACAGCAGTTTTGAACAAGTAACGCCCGCGGGGGAGTGGCTGGCCAATGAGGTGGCCAGGATCATGGGCGGAATCCATCATTGATGACCAGCATACTTTCAGCCACCTGTGCACCTCTCCTGTGGGGGTGGGGGAGCACTATTTTTTCACTGCTTCAGCTGGTGCCTCAGGCCCCTCGCTCCCTTCCCCTCCCACCTACTTTCCAGCAATGCTCTGCATCCCATGCAGCCCCCCCTGGAGTCCTGCACCTCTAGTCCTCGCCCTCACTTACCCTTTCTTACTGGTCTCTGGCACTTGCTCCCTCCGCCACCACCGAGACACAAAGGGACTTGCTCCCCTGATTGTTCTCCATGGCAACCAACTTGGTTTATATATATTTTTTAATAGGAATTGGACACGTGCAAATGGTGCAGTCCCAATTTCCCTCAGAATGAAAATCCGGAAAACGACTAGCACCAGGGTGTTAATAGTGATAAGCCTTGCTATATGGGGCAGACAAGGCTGGTAATGTCGCTGAGCGTTTGCCAGGCCGTGATAGGTCTCAGGACTACCGGGTTTGGGCTGGTGGGCCGTTGCCAGCACTGTCCACCCCGCTTAGCGGTGTTGCTAGAAAACGGCCTCATCAGGAGTGAATCATAGCCAGCTATGAACTCCTTGAAGTTAAAGAGTTGCGAAATAGAAATACTCTCTCTAAACTAAAAACGTGCCTCTAACCTTGACACTGAAAAAGCCACCTATTTAAAAAATAAATAAATAATGCAATTAATGAAAAGGTCCAGCTTCCTCCCCCATTGCCAAGGCTTAACATTCTCCATGAACTCAGCAATGATGCTGAATAAGCACATCAAATCAGTGGTCAGTAAGTTCCTCCGCCACCACGCTCTAGGGCAGCACCACCTCGCCATTACCCACCAGTAGAGCAATCGATATTCATAGTCACTATGCCCACACCCAAACGCTGACTGCGCCATAGGTTCCATCCCCCACAAAAAAAGAGTACGAGAGCAATGGCGTTGGCAGAGAGACCTGTCTGTGTTTTGCCGTGCAGTGAAGAGAAGTGCCGTGGGAATGCCGGTGGGATGATGCCGGCATTGATTGATGCCACTGTTTTTCCCACGGCATTCTATCCAGAACCAAATATGCAACCTCTCTTTGATTGGTCCTGGTATCGCTGCCATCAACAAGTGCTCACTTATTCTGCCATCAGACCAATAGGAGAAAAGCACTGATATCAATAGAAATAATTGATCTTGATGGCACTCCAGCGACTTGCGTTATTATGTTATCGAGATGTGTGGAGCGCACTGTTGCTGTTAGCATGATCTCCAGGTGCTCTGGTTTGGAAGAGAGCGGGTGGTTATTGTTAGCCAGTAAGATTCCAGTGCTTTATGTTGATGGTCCATATTGGAAGTATCGTGAGCTTTGTGTGCGTGACAGCTTTCTAAGTGTGGGAGTATTGAGTATTGAGGACTCTGTGCGCAGAGAGGAAACATCATGCGTGCAATGTGGCCATGCCTTGACTGGGTGTATCAGGTGGTGTTAGGGGTGTAGAGTTGTGTTGTTTGCAGTCTGGGAAGAGGGCCCCTTAAGGCACATGAATAGTTTGAGTTTGTATGTGGTGAGTACGGTGTAGAAGTTGAGAGTTAGTCAGTAAGGAGAAGGTTGGTCCTTGAGGTTTTCAATATCAAGTGTGATTTTATAACACCACTGTTGGTTACACTATGACATAAGGTGTTAAGGTTCTTTGTGGTTGGGGAGGGTACTCTCTTAGAGCTGTAGTGGTGCCCACTGGTGCTGCTGTATTCTTATTATCAGTATTGTTCTCCGGGTGTCAGGAGTTACCCTCATGTTCTGGCTGACCTTCCAGGCTCTCTACCTGATCAGTGAATACATTCACAGCACATTGCATACATTTCTCACCTGCAAATCCACACATGACATTCAGGCGCTCCCTTGTACTCATCCACCAAAATTCTACTTTTCAAGTCCAGAACAGGATGCAGAACAAACAGAGGTTGATTCTTAGCTGTCCAAGGGTGATAGTTCTGCAACTTGGTCTCCATTGGTATCTGCACCATTGTCAGACACCTGTTCATCAGAGAGACACCGACACCACACGGCTTCTGAAAGACATCTCTGCACCCGCCCCTCCAGGCAAGGTGATTCACAAGGTGATGCAGCTATAACTCTTCCTGTTTCTTTCAATCAAATTGAATGCAATAATCTTTTATCGTATCTTATTATTATCTTATCTTATCTTATCTTATCTTATCGTATCTGATTTGTATAGCACCTCTGGCCAAATGTCATCTAAGCACTAGGTGGGTAAGAACATCAATATTTGTGGGCTTCAATCACAACAGGGAGGTTTTGTGGTTCCTTCTGAAGCATAGAAGTTGAAGATTATTATGGTGTTCCTTGGGTAATGCATCCCAGAGTTTTGTGGTTAAACGTGAAAGGGTCACCCTTCCCCCAACGATCTGGACCCTTTGAAAGGATTGGTGCTGAGGGTGTTGATACTTAAAGAATTAAGTGCTCTATTTGGGCGATAAGGCTTAAAAATACACCAGATATACTCCTGTCCTGGTCCAGGTAAAGCTTTGAAAACACAATAGTCAATGCTTTGAATTTGATTCTAGCTTCATACAGGAACCCAGTGAATGTTTCGAAAAATGGGAGTGGTATGAGCTCTTTGAGGGGTGCGGGTGACTAGCCTTGCGTGAATGTTTTACATTATTTTCAGACGAGTGAGCATGTTTTGGGGTCTCCGAGAAGCAGCGCATTCCCATGGTCAGTTCGGGAGCGGATAATTGGTCTGGCTGTTGCTGCGCTATGTTCTTCTGAAAATAATGGTCCTGTTAGCCTTAGAATAATGATACCATAAATGGAGGAACTAACCACTTTATTGGCTTGTTGAGTCATAGACAGCAAAGAGTCAAAGAAAACCCCTAAGCTGCGTGCAGATTTCTGGGTTTTGATATCAACTTTAGGAAGAAGGATTGCTTTGTAAGGTTGAATAGTATTTGACCCTGAAATGTTGGTGGATACAGTTAGACATTCCATCTTCAGTGCATTCAGGATGAGCCACTTACGATCCACCCCGTCTTCGATACTTTGAATCGTGTTTGTTGGACTATTGAGGTTATCCTTACAATCCCTATGGAGTTGAAAGATCAATTGGGTGCCATCCGCATAGTTCTGAAATAAATGTTTTTGCGATATCATACAGCAGTGAAACTGTAAGCCACAGGGGGGACAAGCATGCCCCCTGAGGGACTCCACACTCGATGTGGACTCCCTCAGATTCATGATCATCAGTTTCCAATCAGGCTACTCAGCCTTTTAGGAAGGGCAGAAGCCATTGAAAGCACTGTCCGACACTAAAGGTGGATTTCCATTACTTTTCAATACCAGGCATTGGCAAAGGTTTTCCCATTGCATGTTTAGAAAAGTGACTATTGGAGGCAACTATCACATATTAGGCAAATTGTGGCAGACTACCAATCCCTATAGGTTCTGGTTCTATGAGTGTGCATTTATCCATAGGGTTCTGATAATGGCTGTTCTTTGGGTGTCTGACAGTCTTTGGCATTACAGTTTGTGCCCATTGATATGTGGACATCTGATAATGTGTGAGGATCTCTTAGTATTCCATTACATAGAGTGTTCTGGGATGTTTGTGCATTTTTGATTCAAGGTCTCACTGTGTTGGACTCTCTCCCGTGGACCATCAGCAACACGCTTGCAAAATCACCCAATCCTGAGGTTACACACTATAGGCGCTGTGTCTTCGGAATGGTGCTGTTATCCCCTTCCTCTCTGTGCCAATTCGTTTTAAAAAAGGCTCCTTTTCAATTTGGGCTATTAGGTGCCGCTTAAGCACCACCTATAAGCCAAAACTACTGCATTGGAATACAGGTAGGAGGGAGATGACATCTGAGGAGGGACACCCATCTTGTTGGTGTTGTTCGGTTATTTACCTCCCCATTAACAGTCCATGGCCATGCTAATCCCTATGGCCAATCATTCCCACTACTTTTCTGTCCATGATCAAAACACATCCACCTGGGATCTCTTCGAGCTTGCTCTATCAAGCTGTAATATCAAACGTTAACCTGCTACTGGTGTAATAACAATGTCTTAACCAGATGTGTCTCCAGCAGCTTGATTTGGACCTCATCCATGCACTGACACCCTGTTAAAAATAGCACAACAAAGCCAACAGTTTTGGCTTGAGGTATTAGATAGCAGTTGCCAGCTACTGACATTCATATGCCCAGATAATTTCTCCATTTTCCAGGTGTTGCAGTCGTATGGCCAGGTAGCACCATTATATCAGCGTCTAGCTAATGTCTATCCCATAACTGGTGGGGGCTATCTACAAGGTTGAGCTAACTCCCACGACAGCTAAGATTAACGATAATCAATATTGCCCAACCTTAATTATGATGTCTAAGGTGGGCTTGCACTATCCGAGCTTGTTCTATGACTTGATCCCAAAGTCACAAGAAGTAATGTACATCAAAGTAGACCCAGGCTACTTGCGCCCATACGTCCCTCTCTGTATCACATACACCAATTTTAGATTATATAATGTCCAACACTCTTGTGCCTTTCTTCAAAAGAAAGTTTATATATTCGATTGTTATTCAATACCCAACCACAGCCAACACGTGTTTCAACCACTTCTTGGCCTTCCTCGGGGCTTATGTTAACTACAATCCAATTCACTTGGTTTAATTTCTTGAAACCATATGGGATTTCTAATATCTTCACAATCTTTGACTCCTAGAATGCACACTTTGCACATTGCTTGATAGACAATCCCTGCTATGATATAGATTAGTCCACTGTTGCGGGGTACTCCCTTTTCTCTGATTTCAACATTTCTCCTGATTTCTCTGTATCTTTAATTTCATTCTCTTTTCTGTACCTCATATATCTCCCGCCCCCCTGTTGCTCTCTCTCTTTCTCCTCTCTCCCCGCTCTCCCACCCCTCTCTCTCTCTTTTCCCCACTCCTCTCTCTTCCACCCACCCCCTCTCTCTCCCCCATCCTGTCTCTCTCGTTATATTGTTCTCCTCTCTCTTCCTCGCCCTTGCTCCCTCTCAATCTCCCCCACCTCTCTCTCTCTCTCTCTCTCTCTCTCTCTCATTTTCTCTCTTGGCCTCTCTATGTGACTTTCTCTCTCTCTCTCTCTCTCTCTCTTTTTCTCTCTCTTTTTCTCTCTTTCTCCAACTCTTTCTATTTCTTTCTCTATCTCTCCCAGCCCTCTGTCCCTCTATCTTTCTCGCTCGCTCTTCCACCCCCTCTCTCTTTCCCACCCCCTCTCACTGTCTTTCTCTCTTCTCTCTCCCTCCCTCTTGCTCGCTCTCTCTCTCTCAATCTCCCCCTCTCTCTTTCCCTTGCTCTCTCTCAGTCTCTCTTTTGCCCTATCCCATCCTCCATCTCTCTCTCTCTCTGTCTTTCTCTTCTCTCTCTCCCTCGCTCTTGCTCTCTCTCTTCCACCCCCTCTTTCTTCCACACCCCTCTCTCTCCCACCCCCCTCTCTTTCTCTGTCTTTCTCTTCACTCTCCCTCTTGCCCCCCCCCCCAACCCCCCCCCCCCCTCTGTGTCTCTCGCGCCCTCTCTCTGCCTCCAATCACCACCCCTCATTCTCACTCATCCCCCTCCCGGGTGGGTCTGAATTCCTTGAAGGTTGTCCCCCTTTCGGGGAGGAATGCTTACTAAACACGGGGCAGCTGGGGCGCGCCTCTGGGCACAGGCCGAGTTCTTTAGATGGTTTGTAAGGTGAGCGCTGCCCCGTGGATAACAAGTGCGCTAAGTGATTTAAGGCACAGCCTCCTACGTCCCTGACAGTCAAGCCTTGGGTGAAACATGCTCCTGACAGTCATGCATTGCGGGACAGGCTGCCTCCTACCTCACTGCTTCCTTACCTTGCTTGGAGGAGCGTGGCTCTGACGTGGGACATTGTGGGACAGGCTGCCTCCTACCTCACTGCTTCCTTACCTTGCTAGCCTTGCTTAGAGGAGCGTGGCTCTGGCGTGGGACATTGTGGGACAGGCTGCCTCCTACCCTACTGCTTCCTTACCTTGCTAACCTTGCTTAGAGGAGCGTGGCTCTGGCGTGGGACATTGTGGGACAGGCTGCCTCCTACCTCACTGCTTCCTTACCTTGCTAACCTTGCTTAGAGGAGCGTGGCTCTGGCGTGGGACATTGTGGGACAGGCTGCCTCCTACCTCACTGTTTCCTTACCTTGCTTGGAGGAGCGAGGCTCTGGCGTGGGACATTGTGGGACAGGCTGCCTCCTACCTCACTGCTTCCTTACCTTGCTAACCTTGCTTAGAGGAGCGTGGCTCTGGCGTGGGACATTGTGGGACAGGCTGCCTCCTACCTCACTGCTTCCTTACCTTGCTAACCTTGCTTAGAGGAGCGTGGCTCTGGCGTGGGACATTGTGGGACAGGCTGCCTCCTACCTCACTGTTTCCTTACCTTGCTTGGAGGAGCGAGGCTCTGACGTGGGCCTCCCCAGCTCCCGTACAGCGCCACAAATCCCATTCTGACAGTGACACAGAGAGGCTTCAACATGTTACATGGAACGTGTCACTGCCCATGTGATATTGTGATTGCAGAACCCGCCCCTTCGAAGTGCAGTAGGAAGGTGGAGTGAATGGGTCCTAGAGCAAGCAAGCAAGCAGGCACCACAGAACACATAGCGCACGCGCGAACCAATGTCAGTCACCAATGGCCAAGCCTTCAATCTCAGTGTCTGAAACCTTAAATGGTCAGGCCCTGCCTGCCCTGATTTCCAGGGTGACTTACTCCTGTTGGTGCATGCATGCCAACTTTCTTCCTTTTAGTTGAGTGATTCCGGTCCAGTCATGGGCGTAATTTTAGGGGGGGGCAGGGGTGTTTGCCCCCCCCCCCAACTTTCATGGCACACCATTTTGTCCCCATTCGTTTGGCTCAGGCACCTTTTTTCAGATGTCATGTCCCCCCCAACATTTTCAGAAAAGTTACTCCACTGGGTCCAGTCCTGGATTTAACTTTGCCTCGTGGCAATTGTAGTGCATGGTTTATAAAGGGAGTCTGGTTCTGCAAGTCCCAGAATGCAAAGTTCAAATCAGGACTGGACCACCATCTCCAGACAGGAATGGGGCGTCCCCACTACTGCCACAAGCGCTTAGGTTAGATTGTTGAATCCCAGCTCTGCATACCTGAACGCAAGTCACAACATATGCCAGGTACAACATGCCTAAACCAAAGAAATCACCCTAAGTGAATTTACCGGATCAGAAGCTTCTCTTTTTCATATTTCTATTTCGGTTGCTGATCACATCTGTTTGCTATATAGGAAAGTGGAATCTTTGCTGTCATATGAACTCTATTTACATTTAAGAGTTTTGTTAATCACCCTTCTCATGTCCTTTGTCCTCAAGGTGATGTGTGTCAAACTTTCACTCACATCAGAGGCCAGTTTTTACGACTATTTCCTCAGATACCTCTTCTGACCAGTTTTCACATTTGATAGACATTCAGAGGGTGGTTTGAACCTACCTTGAAATTAGGTAACAATAGCAATTGGTCTGTGAGACCCCGAGAGATTCTGGGACATCCAAATGCGGTGACCCGTAAGTTCTCTGATGTCCCAGAAGACGGAACTCTTCATCTGTTGTGAAGGAGTTTGCAAGAACTTCTGTTTCCCCACTTCTTTGTGATGCTGAATGCTCAGACTGTCCGCGGTAGAAGACTGCTCAGCTTGCTCACAGTGCAACTTTGCGCATTGATCTAATCTCAATAAATAGATATGTGGGCCTCATCATGAGTTGGGCCTTAGCCCTTAAATGTGGTTTTAACGCTAATACCCTGCATTTAAGGGTTGGTCCAATCGCAAGTTTGGCCCTGCAGGGAAGCATTCACCTCCAGCTCTGAGCAGGTGACTATGAGAGAAGGTGTATGGTGAGTGACCGGTGGGTGAATGGGTATGCATGTGATTATGTGTGTCTGTGTGTGAATGTTCTGGGTGGGCACTATTGTGGAGAATGCAGTGTGAGTGAATGTGAGGGCAAGTGCATGGGTGGGTTGCTGGTGGATGAAGTGATATGCCAGTGATTATGTGTGTCTGTGTGTGAATGTTCTGGGTGGGCACTAGTGTGGAGAATGCAGTGTGAGTGAATGTGAGGGAAAGTGTATGGGTGAGTGACAGGTGGGTGAATGGGTATGCATGTGATTGCATGAATGTTCTGGGTGGGTGCTCGTGTGGAGAGTGCAGTGTGAGTGAATGTGAGAGAAGGTGTATTGGTAAGTGAATGGGCATAAGCGTGATTGTGTGTGTGTGTGTGAATGTTCTGGGTGTGCCAGAGTATATAATGCAGTGTAAGTAAATGTGAACGGTGCATGAATGAGTGGCAGGTGAGTGAATGGGTATAAATGTGACCTTGAATGTTCGGGGTGGGTTGGTGCCCATGTGGCGAATGCAGTGTGAGCACATTTGAGAGGCGCTTTGGGTGAGTGACAGATAGGTGAATGGGTATGCATGTGATTATGTGTGTGTCTCTAAATGTTCCAGATGCATTCCCCATTTGGAGAATGCAGTGTGAGTGACTATGAGAGAAGGTGTATGGGTGAGTGACAGGTGAGTGTATGGATATGAATGTGACTGTGAATGTTTTGGGTGGGTTGAGGCCCGTATGGGGGTGCTCATGTGGGAAATGCAGTGTATGTGAATATGATAGATGGTGTATGGGTGAGTGATGGTGGGTGAATGCTTTCATGTGATTATGTGCATGTGTGTGAATGTTCTGGATGGGTGCTGCTCATGTGTAGAATGCATTGTGAGTGAATGTGAGAGAAGGTAAATGGGTGAGTGACAGGTGGGTGAATGGGTATGAATATGATTATGTGAGTGTGCAAGTCGCTAGGGGTCCCAGGGTGCACTGGCGCATTTTTGACATTTCCTTAAGTGAAATGGTATGTTTTTCGGACATTTTTGGGCAAAACCAATTCCATGTGTGTTAATGCAAGGCTAGACTGGCATTTTGGTGCAACCTATCTAGCTGTTGCTTAGTGTGGCATGACAGCTTTATCTATCCATCTATGATACAGCAGGCATGGTAAGTGTTATCACTTGGCTGGACTGGCATTTTAGTGCAGCCAGTCAAGCCATGTCCTACAGTGGCATGAAATTTTGTACAGTGCCTCTATGATAAAACAAGCATTATACATGCTATAACATGGCTAGACTGGCATTTTGGTGCAGCTAGCCTAGCTATTTCTTACTGTGTCATGACATTTTTTACTGAGCATCTATGACAAAGCAAGCATGATACTTGCACATACATGTCTAGATTGGCCTACATTGGAGTCAGTTTGGACATGCTTTCTTATCGAGACATGGCATTTTTAATGGCAAAGCCAACATGAGTATGTTCTTACGTAGGGGTACTGGTATATATCTGGATAGACAGCTTGAACATGTTTTCTCATAGTATCATTACACACAATGCAAACATGAATATGTTCTTATATGGCAATATTGGCATATATTTGTGCAGCCAGCATGGAAATGTATGGGCACAGAAAGTATGACTTTTTTTATTCTGGCATATACTGTGGGGAAAGGCATGAAAATGCATTGGAAATGTTCCTGTGCACTGGTGGGTGGCTTGCATCTTTTGCATTTTATCAGCAAAACCGATTGCAAACTGTTTGGGTTTTTACAAAATTGTTCACATTAAGTGTGCCGTATAATGCACCATTTTAACTCACTATTCATAAAACGTTCTCGGCGTGAGAACCCCCAATCTATGTTTTATGGGTTCGGGCTGCCTCGCTAGACTCGGTCACTCTCGTATAGTTGTGACAAATATTTACACCCCTCCAATAAAAAAAAATTCACCTGCTGCTACAGGTGTCTGGTACATTTAGGTGCCAGGCATCATTCCCTTGTTTCTACGCTAAGTAAAAGATTTAAGCTTTGATTAAAAAACGTATGTCTTTCACCTAGCGCCATGCGTGCGTGCCTCAGCAGCAGCAGCATGATCATCATGGACATTGTGCAAGCATGGTGGTCCAGGCCGGCCTAGAGTGTTGCGCGTCCCATGCTTGGGAGGTCGGGGAGGATGGCCTTGGCATGGTTCGCATGGGGGCTACTAGGTTTTGTGTTACGCCACTGGATACATTTCGATGAAATCCGTAGCACCAGCGTCTGCTGGGATGGCGTATGAAACATACTTGATAGTATTTTTCTCCCAGTGCAATGACTTCCTTTCAGTAAACACACAGCAGGAGAAGAGTAAGTGTGAACACATCTCCATGTATCTCCGACCAAGGTGCCTATTTATCTTTGATGAGTGGGGCAGCATCACACTAAATTACATACCCTGGGGTTTCCTGGTTTCTCAATCAGGATATTAAGTATGACAGTCACTATTACTTTGTGGGATTTACTAATTCTGAGGGTTGTACAATATACACGAGGTCACCTTAGTTTTCTGGCCCCAGCCCTTTTAAACATAAGACAATCAATATTCTTTGAAATGTAACTTCCTTTATGAAACGAGGCACTCTGTGTTTAGATTTTCATCCAACATTACAAAAGAAAATTAAGTGAAGCAGAGCTGAGCCTTCATTAGTGTTTTTTTTCTCTTTTTTTATTTAATTGTTTATGGTTGATAACATCAACCTTACAGTAAGAACAAAAAGATGTACAGCAAAAAACGACACTGAACTACACTGTGACACTCTCATGATAAAAGACCCATGGCAAACAAAAAACCTGATAATCGCCAAAGTAAAGATACAAATTGTCCACTAAAAACAACCGACCATATCCTTTCTTCTGAAATAGTTCTATTTTGGTCCAAAAATGTACTTAAGATACGTTTTCCTTTTTTCAACCAGATTAGGACAATATAATAACAAGTGCCTTTGAGTTTCCGTTTCCATGGAGTTTTTGCAACATCTACAGCATCTCTCCCCTTTGGGCCATGTAAATGTTCTCCCCTGTACTTCCTTCGAAGGAAGAAGATTTAAATGGAATCTAAGAAACCAATTACGCTAGGAAGGGCTGAAGAATTATTTCAGATAGCTAGGCAGCGTGTTCCGCCCTTTCACCTCATATTTAACATTTCCAAAAATCTTGTATCCTCTACATTGAATCAATGTCTCTCCCAATCAAAGAAACACAATTTGGTCTTTGCCCTGCCAGGGTTGTTCAACATGGTATCTAAAGGCATATATGCCCTGGCCATCGAGTTTAGAGACTACTCTTTCCATCGAGACAGGATTTTATCTGACTCGTCATCTGGTAGCCCCTTGAGTGGAAATATGGAGTTGGATTGCGCCAATACGCGGTTTCTAAAAACTGACAAATATTTCCATCTCACCAGTAATGGAAATCGACAAAAGGCCCAACTCAAAGCACATAACCTGAATCGGACCGCCAGAGGTAGAGAAAGAACCCTTTTACAAAACATACCTGAGGTGAGGTTCCAGTTCACACGAGTGAAGTCCAATTTACACTCCGCACCATACACCAGAGTTGGTAACACCATTTGTGGATAAAATACTAGGAGTGGGTGCATTGAATAACATCCAAACCTTCGATAAAGGAATAGCCCCTGTGTTGCTCCGACCGTAGCCTTTCAACGAAGACAATTTATGTAAGGCTTCAACAGCATTGTCATTTATACACCCCCAAGTTAGCTTTACTCATCTACCATCATTAAGGGCAGAGCATAGAGATACCACTTAAAGATTACTCTTTTACGCTCAATCCCCCCTTAAATTTAACAATGTTCGATTTATCTGTGTTGACTTTAAAGATATTGGTATATGCATATAATTCTAACATAAGTCCATCATAGTGAGCTGTCTCTGCAGGCCCCCAGCTGTCTGGTCCAAAAGGACCAGATTGTCAGTTTAAATGAGACATTGGGCTTCATTACGAGGAAGGAGATAACCATGCTGCTTTTTGCGGGATGGCTACCCCCATTCCGGGTACCGGGTCCGGGTTCCCTGAATGGGGAAATACTGGGCCATTCCGACCTTGGAGGGGGTGGTATTTCCCCATTCAAGGAACCCAGACCCGGTCCATCCTCATTCTCATCGAGCCCCCATAGGGCTCGATGGGAATGGGGAGCATGCTAACAACGGGCACGTGAAAGACGGGCCCGTTGTTAGCATGCTGGACCACTCGCGGGACACTCTAAGGATGTCTGGTAAAACCAGGCGTCCTCAGTGGGTCCCGTAAGCGGACCTCATAATGAAGCGGTAGTGGGTTAACGGGGCCGGCAGCTCTACCGGCCCTGTTAACCCCCTACTGCCTTCCTCGTAATGATGCCCATTGGATCGAAGCCTCACCAAGTCTCAGGGGAAAAGAGCATACTGTAGTCAGATGTTACCCCAAATCTGTGATAAACAAGTTAAACACATCAGAAGCCAAAATGCACCCCTGCTTTAATCCCCGAAAAGTAGTAATTGCCTTTGACAGCTGGCCAGAATAATTCAACCAATCCTGCATAGAGGTTTCACTGTATAAATCTTTAATAATTAATAGATAAGAAGTACAGCGGGCAGCCCCAGTGGTAAAGGCAATCTATTGCCTGGTAAGTAAAGCTCTTTTTTGAAGAAGCCCAAGGAAAACGTGTTCAGGGTGGTACCCCATCTCGCTATAAACCCCAATTGGAAAAGTTCAAAGATACCTGCTTCTCTGAACCAAACCAACAACAGTCTCAAAACCAAGCTTCCAAAAATTTTCTCTGGGGAAATCAAGAAGGGCGATCAAATTATATTTCTCTGAGTTTGTCCGGTCACCCTTCTTGAAGATTGGCATCACAATCGACCTCCTCCAGGATGACGGGATACACTTAAAATCCCAAATCCTTTAAAACAAAGTCTCCAGTAACTTGGTCCAAACCATCGGATGGGCCTTGAACATTACATTTGAGAGGCCATCTGGGCCAGGAGCTTGGGAACTACTTGATTTACTGATAGCAGAAGTGATGTCATCCAGATCAAAATGAAGAGACCAATCACTATCCATAGATACTAGGGGACCGTGTGAGCTTTCAGAGGGATCCATGAACAAATCTGTAAAATACTTCATCCAAACCTCTTAAGATATTGGATTAACCTGGAGAGCTACTTGCTGCGTGCTGCCATTTTTTTTAAACAGGGACCAGACCTCTGAGAACTTTTTGGAGGCCAGAGCAGCAAGCCTCTGCTCTGCACCATCCTGGGCCAGTATATATCTGTGGCACCAAAGCCAGTTATCGAACCTCTATTTTAGAGGTTTTCTTTTATCTCGTTAGGGGGTTCTGGGGAGCACTTTCTTAAGATCTGCTCTTAATTTTCTTTTCTTAGATTGAACCACTGGATCAAATGCATGTTTATGGAAAAAGCTAGATTTCGCCAATCTAGATCGTTTCACGACAAAGAGATTAAGACTGCTGACATACGCATCCAGTGAGCTACTGGCAAACGAACTGCTGTGATTAAGGGGCTCTCGGAGGAATTCATTCAAGGCAGCCAGCGAGCCCTCTATCCATCTAAAGCAATGCCTCTATTAATAGCAACAGCGGGGGCATAAAAAGCAATCTGATGTGAGGGTAGCGGGATCTCCCAAGTGGTTAAAACCAAATCATGATCACTCCTTTTCAAATGAACAACTCTTAATTCGGTTATAAGCGTGAACACATTGCTCGCAACAAAAAAATCATTAATAGTTGTGGCTTGGGAAGCCCTGCTCCAAGTAGGACGAGGTGGAATGTCGCCTATGGCACTGCCTTCAACCATTAAGAAGCCTCTTTGCTCCATCATAGAGAGACACTTTCACGATCTGGCTTGAGAGTTTTGGGAGGAGGGTAGGCTATATAAAGCTAGCTCACTGTTGTTAAGACATGAGATATTCAAATCTCCCGCAATTATTATGGCAGTGATGTTTGTATCCAGGGAGCAGGCGTCTAATAATTCTGCAACTGAGTCCAAAAACAAATCCGTGGTAATACCCATCAGATTCCAATAGAGATTAAATAAGGCCAAAAAACAGCCTTCTAGCACACTTACTGTCCCATATCAATTTTGTTACTTGCACGAAAGGGTTTGGAGCCAGCCAAGCCTGCAGGGAAAAACCACAGCAATTAAGAACAGCTGTTAGCAATCCCGAAGTAGGGCGGCCCCTGAGGCCCTGAGGTGCACAGGATAAGACAAGTAAATACCACCCCATAATTGGGGACTGGGGGAGGGCAGTAAACCAGGTTTCTTGTAACAGAATTACATCCAGAGAACCTAAGGGATTGCCATCTTGCTGCAAAAGATGTTTATGTCCTCGTATATTCCAGGAGAATATTTTTAGACACCTGGTGTTAGCCAATTGATCTAGTTATTGATTTTTTGGCTTATTCATCAAGGCCCCTGGAAGCCAAGACCAAACCTCTCTCTCTCTCTGCCCTGTATCAGCCCTTTAATTAATTCGATAGCTTTGCACTGAACTCGATCCACGTGGGAGCACATAACCCTCAAAGGAGAACATTGTAAAGCAGAAAGGTTGTTCTTTGGGGGCTTTGGGCAAGCCTTGATGGTCTGGAGAATACCCATTCTGTCTACTTCAACAATATCATACCCAAAAGGACCCGTGTGTAATATGACCTCACTGAACAGCCTAGACGGAACATGTAGGATTACTCGATCCAACTCCTTATCGTTAATTAACTCGATCTGAGTTATATCCCTAGACTCCATTGCACGTAGCCAAGGAATAATGTTGAATATGCCTAACACGTTTGACCGATTAAGCACTACAGAGTCTGCCGAGTCGACCAAACACTCCAGCAGCAGACATCAATCTCAGCTCCTTGTTTCTCTGGGCCCTGGGGGGTGATTAAATGAGCAATCCCGTCCAAACCTCGAGGTACAGTCACCTCGATATGACCCCTGATTTGCAGTCATACCAGGAGATCCATCTCTTCCCTGAAACTTGTCCATGGAAATTAGAGGGTTTAAATCCATTATTTTGGGATCTCTCCGCCTGCTGGACAGAGCGATTATCCTTAGTAGGCTGTTGTTTTTGCGCCAGTTACCGTCTCTTCTGTTCCATTGTTAGGAAAACCATGGGTTGGTGGGCAGTCTTAAGCGTCTGCGAATCACAAATTCACGTAGGTTTCTGGCCATGATTCATTGATCCTGACCTATCATGAGAGGCTGTAGCAGATATGTGTTGTGCTTGGTGAGCGAGCTGTGGCTCACATGCCACTCCCAATACAGACTCTTCTGTCTCAATGGAGTGGGTAGTGATGTCAAGTAGCTCTCTTGGCATGGACAAAACTATGTCATCCTCAACCTAACAGGATTCATGGACCAGGCTCAAACTGACTTCAGGGGCCCGGGTCTTTGATGGATTAGGGCAACCTTTTTTCTTCTTCGTCGGCCGTCTTCTTGTCTCTGTCAGAGGGGTCATAAGTAAAGGTAATAACCTCAAAAAATGTCTAGAACTGCTTGTAGATGGTTTGACTGTAATGTTCATATTTATTCGTTTCTTTTTCTTCTTATTAGCCTTAACACTCATATTATTCCCTTTTGAGAATATACCAAAATTCTCTTTAGGTTCCAAAGGTTGTACTGAGGTAGGAGAACTAATACGAAAAGGAACAACCACAATCAATGCTTCCAGGGCCGTTGAGGCCGACAGACCGGTCGGCATGTGTAATGTGGCATTCTTCACAGAACTGGACTTCATTTGCTCCTGCGGTAACATATTCTGCTGTAACATGGGTGCGATGTCTGATAGGTTCCGTCATCATTGATTTGTTAGACATATGCTTTTTTGCCCGCGTGCAAGACCCTTCAGTCTTCCACGCGGGCAAAAAATGGGGTGACAGGCGGCCTTCAATGAAAGAAATCTTAGAATTTAGTAGAGTGAGGAGGTCTACTCGAGATTTTAATATTCCACGAGTCATATAGCTTAATCAAAGTCATTATCATAATGTTCATGGCTTCTAGGGTCGAGTCCGTTGAAGAGAGTGAACCCAAACCCAAACCCAATCCAGAAGGCCGCCTTGGAGCAGGTTGTACAAATGATATTGACAATTCCAATGAGCTCTCTAGAGATTCCAGATAGAGAGCAGGAGTCACCGACAATACCCTGCGTAGATCTTACATGTGGGGTTGAAGAGTCTGAGGTCGACGACAGTCTGACCGAGATGAAAAGTAGTTGATTGTTCTCCTCTGCTGACAATAAGACATTCTCTGGTAGAATTGGAGTGAAAACCTTCTTTGTTGAGTATCAGGTTACTGACTACTCACCTGACTGGATCCAGCATGCAGTGAATGCTGTTTAGGGCAGTCAGTAGGTATCGTCACGGAATGTATCTGCACCTCAATGAGGGCTGACGAGCAAAGGGGCGGTTGACAAAAAGATTGAGCCTGTCCGACATTAGGGCTGCTTGTCTCTTGTGACGGGCCTGCCAAAAATACTGAGTTCCAGGCATGAGGTGAGTGACTATTTTTCCATATTCTTTGCTCAGTGAGCAAGGCTCCTGCCAAAGGGGCTGTATCTGGAATATAGCCGGAGGGAGGTACTTGCTCACTTGGTTGTTGAGTCACTCGGACATCCGGACCAAAGTCAATCAAGTTAGCGGAGAGGAGGTTCGTATAATTAGCCTTAGCCACACCTGGAACAGGTAGATAGGAGCGTATGTCAGAAGAAGCTCTAGGCTGCGGGTTGGTGGCAGTGATTTGGGTGTGAGCTGGGTCGGTAAAGGTATAATAATTGACCCAGATGATAATTGAGTCGCCGCAGAGGAAATAGCTGATTTTGGCATCTTGGATTTCAATGTATATGCATATGACATCTTAGCGTTCGCTTGATAATCAATAATGAGGACACGTGACTTACCCCTGTTTTGGGAACTCAGAGACACTGTGTGCTGCACATGATCTCCCAAGATGCCATAGCTTGATTAGAACTCAATGAAGCGTTGTGAGTTGGGGGATATTTCCAGCTGTGAGAGCGGGACAGTGGCACAAACAGCCCAACTGCATTCTGAGGCACTCTCTGAGTGCACGCGAGTGCGCACGTTAATCCGCTCTTAAGCATTCACAGATGAGGGCAGGGAGGTCCTTATTTTACCAACCAGGAAAGAGCCGCCTTCAGAGTTAGTAGAGTTAGACAAGCAGTTCGGTGGAGCGGAAAAGAGGTTTGCAGCCGCCGATGAGGTGCGGCGCATCAGCACTCTGAGGCGCTCTTCTCTCTTTTAGTTCTGGCCAGCGAGGCAATGCCATGCACACAGCCACTTTGAGCAGATGGATTCATAAGGTTGTTGTTCAGCTCATGTACAACAGCACACACAAATGTCGTATATTAATGATTTACCAACTGCTCGAGCGTCAGGCAACTTATCCGCGGAATTAATAGGTTTGACTAGGTGAGTCCATCAGTTATCAACATATTCTGGGTTGTCAAATGGCGCTGAGGCTTTGCTAATGGTTGTGCACAGATGTCCTATCTTTTGAAGGAGGTGTTGCCATTATTTTTAAACACAACATATAAACACCCGCCTTAATTATTGCACATATCTCCAGAAGCATCTCATGTCAAGTGTCAATCCACAGACAAGTGTTCTTGTGATTTTCTGCTGTTATGCTGATCTCCTACATCATCAGCTGATATGCTTGCCTCAGTCGCAGCTTCTTGTTCCAACAGTTCGATGTAAAATGATCGACCCCTGGTGGATCACCCCAACTGCTCCCCCAAAGGGGGATCGACACCCTCTAAATCCAATGATCAGTTGCATATTAGTCAACCTGTAGTGTTCAACCTATGCAACTGCTCAGCAGATCTTAAACCGCGTCTCTCTCCGTGCCAAACACCTGCATGTGGGAGCGTGAGGTACACTCAAATGGGAGTAACTTGCAGCTGATCCCGGGATAACTAGACACATGTAGTCATGGGTTGCAGGCTACTGTATCTGTAAGTAACACACATTTTGTGCAAGAGTAGCAGATACTTGTACTTTTTGGGCATGAGTTGCTTGGTTCTGGGATAGAGACACCATTTTCCGGGATTATCAGGACAGCGTTCCTAGAAGTATCCGGCACTTGTATACATGAGCACCAGGTACCTGTAACCAACAGTTCCACACACTTAAATATGTGAGTATTGAACAGCCCTAAAAGGAGGTATCATACCCCGTTCTCCCTGAGTACCACAGACCGGTACACATAAGTATCAGTGACCAGTGTCCATCAGATCCCAGCAAATGCAAACAGGAATTACCAGAACCCTCAATCTGGGATTTCCAGACACATTCACCCAGCAGTACCAGATATCTGTACAAGGAGTATTGTGTACTTGTCTGGGAGTACCAGTCACTTGCACCCAAGAGAACCAGACTCCCTTTTTCTGACAGTACCATTTACCTGCATCTAGAGTATATAACACTTGCTTCTGGAGCACTGCAACATGCATCCAAAAGTACTAAAGACATGCATTTTGGAATATCAGAATGTTTGATCAGTGAGTACCAAACACCGGTTTATGTGAGTTCTGGAGACCTTTATCCTTGTCAATTAGCTACCTGTACCCAGCATTATGTACCAGGTGCCTATAGTCAAAGGTTACACCACACCACTTTCTAAGAGTACTGGGGAACTCTATTCACAAAATACAATTTCTCCAGCATGGGGACTGGCATGGATTCACATGCTCATGAATATTCCCCCCTCGTCAGGCTGGGAATCCTCGGTAAAAGAAAAATTCAGTTTCAGTTTCATTTCTGAACTGTCTTTCCCCTAACAACCAATCACTGAGCTCTGAGTCATACTGCCCCCAACCAATGACTGCCCTTGACCTAAGCCCCTCCTCTGGTAGCCATCTTCAGATTTTTACTGCACGTTCAGTTGTTGGGAGTCCTAGTGCTATAGCTCTCGAGCTTTTACTGCGTATTTCGCTTTATTTGAAGTTTACTCCATTCTTCGGTCAATCGAGCCCCTGTACTCCATCAATCTTCCTTCTGATTAATGGAGACCCGTTTTTCGGATTCTTCAGTGCCCCTCAAGGGCAGATTTTGTTGAATTTCTTCATAGAAGCTCCCCAAAAAATCGTCAGGCCTTCACCGCGTGGATCATGTCGGACGAGAAGAAGGATTCGCCTTCCCCTTTCAAGCTTTTCTTTTGCCGTTAACTCTCGTAGCGCACATTGAAGGATCGGCGTAAATGGCTGGAAGAGTGGCTGCAGGCCAAGGCCTCTGCACCGGGTGGTTCCCAGGAGCATGCCTCTCCTGGATCTGGGAAAGCTGAGTTGGCTTCTAAGCCCTTTGAGGGCGCCCCTCCTGCGGGGGTCCAACAAAAGGCCAAGCACTGTGAGTCCATTACTGTTGGGAGCGCCGCTACGGCGGCCTCCTCGATTGGGCAGGCCGCGTTCGACATCTTCGCTGTATCTGTCTCCAGTCAATGGTCTGGATCTTCATCCAAGAGGAAGCCGGATCACCCAGGCAAGTGAAGGTGGCCCCGGAGATGACCAAGGAGAAGACCTCCCAGAAGACCAAACACTTGAAGCGGTGGGTAACAGGGACCGCACTTTAAGCTTCAGGCACCTAAACCTCGGAGTCAAAGGCACCTGTTCCTGGGAGTGCCAGGCACCTCTATCTGATGCTACTGGACAACTGTGCCTGTGAGCACTATCCACTAGTGTTTGGGAATACCAGGAACCTTTATTCAGTAAGTACTGACATATCTACCAAGGTGTCGCGGGCACTTGCATCCAGAAGTAGGAAACACCTAATTCGGGAGTATTGGGGAATGCACTATGGGCTTCACGTTCTTATACCTACCAGTACAAGACACCTATTTCTGGGATTGTCAACCACATGTATATCACAGTATTAGACACCTGCATCTGTGAGTACCAGTCACATGTGTTTGGGAGTACCAAGAACCTGTAACCAGTAAATACCAAATCTCTACCAAGGTGTAGGGGGCACTTGTGTCCAGAAATTGCAGACACCTGGATCTGGGAAGACCAGGTGACACACTATTAGCTTCAGGCCCTTATACCCAGGAGTAGAAGACTCCTCAATCTGGGAGTATCAGGGAATGCACTATGACCTTCAGGGTTTTATACCTAGGAAAAGAAGACACCAGTTTTGGGGATTTTCAACCACCTCTATCTCACAGTACTAGACACCTGCATCTGTGAGTACCAGCCACATGTATCTTGGAGTACCAGGAACTTGTACCCAGTAAAAACCGACATCTTTACTAAAGTGGAGAAGGCACTCCATGGATAGGAGATGCCTGCATATGGGAATAACAGGGAACAAACTATGAGCTTCAAGTAGCTACACTTAAGAGGAGATGGCATCTATACCTGTGAGTACCAGAAACAAGGAAATACTGACATCTCTATGAAGGTATAGCAGGAGTAGGAGACGCCTGATCTTGGAGTATCAGGGATTGTACTATGACCTTCAGGCCCTTATACCTAGGAGTAGAAGACTCCTGAATCTGGGAGTATCTGGGAATGCACAATGACCTTCAGGTCCTTATACCTAGGAGTAGAAGACTCCTGAATCTGGGAGTATCTGGGAATGCACGATGACCTTCAGGTCCTTATACCTAGGAGTAGAAGACTCCTGAATCTGGGAGTATCAGGGAATGCACGATGACCTTCAGGTGCTTATACCTAGGAGTAGAAGACTCCTGAATCTGGGAGTATCTGGGAATGCACGATGACCTTCAGGTCCTTATACCTAGGAGTAGAAGACACCTGTTTCTGGGAGTGTCAACCACTTCTACCACGCAGTACTAGGCACCTGCATCTGTGAGTACCAGCCACGTGTATCTGGGAGTACCAGGAACCTATATTTGGTAAATACCAGCATCTTTCCCAACGTGTAGAAGACACTTGTGTCCAGAAATCGCAGACACCTGTATCTGGGAGGACCTGGGAACGCACCATGAGCTTCAGCCGCCTTCATCTAGAAGAAGGAGGCACCTGCTTCTGGGACCAACAGATACCTGTTGCTGGCACTGTCTGCCACCTGTACTTGAAAGTACTGAGTGCATATCTCTAATAATAACATGCACCTGTCTCAAAAGTACTGGAAAACTATCTGGATGCACCAGGCTTCTGTAGGTTGCAGTACCAGACACCTTCCCCCATAAGATCTACCTGAATTAGGGACTACCAGGATATCGTGTTGTTTTACCGACCCCCAAATAAAAAGAAATAATTTGATGAATTTTTTCGACGTCATTTTTTCAAAGAAAATGACTGCAAGAAAATGTGCGTCGGCAAAGGGACATGCACCGATTACCAGATACCTGCATCCAACAGTACTCAACACCTGCATTTTGGAGTTCCAGAGACATGTAACCAGGTTCACGAAGCACTTGTGCATGTGAGTGTCAGCCAGCTTGATCCACCTGTGCTCATGATGGAGACCAGCCACTTACCGCAGAAATGTCCGACTTTTGAATGTGTGTTTACCAGACACCCTCATCCCAGAGTACCAGGTACCTGCGTCCAAGAATTATAAATGCTTCTATCTATGAGTACCAAGTAGCTGTATCCGAGAGTACAAGGGACCTGTATCCACGAGTACCGGGCATCTGTATCCATGAATACCAAGCACCTGTATCCGAGAGTACCAAGGACCTGCATTCATAAGTACCAAACACCTGGATCTGAGAGTACTAGGGACCCGTATCCATGCCTACCAGTGACCTGTATCCATGAAGACCAAGCACCTGTATCCGAGAGTACTAGAGACATCTATCCATGAGTGCCAAGTACCTGTATCCAAGAGTACTAGGGACCTGTATCCACGAGTACCAGGGACCTGTGTCCATGAGTACCAAGCACCTGTATCTGATAGTACCAGGGACACATATCCGAGAGTACCAGGGACATGCATTTATGAGTACCAAGCACCTCTATCCGAGAGTACTAGGGACCTCTATCCATGGGTATCAAGTAGCTATATCTGACAGTACCAGGGACATGTATCCACGAGTATAAGGGACCTGTATCCATGAGTACCAAGCACCCGAGAGTACCAGAGACATGTATCCATGAGTACCACCCACCTGCATCCGAGAGTACCATGGACTTGTATCCAGAACTACCCTAGACCTGTATCCATGAGTACCAAGTACTTGTATCCACGAGTACCAGGGACCTGTGTCCATGAGTACCAAGCACCTGTATCTGATAGTACCAGGGACACATATCCGAGAGTACCAGGGACATGCATTTATGAGTACCAAGCACCTCTATCCGAGAGTACTAGGGACCTCTATCCATGACTACCAGGGACCTGTATCCATGGGTATCAAGTAGCTATATCTGACAGTACCAGGGACATGTATCCACGAGTATAAGGGACCTGTATCCATGAGTACCAAGCACCCGAGAGTACCAGAGACATGTATCCATATGTACCACCCACCTGCATCCGAGAGTACCATGGACTTGTATCCATAACTACCCTAGACCTGTATCCATGAGTACCAAGTACTTGTATCCGAGAGTACCAGGGCCATGCATCCACACGTACCAGGCACCTGTGCCCAGTAGTACCAAGCAGCTGTATCCAAGAGCACCAGGGACATGTATCCACGAGTACCAGGAACCTGTATCCATGAGTACCAGGGACATGTATCCATGAGTGCCAACTTCACTTAATGTTCCCGACCTTTTATGGCAGGGTATAAAGTTCCTCTCTGATAAGGGAGGTGGGTGCAAGAAAGCATCCTGCACACGTGACGCAGCCAGATTCCATGCTTGTTAGTGTGTACCCCACACCCCCTGTCATGGCCCACATGTACCCATGTACTATGCATACACGGAAGGTAAGCTTGGTATGGCAAGGGCAGCCGATGCATTTGAGAAATCTAAGGCCGAGCTGTTAGCATGACCAGAGGGGCGGATCTCTGGCTCACCTCTAAGTGTCTGGCGGCCAGGGTCACCTCTAAATGACTGGGGGCCAAGCCGAGTAAACTCTCAGATGCGGGTGCTTGTGGGAGTGAAACGCTCAACCTTCGCCCCGCCCGTTCTTCTGTCTCCAGATATTAGTGCCGGGGAAAATTGGGAGCTGGGAAACAGATGCGAGGGCTGACGAGTCCAGGCAAATCAAAGCCACTGACATGGGGCTTCCCGTCTACGGTGAATCACCTGCGAACACGTGGTGGGGGCTGGGGGGGCTGGGGAGCCGGCGCCATTTGCTTCCTGGAAATGTTTGAAATCAAAGGCGGAAGCTGCTGTCTGGGCACACACAGGACTCGCCTTAAAGTGGGAGCAAGGGACGGTTCCTCAGGTCAACTGAGAGCATCTGTAATCATTAATAGGCCAGTGACCGACTCCACTTGCAGATTTCCAAGGAAATCACGACAGCTACTCTTAAACAATTGTCTGCATCTCACCCTGTACTTGTGCATTACCTATTTATTCTGCCAAACTTTGACACATGGGGCCGGATTCTCAAAACTTGAATTTGTTTCGGCGCAGAGCCCAATTCAGCATTTAAAAGCACACCCCAAATTCAAGAACAGGAGGCCCTTTAAAATGCCCAGCAACAGGGGTCCTCGCTCTTCGCCTGTGTGAAGAGGCAGAGGAGGAGGCGCAAATCATGACAGGCTCATTTGCGCTACTCTTTCAGAATCTGGGCCGCGGTGTTCAGCGCATTTCTATGCAATGTAATACAAATGAAGTAAGTGCCCGGTGCACAAGGACTTTATATTGTTCTTACCTACAGCTCACATCATCCTCCCAGGATAGGCCTGGCTGCTCTGATAATTTACCAAACCTTGCGTAGTACAGACTTATACTAGGAATTGGGGCCTGTGTGCCAGGGGATCGTTTCGTAGAGTCTCACCTGTTGGTAGACTTTAGGAAAACTCCCCTAGCAGCCATGTGTCACGTTCATGCGTCACATTTAGATAGAATTGTGAAGATTAGTCATGCATCACATTTAGATAGAATTGTGAAGATTAGCCATGCGTCACAGTTAGAGAGAATTGGGTAGATTAGTCTTGCGTCACATTTAGATAGAATTATGACGATTAGCCATGCATCACATTAAGATAGAATTGTGAAGATTAGTCATGCGTCACATTAAGATAGAATTGTGAAGATTAGTCATGCGTCACATTTAGATAGAATTGTGAAGATTAGTCATGCGTCACATTAAGATAGAATTGTGAAGATTAGTCATGCGTCACATTTAGATAGAATTGTGAAGATTAGCCATGCGTCACATTTAGATAGAACTGTGAAGATGAGCCATGCGTCACAGTTAGAGAGAATTGTGAAGATTAGTCATGCGTCACATTTAGATAGAATTGTGAAGATTAGTCATGCGTCACATTAAGATAGAATTGTGAAGATTAGCCATGCGTCACATTTAGATAGAATTGTGAAGATTAGTCATGCGTCACATTTAGATAGAATTGTGAAGATTAGCCATGCGTCACAGTTAGAGAGAATTGGGTAGATTAGTCTTGCGTCACATTTAGATAGAATTATGACGATTAGCCATGCGTCACAGTTAGAGAGAATTGTGAAGATTAGTCATGCGTCACATTTAGATAGAATTGTGAAGATTAGTCATGCGTCACATTAAGATAGAATTGTGAAGATTAACCATGCGTCACATTAAGATAGAATTGTGAAGATTAGTCATGCGTCACATTTAGATAGAATTGTGAAGATTAGTCATGCGTCACATTAAGATAGAATTGTGAAGATTAGTCATGCGTCACATTTAGATAGAATTGTGAAGATTAGTCATGCGTCACACTTCTACATCATTACCATCACATTATAACACTGTGTTGATACCAGCTTCACCCCCAGGTAGTGAAAGAACAAGGAAATATCGAGTTATCTGTGTGTGCCACTTAGATGGACTTTTGGGGGTATGAAATGTCTTACACTTGGATGGATTTTGGGGGTAGGAAACATGTTGCACTTAGATGGGTTTGAGGTAGGAAATGTATCACACTTGGATGGAGTTGTAGCAGAAGGAAATTTGATGCACTTTACTAACCACACTAAAAACTCTATATTCTGCATGCTCACCCTCAAACTCTAAACTAAACATAACCCAACCTCTACTCCACCACAGACCGCACACACTTCACAACACCCAACATGAAACCAATCCCAAGCACACACAAACACCCATGCACAATCATACCCCAACATCACATGACGGCTACCAACCAAAAACGCACCAACGCTCAGTGACTGGGTTTTCCGAACTGAAGCTGCCAACAGCAAATCAAAGCTCTCTTGCTTCTCTCCCTCTCAATACCACTAACAAACACCCCCAGCCCTCCTTCTATTGCAGATCCGCCAGAGCGCCAAAAGACCACCTAAATAGCAACATTGCGTGGCACAAGACCACATAAGATAACATAACAGTGCATCGCATTTCAAAACTAGGTTGATGCCATATTTTAACCTGGGTCTCTGTTAACTGCAGTTATCAAGTCTCAAAAAGTCAAACAGTGAACACTATCAACGTGATGTCAAGGGGCTCAGTGTCACTTGCCAGGGTGGGATCAGGTGTCCACTTGTCTGTGCTAACATTTAAATCAGAGCTCTCGGCCCCCCAAAACAGGACCTCATGAAGTCTTAGTGAGTCAGCTGCTCTTGCGAAAAGTCTACATTGCATCAAATTTCAGCATTTAGGAGTCGCAGAAACCTGTATGTACAGGAATTCAGGATTTAATCAGCAGCACCTTATGGAAATACAAGACATCCTCTCTGGAGTTCCAGGCACGTGTATCTATTAGCAGCATAGCAGCAGGTATGTGCTTCAGGAGACCAAGCATCTGTAGTAACAGCTATTTGAATATATGGCATCACAGACATATATATAGCATCTGTATCTGGAGGAACAGACATCTGTATGCGACAGTATCAGACATCTGCACCTCAAGTCCCAGCCATATGACTCTAGAGGAACAGATATATGTAGCTAACAGTATAAGTCATATACACTTCTAGTAACAGAGAGCCTTATCTGGAGGAACACACATCTGTACCTGGAGCACCAAACAGTTGTATTAGGAGAACCATACATGTGTATCTGTAGTACCAAACATCAGTATCATAGAGTACCAGATATCTGTACCTGCAGTACCAGCCATCAGTATGTGGAGTAGCATACATGTGCTTATGGAGTACCAGTCAACTCTCTCATAGAGTAGCAGACATCCGTAGCTGTAGTGCCAGATAGCTATTTCTGGAGAAGCATACATCTGTGTTAAGATACTATACATGTGTATCTGGAGTGGTATCAGACATATGTATCGGAGGTACCAGACATCTTTATTTGGAGTACCATACATTTCTATCAGCTGTACCACACATGTGTATCTGGATTACCAGACATCTGTATCTGAGAGTATAAAACATATGAAGTTGGCGTGCCAGACATCTATACATGACACTATCAAGGATGTATATTGGATCACCATACTTCTGTATCTGAGAGTACCGGGCATCTGTATCTGGAGTACCATACATTTATATCTGGAGGAACAGACATCTGTATCAGAGACTACCAAACATCTGTAGCTGTAATACCAGGCATCCGTACATGACACTATTACATCTATCTAAATGTGGACCATGAACCATCTCTACAGAGAGTAACAGAAATCAGCCACAGGTATCACCAAGAATCTGCTTGCATTAGTACCAGGTATCTGTGTATGGCAGTATCAGAAGCGTTTATATTGGTACCAGACACCTGCATCTGGATGAACAGTCATCTGTATCTAGAGAAACTGACATATGTATCGGACAGCACTAGGCAACTACAAATCTAGAAGCAGACATCTGCATCTGAAGGAACAGATTTCAGTACTTGAAAGTACCAGACATTTGCACCTGGAGTACCAAGTATCTGTCGCAGGAGTAACAGTAATCAGCATCTGCGATCACCAAGTATCTGCATAGAATTGTATCATCTATGTTGCCCTAGTATCGGAAATATTGATATTGCCCGAAATACTGCCGAATGAAATGATCGTTACTGCCACTTGGTCCTGCGGATTGATGGTGGGATTACAAGTGGTGGCAGGGCGGTGTAACTTACCATTTCTGGAGTCCATAGAACTCCATGGGGGATTTTGATGTATTACTGCCGGCAGTAATTCTGCAGAATTTGCTGATTTATGGGGGTAAGGTGGCAGATTTACCCCCAGTTTTTGCTGGAGATCTGCCCATCACTTATCGCCCAACCTAATGTACAGCAGCATGGTAATGTGGTGGATACACAGCAGTAATAGTATTACCACAACATTATCGCAGTTTTCAAATCATTTTTGAAAGCCTGAAGTTAAGCCTATATTAAAGGAATTCCTGAAGGCAAAAGACGAAAGCAAAATGGATTGTCTGCAACCACGACAATGAAATACATTTCAAATTATACATAGAAGCCTTGAGAAAGAGCCTTGAAGGGCTTGAAACATGTGTTGGCTCGAACATAATTGAATTCACCTTGTGAACTCATAACAGAGCTTTTAATAATTTGTTTCCAAAGTGAATTAAATTGAAAATGTCTCTTCATTGAGTGTTGAATAATTGAGGGTACAGCAAGTTGATTTAGGTACCACATGTGTGCTTGAGACTTACCCTATTGCTTTTAGCAACTGGCCAACATGTACTTAAAGGAGGTTTCCCCCCATACATCCTAATCAGCAGGGCCCCCCATTTTCATAGTGGGTAAACTTGTTAGGGTGCAGTTTTCAACGCAAGCAACCGATGCATCCGTTCACCACCAAAAAGCTGTAAAATTTGCAAAATATTGGCAGTCTTTCAAAAACGGAATTGTGACACAAGACAAGTATGTACAAACATATGTATAAACATTAATATGATAAAGAACATAAGAAATGGCAGTGAATACCTGCATGACAAATAACAGTGTTGACGTGTGTGAATGCTGTATCACAACCAAGGGTCTTCCTTGACTGGAACAATTCTTGTGATGTTGGTGGGTTACAGGGACCGACAGACAAACAGTCATTATACATGCTCGGTGCTGTCATTAGAACTGTGAGTGAATGCCATGGACTTATTGACATGTGGAATTTGAGTGCCAAATGTCATCGGATTGAATACGTTGATTATTTCACTAGTTCGTTCATGTCCAAATTTGCAATATTGTAACTCGTTAGAGAGATCTTGAAAAACATGTTGATCGCAAGCAGCAGTATCCAGAAGTACGATAATGCTGACTTAGTTGGCTGGCTTCATCCTAAGGTCAGGGTTATCTGACAAATCACTAGGAACTGATTAACTCATCTCTTTAAATATTGTGTCTGAAAGGGGTGTTTCTTTTTGTTTTATTTCCTCCAAAATTGCAAGTATTCGGTCAGTAATAAATGGTGAATCAGCCCTGGGGCATCAGGCACTGATTTGTAATGAGTATTACAAAGGTGGGATTTAAGTTTGAGTGTCTGAATAACCTCCTGAGTTCAAGTCTGGAAGTGTATGGCTCAGCTCTTCCACGCAGAACAAAATGAAAGGTCGGATGCATAAATATTTGCACCAGTGCAAATTAGATGCCCTTGAGCATATGATATCTGCAGCTGCTACCTTAGGCTTACTTCTCCTAGCTTCAAACCTGGAGCAAATCTGGGCAGGGTTGGAGTATCTTTGAGACTCTCATGTGCAAGCGTGATTCACAAAGATCTACTCCAGGGCTTCTCAGTGATGCTCTGCATTTCCAGATTTGCTCCAGTGTTAGGGTTTGTGAATCCCATATAAGGCGGTTGGTGCAAATCTGCGAGGCTCACAGGCACTCCGCTCCAGATTTTTGTGAATCCATCCCTAGACCTTTTGTTAGAGTGCTAGATTTTAGAGGTATCATTGTGTGTATTTTGAGGTTTATGATAGGGACAACATCCTTTGACATGTCTATTGGCTTGTAATTATGGAGTCTGGTCTGTATATTGACTATATTGCTACCTGCCTTCACCTTCGCCTCTCAGGTCCATTTGCCACTCAAACATTTTTTGTTACCCTTCCTGTCGAACATGGTTTACGGCTTTGTCAGCAGGTCACAAACCCACAAACATTTACTTTTGCTGAAATCCGGGAAAGGGGTGGGGTGTCCAAATGTCATGTAGCCAGTAATGTCCAAAAGGTCCTAACAGGTAACTATGCAACATTTGGTGCAGATTGGTGAAACAGTATGGAATCGTATAAGGAACAACACTTAGCCAAGCCACAAACCCAAAAGCAAACGTTCACTTTTGGTGAAATCCGGGAAAGGGGTGTGGTGTCCAAATGTCACATAGCCAGTATTGTCTAGACAGTCGTAACAGGTAACTATGCAGAATTTGGTGCAGATTGGTGAAATGGTGTGGAATTGTATAAGGAACAATGCTTTGCCAAGCCACAAACCCATAAACAAATGTTAACTTTTGGTGAAATCCAGAGAAAGGGATGGGGTGTCCAAATGTCACATAGCCAGTATTGTCTAGACGGTCCTGACAGGTAACTATGCAGAATTTGGTGCAGATTGGTGAAATGGTGTGGAATTGTAAGGAACAATGCTTCCTCAAGCCACAAACCCCAAAGCAAACGTTCACTTTTGGTGAAATCTGGGAAAGGGCTGGGGTGTCCAAATGTCACATAGCCAGTATTGTCCAGAGGGTCCTAACAGGTAACTATGCAGAATTTGGTGCAGATACGTGAAATGGTATAGAATTGTATAAGGAACAATGCTTCGCCAAGCCACAAACCCATAAACAAATGTTAACTTTTGGTGAAATCCAGAGAAAGGGGAGGGGTGTCCAAATGTCATGTAGCCAGTATATTCCAGAGGGTCTTAACAGGTAACTGTGCAAGTTTTGGTGCAGATTGGTGAAACGGTGTGGAATTGTATGTGGAACATGGCTTTTCCAAGCCACAAACCCAGAAATCCTGCCACAAACCCACAGACAAATGTTGACTTTTATATATATAGATAGGCTCTGCTTCTTTTCATTGCTTTTATGTTAATTGACTTGTGCGTTAATTTCAATGATTCTAATACTGTTGCCAGGTGAGCATTTTTTGCCCATGTGACTGAATTAATTTAGAAGTTCTGAAATTCAGAAGTTTATACATTCTGGTTAATCTAATAAACTGCAAGGAAGACTGAATCTTTCTAGCCGCGCACACATTCCAACAGTCGTAGGATATGAAAACTTCTACGACCTATTTATTGTCTGGAACAAACAACCTCCGACGGCAGCAATTCATCACTACCACTGCGAATGCTGGTCATGTTAGCCGTCTTAATATTTGTAAAGTTCATCCATTTATTACTAACCACACTATGAAAATTACACGTGCTCAGCACACATGACCCCTGCTGATACCTACACTTTGACCTACCTCTGTACCCCTTCCCTCCTTTATACAATGTCCTATCCACACTCTCTGCAACCTACCTAGATCCTCCCCCACTTCTACCTGCTGCCAACATGCTGGTTGGCTCCCCATGAACAACTGCTCTCTTTTCAAGTACCTACAAAACTATCAAGGGTTTTGCTCCTCAGTAACCTTCTGACTGCATCGCTGTTTACTCACCACCTTGTTCCCTCCTCTCCTTCTCTGCACAAAATGTCTGCGTTTGCGTCCATCCCCCCCATGTCGCCTATTGCTTCCGTTCTTTCTCTCTTCTAGACCCACTCCACTGGAACCCGCTACCCATCACAATCAAAGACGTCACAACTGTGGATCTCTTAAAAGCTCGACTTAAATTTCACTAACTTGCTAAAGAGGGTGCACCCCATTCCCTCTACCCCATCCTTCTTACCTGACCCCACCACTCCCTCCAGCACTGTCTAATAATGTAATTTTCCAGATTTAGATAGCACTCCTCTTTAGTTGGAAGCATTTGTCCCCTTAGATTATTGTTTGCATTGTAAGTGACCTGTTGCTTATATATTTTTGTTTCTGTTTGACTGGATTAGTCGCTGATCTAGGCCACACTTTGTTTTACACCCTCATAAACTCTCTCACCACTTGTTCTCTTCCTTTTGCTATTGTACAGACGCTCTTCGAGGATTGCCTCCTCCATCTGCTTCGGCGAGCGTGCGCTTTACAAAAGAAATTAACATAACATAACATCTGTAAATGTCTTATTGTAAGTCATTTCTGATCGAAATTGAAAACCCTGTTTTCAACAAATACAAGTACGAATAAAACAGAATTAGTTGCAGAATTGGCTCCCAAAAGAGTAGAAAATGCATCTTTTCTTTCCAAATGTGAAACATCGGTCAATATGCTGTCTTGATTGGTGCATGTGTTGTCTTTTCTCCAATGCCACCCCTTCAGGAAGGGACTCCATGGGCCTCTCTGTTCCTAGCATTCATTGCCCCCCTGCTCCCTGCCCCAACACCCAGCTGTGCCACACTTCGTTGAATCGCCTGATGGTAGCATCCAGACAACAGACGATGCTCTGTGCATGTTTTTGCTGTGTAACGCTGTGCATGCTGCGCCCTCATGCTGCCCCAATGTCATTTTTGAGATGCGCCATGTATGTGGACAGGCATGCAGTGGCATATTTGGAGGACCGCTTTCTTCTAACGCCAATTTCAGCCCATACTAAAAGGAAATGGACCATATTTGTTAATAATAAATGCTCCTCAGTATAAGATCTACATACACAGGCCCCTAACATACTGACATTGTCAAAAGAAAATAAATAAAGACACTGGGCCTCATTACGACCCTGGCGGTAGAGTGATATTGGCGCCGGTAGTGCTGCCGGCACCGTTATCACTCTACCGCCACATTACGAGTTCTGATCGCAGGGCCGCTATTCAGGCCTGGTCAGACCAGACGTGCATAGCGGCACCCGCTAGCAGAACAGGATGGTAGCAACTGTCCCGTTACGAACTGGTCCGTTGTTACCATCCTCCCCATTCCCATTGAGCCCTGTGTGGGCTCAAATGGGAATGGGGACGTACTGGGTCCGGGTCCCGCGAATTGGTATTACCGAGCCCACAAAGGTCGGAATGGCCCGGTAATTCCCGACTAGCAATTCACTGTGTCCTGGAGTCCACCGAACTCCTTCTGGTTAAGATGTATGCCAGTTCCAACTCCTTCACCGCCACACTTCTGTCTGATGTGGATGTTAGTGAGATGTACAGCCCTGCATGCTGCCCTGTGGAGGGCGACTCTTCCATATAACATAATGCCCCTCAATCTGACTGCGGCAGTGGGGTAAAAAAGTAGCAGAAGCATGAAACACATAGGGCGGTATTTCTTGAGGAAACACTGGCATGCTTGAAATGAGGCCCAATGACCTTTGTAAAACAATTGAGCTACATTTAATTTTTTTGAACTGATGAACGGAATTTAAGTATACTTATTTACCTCGCCATGTACAAGATGTTTGTAACATATACTTGCTTGTGATATGATAATAATAATAATAATTATAATAATAATAATATTATTATTATTAATGGCACACACGCTTATTTTTGCTTGTGATATAACCATGATCAAGTAGAATTTCACTCTTTACTTTTGCTTTTGTATGTATGTGTACTTTAATAGATAGTGCTAATCTAGCTGTGAAGCAACGGGGTGCAAAGCCATGAAAACTACCCTGTTCACCTAACCAACCTCTCATGTCTAAACCTCAATGACTAACATGTATGATATACTATGATGTATGATGTACCCTGCTATATGACTCTCCTTATCGCTTGACACAGGATCCTGCCTCTCTGTAACCCAAGGCACAACCTACACCTGTACCTGTAACTAAGTTCCCTTACAAGTAACAGCGCCACAATGCCCTTGGGCTGCCTGCGCGCTATATAAATGTAATAAATAAATAAATAAATATTGTGGAAGCATATGAAACCATATGAACGGAGAAACATCTGCTTTCCCTAATCAACCGAGGCCTACTTAAACCGAGGCATCATACACCAAAAGTAAGCAAATTATGCAATCATTTCCATGGGCCTGCACAATGGTGCAGATGCATGAAAACATGGTGGAACATTGTGTCTGTGGTTCTGGCACATCTGCTATTCCGGTGCAGATTCATTGCATGGAGCAGGAAACCCCGCTCCTTGCGCTTCCCTGCTCTGCACAAGGAATCAGCATCAATCTTCACCCGCGTCAGTATTCAGTGACTGGCTAAGAGGCGTGATCCTTACGGACTGTAATGTACAGCATGTGCTAAGATCAGGCAGAGCATACATGGATTCACTGCAATGTCACCTGCCATTTTTTTTTTTCGTCTCGGGGGGATAGCTCATGGGCAACGTGCTCGCCTTGGAAGCAGGACGACGCAGAGCAACACAGGTTCGATCCCCGGGTCCGCGCTTAGAAACCTCTGGGTATTAAGCGCATTATAAATCATGTTAGCTGCCATTACCGTCCTCCGCCATGTTCACATGACGGGTGCTCATGCATGGAGTGGAGAGATTTTGTGCTTAGGGAGTGAGCAGGCATGGGAACCTGGGGGTCGTCCTGGATTCCCATATCTGTTGACCCCCCCATGCAGACAATGACGTGAATCAGGTGGAGAGGCCTGCAAAGCGGATGTGGTAGTGTGCGATCACTTCCTGCTGGAGTCTCTGCCTCAATGAAAACGAGGCTGTTAGGCCTTAGTTCCCTTGTTTTCAGGTTTTGATGATTATTGACCATCATACAGTCTGCCACATTTCACCAGATTGTATTTAGAATCTGTTTGACATAAATTGGTGCCAAAATCAATGTATGAACCCTGGCTAGAAATGGCATTCTTGATGATATGGAATGCCGCTGCCGCGCGCCCGCTCCCATTTCCACCTTGGCTTCCTTTTTTCCTTGTCTTCACAGGGCAGTTGGAAGCCCCCTCGTGATGGACCCTAATAGCATTTGCCGGAAGACCAAGCGGCTGGCCGGGAAGCAGGCGGAGCTCTGCCAGACCGAACCTGAGATCGTCAACGAGGTGGCTAAGGGGGCGAAGCTCGGTGTGCGGGAGTGCCAGCATCAGTTCAGGTCCAGGAGGTGGAACTGCACCAGCCACAACAAGTCCTTTGGCAAGATTCTACAGCAAGGTAAGACTGGGGTAACTTATGACCCAGGTTAATTCCAGGAAACATGAACGCACAGGGCAGGTTACAAGTTGGCACTGGCATGAAATCTGTTTAAATTGCTTGACTGGCATCTTTCTCATGTTGCTTTGGAATAGTTTGCTTAGTGATTGGGATAGTGTCTGGGTGAATGTTCCAGTGCCTTCATTGTGAAATCATTTGTGTGTCTCTTGCCTGTTAGAAAATGTTCTGAGATGGGCCTTCTCTATGCATTGTGGTGATATTTAAAAAAAGTCGTCGGGTGCCAATACATCTTTATCATTTGTTTTTTTCTCAGCTGAGTGAATGTATTCTGGAAGGGTTAAGCAACATATTAAGTGGCCATTAATACAATGAATGGTTTTAAAATTCTTAAAATACTATGCAACTTGTGGTAATGGCACAGCAGGTGGTTGGCTATGGATAAATACAAGTTCCCCCTGCAGCCAAACTGCCGCGTCAGAGCCCCTCCAACCGTTCTACAAAGGAATGCTCAGGTTAGAATATGGAATCGCCTCGGAGTGACATCACCGGGGATTCCATTACAACACTTCTCCCTCCCTTACAATAACCACGCAATCCTACCCAAACGGGAACGATCAGAAAGAAAGAAAGGTTTGGAGGGTAATGGAACAGCACACAAAGCTAACTGACAACTGTGTAATCTACGGAGAAAGAAAAGCAAATGAAGAACGAACTGGTAGAGAGTTGATAACAAAGAACAAGCCACAAACCTCACACCCTCTGCCACACATAGTCTCTCAATCTGAAGAGAGGCGCCCTGAGTCTCACCACACGGCCATGGACATCCTGCTCCATGGATGCGCCACCCACTGTCTCCCCAGAAGCACTCATGTGAAAAGTTGTGGAGCACACACATGAGCCATCATCCAGAACCCCATACCCCTACCCCCACCCCCACTTTCTCCACCACCCGTGGTGCCATGTACACGCTGCTGCCTTTAGGCACGAATCTGGGATTCTTCACCCTCACAAAATCGCCAACCTTGATACTGGTCGGTACTCTGTTCAACTGACCTAACATCAACTGTTCCTGATGCCTGGCCGCCCTTTCCAAAACGTCTGACATGTTCTCTTCTGAAAACACCCCACCACCAAGGGCAGCCGTCCTCATCTTCAACCCTGCCTTCCTTCTGCTGAACGGAGAGTGCCAGGTAAAGGCAATGGGGGTGCACCTCTACGCTGCCATGGCCTCATACACCACACTCTGCCAACAGAGTCTGTTGGCCACCGCTTTTAATGGTGCCCTTCGAAGACCTATTCATCCTCTCTACTAGGATGTTGGTGCAAGGATTATACAATGCCGTCCTGGCATGCCTGATGCCAAACTCCATCAAGACATCCTCCATATGGCGAGACACACATTGATCGCCGTTATCCATGACAATGCTGGTCGGAAAGCCCTCCCTGTCAAAAACCTTACATAAGAACTCAATGATCACTGACTCCATGGCAGTGGTCTCCACCCAAGGCCAATTTAGACCACTGTTTCCGCAGGATACACCGGTTGCGGACACAAAACCTTACTTTTGTCGCCGATGGCACACGACACACAATCCTTCACCATAAACTCCACCTCTTCATCCATACCTGGCCACCAGTATTATTTCTGCAGCCTCCTTTTTTGTCAAAGAGCTTCCCAGAGGGCCATCATACACCAGTTCAACCAACCTAGACCTCAAACTCACTGGGGGAATTTACCTGTCCCCTCTGGTGACACCCAATGGGCCTTCTGTCAACTCGTTTAACACATGCACATATGCCTTAGCCACCGCTTCATCACCCGTGGTCCCCCAACCATCCTGCAACCCTAACCTGATCCAAGACAATTCAGCATCCTCTGAACACTTCTTCTCTCACTCACTTTTCTCCACAGCTGGAAGTATGCTAGCAACTTGCGTGCCACCCTCGCTTTCCTCTGACTCGCCCTCAGCGGTCCCGGGCAACCGGGGTAAACAATCCGCCAGCACATTCTTAGCTCCCGGGACATACCCCACAAAATGTAACTCTTGCAGATCAACCATCCACCGTGCTATCCTGGGGGAAATCGAGCCCAAACCCTTCGTGGTCATGACATATGTGAGGAGCTTGTGATCTGTCCTGATGACATAGGGAATACCCCCTAGGAACGTCCTAAAATGCTTCGATGTCCAACACTCTGCTAATGCCTCTCTCTCAATTACATTGTAGTGTTTCTTGGCATCTCTGAGAGCCCTTGACGGAAATGCGATAGGATTACACTGCCCACCTAGCCACTGCGCCAGTACGGCCCCCAAACCCACATCACTTGCGTCAACCGCAAGGATCGTCCAGCACCTGGGATCAAAGAAACGCAAAGCTGGGACATTTTCTACGTATTTTTTAAAGCTGGATAAACTCCTCCTCACACTCAGCGCCTACACAAAGCTAACACTTTTCTTGAGCAAACCTTGCATGCCAACTGTTTTCTCTGCATAAGACAGAATGAACTTAATGTAATATTCAGTCATTCACAGGAACGATCTGAGCTGCTCCTTATTCTAAGGATATGGCACCCCCTTCATCCCCTCTACCAGACCTTTCCTGGGCCTAATGCCACTGACATGAATGGTGTGCCCTAAATAAGTGAAACATGGAACACCTATATGACACTTCTCCAACTTCACCATCCAACCGCTGTCCTCCAATATTTGCCACACAACTTGCACTTTCTCATCATGCTCCTGCCCTACACTAAGATGCCATGCTCAAAGTAACTGACACCGGGCACATTCCCAAACAATGCTTGCATCAACCGCTGGAAAACAGCAGATGCCGAGGCCAGACCAAAGTGTATACGGCAAACCCTGTATGCCCCAAATGGGGTAATAAATGCCATTAGAGGGTGGGACTCTTCATACAAATGTATCTGTTGGTAAGTGGAAAAACACACAGCCTGACCCATTGTCGCCAAAAGCTTGTTAATGGTAGGCAGCGGGTGCCAGTCTACCCAGATACATGCATTTAGGTCTGTAAGATTGATGCACATCCTCAACCCTCCATTCGGTTTGCGCGCTAGATCAACCAGTGACAACCACTCTGACAATTCAATTTCCTCAATTATCTCAGCTTTCATCAGCTTGTCCAACTCCTTTTTAAATGTGGGTACGTGGCCAAAACTGGAAAGTCCCTCAGCTTGTGGGCCTTTGCCACAGCCCCTCTCTTGAGCACAATTATATGTGCAAAACCTTGCAGCACACCTTACCTTTTAGCAAAAATTGCAAAGTACCTGCCCTTCAAGTACCCTGCTGTTACATCAGATGGCAATGAATGCCGCCAGTCCTCCCCAACACACAACATAAGCACACTCCTCCTAGGCCGAATTTGTATATCCATAGCGTTCTGTTCATGCCACCCAAGCACACTGGCTCTTTGTGCGGCATGTACAGATTACCTTTGGAGCACCACCCATTAAATTCAATTTTAGCCCACTCGTACCTTAGCATCTGTATGGGCACCTGACAGTACGCACTTGGATTGATGTCTCATTGTCTGCGGCTCTGAGCATTCACAATTAATTCCCATAACTCTCATTGTACACCTCTGGGGACATCAAAGTGCAGGGAGAGCCAGAATCTATCAACATTTCCATCCGTACACTATTCACAGGGAGCATGCCCCTCAAACCCTTCTTTTCAGCACCATGGACCTGCAAAAGAGCCACCTTCCCCTGACACTGGTCGCAAGACCACTCACAAACTCTTCAGCCTCAATAATTGTGACCCCTTGTCTGAACTGCATTTTCCACCCACCACCCACGTTGACTCTTCACATCCTCGCAAAATGCCCCTTGCCATTGCACCGTCTAAAGTCTGCTGCCAATGCCGGGCACCCGTGCGTTGGCTTCCCCATCCACACTTCCTGCAAGTTTGTCTTCCGCCACCAGCAGATCCTTTACTATATCTATTGGCTTGACTGTCTCCTCTGGGCACCTCTTGATTAACCGTAGTCTCACTGTAACCTTTCATGGTGGTCAATACCACCTGCACTGACTCGCCTTGGACCTTCTTGTCCATCTTTTCTGTGACAACTTGCACACTTGCGCGGGACTCCTCAATTGCCCTGACAATTTCTATAACTTCGTCCAGAGGGGGACCCCGGTCGATCCACAACCTTTCCCTGACCTTGGCACTGCTTGTCCAATCATTATTTGATCTCTTATGTACTCCGGTGAACTTGCACGTTGCAATAACAGTCCACAAGGCTGTGACATAAGCATCAATGGATTTGATAGCGCTCAAGCATGACATTCAGCCTCTTCCCAAAATGTGCCTCCAACTTTTTGAGAGCAGTCTCATGTAAGCACACCTCCATCTCCCCTTCGCTACAACCGGGTTCGGCCATGCACACCTCATCACGCAGCAAATGTCTGAAAATCCTGAGACCTTTGGCACACAAACAGTTCAAAAGAGCTGCTTCTCTCTGGTCGTCCCTGTAAGCTGCTCCACCTGCCGCCCACAGATATACCTTGAAGGCATCTGTGCACAGGTCCCACAATATGGGTGGCTCACCTGGGTTTGCCAAAAACGTGGAGGAAGAGGGGGCCTGGCGCTGGCGTTTTTTTGTTGCTGAACAATCCTTAGATGGATATCGTAGTGTCCGGCGCCCTCCTCACAGCCACCAATAATATAATACTAAGCAACTTGTAGTAATGGCACAGCAGGTAGTTGGGTGTGGTTAAACACAAGTTCATGGCAAGCGGATCCCTGCAGCCAAACCACTGCACCGGAGCCCCCCCAACATTTCTACAAAGGAATGCTCTGGTTAGAATGTGGAATCCCCTTGGAGTGACATCACCGCAGATTCCATTACAACTATACATCTTGTGACTTTTACCTAGAATCAGTGCAAGGGCTAATTACCATTGCCACCTGAAAATGTTCAATTAACTAATCCTCATTTTAGAGTTACCACATCAATGGTGGTATTGGGTGCAGAATTTTACAATTCTGCATTCATTATTTTTCAATGTATTTTCGACCATCACTTTGAGGATGTAAATAGATTCCGTACATTAGCGGATTATAACGCCTGGAACTGGAAGCAAGAAATACCTGTATAAAAGCCTGTCAATAATGTTCTTATTGCACTCCAGTTGTGACATCACTACTGATCAGTCAATAAGAACACGACATCCCTATTGCAAATGTAATCAGTTATTACAGTTGGGTTATGATGTCACAATGCCGCTGCTTGCGCACGCCGGAATTCCAGCTGCCACTGCAGCAGGTCGTTAAAGCGCAACTACATGTTTAGATTCCTTTAATCTAAAATAGCTTTCTGTGACATCTTACATCCATTAAGTGATAAGGGACTGCCTATGTTATGTCATCCCAACTTACGGTAATATGCTTTTATACTGCACCAAATCGGCCCCGTACTAGTGACAGAGCACCTAGGCTCGTGCATGGAGTGGGTACTGTGCCTCCACGCGGGGGGACGGGGTCAGGGGGGGGGTCCTGACCTCAGTCTGCTGAAAGAAAATGATTGAGCGGTGCACACGGTAGTATGTTTATTTTGTGCAGTGCTGGAGTTTAACTCTGAGAACAAGAATCTTCAATATTCTTTAAACCTCAAAAACGGTTTGTGGATGTGTTTTATTTCAGGGCTTATCTCTGCAACATGTTACAAGCTGCATATTAGTGTCTTTTTTAATCCATTGATTATGATTATATCAACATTAAATTAAGTAAGAGACCAGGCATTAAAAGGCACGACTATCTGTCTGTGGCCATGCATTATCTGAACACTTGTGTATAAGCGCACAACAAATAAATAAATATTATCAGCAGAGGCGTTGCTAGAGCGGGGGGGGGGGTGGGGAGGTGTGGGAGAGCTACAGCCCCGGGTCTTTTGGTTGTAGCCCTGGATAGAAGGTCAGGGGCTACAGCCAAAAGGCTTGCTAGCCCTGAGGCCCGACAGCCCCGACATTAGCATAGCCCCGGATCTTTTCCAGACCTAGCAACACCACTGATTATCAGGAATGAAATAACCCCTACCATTCGTAAAAAAGTATTTTGCAAGTCACCTTGGAGTTCTGCAAACGTATATAGAGGCTGAGTCGTCTTCCTTGTTTTTCTATTTGGCCACGGAACTCCTCGATGACTTAAAATATCCTTGTAAAGTACGATAGGGGGGCTCTGTCTCATATGTGCGGCTACTGGACCATTTTTATATATTGCACAGCAGAGTCATTCTAGAACCTTCTGTTCATTTCTTTGCAGTGTGGGTTAGAAGCTGGGCCTGAAGGATGTTCATTGGTTCACTCCCTTCAGTGGTACCCATGCAGGAATATTATCCTGCAGCACAGGGAGGCTCCTGCACTTCCCATCACTACACGAAAGTGCATTTTAAAAGTTCAGTGAACATTGTACATTTATTACCTCCACTTCTTGGGTGGATGAAAAAATTGCAGCTATACGAGGTATTTGATTTTATAATCTGACCAAATACTCTATGTAATATTTCTGTGCAATTTATTAGAGACCACGAATGTTGAGCAGTAAAAACGGGCAGTAATTAAAAAAAAAAACTTTTTACTGTTACTACCATACTCATAGTCGGACTAGGAGGGATCATTTTGGAAAGTTAAGTACAATTGGTCTATAATTATATTGTAATTGTAATAATATGGCGTTAGTAACCAGTTCTACTGGTTACCCTCCCCGTGTAGCCGGTGGAACGGGTTACTAACGCCATTAGCACCCTGGTTGCCAAAGCAGTAACCCAGGGTGCTGATAGCGGGGTCATTTCTATGAATGAACGGGACAACTCACAGAGTCCCGTTCATTCATACAAATGACAGTTCCAAGATGGCCACCATGATATGATATGGCATTTGTAAAACGCCTATACACAGGTGTTTCAAGGCGGAGGTGGAGATGGAAGGTGGGACTCTGTGCAGAGCTCCTCTTCCATTTTTGTTGCGGCTAGCAAAGTGAGACAGAGAGGATCAGTGATGGCGATGGGCCTCGCTACTGCCACAATCAGGTAAGTCGGGCTGGGAATATTATTTTAAAAAGTGAAAACAGTGTGGGGAGAAGATCAGGGGCAGGGGAGGTAGCCTGTGGGTTCCATTGAACGTGGGCTGTGATCACCGGTTTCAGGCCCCAATCTGTGTAACCTGATTGGCTGCTCACCCTGCCATGGGTGCTAATATGGTGCATAGAGACTGTTGTTTGTTTTCAATTAAATTGGCAATGTTATCTTTCCTTAATAAAAATTATTAAAATAAAAAAATAAAAAAAATAAAAAAGTAGACCCCTGTTGCCATGGATTGCTCCATTCCCTATTATCACAGCAGGAAAATCGGTGTTAGTTTCATTTTCACCACTTTTTGCACCCCTGCAAACCTTTGATAGTCTGGCCCCTGGTGGAATGTTGCTTGCAGGATTCACGTGGAATACTCCATTGGCCATAATGTGGGGAGCAACAAAAACAAGTCCTATTTGTAAACAAGCTGCATTTTTTTCTCTCACGGTTACTGCCGGGTTCCTGATCAGAATCTTCGAGGGATCCTTTTGGAAACACATCTGGCGCTCTCCCTAACTTCGCCACAGCCTATGCTGAGGCCTAGACCCGTTTGCATAGTTTGCATTTAATGGATTGCATCAGTTTGCTGAGGTGCAGCTGGGCCCCCAGTGCATGGCAGGGCCTTGGACTGTCCCCTCACAGGGAGCAGCCTGCATTTGTTTTTCATCTAAACACCTGTTGGAAGATGAGAACAGGGATGACTAACTGTAGGTTTCCGGTCGCGGGATAATGAGAGGCTAGTTTCTGCATGTGTCTGAGACGGATCCACCTGTTTTCATCACCATGGTGTTATCGCCCCGCCGATTTATGTTTTATTTTATTATTTGTATTATTTGGAATGAGGGATCCCCTCAAACCGCCCAACTATAACGCACCCCCAACACCTCAACCACCACCCCAAAACCCCCACACAAAAACACTTAAAATAAAACATTCCCAAAACGGCCGGGGGGGAAAACAGCACAGTGAAAATTGCTGCGATGAAAACACGATAACCATTTGGGGGCATTTGCAACAGCAGGCCTAACGCATGGTGTAGAGAATTGTGACTCCAATTCAGAAATTGACTACAATGACATTTGCATCGATTACATCTTAATGCACATGGCATGCCTTTACTAATCATGTCACAATTCCCAAGTATTTGCCCCTGGGTACAAGTATGTGGGTGCAGTCAACCAACTGCTTTATCAACATGTACATGTTATCCTATGTGGTGATTAGACCTGCATCTGTATCATACAATCAACCACAGATAACACTGGACAGTTACTGAGTGCTTCAAGAGACCTTTGGTGCCTTACACCAACAGCTTATCCATTCACTGCTTTTCTTTGTGGTGTTTATTTTAATCCAAAATACATAATCGGAAAATGTGAATGAATCCATTACATGTCAGGTGACGTAGTCATGATATTACTGACATGCTATTACATCAATGCACAAATACCAGCAGAGGATAATTGTTAATGAATAGGTCGTGTTTGTGCGGGTAGTATAGCTCAGTGGCAACGCGCACAGGTTTCGAATCCCGAGTCTGTGCTTAGAAACCTCTTTGGTATTAAGCGCATTATAAAAAAGCAATTTTGTTAAATATATTTTTATTATAATACACCACCAAACTGCACAACTTTCATTACTCACTCATGATCACCTGTCCGTCTGGACTGAGGTCCTGATTCCACATAAGAGTCAAAGTGTTCATGTTCCACACAACTCAAACCCAACAATCTGATTTCCTGCTTTTTCCAATTTCCTCATCCTGAGAATTTGCTTATTAGGACTGTTCCATGGTAAAAGTTAGAGGATCTTATCTCTTGGTGTTTGCAATCACCAACATTGACAGTTTAATTTCCCTCTGCAGCTATGTCTTATTTTCTGATTTCCCCAAATGATATCTGCTATTTCCTTATGCCCTTATTTGGTCAAATTTGTTCAACCAAAGAGACACGTTTCCTGCTCTCGCCAGCCTCACCACTCATAATCCAATTTCCTGACTTAGTTGACAGATTTCTCTTTCTCCAAACGGCACATCCAAGAGTTTGATTTCTTGCTTTCTATATGCTCCCACAAAAGGATGATCCAATGATCTGCTTGACCCAGTTCATCAGCCACAATCTAATACCTTGCTTTCCACTATCTCCATAAAGTGAACTCCCGTTTAAATTTAAGCTTGATTTCCCAACCCCCTCACGGTCCTTCAGTACCATTCTTTTTACCATATTTATTTTGTCACATTGTAATCACGGAGTAGTAAAACACTCCTCTTTAAGGATAATCGTTAGGTTATTTCTCAAAGTAGACCCTAAAGCCTACAGTGCTGTCCTACTGTGTAAGCAAGCAGTCCTTGCCTCTTGAACGATAACACCAGCTGCAATAATTATGGTTGATATCGAAGAATTTGGTCCTATTGGGCTTAGTCAGTTAAATAGTCCTCTTGTTAAATTAAATCACTCTTTAAATGTTTGCCCTCAAAGATTCCATTTTTAAAATAAAAAAACACATTAATGAGTATGACAATTGATTGAGATCAGGGAGGCAGCTGTTGCGTTCAGTAATGCATTCTGTGGGCCTCCGCCGGCACCCTTTGATTGTCATTCACATCAGTGTGTGGATGCTATCATCTCCACTCCACTCCAGCTTTGTGCCCCAGCCTCACCTAATCCTCCAAACCTGTTCAATGGGAAACAGACCTGCCATCGAGGCACTGCGTCTCCCCCTGCCTCCAGGTTCCAAATATAGTTAACCACAAACCAACAAACAACCCTCCTCTGCTGGCATCAGGGGTGATTTTATCTTGGGCAGAAGGGAGTAATTATAATTATAATTGTTCTTTTATAACATGCTTAATACCGGAGACCAGTTTCTAAGCAAGAGCCCGGGATTCACACCTGTGTTGCTATGAGTTGCCTTGCTTCCAAGACAAATGCGTTGCCCCTGAGCTATCATCCCGGCCTACACTGGAGTACACTGCACACATTGTGCAATCTGTGCTGCAACTTTAAAACCCGGTGATCAGAAGGGTATTTTTTGGTCCAGACCAGGAAGAAAGAAGCCAGCAGCTGCCTGTGTGAGTAAATGTTACCATGCAAAGGCATCCAGTAACCCTAGTAGAGTTGAGCCTCCAGATTTGGTTCACTATAACTTGTCATTAAATGCCTAATTTATTTCTAGCATACTAGCTCATTCCTGTTAAATGTTCGGTTGCCTCATAATAGTCATCTTCAGCACAAATGCTGTCCCACAGGGTCTCGGAAAGGACAGATCAAGGGAGAATTGAGCTCTTGTGAGCATCTCCCCCAACCTTGATGCCTAACCCTGAAAAGCCCCCTGAGCATGGTGCCGGGAGAAATAACTGATCGTCTGATCGTATAAAGGTTGCACCAGAGGATCACATGGCTGATCGAAGACCAGCATCTGTGCCACAGCACTTAGGACTTCCACACTACAAGTATCTTCAAAGAAATTTACCTTAAGCAGTGGCAACCATAACTCAACACTCAAAACCTTATAAAATCAACAGACCGTGTGGCGATGGGAGGTTAGGGTCTAAGCCAACCAACTTAAATGGAAAGCACGGCATCGGGTACTCTTTAGTTAATTGCCTCATAAACTATTTTGCATGTACCCGATGCAACTCCAACTCATCATTTTGTTGAATTGGACCTTTAGTTGAATTGAATCTCTTAGCTGCGGAAGTGGGCAGAGCACACACTGATTCCATATGGGAATTCATGATGAACAGACTAGTCTATTGCACTTGAAGGGTAAAAAAGGAGGTATTTTAAATAACACATGTTCTCCAGCATGGGGTCTGCAATGGATTCACATGCTCACGAATATGCCCCATCATCTGGCCGGGAATCCTTGGTAAAAGAAAAAACTGTCAATGAGCTCTGGGTCATACTGCCCCCAGCCAATGACTGCCCTCTCCCTAAGCCCCTCCTCTGGCAGCCATCTTCAGATTTGTACTGCACCTTCAAGTGTTGGGAGTCCTCATGTTTAGCTCTGAGAGCTTTCTACATGTTTGTGCTTTTAAAAACGTTTCTATTTTTGTCAAATAGAGCCTGTGTGCTCTTTCGTCTCTTTAACTGGCAAACAGGGGTCCGTTTGTAGGCGTCTTCAACGTCCCTTAAGGGCAAGAATCATCAAGAGTTTCATCAAAGGTTCCAGAAGGCTATCAGGCCTACACCGCACGCCAGACCATGTCAGAAGAGAAGAAGGAGGGAGACTCTGCCCCATCTGCGGATTGAGGAACATGTTTGTGGAGCACAAACACTCCCAGTGCCTCTGCTGTCTCCATCCGGACCACAGGGAAGTAGATTGTGAGATCTGCGTTGGTTTCTCGAAGCGCACTGTCATGGAATGTCACAGTAGATTGGCAGCCGGGCACAACGCTGAGGTCTCTACCCCGTTCGACAAGCAGGGGCATTCCTCACCCAGGACCAGCCGGTCCGAGAAGCAGGCTTTTAAGTCCTTTGATGGCGCTCCATCCGTGGGTGCCAAGATAAGTCCAAGCACTGAAAGTCCATTTCCGGCCCCGCTGCCGCTGAAGAAGAGAAAGCAGCAGCCTACTCCGCCTCATCAAACGCTGCACATGCCCTGCCAGCTAGGGATACGGGGATGGACACGGTGACTACGGACAAGGGATGAGGGCCTGGCACTGATGAGAAACACAGCCTCAGCCCTGCTGAAGAGGGACAGACTGGAAAAGAAGTACCGGGTGCCGGAGTCCGCACCCAAGTGCCTATGATCACAGCCCTTCCTGGACTCAGTGGTCTCGGCGGCTGCGAGGAAGAAGTCTTCCAATCCCTCATCTTCAGCCTCCGTTCTCCCGGACAGCGAGGGGAAGAAGTTGGATGCCACGGGTAGGAAAGTGATCTACTCGGCGGCTACGACAATCAAGACAGCAAATGCTCTTTCGATCCTGGCCAGATATGACAGAGAGCTGTGGTATAAGATGGCCCAGCTGCTGGAATTTCTCCCAGATGACAAACGGGTCGATGCGCTTGAGATCCTCGAGGATGGCGAGGTGGCATCGGACCATGCCATCACCGTGGCCCTTGACATCATGGACACAGGGTTCCGATAGATGGGGAACAGAGTCTGCCTCCGTCATCGTGGCTGGTTGAAAGCCATCAACCTTCGGCAGGAAGTCCAGATGAGGGTTCTGGACATGCCCTTTGACGGGGACAACCTCTTTGGGAAGGCCGTCGATAAATTGTTGCAAGCAATTAAGATTGACACGTGGAAGGCCTGGGACCTTGGCAGGCTTCAGCTACATCGTTCCTGCGTTCGTGCCTCAGGAGGGAAATCTGGGAGGTTGTCAAAGGGTTTTGGCAGGGATCATGTTCGTACCACCAGCCCCCTCATTCCACGACCCACGAGGCCTACAGGGGCCATTCCAAGGCCTTCAGAGGTTGCCGACCTCATCGTCCATCCAAAGGCGGCACACATGCCCCAAAACAAGATTGAACCGGCCATGACATTAGGCCCCCACCCTTGCACCCCAGTGGGAGGCCGGCTGGCAGGTTTTGCCAGCTAGTGGGAATTTATCTCCACAGACCGATGGGTGCTCGACGCTCTCGCCCACAGACAGACTTTAGAGTTTCAGCCAAAGTGTCCGCGGATACCACTGGCGGGCCGGAAGGAGCAGCACATCCCTCAGCTCCTGCAGGAAGTACGGGCCATGTTGAAAAAGGGGGTGGTAGAGCTGGTTCCAAAGTGACTCCAGGGTTCCGGAGTCTACTCCAGATAATTCTTGGTAAAGAAGAAGACTGAGGGATCCAAGCCCATTCTAGATCTGCGGCGCCTCAACAAATACCTCATGTCCAAAAAATTCAGGATGGTCACATTGCAGCACATGCTCGGCCAACCGAGGAAGGACACTTCTTGTCGTCACTGGACCTGGAGGACGCATACTTCCACGTCCCCATTTACAAGAAGCATCGGAGGTTCCTGTGCTTCGTGGTACAGGAAAGGCACTACCAGTTCAAGGCCCTTCCCTTCAGACTGAAGTAGGTGCCCTGAGTGTTCATGAAGTGCCTGGCACCAGTGGCACCCCATCTGCATCTACAAGGGATACATTTATACCCATATCTTGACGACTGGCTCAGCCGCGCCAATTCCAGGGATGTAGCCGTCGAACACACGGAGAGGACCGTCTGGCTGCTGATGAAACTGGGGTTCTCAGTCAACTATCCAAAATTCTGCTTGATACCATTGCAGAACCTGCTATTCTTGGGGGCCAGGCTCAACACGGTCTCGAAGAGCGGATAGAGGCCATGCTGGGCAAGGGGCAACAGCTGTTGGCACTGAAGACTGCCACGGTGCAGACCATCAAGTCACTGCTTGGCATGATGTCATTGTACATTTACCTGATCTGGCTCTGCAGGTTGTGGATGCGACCCCTTCAGGAATTCCTGGATGCTCAGTGGATCCAGCTGTGCCAAAGCTTTGCAGACAAGATTGTTCTCGACGTGGAGTTCCATCAAGCCATAAGGTGGTGGGGCGTGCGCACCAACATCGCCAGGGGCATGGATTTCAGAGCTGCTCCCATTCCAAAGAGATGGTCACCACAGACGCTTCCATGGAGGCCTGGAGAGCCCACACTGACATTTCCATGCCAGAGGCCTGAGGCTACCGGAGGAGAGGGATCGCCACATCAATGTCCTGAAGCTGCGGGCAGTGTTCTGATCCCTGAAGTCATTCCTCCCATCCCTCAAGGGCAAGGTGGTGAGGGTCATCATGGACATTACCACCACGATGTTCTGCATCAGGAAGCAGGGGGGTACCAGATCCCCACCGCTCTCAGGAGAGGCGCAGGACTTGTGGCACTGCGCCATCACCTAGGAAATGTTCCTCATTCCTTTCCACCTGGAGGTGATGAAGAACACCATTGCTGACACCCTCAGCAGGGAGCTGTGCTCTTGCAACGAGTGGGAGCTTTGAGAGGATCAAGTGGACAGCCTCTTCCTCAGATGGGGCAGACCCCAGATCGATCTGTTTGCGACAGCGATGAATTCCAAATGCCAGAAATTTGCCAGCAGGTTCCACCAGCAAGGAGCATGAGGGACACATTTTCCTTTGGGTGGGAAGGCCTGTTCCTGTACACGTTCCCACCATTGCCTCTCCTGCTGTGAGTCATCAATCAACTCAAATGGTGCCGATGCAGGATGATCCTTGTCGCCCCAGCGTGGCTGAGGCAGATTTGGTACCCAGATCTTTTTAGCCTGTCAACGTCACCTCCAGTCACGCTGCCAGTGGTCGTGGATTTGCTCACCAGAGAAGGAGGTGCAATCCTGCAACATGACCCAGGATCGCTGAACCTGAAGGCGTGGCTCCTGCAGCTTTAGAGTTTGGAGGATGCCAGTTGCCGGCGGACTGCAGGGAGGTCCTTTCCAGTGCCAGAGAGCGTTGTCGACTCTTAAGTGCTACAGGCACAAGTGGAAGCGTTTCGTTACGTGGTGCCAGTCACAGAAGATCAACCCTCTGAGGTTCACATACCCACAGATTCTCCCAAACTTGTTATCCTTGGCCAAGGTGCACACCTCTATCAAGGTGAATCTGGCAGCTATCTCCCACTACAACAGGTCTCCAAGACGGTCTTTTCATTTGTCCCACCGTCTCATCAAGGAGTTCGCCAAAGGATTGTTTTGATCGTTCCCACAAGTGAAGGCCCCTGCCCGGTGTGGGAGCTCAATGTGGTGCTGATGAGGCTCATGGGGGCCCCCTCCGAGCCTATGCATCAGGCCCCTCTCAAGTTCCTTTCATGGAAGACAGGTTGTCACGTCGCCATCACCTCTGCTAGGAGGGTCGGTGAGATCCAGCCTGTTTCGTGCAAACAGCCTTATCTGACCTTTTACGACACAAGGGCGGTACTGCTCCTTCATGCCAAAGGTTCCATCGGAATTCCACCTCAACGAGCCTTTGGTGTTGCCTGTATTTTTTCCTAAACCTTTGTCGCCGGCTAAAAGGACTTTGCACCATCTGGATATGGCTCGGGCGCTGAAGTTCTATGTGGCGTGCACAAAGTGTTTCCGGAAGACATTTCAACTATTCGTGAACTTTAGTTCTGTGAACCATGGGAAGGCCTTGTCCAAGGCTTCCATCTCCAGGTGACTCTTCGACTGCATCAAACACTGTCACCAGTTGACAAACCCACTTTGCCCGGCCGTCCGAGAGCCCATTCCACCAGATCGATCGCTGTGATGACGGTATTCCTGTCTGGTGTGCCCCTGGTGGATTCACCATACTCCCTCTTTGAAGAGCCCTGGTCCCCATGGCCATCCTTTGGGCACCCCGTTGGGGCCCAGCACCACGGTTTGAAGACCCCTGCCATAGAGTGTGGGTCTTCTTGGTGATGTCTGTTTTAAATAAGAGGTCAAAGGTACTGGGAAAGCCGAGAGATTTCGCAGTGGATAAGCGTTGCAGCATGAATCCGTCAAGCGTCAATGCCATCTACAATTTCTGGATTTGGGGACAATGGGTGGGGTTTCCTAGGAGAATTAATCAGGTCTTTGCTATGAATGACCAACTTTTTAATTGCAATCAAATCTTGCTTACCATGTTACATATTGCAAACACATATTAAGTACATTTGAAACATGCATCCATGTGCAGAGGATAACAGGCATTATTACATAAATAAATACTTTGTTTAAAAGAACATTTTGAGACTCGTGTTTGTCTGCATATTTCACAATATATTCATGCTGTGCCTTTCAATAATCGCTATTGAAATAATTGTTTGCACCGTGTGAGAACTGTTTGAAGTGGAAACTACTTTTTTGATTACAAATGTAATGGAGCATATTGAGAACCTTAATATGCAATTTAAACGTCTTCCAATCTTTGGAGAAAAAAAAAAAGTACATATGAAAGAAAGAGATTACTCACTTCATTAATTCGAATCAATGTGCTTCCTTTGCCCCTTAGCGCAAACAGCATCCCTCAAGCTGATGTAGTAATAGAGATTTGGAAAAAGATTCCTAGCTATACCGTATACGAATTGCAATGATCAAAGGGAAGGAGGTTTATTGGGCCATAACCAATCATTACATACCTGACCCAGGGGTCGTATCTGGCGTTAGAGCCTGTAAAACCGGTGGCAATAACACGAACGAACTGGGTTTCTCTTACCAGAGTCAAGCTTGGCTGCCTGGGAGCGAGCTTTCTTGGCAGTGCACAGGCTGAGAACTCTGGGCCTCTGCCCAGGGTGTGCACTTTTCCCATTGTTCTGGGCAATGGCCTTCGGGATATTGCGTTGTTTTAACATGGAGGCACGGCATTTGTCCTCAGGTAATGCAGGCTCACCCAGGTTTCTAAGTTCATCTCGCTCTCCTCCACCGCTGTCAGCTTTACCTTCCTTAATGCCAGGTGGCTCAGTGGGTTAACACACCCTCTGCAGACATCTGTGTTCAGCGGTAAAAATCCTGGTTAATATTCTGGCACTGCCAACTCACCCTCTTGCCACTTTGGGTTAGGCAATAGTAGCACCTGCTAATGTGTGGTGGAACAGGCTTTAGAGCGATACCAGATAGTAATAGTAATTGTCCTGCTTCCTACAACACCACAGATACACCTGGGCCACCAGCGTAATAGTAGTCATTTGCTTTGCTGTTGGTTGCCCAAGTGTGTCAGGTTGCAAGTTTGCACAAAACCATGTGACTAACAAATCCTTTGAACTACTTCCCGCTCTTTACAGGGGTTTACATTATGGCACCCCTGAAGCATGGCTGATATGTCTCTGGGTGACCTCCATTACTCTACCAGGTTTGTCCAACTCCAGGCCTTGAGGGCCGGATCCATGCCAGGTTTTCAGGCTACCCCTCATTAATATTCATGAGGCACATTTGCATAATATTATTCTTAATTCATGCAAACTTTTCCTTATGAATATTAAAGAGGATATCCTGAAAGGCCTTCGGGATTCCAGTCCTCGAGGCCCAGAGTTGGACAACCCTGCACCAATGATACAGTGCGAAAGAAGGATGCCACTGTCCAGGGATGCAGTGGTAGATACAGTGAGATGGAGGGATGGACATGTCTGCACTTGCCCGTTATTCCATCCATGTATACAGTGCGATTCGATAGAATTCCTGGGAATGTTCTCGATTCTATGACTCCACTTTCCATAACTTGCGTCGAGGAATTGTGAGTGTGGTCCACCACCGGCTCTACAACCCCCTTAGCCTTTGTGCCCACTGAGCCAGACTCCCATTGGACCCTTTTTTTTAGGATCAATGCTAGCAGGGGTGCCCAGTGGCTGACCCACACAGGGAAGGTGGGGTTCTGGCCATGGCAGAAAACAATAGCCGTTTGCCTCTCCAGGCCTCCGTACCCTGCACCAAGGATTGTTCAACTAAACCATGCTTATCTTTGCTCACAGAGTAACCTATATTTCTTCTGTCTCGTCTTTGATGTTTTTGTCCTATGTGTCTATGTGCGCACTGATGCCTGCAGGCTGTCGGCGTGTTATAAATATAATAATCAATACATGAAACTAAAAGGACGCAGACGAAGCCTCATTGAACAACTAAGGAAGCCGCGTGGGTCTTGGAAGCAAACACAGGCCCGAAACCCGGAACCGCGCTCGAAAGAAAGAAAAAACTGAGCACGTTATAAAAGAAACTAGCGCCTAGATACCTATGTGTTATGTGCGCTGTAAATAAATGCTAATAACATAACATACCATTCTGCTGGCATCATGGGACTGCCTTGTGCCACTCCACGGCATTATTCTACTATCTTCTTTATTTTTTTTAATGTTCTGGAAGCGAGCTTTAGCTCTCCCAAGAGACCTACAAGAAGAATAAATCAACAACAAAATAAACATATAATTCCGCGTCCACCCTGCGTGTCTAATGGTATGATATGATATTCATAAAGCACTCAATACCCAAAGGGTTCCAAGCGCAGGGATCGAACCTGCGTTGCTCCGTGTTGTCTTGCTGCCAAGGCGAGCACGCTGCCCCTGAGCTATCATCAGGAGACCATGGCGGTGTAAAATGTCGCTGTGCTTTTAGTGTGAGCGAATGCTAGCATTCAATTTACTAAAGTTGATGGATGAGAATGCACTGCCAAAGCCAGGTTGCAGCCACACAAGTGAGCAAGGAATGGCATTCTGGAGATCTTCACTCATTAGTGGGATGTCCTTTCTTCCATGCAGTGATAGAAGGATCACAAGGACTCCGGCGCCCTTTGCTCCACGTAGTGATGAAGTTAGATAGGAGGATAGAAATGACTGGGGTGTAGTTTACTCCATGCATTGATGCTGTGCATTAGACGATAGAAAAGGCTCTGCTGGCCTTTGCTCCATGTAGTGACATAGGGAGATAGAAGGATAGTTATGACTAGGGTGCTGTGTACTCCATGAAGGGAGAGAATATGACAGAGTGATAGAAACAACCGGGATGTCCTTAACTCCATGCAGAAACTGGGTGAAAGAAGAATACACACGACTCTGGCGCCCTTTGCTCCAAGTAGTAGCAACGAGCGGTGAAATGATAGATTCATTAATTATTTATTTACACCGTGCTAATCACCTCTATGTGCGGGGCTGGTATTTGAGCCTGTGTTGCTTGGCGTTATGTCGCTTATGAGGCAACGCACACCGCCCCCGAGCTATCCTCAGGTCCCTAGATGTGACTGCGGGTCCAATGACTCCATGTAGTGACAGAATGAGACAGAATGAGCGAAACGACTGGGATGTCCTCAACGCCATGCAGTGACTGCGTGATAGAAGAGCAGAAATGCCTCTGGCGCCCTTTGAACCATAACATGCCAGTATGAGATAGAAGGATAGCCATGCCCGTGGTTCCTTTTACTCCATGCAGTGAGAAAGAAGGATCACAATGAAGTGGCTGTTCTTTACTCCATGCAGTGACAGAGTGAGCAGGAAGTATGCAAACGTCTGCGGTGCATTATACTGCATGCAGTGATGCAGTGAGAAAGGATGCTAGATATGACTTGGGGTGCCCTTTACCCCACGCAGTGACAGAGCGAGACAGCAGGATATACATGACTGCAATGCCCTTTACTCCATGCAGTGACAGAGTGAGCAGGAAGTATGCAAACGTCTGCGGTGCATTATACTGCATGCAGTGATGCAGTGAGAAAGGATGCTAGATATGACTTGGGGGGTCCTTTACCCCATGCAGTGACAGAGCGAGACAGCAGGATATACATGACTGCAATGCCCTTTACTCCTTGCAGTGACAGAGAGAGCAGGAAGTATGCAAACGTCTGCGGTGCATTATACTACATGCAGTGATGCAGTGAGAAAGAATGCTAGATGTGACTTGGGGGGTCCTTTACCCCATGCAGTGACAGAGCAAGACAGCAGGATATACATGACTGCAATGCCCTTTACTCCTTGCAGTGACAGAGTGAGCAGGAAGTATGCAAACGTCTGCGGTGCATTATACTGCATGCAGTGATGCAGTAAGAAAGGATGCTAGATATGACTTGGGGGGTCCTTTACCCCATGCAGTGACAGAGCAAGACAGCAGGATATACATGACTGCAATGCCCTTTACTCCATGCAGTGACAGAGTGAGCAGGAAGTATGCAAACGTCTGCGGTGCATTATACTGCATGCAGTGATGCAGTGAGAAAGGATGCTAGATATGACTTGGGGGGTCCTTTACCCCATGCCGTGACAGAGCGAGACAGCAGGATATACATGACTGCAATGCCCTTTACTCCATGCAGTGACAGAGTGAGCAGGAAGTATGCAAACGTCTGCGGTGCATTATACTGCATGCAGTGATGCAGTGAGAAAGGATGCTAAATATGACTTGGGGGGGTCCTTTACCCCACGCAGTGACAGAGCGAGACAGCAGGATATACATGACTGCATTGCCCTTTACTCGTTGCAGTGACAGAGTGAGCAGGAAGTATGAAAACGTCTGCGGTGCATTATACTGCATGCAGTGATGCAGCGAGAAAGGATGCTAAATATGACTTGGGGGGTCCTTTACCCCACGCAGTGACAGAGCGAGACAGCAGGATATACATGACTGCAATGCCCTTTACTCCATGCAGTGACACAGTGAGCAGGAAGTATGCAAACGTCTGCGGTGCAGTGATGGAGTGAGAAAGGATGCTAGATATGACTTGGGGTGCCCTTTACCCCACGCAGTGACAGAGCGAGACAGCAGGATATACATGACTGCAATGCCCTTTACTCCATGCAGTGACACAGTGAGCAGGAAGTATGCAAACGTGTGCGGTGCATTATACTGCATGCAGTGATGCAGTGAGAAAGGATGCTAGATATGACTTGGGGTGCCCTTTACCCCACGCAGTGACAGAGCGAGACAGCAGGATATACATGACTGCAATGCCTTTTACTCCATGCAGTGACAGAGTGAGCCGGAAGTATGCAAACGTCTGCGGTGCATTATACTGCATGCAGTGATGCAGTGAGAAAGGATGCTAGTATGACTTGGGGTGTCCTTTACCCCACGCAGTGACAGAGCGAGACAGCAGGATATACATGACTGCAATGCCCTTTACTCCATGCAGTGACAGAGTGAGCAGGAAGTATGCAAACGTCTGCGGTGCATTATACTGCATGCAGTGATGCAGTGAGAAAGGATGCTAAATATGACTTGGGGGGTCCTTTACCCCACGCAGTGACAGAGCGAGACAGCAGGATATACATGACTGCATTGCCCTTTACTCGTTGCAGTGACAGAGTGAGCAGGAAGTATAAAAACGTCTGCGGTGCATTATACTGCATGCAATGATGCAGTGAGAAAGGATGCTAAATATGACTTGGCGGGTCCTTTACCCCACGCAGTGACAGAGCGAGACAGCAGGATATACATGACTGCAATGCCCTTCACTCCATGCAGTGACACAGTGAGCAGGAAGTATGCAAACGTCTGCTGTGCATTATACTGCATGCAGTGATGGAGTGAGAAAGGATGCTAGATATGACTTGGGGTGCCCTTTACCCCACGCAGTGACAGAGCGAGACAGCAGGATATACATGACTGCAATGCCCTTTACTCCATGCAGTGACACAGTGAGCAGGAAGTATGCAAACGTGTGCGGTGCATTATACTGCATGCAGTGATGCAGTGAGAAAGGATGCTAGATATGACTTGGGGTGCCCTTTACCCCACGCAGTGACAGAGCGAGACAGCAGGATATACATGACTGCAATGCCTTTTACTCCATGCGGTGACAGAGTGAGCAGGAAGTATGCAAACGTGTGCGGTGCATTATACTGCATGCAGTGATGCAGTGAGAAAGGATGCTAGTATGACTTGGGGTGTCCTTTACCCCACGCAGTGACAGAGAGAGACAGCAGGATATACATGACTGCAATGCCCTTTACTCCATGCAGTGACAGAGTGAGCAGGAAGTATGCAAACGTCTGCGGTGCATTATACTGCATGCAGTGATGCAGTGAGAAAGGATGCTAGATATGACTTGGGGGGTCCTTTACCCCATGCCGTGACAGAGCGAGACAGCAGGATATACATGACTGCAATGCCCTTTACTCCATGCAGTGACAGAGTGAGCAGGAAGTATGCAAACGTCTGTGGTGCATTATACTGCATGCAGTGATGCAGTGAGAAAGGATGCTAGATATGACTTGGGGGGTTCTTTACCCCATGCCGTGACAGAGCGAGACAGCAGGATATACATGACTGCAATGCCCTTTACTCCATGCAGTGACAGAGTGAGCAGGAAGTATGCAAACGTCTGCGGTGCATTATACTGCATGCAGTGATGTAGTGAGAAAGGATGCTAGATATGACTTGGGGGTCCTTTACCCCACTCAGTGACAGAGCGAGACAGCAGGATATACATGACTGCAATGCCCTTTACTCCATGCAGTGACACAGTGAGCAGGAAGTATGCAAACGTCTGCGGTGCATTATACTGCATGCAGTGATGCAGTAAGAAAGGATGCTAGATATGACTTGGGGGGGTCATTTACCCCATGCAGTGACAGAGCGAGACAACAGGATATACATGACTGCATTGCCCTTTACTCCTTGCAGTGACAGAGTGAGCAGGAAGTATGCAAACGTCTGCGGTGCATTATACTGCATGCAGTGAGAAAGGATGCTAGATATGACTTGGGGTGCCCTTTACCCCATGCAGTGACAGAGCGAGACAGCAGGATATACATGACTGCAATGCCCTTTACTCCATGCAGTGACAGATTGAGCAGGAAGTATGCAAACGTCTGCGGTGCATTATACTGCATGCAGTGATGCAGTGAGAAAGAATGCTAGATGTGACTTGGGGTGCCCTTTACCTCACGCAGTGACAGAACGAGACAGCAGGATATATATGACTGCAATGCCCTTTACTCCATGCAGTGACACAGTGAGCAGGAAGTATGCAAACGTCTGCGGTGCATTATACTGCATGCAGTGATGCAGTAAGAAAGGATGCTAGATATGACTTGGGGGGGGTCCTTTACCCCACGCAGTGACAGAGCGAGACAGCAGGATATACATGACTGCAATGCCCTTTACTCCATGCAGTGACAGAGTGAGCAGGAAGTATGCAAACGTCTGCGGTGCATTATACTGCATGCAGTGATGCAGTGAGAAAGGATGCTAGATGTGACTTGGGGAGCCCTTTACCCCATGCAGTGACAGAGCGAGACAACAGGATATACATGACTGCAATTCCCTTTACTCCATGCAGTGACAGAGTGAGCAGGAAGTATGCAAACGTCTGCGGTGCATTATACTTCATGCAGTGATGCAGTGAGAAAGGATGCTAGATATGACTTGGGGGGTCCTTTACCCCATGCCGTGACAGAGCAAGACAGCAGGATATACATGACTGCAATGTTCTTTACTCCTTGCAGTGACAGAGTGAGCAGGAAGTATGCAAACGTCTGCGGTGCATTATACTGCATGCAGTGATGCAGTGAGAAAGGATGCTAGATATGACTTGGGGTGCCCTTTACCCCACGCAGTGACAGAGCGAGACAGCAGGATATACATGACTGCAATGCCCTTTACTCCATGCAGTGACAGAGAGAGCAGGAAGTATGCAAACGTCTGCGGTGCATTATACTGCATGCAGTGATGCAGTGAGAAAGGATGCTAGATATGACTTGAGGGGTCCTTTACCCCACGCAGTGACAGAGCGAGACAGCAGGATATACATGACTGCAATGCCCTTTACTCCATGCAGTGACAGAGCAGGAAGTATGCAAACATCTGTGGTGCATTATACTGCATGCAGTGATGCAGTGAGAAAGAATGCTAGATGTGACTTGTGGTGCCCTTTACCCCACGCAGTGACAGAGCAAGACAGCAGGATATACATGACTGCAATGCCCTTTACTCCATGCAGTGACAGAGTGAGCAGGAAGTATGCAAACGTCTGCGGTGCATTATACTGCATGCAGTGATGCAGTGAGAAAGGATGCTAGATATGACTTGGGGGGTCCTTTACCCCACGCAGTGACAGAGCGAGACAGCAGGATATACATGACTGCAATGCCCTTTACTCCATGCAGTGACAGAGTGAGCAGGAAGTATGCAAACGTCTGCGGTGCATTATACTGCATGCCGTGATGCAGTGAGAAAGGATGCTAGATATGACTTGGGGGGTCCTTTACCCCACGCAGTGACAGAGCGAGACAGCAGGATATACATGACTGCAATGCCCTTTACTCCTTGCAGTGACAGAGTGAGCAGGAAGTATGCAAACCTCTGCAGTGCATTATACTGCATGCAGTGATGCAGTGAGAAAGGATGCTAGATATGACTTGGGTGGTCCTTTACCCCATGCAGTGACAGAGCAAGACAGCAGGATATACATGACTGCAATGCCCTTTACTCCTTGCAGTGACAGAGTGAGCAGGAAGTATGCAAACGTCTGCGGTTCATTATACTGCATGCAGTGATGCAGTGAGAAAGGATGCTAGATATGACTTGGGGGGGTCCTTTACCCCATGCAGTGACAGAGCGAGAAAGCAGGATATACATGACTGCAATTCCCTTTACTCCATGCAGTGACAGAGTGAGCAGGAAGTATGCAAACGTCTGCGGTGCATTATACTGCATGCAGTGATGCAGTGAGAAAGGATGCTAAATATGACTTGGGGGGGTCCTTTACCCCACGCAGTGACAGAGCGAGACAGCAGGATATACATGACTGCATTGCCCTTTACTCGTTGCAGTGACAGAGTGAGCAGGAAGTATGAAAACGTCTGCGGTGCATTATACTGCATGCAGTGATGCAGTGAGAAAGGATGCTAAATATGACTTGGGGGGTCCTTTACCCCATGCAGTGACAGAGCGAGACAGCAGGATATACATGACTGCAATGCCCTTTACTCCATGCAGTGACAGAGTGAGCAGGAAGTATGCAAATGTCTGCGCTGCATTATACTGCATGCAGTGATGCAGTGAGAAAGGATGCTAGATGTGACTTGGGGAGCCCTTTACCCCACGCAGTGACAGAGCGAGACAACAGGATATACATGACTGCAATTCCCTTTACTCCATGCAGTGACAGAGTGAGCAGGAAGTATGCAAACGTCTGCGGTGCATTATACTTCATGCAGTGATGCAGTGAGAAAGTATGCTAGATATGACTTGGGGGGTCCTTTACCCCATGCCGTGACAGAGCAAGACAGCAGGATATACATGACTGCAATGCCCTTTACTCCTTGCAGTGACAGAGTGAGCAGGAAGTATGCAAACGCCTGCGGTGCATTATACTGCATGCAGTGATGCAGTGAGAAAGGATGCTAGATATGACTTGGGGTGCCCTTTACCCCACGCAGTGACAGAGCGAGACAGCAGGATATACATGACTGCAATGCCCTTTACTCCATGCAGTGACAGAGAGAGCAGGAAGTATGCAAACGTCTGCGGTGCATTATACTGCATGCAGTGATGCAGTGAGAAAGAATGCTAGATGTGACTTGGGGTGCCCTTTACCCCACGCAGTGACAGAGCAAGACAGCAGGATATACATGACTGCAATGCCCTTTACTCCATGCAGTGACAGAGTGAGCAGGAAGTATGCAAACGTCTGCGGTGCATTATACTGCATGCAGTGATGCAGTGAGAAAGGATGCTAGATATGACTTGGGGGGTCCTTTACCCCACGCAGTGACAGAGCGAGACAGCAGGATATACATGACTGCAATGCCCTTTACTCCATGCAGTGACAGAGTGAGCAGGAAGTATGCAAACGTCTGCAGTGCATTATACTGCATGCAGTGATGCAGTGAGAAAGGATGCTAGATATGACTTGGGGGGTCCTTTACCCCACGCAGTGACAGAGCGAGACAGCAGGATATACATGACTGCAATGCCCTTTACTCCTTGCAGTGACAGAGTGAGCAGGAAGTATGCAAACCTCTGCGGTGCATTATACTGCATGCAGTGATGCAGTGAGAAAGGATGCTAGATATGACTTGGGGGGTCCTTTACACCATGCAGTGACAGAGCAAGACAGCAGGATATACATGACTGCAATGCCCTTTACTCCTTTCAGTGACAGAGTGAGCAGGAAGTATGCAAACGTCTGCGGTTCATTATACTGCATGCAGTGATGCAGTGAGAAAGGATGCTAGATATGACTTGGGGGGGTCCTTTACCCCATGCAGTGACAGAGCGAGACAGCAGGATATACATGACTGCAATGCCCTTTACTCCATGCAGTGACAGAGTGAGCAGGAAGTATGCAAACGTCTGCGGTGCATTATACTGCATGCAGTGATGCAGTGAGAAAGGATGCTAAATATGACTTGGGGGGGTCCTTTACCCCACGCAGTGACAGAGCGAGACAGCAGGATATACATGACTGCATTGCCCTTTACTCGTTGCAGTGACAGAGTGAGCAGGAAGTATGAAAACGTCTGCGGTGCATTATACTGCATGCAGTGATGCAGTGAGAAAGGATGCTAAATATGACTTGGGGGTCCTTTACCCCACGCAGTGACAGAGCGAGACAGCAGGATATACATGACTGCAATGCCCTTTACTCCATGCAGTGACACAGTGAGCAGGAAGTATGCAAACGTCTGCGGTGCATTATACTGCATGCAGTGATGCAGTGAGAAAGGACGCTAGATATGACTTGGGGTGCCCTTTACCCCACGCAGTGACAGAGCGAGACAGCAGGATATACATGACTGCAATGCCCTTTACTCCATGCAGTGACACAGTGAGCAGGAAGTATGCAAACGTGTGCGGTGCATTATACTGCATGCAGTGATGCAGTGAGAAAGGATGCTAGATATGACTTGGGGTGCCCTTTAACCCACGCAGTGACAGAGTGAGACAGCAGGATATACATGACTGCAATGCCTTTTACTCCATGCAGTGACAGAGTGAGCCGGAAGTATGCAAACGTCTGCGGTGCATTATACTGCATGCAGTGATGCAGTGAGAAAGGATGCTAGTATGACTTGGGGTGTCCTTTACCCCACGCAGTGACAGAGCGAGACAGCAGGATATACATGACTGCAATGCCCTTTACTCCATGCAGTGACAGAGTGAGCAGGAAGTATGCAAACGTCTGCGGTGCATTATACTGCATGCAGTGATGCAGTGAGAAAGGATGCTAGATATGACTTGGGGGGTCCTTTACCCCATGCCATGACAGAGCGAGACAGCAGGATATACATGACTGCAATGCCCTTTACTCCATGCAGTGACAGAGTGAGCAGGAAGTATGCAAACGTCTGTGGTGCATTATACTGCATGCAGTGATGCAGTGAGAAAGGATGCTAGATATGACTTGGGGGGTTCTTTACCCCATGCCGTGACAGAGCGAGACAGCAGCATATACATGAGTGCAATGCCCTTTACTCCATGCAGTGACAGAGTGAGCAGGAAGTATGCAAACGTCTGCGGTGCATTATACTGCATGCAGTGATGCAATGAGAAAGGATGCTAGATATGACTTGGGGGGTCCTTTACCCCATGCCATGACAGAGCGAGACAGCAGCATATACATGAGTGCAATGCCCTTTACTCCATGCAGTGACAGAGTGAGCAGGAAGTATGCAAACGTCTGTGGTGCATTATACTGCATGCAGTGATGCAGTGAGAAAGGATGCTAGATATGACTTGGGGGGTTCTTTACCCCATGCCGTGACAGAGCGAGACAGCAGCATATACATGAGTGCAATGCCCTTTACTCCATGCAGTGACAGAGTGAGCAGGAAGTATGCAAACGTCTGCGGTGCATTATACTGCATGCAGTGATGCAATGAGAAAGGATGCTAGATATGACTTGGGGGGTCCTTTACCCCATGCAGTGACAGAGCAAGACAGCAGGATATACATGACTGCAATGCCCTTTACTCCATGCAGTGACAGAGTGAGCAGGAAGTATGCAAACGTCTGTGGTGCATTATACTGCATGCAGTGATGCAGTGAGAAAGGATGCTAGATATGACTTGGGGGGTTCTTTACCCCATGCCGTGACAGAGCGAGACAGCAGCATATACATGAGTGCAATGCCCTTTACTCCATGCAGTGACAGAGTGAGCAGGAAGTATGCAAACGTCTGCGGTGCATTATACTGCATGCAGTGATGCAGTGAGAAAGGATGCTAGACATGACTTGGGGGCTCCTTTACCCCACGCAGTGACAGAGCGAGACAGCAGGATATACATGACTGCAATGCCCTTTACTCCATGCAGTGACACAGTGAGCAGGAAGTATGCAAACGTCTGCGGTGCATTATACTGCATGCAGTGATGCAGTAAGAAAGGATGCTAGATATGACTTGGGGGGGTCCTTTACCCCACGCAGTGACAGAGCGAGACAGCAGGATATACATGACTGCAATGCCCTTTACTCCTTGCAGTGACAGAGTGAGCAGGAAGTATGCAAACGTATGCGGTGCATTATACTGCATGCAGTGAGAAAGGATGCTAGATATGACTTGGGGTGCCCTTTACCCCACGCAGTGACAGAGCGAGACAGCAGGATATACATGACTGCAATGCCCTTTACTCCATGCAGTGACAGATTGAGCAGGAAGTATGCAAACGTCTGCGGTGCATTATACTGCATGCAGTGATGCAGTGAGAAAGAATGCTAGATGTGACTTGGGGTGCCCTTTACCTCACGCAGTGACAGAACGAGACAGCAGGATATATATGACTGCAATGCCCTTTACTCCATGCAGTGACACAGTGAGCAGGAAGTATGCAAACGTCTGCAGTGCATTATACTGCATGCAGTGATGCAGTAAGAAAGGATGCTAGATATGACTTGGGGGGGGGGTCCTTTACCCCACGCAGTGACAGAGCGAGACAGCAGGATATACATGACTGCAATGCCCTTTACTCCATGCAGTGACAGAGTGAGCAGGAAGTATGCAAACGTCTGCGGTGCATTATAATGCATGCAGTGATGCAGTGAGAAAGGATGCTAGATGTGACTTGGGGAGCCCTTTACCCCACGCAGTGACAGAGCGAGACAACAGGATATACATGACTGCAATTCCCTTTACTCCATGCAGTGACAGAGTGAGCAGGAAGTATGCAAACTTCTGCGGTGCATTATACTTCATGCAGTGATGCAGTGAGAAAGGATGCTAGATATGACTTGGGGGGTCCTTTACCCCATGCCGTGACAGAGCAAGACAGCAGGATATACATGACTGCAATTCCCTTTACTCCTTGCAGTGACAGAGTGAGCAGGAAGTATGCAAACGTCTGCGGTGCATTATACTGCATGCAGTGATGCAGTGAGAAAGGATGCTAGATATGACTTGGGGTGCCCTTTACCCCATGCAGTGACAGAGCGAGACAGCAGGATATACATGACTGCAATGCCCTTTACTCCATGCAGTGACAGAGCAGGAAGTATGCAAACATCTGCGGTGCATTATACTGCATGCAGTGATGCAGTGAGAAAGAATGCTAGATGTGACTTGGGGTGCCCTTTACCCCACGCAGTGACAGAGCAAGACAGCAGGATATACATGACTGCAATGCCCTTTACTCCATGCAGTGACAGAGTGAGCAGGAAGTATGCAAACGTCTGCGGTGCATTATACTGCATGCAGTGATGCAGTGAGAAAGGATGCTAGATATGACTTGGGGGGTCCTTTACCCCACGCAGTGACAGAGCGAGACAGCAGGATATACATGACTGCAATGCCCTTTACTCCATGCAGTGACAGAGCAGGAAGTATGCAAACATCTGCGGTGCATTATACTGCATGCAGTGATGCAGTGAGAAAGAATGCTAGATGTGACTTGGGGTGCCCTTTACCCCACGCAGTGACAGAGCAAGACAGCAGGATATACATGACTGCAATGCCCTTTACTCCATGCAGTGACAGAGAGAGCAGGAAGTATGCAAACGTCTGCGGTGCATTATACTGCATGCAGTGATGCAGTGAGAAAGGATGCTAGATATGACTTGAGGGGTCCTTTACCCCACGCAGTGACAGAGCGAGACAGCAGGATATACATGACTGCAATGCCCTTTACTCCATGCAGTGACAGAGCAGGAAGTATGCAAACATCTGCGGTGCATTATACTGCATGCAGTGATGCAGTGAGAAAGAATGCTAGATGTGACTTGGGGTGCCCTTTACCCCACGCAGTGACAGAGCAAGACAGCAGGATATACATGACTGCAATGCCCTTTACTCCATGCAGTGACAGAGTGAGCAGGAAGTATGCAAACGTCTGCGGTGCATTATACTGCATGCAGTGATGCAGTGAGAAAGGATGCTAGATATGACTTGGGGGGTCCTTTACCCCACGCAGTGACAGAGCGAGACAGCAGGATATACATGACTGCAATGCCCTTTCCTCCATGCAGTGACAGAGTGAGCAGGAAGTATGCAAACGTCTGCGGTGCATTATACTGCATGCAGTGATGCAGTGAGAAAGGATGCTAGATATGACTTGGGGGGTCCTTTACCCCACGCAGTGACAGAGCGAGACAGCAGGATATACATGACTGCAATGCCCTTTACTCCTTGCAGTGACAGAGTGAGCAGGAAGTATGCAAACCTCTGCGGTGCATTATACTGCATGCAGTGATGCAATGAGAAAGGATGCTAGATATGACTTGGGGGGTCCTTTACCCCATGCAGTGACAGAGCAAGACAGCAGGATATACATGACTGCAATGCCCTTTACTCCTTGCAGTGACAGAGTGAGCAGGAAGTATGCAAACCTCTGCGGTGCATTATACTGCATGCAGTGATGCAATGAGAAAGGATGCTAGATATGACTTGGGGGGGTCCTTTACCCCACGCAGTGACAGAGCGAGACAGCAGGATATACATGACTGCAATGCCCTTTACTCCTTGCAGTGACAGAGTGAGCAGGAAGTATGCAAACGTCTGCGGTGCATTATACTGCATGCAGTGAGAAAGGATGCTAGATATGACTTGGGGTGCCCTTTACCCCACGCAGTGACAGAGCGAGACAGCAGGATATACATGACTGCAATGCCCTTTACTCCATGCAGTGACACAGATTGAGCAGGAAGTATGCAAACGTCTGCGGTGCATTATACTGCATGCAGTGATGCAGTGAGAAAGAATGCTAGATGTGACTTGGGGTGCCCTTTACGTCACACAGTGACAGAACGAGACAGCAGGATATATATGACTGCAATGCCCTTTGCTCCATGCAGTGACACAGTGAGCAGGAAGTATGCAAACGTCTGCGGTGCATTATACTGCATGCAGTGATGCAGTAAGAAAGGAGGCTAGATATGACTTGGGGGGGGGGGTCCTTTACCCCACGCAGTGACAGAGCGAGACAGCAGGATATACATGACTGCAATGCCCTTTACTCCATGCAGTGACAGAGTGAGCAGGAAGTATGCAAACGTCTGCGGTGCATTATAATGCATGCAGTGATGCAGTGAGAAAGGATGCTAGATGTGACTTGGGGAGCCCTTTACCCCACGCAGTGACAGAGCGAGACAACAGGATATACATGACTGCAATTCCCTTTACTCCATGCAGTGACAGAGTGAGCAGGAAGTATGCAAACGTCTGCGGTGCATTATACTTCATGCAGTGATGCAGTGAGAAAGGATGCTAGATATGACTTGGGGGGTCCTTTACCCCATGCCGTGACAGAGCAAGACAGCAGGATATACATGACTGCAATTCCCTTTACTCCTTGCAGTGACAGAGTGAGCAGGAAGTATGCAAACGTCTGTGGTGCATTATACTGCATGCAGTGATGCAGTGAGAAAGGATGCTAGATATGACTTGGGGTGCCCTTTACCCCATGCAGTGACAGAGCGAGACAGCAGGATATACATGACTGCAATGCCCTTTACTCCATGCAGTGACAGAGAGAGCAGGAAGTATGCAAACGTCTGCGGTGCATTATACTGCATGCAGTGATGCAGTGAGAAAGGATGCTAGATATGACTTGAGGGGTCCTTTACCCCACGCAGTGACAGAGCGAGACAGCAGGATATACATGACTGCAATGCCCTTTACTCCATGCAGTGACAGAGCAGGAAGTATGCAAACATCTGCGGTGCATTATACTGCATGCAGTGATGCAGTGAGAAAGAATGCTAGATGTGACTTGGGGTGCCCTTTACCCCACGCAGTGACAGAGCAAGACAGCAGGATATACATGACTGCAATGCCCTTTACTCCATGCAGTGACAGAGTGAGCAGGAAGTATGCAAACGTCTGCGGTGCATTATACTGCATGCAGTGATGCAGTGAGAAAGGATGCTAGATATGACTTGGGGGGTCCTTTACCCCACGCAGTGACAGAGCGAGACAGCAGGATATACATGACTGCAGTGCCCTTTACTCCATGCAGTGACAGAGTGAGCAGGAAGTATGCAAACGTCTGCGGTGCATTATACTGCATGCAGTGATGCAGTGAGAAAGGATGCTAGATATGACTTGGGGGGTCCTTTACCCCACGCAGTGACAGAGCGAGACAGCAGGGTATACATGACTGCAATGCCCTTTACTCCTTGCAGTGACAGAGTGAGCAGGAAGTATGCAAACCTCTGCGGTGCATTATACTGCATGCAGTGATGCAATGAGAAAGGATGCTAGATATGACTTGGGGGATCCTTTACCCCATGCAGTGACAGAGCGAGACAGCAGGATATACATGACTACAATGCCCTTTACTCCTTGCAGTGACAGAGTGAGCAGGAAGTATGCAAACCTCTGCAGTGCATTATACTGCATGCAGTGATGCAGTGAGAAAGGATGCTAGATATGACTTGGGGGGTCCTTTACCCCACGCAGTGACAGAGCGAGACAGCAGGATATACATGACTGCAATGCCCTTTACTCCTTGCAGTGACAGAGTGAGCAGGAAGTATGCAAACCTCTGCGGTGCATTATACTGCATGCAATGATGCAGTGAGAAAGGATGCTAGATATGACTTGGGGTGCCCTTTACCCCACGCAGTGACAGAGCGAGACAGCAGGATATACATGACTGCAATGCCCTTTACTCCATGCAGTGACAGAGAGAGCAGGAAGTATGCAAACGTCTGTGGTGCATTATACTGCATGCAGTGATGCAGTGAGAAAGGATGCTAGATATGACTTGGGGGGTCCTTTACCCCACGCAGTGACAGAGCGAGACAGCAGGATATACATGACTGCAATGCCCTTTACTCCATGCAGTGGTATCAGCAGGTGGAAGGGTGGACATGGGTGGGCTCAGACCTGCCCTGCTTTCTTTTTCTTCCTGGTGCTGCCTCTGTGACCTCTGGCCCTGGGTACACAGTAGCAGTGCCAGGGGCACCAAAGGGCAAGGTAGCTGTAGCAGCTGGTACCCCTAAAAACCCCTAAATGACTTATCTGATTATTGAGTGGGAAAGTCAAATGCGAATACACTCCTTCGTGAAGCCACCATTTCAGGACATGCATTTTGCAAAAATCCCTGCAACCGTACCTCTTTAAATCACCAAAAAGTAACTCCCCACATTCCAGTAGCCATCAACGTTTGATTGCCAGAATTCCCCAATAGTACGAAAATACTCAGAAACCTAAGATGGCTGCCCCACACACGTCTCCTGATCACGTCCAGACAATGATCATTGCACCCGTGGGAGAGGGCTCTGTTGTGCGTTTCACACCTCAACGCAGGATCTTCATGGTGGTAAAAGAAGGAGTTACACTTCCTGTTTGGCCCGATGTAGTCTGACCGCTGCCTGACCAGTTACAGAGAACATGCCACCCCCCCCTATTATTCAAGACATGGAATAAACGCCCTCATTATTTTTTATCTCCATTCATTGGTCTTGAAGAGGCTTAATCAGATTCAAAAGGAATGAGAGTAATTTCATAGATCAGCATAACTGGCAGCGTAATGAACGAAACAGGCCTTGGATCAGGAATGAATGTATCCATCTATGGCTTCTTCGATCCCTCCAACCTAACTGGGAAGCAAGGGAATGCCCTATGATACAGAGGAGGGGACAAGGGGGCGCGTTGAAAACCAATACACTTCAGGTATATGCGCCTTGCACATGCACAATAAGCTTTATGCCTTGATGCGCTATACAAATGACCAAATAAATAAATAAATAAATGAGAGTGGAGGGAGGTAGGAAGGGCAGAGAGGCAAGGAACCGGGGTCTCGTTGGAGACTCAGGTCAGCAGATGACAAGGGGTTTCTATAGCTTCTAAAAGTCTATGATGGATGTCAACGCCTGGTTGTGGTTCTTCTCGGCGCTGGGTTCCTGTCGGCAGAAGGATGGCGTTCTTGGTTTTTACTTCATGCATTTCTTGTGGGTCAGCCTGACGTGCAGGTGCCAGATGCATTGCAGATGCTGTGTGTGGTACCAGGGTTCTGATTATGGAATGTTTGCCGGCCTTGCCACGGCTGCGAGGGGGTGCATTCTTCCTTCCTATGTCTTACATCAAACAATAGAGTTGATAGGAATTGTCAGAGTCCATTACTGATGCACTAAATAGGTATTCTTCAAAATTATGATAATTGATTGGAACACACCTATTTCTTTAGTTAGAACAGCAGATAACTAATACTAGCCTTCATTTTCCACAACTTGATTTCTTTTTTACATCTTTGCCAATACCTCTGGCCAGGAGAAGAATAACTTTCAAGACTATTTCCTGGAGAAAAAGTTTTGCAATTGGACTCATTTGCATACCCACAATGCCTTGCTGATGTGGCTTAGAACTGGAGGTGAACTTCCAGTGTTGGCAACATGGAGGTTTTGTGGAATGTGTGACTTGGCTCAAAAGAACTATCTTACATTTCAGATGAGCGTTTTTATTCCAAGCCTTTTTTAAACTCACTGTAACTTTTTTGGTGTTCTGTATACATGACATGCGCCAATGCTCCAATGACAAGGCTGTCAGGACTATAATGCACTGATGATCCCTAATAAGGGTGAAATCAGGTATATAGTTGTCCCGATAGCCTTGCAAAATGTCTGGTTGATTAAACTATGTATAAAATTGCACTTTCCTCCAAGAAAAAAACACTTTCCTGGAGGAAAGAGTTTGCATTTGGGCTAATTTGCATACCCACAATGTCTTGCTGATGTGGCTCAGAACTGGAGGTGAACTTCCAGCGATGGATACTAGGCGGTGTTGTGAAATGTGTGACTTTGCTCAAATGGACTATGCTACGTTCATCCTTTTTTCTGAAAGATTACGAATTTCAGCAGTATCTTCTTGATATTCAGGCTCGTAAATTCATACTTTTGGACAAACGTCAAAATTTTGGAATCTTCAGATCAAATGAACAAAATGTTGCTGCTGAAAATCCAAGGGTTCCATCAGCAATCAGGATTTCCTTTCAAATAATCGAGGCGTTGGACCGATTTTCCATCCTATGAAATGTTTGTGAAACCTACAAAATTCTGTCAAATTCAAAAAAGAATGTTCTCTTCCTCAAAGTGGAATTTGTCCATTGTATCTTTGGCGACTGAAGACATTACTGTTTGCGTCATGTTCTATGGAGCCGAAGCAGATATACTATCATACTATCACTAAGTGACATGACCACTTAGGCAATGGTATTGGGGTTCAGCTAAGCACCCCTTGAAGCACAGATTTAGCAGATACCAAAACAAAGTCACTAGCTGGGATAAAGTTTTGGCGAACCAGCAGGATTAAATTTTGAGCAGTATTTGGCATGCTCATGATTTTCAGTACCTCTTCTCCGCCCCCTCAGGCTTTTAGATTTTAAGTTCATGCAGTTTATTTTTATCGCAGTGACTTGGAGGCCGCACGGTTCCCCCTGCGGGCACCGGTGCTGGTTATTGCTACATTGTGCAATCCCTCGTCTCTGCTGATGAAACATGTTGTGTTGTGATGGGGTAATTATGGATCTTGTGAGACATTGTGTGGGTTTAGTAATGAAAAAGAATGTCCCCTTGTCTGGGAAGTGATTTACAAGTGCCCCGAGGAGGCACTTACAAACCGTTCTCGGTTACACGCACCTCCATCAGGCTGCGGGTCCACCTAAATCTTTCAGCGTCTATGATGGACGTGGCAGGGGGAGATGATGTGGAAGGGATTAGGAAAGACAGACTAGAAAGTAGGAGATCTAGGTGAGATTTCAACATTTGTGAAGACCTGGTGTGTAAAGAGAATGCAGTCATTTGGCCATATCTCAGACTACCAGAGAAGAAGAAACAGGTGTGCGCAGCACATACAGGGAATAATGCTGCTGCAACTGCCACAAAATGCACGTCTCTAATGGTTATCATGCCGTACACAGAATCACTTATCGTTTACATTCACCTTGGGAGATGTAACACCCTGTGGCACCAAGAATCGCCATGAAGAACATCAACATTCACCGAGAGGAAGAATAACACATGATGGAGCCAGCCTTTACCATAATAAGATCGAAGGCAGATGGCCAGAAATCACTGTGGCGAGATAGAACACTGCATGGTGGATACATGAGAATAAACGCAGCAGACTGTGGCATTAGCGTTCACCACAAAGACGCAGAACACAGCATCGCATCAGCATTAGCCACGCGATACAAAATATGGCACCAACCAGAGGCGTTGCTGGGGGAGGTTTAGGGGGTATATAGACCCGGGACTTTTGGTTGAAGCCAGCATAGGAGCTCAGCGGCTACAACCAAAAGGCTATAGCTAGCCCTGAGTCGCGACATTCCCGACATTAGCGTTGCCCCGGATCTTTTACAGACCTAGCTACACCCCTGGCACCACCATTCACAGTGATGTTGCACTGCATAACCGGATTCCGCATTGTGGTGTGTGACCGCAGGCATCACAGCCATGCGATTCTTGTAGGAAGTGGCATGTGGTGTCACAGTTTGCATTTCGGTCCCGGGCCGCTTGTTAAGTAGATCTGCATCTAAGGCTGGTGCAGATCTACTTCCAAGGTCCCCACTCTCGGGTGTTTTGGCATCACAGCTGGGCATAGCTCTTCTTCAGGACCACGAAGCCGTGGCTAGGGCCAGGAAGATGTGCACGCAGATTAGTGATAAAGAATCCCCCATCACATAAGAGCTACACAATGTGATGCGTGACCTCTTGTGATGTTTCTACAGCGGCTGGAGGTTCGATTAGTGGTACATGTGTGCAGCCCATGAAACCAACTACATTGGGAAAGCCGTCTATGGTTATTAGCAGCGCTTTCTGTGCACGAGTGGAGGCAATATCTAGTGTCTAATGACATTTATTTTTCTTGTTCTAGCCATTGCATTATGGCCCCATTGGTGAACATGGGCTGGTAAGTGCTAGTTGTCAAACCAGCCTGTAGGAATTACCAATAAATAAAAAAATAAAAATAATTGGCTCATAGGCAGTATTACTACTGCTATGCCTATTTGTCTTAATGTGTCCCAACATTTCTGAAATGTTTAGGTTGCCTTTTCTTATGCATGTCTCGTCATGTGTCTTGCCCAGGCATCAGTCAGACACATAGCACCCTAGCTGCACCCATGACCATTCTTCTAGCCACCTGTCTCTTTGGTGCCCTGACCGATCCTTTTGTGTGAAACCTTGTTGAGGATGGCCGGCTTGTACCCCTTTTCCGTACGGTGCTCTTCTGTGGCCTATGTTGTCTTCTGTGCATTCGCCGCCCGCTCTCCCTTCACAGTGTGGTGTGCTGAAAATTCCACAATACAGTAGTAGGAGGCGGAGCCAACAGGAGCTAAATTTACTCATTGAGTCACATTTTCGGTGCCACTTTATAATGGTTGGCAACTCAGGCACTGGCATTTATGGAAGATTATTGTCTGTACCAGTGCAGTTTGTGGTATTTCTTAATATGCTATTACCATCCCTTTGGATTAGATTCAGATTAGATAGATTTATCACTCATGGCATTGACTCCATTACTTGAAATGGCTGTCCACTACCGCCAAATTCCAGAGGACCGATTAACAATGGCGGTAACAGGACTAGCCCTGTTACTCCAGGAGAAACACAATTTGATTCACAAAGAAGTTGCTGGTATTAATTGCCGTACTCTTCTGTTTTTAAAAGTAAGGCCCTTATTAGAGGTTCAGCAGAAACAAGTAAATAGAGAATTTTGACAAATACCTCTTGTTTTACCTCCCTCTTCACTACCGGAGGTATCCATCCCTCCAGCATCATTCAAAGAGAATATCATGATATGATGGGTAATTTATAACGTGCTTAATACCCAGAGGTTTCTAAGCGCGGACCCAGGGATCGAACCTGTGTTGCTCCATGTCATCTTGCTTCCAAGGCGACCACGTTGCCCCTGAGCTATCCTCCCGATCAGCAGCATTAAATAGCACCGGTTAGCAGGGTAGATTTTTAAGAGCTTCCATCAACATGTGTAAAAAATCCTTTTTGGTGGCCGCTTGGTAAGAGGGTGAAAAAGTGGTCCTCTGTAATGCCCGCCCTCGTGCCACTTTTGTCATTTCGTGCCTAAAAGACTTATATTTGACACTTTTGTTTGCTAAACAAATGTATAGTAGTGGTATAAACCACTATTGTACTCAACCCATCTCCACAATCAATACAGCCAGTGGTCTTCCAACATTACAACTACTGTGACCACTGGGGCAGTAAAGGTACTATTTCTGCCAAGAAATGTCCCCATGCTGTAATGAGCACCCTGCGTCAACCGAATTCAGGAGTTACTCCTGGTGACCTGTTTTTACACAAATAGTCTCCCTCAAGGAGTGCGTTATGAGTAAGAAGGAGTGACTGCTTTGTGATCAGACCCTAAATGGGGTTGCAAGTGTTTCCTTCTGCAAGATAGAGATGTTTGTTTCATGCCAGAAACTCAGAAGGGTACGTCTAGAACTATGTTGCATGTACGCCTGGGCACGCATGTTAATCAAGGGATACTCATTTCGTGTTTTTATCTGTCATTTCGTGATAGATTTCTTCCGCTTCCAAGAATAGTCATAGTTGGCCTTATTATTACCAGTAACAGTCCTAAATTCATCAGGTATCCGTAGAAAAGTCGAAAGCAAAATGCCGAATGTGCATTTTGTCCGCATTCAGCATGTAAGAAAATGCCGAATCGCATTATACCAAACGGGGGTTTCAGGGGTGTCCCCCGCTCCCCAATTTCGGTATAATGGGATTCGGCGGCTGCGCTTCAGGTGCGGGGAGTGTGGTATTATTAAAAATAAATGTTAAATGTTAAAGGTATTTGTACCGCGCACCGTCACCAACGGAATTGGTCCCCAGGCGCTCTGGCAGAGTTGTAAATGAGAAGGTGGGATGGGTTAGTAACGTGAAGAGGGAGTAGGATAGTGAGAGGGGTGGTGTTCTGTTGGTAGCTTCAACTCGGTATACATCGGGTGCTGAGCTTTGGTGTGGGTATTGGATCGGTGTCAGTCCGCGTGTGCTGTTGCTCCAGCTTATGTGTTGTTGCAGTATTGTGAAGTGCGTGCGGCTTGTGGTGCGAGAGATGGTTGTGTGAGTTTTTGAGTGAGATAAGTATGCAGAGTTAGAGGTTATATTGGTTAGTGGGTTACCTGACCTTTAGCATGCTAACATTCACAGTTTTGTCTAAGTGTGGCACTTGTTGGCCTTCACAATCCTATCTAGATTCGGGGCAGGCCAATGATCAGAATTCTATCTAGGTGTGGGCATGCTAACATTCACAGCCTTATCTAGATGCGGCGCAGGCTGGTGTTCGCAGTTCTAAGTGTGGCATATGCTAACATTCAAGTTTCATCTAGGCGCGGGCATGCTATCCTTCAGTCAAAATCCTATCTAGATGCGACGCAGGCTAATGTTCACAATTCTATCCAAGCGTGGGCATGCCAACATTTACAATTCTATCCAATTGTGAACATGCTAGCATTCACAATTCTATCCAGACGCGACGCAGGCTAATGTTCACAATTCTATCTAAGTGTGGACATGCTAATATTTATTTACAATTCTATCTAAGTGTGGACATGCCAACATTCACAATTCCATCTAGATGCGACGCAGGCTAATGTTCACAATTCTATCCAAGCGTGGACATGCTAACATTCACAATTCTATCCAGACGTGACGCAGGCTAATGTTCACAATTCTATCTAAGTGTGGACATGCTAATATTTACAATTATATCTAAGTGTGGACATGCTAATATTCACAATTCTATCTAAGTGTGGACATGCTAATATTTACAAATTCTATCTAAGTGCGGACATGCAACATTCACAATTCCATCTAGATGCGACGCAGGCTAATGTTCACAATTCTATCTAAGTGTGGGCATGCTAATATTTATTTACAATTCTATCTAAGTGTGAACATGCCAATATTCACAATTCTATCTAAGTGTGGACATGCTAATATTTACAACTCCATCTAAGTGCGGGCATGCTAGCATTCAAAGTCCTATCTAGATGCTACGCAGGCTAATGTTCACAATTCTATCTAAATGTGGACATGCTAATATTCACAATTCTATCTAAGTGTGGGCATGCTAATATTTACAAATTCTATTTAAGTGCGGACATGCCAACATTCACAATTCCATCCAGACGCGACGCAGGGTAATGTTCACAATTCTATCTAAGTGTGGGCATGCTAATATTTACAAATTCTATCTAATTGAGGACATGCCAACATTCACAATTCCAACTAGATGCAACGCAGGCTAATGTTCACAATTCTATCCAAGTGTGGACATGCTCACATTCACAATTCTATCCAGACGCGACACAGGCTAATGTTCACAATTCTAAGTGTGGACATGCTAATATTCACAATTCTATCTAAGTGTGGGCATGCTAATATTTACAAATTCTATCTAAGTGCGGACATGCCAACATTCACAATTCCATCCAGACGTGATGCAGGCTAATGTTCACAATTCTATCTAAGTGTGGGCATGCTAATATTTACAAATTCTATCTAATTGAGGACATGCCAACATTCACAATTCCATCTAGATGCAATGCAGGCTAATGTTCACAATTCTATCCAAGTGTGGACATGCTCACATTCACAATTCTATCCAGACGCGACACAGGCCTACGCCAGGATCCCACTTGCCCACCATGGAGCTCGCCCCCCCTGCCGCCGCCATTGAGACACACGCGGCCACGAAGCCCGCAGCCAGCTGCATCACGGAGCAGCGCCCCGCCCACACTCAGCGCCGCCGTACAGCAGCTGATCCTGCATCAGCTGATCAGCCTACCAGCCCCTCCTCTCCCGCTTTAAAGGGAGAGGAGGCGGACCGGCAGGCGAAGCCGCATCAAGGCAAAGGCCACAGGACAAGGCCAACGCCGCTCTCTGCAGCTCCGCTGCGAGAGCCTACGCCAGGATCCCACTTGCCCACCATGGAGCTCGCCCCCCCTGCCGCCGCCATTGAGACACATGCGGCCACGAAGCCCGCAGCCAGCTGCATCACGGAGCAGCGCCCCGCCCACACTCAGCGCCGCCGTACAGCAGCTGATCCTGCATCAGCTGATCAGCCTACCAGCCCCTCCTCTCCCGCTTTAAAGGGAGAGGAGGCGGACCGGCAGGCGAAGCCGCATCAAGGCGAAGGCCACAGGACAAGGCCAACGCCGCTCTCTGCAGCTCTCCGCTGCTCGACGTCGCTGATGGCGCACAAAAACTCTGCCAATCCAGGCCAAGGTAAGGCCAACATCCCCTTTGCCCCCTTGTTTCACGCTTTATCCGCCTGCCCTCCGCTGTACAACAGTAGGAATGCGCGCCTACGCTCCCGCACCCTGCTTACCAACCCCAACAGCTATACTCCTACCATCGGTTACCGCAACGCCAGGCTGGCCATAAGAAGCCAGCTGCCAGCACTCTGGAGCGCTGCCACCAAATGCAACCTGGACCACAGTCCCCCGCCACGACGCAACAAGTCTTCAAGGGTTGTACGTACAATCACTACCCCTCCACTAACACGAACTCTCTATCCCTACTCCCGCCCCTTGGCCCCAATGTAATTACCGCTATCCCCCACCCTGCCACTCTGGAGTGTTTGCCGCCCAATGATGCTCATATGTTTTCCTGTCCCACTTCTGGTGCCTCCATTGACTGTGTGCGGCCCATTGATGCTCATATGTTTGATGTTCATATGTTTTCTGGTCCCACTGCTGGTGCCCCCAGTGACTGTGTGCGGCCCATTGATGCTCATATGTTTGATGTTCATATGCTTTCTGGTCCCACTGCTTGTGCCTCCATTGACTGTGTGCGGCCCATTGATGCTCATATGTTTGATGTTCATATGTTTTCTGGTCCCACTGCTGGTGCCCCCAGTGACTGTGTGCGGCCCAATGACACCTTTGTGCCCCCTAATCTTACCGCTGACACCCCCCTGACCACCCCACCTAGCTCCTTTGATCCTCCCCCAGCTACCAGCCTCCCACTCCCTCTGCCTCCCCCCAGCCGCTTGCTCTTGTGCGCCCTGCTCAATGCCCGCTCTGTACCAGCCCACGCCCTCGACATCAATGACCTGCTCATAAAAGACGAACTAGACCTCCTCATCCTCACTGAAACCTGGCTCAATGAAAGTTCGGGCCCTGCCTTATCACTGGCCATCCCACCTGGTTACTCCATCTACAGGAAAGACCGAACCTCTCAAAGAGGTGGAGGCGTTGCCCTCATCGCCAAAGACACCCTCTCCATCAGAGAAGTAGAAGGCACTCTTGACAGCAATAGCGACTACCTCCCTCTAAAAATCAACGTATCAGCTAACTGCACCATATCCATGCACATTGTCTACAGACCCCCAGGACCGTGCCCCGACTTCCACGACACACTCATCTCTGCACTCTCTCATAACATCAAAAAGACCTCACAGGTCCTACTCCTCGGTGACCTTAACTTAGGGTTGAACGACCCCAAGGACTCCCCTGCAAAACACCTCAAGAAGGCACTCTCCAACCTAGGTTTCAGGCACTCCATCTCCCAGCCCACTCACATCAAAGGACGCACCCTTGACTGGGTCAGCCATCACAACTGCACCCTTCTCATCAAGGACAACAACCCTATTCCTTGGTCCGACCACCACTACATCCAATTCCACCTCGGAACTAACAAAGCTGCTTTCTCCCCGCCACCACCTTGCCCCGACACGTACTCTAGAAGTTCACGCCTTCTCACTGCCGAAAACCTGGCACCCTACCTCCTTAACCCAGCCCTTCAAACCCCCTCCTCGAACAACCCCGAAACCTTAGCTAACACCTTTAAGGATATCATCACGTCAGCTGTGGATGCCATTGCCCCCCTAACTCTCAAAAAAGCGAAAAAAGCCAAACATGCCAACTCCTGGTTCTCCAAAGAACTCCTTGATCAACGTGCGCAGAAGAGGGTTGCTCTTTCCACATGGAAAGCAAACCCGTCTGAAGCCACTAATCAAAAATTCAAAGCCATTTCCAAATTATATAAGACCAACATCACTCGAGCAAAGGCTGCCTCCTTTAACACCAGGATTGCTGACGCTAAATCAGGCTCCAAGGAACTATTCACCATCTTCAGGGAACTCGAAAAACCATCTGCCCCCCCCTCCTCCATCATCAAAGATGATAAATGGTGTAACAACATTCAATCTGCCATGCTTGAGAAGCTCAACACTCTCCAAAGTAAAATTCGTGGCCACCAAAAAGCCCTCTCAGAGATTATAGCGAACATGCATGCTAAGCCACCCACCAAGACCACGTCCGCCCAGCTGTTCGAATTTAAAAATATCACAGAGCAAGAGGTCATCACCCTGCTCAACTCCATTAAACCTTCCAACTGCAAAGGGGATGCATGCCCCGCCAGCTTCATCAAGGATTCCGCACCTAGCCTAGCCCCCTTCCTCACAGCCTTTATCAACTCATCCTTCCAATCAGGCCATGTCCCACCAGGACTTAAGGAAGCTTGGGTTCGCCCACTTCTCAAGAAACCCTCTCTCGACCCAACCGTCCCGGGGAACTACAGGCCTATTACGACTGTACCGTTCCTGCTCAAAATCTTGGACAAAGCAGCTTACCTGCAAGTCCAGAAGTTCCTAGAGGACAACCGCCTCCTCGGTCTACGACAATCTGGGTTCCGCCCTCGCCATGGCACTGAAACGGCCCTCCTAGACCTGAAAAACCAAATGGACGATCTCAGAGATGCAGGCAAACCTGCCCTTCTACTGCTCCTTGACCTCTCTGCTGCGTTCGATCTGGTCGACCACAATACCCTGTGTCACCACCTAGCCACACAAGCCAACTTCTCCCCTAAAGCCTGCCAATGGATCACCTCCTTTCTCAAAGAAAGGGCCATGAAAGTCTTTTCTGAAGTTGCTGCTGCCACCCCCAGCCTCCTCACCTGCGGTGTCCCCCAGGGGTCCTGTATCGCACCTACTCTCTACAACCTCTTCACGAGGCCACTGTTCAGCATCTTGGACTCCCTGGGTATCTCATACACTAACTATGCGGACGATACGCAGGTACTCATCCCACTCACAGGCGACTACATAGCGGACTCCAACACCCTCTCCTCTATCTACTCTACCATCCAATCCTGGATGGCGGAGAATTGGCTTTGCCTCAATGGCGAAAAAACCGAACTCCTCCTTATTGGCTCACCTTTCACCCTCGGCAATCTTGGAGAACAGTACACCTCCTTCACCATCGATAATATTCCAATCAAAGTCTCTAACCATGTTAAGACACTCGGAGTCTACCTTGACTCCGACCTGTCGATGGACAGACAGGTCAATGCCATCGCCGCCTCCTCAGCCTACTACACCAAAGTCATCAACGCAACAAGGCCCTTCCTGGCCCGTCAAAGCAGCCTCACGATTGCCAGGGCCATCATCGGGTCAAGACTCGACTACTGTAATGCCCTTCTCGTCGGGACTTCCAACAAAAACATCGCCAAACTCCAGCTAGCCCAGAACAATGCTCTAAGGGCAGCCACCGGCACCGCAAGGAGAGACCACATCTCCGAAATCAGAAGGCAAGTGCACTGGCTCCCTGTTAAAGAAAGAATTGTCTTTAAAACTCTTGCCATCACCCACAAATGCATTCACGAGCTTGCCCCCCCCTACCTGACGAACAGAATCACCAGGCACTCCGCCACAAGACCTCTTAGATCCTTCTACGCCAACACCATTGTCAGGCCTACCTCCCGGAAAGTGCGTGCTGGTGGCTCCAGTTTCCCCACCCTAGCAGCCACGCACTGGAACGCCCTGCCACCTCACCTCAGACTCATCGAGTCCCACCTAGCCTTTCGCAAGGCTATCAAAACCAGACTCTTTGTATGACTTTAACCTGTTTCTGCCTATATGCCTGCTAACCTGTAACTAAGAGCCTCCTGCACCTGAATGTAATCTTAAATCTGTGTATCCTCTGTAACAGCGCCTCGATGCCTCATGGGCTGCAAGTGCGCTTAACAAATGCAAAATAAATAAATAAATAAATAAATAAAAGGCTAATGTTCACAATTCTAAGTGTGGACATGCTAATATTTACAATTCTATCTAAGTGAGGACATGCTAATATTCACAATTCTATCTAAGTGTGGACATGCTAATACTTACAAATTCTATCTAAGTGCGGACATGCCAACATTCACAATTCCATCTAGATGTGACGCAGGCTAATGTTCACAATTCTATCCAAGCGTGGACATGCTAACATTCACAATTCTATCTAGACGTGATGCAGGCTAATGTTCACAATTTTATCTAAGTGTGGACATGCTAATATTTACAATTCTATCTAAGTGTGGACATGCTTATATTCACAATTCTAGCTAAGTGTGGACATGCTAATACTTACAAATTCTATCTAAGTGCGGACATGCCAACATTCACAATTCCATCTAGATGTGACGCAGGCTAATGTTCACAATTCTATCCAAGCGTGGATATGCTAACATTCACAATTCTATCCAGACGTGATGCAGGCTAATGTTCACAATTTTATCTAAGTGTGGGCATGCTAATATTTACAAATTCTATCTAAGTGCGCACATGCCAACATTCACAATTCCATCTAGATGCGACGCAGGCTAATGTTCACAATTCTAAGTGCGGGCATGCTTATATTATGGCACTCTATGTTATTGAGAGGTAAGATAGAGTGGCAGGGGTTTTCTGGAGTAGAGTAATTGCTCTACTCCCCACCCATGCCACACTCACAGTTTTTGTTGGTGTCTGTTAGCTGCTGGCTTCCTTGGCGTCCCCTGCGGACACCTGCAGACACATCTTGGAGCCGCCAATGTAGGAGCCGCCCTTTGCCTCATGGTCCATCGCCGCGGGGGCTGCCGGGCAGAGGGCTGCCCTGGGATGTTCTTGATATGGGGTGTGTGGGCCAATCCGGGTGCAGTGGGTGGGTTGGGAGGTGGTCAGAAGGAAAACCAGGAAGCGGCCAGCCCCGGGGAGACAAACCACGCACCGAGTGCGCAATGGATGGTGCTTTTAAGCGCCATATATTTAATTTAAAGTTGCCTTCTTGGGAGGAGACTCCTTACCTTGTCAGGGGTCCGCTGGTAAAATAAACAAATAAATAAAAAAGGGACCCTCTGGCATAAGTCCCGACCCATTTTAGGGGTTCGCCGCAGGGAGATGGAAGCAACGAGGTATGGAAGTGAGGAGGCGATGAACAGGTAAGTCGGTTACGGAGGGTAGTGGGTACTTTTAATGTGGGATCGGGTGCTCCATGTGAACATCGCACATTTTGTACTTTGCGTTTTTTCAGTTTTTAGACTTTTTCGGTTCAGTTTTTTTTAATGTGGACTTTTCTGCCGCAAAACTTTCACGTATATTCAATTCATCATCCATGACGGAATGAAGGAAGGGTTGAGCCAATCCTAGTGTCCTGCGTCCAGAATAGAGTCATCTGAGGCAATGCCTTAATTTGTCGAGCTAGCTTTCCGGGTACTGGACCTCAGTATGCCTCTGATAACAATCTCAGTAATATTTCTAAAAGAGGCAATAACATGGCTACCTGTATTTATACAGAGCACAGTGTCACACAGAATACTTCTTGAAATCACTGCCAATAGTGTGTAAAGGTTACCCCTAGCTAAATGAGACTAACTTTGCCAAAATGACGACCGCGAAAAGACTGCGCGGCTCCAGCAAGAGGATATAGCACTGCAAAGCGTGGAACACCTGCTCGTCTAACTGGAAAAAACCAATGCATGCTGTAGGATCTCGGTAATACCCGTTCCATATCTATAGCACACACCATCTCTGCATGCTCTAGGCTCGAGGTCTGTAATCTGCGCTGGTCCCGATGCCATGGTTCGCCACTCCCATAAACTCTCCCCACTGACGAGGCTGCATCAGCTGATGGGAGTTGTAGTCTAAAACATCTGGATAGCCAAAGGTTGCTGATTCCTGATCTAGGTTCTTGAATACTCTTTTCAGAAGATGGGGCAGCTGAGTGACGCATGCCAGCAGTGGAGTAACTTTGCTAAAAATGTTGGGGGGGACTTGACATCTGCAGAAAAGGTCCCCCAGCCAAATGAATGGGGACAAAATGGTGTGCCATGAAAGTTGGGAGGGCAAACACCCCTGGCCCCCACCAAAATTGAACCCACGCCTGCCAGTATTGAAATATGCGGCATTCAGATTCCTTGGGGGGTTGTTAGCTCTCTGGGTCGTTATTCCTTAGGGTAGCATTCTCTTAGCATGCGTAGATCCGATCTTCATTCCCTTACACATCCTATCAGCTGGGTCTTAGATTTAAAGGTTGCTAGCTTCCAGGTATCAACCTTTCCCCTGGCCGAACACCAGGCACTTCGAAATCACATTTGTTTCATAAGTCACACGCCCTTGCACACTCTCTCCTCGCCTTAGAACTTAAGATGTCTTATAAAGTCATCTGATTGATTCTAAAATGATTAAGTGCAGGACTGTGGCCAACACTGCACTTAGTTGCCTTATTAACTACTGGGTGGGTCCCATTTTGCCTGAGGGTTTTCTTTATGCACGCTGTTTCGACCTGTGCCCTTACTCACTCATCGGCAACCACACACCCATTTACAATGCTTACATTTCAGTGCAATGTCTATTGAGTGCTATCTGCATTGGAAGGGGTGTTAGGCGGCACCTTCCCAAGCTGCGCATTTTTGGAGTGAGATCATTCGGTGAGGTCGAACTTGGATATATGTGTATGCGCAGAACTGTATATAGCACGCACCTCTCTGTGAACCTCCGCAGCACTGTACGAAGGCGGATGCCGTAATAGACCTAATGCTATGGATACCATTAGATGGATGGACTATTCAGGGTACACTGGTGACTTCCTGTGAGGGATCTACAGAGGGTTACAGTCAAGGGATACTGGGTGGGGAGGGAACGGTGGGTGGACCCATTCTTGAGTAATCTGTTGGTGGATCTGCAGCTGTGCTCCTTCTGAAGAATATTTGCATAGGGTATAATCAGGATAACATATCCACAGTAGAAAGACACACTTGGGGGTCTGTTGTCTAAATACATTGGGGCAGATTCCTTATGCCTTGCAGGGCTGGGTTGGTCAACCTAACACTGAGGAAGAAGGCCATTACAAGGGCATGCAAAAAGAGTGGGGTAGATATAAAGCGCTTGTGAAGGCGTGGTGAATGACTATTGGAGCTCCCCCTCTGAGACAGGAAAAAGAACATGACAGCACATCTCAGGGCAGATCCTGATCACATGATCACATGCCTCCACAGTTGTGTTTTCATGCAACAGAAGTAAACAATTGAGAGAGAACACAGCTTGGACTGCCACTCTCTGCAGGCCTCACCACACGCGAATAGAACCCCAAGATCAGGACATGCCACCGCAGCATTAGCACAGGCCTCTCCGGTGTGTTCTTATGCAGCACATACATTGGATACAATCACAGACGCGGGCCAGCTTGCTCGCTCCAGTCCCTCTGGTGCAGTGATAGAATAACATCACAAACGGTACAACGTTGTTACATCAACTGTTCATTTGTCGATGAGTTTTTTGCTGACAGTTCTTTGCTGAAAACACTCATCGAAAATGATGGGGGAAGAGGTGGGTAAGTAGATATAATAGGTAGGGGTGTGGGGAACAGAGAGTATATAATAGGGGAGGGGGACTTGAGGGGAAGCCCACCAAAAATAAAAAATAAATCATTTTCAATGAGTTTTGTCCTGCAAAAAAAATGGATGTAGCTGTACGTTACACGCATTATAACATATTGCATACAGTGCAGAAAGTTTTAGCCCCGGACCTGGGGCCCTTTAAGACGAGGTAGCAATACTTAGAGATGGATGGGGATCCAGAACTTACTCATACATCAATAATCAAACCGCCTCAGGAAGTTGGCAAAAATTAGTACTGTTTTATATGCAATTATCTAAAATAGGGAGTTACAAGGGACATCAACGGACGCCGCACAGTAAGATCTCGATGCATCACATAAAAAACATTACTTTCATAGCAAAAATTCACCATCATTGATATCACACAACGTGGAGAACTACAAAACCTACTTGGGGATGTGATTGGCTTACAGGGAACATCTAAATATACGTTTCATACTGACGGGGGTTGTGATTGGGTCTCTAACATCAGGTGGATAACTAAGCCCTCCTCTAGTGCAAGTCATCTTCATTGTCACAAAATACACAACGATTCATTGGCTACACAAACTATAGGGCTCTCTGATAAGTGGCCCTCTACAATTGGTTGGCACGCTTGTACCCTTCTGGAATATTTCATTTGCTAGCAGCACTCAAGCTGGTTACTCCAGGTGCTGGGAGGGACGGCCTGGTCATGCCCCCCCACCCAATTAGCCCAACATCTATCATCACTACTGCAGTCTGCCATTCAAATAAAGCTTTGAACTCGGCCTTGCAGAGGCTCACTATGCCTGAGAATAAAAGGGGCTATGGCATGGTCTTATCTTCTGGTTTCGATGTAGCTCGACCCAAAGTCTGTTTTCATCTGACCATGTGACTGGAGACCACGTTTTCGAGCTCTTCATTGCATATAATACTATTAAAGGATGAACTCTTGACTTCTTCATTGTTTTTCCATCACACCTTGAACAGAAGTTTGTTTCTTTCTCACGTTCATGTGGTTTCTTGACAGATAACCAGGCTCACAGTGGCCTCGATTCTTGGTGCTGAGCCAGCCAGTCTTTCTTGTATTCTCCTTCCCATCAGCTATTTTCCAACTGTGCCACACTCAAGACCTTTCCATTCACAGGGTTCAAGTCTTGCTAAAGTGCATCGTGGAACATCCAGATTCTATAAATTCCTATGCATATACATTGGCATATAGAATTTGTAAATATTAGCATTTTCTTCAGCGTTTCTTTGCACAAGCATATTAATTTCGGTCCCGAAATGTTGCTTAACCTCAACACCTCCTCTTCAGATCTTATAGAATATCTATATTCTTTCATCTTTTGTATCTCTTCAGGGTGCGTCAGTTCTGCTTTGCATGATGTCACCAGGCTTCTTTCTCGTTTATTTTCACACTTCTTCTGGAACTCTGTCCAGAAGCCCATAATTTCTTCGAGAATGCATAATGGGTTTTCTCAATGGATACCTTGTTTCAAGAATTCTTTGCGGTACAGGCATCCTCACTTGTACTGCACGTGTAGCAATTTCTGGTTCCCAGCATATAGGCAGCATGGGGCCGGAGCTTCTGGTAGGGGTATTTGGCTCCTCCTCTACAAGTTGCAACTATCGCATGACATACTATAATACAGGAGAACATGTTCTAGCAAAGCCATACATTGTGACGTTCCTGAGGCCTCTCTATTCTCACTGTTAACTCATGTAAACATTCTGTAGCAAGTATCAGCTACACCTCGTCAGAGGTACTCTACCTTTTCTCACGTTCCCCCCAGCGCCTCACTGTCTCCAGAGCCCTGGTTCTCTCTAGGCTGAACTATTGCAACAGCCTCTTCCTCAACCTCCCTTCTTCTGCCCTGCATCCTCTGCAACTCATCCAGAACAGAACCGCGTGTCTTATCCTTGGCCTCAAGCCCAGGGACTGCATCTCTCCGGCGCTGAAATCCCTTCACTGTCTCCCTATGGCGGCAAGGATCAAATTCAAGGCCCTTTGCATTGTTCAATACGCTTTCTGGGGCCTGGGACCTACCTATCTTAAACGCTGCCTACCTAAATACTGTCTCTCATGAGCCCTCTGCTCATCTACCTCCAACCTTTTCCGAGTGAGCCGGTTCTCCAAGCAGAGATTTGGAGGGAGATACTTATCCTCAGCAGGTGCCTCCCTCTGGAATAGCATCCCTGCCGCCCTCCGTCTTGAGCCTGATCTTCTTAAGTTCTGGAAACTCCTCAAGACCTTCCTCTTCTCCTCTTCCTTCTCTCTCCCTCTACCCTGCTAACCTAGCTCGCTGCTCTTCCCTTCCTCTTCCTTACAGCTTGCTGACTGGCCGCCTGGTGTACCTCAGAGTCTCACAGGTCCCGGGCACCCCTGCAGGTTTTCTTTTCGTGCTTGCCTCCTGGCCTTTCACTCCAGCCACACTCACTGCACTTGAGAAATAACCAAAGAGAGTGGCTCTCTCTGCACTTACACCAGTCTACACCTACCAGGTGCACTTGGACCTCCCCCCTCCCTGTGACCATCTCTGCACTTGCACGATCCATATGCACCATGCCTGAAGATCGTCTGTCTGTTCCCCCTGTCTTCACCCCTTAATTGCACTGGTAAAACTGAAGAATCGCTGTCAGGCCTATTTGCTGCGTCTCAACTGTTCTATTACGCACTTACTCTGCCTGTGCAGACTATTATCGTCTCAGAATGTCAAGGGCTCTGAGTGACTGTTGCTTTTTCCTCTTGTTCCCACCCTCCTTGAGTGCTTTGAAACACTTGCCTCTGTATAGGAGCTTTATAAATAAAGAATACCCTACTCTACCCCAAGTATCAAGGACTGGCAAGTAGAGGGCAGGCTCGTGGCCTGGGAACTCCCCTCCTTTACCAAAGGGGCCAACAGGCATGGACCTTTAGAATGAGAGAAAGGGTTCCAAGTCATATGAACAATACAGGCAACCCTTCTCTCCTTTCTTAGTGTGCAAGGGGCAGCAGAGAGGTTTCTGGTGACTCACACTAACTTGCACAGGTCCTCCTAGCTTCAAAGGCACCAGGGTAAAGAAGAGCGTTTGTCAGGCATTCATCATGCGATCGGTCCTGTGGCCTAGTGCCTGGCCATTTCCCCTTAAATCTACCCCTGCGATCTCTGTACAATGTGGTACTCTGGGATCCAAGATGATAAGACCTATTTAAGTAGAAGGCCAGCACTGGAAAGAGAGTTTGCATGATGTGGGCTTCCATCTTGAGTTACAAAGAGTGGGAGAGTAGAAATGAGCATGCATATATAATGCGTCACTTTCACACGACACACATCCGCAGACGTGCAGGCTGCTATTGGTCACACTCTGCTCTTGACATGGTTCCGGAAGCTCACCTGCTGTTGATGGTTCTCCACTGTGACCATCTGCTACTCTCTGGTTTTCTGCAAGAAGGGTGCTGGCAGGATGGACAGAGAGAGGCAGCAGGGGGCAAGGGTTCTGAATTAGGAGATATAAAATGGCGTTAGCAGCATGTATTACTCTATACTTTGAGTTTTTTGAAGCGCAAAATGGCTGGGAAGCAACAGAGCACACTTCAACAAGGGCATACAGTGAAAGGGTACAGTAATTTGAGTGTCTAGCACTGCATTAAGACCTACGCGTGGTTCTACGGTATACATTAGATGGAGTGCCATAGTTGGAAGAGTACAGAGATTGCGTATATGTGTGTGTTTCGGCACATTGGAGTCTGGTTGCCTCTTTACATTACATTTGATAAGTACATGGATTTTTGTTTACAGTGCATTACAGTACTGGCAGGACATTAGAATAGATATGGCTGTTTAGAGTGCATTAGAAAATATGTATAACAAATGCGACAATTACTTTACAACAAATAAAGATTGTGGTTGTGTGTTAACAGTGCCAGCTTTAACAGTGTATTTGATGACTTTTGTTTACAGTGCAATAGGAAAATATGACATGTGTGAACAGTGCATTATGAGGGATTTCTAGTGTGGCTTATCTTGCATATGTGGAATGTTTGAAGTGAATTGCCAAGGACATGTCTGGTATCAGTGCATTTAAAGGAGTGCATCTTTGTCTCAGTTCCAGAAGAGGGTGTTAGATCGCAGAAGTGTTATGTTATGTTGACTTAGTCTACTCACTGCTACCACCCAGGGGCAGCCTCCAGGCTCTATAGCTGGTATATGTTGTTTGTTTATTTTATTATTTATAATGCACGATCATACCCTCGGGTAACAGGACGCAGCAGTTACATGTATTTGCGAAACTTAGTTACAACAGCAAGAATATATGTATACAGACATACAGGTCCAGCAAGATTATATGCATACATACAAATATCGGTACGCTATGCGTAGATATGGACTACAGGAGCAAGCGGACCGCTTACTGGCATGGGGAATATAAACAAGTAAGAGTTAGCTAGAGTATATAGAAGTAGATAGTGGGGTGGAGGGGCGGTGTTCCTCATAGTGAGGCCTGGCAGGATATAGTGTATAGCTCATTTGCAAGTCTTTAAACCCGCTGTGAAAAAATATATGTTAAGCAGAGAAAAGGGCTGCTGGGCTGATCATGAAACCAACCTGGAGGGCCGTATGAACAGGGACAAGGTGCTCAGGCCACCCTAGAAGGACGGGTCGAACCAATGCCTAGAGAGAGTAGGGAACATGAGTGGCAACAGGGGCAGCTGAGTGGGCAGCAATTCAAAGAATGTGTTTGCCCATGTCACCTTCCCCTCTGTGGGTAAAACACATGTACTCCCTCCCCCACAAACACTGCAGATGTGTGCACTTTACACCAGAGACCCCAGATGAAGCTCCCTGGTTCCAATGTCCAGCAGTATGGGACTGCGTACACACTCCTCCCACCACTATAATCCTGATGGTGTGGCCCAGGTCTGAAAACTAGGCTCTAACAGTAATGGTCATCACTACGCGGGCATGGTCTCTTGACCGTAGGACATGTTATGCTCTGCTCTTCTTTGTTTAGCTTTCTTGGGATTGGGGGTGTTACATAGCACAAACCTAGCTAGGACGCACCAGAGCACTCTCAAAGGCATTGTGATTAGCCTATGCGGTAAAGCGCAGAGGGTGGCATGGAATGTTCCAGTGATTGGGTTGGGATGTTATGCAGGAGCGGGAAGAGCCTAGGTGGTGATGCCTATGTGTTTCAGCCAAACTAACATGTCCTCCTTTCCTCATCTACTATGTATTATTATTATTTGTATTATTATTATTATGATTATTATGGTATTTATTGAGCATGACCAAGCTTCGAGAAGCAATGGAGCGCTTTACAGAAGTATACACCAATACAGATGCATAACTGAGCGCTTTACAGAGGTGTACAAAATTACAGATGCATAACGGAGAGATTTACAGAGGTACCAACAGAACAGATATACAGTGGGGGTAGATACAGAGGGGCAGAGAGGAGGGGTACAGCTGTAGAGGAGCAGATGTACACGTCATCTATCATATCCGCCCCCTGACCTCTGTCATATTGGAACAATAGCTGGAGAGCCTTATGTATGACATTAGGCATCATCCCAATACCGCATTGAGTGTATGAGAGACGTTATGCACTCAGACAACTGTATCGAATGTACCCACAAACTGAAAGGGTAGTGGGAGATTTGCAGGAACCACTAAGCTTTGGAGAGCTGTAAAGAAAATCTGACAGCTGCAGAGTGATGTCATGAAGAAAAGACACAAGGACACACTGAAACGATATGTGAAAACTTAAAGAATAAAGATGCAACTGAAGTAACAAGAGAAACATGTAATTGAATACAAAGAAATCATGTGCATCAAAGAAATACCTGAGAAGAGATTAAGTGAACGTACATACGCAGAAACGCAAGGTAGATGAGACATATAGAAGAAGCTTGCTGCAAAAGAAAATGTAACGTGACTAAAGCGGCCATGAGAAAAAGATGGATGTCGGACCCGTGTTGAAACCAATCATGCTACATCAGAGACAGACCAGGGCTGCAGAGTCAGATGATGCTAGAAAAACAGCTTTGTGTGAGGAATAAAGAGGTGTCTATTGGCCTGGGATCAAGGATGCTGCATCAAGGAATAATTGCAAAGCACAAAGGGAGTCAAGAGGATCAGCCATGTACATAATGTACGTAAGACGCATTTCTCTTAGATTAAGCAAAGAAGAAAACATCTGCAAGTGCCAAGTACTGGGCAATTAAGGATGCAGAAAGCTTATGTGAGGTAGAGCAACCAAGTCTCCAGAGGCCAAGAGGAGTAATTAATTAAATAGCACTGAATAAAAGGTTGAAATTGACAACATCGTGGTCTCCTAACCCTTGATTCAGAAGTTGAAAACAAGGGCTATTCATTAAGCTCTAGACGAAGATAATGATGTACCTACACTCCCTTGAATGCCCCAGTGCAGAGAACAGGCTGCAAGATTAACTACAAAGAGGACGCCTTGGCTTGAGGCCTGACCGATGGGAGATGATGGACTAATTGGGCAAGTGGGTAGTAGTCTGACGATATTCCCTGCACCTGAGTTTCGTTTTTCACACTTGCTGCTAACGAGCTGAAAGTCCAAGGTTGGGAAAGAATGCCAACCAATCATAGGGTCTATGTAGCAGAATGCTACACAATGGTTACACAGGCCAATCCGCTATTGTTATTCTGCTATAATCTGTATTATACTTATTTAGTGGTGGTTTAAGGCGTGCCTACCAGATATGGGGCATCCAGTACCGTTACTAATACTTATATGATATAGAGGTACATATGTTCCCTTAGTCAATCCCTCCCGTACTTGGTGTACGAGCGCGATATAAATAAAATATCATATAATATCCTATCCCTTCAATAGGTTTTCAGTTTGCCATGTAGGATGACATCATAGCTGATACATATTGGGGTATGACACCTTTGCATAATCAGATTCTCAGTGTGAGTGTGTGGACTACAATTCATTGCTCACCAGATTGCCCTACTTTATTGAGTTGACAGTAAAGCAGCACTTTTCCATATTCTTTGAATCTGTCTGGTTATCTGGGTCTGAGATCATTATTGGTAATTACCTTGAGCACATGAGATGCTCCAATGTGCTAGTGCACACAGCTGTACCAGGTGGAAGGGAGGAAAGGGGTGGGCACCGTCTAGCGAGTCAGGTGGCGTGAAGGGCTTAGGTGCTGTGGAGGAGAGACTCCTTGAAGAGGTGGGTGTTGAGTTCTTTTCTGAATTTTAGGAGCATGGAGGCGGGTCCGATGCAGATGGGGAGGAGGTTCTGTAGTCTTTGGACATAGACAGAGAAGGCTTGTTTTCTGGTCCTTTTCATTTTACAGCAGCAGATTTCAAGTCTGCACGTGTCCTGGCTTCTGGTGGTGCGCTGTCCACCGGAGATGCTGAATTTCTCCCTGAGGTATCTGGGTGACTTGACAGTGACTGCCTTATAGATGATGCAGCAAGACTTGAAGGTGATTTGTGCATGCAGTGGGAGCCAGTGAAGTTCGATGAGGGCCGGGGTGATGTGGTTATACCCTGCGTAGACCCTTGATGAGATGTGCAGCAGTGTGCAGGACACTTCTCAGGGGCACAAAGGAGGATGACAGGAGGCCTTAGAGGAGTGCATTGCCCCCATCCAGGAGGGATAGGATCATTGCTTGAACAGTGGATCTAAAGCTGCCCGGATGGAGTAAGGGCTTAACCTTTTGCAGGAGGGAGCGTTGATACCAAGCTGTCTGAGTTTTCTAAGCTATGTGTGTCTTGAAGGAGAGGTGTTTGTCGATGTGCAACCCAGGGGAGTTGGTGCAGGAGGTGAGCTTGGGTATGAAGCCCTCAGAGTTCATGGTTGATAGCCAGGTCTGTATGTCTTGGTGTTCGGTGTTGTTGGTGAGGAGTAGGAATTCGGTCTTGGAGGGGTTGAGCTTCAGGTATGCACTGGACATTCAAGACTGTATCAGTGAGAGGCAGGTTTTGAGCCTATCGATGTCCTTGATAGAGATGATCTCGAGATATAGCTATGTGTCACTGGAGTATTGATGGATGTGGATATTGTGTGTGGCTAGGAGGGCTGCCAGCGCATCCATGTTTAGATTGAAGATCAGCAGGGAGAGGATGGAACCCTGCGGGACTTCACATGTGATGGGTAGCATTGGTGATCTAGAGGAGTCCATCTGAACAAACTGCTTGCGGTTGGTGAGATAGGACCAGCACAAGAAAAGGTTCCTGATCCCCATGCGCTGATGTAGAGTGTCCGTAAGTGCCTTGTGGCCTACTGTGTCGAAAGCGGCTGAGAGGTGGTGTAAAACCAGGAGGCAGTGGTGGCCGTTGTCAAGGATGTTGAGGACGTATGGACGACCTGTATGGTTGCTGTCTCCATGCTGCATCTGGGTCTGAATCTGGTTTGGTAGGTTTGGAGGAGATTGTTGGTGTTGATGCAGTTGCATGGCTACCGCTTTATCAATGATCTTACCTAGGAAGGGAAGATGGGTGATGGAGCGATAGTTACATAGGTTGGCAGGATGCAGAGTGGGTTTCTTTAGTAAAGGGAGGATTTGTCCTGTTTTTTGGTTGGTGGGAAGGTGCCTTGAGTTAGGGAGCTGTTGATGATCTCCAGGTAGGGAAGGAGAGCTTCTGCGGGGAAGGTCTTGAGGATGGATGCTGGGAGGATGTCATCTGTATACAATGTTGCTTTAAGGGCAGCCAGGGTTTCTGCCAGGCACTCTGTCAATAGTGTCTTGAATGTTGACCAGGTTGTGGAGATTTTGCAAGGAGGGATGTGAGGTGGGTCTGTGGATGCGAATAGTGCTTATTGCTTATTTTGTCGATGAAGGTGTTGATGGTGGAGGATATTTTGATGGAGTGTGGTATGGCAGGGTGGGGTAGCAGGTTGATGCAGTGGTTGACTGCTTTGAAGAGGGCTCTGCTTGTGTTGTCAGTTTCTGCTATGTTATTTTGATAGTAGGAGGCCTTGGCTGTGTTGATTAGTTGTCTGTGGGTTGCTCAGTGTTCTTTCAGGAGCGCTAGGCCAGATGCAGTCCTGGAGCAGGGCCAGGTTTTCTCTTGTTTCCTGATGACTCTTTTGCTGAGGTTCAGTTCCTGCATGCACCAGAATGCTGATAGTTTCAGTTTGCAGGTGTGTTGATTCAGTGGCGCGTGTTGGTCGATGGAGGCTGAGAGGGTAGTGTTGAGTGCTTCCAGAAGGGAGTCGCAGTTTGGTTGGGGGTGTTCGGTCCTTTTAAGGTGTAGGTTGGCAAGGTCTTTGTGAGTCCTTCCACTGGGAATTTCTTGAAGGACCTGAAGGTTTGTCTGCTGGGTTTCCGCTGGCAGTGCTTGACTGGGGTGGTGTGCAGGATGTTGAAAGGCTTGAAAGGCATGGCTAGGTGGTCAGACCGGTCAAGCGGGAGATAAGAGCTGCAGTGGAGGGAAGAATGCGCGGTGATGTTAGGTCGAGTGTGTTACCTTTCTTGTGTGTTGGGTCTTTTGTGTGCTGTGTGAGGCTGAGGGTGTCAAGAAGGCTGAGGAGAGCTTCCTTCATCAGGTTGGTGGTCTTGTTGCCTGGAAGGTTGAAGTCTCCTAGGAAGATGTTGTTTGCATGCCTGACAGACATGGTGGTGACCAGGTCAGTGAAGTCTCAGTCGAAGGCGGTGTTGGGTTTGGGTGGCCTGCAGATGAGACAGAAAGTGACTGTGTCCATCAGGGAGAGCAGGAAGTGGCAGGAGAGGACATCAAAGGAGCCAATGTTGTTGCAGTCAAGTCTGGTGCACAGCCACGAGGTCTTGTATAGGACTTCAAGTCCTATACCTGTCTTGTTCAGCCAGTCTCTGTGTTGGATATTGTAGACTTCGGGGATAAGGACGTCTAGGATGTGGGTGGAGGTGGGTATCAGACAGGTCTCTGTGATGGCCCTCCTTTGCGTATCTTTTGCTCTCTTTTCCTACCCTCTTGTTCTCTGACTCCTGAAAAAAAACGCTCACATGGACTAAGGCCACTTGGAAGCAGAGGCATGTCAGAGTACAAGATGTGCTGAACCCCAAACCAATGAAACTGGCAAGGGCAGCAATTAGGGAATGAGGAATACACAAAGGAAGTAGTGTTAACAAAAATGCACAGATAGCATATGAATTCTTGAGGTTATTGATGGGCAAACTCAAGCATATATATGCGTATCTTATAACCCATGGAATGCTGAGAGAGCATTTTCATTGGACAACCTGCAGGCTATAAGAATGGGTATAGCCTGCTGATTGTTTTGAATGCTACATTCCAAGGCTAACAGCAGCATGGTCATTACCCCCAACCCATTCTCTGGAACAACCCAGGAGAAGTTTTTGTAATGGCAACTTCTATATTCTGGTATATACACCATATATTTAGTGATATGGGTTGTAAAAGCTTTATAGACCTCGCCCTCAGGCTTTACTGAACGCTATGGACCTGTATGCCGTCTTAAGTTCCTCGTTGAGCTCAGGCCTTTATCTTGGTGTTCAGGGCTCTGAACTCCCATTATGACCCTCTAAAATGCTTCATTATGGTTATGCAACTTTTTTGACTCTCCAAATGGTTTGGAGTAGTCCTGTCATCAGCCCAAGACAGTTTAATTATCAATGAGCGATCATAAGCTTTGTATCTCAAAATATCTCCGGTTGAAGACACCTGGCATAACTGATTAGAAGGGACTCTTGAATACAGCCGTCTCTTTAGCTTTTTATGGGGCATTGCTTATAAACAATGTAGTTGCACACTCCTGTGCAGCAGTAGCTGGACCGTTCCAAGTGCTGGATGGAATTACTAATGAATGATCTCATGCCCAAATAACCAGACAGACTCAAAGAATATGGCAAAATGCTACTTTTTTATCAGCTCAATAAAGGAGGGAAACCTAGTGAACAAACAGACTGTAGCTCACACACTCTCAAATGCATTTCTGTTGCGCAAAAGCTTTATACCTCGATGTAAGTCAGCTATGATGTCATCCTGTGTGGCAAACAGTAAAAAAAATCGAAAGGAGGGATTGGTTAGGGGAACATATATACCTATATTTCATTTAGGTGTTAGTAACTTCATTGGCTTCCCCTTATCTGGTAGGCATGCCTTAAACTACCTTGTAAATACGTATAATACAGATACTAGAAGAATAACAGCAGTGATAGGGCCCTGCAAAAATGTATACATTACTACATAGGCCCTCATGATTGGTTGGCATTTTCTCCCAACCTTGGACATTCGGCTCGTTATCAGCACATAAGCTAAACGAAACCCAGGTGCGGGGAACAATGGAAGACAATTGCCCACTTGGCCAATTAGCCTACCATCTCTCATCAGTAAGGCCATAAGCCAAGTCTTCTTTTTTGTAGTTGACTTCGCTGACTTTGCTCTGCCTTGGAAATTTAGAGGGACTGAAGGCACATTGCTTTCTTCATCTGGAGCTTAATGAATAGGTCTTATTTCCTGATTTTGCACCATGTGTGAGACCACAATTGTGTCCATACTGATCTTCTATTTAGTGCTATTTGATTCAATTATACTGGGTGCTATTCCTCCTCTTAGCCTCTGGAGACTTGGTTGCTTTGTCTCGCATATGTTTTCTGCATCTTTAATTGTTCAATACTTGGCACTTGTAAATGTTCACTCCTTTGCTGAATCTAAGAGAAATATTGTGTGCGTATTTAGCTTGTCCGCTTGGACTCCTTTCGTACTTTGCAATTGCTTCTGGCTAAGGGGTCCTTGATCCCAAGCCAAGCAAATAGCCTTTGTGCTTTGCACAAAGCTGTTTTCCAGCACCTGTCTGCTCTGCAGCCATGGTCTCTCGCTCCTTCAGGCTTCTCACTTAGTATTTATACAGAGTCAATGTCCATTTTCTCATCATGGCTGCTTTCCCCGTGTTATATTTCTACAGCAGTAAGCTTTTATATCTCTCATCTACCTTGCGTTTCTGCGTATATGCATCTACTGATTCTCTTCTCACTTACCTTCTCCGTGTATGATTTCTTTGAAGTCTCATAATTGCCCACTTTGTTACTTAATTTACATTTTCATCCTTTAAGTATTCGCTTATCGTTTCAGTGTGTCTTTGTGTCTTTCTCTTTATGACATCACTCTTGTCAGATTTCACTTATAGCTCTTCTATGTTCAATGGTTTCTGCAGGCATCCTTCTACCACGTCAGTGTGAGGGTACATTCGATACGGTTGTCTGAGTGCATAACGTCTCTCCTATCTTCGATGCAGTATTGGGAGAATGTCTGGAGTTATACACAGTGTCTTCTTGTTATTCTTCCAATATGATGGAGGTGAGGGGGCGGGCACTATACATGACTTGTACATCTGCCTCTCTACACTCCATACACATTCAGATCAGGAGAGCACTGGAACATGTGATGGACAATGACAGAGGATGGGGTGGCAGTGAAAATACACCATTCCAAAAGAAACCCAAGAAGATGCTGAATAGAGGGCAGGTCTGAGCTTGTTGCTTGGAGCCATGGCTAAGGGATTGCTTGAAGAAATTTGCTGAAGAAAAGGTTTGTCTTTTTAATCACAGGGACACAGCAATCAGTTTATGAAGATACTGGCAATATGCGCAATAAAGTCAAAGATGCACCCCTAAACATTTTTGAGGAACTCATTCAGGACTGGGGATCCGCTTTAACAGAATGGTTGCCAAAGGGAGAGATAATGAGGTCTCGGGAGGATAGCTCAGGGGCAACGTGCTCACCTTGGAAACAAGACGACACCGAGCCACACAGGTTTGATCCCAGGGTCCACGCTTAGAAACCTCTGGGTATTACGTGAGTTATAAATAACCTATGATATAGTATCATATCATATCCAAATAAGGCAACTTAGTGAGAAGCAAAATTCGTGTGTTTTACGAAAGGAAGATTCATGTTTTGCGTGGTGCTTATAAGACAAGTCATTGGGGTCTGCAACATGTGGCTCTGTAGATGTTTTAAACTACGTCCACCATGATTGCTCACCATTGACAATGCTGGCTAGGGCTGATGGGAGTTGTAGCCCAAAACATCTGGTGAATTAATGGTTGCAGACCCCATCTTTAAAACATTAAATTAGCAGATGCCGGGTTATATTCTCTCCCACTACCCCAGCAGACTTTTTACCTCCTTGCAGAACAGTTGCAATTGGAAGTGAGCAAGAGAGAGGGGTGCGTGACAGGGAAAGGTTCACACCCAGGTGGCTGGGAAAAAAAGAAGCATGGTAGAAGCTTGGGAGGGAGGACTGATTTACCCTGAAAGAGCAAGCATCATCTGGATTGGGAAATCAAGGATGGCATTGGGGGGCACTTGTCAGGATCAGAGAGGGCATGATGAAGGGCGATGCAAAGCCAGGAATTTTGGTAAAGTATAAAGATGTTTGCAGTGCCTTCCAGATGTATATCTTTGCTGGTAGTACTTAATGAGGATTGTGATTGCTCGTTGACAATGCTTTGAAATGACTTGATCACTGTACTGTACTGAGGATGGGTGACTTAGCAGTACGTTTGTTTTTGTTAAGTGGGTCAAGAATGTTTTTTGCTGTGGGTTACTTATGTGTCTGAAGTGCATTTGGAGTGGTGTGGCTGCTAATAGGGGGGCTGTTGCAGCCAATTTGAAATCCATCATAAGAGGTGTGTCTGTTTCCAATAAGGAACGAGGCATGTGGTTGCTTGCTGTGCATTCTGAAAAGTGGGGGTGTTTATTTTCGGATCAAAATGTGTCTCAGTGAATTAGGAGTAGCCTCTTACCTGCACAGAGATGTGCTTGTAGAGCGTGCCAAACCCATGGGCATCAGGGCACTAGAATTGGAGAAAAACTGGAGGGGAAGGGAGAGGGTCAGTGGAAGTTACAAATACCGGAGAGGTACAGAGTTGTCAAGGTACCATACATTGTCTAGAGATGTAAGGAGACAGCAATGAGTCAGTTGACGAAGGCAGGTTTGAGATGTTTTCTGAACCGCCAATATGAGGTTTCAGAGCATAGGTGGAAAGGTATACTGTTCCATAGGTGCACCACGATGGATGGGAAGCCGCCTGCTTTACTACGCTTGAAACGTGGGATGTTGAGTCGGTGGCTGTAGAGGCATCTGGTTGGTCTGGTTGAACTGTTCTTGGAAATCCTATTTGATAGATAGGGCGGTTTTGCGTTGGAGAGGCAACGGTGGTTGATGGAGAGCATTTTAAAGTTAATCCTTTCTCTCACCGGCAGTGGGCTGCTCCTCTGTGCACTGAGACACGATTTCATTTAGTAAGGTCCAAAGCTGCCCAAATGGCATTGTTCTGTATGGTCTGGAGTTCAGCCAAATTTCGCTCTGAAGTGCCAGCGATGAGTGCATTGCAATAGTCTAGACGAGAGCCTACTATTGCTCTGGCAATGGTTAGACAGTCAAGTGTAGAGAAGAGGTGTTTCATTGCATTCAGGAGTTTTGTCATGTGAGTGGCTGAAGAGGCAATGGAGTTCACGTGGCAGGTCATACAGAGGCTGGAGTCAAGGTAGAAGCCTAATGTTTTAACAGCTGAGAAGACCGCTATGGTGCAAGCATCAATTATGAAGGCACGGTAGGCTGGGTCAAGTTTGGCCAGCCAAGTAGGCGGGCCAATGATTAAGATCTCTCTCTTCTCATCATTGAGGCAGAGTTGATGCTTGGCCAACCACGTTTGGATGATGTCATAAATGATGGAGCTCTGGAAGGGGTCGTGTTCATAGTTGCCCAAAAGAGCGATAAGGATCTGAGTATCATCGGGATAGTTTGTGAATGCAATGCCCAGAGAGACAAAATCTAGGGGCTTTGTATAAATGTTATACAAGGTGGGAGAGACACAAGAGCCTTTAGGGACCCCACAGGGGACTTGTTTGGGGTGAGCAGTTGCACTACCTGCATACACCTGGGTATTTCGGTTGGCAAGGAAGGAGGTGATCCAATTGGAGGCAGCAGGAGAGAAGTTGGAGGCAGTGGTGAGGTGGTGGCAGAGAGTCTTATGTTTGATGAGGACAAATGCTGCCGACAGGTCGAGAAGTAGGAGGAGGGCCAGGTTGTCCATGCCACAGATGTCATCAATCTGATTCTTCTGGTCTAGGAGGGTGGATTCAGTGCCATGACCTGGGCCGAAGCCTGACTGGTGTGGGTTTAGGATATTGTGCTGCTCTAGGTATGATTGTATTTGGATATAAGGAGCCAGATCTAGGGGAATGTGGAGATGGGCCTGTAGTTTGTGGGAATGAAAGGATCAAGGGAGATTTTATTTATAAGTGGTGCGATCCAAGCTTCCTTGAGGTTGGGAGGGATGGAGCTGTGGAAAATGACACATTGATAAAGGTGGTAATGATGGGGATGTGGGCTGTGGGACAGTCCTTGATTAGGGGGCAGGGCATGTGTCACTTTGGCAGCAGGAAGGTTTCAGGTGGGCGATAAGGGCAGCAGTTTCTACTTCAGTGATTGGTGAAAAATGGAAGTAGGCGGCAACAGTAGAAGGTGGGGAGGCTTATCTCTGATATGCTCATCTTTGCAAGGATGGATGCTCTTTTGGCTTCAATTGTAGATTGGAGTGTCTCCATTTTGTTGCTAAGGGCGTCTTGGATGCTTTGGCACCAGGCGTTGTCTTTAGTGAAGTTGACCTTGTGTGTGAAAGGAGATTCTAATACACGTAGAATTGAGAAAAGTTCATCTGTGTGGGATGGTGCCTTGGAGGTCCTATCTGAGAGGGAGGAGGCTTTGGATGAACGGATGGCTAATTTGTGTTCTTTGGAGAAGTGGAGGAGATTGGATTTGTTGGCAGGAGATGAAGATTTGAGCCAGATTACTTCGAGTGACCGCTTGTCACCTCTCATGGTCTGGTGGTTAGGTGAGAACCAAGAGTTGATGTGAGTTGATGGATTGGCTCTGCAGGATTTCAGGGGCACGATAGCATCCATGGCTGACAGGATAGCCTTATCATGAATGTCAATCAGGCAGGATGTTTTGGAGGGCAGTGCGGCTGCAGTGAGAGTGTTGTTAGCTATAAGGATAGGTGGTAGCTTCTCTTTTGTGAGGTTGGGTGTGCATCTTGTGAGAGTGGGGTGGAGGGGGTGGGTGATGGTGGTCTGGGAGGAGGTAGCCGGCATCCAGAAGGTAATGGTATGGTGGTATGACCCCAGATTAGGGATGATGGCTAAATTGGTTAATTTGCAGTTAAGGTCTGTGAGCCAATCTAGTGATCTGCCTAACTGGTGGGTGGGTTTAGATAAGTGTTGGGTAAAGCCTAGTGAGACTAGGGAGTTTGCTAGTGAGCGGGCATCTTTGTCAGAAGGGTCATTGAGTCCCAAGTTCAGGTCTCCAAGAAGGAGAATTTTGGGAGTCGGTTTCGTGCTTGGATTTAGGAGCTGCATGATGGCATCCTCAAAGGAGGTGTCTGGACCTAGAGGATGGAAAATGATGTGCATTGTTATAGTGGTAGTGACTGAGAGTATTAGCTTGTTTCTAATTAATTCACAGGTCAAAGGGGCTGTAGTGGAGATAGGGCAGAAGGCTGGTGTGTCTTTGTGGATAAGAGCAACTTCACAGCCTTTGTGGGTTAGGTTGTCACTTTGACGTATAGTATATCTTGTAGGGATGGCCATGATAAGAGTTGGGCCAGAGTCTGGGTGTAACCAGGTTTCAGTAACCGCGAGGAAGTCAAGATGCTGGTAGATAATGAGATCACAGATTTCTGTAGCGTGAGCTATGATGGAGAATGCTTTAATGAATGTACCAGCGCGGCGTGTCAGGGTTGGGGTAGACGTGGTCATGGCTTTTAGGGGTGCTGGCAGGGGGGCACAGCAGAGGCCATGCCACTAGTATGGGTGCCCTGGGATGGGGGGCCAGGTATGCTCTAGATGGAAAAGGGAGACTTTTACTGATGTGGCACGGCAGCTGCATGGTAGATAGCATAGCTTTGCTTGTACATAGATAACCGCACTGTGGGACAGTTAAACTACTGACATTGCAGGCACTTCCATTCTTACCTTGGCTTTATGGGTTGGAGAGGTGGTAGATCTTCAAATCAGACATATGGGGTTGGCCGTTGGGCTGGCAATGGACCGACAGGGCCAGACAGGATAGGGCCCTGTCCTTGAAGTGGGTCGTTGGTGTGGGGCCGGCATCACCTGCTGGCTCCATTGGGCCTTGCTGGGGTCATCGTTGGGCATCCATTCAGGATGCGTTGTAGGCCGGCTACCACAGGCTGCTGACCGAAGATCCTCGATCTGCTCAAAGGCGGCGGCCATCTTAAAAGGATATTTCATATCTGAATATAAGTCTACAGGCCCTGCAGGGCTTACATGCACAGGGGCGTTAGGTGCTGTGAAGATGGAAGGTGGGGGACCCCATATATGCACAGCAGTCTTCTTGTACTGGGGCTAGACATGATATGGCCCTGTCCTTGTGGTGGGTCTTTGGTGTGGGGCCAGCATTACCTGCTGGCTCCATTGGCCCTTGCTGTGGTCATCGGTAGGCATCTAATCAGGATGCTGTGTAGGCGGGCTACCGGAGGCTGCTAGCTGCAGATCTACAAACTGCTCAAAGGTGGAGGCCATCTTAAAAGGATATTTCGTATCTGAATACAAGTGTACAAGCCCAGCAGGGCTTACCTGCACAGGGTTTTTGGTGCTTGGAAGGTGGGGGACCCCATATACGCACGCCAGTCTTTTTGTGCTGAGGACAGACTGGATGTGACCATATCCTTGTGTGTGGGTTCTTAGTGTGAGGCGGCATTGCAAACAGGCTCCATTGGGCCTTGCTGTGGTCATTGGTAGGCATCCAATCAGGATGCGGTGTAGGCAGGCTACCGGAGGCTGCTGGTTGCAGATCCATGATCTGCTAAAAGGTGGCGGCCATCTTAAAAGGATATTTTGTATCTGAATACAAGTGTACAGGCCCAGCAGGGCTTACCTCCACAGGGGCTTCAGGTGCTGTGAAGGTGGAGAGTGTGAGACCCCATATGCTCACAGCAGTCTTCTTGTGCTGGGGCCAAACAGGATATTATTATTTCTATAAAAAACAGTCACCCTTCACCTATTCATAGAGCTTCAGGCACTTCCATGGACATCCTCTGGGTACCTCTTGGGTGGCAAGCCCCACAGTTTGAAAATCACTACCTTGAAGTCAGTGCAAATTCTTCAGTCACAGGTTGGAATCCCAGCCGAGGCGATTCAGCCCTTCATCTTTCTGAGTAAGTCTGGGCGAACGTTCTCAAAAGTGAGTTGTGGGCTCCGCACAAATCTTCTTGTGAGATTCAAGTAGGTTTTTCATGGCCCCTCAGATTTTTCTTTTAGCCCGAATCTGCCGGAATATGCTTTAAGATGCATACACCTTCAGGGAAGTTTGGGAGATGTTTGGGTTGGTTCATGGGAAAAAAACATACCCAAAATAACTTAAAAGGCTTCATGAATGGAGAGGAAGGTTAAGGAAAATGGAGGAAATGGAGCCCTGTGCATGTGTGAATGTTACCCAATGCGGACAGTACATGAAACTCTTTCGTAGGAGATCTCAGAAAGTCAATGCATCTTATACAGAGATCTAGTGGGTCTGGGTAAGAAGAACTCCCTTATGAAGTTGATCACATTCACATGTCAGAGATTGAAACATTCTGTATTGTTGATTTGTATAATATTACAATATAGGGAATCCATAACAGATTTGGTTTTGTGTCAAGCTAATAGGGCTGGAAAATAATGATTAGGGGTGCAGGAAGTTCCACCCTGCTGATTTTGCTTCCATAGGGAATCATGAGGGTATTTAATAATAGAGAGGGCCCATGGGTGCAGGTAAACGGCCTCAGGGCTGAGACTGAGTCAGTCACATGTCAAGCATTCATGGTTAGACTCTGACATTCCTTTAAGGAATTCTATTTAGTCGTTCAGAGAGCAATGTTATCAGCTATGGACCTGTTATGTTATGTTATGTTATGTTAAAGGTACTTATATAGCGCACCATCACCAACGGAATTGGTCCCCAGGCACTCTGGCAGATCTGTAAACAGGAAGGACGGGTAGGGTTAGTCGGGAGGAGGGGATAAGGAGAGTGGGAGAAGTGGTGTGCTGTTGGCAGCTTCAGCTCGGTATACACTGAGTGCTCGGCTTTGGTTCTACTATCAGATCAGGCGAGGCCTCGAGTGCTGTGGGTGAAGTTTTATGTGTTGTTGATGCAGTGTGGTAAAGTGTGTGCGGATTGCTGTTAGAGAGATGGTTGTGTGGTAAAGTGTGGGTTAAGTATGCAGAAGATTGAGGGTTGGGTTAGTAGCGTCTGTATCCTGATTCAGGTACTTCTGGTTCCGTTAGAGTTGTATACCTGTGGGTTGGGTTGTTGCTGGTTCCTCGTGGGCCGACTCGCTTTGGTGGTGCTGCGCTGATCCAGCTAGGATACCTAGGAAATAAAATACCTTACATATCTGCAGTAACAGGTCTACGGGGGCAGGAAGCACCACACGTGCCCCTGTCACTTATGCACATCATTTGTGCTGCAGCACAGCCCCCTGAAAATGTGCAGGTTACCTTTGTGATTAAGGTGACCTCTGCATTTCAACAAGTAATGCAAGTTCAAAAATACACCCTCTGCACATGTGTTATTTGCTTTACATTGTATTCATTTTGCAGTTTTTTCTACAAGATTCAAAAATGTCAGCTGCAAACCAAGACTTAAATTTGGTTTCTTAAAAAACAGCCAGGTGCAAAGCATTAGTCATTCAGACACTTTGCTTCTTTGAGCATCCCTGGCAGGAAATGTTCTGAACTTCTGACCTATTCCATTGACTCTATACTTTATTTGCTTTGAGCGTGTCCCTGCTGGAAAAGGTCTGACCTCTTCAACTGATGTGTACAGCAACGTTTTGTCAGAATGAACTGACTTACGCTTAACCCGAATCTACCACCCAAAGGTTCAGCCGAATCTGAATGACCTAACTACTGTAAAAATGCAGGTGATTCGGAGTTCAGCTGACTTGATTCACCTAGGCTTACTTCTGATTGATTACCTTTAGCTTTGGTAACAATACAGTGCTTCATGTGTGGGGGTACTTGCCAGGGCTCAGCCCCGGCACTTATTTCTAAGCCCCAGCCCTTATTTTTAAGCCCAGCTTGATTATGTTGTGAATTTTTGAAACTTTAAAATTGTATCTGTCAATCATAGTAACATAACAACACCATTGTGAACAGGCCAGGGTCTCTGTATCCTGGGCTGGCACATTGTTATTCACAAACCTGATGTCCCAGGTTGACAAGGCAGGACTGTTTATCAATTCTAATGCAAAACAATGAGATGCAAGGTGACAATCCTGGGCACTGATGCTGGCCATGACCACGCATTGCTCCACTCAGCCTGCATGACATTGCTGCAAATTCTCCAGTGTAATCACCAGCAGGGTGGGTTGACAATGAGAGGGCAGTCACCAGCCAACAGCCCCAACACAGGGGCAAAGTCAGTGAAATGACCCATATCGAAGAGCAGAGCCGGACATGAGTTCCAACCTTTCCAAGATGATCTTGCTGCAGTGTTTGACGGGCAACTCATCAGTCCAGCCATGATTTAGCCAACATTTGTCTGTCAATTTACCATAGGAGGGAAGCATGTTTGCTCTTTTTTCCTGTGGTTAGATGGTTAACATGCCCCACTTGACACCAATAGGTTTATAGCACAATGTTGACAATGATGTGTTTTAAGAAATACAAACATTTATTTCATTTCAAGACCCAACTAATATTTTATGTTGATTTCACCCTGAGTGAACCAGTGGGAGTTGGAGCTTTAAACTCAAATATATTGACACTGTATGGAGCAGCCGTGCGACACTGTATGGAGCAACAGTGGGGGTTGTGAGCGACGGGGAGCTACCCCTCCCCCATGCAAATAAATATTTGGCCGCTGGCATTTATTTTCTTACAAATGAAGGACTTTAACAATAACACCAGTGACTAAGCTGCAAATCTGGTTGTGATGTATGAGAAGTATTAATGTATGATAATAGAGTTTTCAGGGCATTAAGAGGTATGCAGAGGCTTGACTTCTCTCTTTTTCCTGCAGCCTTTCCATTCCCCATAAGTCTCCCATTTTATATTTTACTTTGCAGTTACCTGCTTTCATGCGTCTGTATTTATAGTAGTAACAGGCATAGTATGTCAAACAGAAACATTCTAGCAAGGACAAGCAGGTGGTGGGGCAGACACTTGAAAGGGTGCTTTCCATAAAGCATGGGGGCGCTCAGTTTGCTTGAAATCCCGTTGGCAGGAGAAAATATCATGGGAACATTGAGTAGCGACAAAGAATACAGACAGCAGAATAACATTCACATGCCATTGAGTGGACTGTCTACAGGGTTCTGCATCCCGCGTCACTAAATGTTTTAGACTACGACTCCCATGATCCCTCAACCTGGACTATGCTGGTCAGGGTTCATGAGCGTTGTTTTCCAACACATCTGGCTTTAGGGACAATAAAGTGAGATGTGAACTGCAAGGAGTTTCAGTGATGATTTGATGGTGTGAATGGTGGGGGCAATGGAGTTGTAGGTAGGGGCAAGTAGGCAAAGGAGGGAAAACAGGAATTAAGAAGCAGATAGAGCGAACATTGGGAGGGCTTGAGTATTGAGTTTATGTTGTATTTTTCATATATTTCTAATGTCTAGTTACCTCTGAAAACTCTGTCCCATGATGTAATCTCTCCTGCAGTGACTCTCCCTGGCGGTGTTTTCTGAGCCCCCCACCCCGCAACAGCCTTTCTCTATAACCCAGTGTTCCGCGGCCTTCACCGGCTGGTAATGGCAAGTTACAGCCCCGAGCGAAGCGACGGCCTTAACGCCAGGCCCTGCTGCTGTTAACGGGCTGGTGAAGCCTGCAGAACACAGGAATATTGCTATTAGCACCCCGAAGCAAACCCTTGAGGAGGTAAAAACAATTGATGAAAAACAAAAACCCAACCACGCTGCTTTGTTTGCAGCAGCGGCCGGGGAGAGTCAGGGTTGTCATGGAAATGGACGTTGGAGCTCTGCTCTGAGCCCCTCTTCCATTTCCATGGCTTACAAGGAATCCAAGCTGACGGTGCGGGCTGAGGAACCAGGCGGAGGAGCCCAGTTAAGGTAAGTGAAGTGGGGCAGGGTTTTGAGGGGCTCGATTTTGGGCGGGAGGCGGTAAGGTAGCGCATATGGAGGGCAGGTGTGCAGAGCACTCAGGTTGCTCCGAACCCAAGCTTTCATCGGTAGATTCAACCCAGGTGTGTAGCAACCTGATTGGCTCCCGCACCCGCCGAGGGCGCTAATGCTTCATCTTTCTTACTCTGGCACGCCTGGAACTGACTTCACCGCTGAATGACGTTTCTGCAGTGGTTTCATGGGGCAGGACTGGACGAAGAAAATTCCTGGTAGCAACTAAATAATGGCCCTTGCATCTGAAAATCATTTAAGTCTGTGTTGTGGTGCACAAAATACCCAATTCATAAATGGGGTTGTGGTTCTTCATGTGCCAAATGTTTTGACTTTACCATTAGTGCCCACAATTTCAGGCTATACCAATGCTTAATTGCCCCTAACCTAACAACCACGGACAGTAGCCAATCAGCACCCGGGCGAGTGCAGTGTGGGCATGCTTGGACATTGAGTAACATGTTCACACACTGAATGCTAAGCGTTCAGCTATGGCAAACAGATGTTCTAGGCTGTTCTAGATTGTGCTAGGCTGGGGTGACAGTTCCAAGCAGAATCTTTGCTCCAAAGATTTTCAGGGTATGTACAGTATTTTGGGACTCCTGGACTAAACACTGATGCTGAAAACACATACCTATATCCATGGTGCGTTTGGAATGTTTTGGAGAAATCATGTGGTGTGTTGTAACAAAACCTGGGCGCTCTGGAGCTATTCTGGTTGTCATTTGGTGCAGTATAAAGCATGCTAACATACCACAGCATAGCATGGTGGAGTGGAGTGGAGTTTGAACTGCATTCGGGTTTCAAGGACCAGCCAATGAGATTCCTCACAGTGGGCATGCTGTGGGCCCCTGTTACTGCCCTGCTATCATGATCTGCAGGGCAGGTTTGCGTAAGAGCATTGTCTGCCACCACCATATGCAGAACTTCACAATCATCTCCTGCTTCTTCTAATATGGCTCTGGATATTTTCAATGGGGGCATGCTCCAAATTAGGAAATTCCACTTTCGGCCTCCCTTGGTCCTCCTCTTGCCCCTACCTGCGAGGCTAAGAACCTCAGGGTCATCTTTGATTCCACACTTTCCTTCTCCGCCCACATCTCTGATGTCTCTAAAAAGTCAAACTTCCTACTGCACCTCCTTAGAGGTACTCTGCCCTTCCTCTCCTTCCACCAGAAGCTCACTGTCTCGCAAGCTCTGGTTCTCTCTAGGTTGGACTATAGTAACAGCCTATTTCTAAACCTACCTGCCTCTACTCTCCACCCTCTGCAACTAATCCAGAACAGGACTGCGAGACGTGTCCTTGGCCTCAAGACCTGGGATTGCATCTCTCCAGCTCTGAAATCTCTTCATTGGCTCCCAGTGGATGCAAGGATTACATTCAAACCCTCTGCATTTGTCACGTCCCGGTTAAATTGGAGACTACCATGGCGTTTGTCTGAGCGCTACCAGACACGCAGAACCCTTTGAGACTGCAATTCCCACAACTCCCGCTACTTGTAGTCACGTGACACACGCGCACTACGTTGTTGTGTTTCCTTCATTGTGGACCGTATTTAAATGCCGGCTATTCAGAGATCGGGTGCTCCTAAACTGTTGTTAGTTACGAGCTTCTGTTCCCGGACTCCTGTTTAATTATTGACTACCCGGCGCTCGAATCAAGTCTTTGTCTCTGCCTTGCCCTTGTCTGCCTGACGCCTGCCTCCCTCGATTGTCCCCCTTGGATTATATGAACCCGGCTTACTCATTATTGACCTCCCATTTCTGAATCCTTCAGTTTTGGTGACCTGATAACCCGAACATTTCTGTAAGGAACTAGCGTGAGGTGAACGCTCGCTTCCCTGGTCATTTCATTTCTTTTTTTTGTCCGCTACTTTTACTTTGAACACTTTTGGAACGCTTTGCTACTTTTACTTTGAACACTTTTGGAACGCTTTGCTGCTTTACTTTGAACACTCTTGGAACGCTTTGCTGCTTTATTTTGAACACTTTTTGGAACGCTTTGCTGCCTTACTTTGAACACTTTTGGAACACTTTGCTGCTTTAACACAGGATTGCTTTGAACACCTTTTGGGATGCTTTGCTGTTTTGAACATTGGATTGCTCCTGGGCACCTTTTGGACGCTTTGCTGCTTTAACATTGGTGTTCCTAGGATACTGGCACACCTTCCCTTCACCATACATCCTCCTTGTTTCTGCATTTCGATACTAGTAGGTTACTGGTATATTGTCTTTACGGAGCAGGTAAGAGTGGGTAATTGTGGGCGGTGTTGGCTGTTTGTTTTCCGGCACTACTTGGCTGCATTTCCTGAACAATTGTTTTGTTCTTTGTCCCTCTAGCTCTGACGATTCTGCTCCTGCCTTTTCACTCAAGCCCCCGGCCTGCCAGGTGTATTGATCCCTGTAGGCTGAGCTCTTGTGGGGGGAAGTCTTTGGCACATCACCAGAAAGATTTCATATTCCGTGAGTGGAGGTAACTTCCCCAAAAGAGTGGAGAGGTATTATCTGCAACGATCAGAAAGCAATCCCTGAGTTGTGACAGCATTGTCCATAAGGCTTTCTGGGGCCTGGGTCCAAAATACCTTCAGCTATCCCTCCGCAAATACCTCCCATCTCGAGCACTTCGCTCCTCTACCTCTAATTCCCTCAGGGTCAGTCGTTTCTCAAAGAAACAAGCTGGGGGTAGATCTCTGTCTTCAGCTTGGACCTCCCTCTGGAACAGCCTCCCTGCCACTCTAAAACTTGAGAAGAACAATCTCCGGTTCTGAAAGCACCTCAAGACCTTCCTCTTTGCTTCTACCTTCGCCCCCATCTCCCCTGCTGACCTGTTCTCTCCTGGCACCGTGCACCTGGCCACCCTCTGTCCTCCAGGCCCAGGTTCCGGCTCACCCTGCCACTCTCCCACACTGCCTCCGGGCCACCCCTTGCACTGGAGTCTGTATCTGTACCCATACAGTCCCCCCTTTTTTTCCTGCACTTATCTTACCTATCCTGTCTGCTACCTTAAACTCAGCACTTGCCACTTGCTGGCTGAACTACCATTCTTTCTTTCAAATTATCGAATGCGTGGGCGGACCCCACCAATCTTACACACAGCCTCACATTCTCAAATCTCCTCCCACCGCCCCGTCTGCTCCACAAAATCTAGCAGCACACTGCTCCTCTCCCTGCCTCTCACCCCGACTCCTCCCAGAAAAGCCTTCCCACTCAGTTCAGCCACTCCCAGCGCAGACAACCGAACCCTCATCAACTCTCTCTCCTCAACATGCCTCTCACACGCAAGCAAAAAATGTCCCACAGTCTCAGGCACCCCACTCACCGCACAGTCCCTCGACTCACGCTTCCCCACTCGAAACAGACTGTCATTCAGCCCCACATGCCCTATCCTCAACCGGTTCAGCATCACCTCCTCCCTCCTCCTCCATTCCAGTTTCCCTGCATCCACCTTCACAGACACTTTCTCACGAACACCAAACATCCACCTGCCCTTCACCCCACTCTCCCACCTCTCCTGCCACTCATCCATAACCTGCTTCACCACCACAGCCTTCACCTCACTACCTCTTTTGTTGCTTTTATTATTTATTTATTATTATTTATTATTAATTATTATGTTCTCCTATTCCTCCGCACTTTCCACTTCTCCCCCCTTCCTTGCACTTTTCCCCCTCCCCTCCCCCCACGCACTTGCACGTTCTTAATGTCACTGGGCCCAGTAAGATCATTGTTTTGTTCTCCCCTGTTCCCCTCCCTTGCCTTGTCATGCTCTGAAACACTTGTGTATGAGCGCGATAGAAATACAATATCAATTCAATTAAATTCAGTTATATGACAAGAAGTAGGCACTATATGCTGTTCTGACCACTTTGCAGTCCTGATATTCTGGTGATGTGTCTTTTTATTGTGAAGAGTCTAGTTGGATCACTTTAAAGCAACCACAGGAAACAAACAAGAAACAGATTGTAATGGGATGAGGGGAAGTAGTGATGGAGAAGAGGATTGGAGGAATAGGGGGTAAAACAAAGACAAAATAAACAGAAAAAAGTTGACTATCCACAGCAAAACCATCCACCAAAAAAAACACAAATTGCCATCGGCCAGGAAAGTAGGGCGTCAGCAATCCTAGATCCTATCCCCTGTACATAAGAAGCAGTAATCCCAGATCCTGTATCCAAAAATCAACAATCCCAGATCCTGTTCCCTGTATCCAAGAATCAACAATCCCAGATCATGTCTCCTGTATCCAAGAATCAGCAATCCCAGATTCGGTCCCCTGTAGCCAAGAATCCACAATCCAAGATCCTGTCCCCTGTATCCGAGAATCAGCAATCCCAGATGATATCCCCTGTATCCGAGAATACATAAACCCAGATCCTGTGCCCTGTATCCAAGAATCAGCAATCCCGGATTCTGTCTTCTGTCTCCGAGAATCAGCAATCCCAGATCCTGTGCCCTGTATCCAAGAATTAGCAAGCAATCCAAATCCTGTCCCCTGTATCCGAGAATCGGTAATCCCAGATCCTGCTTCCTTTTTCCAAGAAACGGCACACCCAGATCCCGTCCCCTGTATCCAAAAAAGTGTAGACTATCAAGGAGTAGCTGATGATCCCTGGTGTCCAGAGCTGCCAAAGAATCAAATGGCACCAGTGTCACTACGCCGCCCCATCAGCCACGCCGCAAAAGATCCTCCAGTACACCAAGAGTCTGTATGCTGTTGCTCGCCAGATGTTTTCAGCTGTGACTCCCATGATCCTTCAACATTGATTATACTGACTAGGGCTGATGGGAAATGTAGTCCAGAACATCTGGAGAGTCAAAACACGCAGAACCCTGCAGTACACTAACCAGGGCATTCCACATGCTATGAATGCATAAAGAGATTGTCATTTGCCAAGCAGTGCAATCATCAGGTCCACCGCGCTTTCCAATAAGGTACCCAAGTGAGAGGATCATGGGCAGGAGAATCATGGGTCTGGAGGTAGATTGCTTGAGTGCCAAGTCCTGCTGGGATGACCCCTGCCCACAGAGATGAAAAGAGGGCACAGCAGAAGGCTCTGTCCCAAAGATAATAGTGATTTCCTATTTTTGCCAGGGCAGGTGCAATGAGGGAGCAGAGGCTTTGCTGCCCTTCCCTGGGTCTGTTCACTGAGCTTCTGTCAAAAAAAACATGTCACTATTAGTGTTTATACACATTGTGAAATTAGGGCTGTCTGCAAAGGGAGCCCCAGAGGGGATCCCGGTCTCCCCTGGATCCATGCTTGCATCATCAAGGATTCCGTGCCCTGTGTCAGGATTCACGGATCTAGACGGAAAGTTGAAATCCCAAACCAAGCATCCGATTAGTTGGGTCAGGGGAACATGTTCTGGGAATCCACTGGAGGGGATACATTGATCGACATATGGTGCTGTGCATCCAGCATTGAACGCCTACATGCTCTGGCATATGGTCATGCCAGATAACTCTGCAGAGGGTATGTCATGTTTTCAGACACCCCAGACAGGAAAACTAAGAAAACATTTCTATACTGTGAATGTTGGACATGACTAATGCTGTGAACCGTGTGAACCGCATGGTGGCTCTAATCATGTCCTAGAGCCAGAGCAGTGGGATCATGTTTGAATAATCTGTTACACATACTGCAAGCCATGCATTATGCGTGCCACTGACATGCACTAACCACGGTGTAGCGCCGAAAGCTCAAACAGCCATTTGCAGGCACTTTTGTTAGTTCAATGATGCTGTTATCTAGTGTGAAAAGCACACTGTCTTGAGTTATACCACAATTAAATAAATACATAAAAGCATACCTCAATGATGCACACAATGTGTGGCCATGGCCCATGAACTGTGTATACATCATGGGCACTTACACATCACGATTCACTGCCAAACAGTGTGGGCTTGTTCAGTGTGTCAGAGTGATACAAACTCGCGGCGGAAGGGCAGTGTGTGTCTGCGGCTGTGATGTAGGTGTGTGTGTGTGTGTGTATTTATATTTGCATTTACAAAAAGCAGTACAACAATAATAAGGGTTAAGATGAAATCAAGCAAAAACTATACCGAAAGTTTCAATGAGTTGAAAGGGAAGAAAGACTTTTTGCGGTGGGTGAGAAAGGTATGGGGCGAGGGAGAGGAGCGAATGCCAAGCGGTAAAGAATTCTAATGTTTTGGGGCGAGTCAGGAGAACGATCAAACACGGTACTGAGATGAGAGGAAGATGCTGGGAGCGGGGGTGGGGCAGGGGGGAGTAAAGGGAAAGCAGATCAGAAAGGTAGGGTGGTGCACGGCCGTGGATGCAATGACTTGAAAATTGAGTAACAGGAAATTGGCAAGAAGAGTAGGAGTAATGGAGGCAAGTGGCGGTAAGAGGAATAAGAGACACATAGCAAAGTTAAAAACAGAACCAAGAGGGGTAAAATGGGCGACAGGAAGTCAGAAGAGAAGAGCAGAGCAATAGTCAAGTCGAAAGAGAAGCGACGACGTGGTGAGAAGTTTAGTGGTTTCGAAGGAAAATGACGAATGTTACAAAGATGGAAATGACAGATACGAGACACAGAAGAGATGTGACTAGAGAAGGAGAGAGAGGAATCAAAAGTAACAAAAAGGTTCTGTGTGGAAGAGAAGAACGAGAGGAAGGTGGCAGGAAAGAAACGGCCAGATGGAGAAGGAGTGAGAGCTGGGGAAGAGGTGGGGGAAGAATAACAGTTTGGGTTTGGGGGGTTGAGATATAAAAATGGGATGGCATCCAGGTTTGGACAGCAGACAAACAGGCAGATACAGTAGAGCGTAGAGAATCAGAGAAAGACGAAAAACGAAAGAAACATCTGTCTATCATCAGGATTGAAGTGACGTGAAAGTTTGGACGAGTCAATAAGAGCTCAGAGGGTTGTAGTATAAATAGAGAAGGGAAGCGGGGCAAGTACTGACCCTTGGAGGACTCCATGGAGAACGGAGTAAGAGGCTGTCCCGATAGACAGCGTAGGATCCGTCAGAGAAGTCAGATGGTGACCATCAACCAACACTGCCAGAGAAACCAAGAGAAGTGAGAGAAGAAAGAAGAGTGGGGCGGTCAACTGCATCAAAGGCTGTTGAGAGGTCCGAAAGAATCCGAATGAAAGAAAGCTTATTGTGGTGGCGGACAGGAGACAGTTAGAGACGTGGGGCAAGGCAATCTCAGTGGAGTGAGGTGGACGGAAACCAGATTGCACTGAAAGGAGGGAAGGGAAGGAGAGAAAAGCTGAGGCTTGAGAGTAGACCACTCTCTCTAAGATTTTGGAAAGGAAGGGGAGAAGAAAAATGGATCGCAAATTAGAGGGAGAGGATGGATCAAGAGAGGGTTTTTTGAGGTTAGGAATGATGATAGCTTGTTTAAAGGAAGAAGGACAGGAAGAGGTGGCCAGAGAAAGAGTAAGATGGGAAGTAAGATAGGGGTTGATCAGAGGATACATGGAAGCTATTAGCAGAGAAAGAATACCATCTCTAGAAGATTCTGTGGGGGTGAGTACCGGAGAAAAAAAGAGTCATTGTCAGACTGAGTGATGGAAGAAAAGGATGTGGTAATGTATGTTTGTGTGTGGTGTGATATGTGTGTATCTGCAGTGTGATGTGTGCGTGTGGGATCACTTACTTGTTCTAAATGCTTCAAAACCGAAGTTCTTTTTTTCCCTGCGTGCACTATTCCTGCTCCTTCCCCCATCCTTTGTCTTGTTTCCTCCTTCTTGCCTTCCTATCTCCTCTACTGCTCATAACCTGGGTCTTTAACTTGACACTGACTTATCTTTTTCTTATCATATTTCTATTATTTCTCGTTCTTGTCAATATCATCTCAAAGTCTGGTCTTTTCTTACTTTTTGTGCCACCAAACCTTTGATTTCTTTGTTTCTTTTTTCATGTCTATTCTATTGTTCTGTCTTACTTCTTGGTCTTCCTGCTTCTCGTCTTGCTCCTCTAAAGTCTGTTTTTCATGCTTCTATTCGTCTTTTGTACTCGCTTTCTTTTCGTGATTCTATTTCTGTTTCTCTATCCTCTCTTGACTGGCTATCCTTTCACTCTCGGCTTAGATTTTACTTTCTTTCTATTTCTAGCTCCTCGTCCTCCCTGTATTTGTTTTTTTTCTTTGCTTGCTCCTCTTCACTGGAATGCTCTTCCTCTTTCTCTTCAATCCTTTCCCTCTTCTTATTTATTTCGTTCTTCTTTGAAGAGATGTCTCCTTCAATCTTAATTGTTGATTCTACCCCTTTTTGTTTTCCTAGTTGAATATTAATTCGTATCTGTCTTTGATGGACTGCTTCACTTTCTTTTCAAAATGATTGCACTGTAAATTGGTTTGTTTGTACAGTGTTTTGGCATAAGGTGCTATATAAATAACAAAAGAATAAAATAACTACAACAATGTGTAACATGCATGTGCACCAAAAACAGTTTCCTCCTGAAGGATGTGGGCTTTGTTTGGGATTGTCTGAATTGTCCAGAGCTGGCGGCTGTGAGTTGTCTTTGGGGGTCATGCTAATGCTGCATCCAGTGCACCCTGATAGGCAGTGCAGTGCCTGCAGCTGGTCCATGCCTTAAAAGTGGGAGCAGCCGACGGATATGGTAGCCAAGGGGGCACTCTGAATGATACACACAGAGTAGGGTCACATGCATTGGAGATGTGCAACCATGTACATCATTGAAAACTCCTGCATTTAATGGAAATAGCCTTAGTTGGTTATTCTTTTTACCAAGGGACAGGTGAAGGTTATTAGGAAGGTCATAAACATTCCATGAAAACACTCCCATTGAAAGGATGAAAGGTTATGACATCAATTGTAAAAATGACCCTAAACTACAACCTTAAAAATAAATATATAAATTTAAAAAAAATAATCGACCATTTGGTTTTCTACGAAATTACGTCGACCAAATATCCTGACGACCAATTGTTGTCGATGAAATGTCCGGACACCACTTTGATTGCTTCCTCCCTGCCACAGTCATGCATTATTGTGGAGATGGGCCGAGGGGTGTTGACCTATCCAATGTGTGCAGGATGAAATACACTTTTACCTGGATGCTTTGCTTGCTTAGTGTGTGTCCCTGCTTGGGAGCAGATGCTACACACCGCTCGCAGAGGGCACACACATGCAAGGGCGAGGACATGTGTGGCATTGTGGGCTCATGGCGGGCGCGAGACATCACAGCACATTCTGGGGAGCCACAGATTAAACAGGTAATACTATATGTGCCAACGCATAGAAGCATGGATCTGCGTTGTGTGTCGCTGCTCCAATGATATTGGGCACTGCACAGATGACATTGTTGCACACATGTCAATGCTTTTGCCCAGAACCAATGCTAGGTTTCCCATTTTGCTCCCGAGACAGACTTTTGGTCCCCCAGCAACTGTTGGGTATGCACCATTTTCTCTGGAACTGCCGGCTGCGTGAACACACCCTCTCCACTACAGAGAATGCGGCAGGGGGCACCACTCCCTCACCACCTGAGAGTCACCACTGGGTTATAAATCATTACCTTCACATCCAGAGGCCCCAGCCTCTTCCGGCTATACCAACCTTCAACCATAGATCTGAAGGCGGTCCCATTGAGGTGTCTCTGGTGAGTGACACCCCCTGCCTCCCATAAGACTCTGCTGTACATGAGCACTGCATGGGTGCAGATGTCTCTGTAGCTTATTGGTTCCCCTGTGCCTGTGAACAGGGAGGGAAGCTAAATAGTTACTAGTAACTCCTACCGCCTCTGCACAGTGACGCTAGTGTTTCAGGCATACACTAACACTGTGCAGACCCACGCAGCAGAGACAGAGTGGGAGTTACCCATACACTAACACTATGCAGGCCCAGGCAGCAGAGACAGAGTGGGAGTTACCCATACACTAACACTGTGCAGGCCCAGGCAGCAGAGACAAAGTGGGAGTTACCCATACATTAACACTGTGCAGGCCAGGCAGCAGAGACAGAGTGGGAGTTACCCATACACTAACACTAACACTGTGCAGGCCCAGGCAGCAGAGACAGAGTGGGAGTTACCCATACACTAACACCAACACTCTGCAGGCCCAGTCAGCAGGGACAGAGTGGGTGTTACCCATACACTAACACTAACACTGTGCAGGCCCAGGCAGCAGAGACAGAGTGGGAGTTACCCATAGCTCCATGGTGCCTCTGCAAAGCGACACTAGTGTTTCAGGCATACACTAACACTGTGCAGGCCACAGGCAGGAGAGACAGAGTGGGAGTTACACATAGCTCCATGCTGCCTCTGCAAAGCGACACTAGTGTTTCAGGCACTGTGCAGGCCACAGGCAGGAGAGACAGATGGGAGTTACCCATAGCCCCATGCTGCCTGTCACCATGCTGCCTCTGCACAGTGACAATAGTGTTTCAGGCATACATTAACACTGTGCAGGCCCAGGCAGCAGAGACATAGTTGGGGTTACCCATAGCTCCATTGTGCCTCTGCACAGCGACACTAGTGTTTCAGGCATACACTAACACTGTGCAGGCCACAGGCAGGAGAGACAGATGGGAGTTACCCATAGCCCCATGCTGCCTGTCACCATGCTGCCTCTGCACAGTGACAATAGTGTTTCAGGCATACACTAACACTGTGCAGGCCCAGGCAGCAGAGACATAGTTGGGGTTACCCATAGCTCCATGCTGCCTCTGCACGGCGACACTAGTGTTTCAGGCATACAGTAACAATGTGTAGGCCATAGGCAGCAGAGACAGAGCGGGAGTACCCATAGCTCCATGCTGCCTCTGCTTAGAGCAATGTAATGGTAGATGGGTGCCGGGGCTCTGCAACCTTTGGACTACAACTACCACTGGCCCTTGCTATCATAGTGAATGAAGAGGATTCATGGGGGTTGTAGTCCAAAACGTCTGGACTGCCAAATGTTTTAGACTCTTGAAGCTACTTTAGCCTTGTCCTGTCTTACCTGTCCGTGCTGAACATTGGTCCCATTGACTTATAACCGGTGCTGCCTGTTAGAAACATGCATATATTGCTCCATTTAGGGTTCTATCTATGCTGCTCGATTGGCTTTATAGTACCTATGCTGCCCAGTAGGGGCCTAATGGTGCAACATCTATACTGCCTAAAACGGGGTCATTATTTAACAATACTGTACAATGGGATCACACCTATATGGCCCATTGGGGCTCATTACTGCCCATAGTCCTTGTCAGGGACATACTTATAGTTTCTAATCAAAGTAATTATTACCCAAAACTTTGCAAAGAGGCTACTACATTGCTATATTGCCTAGTTTGTTTACATTTCTTTTTGGGGGGTGTGGGGGTTATTCATTGAGCGTGGACTGAGCAGTAGAGCCTATCAGCTATACCACCTAATACAAATGATCCTGCCCAGTGGAAGCCATCTGTACAAGTACTGCCCACCTGAGTATACTGCCTAATGTGGCAATACTTATACTGCCTGAAGGTCGGGGTACTTCCATAGTGACTGTTAGTGTAAGTCGTGTACTCTGTCATAGGGGAGGGGTCATTTTACTGGATAGAGGATCATTCCCCCTGTCCAATGAGCGCCATAGTCAGGCCAGACCTATAATGACCGATAGGAGGACTCGTATCCATATGGCCCGATGGGCAGCATACCTATGTTATCGGTGCTCTGTCTATAATGTCTATAATGTCTGGTGGGGCAAGGGGCTCATAAGTCTAGAGCCTGATGAAGGGAGGTGTCAATCCCATATTGCCTGGAGGGAGGACTTGCCCTATTTATACTGTGGTGGAGGTCATAACGAAACTACGTGTCTGGGATATTTGATCACTTGTGGGTTTGGTATAAGTTTAGGAATTTTGTTTAGTATCGTGTTGTCCCTTTCACGGCTTTATTTGGTCCCACTGGGTGGAAGGTGTGGCTATTTAGGTCAGCAATAGTCCACAATCTGGGTTCTGGTCCTACATTATTTCTTGATGTTCTGCTGTCTATGTTGATGAAGAATATATCAGCTAAGGTGGTTTTGGTCACTATCACATGGGCACAATCAAGCAATAAGCCCCCAGGCGGTGGTGGGGGAGGGCATCTCTGTGTCAGATATTGCCCCGGGGCCCATAGTTTTCACTCAGGCCTTAACGAAGGCCCCGGGACATTACCTGATATGGTAATGCCCCCACTCCAGCGAGGGGCTTATTGCTATTAGGAACCCGGCCCATTAGACCAGGATACTAAGAGTGTCTTTATTTTAGTTGCAAAACTGCAGCATTACTCGACTGAAAAATATGAGGAAAAAAAGATGATCACTGTAGAACAGGGTGAAGGGACTTTTCCCTTTTACGGCGGCCATGCAAAAAGAAAAAAAAAAGAAAACAACAACATGTAATCCTGTCTCCTTTTCCATGGCGACCATTGAATTGTGAGTAAAAAATGAAGATGGCCACCAGGGAACAGGAAGAAGGGACTCCCTTCTCCCTTTAGATGGCAGCCATTCATGAAAAGAACACAGAGCGACGCGGCTGCGACCAGTGCTATGTCAGGCTGGTAAGGACCTGGGGAGGGCCAATCAGATGGTGTGTAACACTGATAGTCCATTCGCTGGGTAATTAAATGGAATAATGTATTGGCCTCATGAGATTAGGAACGGGGGAAGCTATGTTATTTGCTAAGCATATTTGAATGTCATGGAGGCTCCAGCTTAGACACACATTGGTATTGGAGCACACACACACCTGTGCCTTATCAGGGAAGCGTTAGGCCTGTGGCCCTAGTCACATTGTGGTTATTGCCAGGGTCACAGTTAGGTGTTTGGAATTCCACAGGGCCATACACCCGTTGTAATAATAGGCAAAGATAGGCGTCCGAATGATGCACTTTATTATGTCAGCTGGTAGCATTGTCATGCTTTGGAGTTTGTCTTTTGTCATTTTGAACTATCATGCATTTTTCATGGGTATTTTTCTTTGCTGTGTATTGCTCTACACACCTTTATATTGGTGGGTACTTTCATAGTTGTCCCAGAGCCCTTATCATCAGGCAGGATTGGATACTCAGGCACTGGGCACTTTATTGTTTGTGTTCTGTATAAGGAGTTTAGCTTAATACCTCAGATTGGTTTCTAAGCGCGGGATCGGGATTTGAACCTCTGTTGCGCTGCATTGTCTTGCTTCCAAGACAAACACATTGCCCCTGAGCTATCCCCCCCTCACTGATTATGATTTCACTCTGCAGTATGCACTTCATACCTTATAATTCAGAATATGGAGCTATTACATCCATGCCCATACTCATTTTACCACGTGTAGTGGATAAAACGTATAGTGCACTATGCACTTTATTGTACATTGCACTAGGTATTCTGTTTCTCATGTGCTGTACAATGGGTCCAGTCTCCATGCTATGATTGCACAATGCATTTTACACTTTAGACTTTAAAATTCAGAAAGTGGAGCCACTATATTTACATTAATACTTATTTCACTATGTGCAGTAGATACATTGCATCTTGCACTGGGCACTACATTGATCTCAGTGGTTGTTGTTGGAAACAGACTTCCACTGGCTGATGTGTGTTGTATTTTCATTATTTGCAATTGCTGTTGGTTGATGTAAATGACAGTTGCTATTTGCATGCATCTTACTTAAGTGTCATTCATGTAGCTTTCAAGATGGCCGACAGGATTGCACTAACCAGACACTACATTAGTTGATTACAATTCTAAGTGTGACCACTAAGAAAGGACTATGAGATTGTATGCCAACATGTTTTCCTTTTTAAAGCTGCACTCTCTCACTTTGTATTTTTTATGGGAACAAGCAACACGGTTGCTGCAAAATACATCATGGCTGCTTATCCCTATGTACCTGGGATGTGGATTTTGAAATAAAAAGGATATGTTTTAACTTATTAGGGAGTTAGGAGCAATCAATTGCTAGTGTTGCTGCATTTGGAGTGCAACTTTGGGTACCTCAGTACCTTTCTTTGGATGTTTTGACACACACACACACACACACACACACGCACATATATATATGTATATATTTCAAAAGAAACGGCGCAGGAACATCAACGCTGAGGGAATGCACTCCGAGGAGTCCTATTGTCCAGAACGTGAACCTTCGATTTACAAACAAAAAACCTCCACAGCAGTACAATGAAAATATTTGCCAGCTTTAATGTTTACACAGGGGAACAAAAAGTAAAATCACGGTGCAACGCGTTTCACAGCCTTCTGACTGCTTGTTCGCATATAAGAAAAAACTGGCAAATGTAATGTTCCCGGTGACTGTTCCATTTACTCCCCTCCACAACCTGGTCAGAATGTCCCTCAAACTCACCCCATTGTAAGGAAACTCTCTGCTTCCCATCAAATCTGATTTCTTATCTATTGTACATTCGTGTGTGATCAAAAGAGCATTGTTCCTCCTGTATATAAATAAATAAAATAAAGCAATGTCATGAACTGAAATGAGATACAGAGGACTGAAGCAATCCCTGAGACAAGAACTAGGGGGCGCCGGTGTAAATATAATAACATGTAGGGCTAGGGAGCAGTATATTCATAGAAGAGCTCATTCATATATTGCCTGTTAATAGGGTGCGTAGATGGACTATTACCTATGCGCGTGATGGAGGTTGTACTTATACTGACAGCCATTTAAAATGGTCTAACGGAGGTCCTAACACTGAAAGCCATTTCACTATCGGAGGGGTATGCAACCCGTGGCTCTACGGAATGTTTGAACTACAACTCCCATGATCCCTTACAATTGACTATGCTAGATAAGGCTGGTGGGAGTTGCAGTCCAAAACATCTGGCGAGACAAAGTTTGCAGATCCTTGCACTATAGAAAGGGCAATACTGGCTACATTGCCAACACACACTAGAGCAGAGGCGTTGCTAGGGGGGTGTTTAGGGGGCTATAGCCCCGGGTCTTTTGGTTGTAGCCCCTGCTAGAAGCTCAGGGGTTGCAACCAAAAAGACTAGCTAGCCCCCAGTCCCGACAGTCCCAAAATTAGCATAGCCCCGGATCTTTTCCAGACCTATCAACACCCCTGCACTAGAGGTTTCAGGGCCATAGAAACGACTTTTAAAACTGGTGAACTACTCTGTATCTTCTCCGATGGTTTGAATGTGTGATTTCTCTATTTCACGAGCCCGGCTTCGATTTGAAGAAAAATGTCATCCTTTGTTTTATCTAATATTATGTGTGATTATGAGTGAGCAAGGGCAGTGCTAGGAAAAGGACTGGGGAGCCTCACTCCCCAGGACTCTTGGCCTACATATGTGTGCGACCTGCAAAGTAGTGACATTGTAGGAGCACTGTGTCCCGTGTGGCAGTTAAAACTGCCTACACCACTATGAGTCAGTGATGACATTCATGTAGTGCCAACAGAAAAAAAATTGTCTCTAGGCGCTGGAGGTGGTTGAGGACTGGGATAGTTCGCTTACACCTAGCCTTCTTTCCTCGTGATGTGTTACAAGCATGCAGTGTTAAGTGCTGTTCACATCGGTCTTGAAGCCCCACTTTTTTGCTCGCTGGGAATTCAATGTCATCCCCGAAGCCTGTCGGTGACTCCCAGGCACTAGGGAGATGGAGAGGGTGGCAGGAAGGGGGACTGAGGTGCACAGCACAGGCGCCCCTGAGAGGCCCAGGGTTTTCACTGTCGCAGTATGTTGCTATTGTATCAGTATTGGCTTGAGCACGTCTTTGCATTGGCAGCAGGTCGGCCTCCTGCCTGGACGCAAACACATCCTCCATGCCTTGGAATGGCGGCCTGCAGTGGGGCGCCGCGCGCCGGCCATACCAATGGACTCATGGGCCGCACTCGCTGTCCTGCCATGGAAATTTCGCCGAGGCAATGGAACAAACCCCCAAGAACAACACAAGTCGTGCTATTTAACGGGGCCTCGTCCTGTTATTCTAGGGAGGGTTATTGCTCCTTAGCCGGCCGTGGACACGATGACCCATCCTACTCGACGAGGCCATCACACTTGGCATCCAACGGTGGCCCGCTGCGCCACAAGCGCGTTACCCCTATGCGCATGCGCAGGTGAAGTGCGCGCCGTTCCCGGCCTGGCGGGGAAGCGACGTGCTCACTGTTTGGCTCGTGCATGGCAATGCAGAATTCCCGTGCCACAGCAGGCCAGATGACTTGAAGGTCAGGCAACCCTACGGAGCGCACTCTTCCCAGCAGCCTCTCCTGAACCTTGACCATCCGTCATCAATCTGCCATCCACACACAAATCAATATTTATAGTCAACCCATTGATTTTATTCTGAGCCTTCATCATGAACCTAGCTTCTGGAAGCAGCTGAGCACAGTATCATGCAAAGGGTTGAAGGCATCCCTTAGACTGGGGTATGTGCAGAAGAGATCTTACAAAATAGCGTTTATTACTGGTACACTACTTAGGGTAGCAGGGAAGTTGTAATGTTAATAATATTCATTTGTAGTGCTTCATGCTGGATTCCTCCCACTTCCAAGCGCTGTAATAAGAGGAGTTCTTAGTATCCCATTTAATGGTACTCCCTGGATCCACCTATGAAGGGTTAAATGCTGACTCAGTCCTGCCATGGGATTTGAACCTGCAAAGGGCAGGCTTCCAAAGGACCATCAGTTCACTCATGGGCTAGTTAATGCTTAGTTAGCGGGGACCATGTATCAGTGGTGAAAGGTAGTGCGGAGGTGAAACAGGGGCGGGTGGGTTGTTAAGGGTGGTCGTCGGGAGGATGACGGCCTGGGTGGATCTGGGGGCATCTTATTGGGCGTGAAGACAGGGAGAGTGGATTTCTTTTATGCGTTGCATGAGGGTGGGTGATGTGGAATCGGAGTGCTTATCCTCTGGCCCTTTGTGCTGCTGTCTGGCCAGGGGCAGAGTTCTGGTGATGCGCTAAAAGCCAGAGATGAAAACAAGCACTAAAGAACTCCTGAGTCAAGGAAATGAGGCTTCGAAAGATGAGCTCTTCCCCCCACCTGTCCTTATTCCTCCCTCCTCTTCGGTTAATGCTCTGAGTGTGGCTTTCATGCCCACTATGGGGGGCGAAGCACACAAGTGAATAGGTTCAAGAACACTATTGCTCATACACGCGAAATCCCACAATTTTTTGTAAACTCTGCCGTTTCTTCAATGAGACAATACTCATAGAGGTTATATCGTAGAGAAAAATCTCTCAGACACAATTATTTTATATATTGGAACTGTGTGAGTGGTATACATAAAAGCACAATTCCAGGGAGAAACAGACATCAAAATGGTTTTTTGGACCACAACAGAACAAACAAGAATATGTTTTCAACACACTGTATCAAGGCGTTTTTCAGGCAAAATGAAGACAGTGTGTGTATAACAAACCCAATCTGTGTGGGGGTTTGTCAAAAATGCACAATTCAATGGTGTGAAGTTACAAAACAAGGTTCTTAAAACAACATAAAACATTTGCAAGGACACAAAAGAAAAATGTGCATGTGTGGACAGCAATATATGTGTTGTAGTTTCAGGGAAATAGTGCGTCTACACAAGGTGTTTCGGCCATTTGGAGTGGAGCTAGATGAGCCTCATCATTCATAGGGCGGGTTCTGTGTGAAATGACGTCTGTGCTGCAGGGGAGGGAGACCACAATCAGACGGGTGTATGAGCAAACTAATTTAAAAAGAATAAATCAGAGGTATTGTGTAATCAATGTGATTAGAAAACACACAGTTTACCTATGGGGTAAATTCACAGGCACTGTATAAGAGATCCGCTAGCCGCGTTGGCTGGTCTCTAGGTAATCCTGTTATACAAAACAGAACAAGTACTATTGGCGGGGAGTTGAAAAACCCTCCAGAGTCATGTACATAATAGTTATAAAAGTACATGCTTCATAGAATGTAAATGAGTCTTACCTCTCACCGGCAAAATCCAGGTAAGAAGGTCAAGGAGTGCTCTCTCTAAAAACAGCAATCCGCCGTTTGGTGCACGGCTTAAAGAGAAATACAAAGTAACAATGAGAGTCCAGAACTACAGGATCCTCGTTTTAGTCTAAGCTGGGGACCGCAGAAGTAGAATTACCTTGGATCATGTATCAGGCAGAACTGGTAGTCTGCAGGAAAAGACAGCGGGCAGCGTCTCCTCAAGCTGCTGAGTCACTGGGGAGAGCCGGCAGCAAAGTGTTAGTAACGCTGTTGCCAGGACAAAGAGGCTGTTTTATATGGAGGCCATCTTAGAGTCAGGCTGGGATCGAGTGCCCCCAGGAATTGGTGTATAGCACTTGATCCAGACTAGTATGATTGCACGAAAACAAATACGAGTGTGCCTAATGTTCAAGTGATTATGAAAAAGTAATTTAGGGACTATTTTCAATCTAAAGGTTGCCATGGCAACCATCGACCACGAATAAATTCAGGAACGGGTGGAAAGGAGTCAATGTATTGCGGCAGTGGTGCATGTCATGAACACATAGTATACATAGTGTGCTGAATGTAATGGGCCAAAATAAGAAGTGCTTACAAATGCATAGAAAAATGAATGCATGCTTCATATGGTCATCAAAAAACACAACAAACACCAGGCTATACTTGTGGGTGCAGTGCATATATCATATAGTGAGAGAAAAACGTATGTTAAGCCAATTCAGACAGTTACTCACACAGGTAGAGCAGGGTGAATTAATGCTCTGAAACAAGTAGAAACAACATTGCACTGGGGAGAAAACCAACAACACATGAATCAGAGGTTACAGAAAGGATTTCCATTCTACTGAAACATTTAAACCAGCATGTACGGTGTTCAGTCTGTGTACTCACCGCTGTTCTAACTGGGTGAGTGTTTTATTCAAATCTCCCCTCCCCTTTTGGCTGGTTTAACTTTTTGGAGGACGAACCACCTTAAATCCGTGTCCCTGTGGTTATTAGCAGTGAAATGATCTACTAAGGGCTTGTCTGCTACCTTATTTCTAATGCAGGAACGGTGCTCCGAGATCCGCATTTTAATTGCACGTGTGGTCTTGCCTACATACAGGAGTTTGCATGGGCATTGTATTATGTATATGACACCCTTGGTATTACAGTTGGTGAAATCATTCATTGTCCATTGTACTTTGTCATGTTCAAAGGATTTCTTTTGCAGAGTCAGTGGGCAGGCCACGCAATGGCCGCATTTATGGTGTACAGAAATCAGGGGTAGGTCCCAGAGTGTATGCTGTGGTTGCGAGGGTGGTCCTATGAAAGTGTGAAGAGCATCTTTAAGATTCCTGTTTTTTTTAAAGCGAAACAAGGCACCTTTTGCAAAGTTCCGGGGTGGGTTACCAAGTGCCAGGTGTTCTTGATGGTTTTCTGGATTAGGACACTCAGGGGCCCAAAAGTGGTAACGCACACAAGTCTTCCCAAAAACGGCAGAGTTTACAAAAATTGTGGTATTTCGCGTGTATGAGCAATAGTGTTCTTGAACCTATTCGCTTGTGTGCTTTGTTCTTCAGTTAACCCTCCTGGGTAGAATAGGTTCCATTCCAGGAGCCCAATTGTTTGATTCTCACTATGGGGGGCGGACATGGCCTTATACGGTCCACCAGCCCGAGTCGTTGTAGGCCCGAGCGAAGCAGCCTTTGCTCAGGCCTTTCTTGCAATTAGCCTAATTAGAGTAAATTATCCTTAGCCTGTCTTTAGCCTACTGTTGAAAGGCATACTCTTTCTACATGTAGCCATGTAAATTAGCTTTATCGTGTATTAGCCTATTTGTTTAAAGGTATACACTAACTGGACTTAAACTATGTGTGCAAAGTAGCCCTATTGTGCACTCAGCCTATCTGTGTAAGTTAGCCTATTTCGCCTCTAGTGCGCTTTGTCAGCCAGCCTTCTCTTACACTTAGCCTAATTGTGCAAGGGAGGCCAAGGTAACATTTGTTTTTGCGTGCAGCCCTTTTGACCCTGAATCTAGTCCCTCTCCCACACCTAACCTAGCCGTCAAGCATGCCAAACAATTCTAAGGCCAGAGGAGACCTCTAGCGCCTCAAGAACCAGAAGCCCATCCCTGCACCCTTTTCCCCAACCCCCAACCATCCCCCTCCTACCTAAACAACTCATATAGCCCGCTCCTCTCCCCACTCTGCGGGACCTCCTTCACTACCCACCCTTCTCCCTCCCCAGCACTCCAATCCTTCCCTCAGCACCATCCTAACCCTGTCCAACCCCTCACCACCTGCTCTCTGGTCACCCCCCAGGCAAACCAATCAGCCACTCCCCACTACGCTCGCACCTGCCCACCTCCCCCGTTCACGTCTTGCCCAAACCCCTCCTGCCCTACACCCAACTCTCCCTTCCCTCAGCGCAGCTGGTGCAGCCTTGGCCAGAGCTTCCTCTTATACAGACCTACTCCCCCTTCCTCTGCCCCTGCGAATCCTTTCTTCCACTCTCTGATACACACAAAACCCTGTCCCCCTTGCCTAACCCTGTCCATCCGCTCGTCCTCGCCCCTCTTTCTACATCCCCCTCTTCTTACCCCACCCATGACCCACCCAGGGTGCCCTGTGTCATCTCCCTCCTTATCCCCACCGCTCCCCAGCTCAGGACATTGCCTTCCTCCCCATCTCTTGCATCCTCATCAACGCCAGATCAGTCGCCAGAAACAAACACATGATTTTGACCTTATAGCCGCTGAAAACCCTGACATCCTTTCATCACTGAAACCTAGTTATCTGACGATCTTGACCCCTCTGCACACAAGGCCTTCCACCAGGCTAGTCCCTGATCACCCACAACGGAGTCAGCAGAGCAGGGGGCATAGCCATCCTCCACAAACCCCAACTCACACACTTACAGGTCGAGAAACAACCCTGCAATGATGACTGTAAATCCTTGTTCGTAAAATCCCAATCCTCTCTTTCTTTCTCCCTAAGCTTCCTCCTCCTTTCCAGACCCCCAACTATGATTGAACCTTTGCAGGCTCCCTAAGTGACTCTGTATTGGCCATACTTCTTTCTCACCCAACTTTCACTGTTCTTGGGGATCTAAACATCTGGTTCGACCCCCCCCCCCCTTCAGCCCCATGACCCGCCATCTCATTGAGAACATGGAAGCCTTTAACCTGACCCAACTCATATCAGGCTTCACCCACGTTGCAGGTCACACACTAGACACAGTGTTCAGCTCGTGCAACTTGATCTCCTCCGCCCTCACCGACCCCTTCATCTGGACTGATCACTCTGCTATCTTCTTCTCAACCCGGACTTCCGCAACCCCTTGCCCGCCTGCCTTCAACTCCCCTCCTCAACCCCCAGGATCCCGCTCTAGAGAAATGTAACCATCTTCCCTGATCTTTCCTCTGTCTTACTCTCCTCCCTGTCAAATCTCCCCTTTCAGGGAGGCACCCCCACCCCAGACCTCTTCGGCCAATGGCTCTGAGATGCTCTGTCTCCCCTGACCCCCACACAACTGCCATCCAACTGCACAGGTCCTTCCCTTAGGTGGTTTGTTTGTTTGTTTATTTATATGTAGGGCGCACCAAACCCTTAGGTAGCTGGGCGCACGTCACAAGAAAACTTACAGCTTAGTTACAGATATACATATAGATAAAGATACCTTTACAGATATAGTCATGTACAGAGAATACAGGTGCTAGGAGGTAGGGTAAGATGGTGGCATGCATGTAGGACATATAGTTACGTTTGTTAGATCTAGTGGTCATTAAGTCGTAACCAGGTACGGGTGTTACGCCTGAAACTGAAGTAAGACTGATCCCTTCTGAGCTCTACTGGAAGTGCATTCCATTGTTGGGCTGCATTTACTGGGAAGCTATTGCCTCCTGTTTTTTTTAGTCTGAATCTGGGTATTTGGAGACAGTAGGAGTTGGATGTCCTGGCGGGTCGTGCAGAGGTTTTTCTGATTATTTTTTCCTTCAAGTATGGATGGGCTGCATTGTTGAGACATTTGTAGGTTATTGACACAGTTTTAAGGAGGATCCTATCTCTGATTTTCAGCCAGTGGTGGTTTCTCCTAGCATTAGATATATGCTCTCTAGTAGGGAGGTTCAGGGCCATTCTCAGTGAATTATCTTTCAATGTGTGTAGTTTATTAATGATGTATTTGTTGGATCCTAGGTACAGTACATTGAAGTAGTCCAATTTTGATAAGATGAGGGCATTGGCTAGGATAATGCAGCTAGTTAATTAAAGGAAAGGTCTGCATGCTCTAATGAGTTTGCCAGTGTAAGGAGTGGATGAGGCCAGGGAGTTTACCTGTTTTTTTAGAGTTAGCGTGGAGTCCAGATAGAAACAAAGTGTCTTCACTTCTTTGGCGACTGGAATTATGTTACCATCAATATTGAAGGCACTATAGTTAGTGTCAAGTTTTTTTAGGTTGTTGGACGAGCCAATAATCAGGATCTATGTTTTATCGTCATTCAGGCAGAGGCCATGGGTGTCCATCCATGCCTGAATGAGGATGTATATTTCATTTACTAAGGCTGTATCTGACGTGAAATTCAACCCTTGCCTCAAATTCCTCAAAACCCTCAACCATTGACTAAAAAGACACTGGCAGACCAACACTTGCCCCCCAAAAAAAGGATCTCTGGCTAGACAGATGAGAGCCTACAGATTCAAAATCAGGAAAGTCAAACAGGCCTTCTACAACTCCTGCATTGCCAATACAAACAACCCTTTCAAAGAACTCCACAGGATTATCTCTGTGTTGTGTTAAAGACCCCCCTCTGCTCTTCCTCTCTGTCCATCGTCTCCCAGGCAATGTGTGACACCCTCTCCAACCATTACTTCATCACAGCCATTGATAGGAACCTTACCATCCATGCCAAACTAGCAATGCTGTCCCCAGGCTCCAACTCAGATCCTTTTCAAATCCTTCTCTGCCATTTCCCCTCCAGAGGTCTCAAAGCTTCAGTCCAATAGCCACCCCTCAGATACTCAAACACATCCTCTGCACCACCTGGGCAAGCACCATCGCCAGATCCATAATCAACCACTCTCTGACAATAGGTATCTTCCCACTGGAATATAAAACCTCTCACGTCCAATAACTCCTAGAAAAGCCCTCTCTTGACCCCCTTCTCCTCTCCAACTACCACCCAATCCCTACCAACTACTTCATAGCCAAATTACAAAACCACACAGCCTACTCTCAGCTCGTCCTCTTCACAGAGTCCCACAGCCTTCAGGACCCTTCTCAGTCTGGCTTCAGACCCCTCCAACAAACAGAATCCTCCCTGGTCTCTATCTGGAATGACCTGAAAAGAACAGCAGGCTCTGAGGCTGCACCACACTCTTCATCCTCAACCTCTCAGCAGCCTTCTACACGATCAACCACTCCATCCTCATGGACAGACTCTTTGACCTTGACATAAGGGACTCTGCCCTCAGATGGATATCCACTTTCCTCTCCGACTGCTCCCAAATAATCAGTTTTACTCCTTTCTCCTCTGGCCCCACCCAGTCCCACATGGAGTCCCCCAGGGAGCATGCCTCTCCCCCCTCCTTTTCAACTCCTACCTTTCGCCCATCCCCAAGCTCATCCATTCCCATAATATCACCTGTTACAACTATGCGGACGACACCCAGATCATCCTCAAGATTCCCAACTCCTGCTCTTCACCCCACCCAGACCTCACATCCTGCCTCTCAGGCATTGATCTCTGGATGACGCACATCTACCTGCTCCTCAACCCTGGAAAAACCAAAATCCAAATCTTCGGCAAAACAGCTCTACTTCCCCAATCTTTCCCATGCCACATGCATTAGGTTCGGACCCCGCTGTATCCCCCTCTGTCATAAACCTAGGTTGCAGGTTTAGCTCAGACCAGACCCTTTCCTGCCACATCAACACAGTCTCCAGATCATGCACTTTCCACCTCTGCATTCTCAAGCAGATTTGTCCCCAACAGTCGCGGAGCACCATAGAGTATCCGTAATCATGGCCATCATCCTCTCGAGCCTAGACTAGTCTAACTCCCTCTACCGAGGAGCGCCCACATACCAACTGAGAAAGCTCCAATGGGTTCAAAACTCTGCAGCAAGGCCCCTCCTTGCACTTTCCCAGAGGGGAACACATCTACCCTGTGCTCAGGACACTCCACTGGATTCCCATCAGTCGACAGACCTCTTTCAAGGCCATCTGCATAACCACCATGCAATCAACAAAAAAAGGACCAGAATTTATCCAAAAGAAGCTCTCTGTTACCTCACCAGAAATCTCAGATCAGGTTCTGCACACCTCCTGGTAGTCCCTCATTTCAAGTTCTCCACACTAAGAGAGGCCTGATCTCTATCCTCATGCCCACATTCTGGAACTCCCTTTCCCTCGCGCTCTGCCTCATAGAGGATCCCCGGGCCTTCAGCAGAGCACTCAACCCCTGGCTATTCCCCCCAACATCATGATCCCCAACGTGCCCACCCTCCAGCTATCGCACACCTCTTTCAGTCAGCAGTCCCCCTCTTTTCACCACCCTGTCCACCTCCATCCTGCTACCCCACCCCCACCTGCCCATCTCAGCCACTAGTCTCTTCCACAAACAGCCTGGTTTCCTGCCATCCAACCTTCCGTGGGGAATGACAAACACTCATAAAGGACTCAGGTGGTCACTCCAACAACTTGCACCTAGAACAAACCCTGACAGTGGGCCAGGTAATACACCCATATGGGCTGGGTAGTGACAACACATTGCACTTAAATGCACCTTGAGAATATCAAGCTGATCTTGCCGAAGGAGGACCACCTGGCACCTCAGACCCGTCGCTCAGAGTTGGCATGGCAGATAACTCTAAAGCACAGAATGGTAGGCCAGGTCGCCATGCACAATCATGAAATGGGGTCCTTGTTAGCGCAATAGAAGGGACTAAAGATGGAAATCTCTCTTTAAGAACCTGTCCGAGGGTGAGTTTTATACACTCATCCAGCATTTAAATCTCCTGTGAGATGAAGTAATGCTCCTTGTACAAAGATGGAACCCAGAAATCACTCATTGTTGTTTGTACAATTAATCTATTTCTCCCCTCGCACACTGCACCTTCACAGCTTAGTGGAAGGCACGGCTCTCTGCGTACACCATGCACCCACATATAACACAAACACTATTGCACATCACCTCTGCCATAAGAATGAAGCTACTTTTAATAACAAAAATTCAAACTGAAGTAACCCACATAACTCTCTATCACCTTAAAAAGAACCCCCCCTACGTCCATAGTATTCCTCTGCTGTGCCCATACACACTCTATTTAGACATGGGTGACTAGCATAGCCTAGGCCACCCTCGCTTAACTATAATCTCTGAAATGCACACCTGCATAATAGCACCTCCCAAACCTTTCCCAAATCGCTGGACCCCGGTTTGTCTGAGGGCATTCAACCAAAAGTGACAAAATGACAAAATGAATGAATGAATGAATGAATGAAGGCATATTTAGGGCTTTGCTATCACAAGAGCCACTTTCAAAAACCAGCATCATTAAAAGTAATGATCGTGCCTCACAGCTTTCCTGGCTATGCAATCTGGCAGTCTGCAGTAGGACCTGGAGCATTCCAAGTGCTGGATGGGATTATCAAATAATTGATCTCAGGTCCAAATAACCGGACAGGCTCAAAGAATATGGCAAACTACTACTTTATTATCAGTTCAATAAAGTAGGGAAAGCTGGCAAACAGATTTCAGCTTACACACTCTCAACGCATTCCCATTACTCAAAAGGCTTTATACCTCGATGTATGTCAGCTATGACATCATCCAATGTGGCAAACAGTAAAATTCTCTCGGGCAGAGGGATTGGTTAAGGGAACATATATACCTATATTTCATATAAGTGTTAGTATCATCATTGGCTGCCCATTATCTGGTAGGCACGCCCTGACCAACCTCTAACTATGTAAAATACTGATAATAGCATAACAACAGCAGAAGATTGGCTTCTGCAACAATGTATGGCCCACCATCACTTAGGCCCTCATGATTGGTTGGCATTCTCTTCCCACCTTGGACATTCACTCATTAGCAGCACGTAAGCAATGAAACCCAGGTGCAGGAGAACAAAATCAGACAACTGCCACCCTTAGCTAATTAGCCTACCATCTCTCATCAGTTAGGCCCTAAGCCAAGGCTTCTTCTCTGGAGTTGACCTTGCTGACTGTTCTCTTCCTCAGAAATGTAAAAGGGAGTGAAGGTACGTTGATATCTTCGTCTGGCGCTTTATGAATAGGCCTCATCTCCTGGTGTCGTACCACATGTGAGGAGATATAGTATCTCAGCTCTGTTAAGGAAGCTTGCCTGGCAGATTGGAGACATGCCTGACTCCACCATGGTTCCAGCATTACATCTTATTGGTGGAGATTACACAAGCTCTGTTGATTCTGGAATACAGAACTCGTGTTGAAGGACAACAGTGACTAGCCTCTGCTGGGTTTAACAGACTCCCTCCTCTTTCCCTGTTAGAGTACTGATGTTATTTTTACTTATTTATATATATATTAAATACATTTGAACTTCCCCCTTTCTCACCGTATAATTTGTCTATTCCCCCTGCGTACACTACAATTGGCGACGAGGATTCTTCATGTCAGTGACCGTCAGCTGTTTACACAGAGCTGCTCTGCTCATGCCCGAGCGTTGCAGCGGCTCCGTACGGTTATCCTGAAGGTAACGCGCTCTGCCCCGGTCATTTGAATCATCAACCACTTTATTTACCAAGAAAAAATTAACGCTGCATCTTGTGCGCGTCCAGCTGCTACCCAGGCATTTCCCATTCTGCTGTGCATGCATGCGTTGTAATCTCTGAAGCGGCGGCATCTCTTAAAGGTACAGGCATGTTGCCAATGCTCGGCAGCATTGCATTAGCAGAGATATATGCTTTTCTATGGCTCGCCGACGTGTGTTACTAGCAGTTCTGCTACGAGGTTCCACAAAGAGCTCTCACACTTACATTCTGAGCAATCAATGCACTCTTCATAAACATTATTGGATGTGTGCAAGAATATAGACAAGCACAATCACACGTTTTTTACCTGAGGAGTAATTGCCACGGCAGTCACACAGTACGCACTGTTAATATTAAAGACACATCTATGGACAAGTAATACACTCTACGGACTCATTATTACAATTTTTCATCAACGCCTCACTGTCATGATGCCTACCCCCAGGCATCTGGACCAAGCCCATCAGCCCCGGGAGCAGGCATCTAGATATGTGGTAAAACCTCAGCAGCCCCGGCTAAGAGCTATCTGGGTTCACTCCTGGCGCCTTAGGCACCAGGCTCATAGTAGAAATCAGTCCTGGCTCCTAAGGCGCCAGGCTCATAGTCATTACTTACCTCAGGCAGACCATGCTGCAAATGACTCCAATCCAACATGAAGCCTGAAAGGGACTATTTTTCTACAGGGACTATTTTTTTACTCGGGTGTGGTTCTAGGGACTTCTTACCTGGGACTACTTTTGAGGCTATTTAAACCACGCCCGACCAGCAACACACGCTTCGCGTTATTCTGCATCCAGCAGCGTAACGCTCATCGTGCCTGCAGCCTGCATCCAGTCTTCTGCCACGCCCGCCTCGAATCCGGAGCTCCTAAAACAAAGAGGAAAGAAAGGGACAAGGTTAGAAAACAAACTTATTTCTATTCCACACCTGATTCTGGATCCATCTCGTCTCCGGACCTGTAAAGAACATCATATCTGCACGCGCCGCACCTCCAGCTGCAGCGCCGCGCCATACTCACCAGTCTTCACAGCATCCTTCGGGTCGGCGCTGCCTCCATCATTTCTTCGCCGAACTTCGGCACCTAGGAGACAAAAGAAAACCACAAGGTGAGCCGAGGGAACCAACAAATATAATTCTTACCACCATAGACTTGCCTGATTTACCACCGAGGCATCCTTTTGTGACTCTCCATATTTTCATGTGCCGCATCTGTAAAGAGAGACAAAACAACACGTTTTCCATGCGCTACATTTACCGGACAGCGCCGGGTAATACAGACTCTTACCTGAGCGCCACCAGCTGCCACAAGAGCATCTTTTCACGAGCCAGCTGCAAGACAAGAAAGGAAGGGGGGAAACAAGAGTGAACATCGGACATATTGAACTCTATGAACTTAATACTTACTGGTCCTCACCAGGAACCTCAGAGTCAATACTCTCTGGAACTCTCCTGAGACCTTCAAACCAGTGAAGTAACTGGAATCGACGCGCCCCTGCAAATCCACGCAGGATGGAGAGCTCATCTTTCAAGAATATAAGGTGAGATTGCTGTGAGGGTATTTCAGAGGTGATTAGTTGGGGAGGACTGTGGGGGTGCCATCACTTGAATCCACAAGTGGCTAAATCCATCTCTCGACTTGCAGGAGAATATTTCTATGGGTTAAGCAGACAAGATTAGGAGGGCAGATCCAGTCAGTCATCGCTGCACTACGAATCACGTGGGTGGAGACCGCAGCTGTCCGGGTCCGACCGACGCCCCTGTGGGAGCCAGGTGAGCGTAACACTCACCATTTCACGCCTCATCTAGATCACATCATGGCTTTTAGCAGTGTACCCGCCTGCATTTTTTATGCCAAGCACTGATGAAACTAGTATTCCATGTAAGAGGTGGATAAAATCTTTTGAGCATTATGCTGGAGTGGTCTGTGGTCCTAATTGCAGTGCAGAGAAAAGAAAATCATTGCTGCTACATTTTTTGGGCCCAGCTGGGCAGGAGAAGTATGAGACCCTGCCGGAATTGTCAATGGAAGAAAGTGTTGACATTAACGAATATCAACGAGCTTTCAAGAAGATTGACAAACATTTTGAAAAGAAAGTAAGCATTATTTTAGAGAGGTACAGATTTGGGAAAAGAACACAAGAGGAGGGAGAAAGTGTTGAAAAATTCATTACTGCTTTGAGGAAAATGGCCAAGTCATGTAATTTCAATGAGCAGCTTGATGAGAGGCTAAGGGACCAGTTCATGCTGGAATGCCGCAGTGCAAACGTAAGAGAGAAACTTTGGTCAGAAAGTGACCCACCTTTGGACACTGTACTTCGTGTGGCGAAGGAAGTAGAACATACTGAGGAATGTGTCAGAGAATTAGAGAATAATATGAAACATGTGAAAATTGAAAACTTTAGCAGCAAGTCAATCAAAGCATCAAGTAACGCTGCTGATGAGAATGAGTCCATATCAATGGTCAACAATGCTATAGTCAGAAGGAAAATATCCAACAAACAATATGGGTCATCACAACCCGATAAAGGAAGGTACAAGTCTAGTCATAAAGGTGTTGCTAGTGAGTATAGTAGGAAAAACAGTCCCGACAAACAGTCCAGGAACTCTAGAAGGAGACGCCAAGGAAGGTGTTATAGATGTGACAGTGTCAATCACTGGGCTGATGACCCGGAATGTCCAGCTTTGAAGATCCTTTGCAGCAAGTGCAAAGGCAAAGGCCATTATTCAAAGTGCTGCAGATTCCGTGAAACCTCTACAAATTGGATAGGAGGCGACTCAGATAGTGGCCATAGTGATCGAGATGAACAGGAAGTATGTGTATTCGTCATAACTGATGATGATGATGAACAGGTTTTGGACAGTCCCAAAGCCATGGTTTCAGTTGATGGTGAAGAATTGAATATGATGTTCGATACCGGCGGCAAGTACACACTCTTGCCAAGGCATTTATGGAACAAGGAGAAACATGAATATCTACATGAGACTGATGTAAACCCCAGGGTTTATGGTGGGGTGAAGATTGACATCATAGGATGGCATTTGGGAACATTGAAATTTAAAGATAGGAGAGCTAAAGGAAAGAGTTACATCACCAATGAAGGCAGGACACCACTCCTAAATTGGCCTCATCAGAGTAAATTGCAAGTCAAGTTAGACTCTACCATTGAAGAATCAGTGTTGACTATAAATAATGATAGTAGTGGAACGAATAAGGTTTGTGTCACAGATAAGGCAAACAACATGGATATCATGCAAGCTGTCTTTCGAGATGGTGTTGGATGTCTTCAGGGCTATGCACATCAGATACAGTTAAAACCTAATCATAACTCTGGAGCTCAGAAATTGAGAAACATTACTTTATCCATGCGAGATGAAGTCAGAAAGGAGATAAGAAAGATGGAGGAAATGGGGATAATTGAAAGCATTGATGCTAGCGAATGGGTTCTGCCACTTGTTGTCATAAGGAAGAAATCTGGGAACTTAGAATTTGTGTAGATATGCGTGAATTGAACAAGTGTGTTATTCCCGATCGACATCCTCTCCCCAACATACATGAAATAGTCTCCACAATTGGTCCTATAAAGTTTTTTTTCCACTTTGGATCTGACTTCTGCATACCACCAGATACATTGCATAAGTGTTCCAGGAATCTTACTGCATTTATTATGCCGGATGGGCTTTACCAATTCAAGAGGATGCCGTTTGGGTTGGTATCTGCAGCCTCGGTCTTCCAGAAGGTGATGCACAAATTGTTCGAGGGTGCAGCTGGTGTTATTTGCTTCCAAGATGACATATTGGTCCATGCTGGCACTCAAGAATTGCATAATGAGAGGTTGTGTTATGTTTGTCAGAAATTATACAGGGCAGGAATGACCTTAAGTAGGGGCAAATGTAAAATTAACTGTTCTGAAATCGAATATTTAGGACATAAGATTTCTGCTGAAGGAATTTCTCCAAGACCACAACTAGTTGACACGATCAATAAAATGCCAAGGCCGTGCAACAAGGAAGAAGTTCATACATTTATTGGAATGGCGTAGTATTACTCCAAGTTTGTCAAGGATTTTGCTATTCACACTGTTCCATTGTGGGAAGTACTCAAGAGGAAGATGTTTGAGTGGAATAATGATTGTGAAGAGGAGTTTAATTTCTTTAAGGTTGCTATAGGATCAGCTCCTGCTTTGAAGAATTTTTGCACCGATAAGAAGATAATCATCACGACTGATGCTAGTAATATTGGATTGGGGGCTGTTGTCACCCAAGAGAACAAAGGTCATGAGGTTTTAATTGCTTTCGCTTCAAGGTTACTTAAAGGGGCAGAGTTGTTGTATGCTGCAATTGAAAAGGAAGCCTTGGCCATAAAGTGGGCAGCTGAGAAGTTTAGAAGTTTTATATGGGGAAAAGAGGTTAATTTCCGAACGGATCACAAACCATTGACTCATGTATTTATGTCAAAAGGTCTGGACAAAGTTTCTAAAAGAATAAGAAGATGGGTGATGATACTACAAGAATTTTATCACACAGTGGTATATGTTCCTGGAGAGAAGAATGTCACGGCTGACTGTTTGTCTCGTTTAACGAATATTTCCGAGATTGATGATGGGGAAGATGACATGGAAGTGGTGCTAAGTATCGAGGCGGCTTCAATATCAAAATATGAATGGGACAATGCTGAGCGGGATGATGAGAGCATCAAATGTTTAAAGGAACTACTCAAGTGTCACGAATCGTGGAACAAGTCAAAATTTAAAAATGCCAATTTGACTACTTTCTGGTCCGTTGCAGATGAGTTGCATGTGCATGATAAATTTGTTATGAGAGGAGATAAGGTAATTCCTCCGTCACGTCTGTGCCAGAGGATTATTGAATTGGGACACGAAGGCCATCAAAGTGTGATAAAGACTAAACAAAGAATAAGAAACGACTTCTGGTGGCCCGGACGTGACTTGCAGATCGAACGCTACATCAGGGACTGTATCCTTTGTTATAATGATGAGAAAAGATGTGTGGGTGTGAGACAACCGATGGTGAGGACTGAGATTCCTAGCAAAGTATGGAAGGATGTGGGCATGGATATTTTAGAACCCGTGTGTAACAATGGAGTGCAGAAGTATTGCTGGGTGATTATAGACCATCTCACCAGGTGGGTAGAAGTGCTAATTGCATCTAGTACTACGGGGAAAACAGTATCTGATTTCTTATCTACTATTTGTGAGAGGGAAGGGTACCCAGGGAGCATTCTTTCTGATAATGGTACCCAGACCAAATCCAAGGAGGTTGCAGACTTTTGTAAGAAATATTCTTTTGAACATAGGACAAGTTCCATTTATCACCCCCAGACAAATGGTATGGTTGAGCGTTTCAATAAGATATTGAAAGAGACGATCAGGATGGCTTGGTGCAATAGTATGGACTGTGAAGAAGCGGTCAGGGAAAGGGTGATTGCTCACCGTTTCACACCACATTCCAGCACAGGTCTTTCGCCCTTTGAGCTCAGCAGAGGAAGGAAGGCTAATACCAAATTGGCTCCTGTCTGGATGGACAACAAAGGTAAGAGATTAGAGAAGGATTTGGGTACAGTCCGTGATAAGATCAGGAGGGTTCAGAAGAGGAACAAAATAGTTTTTGATAAGAGAGCTCGCAATGACAGGTATGATATGACCACTGTTGTGGGTAAGTTTGTTAGGATACTACTTCCTCCTGTTCTTAGAGTCGGCCCATGTAAGTGGTCCAAGTCCATTAGAGTAGTAGAAGCTTTTCGTCATGCAGTTAGGACAGAAGATGGAAGGGTATGGAATGTTGAGAGGATTTGTGTATGTGAGAGCAGAGATAATGAGAATGGCAGTGAGAATGACAGTTTGGGTGTGAAAATTGGAAAGTGTAGATTTGGTGGTGACATGGATGTGAGGAAGAGGAAATGTTAAAAACAAAGAAAAAAAATGTTCCTTGTCAGTTAGTTCCAGAAATATTGAATGCAGGTCCAGATGGGGAAGACCATATCGTCTACCGAAACGGATGGAGGACTATTTGTGACTTTACTTGTTTTTTTGAATTTTCTAGAATTTCTTTTTTTTCTCCCTGTCATCAGACTCTTGTTTCCTGATCATTATAAAGGAAGGGAGATGTGTAGTATCTCAGTTCTGTTAAGGAAGCTTGCCTGGCAGATTGGAGTCATGCCTGACTCCACCATGGATCCAGCATTACATCTTATTGGTGGAGATTACACAAGCTCTGTTGATTCTGGAATACAGAACTCGTGTTGAAGGACAACAGTGACTAGCCTCTGCTGGGTTTAACAGATTCCCTCCTCTTTCCCTGTTAGAGTACTGATGTTATTTATACTTATTTATATATATATTAAATACATTTGAACTTCTCCTTTTCTCACCGTGCAATTTGTCCATTCCCCCTGCGGACACTACAAGAGACCATGATTTTGTCCATTCTGTCTTTTAGTGCTGTTTGATTAAATTATATTGGGTGCTATTACTCTCCTCTCCTACTCTCTCCTTTACTTAATCTAAGAGAAATATGTCTTACACACATGGCTTATCCTCTTCGACTCCTTCCATGACATTCAATTGCTTCTTGCTGCGGAATCCTTAATCCTAAACCAAACAAAAATCCTTTGTTCTTGCACAAATCTGTATTCCAGTGCCTGTCAGCTGTGCAGCTTTGGTCTTTCTCCGTGAGGCTTCTCGCTTACTATTATACAATGCCGACGCCCATTTTCTTAACAAGGCTGCTTTACTCGCATTATATTTCCTATATCAGTAAGCTTCTACATTGTCTTGTCTACCTTGTGTTTCTGCGTATATACATCTACTGCATCTCTTGTTACTTATCTTCTAAGTATATTTGGTTTTATTCATCTTCGCATATATGTTTACTTCATCACTATAGTCACATCTTCATTCTCTTGATCTTCATACATCAGGTTTAGTGTGCCCACATATCTTTCTTCTTCATGGCGTCACATCACACCTGTCAGCCTTTACTTATAGTTCTTCATACATTTGGTATGGTTACCTCAGTGCGTAATGTCTCTCATACCTTCGATGTGTTATTGGGATGATACCAGGTGTCATGCTCAGTGTTGTCTTGCTGTTCTTCCAATATGACACATGTGAGGGGGTTGGCTCTATAGATGTCGTGTTCATCTGTCTCTCTACATTCCCCATCTGGTCGAGTCCTCCACCACCTCCTCAATTTTCTTCACTTTTTCTTCACACTGTGGTTTCTTCGGAATCCATATCTTTGCCGCCACCCCCCCCTCAGATCACCTACATTCTTTATGTTCTCATCCATACTCTAGGCCATGTAGCAACATTCCCCAGTCCGTGAACAGAACACCCATCATCCCACATATGTTCTTATGGTCCTTAGGATACTGAAACTCTGTTCCTGGGGGTGCCAAAAGGCTTCCTTTCAGGTGCTCACAGGTTGTGTTTTTTTCAGTCTGTGTGGGCTCGTCAGCCACATCATTCACATCGATCATTATCTTCATCCCAATAGCTTTCTTTGCTGTCTTCTTGCATTGTCCTATGATTATTCTTATAAGACTGAATCCTAGCAATACTAAAACTAGTATCGCTCCTAACATTTTGAAGTAATTTTCCATTCAGGTTGGAATCCACAAGAACAGAGACGAAAACCAATCTTGATCTTTGGTTTCATCTACTTTTTCCACATTTTTCATATGCAGTGTCAATAACATAAATATTGCTTCTGTCAAGGTTCCATTTTCTCCATCATGGGCAGGTTTGTATTTACAGCAAGAAGGCCTGATCATGGCTCGCACGCCTCCTTCCATTGCTGTAATTAAGTCCAGGACCTACCTGTTCTGGAGGGTCATGAGCCTGATGGTCCTCAATTGTTATTTAATCGCATTAAATCCTTTTATCGTTGTGTTAATTGTAGCAGTTCCCATCTGGTGATTTGTAACCACTTGGCATTTGCTGCAGCCTGAAGTTCTGGCAGGAATATATCTGTAAATATCAATGCTGTCCCACCAAACAACTGTCATGACCACTGCCTCCAAGGTGTCAGACCTAGCCCAACATCCTTGGAAGCAAGGTCATGATCCCTATTCCAGGCACAAGCCGGCCCCCGTAGGGGCCTTTTGGACTTTGTCCTGGCGCCAGCGGCGCCAGGCTCATGCTCATAAAGGGACCCAGTCCCGGCGCTGGAAGCGCCGGGCTCATATAAAGAGGATTGGTGCTTGGGTGGACTTACCTCCTGCAGACCATGCTGCCTTCCTACCTGCAGAATAAGCTCTTCATCCAATCCTGCTGGGTGGGGCCAGCACCACTCCCAAGACTGGAACTCTTTTCTTACCTCTGGAAGCGGTGGAAGGAGACGCCTCAGCACTACTGAAGGCTATTTAAACCACACCCGATTGGTTTCACGTGCTTCGCGTTATTCTGCAATAGCAGCAGAACGCTCACCGTGTCGGCTCCAGTTGCTCCTTTTGTTCCGCATCTGCAAACAGGAAAATCTACAACTTGTCTTCCTGAACTTCAGCATCAGCCTTCCGCAACATCTGAAAAGGAAAACAAGAACATTAGATTAGCCAGAGAAAGTACCAGAGTTGCTCTTACCATCTTCCGGTGCATCCCAAAGCCTCGTGCCGCGAATTCTTGTTTCTTCAGCATCTGCAACGACAAAAAGTACAGGTTAGCAATAATTTGGCAACATCTTCTTACCTGTGTCTCGATAGCCGCGAGCTCCGTTCAGCGCCATTTGTCCTCTCCTGCAAAAGACACGAAAGACATTATTAGAGCTCAGGATTCAATTTAATTACGTACCTTAATGGGTGTTACCTGTTCATCTTCCGGCACGAACTTTTGGCATCAGTCTTAATTGCCGCTTACACCTCGACCTGAAAAAAGGAAAAGGGGAAAAGACATTTGAAAAGTGCATTTCAAGTCAAATGAACATTTTTACTTACTTGCTAAACTCCGAACTTCTCCACTTACCGGATCAGCATACCGGACCTGTAAGGAAGCATCATTTAGAAAGGACAATTAAAAGACTCATAAAGGCACTTACCTTTCGTGCAGCTAACGACTGGAGTGCCTACCGGACTCTTCCACTGCAAAAAGGGCTGAACTATCATCCAGTGAAGTAACTGGCTACAGCGCCCCTGCACAGACGCAGGATGGAGAGCGCCGCCTTTCTTTACATAAGGTGAGCATGTCCGGCCTAGGGGAGTTATAGGAGAGTCTAGAAGGGGAAAGGGCTGAAACCCTGTCAAGCAGACAATAACCCCAGTTTCTTCTCTGCCCACAGACATCTCACTTTCCAGATTAAGGTCACAGTAAGGAGGGGGCCCTTCCAGGGTGGTGCCAAAGACTTGCGAGTGACTCAGAAGGGTTCGGGGAAGATCCAGACCAGATCCGCGCCTCCGAGGGATTCAGGTGAGCGTTACAGAACGCGAAGCCTACCACAAATATCCCACCCAGGCGCAATGGAAACCTCGGATACGGACCAATTGGCTCAATTGCTTGGGGAGCTGAGAGCCGAGGTACATGCATCTCGCCAAGAAACGAATGCCTTACGAAGGGAATTGATCGTCTCCAAAGAACGAGCGGACGACTTGGCCAGGCAATTGCTACAAATTCAAGCTGGACAAGCACCTTTGCCTACCTCGGGAGGGAGTTATCCACTTACAACCTCAAGTAATCCGGTACAGATTAATCTGCCAGGGAATGTGCCCCTGGCTCCACCAGAACGTTTCTCAGGTGATCCTAAACGTTACGCAGTATTCATCAATCAATGTCGTTTACACTTCTTGTGCAAACCCGCTGCATTCCCAACTGACCAAGCTAAGGTAGCATTTGTACTTTCCTATCTTAGTGGCAACGCAGCTGACTGGTCCATTCCTTTAGTGACACAGGATGATCCGATCCTCCACAACTTCCAAGACTTTCAGGCCAGTATGGAAAAGTTATTCGCACGACACTCACAAGGGCAGGCCTTGGACAACGAACTCTTATCGCTAAAACAAGGTAACCAAGATCTTCTGGCGTACATAGCGTCTTTTAACAGATTGGTGGTCGAAACCAGGTGGCCTGAAGACAAGAGGATCACACTTTTCCACAGGGGGCTACGAGGTGAAATTAAAGATGTTTTAGCGCAGGTGGTAAATCCTCCGCAAGAGTGCTCCGATTACATAGACCTAGTAGTTCAGTTGGACCATCAACTACAGAACAGAAAGGCCGATCGCTCCAGATTTGAAACCAGAACGTTCTCAAAGCCTCAGAATCCAACGAAAGGTAATGATTCCGTGGAACCCATGCAGATAGGCATCGTGAAAGGACCTTTAACTCAAAAGGAACGAGAAAGGCGAAGACAGTTACAGCTGTGCCTCTACTGTGGGAAGTCTGGACACTTCCTTCGTGATTGTCCAGTGAAACCGGTCAAGAAAGTCTTGGGAGCTTCAGATAAGGATGCAAAACAACCAGAATCGGGAAACGACCTCGCCCGGTAAGCGTAGAGGTCCGCTTGCCGAGCGTAAAAGCCAGTCCCTTGACCTCGCATTTCATACTGCCCATGGTCCTCATAAGTCCCGACCAACCTAATCGTATGCATGCTATTAAGGCGTTCATTGATAGCGGATCAATCGGTAACTACGTGGATCAAGATATGGCAGCTAGGATGAATCTTCCTTTATGTCCTAAATTGGTAAAAGATGTAATCACTACCGTGGATGGTACAGAAATAGTTTCCGGACCAGTCTCTCACACCACCGTGGAAGTGACGCTGCTCTGCCAGGACGGACATCGGGAAGGAATCGTGTTTGATGTAATCAAGGCCCCGCAGTTTCAAGTGATTCTAGGAGTTCCTTGGTTGGAAAAACACAATCCTCAGATCGACTGGCGAGCCAAGGTAATCCGGTTTCCAGAGTGTGCCCAAACTTGTTATTCTCGGCCCGACATCAGGCTAGCTGCCACCACTTCCGCGAACCTCCAATTGCCACCTGAATACCAAGAGTTTAGTGATGTCTTCCAGAAAGATCAGGCCAACACCTTGCCCCCACACAGATCATACGACTGCCAGATAGACCTGATACCCGGATCCACTCCACCGTGCAGTAGAATATATGCTCTTACAGAGCCAGAAAATCTCCACCTCAGACAATACTTAGACCAGTACCTGGCTAACGGATTTATTCGTCCCTCCAAATCTCCAGCCTCTTCAGCTTTGTTCTTCGTCCCTAAAAAGGAAGGTGACCTGAGAACGTGTATAGATTACCGCGCCCTGAACCAGATTACAGTCAAAAACCGGTACCCACTGCCTCTGATTCCTGAACTATTGGATCAAGTAAAAGGCGCCTGCATTTACACGAAACTAGATCTTAGAGGAGCTTACCACTTGGTACGAATCAGAGAGGGTGACGAATGGAAGACGGCCTTTCGCACAAAGTACGGATTGTTTGAGTATCAAGTAATGCCTTTTGGACTGTGTAATGCACCGGCCGCCTTTCAGTACTTTATGAATGACGTTCTCCGAGAGCTTATTGATGTTTGTGTAGTCGTCTACATTGATGACATCCTGGTATACTCCTCCTCAGAAGCTGAACACCGACGACATGTCACCGCAGTTTTGCAGAGACTTCGCCATCATCGTTTATTTGCTAAGTTGGAAAAATGTACCTTTCATGTGAAGGAAGTCGAATTTTTGGGGTTCATTTTGTCACCCAACGGTGTTCACATGGACACAAGAAAAGTGGATACTATCACCAAGTGGCCGTCTCCGACTTCAGTGAAAGGGGTACAGAGCATGTTGGGCTTCGCTAATTTCTACCGAAGATTTATCCCCGAATTCTCTCGAATTGTCCAACCTATCACGGCTCTTCTAAAAAAGAACAAAAAATTCGAGTGGACTCCAGAGGCCGAGCAAGCCTTCCAGGATTTGAAAGTCAAATTTATTTCTGCTCCAGTCCTGAAACATCCACGTCCAGAACTTCCTTATGTTGTCGAGACCGACGCATCTAGCCTTGCAATGGGAGCGGTTTTGTCACAAAGAGATCCTGAAACACACCAATTGCACCCTGTGGCATTTTGGTCCCGTACATTTTCGGCCCCGGAAATCAACTACACAATCACGGACAAGGAACTCCTGGCAATCAAGTCCGCCTTTAAGGCCTGGCGGCATTATCTCCTAGGAGCCCGGCACACTGTCACGGTAATTACTGATCATCGTAACCTACAATATTTGAAGTCAGCCAAGGCCCAATCTTCAAGACAACTTCGCTGGGCTTTATTTTTCGCGGAATTTGATTTCGTGATTACATTTCGGCCGGGCGTGAAAAACGGAAAAGCGGATGCCCTTTCACGAATAGGCGTTAACGAACTCGCAGCTAATCCAGAACCAGTACCCATAATCCCTGAACAAAAGATTTTGGGAGTCATCAACACAATGTCTCTTGACGACATAAAAGAGAAGATCAAGCAAATAATAACTCCTGAAGATTCCTTGACTTGGCTACAGAAAGGGACAGATTTTACGATAGATCACGATCTATTATACTTCCAAGGCAGACTTTATTTACCGTGTGAAGACTTACAGAAACAGGTCATCACCTGCTATCATGATTCCTTAATAGAGGGACATCCAGGTGTAGCCAAAACCTCCGAAAAAATCAAAAGACATTTCTGGTGGCCATCCTGGAGAAAGGATATCAAAGACTTTGTGGCCTCATGCGGCATCTGTGCACAAAACAAGAGCCAGAGGGAAAGACCCGCCGGACTATTACATCCGATAGACATTCCACCATGCCCTTGGCACACCCTCTCAATGGATTTTATCACGGATTTACCCCCCTGTTCCGGATATAACACAATCCTGGTAATTGTTGATCTTTTTTCAAAGATGGCTCATTTTGTTCCATTAAAAGGATTACCCTCAGCTTCCATTCTAGCCCGAGAATTCCTTGAAAACATAGTTCGCTTACACGGATTCCCTTCAGTCCTAATCTCTGATCGAGGGAGCCAATTCATTTCCCACTTCTGGAAAAGTTGTTGTCGTCTGGCACAAATTGACGTGCGACTATCTACCAGCCATCACCCTCAAACTGACGGGCAGACTGAGAGGACCAACCAAACTCTAGAACAGTATCTTCGTTGCATGTTACAACAATCGGAAGGTACTTGGAGGGACATTCTTTGGATTGCTGAATATGCGTACAACAACTCAATACATACCGGAACAGGTAAAACCCCTTTCTTCTTGATGTATGGGGTCCACCCTCGAACCTCTAATTTAGATCCGCCTCAAGATCTCGGAACACCCGCGGTGGACCATCTTCATGCAACTATAACTCAAACATTTAAGGAAGCCGTCGCACACCTTCAACGAGCCAAAGAATCTTATAAGAAAGGTGCTGATCAACATCGAAAAGAGGCCCCTCGGTACCAAGTAGGAGACCAGGTCTGGCTGTCTACTAAACATCTGTCCCTAAAAGGACCACGTACCTTCAATCCAAAGTACTTGGGACCCTACACGATCACGGCTGTGATAAATCCTGTAGCGGTTAAATTGGAATTACCTACTCGAATGAAAATACATCCTGTTTTTCACGTGTCACTTCTGAAACCTATGCAACCCGGAACCCGCCTGACGGAACCTCCAGAGCCAATCCAAGTAGACGGAGAATACGAATACGAGGTTCGGAACATCTTAGATTCTAAATTTTTCAAGTCAAAACTGTATTACCTGATTGATTGGAAAGGATATGGGCCCCAAGATAGATCGTGGGAACCTTCAGAAAATATCCATGCTTCTCGTCTAATCAAAAGGTTTCATCGGACTTTCCCCAACAAGCCAAAGCCTCCGGAGAAGACCAATTTGGGAGGGGCCTTGAAGGGGGGTGCTGTCATGACCACTGCCTCCAAGGTGTCAGACCTAGCCCAACATCCTTGGAAGCAAGGTCATGATCCCTATTCCAGGCACAAGCCGGCCCCCATAGGGGCCTTTTGGACTTTGTCCTGGCGCCAGCGGCGCCAGGCTCATGCTCATAAAGGGACCCAGTCCCGGCGCTGGAAGCGCCGGGCTCATATAAAGAGGATTGGTGCTTGGGTGGACTTACCTCCTGCAGACCATGCTGCCTTCCTACCTGCAGAATAAGCTCTTCATCCAATCCTGCTGGGTGGGGCCAGCACCACTCCCAAGACTGGAACTCTTTTCTTACCTCTGGAAGCGGTGGAAGGAGACGCCTCAGCACTACTGAAGGCTATTTAAACCACACCCGATTGGTTTCACGTGCTTCGCGTTATTCTGCAATAGCAGCAGAACGCTCACCGTGTCGGCTCCAGTTGCTCCTTTTGTTCCGCATCTGCAAACAGGAAAATCTACAACTTGTCTTCCTGAACTTCAGCATCAGCCTTCCGCAACATCTGAAAAGGAAAACAAGAACATTAGATTAGCCAGAGAAAGTACCAGAGTTGCTCTTACCATCTTCCGGTGCATCCCAAAGCCTCGTGCCGCGAATTCTTGTTTCTTCAGCATCTGCAACGACAAAAAGTACAGGTTAGCAATAATTTGGCAACATCTTCTTACCTGTGTCTCGATAGCCGCGAGCTCCGTTCAGCGCCATTTGTCCTCTCCTGCAAAAGACACGAAAGACATTATTAGAGCTCAGGATTCAATTTAATTACGTACCTTAATGGGTGTTACCTGTTCATCTTCCGGCACGAACTTTTGGCATCAGTCTTAATTGCCGCTTACACCTCGACCTGAAAAAAGGAAAAGGGGAAAAGACATTTGAAAAGTGCATTTCAAGTCAAATGAACATTTTTACTTACTTGCTAAACTCCGAACTTCTCCACTTACCGGATCAGCATACCGGACCTGTAAGGAAGCATCATTTAGAAAGGACAATTAAAAGACTCATAAAGGCACTTACCTTTCGTGCAGCTAACGACTGGAGTGCCTACCGGACTCTTCCACTGCAAAAAGGGCTGAACTATCATCCAGTGAAGTAACTGGCTACAGCGCCCCTGCACAGACGCAGGATGGAGAGCGCCGCCTTTCTTTACATAAGGTGAGCATGTCCGGCCTAGGGGAGTTATAGGAGAGTCTAGAAGGGGAAAGGGCTGAAACCCTGTCAAGCAGACAATAACCCCAGTTTCTTCTCTGCCCACAGACATCTCACTTTCCAGATTAAGGTCACAGTAAGGAGGGGGCCCTTCCAGGGTGGTGCCAAAGACTTGCGAGTGACTCAGAAGGGTTCGGGGAAGATCCAGACCAGATCCGCGCCTCCGAGGGATTCAGGTGAGCGTTACAACAACGTGTGCTCATCTGGAATGTCATGATAAGCTTCTATTAATGTTTGCCGAAAAATAGTTCTCTCGTTTCTGTCATATGAGGTTAAGCGACCTCTTCTTCCTTTGGTGAGCATTCATTTTGGAAAGTCAGTGATGTGGAGATCACTTTGGGGGACCACCAATGCAGGACCATGTATTATCACTATAGAACATATTCCTCCCCAATCTTTATGCAGCTTCATATACGCTTTGGATCCACAGGCCCAATAGTGGTCCATTATCACAGCAGTTCATCCTGTCATTCCTGGCACATCAATTATTTGATTTCATCCTTTATTTTCTCCAACTTTGGCCAGACCCCTGTTTCTGAAAAATTGTGTTTGTTGCATTCATCATGGGCAGTATGGATACAGGTCCTGCTTCATTTTCAACCAATGTTAGTAATTTGGCCCAATCCTTAAGACACTCATCATTCATTATTTGCACTACCTTCACTGGTGCTGTCATCAATAAGTGTGTACTGCATCCTGACATTCCTGCTTCCCATCCTGTAGTGGTGGCTACTTGTCCATATAGCAATAGCTGAGGTCTCCCCATCATCCTGGCAATTCTGGTGTTTTCCCATATATCTGCACAATTCAATCTCTTTTGTTCAACAATCCTCATCTCTCCTCCAGTCAGATCACTAAATGAGTACAGGAGCATTCTGCTCTTCCAATCTGGATCCTTTATCATCGTAGGAGTTTTTATGCAAGCATCTTCATATGGGAACATTCTTTTCGACATCCATCGTATGGTTGCCCATTTCCCTTCAAATTGTCCCCTTGTCATGCATATTGCTAGATGGCTGAGGCACTTCACACCATGTGTAGGTATTTCTCTCGCTATAAATGTTCTGGCTGCGCTCATAGCATAAGGGATGAGAGAAACTACGTAGCAGCTCTCATCTGATGTCCTTCTCCCAATCTCACTCATGTGCTGGTACCACATTATATTTTTTAAATGGGCTGAATTATTAAGGTACATATTTACAGCCTGATAATCTTCTCCAAGCTTCTTCCTTACTCAGTTAATTTGTTTGGAAAGATCAGGGAAAATACACTCATTATTTTATTAGGGATAGAAAGAGATGTGTCATTATTGGATACTTCATTTACATGGTAAAACATAAGCATAGGGAAGTAAAGGGAACACATTGTACAAAATGTGGCTACAAGAAATATTGCAAAAGAATTCATGTGTCAAATTGTATCCTGTACAGTAAGCAGCCTTCTTGCTAGCAATGTGTATCTTACATACTGGAAGATTCCAATTCTCCTTCATCAACGTTCATTTCCTATTACATTTTATTATAACCACACTATTTTAATAACAGAAATTGTAGCAATATTGCAAGGATGATCCTGCGAAAAATTGGACTGTTTTTAGGATTTGCCAAAAAAGTGATAAGATCAACCTTTTGTCTCACTAGAACAGGATAAGATCAATGTATGTACTTGAAAACAGCATACAAGAATATGTGCAAAGTTATAGGTAATGTTGTGTGCACTCTTCGTCTTCTGTCTTCAAAGCATTGCCTCTTTAACCTAACAGGAATAGTTCCATGAACACTGAAAAGCTTTTAATTCAGCTTTAAACTTGGGAACAATCAAAAGTTTGAATTGTTTTTATTTCATCTGTTCTTGTTGGCTCTTGGTAGCCGATCTTGTCGTCAGTTGGCTGAACTTCTTCTCTTACTTCACTGTCAACTGGTGCCAAAAGAGTAAGGGTCTCTCCTTTGTAAGGTTTTACATCACTGAGACGCAGCTAAGCTCGGCTTCCTTGGATCTTCATAGCATTTGGAGTGACCCCCCTCTACAAGGTATGGCCCTTAAAAACAGGGCTTATTCCAAGTGCAGACAAAACCTTTTACAAATACTTGGTCCCCTGGATATAAACAAGGTGGCTTTAGCAGTTCAAGAGGATTAATTGTTTGGCTGTTGTCTTCTTCATTCTTCTTCGACCCTTCCCTTCGATTTTTGATCTGTTGAGAAATATAGGAAACACTAGCGGTCATATTTTTCAATTAATCATGCATCTTATCCCCTAATGTTTTTGCTACACTATGGGCATCAGTTTCTATTTGAGTGGGATGAGCAAGTGGTATTGTCATACGGTGTCCAGCCACCAACTCAGAGAAGTCAGATGTTGATCTGAGCCAGGCTGATTTCTCAATGCGAATAGGGCAAGGGGTAGGCAATGTAGCCATCCCTTCTTCGAAGTCACCTTTATCTTAACGATCCTCTGTTTAAGGAGTCCATTTAAATACTTATAAATACCACTTGCCTGTGGTTGATAAGCTGATGAAAACACATGCTTTATGTCTTATAGAAGAGTAATTTTACAAAATGCTGCCCATTATCAGACCGCAGGACTTTGCACACACCCCATCTAGGAAACACCTCACGTAAGAGAAATCTGGCAGCACATGTGACATTGAGGTGTGTTTATAGACCTGCCTCGAACCATCAGTAAAAAGCACACACTACTACTAACATATATCTGTAGCCATTCCATGCTTGCAACATAGCCACATAATCTATATGCAGATGCTGAAAAGGACCATTGGGGTGGGGTAGTGCTCCTCTCACTGTTTGTGGGGTATGCCCTGCTGTGAATTTCTGACAGATGATGCAGTTCACAATAAATTTGCAGAAAACCAGTTTCTGTGATCATGGCAGCCAGAATTTCACTGGTTGTATGTGGAGGCTGGTGAAGCTGATCCAGCGCAACTCTCACTAATGCTAGAGGCATAGCTGTCTTTCCAGTACTATCCTGTCTCCAGTATAGCCTCAATGGGGGATAAAGAACACCCTCTTTTTTCCATGAATTCTGTTCCTTTTGCAGAGCTTGACCTTACAGCTCAGTTAACTGTAGAATGGATAACATATTAAAGCCTTCTTTCATGACATTTTCTTAATACTTTCTACTTCAAAATTCAAAACAATTGGGCAATATACTGCTCTTTTTGATTCAACCTCTGCAGCTTTGTTACTTTGAGAAATCATGTCTGCCCTCTTAGTGCGGGCTGCCTATTTCACCATGGAGATAGCCAATGAGAGCTTTAGTATCTTAATAAGCTTGTCCAATAGCAGAGCATGTTGCACTGGTGTGCCGTCTGCATGGAGGAAGCCCATCCTTTTTCAATGTAGCAACCCTGCCTGTACAGTTGATGTCACACAGCGTGAGTCAGAGTACAGTGTCACTTCCTCATCTTCATATCTCTGAAGTGCAGCAAAGAGCACCACTAAGTCGGCAGCCTGTGCTGAACAATGCAAAGGCAATCTTGCACTTTTCACTACTTCAAATTCACCATCCTGTTTTAACGTCACTACTGCCGATCATGTATGCCTTTCTCCCATCGTTTGATCCTTTTTTAAAAACCAGCAATTAATTGAATGTCCCCCCTTTTACAGTGTTTTCTCTAACATGGGATATACCATCATAAAACTCAGTATACTTTGTGCAATCATGTATATAATCCTCCTCCTCTACTGGTTCTGCTATGAATGTCCCTGGATTCACTAATCTACATCTAACAATTTTGATTTCCAGGTCTGAGATGATCACCTCACAACTTGATGCTCTTTGTGTAGTCAACATGCTTTGAGGTTTCTCCAAAATGGCGAATAAGGAATGCTCGATGTATAAAGTATTTAAACACCCTATTGTAATACTTACAGCTTTTTTAATTGCAAAAGTAGCAACAGCTAATACCTGTTCGCAAGGAAAATGCCCTCTCATTACTGGATCTAGAATCCCACTGTAATAAGCCAATGGTTTATGTCTGTGTACTAATGTCTTCTGCGTAAGGACTGCTGTCATTACTACTCAATTTGAATGCAAGAATAAATAAAACTTTTCTTTATAGTATGGAATCCCTAAAACAGGGACTGTACATATCACACTTTTCGACTATTAAAATCCTTCTGTCAGCTCATCTGTCCATGTTATGTCATCTTTACCTATCTGTGCATCTTTAAGTCCTTTCAAAAGTGGTCTAATATATGTACTGTAATCAAAAGCCCAGGCCCTACAATAATTACATAGGCCTACAAATTGCTGCATTTCTCTCGCTACCATTGGTCTTAACGTTTTAATGATCGCTTCTGCTCTCTCAGGTGCCACTGTTCTCCCTTCTTGAGGGATTAGTTGTCCTATGTATAACACCTCTACCTGAAAATACTGTAGTTTCTCTTTGTCTACTTTGTACCCTTTCTCTGCCAATACTGTCATTAACTGGATTGAGTCTTCTCTGCATTTTCCTTCTGTCTCACTGCACACTGCACAGTCTGTCCATTTATTTAGTGCTATTTGATTCAATTCTAATAGGAGCTATTACTCTCCTTGGCTTTCTGCATCTTTTATTGTTCAATACTTTGCACTCACAATTATTCGCTCCTTTACTTAATCTAAGAGAAATATGTCTTACACACATGGCTTATCCTCTTAGACTCCTATCATGACTTGCAGTTGCTTCTTGCTGTAGCATCCTTGATCCAAAACCAAACACATGACCTTTGTTCTTGCAAAAATCTTTGGTCTAGCACCTGGTAGCTCAGCAGCCTTGGCCTTTCTCCTTGAGGCTTCTCGTTCACTTTTATACAATGCTGACCTCCATTTTCTTAACATAGCTGCTTTACTCGCATTATATTTCCTACTTTAGCATGCTTCTACATTAACTTGTCGACCTTGGGCTTTGGCGTATATACATCTACTGCATCTCTTGCTACTTACTACTTACTTACTAGAGTGCTCATTTTCACATATGTGCAGAGCCTGCCGATGCAGGTTTGAATCCTGGCAAGGCCAAACTCAGCCTTTCATCCTTCTGAGGTCAATAAATGACCACCACCTTCCGTGGGTAATAATAAGCAGTGCTCAGATGCCTGAGGGTTCATAGCGCTATATAAATGGGAATTATTATTATTGTTATTATTATTATTATTATTATTATTATTATTATTATTATTATTATTATTATTATTATTATAATATAGTTTCATTCATCTTTGAATACATGCTTACTTATCACTTTAGTCACACCTTCATTCTCTTGATATCATGCATCAGGTTTAGTGCACCCACACATCTTTCTTCTTCATGGCATCACTTCACACCTGTCAGACTTTACTTATGGTTCTTCTATGTCCAGTGGTGTCTCCAGACTTATCTCTAAAGTCTACTGCATAATTTCGGGGATACATTTGGTACGGTTGTCTCAGTGCATAATGTCTCTCATACCTTCGATGTGGTATTGGGATGATACCAGATGTCTTGCTCAGTGTTTTTTTCCTGTTCTTCCAATATGACAGAGGTGACAGGGTAGGCTCTATAGATGACGTGTTCATCTGCTTCTCTACAGCAGTTTTGGGACCAGAGGGATTACGGTACATTCATTCAAATTCTTGCTGAATATCAAAGGTTATTTTATAAGCTTTACTGAACAGTGTATCTCATTCAATAGAACCAGTCCCCAACACAAATGTTAGAGAATCTCTTCCCTTTAATTCTCTAATTTTAAACAAAATTAATATAACAAACAACAGATAGCAGATATCAACATGATTCTTCTTTTTGTAACAAAATATCAAAACATCAAACAAGAAGTGAACATAGGAATACAATTGTCTCTTAGAGCGGATAGCTCTCTCCAGGGAAACCCTTCAAGGTTGTAACAAGTAAACAATGCGTTTTGGATCAAAGATCCATCTTCAGGGTAGGGGCTTCTCTGTTCCTATACATGGTGAGCTATGAAAAGTAGCAATTTCCTTAATTCTGATCCTGTGGGAAATTCAAACGAACATTCATTGTAATAATTGTTTAAATAGAGAGAGGCTAAAAGTAGGGTAAGGGGAGGCTAATGGTACTAACCTATCCCAGCAGGCTGGTAAGGTCCAGAAAATGACCTATCAATGGAACAAGAGAGGAAAAAATAGCCACGGTAAACGTTTTTAGTAATGTAAAAAAGTACTCACTCAGAAGTAGCAAAATGTAATGGGAAGTGACATCCCAGCCCTCACCCAGTCTTCTGGTGAAGATCACTGGAGACTGGGATGCGGCCACGCACAGTACGGCAGAAACCCTAAAGTAAATACGTGATACTCATATTTAGGGACATGAGGCAACCTCATGAAGAATCACAAAACATTAAACATTGATCTCCATTCAATCTAATGCATTTAAAATCGGGCGGCGGACAGTAGTCCATAGAACGCTCGATCGTGAAATCTAGAGCCTCACAAGCAACGTATATCTCTCATAAGGGCGGCGCACACAGAGAAAGCGCGTGCACAGCCCCATCGGTCTTGATTCCCAAATGGGACTGAACAAGGACTCACCGAGTTGTGGAGTTTCTCCTCCCGCGCCGACTGCTAGACTGAAAGCATCGCGGCTATGGGTAGCGTCCTAAATTGACCTGGCAACCCTGCGCATGCGCACTGTGGCGGCCGGGGGAAGCCATCTTGGTGTGGGCCCACGGCCGTAACATAGGTTGTCATGGGATTAAGAATGCGTGGGAACATCCAATCTGTTAACAATCTCGATGAGCTCAACTAGTGGGGATAATGACCTAGTATACTGTGTGTATATTAATAGAAGGAATGGAAAGTGACAAATGCGCGTGGGGGCACCACCGCGGTTCAAGGGAATCCGCGGGGTGCCCCCACGACGCATCAATTATGTGTTCACTCATGAGGGCTTCTGGAGGGTTGCGCACAGGCCATATCACAAAGATGTGCAGTGCTGGTATATTGGTTGCATGTGTCACTTCATTGGTATACAATCAATTACAGATCACAAGGAACATACATGACAAATTATTATACCCTGCATTGATTCCACCTGGCTAGTGACCTGGCGTCTTGCCAAGTAACATAACTAGACAAGGCCATATCTTAAGCACAGTGTAACATTAATCAGGCATTGAGCAAGGTCAAGTCGAAATTCGAACCCTCAGATTCTCAAATTCACAGAGCAATAGTTCAAACGGTTATGATTAACATTGGTAAAGTCAGAAGCATAATTTGAATCATGTGGTATATATTACAAAGTCACACAGAACACATTAGGTCAAACCTCGAGGGCTTAATGAGTCCAAAAGTTCGATCCATAGGATCTCCCGCTGTGACAATTTACGTTGTACATCGCCCCCTCTGCTTCCTGCTGTTACCTGCTCTAAGGTGACACTTTTAGCTGTGCAACGGTGTGCCGTGCTTCTACAAAGTGGACTGCAACCAGTGATTTCTGATTTTTTGTCCGAATATTGGACTTGTGCTCAGTCCATCTCATTTTCGCCTTCCTGGTTGCCATGCCAACATAGTAAAGTCCACATGGGCATTTCAAAGCGTATATTACATTCTGGGCGTCACAGGTACAGGAGTGTTTTAGTAGTACAGGTTTCCCTGAATGGGGATGCGAGATGAAGTTGCCCCTAATGATATTACTGCAATGTTGGCAGTTGTGGCACGGGAGCGTGCCTTTAAATGGAGTTGATGTCACTGGAGATGGAATCTCGGCCTTCACTAGGCTCTTAGGTAGAGATTTGCTGTTTCTGTATGCAAACGTCGGAAGATCAGGGAACAACTGTTGTAATTGTGGGTCCAACTGTAGCATTGGCCAATTTTTTTATTGCCCTCTTGATTCTCATACTTTGTACTGAGTATGTGGTAACATACACTAGTTGTTCCCCAGACTTCGGTGATTTAGGTACAAGCAGGGTCTCTCGATTTATGTTTCTGACTTTTCCTGCTACGTTGGTAATCAAGGTTGGATCATAACCCCTTGCTGAAAATTTAGTGGGGGCACCCCGCGGATTCCCTTGAACCGCAGTGGTTCCCCCATGCGCATCTGTCACTTTCCATTCCTTCTATTAATATACACACAGTATACTAGGTCATTATCCCCACTAGTTGAGCTCATCGAGATTGTTAACAGATTGGATGTTCCCACGCATTCTTAATCCCCATGACAACCTATGTTACGGCCGTAGGCCCACACCAAGATGGCTTCCGCCCGGCCGCCCCAGTGCGCATGCGCGGGGTTGCCAGGTCAGCTTAGGACGCTACCCGTAGCCGCGCTGCTTTCAGTCTAGCAGTCGGCGCGGGAGGAGAAACTCCACAACTCTGTGAGTCCTTGTTCAGTCCCCTTTGGGAATCAAGACCGATGGGGCTGTGCACATGCTTTCTCCATGTGCACCGCCCTTATGAGAGATATACATTGCATGTGAGGCTCTAGATTTCACGATCGAGCGTTCTATGGACTACTGTCCGCCACCCGATTTTAAATGCATTAGATTGAATGGAGATCAATGTTTAATGTTTTGTGATTCTTCATGAGGTTGCCTCATGTACCTAAATATGAGTATCACGTATTTACTTTAGGGTTTCTGCCTTACTGTGCGTGGCCACATCCCAGTCTCCAGTGATCTTCACCAGAAGACTGGGTGAGTGCAGGGATGTCACTTCCCATTACATTTTGCTACTTCTGAGTGAGTAGTTTTTTACATTACTAAAAATGCTTACCTTGGCTATTTTATCCTCTCTTGTTCCATTGATAGGTCCATTTCTGGACCTTACCAGCCTGCTGGGATAGGTTAGTACCATTAGCCTCCCCTTACCCTACTTTTAGCCTCTCTCTATTTAAACAATTATTACAATGAATGTTCGTTTGAATTTCCCACAGGATCAGAATTAAGGAAATTGCTACTTTTCATAGCTCACCATGTATAGGAACAGAGAAGCCCCTACCCTGAAGATGGATATTTGATCCGAAACGCGTTGGTTACTTGTTACAACCTTGAAGGGTTTCCCGGAGGGAGTTATCCGCTCTAAGAGAGAATTGTATTCCTATGTTCACTTCTTGTTTGATGTTTTGATATTTTGTTACAAAAAGAAGAATCATGTTGATATCTGCTATCTGTTGCTTATAATATTAATTTTGTTTAAAATTAGAGAATTAAAGGGAAGAGATTCTCTAACATTTGTGTTGGGGACTGTTTCTGTTGAATGAGATACACTGTTCAGTAAAGCTTATAAAATAACCTTTGACATTCAGCAAGAATTTGAATGAATGTACAAATACAAATGTAAGCCTTTATAGGCTAAAGTCTTATTCAAACATTCACAAATCAACATTGAGTCCTGTACCCAATCAGGAGTGCATTTGGGCCTACTGGGTAAGTAATACATAGTTCTATTTTTTGACAATTTCTCATCCCAAGTAGCCTTGTGACTTCAGCCCGCCTGCACCTGAAGCAACACCTAGAGATTCATTTAATTTCAAGAGACTGATATCTGGATATTTGTTATATATTATAGATAAATTAATAACTGGATGTGCACCCCTGCACCCCTATCTTAGTTTTGACATCTCAAATCAATCATGCGGCCATACACCAAAATGTCTAATATTCTTTCTGCTGCTTGTTAATCTACTTAGAATCACATGCTGTGCATATGGTCCGACATCCAGTGGTTACCGCGTAGTATTGCATCCTGTTTTTCGGGCACCGAAAGGGGACGTTGGCATAGGTGTGTCTGTGTGTAGTACCCAAAATCCCTCACGTGTCAAGGTCCCTCAGATTGTTTTTTTCCAGCCAGATAACTGGTTGCCCAATAGCAGAGCTCTTACTAGAGACATTGTTTATCTTTACCGAATTGTCGGTTTATTTCCTGTTAATTCACTTCGCCCAATAAGAACATCTTCAACTAAGACTACGGGGGAATCGTCTACAGCTGTGGATTTCGGTGCCTAAGATCCGGCGGCCTGATTTTCCACATGGTCAGGCCATCTGGCCGACCATTACAGTAGGGAGAGTGGGGTGGGGTGGCCATATTGTTATTATGCCTTTCCTCTTTTCCACTCTTTTCCCTGTTGGTCTGGTCATCCTTCCCTTTGTCTATGGAAAGGACTCCTTTTAGAGTCTGCCCTAAGTGTAGGGTTAGATATCCTTGGAAGGCGGAACACAGGACGTGTAACGCCTGTGTCCCCCTAGAGCACGACGAGAAGCGGTGTGCAGCGTGCAATCTCCTTCAGCCCAAGACCCTTAAGGAGCGCCGTGTAAAGCGGTTGACTGCGTACGGTATGTCACGCATGGAGCCCCCTTCCCCCACCGCCACCCAAGCTGAAAGTGACGGGGGTACTTCGGATGACCAAACATCCATTTCGGATGTTATAGACCTTGAGGCGGACGCTTCTAGGTCTGCCATGCCCATCCCCGACCCTTCAAGGCTCGACTCTGGTCTTGCTACAAAAACCACACCCAGTGACAGGGGCATACAAACGCATAGCACTAAGCACACAACTCCTACGCCAATTTCGAAGCCTTTATCGAAAAAGGTGAAAGTGCCAGCAGGGCCGCCTAAAACTTCACTGGTGCCCTCAGATCGTTCGGATCCAAAGCCTTTCCCATATCTGCAGCAGCGTTTGGCGACTGGGCAATCTAAACAAACTAAGGGCACTACTCCGAAACCTACACGCGTCGAAGTGCGGCAGCCTGACGCTTCGACGTCTTCTAAGGCCTCAGTATGTCCGCAAACCACGGCTAGGCCTCTACCCGGAAAACCGACCGCTAGGCCCCCTAGCGCCGCAGACGGTATTACAACTGCCGATAAATCTTCGGAGCCTTTGTCTCATGACGATTCGGTGACTATTGAGAGTAGCATCGGAAGAATCACGGCGGCGGTGGGCCTTTTTCTGGTTCCGCCTAAAGTTATGGGACAAGACATGGAAAAAACTTGGTGGATTGGGTTCCTGATTCCGATGGGGCTTACGAAGATAGCCGAGAGCCTCTTTCCGACACCCTGAGAGGTTCCTCTCGACGCCGTGTTGCAGGGAACGTCGTTTCTACTCACGTAGGCCCGTTTGGGTACTCTAAATGGACCACAACATTTTTTGAAGGGTGTATGGATTGGCTGGAACTGATTATCAGTTCTTCTGATCATCCTCCCCCGAGACCCTAACCTCCAAATTCAGGAAGATCAGTCTCATGTTTTCCAACAGGAATACGTGGTCCACATGGACACATATAGAGACATCTATAATGAAGAAGAAGAAGCTTCTTTTCTCGAAAATTACGGACAACTGGGAGGAAACCCAGCAGGAAGGTCAAGACCCATGGACACAGCAAGATCAGGAATCTGATATTTTGTGCCTATACTCCACTCCATCCACTCTGGCTCACCAGGCCTCTCTTGTAGATGACCAGATGGCATTCAACTCCATGTTGAAGAAAGCCGCTGAATACTTCAAAATTGCCACTCAGGAGGCAGTACCTGAGCAGGATTTTGTGGACGATATTATTAAAGAAAAACCTCCAGCAAGTCAATCAATTTCCCTCCTTAACTCAGGTAAGAAACGGGTAGCTCTGTCATTGGTGTCACCCACTCAAACACGGGCAGTGAACCCGAGAGTCAAAAAATTATTTCGACCTTCTCCTTACGACCCTCTATACATCAAGGGTCACGCCATCCCAGATTCATTGGTAGTGACTACCACTCGAAAGAGGGTGGGAGTACCCTTTGCCACGGGAGAATCACCGCCGGACGAGGAGTCTAAGCGGCTGTATGCCCTAGGCAAACGTGTCACGTCAGCAGCTGCATGCACCATACGGGTTGCTAATAATACTACTCTATTAGCAAGCTATGCTGACGCCCAGTGGAATTTGCTCCAGGAAGGCCTCCAAGAGGTTCCCGAACCCGCAAAATCAAAGCTTCTCATCATTGTTACGGAGGGAAGACTGGTTAACCAGAATGTGGTGAAGAACACCCTGGACACTGCAGAAACAGCAGGCAGGTCTCTTGCACAAGGGACTCTTCTGAAAAGACACGCATGGCTGCATACATCAGGATTTAGACCTGAGACTCAGGCCTCCCTCATTAATAAACCCATTGAGGAGACTAACCTCTTTAGGAAAGCAGTGGATGAGGCATTGGAGACAGCCAAGAAGGAGCATGAGACTATAAAGTCTCTGTATCAAATTACACAGAAACCCTCCTCCCAGAGGCGTAATAACTCTAGGCGGTCCTTTTGAGGGTAGGCCTGTGCTGGTCAAAACAACTACAGCATGGGTAACTTCAACACAAATCAAACATCTGAAACCCCCACTTACTACCCCTCAAGGGGTCAGAAACGCGGCAAAGATAGAGACAGAGGCCCCAATCCCAGAGGAGCCACAGCCTCTGGTCAAAAATGACCACCAAGTCCAGGTCCCCTCCCATGTCACCCTGGTCAGGGGGCGATTCACATCTTTCCTCAAGGCGTGGGAGGGGATAACATCCGACCAGTGGGTCTGAAAGACGGTCGCCCACAGTTACTGCATGGAATTCACCCGACCTCCACAGTTCAGACCGCTGCGCTCACGACGCATTTCACCGGACCTTCTGGATATCCTGATCCAAGAGGTGGAAGCACTGCTGGGAAAGGACGCCATAGAAGCCATCCCTATTCTTCAGGTAAACAAGGGTATTTATTCAGTGTACTTCCTTGTACCCAAAAAGGATCTCACCATGCGCCCTGTTCTAGACCTGCGCCCAGTGAACAAGTTTATAAAATCCCAGAAGTTTTGCATGGTAACACTAAAGGAGGTGATACTATTGCTGAAACAGGGGGACTTCTTGGCAACATTGGACATGAAAGATGCATACTTTCATATTTCAATGTTGCCAGCGCACAGAAAATATCTGAGATTCATGATCCAGGACAAACATTACCAATTCAAGGTACTCCCCTTTGGCATTTCCTCGGCGCCAAGGGTGTTTACCAAAGTCCTGGCAGTGGCAGCAGCACACCTGCGCAGACTATCAGTCCCAGTTTACCCTTACCTCGACGACTGGCTCCTCACGGGAGACTCATTCAACGCTTGTTTTTTGAAAACCCAAAAAACAGTAGATCTCCTCTTCAGCCTGGGTTTCTTGATCAACAAAAAGAAATCCAGTACATTCCCGAGCCAAGTAAAACAATTTCTGGGAGCTCTAATTCGGACGGAAGACGGTCTCGTCTTTCCCTTTCAGCGAGAGGGTTCAGAACATGCTTTCTCAGATCCCTCAATATGTAGCCAGTCGGGAGGTGATGGTACGCAAAGCAATGTGCTTGCTAGGAATGATGGCGTCATGCATATACTTGGTTCCCCACGCGTGGCTGCGCATGCGTCCCATGCAAGAGTGGCTCAACAGCCAGTGGTGTCAATCCAGCGGACAATGGGAAGATCTGGTAGTTGTCTCGCCAGCCCTTGTTCTCTCTCTGCAGTGGTGGTCAGGAGAAAACCTCTTGAAGGGGAAAACCTTCACCACCCCTGCAGTGGAAGCCACTCTCACAACAGACGCATCTCTCACGGGGTGGGGGGCTCACCTGCTTCAGCAGACAGCACACAGAGTGTGGTCCCCTCAAGTAGCATCCAACCATATAAACTTACTGGAGCTATTAGCGGCGTTCAAAGCATTGAAAGCCTTTCAGACGCAACTGCAAGAGAAGACAGTGCTGATCCTAACCGACAGCACTACAGCAATGTATTACCTGAACAAACAGGGGGGCACTCACTCTCCAGGGTTATCCAAGCTGTCACAAAACATTTGGATATGTTCTCTCAAACACAAGATGTTTTTGTTGTCCCAACATGTTCCAGGGGAACTCAATCTTCTGGCAGACGTACTCAGCAGAATTTTTCCTCTGCCAGAAGAATACGAATGGCGACTGCACGAAGACATTGGGCCTCATTACAACCTGCCAGTCCGGGACTGTGCAAAATCCGTGACGGCGGTAAAAACGTTTCTGTGTCCGCAAGGTTGCGGAAAAAACGTCTGATTACACGCTGTCGGCCGCACGCACCACACGGACTCGGAAACGTTGTTACCGCCGTCACGGAAAACCCCACGGAAATGGAAATAACCCAGCCACAAGTGGCGCAAAACCCGTGTCCGCCTCCGCCGCCACGGACACGGAACCGGAAATACCATGATCGCCAAACCAGGAAACAGAGGGGCGGCCATCATATAAAAGCACAATCCATTGCCATCCAGAGCCAGCACAAGCACAATCCTAACTATGAGAAGCCAAAAGGGACCACCAGCATGTTTGCCAGGATTCCTGCTCAGAGGCAGCGCAAACAGCGCTTCAGCGAGGCGGAGCTAACCGTCTTGGTGGAGCACATTGTGGACAATGCGGAGATGCTGTTCAGCGCCGACCAACGGCGTGCCACACAGCAGCGGAGGAAGGAGGTGTGGGCCGAAGCTGCACGCAAGTGCACCGCTGTGGGCGTGACAGCGAGGAGCGTGAAGGACTGCCACAAGCGGTGGGACGACCTGAGGATGAGGGTACGCACCGCCAACGCAGCAGTGGGACAGGCGGAGGACCCCCTTCCCCAGGCAGTGCATGTGTGGGCCAAAGGACCCATTAACAACCCCCCCCCAGGCTGTGCATGTGTGGGCCAAAGGACCCATCATGATCCGTATGGCAACCAATATCACAGAATGCATACACCAGCAATCAGATGCATGTGACTAACACAATTCAATGTACAATCTTAATGACGCATGTGATGCACCCATCTGCCACCACAACAACACTAATTGCATGCCCTTTGTCTCCCCACAGCCGTTTCAAGTGACAGTGATACTGCACAACATGCCAGCCAATCTGCACCGGCAAGTACACAAGCCACCGCCACCACACAGGAGGATGCTGCCGGCAGTTCTGCACCTCTGGCCACATTACCAGCCACTACAGATGTGCGGCCCACCACCACCACCGACATCCCCACCGTCTCCACACTGCCTGAGTCTAGACAGGTGCCACGGGAACCTATCATGGCCACCCAACACAACACCGAAGGCAGCAGCACTGCAGAGGGGGCGGCCTGCAGTGATAACAGTGCCCCGCAAGAGCACTCGGAAACGGGGCCACAGGGGGAGATGCCCACATTGGAAGACCTGGGCTCCTTCTATGAGCTGGAGTTCAGCCCCACATCACTGGGGAGTCCCATGAGGTCGCCCACCCCATCCATGGCCGAACTGAATGCCGGCATGCAACGGATGGAGGACCAGCAGGCTACCCTCACCCAGCTGGTGGAGAGGCAGCTAGAGGAATCCAGGCTGCAGAGGGAGAGCTACAGCGCCTCAGTGCGTCGCCTGTCGAGGTGCATCGGATGCTTTGCGAGCACTATAGTGACCCTTGCACGCCATGTGCGGGAGGGCAACGACCACACCTCCAGGCTTGTAGAGGCCATGTTGGTTGGCCAACAGGCAAATCTGGCACGGATGCCCTCAATCCCAGATTCTGCGCAATCAAACACAACCACCCCATCCAGCTCCACTACTGCCAGTCCAAGGAGGCGCTCGAGTAGGCTAACGGGTCCCTCGGGCAAGGTTGCACAGGCACAGAAGCGCACACGGAAGTGATGGCATGTGTGTGGGGCAGTGCAGGACACACGTGGACTACAAGGGTGTGGGTGGGCACGTTTGGGTGGTGGGGTAGGTAGTTTTGGGGGTTTGAACAATGGGGCCTGGGTGGGGGTGGGCACGTTTGGGTGGTGGGGTAGGTAGTTTTGGGGGTTTGAACAATGGGGCATGGGTGGGAGTGGGCACGTTTGGGTGGTGGGTGGCCCCGGGTGTACAGCTTCCCTAACCAATGCACCTCCTTCCCTGTTGTTATTACATCAATACATCACCATTTCGAATCAAGACATACATGTGTGGACATTGATCATTTATTTTGCAGTGCAACTATTAATTCATTGTCGTCACCATGTTCGTGCATTTCTGTGAATGTGCTGTGACTCAAAAGTAAATGTGAATCAGGGCATCCCGTGCTCTCTGGCCATCATGTGGACCCCCAGGGGGAGGCGGTGCCATCCCATCCCCATCTCCATACCCATCCCCATCCCCATCTTCCTCATCTGCGTCTGGTGGGATTGGGATGTTCCTGCGCAGGCATATATTGTGCAGCATGGCACATACGAGCGTGATTTTACCCGTCTTCACTGGGCTGTGCAGCAGTGATCCGCCAGATCTGCACAGACAGCGGAAACGGGCCTTCAGCAGTCCAAATGTCCTCTCAATCATTCCACGTGTGCGGATATGTGCCCTATTTTATGCCTCTTCATGCCTGTTCCTTGGTCTCCGTACAGGTGTCATCATCCATGGCGTGAGTGCATATCCCGCATCACCTACATGGGATGTAGATGGGGGAACATGTCAGTGTTTGTGGCATCATGTCCTCATTTGCTGCTTTGCATTCTTGTATCATCATTCATTCATGCATATGTACCATGCAGTGTATGGAGGGATGTTTGGGCATCACGATGTATGTCGCTAACTGGATATGGGCCTACACATTAACTTGCCTGTTTACTGTGCCCTGCGGGTGACATTTGATTGTGTGCATGTCACGGTGCAGTGCTGTCCACACATGGCAGAGTGACTCCACTGTACGGAAGTAGTAAATACACGTCGTCTCATTTACACGCCTCTCGTGCCTTTTGAGGCAGTGTTTCAATTGAGGGTGGGTGTCTGCAGTGGCACAAGGTTCATGGGACAGTGACGAGATTGGCTGTGCCAGCGTGTGCACGGGCACATTGTGGTGCCCTGTCATGTCTTCCTTCATGATGTTTGGCATCCGCGGTGTATTTGGTAGATGGAAGGGGGGTGATGCATGTGCGGTCACAGCGGCACACTCACAATGCTCATTGACCTGGACACACACACACCACTTCGACAGGGTTGTAGCATCGTCAGCTGTACTCACCCAATAGCCATGTGCTTTGTCCGGCATAGCGTTCCATGTACCGTGGCAACATGGAATTCCGCAGTACCATTGAGTCATGTGATGAGCCTGGGAAATGTGCGCAGCAGTGTGTAATCAGTTGCATGGCATCACAAACCATCTGGACATTCAAAGAGTGATACTGTTTCCTATTGCGGAACACCGCCTCAATTGCACGTGGTACTGTCAGCTCAAAGTGGGTGCAGTTAACTGCGCCTATGCAATTTGGCATGCCTGCTAAGGCGTGGAAGGCCAACTTGGTGGCAATGACCTCGGGGAGGGTGCGGGGTAGGGCTATGTGTTCTGACACATGGCGCAACAGGGCATCCAGTACCTGTACCAGGATTTTTGAGAAACAGGGTTGTGATATGCCGTGCAGCTCACCAACCGTGTGTTGATAGGTGCCAGTGCCAAGGAAATGCAGTACTGAGACAACCTTCAAGAGGGGGGGGTGGCGGTGGGGGTGTCAATTTGGCTGCTGATGTTGTCCTCAATCATGGCGGTGATGTGCAGAATTGTTGCACGGTCCAGCCGGTATAGTGTGTGGATCTGTCCTGGGGTGAGGTTCCAGGGTGAGGCCCTGATGCGTGGTATTGCTGGCTGGCGGCAGGGTCGGGCTGGCTGGGCAATGGGGTTTGCCATAGCTGTAGGGTTGGCTGGTTGCCGCCTGCGCCTCCTCCGCCTACGCCTCCTCCTCTGCGCCATTACTGCCACCATGTGCAGTGCTGCCTGTTGGTTGAGTAGGCCCAGTCCCAGTGCTACTAGACCTGCTGCCTGCATGGTTCTGTGTTGTGTTGGGCTGGGTGTGGCCCTTTTGTAGGCTCCCAGTGGCCTGCTAGGTCCAGCTGGGCTGATTTGGTGCACCTGTGCCCTGATTCAGTTCAGCAGGCAGTGTATAACGCCATGTTCGCGGTGGCGGCGGTTCCGGCAATGTGATCACGGTATTTACGCCATTTTTTGCCGGTATTTCCGTGTCCGCGCTAGTTGTGATGCTCACGGTGTTTCGTGTTGACGGTAACGGAGGGGTTTCCGTGCAGACGGACTTAACGCGACCCCTATTTCCGCAGTGGCGGTTGAGGGTGGTGCCATTATCGGGGCCGCGGGTCATGATTGGGCGGACATGGAAACGGTGCCGGTATGGTTTTACCGGCAGTGTTAATTCCGGACCGGAGTACTTGTAATGAGGCCCATTGTGTCCAATGTCTTCGCAGAATGAGGTTTCCCAGAGATCGACCTGTTCGCTACTCAGGAGAACGCCCAATGCCAAAACTGCGCCTCCAGGTACCCCCAGAACCGATCCAAGGGGAAAGGTCTCTGGATAACTTTGTCGGGGATATTTGTATATCTTTTCCCCCACCTCCCCTTCTCAACAAGATAGTGCACAAGATGCACCAGAAACCAGTTACCATGATATTGGTGGCCCCCATGTGGGCCCGCCAACCCTGGTTCGCTCACCTGATGGCAATGTCCCTCTCCCCACCAGTCAAGCTGCCCTGCCCATACAACATGTTGTCTCAGGACAGGGTGAGGACCCTACACCCATGCCCAAAAAACTCTGAATTTAGCAGCCTGGCTCCTGAGATCATAGAGTTTGGACACCTGCAACTCCCTCAGAGGTGCATGGATATACTCAGGGAAGTGAGAAAGCCTAATACACGTTATTGCTATGCCAGCAAATGGAAACTTTTTGTCATCTGGTGCAATTCCAAGGGTGTCAATCCCATCAATTGCTCACCCTCACACATTGTGCTGTATCTAACCCACCTGTTAGACACTGGGTTAGTCTTCAGTTCCCTAAAGGTTCATCTGGCAGCTCTGTCAGCTTACACCACATCACAACAAAAAGTATTGTGGTGGAAAATACCAGTGATTAAAGCCTTTATGGAGGGGGTTAAGAGGATTTATCCTCCCATTTCTCACCCAGCCCCTGGATGGGATCTAAATGTGGTTTTAACCAGGCTCATGGGAGCTCCCTTTGAGCCTATGCATAAAGCAAGTCTGAAAGACCTGACTTATAAGATAGCCTTCCTAGTGGCTATCACTTCTATCAGAAGGGTTAGCGAACTACAGGTTCTTTTTGTTCTAAACCCCTTTGTTACAGTCCACAAAGATAAGGTAGTTCTGCGCACACATCCCAGGTTTGCGCCTAAATTCATCTCGAAGTTCCATGTGAACCAATCAATCGAACTACCCACTTTCTTCCAGAACCCTACTAACATGGCCGAAAGAAGCCTTCACACATTAGACATGTGCAGGGCAGTCATGTTTTACCTGGAAAGAACTAGACCACTAGCAGTTATGTTTTACCTGGAAAGAACTAGACCACTAAGGAAGACTAAACAATTCTTCGTTTCAGTGGCAGCTGGAAGAGAAGGGGATCCTGTCTCTAAATCAGCTATCTCAAGGTGGATTGTCAAATGCATCACACTATGTTACACTCTTGCTAAGAGAGAACTGCCCTTCAAGCCTAGAGCACACTCTACTCGAGGCACTGGGGCATCCATAGCATTCATTGCAAATGTTCCTCTTGAGTCCATTTGCAAAGCGGCAACCTGGAGTTCTGTACACACCTTTACAAAACACTATTGCCTAGACACTCATATTAGGTCTGATTCTCAGGTGGGACAAGCAGTACTAAGACATCTTTTCTCTTCTGTTCCTTCTCACAACCCACCTCCAACTCTGGGTACTGCTCGCTAGTCTATGTACAGCATGTGATTCTAAGCAGATTAACAAGCATCAGAAAACATGCATCACTTACCGTAATAGCATTTCTGATGATTGTATCTGCTTAGATTCACATGCGCCCTCCCTACCTCCCCGCTCGGGGTGGAAGGAACACAGACTTCTTACTACTTTTCTCTCTAAGTACTCACTCACTATAGCCTTGGGCTCCCTCATGGCAGAAAAAATACAATTGGAGGGACATTGGCGCGTGAGGGATTTTGGGTAGTACACACATCACGATAGGGATAGTGTTACAGACACGCCTATGCCGACGTCCCCTTTCGGTCCCCGAAAGACAAGATGCAATACTCTGCGGTTACCACTGGATGTCGGACCATATGCACAGCATGTGAATCTAAGCAGATACAATCATCAGAAATGCTGTTATGGTAAGTAATGCATGTCATATTAAACCTGCCCTGAAGTAAATTCTCTCCCTCTTATGCAATGTCTCATATTGCTTTTCCTGTTTTTATCTGTGGCTCCAGAAGGTGCTGTGATGTCTTGTGCCAGCGCATGAACACACAATGCCACGCCTGGCATTGTCTCTGCTTGTGTGCGGCTCCAGTGCACGTGTGACGATGGCTTCTGTTCTAAAGCATGAACACACACTAAGCACAATTCAGCACTTCCTGGACAAGTTTAGGTGGCCTGACACGTCTATGGTGGTCTTTGGTGCAGTATAAAAACGTTGTAACATTATGTTATATAACAGAGACATTTTTTTTGCCAAACTGAAAATCAAAGATGTTGCCCGTTTTACAGGGAGTCGCAAAAATAGGAATGTCACCTTTCTGACATACAACCAATGAAGACTGTTATTATTAAAAGGGTGTTCTAGGTGTATCAACTGCCATGATCAACATTTTTCTTTCCCGTGAGTTGTGTTTCAAGTCCATTCTCTCTACTTTGGGTCTGAAGACTGCTGAGTGCTGTAAAAGGAGCAGGCAGTCAGGTAAACAGAGCCTTCCTTTCCCAACACTATCTGGGCTCAGCCTCATGCCAACTGTTAACTTAACTAGGCAATTGCAGCTCAGGGAAGTGGCTGGAAAGGGGGTGCTTAGATGCAGATTATTTCAAGGCCAGTGCAGAGACAACCTAAGAGGGTCAAGTCTCAACAGAGCTCAAGAAATCCGCAAATGTTTGCTGGCAGGACCCAATGACTGCTCGGGGCTGTGTCCGCGGTAGGGAACTTGCAGGCCGAAAGCCCCCCCTAAGCTGGAAGTGTCTTCCACATCACACACATATAGAGAACTATCCATTCACGTTCTGAGGGGGTCTTCAGTGATGATATTCACACGGCCTGGTGCTCATTCTGATGTCCCGCAGCCTGTAAGATTCCCTCCCTGCTCCTCAATCTTGGGAGGTGGCTTTACTGTGGACTACACTGCTATAGCAACAGGCCTGCCATAGACCTGTAGGCACAGAACGTGTGCACAGATCCATAGCAGCCTGTGCTACCCCTTGTTCTCCAACTACATACATCTTTCACACAGTCTGGTTTGTGAACTTCCTAGTCACCCTCTTAACTGCTTCATGGACACAGTCCTGTTAATACGGATGTATACAAATTGATCTAATGAGAATTGATCACGGGAGAATTGTTCTAATTTAAAATGTCAATTAGGACATATATGCGGGGCAAAACCCCCTGCAACCTCCCACCCAATCCAAAAGCCCCCACCCAATCCCCTTATATTATTTATTATCCCAAACTCATCCCACACATATATAGAAGAACTCAAATAAAGGTAAAAGTCAACTGTGGGAAGGTCAATTTGGACCACTACTATTGGGTCAATTAGCACAAAAGGTCAATTGGAAAAGGTCAATGTGGGTAATACAATTAATTCCAATCATATTTAGTGCAATCCTTCCTTTCTGCAATCCCGATCTATGGTCCAACTTAACATACTGGCACGCACCCAAACTATCACAAAATGTTCCCTTTCCCCTTCTACATCACCCAGACTCCACATCTGGTGCATCATTTAACCCACGTTCCTATTCTCTTACCTTCTATCTACTCCGTTTCCTCCACATACCTTGATCTTGGTATCCCGGGTTGGCGCCGAACACAACATCCTCCAAGGAAGGCAGGGGCTCTGAGACTACTACGGTGGTAATTTGGCACAATGGAAAAGCCTTGTGACATACTATTTGCAGTGTGGGCATGAGATCTGGTTCCACAAGGGACGGCAGGTTTCATCCACCCAAAATCAGGTGGTTTGAGTTTCTCTAAAACGAGTCCATTATGTCTTCAAGTACTGAGACACTGTCTTTCCCTTGCAGATCAGTTCAATAGCTTGTGGTGGGGCTGAGGGAACTACCACCTCAGTGGGTAAATCAGACCAAACAGGAGCTGCGCTGAGACCACCAAACCTATTACACATAGTTCTCTGAAGAAGCGCCATCTGAGGTTGGGAGTCAAACCTTTATATGTCGCGGTGAAAGGCTTGTAACACAGCAGAGAATAGAGCTATGTGATTTCTACCTCCAAACCCTTAAGGTATACATGTGTGGCAACATAAAGCACGTAGGGTGCCTGCTGGGTCATGTGCCTCTAGCTATTGCTGCTGGAAAACCACAAATTACAATGTCTCCAAGCAAGGTAGCTTCAAGAGAAATACCAAGACAAGTTGTGAAGAATCAAAGAGATTTATTATCACTCCAAGTGTAATCGTAGCCGGAAGTGCGATCTAGGAACACCTTCACGGAACAGCGGAATGAGTTTGCGGAAACCCTTCTGGGGTGGACCACAAGCATTCCGGGCTCAACACATCACCCATGAAGGACCCTAACCGCAGTCATGCATTGCCAGTCATTTCCTCCACCTGTGCGATATGCCATATGCTTAAGTCAGTTGAAAATGAGGGGACGGATTCAGGGATAAATGTGCAAAATGCACATCTTTAATAATGCACACATATGCAGTTGTTCAATGTGCCATATACACATGCTTGTTCATTCACAAAATCCAATACTGAAATGTGCAAATGCATAACATGTGCCCTGTGAGCTAGACATTTGCAAATGGATCATCTGCACGTGTTTATAATCACAATCAAGTCTACTCATCCATAAATCTTTGATTGATGTATATTTGTGTATATTAACCTTAAGAGTGGAAACACCAGGATGTTGCTTATGAGTGCTGTCAATGTGAGCAAGGTGTGTCCTCTGCGCGTTGCACATTCAGTGGTCAACATGTTTAATTGATGACTTTGGAACCTGGAATATTAGCTTCGAATCCCGGCTTCAGCATTTGACCAAAGGTCATGGGATTTTAATAGCAATCCTTAATCTCTCTGTGCATACACTGCAACTGGGACTCAATCTGCTGCACTATTTTGAAGTCTTGCAATTGCATGTGTTCTGTTAGGCTTGATAGGTTGCAAGAGGGAAACTTCATTTGTACATGATTCCACCCAGAACCCCAAGATGAAATGTGACCCATTGTCCACCTTCCTCTTTCACTTACCACCACTGTGCTTTCCCGTGGCAGTCCAGGGGGATAGGGAGGGGAACGGCACGAGAGTAGCATAAGCAACACTCAAAATGCCTGGCTTCCTGACACCGAACCTCTCCTGCCTCATGTTCCACCCCTTGCTAAAGGGTAGTACATCCCTGGCTTCCTGTCATCCCACTTCACGTGGCCCCTCTCCCTCCCTAAAAGGAAGTAAATACCTGCTTCCAGTCACCCTACTTCACCTCCTACACGTGGCCCCTCTACCTCCCTGAAAGGAAGTAAATACTTGGCTACGTGTCACCCTACTTCACCTCCTTCACGTGCCTGGCTACGTGTCACCCTACTTAACCTCCTTCACGTGCCCCACTACCTCCCCGAAAGGAAGTCAATACCTGGCTTCCTGTCTAATAGTTAATAGCGCCAGACCAAGCTGCAGTAACACTAATTGCATAGGGCGGTATCCCAGTGGATTTGCCACTGGGATACCGCCAAACTCATGATGAGGCCCATGAGTGCAAAGTTTGATGGCAAGACTTGCCAGAAACTGGGTGGGAATCGCATGGCCATGGGCAGTGGATGGGAGCCCAAATGACCAAACAAATAGTACAAGCTGTGTGTGCCTCCTCACATGCCATTTCTACTTATCTATACTCTAATTCAATAGTTTTGGCTTATAGGTGGCACAAGCGCCACCTAATAGCCCAAACTAAAACTGAGTTAGACAAATCCCTTAATTTATTCTGGTGTATGTGGAAAGCAGTACCCGACAACAATGAGAAATGTAAGAAGGCTGCCCTACATTGAGGAAAATCCTTTACAAAAGCAGACACCAAAGGGAAAGGGATCTCAGCGTACTCTATGAAGGTCAAAAACGTAACAAGGGAATTAGTATTTCCACTTTGCCAGGACTGCAGGGATAACACATTTCAGTTGTGTTCGAATCCAACCATCGTCCAGTAACAGATAAAATAGGGTGAGCCTGCGATCTTAACGGCTTAACATAATATGAGGAGATCTTCTTGTAGCTATTGGTAATTAGTACACGGCGAGGGTCAACCAGAATGCAACAAGCATTCTGATTGGCCCACGCCGTGGAATTACCAGGCCAGGAATCGCTTGCACGCATGTACGTGTCTTTTGGTCTGGTGGGGGCGTGGCGGACCGTTAGCCAATGAGGAGGCTCGAAATGGGGCAATCCCTGCTCCGACACTCCCCATGGCTGGTGGCTGCCTTCGCTCCCTGCCGGGGACTCAGGTTTTTTTTTTCCCTCCTCCTCCCTCCCCTGCAAACTATCCCCTCCCCACCCTTCCAACCCCACTTACCTTCTTTTTTCTTCTTTTCACAGTAGCAAACGCACTGGGAACACTTCTGTTTCTAGCGTGCCCGCTCCTGATGGCTGCCATGGAAAGGGAAAATGGACTACGTTTTCCCTTTCAGGTGGGCAATATATATCTGTGTTATTCGCAGCCAAGAAAGAACCAAGGGAGGTCCAGTCAGCACAACCCAAACAACTGTGGTAAGGACTACAATTTCAGCTAATATCTAGCTCGAGATCGAGAACGATATAAAGACAAGGCTGTGGCAGAAGACAGAAGGATAGAACAAGAAATATACTGTACCTGCCTAAAGTGCGCTCTCAACTAGGTTGCGGTGTTACAACGCCTGTCTAAAAGTGACAGAATAAGAGTCAAATTACCAACTTCTATGGTATGTGATACATCCAGCCTTGTAGGTCCTTGTAGGTCCTTGTAGGTCCTATACCACTTTCTTCCAGAACTGGTACAGATTGGGAGAAACTGTAATTTAAAAGAAAAGGCGCACCAGGGATATTGAAGAGGATATATATCCCTCCAAAAACTCGTGTGGCAGCTAATGGGGTAAACAATCCTTTAATAGCCCACAGATTTGTCACACTGACCCTGGATTGCTACGGTTAAAAAGACACAAAAACAATTGAAGAAGGAGAAAATCCTTATTCTTTAAACACAAAGACAATACAGTCACAATTTCCGTTCCAAGGCTCGTTTTAATTAGAGGGGAGTCGGACAATGTAAAAAGGTTTGCTCAAACAATCACAAATAGGCTAACTGTTGCCTTTTTTAGATGTAGCAAACACCGTCAACCGGTGTCAGTGGCATGACTTCATTACAACCACATTCATCAGGACAGTCTTAGCTTCCTCAGAACTGGTGTATTTTGTAATTAAACAGCCAGTTTGTGAGGAACAGAAATACGGAAGATGGAGTTGTACTTTACCACCTTGCCGTAGGTGTCAATGGACTGGAACAGTCTAGCATGGGGCCTGTAAGATCAAAAAATAATAATCCACAGTCACAACGCGGCTGCTAGGTTCCATGCATTGGATTATGAATAGACCCCAAATTAAGTGTCATTCATCTATGCAAACAGAGTCTGTTAAAACCACACTACATCATTCAATCTTAGTATATATCTCTCAATCTCCTTCGTATGTAGCCGTCATGGCCTCTAGGGCCAGAGTGTGGGCTACAGTATTCTAGGTATTAAATCAATAATCATGGGTACATGTGAATCATTTATAGACACGTCTTGAACTAGTGTGTTTTTAGGTCAATGGAGATCAAACGTTGTAAATATGCATATATAGGATTGAGAATATACATATAAAGGAAGGACTCACCCTCTATTTGCTTCCCTCGAGAGACAAAGAAAAAGATGACTATGCCTTAGTGGGAGGCACAGTTCGACTACCCAGTCCCATGCTGTTGATCTGTTGGGTAATTTAAAGGTGTAACAGTATTACTCATATTGGAGGTACCAGATTTTTTGGTGCCTCTACCTGCAGTGCCACTAGCTAGGTTGCCGGTGAATTTTGGCACTTCTAATGCATTTTAGGTATTTAGAAAATTGTGTAAAACTTATAAAGGGGAGGGCCAGGAGTAACTGCTCCTGAACGGGGGCGAGTACTCCCTATCCAGCGTGACATAATCCCATGGCTCTAAAAAACTTAAGTCAAGAGTGTATGAAACCTCAGAGGAGGTCCCAAAGGATTACCAGCATACACCTTCCTCGGTGTGTGGTACGGCTGAAATGTCCGATGCGAGTGCAACCGCAGATCTATGGCATTCGCTGTTTAAAAAGCGAGCGATGAGCCTTCCGTTCACTTCCGTGTCACGTGATAGTTCCGAACGAGTCATGTGCACGCCTTTCAGTTGATCGCATAGGTGGCCCGAACGTTATGTGTTGCACATAAAATAAAAGTCCACAGAAAATGTAACACATGGGATCCTCTGTGTGCATGGAACCTGCCAGCTGCGGGTTCAGAGTAGGACCAGCGAGCATAGCAAAATGAGTCTCATAGTATGCTCAGATTAAAACCAATGGTCTGTTTCCTATGTGAGCAACAAGGCAATGTTAAATTCTGTGTGCTGGCCACTGATTAGTTGGTGGTGCTGCTAAACCTGTACATTTGCTATAGTATGCTAGTATGTACGTGCATGCGCACGCGCACGTGCACACACACACACACACACGGTTCCCTGTGATTTTAATGAAAATTGTAATAACAACAACTTTTTTAACATACCGAAAATACCCAAAGAATACTGATGCGTCCCCCTCCCCAAGCCCCCGTTTCCCTAGCCGTACAACTCCACCTCAAAACCCTCCACACCCATTCTAATCCTTTGCCCCACCCCCATACATATTTTTACTAAAACATTTGGTATTTCTTGGTATTTTGGGTTAGGTAAATTTCTTTTCGTTATTACCTATTCAGTGATATCACTGGGTACCAAACACACACAATCACTCACTCACACACTCATATTTATCAAAAAAATGAAAATTGCAAATTAAGGTTTAGCCCCTACTACCTGGTCTTCTGGTCCCTTACATGGTCTTAGATTGGCAACATCTACCACCGAGCCTATCCATATCTTCCTCACCTTCCCCCTATACTGACGACGTTCCCGCAGTGAGATGACGACATTCCCGCAGGACACACATGAAGACAATTGGCCCTCATTACGAGCCCGGCGGTAACCGTGCCGGTAAAACTGGCAGGTAGCCGCCGGACCCGTAAGGATTTACCAACGCCTGACTTGTCAGAAACACAGGGGCATTACAACCCCAGCGGTCCGGCAAGTCAGGCACCAGTAATTGTAAATTTCCATTCCCATCAATGGGAATGGGGAGGACGGAAGCACTGGCACTGTGTGCAACAGAGATCTGGCAGCCGAAACAGCCAAAACGGCACCCACCAGCAGACTCGTAGGTTACCAGTCCGGGAACAATGGTGCTGTTAAGCTTACCAGCACCATTGTTTCCGGGCCAGCACACTTTTAATGAGGCCCATGTCTGTTTGAAATATCAGGTCAGTCCCCCAACTCGGGGGATGCCTCGGCCACTGCCGCTCTCTTTCAACTATTAACCATAAAGACAGTACCACTCCCAACAAGATATCTGTGGATGCTCTCTTGTCGCGCTGCGCCCTACAAAGGCAGAGAGGCTCTACCAAGTGTGCACCGAACAATGTGATTCCGTCCCAGGGAGAAGGAGACAGAGACAGAGAGAGCATGACAAAGATACACAGATCGGCACAGAGAAAGAGAGAGAGCCCCAGCGTCCTAGAGCTGTGTTTGATATGCCCTGTGCAGCTAGCACATAACTGTGCTATACTTAGAAGCAAGAGGACTCTAGTCAGAGCACAGAGCTACAGCCTCAATACAACTTTGCTGGTAATTCCGGCATCTGCAATTTTTCCAAACTGGCAAAGCACACGTCTGCTGGTGGAGGCCACAGATCCTGCGGCAGATAAATGCCTGAATCACCAGCACAGGTAATGCTGGGGCCCGTGATTCAATATATCCCAGCCCAGGGAGTCCTATCGGACTCCCTGGGAATGGGAATTTACCAGCTCTCCACCACATGTAATTTCCCGGGAATATCGGGATATCGGGTGGCAGAGATGGCAATTTGAATTGCCGGTATCCGGCCGGAATTACTGCCGGGATACTGGCAAACTCCTAATGGGGGCCTTAGGTTTGTAGACACAGGGCAGTTTTGTCAAACAAATCCTGTGCCAAGGAAACGCAAAACACAATTTGTGTCCATTAAACCAAAAAGGGGACCATTCATTAAAGATGGTGGCTGCAATTTCACCCATCAGGTTGCCGTTATGCATCAAGAAAGATCACTCAGTGACGTGTTTGGTCCACTCACTTGTGCTCTACATGTAGGATAGAAGTTTAAATCCCACCAGAGCTCTCCAAAGCTTTAATACTTCTGAGGGTGGTAAACTAACTGGGTAACATCTATCATTGCGCCACTTAGAAGCATAAGAAAACCTCCACGAAGCACAAGCAGGAATGTAATTTCACCAAAATGCCAGGGGTAGTGAAAGTCACATCAGACGACCCTCGACCTCTGATGACATCAGCGGAATTGATTTCATTTGACCCCACCCCAAAAGTGACATCACAGGAAGCGATTGAAGATGACCTTTCACCCCTTGACAAAACAGGAAGTGGCATCACATAGTTTGGTTTCTAAGTGCACTACGAAACAATATGGTTGCAATATCACTGAAAAGTGGTATACATTTCATACAAGAATGGATCACCATATTTATCGCTAATATCAGTGCGTATAGGCCCATATTGCCAAATTACTATGTATGGAAGCAGACGTACAAGGCCAAACGATAATGTGTTATTATATAACACCTATGCTTAAGTGCTTCATACAGAACAAATATACATACAATATCACCGAACCTGTGCTAGTACTCATTTATCAACCTCAGTAGAATGAAAGGCTGAGTGGACCTTGCCGGGAGTCGAACCTGCAACCTGCAGATCACACACACAATGCAGGAGCGAGCGTTCAACCCCATGAGCTATCTTACCACAATAGCTATCGGAAAACCAGCCACTCCAAAAACAAAGAGCCACATGCTGCTGGCCACAGCCCAGGAGCCTCAATAAAAAAAAGAACACTTTGTATGTTTGGTATTTTTTTTTTAGGGGTAGGAAGGGAGACCACAGGGGTAGAAAGGGAGACCTCAGGGGTCGCAGGTGCAACTCCTGGCGACCCTCTAAATGACGTACATGATATATAAACGTGATTTTGGTCGTTGTAGGTTTGGTGGCTGCCATTAATTTAAGTATCATTTTGCTAAGCCATTAGTCTTAAAGGTGATGAGCCCTGGAGCCGGCCTCCCACTGACCTGAGCTGCAGTCTCCTGTATGTCTCTTCCCACTGACACTTCCCTGATGAGTCACTGTAACTGGTCCCCAGAGAGTCTGGGCCCTACGATGAGGTCCATTCTGGCCGAGGCTGCTCGCCTGCCTCCTGAGTCACAGACCTAACGACCGCACCACTTCTGGTAATAACGCGCATATTAGATATCCCAACACAGTGAATCATCTTTCAAATACCTGTGGCAACGTTTGAAACCATGACATGTCGCGGATTCGAAAGGATACAGACTGAGCAGTAACCATACAGCTCTCAGCGTGCACAATGAGGACATCACTCATACACGTATGCATCGTGTGTATATTATCATACAGTCCACTGTCTAAGAAAATAACACCATTCTCTTTCTAAATGGATACACTTATGTATCTTAAGTGCCTTCACACAGCCCATGGATTCTCTGATTTCTGGAAGGCTTTTGAAATTCAGAGCAATGCGATTAACAGAGTACGAAGTCAAATGATTGTGTTAGTTTTCAAATCAGCATTAAACTGATATGTTTGGTCAAGAAAGCTTTCAAATAAAGGAGGTTGTTTGCAGGATTAAATATGTTGTTTTCATAGATAGATGCTCTTAGATCAATACACACACACACAAACATGCTTGCATATCTATGTAATGTAATTTGTCATTTGTATAGCACCTTTTCCCATTGGCATGGCCTCAAAGCGCTGTAGTTGAATGCCCTCGTGGAACTGAAGTACAGGTATCGGAAATTAATCTGAGGAGTATAGAATGCATGCGTACATTTTAGCCAATACGAAGGCAGGTAGGGGTGGCCAAATCCCTGCTAACGACCCCTGTCCTGCTGGCTGTTTGGAGCTCTGCGAGTGTTGAGAGAGCATGCAAGTGCAGGAGACTGGTTATCTGTCCGGCTAGGCTGAAGTTTTCTCATGGGATGTAGGTGCATTCTTCTGGCAGTGGTGTTGTGCAATGTGTCTTCAAATAGTGCATGATAGCAGATGCGTGTGGGTTGGTGGGCGTGCCTGCGGCTATCTTCCATTGACACGGAGTGCGATACCTACCCATGTGTCCTGGCTGTTTTATAAAGCGTAAGGATTTCTGTGCAATGAGGACTCAGCATGCCCATGCACAGAGATGTAACCCACAGCACGCAACTCACATCCTCAGGCTTAGCGTCAACGTAGCTCCGGCAGAGGTCAGTGCGGATCCAGGCACAGCAGCAACGCATGGCTCACGGATCTGACCCTGCTACACAACTCAGCCCGTGAGAGCGGTTCCTGGCCCCATCTTCCGCTCGATAACGCTCTAGAGTTAAACCTGGAGCGGGCTATTCAATTTGCAAAGGAGTTACTATGGCTAACGTTGACTTACCCATGGAGGAATTTAGAGTTACTCATAGTAACCTCTTTGTGAAATCAAATAGACTGGTCAATTTTTAAGCGAAGTGTAAGTCAGAGCAGCTTCTTTTGTGAATTGGCCTGGAAAAGACAAACATAGGAATTAGAAACATAATAATTAACAGCCATAACAGACAGGCAAAGGATACTTTAAACATTGGCTTTGTAAGGCTCTCTATGTTGATGAAGCCCAACGAGTGGGCATGGTCAGGATGGACTGGGCATTGATGGAATATGTTGGTCTCAGGATTCACTCGTCTCTTTGCCCCAAGGGCCAGTTACTTGGGGCAAACAAACTTCCTGCTTTGGATAAAGCTGGAGACCCGCTCTTAAGAAATGTTTATCAATAGAAAACAACTGTGAAAAGACAAAGAGAGTGGGGACCAATGGTGAAACGCATAAGATGTCTGTTCGGAGGGCTGTAAATAAGGCTTCAAATATTTTCCCCCACAAGCGAAACGGGTGAATGGTGGAAACATATGTTTTGTAACCAAAATTAAACATGTTGTGCCCGAAAAATGTAATCAATCGAACTAAATCAACTTATTTGTGATTAGATATAAACAAATAAAGTATTACATAAACATAAGACTCATCTCCAGGTAAATACAATACATTAAGAACTTTAGAATGAATAAAAACACTCTTGGGGCCTGGGTTAATGTGTTGCAAAAAGATACATTCCACAAAACTATGCCGAAATCAGACTGGAGAATTTTCCATGAACCATATGTATCCCACATTGCTTCGCGGCCATGCGTCTAATGCAAAGGTCGGCAACCTGCAGCTCGCCAGTTGTTTTGGACTACGAATCTCATGATGTCATTCCATGGACTATGCTGGGTAGGCCTGATGGGAGCTGTAGTCCAAATCCTTCGGAGAGCCAAAGGTTTACAACCCCAGGCCGGTCTGATGAATATTTGCTGGAGACGGGTACACGCGCGTCTCCTGCCTGTCTGATCATGCATCCCACCACATAGTCAACGGTAGGGGAATGGAGTCCTGGTGGAGGCAAGAGGCTTCTGTTCTCTGTTTTTAGTGTTCAAAATGTCTCAGGGCAGACCTTACTGGTCAATGCTCATGGTTTCTTACAAGAATGTGTTATTTATTTCTATGGATTTGCAAAGAAAGTCCTTTGAAGGTGCACACATGACCCTTGGTAATTGCCTGGCTTCACACCATTGTTTTGAAACAATCTGGAAAAGTGCTATTAAAAGTCAGCTAAGAGGGATAAGCTGAAGGGGAGGGCAGGACAATATAGCTGGAAGAGTGACATTGGCAGAATGTGCCTTATATTTTGCATCTAACTTTTTTTGGTGGTAAAAATGTGATTCCGTGCTGCAAGCCCGCTTCCACGAGGCAGGTACTACCCACGCTTTCTGCATTTGCCCACTCACATATGTCGCACTTTCATGGATTTGGCTGAAAACATCAAGACGTCGAAAGGTGAATTTCCTGCAAATTTGCTATTTGGTGTCCAGCCAAAGGATCTAAAACAAAAGGATCAAATGCCTTTTGTTCGACACCAAAAGGACCGAAAAAAAGGGTTGAATGCTTTTTTAATTTATTTATTTATATATTTTTTTAGTTCGGTATGCATGAAAAAAATGTTAAAAAGAAAACAGGGGGTTGGGGGGGGAAATTCAACCCTTTTTTTTGGTCCTTTTGGTTTCGAAAAAAGGGCATTCAATCCTTTTTTTTCGATCCTTTCACCTATAACCTTTTATTTTGCACCATTTTGCCCAATCACAGTTACCAGGGCTGTGCAATGCCAGTCAATCAGACTCATGCCACTAATGGATAAATCTTGGCCACAACCAACAATTTTTTCACACAAATGCTCAAATGGTGCATTTGTCTGTGCACAAATCCACAATGTGTGCTTAAACTGCACACATTACGAGTTGGGTGATATTCCGGTGGTAAATCTGCGGGAAAGCTGCCCAACAGAATTACCGTTACTGCCACTTGGTTAGGCGGATTTACAGCTGGATTACAAGTGGGGTTGGCAGTTTTAGACCCCATTAATTTGGAGTCCGTACTGAACTGTTCCCTCTAAACTGTGCGCATGTGCGCTTGCCCAGCTTACTGCTGGGTGCCGCTCAGAAGATTTTTTAGCAGCGCACACAGACAAGTCTCACCTAACTAAAAAGATTTAATAAGGTACAAGCCACAACAATTACCCGACATTTGCTTTCTCTTAAAATGACTGACTATTCTTCATATTCTGGTATAGCTCATTTTCATTACCCTACTATGCAAACATGACCTTAAAAACCTAAAAACCCCAACAGAATACACCCACAAGCGGTTAAATCCTAATATGAAAAAGTGGCTAATCTAACCAAGATTTGCCTGGAGACATTGAACAAATAATGTTCCCTCCCCACCCATGACATTTAGATACCAACCTGGACTCTTCCTCTTTTGGCTCTACGAAAGGTTACCAGACTTGTACCGACATCCACTTGTTTTATATTTGTTGTAATATGAATAACGTTCAAGTACTAGAATTTCTGTTGCTCATGGCGCCTCACCAAAGTGTCACCCACACTAGGTAAACGAACTATCAGCCAAAAATTGGTTACTGACTTCGAGCAAGCAGTCTACTTGGAGGTTTAGCCTCATCCGACGCGTCCTCTTCTTTGTACATATGTCACGCAAGTGTTTTGCACCGGTCCCCTTGCAAGTTAACACATTATGAAACTCAAATAATAATTTGCCCTCTAAGGATTTTGAGTAGACAAATGTTATGCTCAGCTTCTCCTACTTTAATAGTGCTAACAATACCCTATGTGTGGAGAACAACATTGCAATATCATTAACATGGCCTGCAAGGGAAAATCGACTATGCCTCGCATTACTACTCTATAATATTAGGGCAATGGATATTCAGATAGTTGAATGATTTCCACAAAATCTGCATCCTTTCCAAGTGTTCAGACTTCCATTGGGCATAGACCTTAACACATTATATGGTAACTTGATGGCTTACAAAAACGGCTTCACTGAGCACTTGTTTAATATTATAGGGTTGTAGGTGTGTGTTATGTTGCAAGACATCTTGTATGCACTGAAAAATAATTATGTACATGCCGATTGATGACATTTTCTTACAATGCACATAATATCATAATGAGACATTAAATATGTTTTGCTTGTAAATTATTGTTGGTATGCAAATATCCCAGCGAGTGTTTACTGCTACAATCCCTTACTTCTTACAGTGTTTTGTCAACTAGTATTGGAGGTTAGCACAGAAGCCGGGGGATGCAGGAGTACAGGTGGAAGGGCAGGGAAGAACACTCCTTGGTGATGAGCAAATCAGCAAACTTACAAAACTAAGTCACACTTTTCATCAAGACAGGGAAGGACATATGTTTGTTTGCTGAAGTGTAGGAAACTGCACCTTGTGTTTCTATCTATGCTGCGCTGCTGAAGCTTTTCTATATAATCATGTGTTCTTCTGTTTATTGACTCAAGTACCCCTCTGCAACTTTTTCGAGTGATAATGAATTACAGAAGAGGGTTCCCTGGTTACAAAATAAGGCACTCAATATGTTGTACTAATGAGCACTGCTGCTACTAAGTTAAAAGGCATATATATGGGATTTTCTTATTTTCCATTATTGTTGAATTTTGTCTTGGCTTTTGTGATGAAGGGAGGGCACACCTATGGGCTGTATTATGAGCCCTGTCATTTCACAGCCTACATCAGGGTTGCAATCCGGGCTCTGATGAGATTTCACTCTCTACTTGGATTCAAATGATTTTTCAGAGAGTAAAAGAGTAAAAGAGTTATTAGCTTTGCCATTAAGGATATTTTATGCTTATTCAAATATGTTTTTCCCTCTTAAAACTCCTCTTCAGATGAGGCAGCAATCTTAATAGAGTTGTTTCCTATGCCACTGTTTTGCTGGTAACTAACTTGAACACATATCAGTGCAGCTTTGTGGCTAGATGCAGGGGGTGGGCTCCCATGTGATCATTGTTTCCCATTTATTTTGGGTATGTTTTCCTATTTTAGGGAGTCAACATGGATGGTGTATGTGTCTCTTAGCTATAAAGCTTGTTTTGAGTATGTGTTGTCACAACTCACAAGGCATTGCAATGTTGATAGTAAGGAGAGGCCCAGGAATTGTGACCATCATATACTGAGGTCCAGTTATTCTGATGCAATTATTATTACCCATCTCTACACAAACTATGCATGTTAACTTGGCCCTTGGACTACTTAAAGTGGCACACAAACTCCTATTAGATTGTGTTCTGAAACATTCCTTTTTGTTGCCATTATCCCATCTGTACATTTTGTATTCTGCCTGAATAGTTTGACAGCTACATTAATTATGCAATGTGTTTTTTTTAATACACATCAGGGTTTTTCCAGTGGCTTATAAACACTGTTTTCTCTGCACAAGAGTACTTTTTCTAGGTACTGCGGCAGATCCTGAAGTCTTGGACTAGTTGATGACTGGTCTTTATAATAACATATAAAATATTGTTTAGCCTACGCATTTGGAAAAACGTGTTGTAAAATGCAACTTTTTCACAGATTTGTAAAGAATTGCAGTGGATGGGAAGCGGAAATTCCTTTCCAAACTATATTCAGAGACAGTAGCTCACTAAATCGCATGCTCACAAAGTGGCTTAGGTCATTAGTCAGTTGTTCCCATGGAAAGAAATGTGCGCACGACAGCCAACCAGTTCCATACATAGAAAAAAATTATTAGAGGGAACATTGGTCCGTAGCACTCTAAGTGGATTTTGGCGGAATTACCGCCAACAGAAATCCTGCCACGTTAATTCTGCCGATTTTGTGCATTCTTTATGCAAAAAGTGTTAGGATTTACCTCCAGCATAATCCTGGAGGTAAATACCCCACTCTAGAGCCAAACTCGCGGTACGGCGGAATGCCGTAACCGCCACATTTTTCCTGCACCGCCATACTCGTAATGAGCCATTGAGTTAAATTTAAAAACTTGTGAAATGTTAAACAAAAAAAACCTGCAAATTATGTATCTAAAAATTTAAAACAAAATATCAATATCTAAATAATAAACTGGAATGGGGAATGCTACAAGAAGAAAACAAGTATAGGCGACCAAAAAATTGAAAAGACACTTTGCACATAAGACTCAAGGGCAGCTGGTGCAGCTTGAGGTGCACATGCATGTTGGGAAGAACAAGCAGTCGCGCCGGAGGATGCATATGGCAACTAGTGGTCACCGAACCTTACAGTGCTTGCCTCAAATCATTTTCATAATGGTTATAATCAGTCACAATCCAGATAGCTGACTTGTTCGATTCAAAATGAGATCATGAGAAGCACAATAATGTGGCCCTCACCCCTGTTCCAGGGGCTCGAAAGGGGGATAACTGCCATTAGCACCCCGGGTTACCAAAGCGGTAACTCAGGGGGCTAAAAAAAAAAGAATGTCCTTCCTACAACGGTACGCACGCGGGATCCATCTGTAGGAAAGAAAACCTGTTTCCAAGATGGCCACCAAGGAAAGGGAAGGTGGGGCACTGTACGGAGCACCTCTTCTCATTCCATGGTGGCCGGGGGAAGCTAAGAGGCAGGTGCAGCTGCGACAGCGAGGGCCGCTGTAACCGAAATAAGGTAAGTGGGTGGGGTGGGGGTTCGGAAAGAAAGAAAAATGGGGCAGAGGGTGGGGGGAAGATGGCGGTGGGGCGAGCCGGCCGCAGGCAGCTTGGAACGTGGGCTTGTACCGGTGGTCCAAGTCCGCGTTACTAGCCACCTGTTTGGCTAGCTCCCCGCCGAGGGTGCTAATGAGTAATAATAATGAACTAATGCGAACCACAAACGAGACAAACCAAACAGGTTATCAAACAAGACAAATAAAAAATGTCAACATGTTTGATTTGCCTAGTATGTGGTTCACAGTTCAATCCATAGGCCCCTATTTGTTCAATTTAGTTGCATGTGACTAAACATCCAAATAAAACCAAGTAAAATGAAATGAACCCAAAATAAAGAATACCATTATAAAAATAATTGAGTGAAAAGAGAAAAAGCAGCCAAAACGTCAAGTGCAATCATTTCGAGTTTTAGCTTCAAGTGGTTCAAATAATTTGAGCCAATGCTAACAGCTATTCTTTAGAAAGGTTTGGCTCTGATTTGAGACGGTTTAATTCATCCCCAGAATGAACAAAGCACCAGAGGATGATACATAGTACGAGACTTGGCCATTGGGGCTATTGATTTGGGGCCCAGGCTTCTGTTCCATGCCTGGGTAGCTGGGATCAAAGCTTCCACTCCATCCTTAGGAAGTTGGGTGGTCATGACTTATGGTCCATGCTTAGGAGATGGGTCTCAAGGCTTCTGCTCCAAGCTTAGGGATATGGGTCTCAAGGCTTGTTCTGCATGCTTAGGGAGATGGGTGGTCAAGGCTTCTGCTCCATGCTTAGGGAGATGGGGCACAAGGCTTCTGATCTATGCTCTGGGAGTTGGGGGCCCAGGATTCTGCTCCATGCCTAGGGAGATGGGTGGTCAAGGCTTCTGCTTCATGCTGAGAGAGTTGGGTGGTCAAGGCTTCTGCTCCATGCTCAGGGAGATGGGGCACAAGCCTTATGCTCTATGCTCTGGGAGTTGGGGGCCCAGGTTTCTGCTCCATGCCCTGCTACACGCCTAGGGAGTTGGGTTTGATGATTCCACTCCATACTTACAGAGGTGGGACTCAAGGCTTCTTCTCCATGCTTAGGGAGATGGGGCTCAAGGCTTCTGCTCCATAATTAGGGAGTTGGGGGCCAAGCAGGGACGTCATTTAGGAGTTGCCAGAGGTCGCAACTGCGACCTCTGAGGTCTCCCTTGCGACCTCTATGGTCTCCCTTGCGACCTCAAAAAAGAAAAATATAATATTTTTGTTTTTTGTATTGCAAGCTTCTGGGCTCTGGCCAGCACTGTGGAATCAGAAAATACAATATTAAGGCTTTTACACCATGCAAAGAAAAATACACCGACACAGGTTGTAAAGATTCACAGAATCTTTATTGCAATTCTGTACAGTTTACAAACAGAGTACACAAATAGCTATTTGGGCGTCAGTACATCACAGAGACCACCAGCAGGGTTCAATGTGAGCAGTGAACAGGATTTGCTAGCTGGACATCAGCGTATTTATACAGTTTGTTATAACGATGTCCAGCCTCCTACAAGTTAATCATGTACTGGGCTAGGGTCGCGCCAGGTTCATTCCTAATTTACATATCTCGTGCATGCGGTTTACTTTTTAATACATTTGCTAACAAACAATATTATTCTCTAGGTTTAACTTTACACTCTTTACACATTGCTTTAATACAGATCATACAAATGTTTCACATATCGTGTTTAGATAGCGTTATTGTTCTTGTATACTTGTAGGTTAACATCACCGATTCAAGTAATCCCCTGATCCCGAGGTCAACAAAGGACAAGGTCTACACGACCCTAACATGTAGCCTGAAGGCAGGTTGGACATTAACTCTCATACAGAGGTTGAAGAGGTAAATGCAAGAACAAGAGAACACAAGACGGCCATTTTAGGCCACAGGGTGACTTTGTACAATAAACTAAAATGGCGGCTTTAACCTAAATTGGTGGCTTGATTCACTTATGGTCACGACCTTGTAATACGGATTTCCTCGCAAAGCGACTGGGCATAGGCCAACATATACAATAAAGACGATACAATATTATATCAGTTTTAACAGCACCATGTGGCTCTTTACTTCTGGAGTGGCTGGCTTTCTTGTTCCGGCCCCTTAAAAAAAGAAGTTTAACACTTTCAGCACTGACCCTAAATAAGAAAGACTAGGAATACCAAATGATGTGTCTTTCTAGAATTCTATACAATAATTGCTAGACTCATTAAAGGTTTATTTCAGGCACACTTCAGGGGGTGAGTCACTGATTTAGTCTGTTCTTAAAAGCCTCAACTCACCCTTTCATCCTTCTGAGTTCGATGACCAACACAGTTTGGGTGATATTGGGTGTATATTGTTTCTATATAAAGCGCTTAAGTGTAAGTGCTATATAATAACATATCATAATCATTTGGTCATGGACGTCTGCTTGCATTCACAGTAAACTGGTAATATGGGCCTATACACACTGATCTTAACGATACATATGGCAATCCATTCTTGTATGAAATGTACATCACATTATAGTGATATCGTAACCATACTTTTCGTAGTGTACAAAGTTATGTGATGCCACTTCCTGTTTTGTCAAAGGGTGAAAGGTGCTCCATAGCTTCCCGTGATATCACTTCGGGTGGGGTCAAATGACATCACTTCCTGTGATGTCATCGGGGGTCAAGGGTCGTGTGATATCACTTCTGCTACCCCTGGCATTTTGGTGAAATGACGTCCCTGGGGCCAAGGCTACTAATCCATACCTAGGGAGTTGGGGTTGAAGCTTTCACTTCATGCTTAGGGATTTGGGCGGTCAAGGCTTCTGCTCCATGGTTAGGGAGTTGGATGTTAAGGTTTCTGCTCCATGTTTAGGTAGTTGGGGTCAAGGATTCTGTTCCATGGTTAGGGAGTTGAGGGTCAAGGATTCTGTTCCATGCCGAGTGGACATGGGGTCAAAACTTCTGCTTCAGGATTAGGGAGTGAGGGTAAATGGTTCTGATGCAGCGTTTCACTTCTAAAGGCATGGATTAAAGTGGCCTCTAAGAAGGACCTTACTTGGTAATGGTTGTTGACGGTGGGTTTGGGAGCTGAGGGTTAACCTGGGGTGCAGGTGGTTGACATGTGGGCTTGATAATGATGGCATTGGTGGATTTATAAACTGTGAGCCGACACCTGTAAAGTGACCAGTGGTGGCTCATGAGATGGTCAGTTTGGATGTTTGTGAGAAAGGAGACTGCTGATTAAGGGGTGGTAAATATGGTGTGTGTGGTAAGGCTGAAGTAATTAGTAAGAGATTGTAAAAACTAAAGAGGAGAAAGACATCATTGAGCCTAGTTTTCTGAGCAATAGGATGCTGATGAGTGTCTCTTTGTTGCATCTAATGCAAGATGATAGCAGGACTTTTCTAGCGGATGGTGAGTGGAGGTGGCAGTTTTAGGTGATGAAGGTGGATAGATTTCCCAATGGACACCACCCAGTGCAACAACTCTTTGAATATGTCGTTAGCATCGAACCTCCCAGTGGCAATGCAGAGAGATCTCCATGAGCCATGGAACACAGCCTACTCTGGAGACGAGAGCAGCATACTGGGTGGAGACTCTTTGAGGCATTGTCACAGAGGCCGGGAACAGAAGTAATGGCAGAGGAATAGATGGAAAAAAGCAGGAAGTAGCATCTAGCTACATCCCCAGCCGCAACATCACATATTTAGACAAAACCTCTGCTGCGTAAAGGGGTAAACATTACTGTTCTCAGATGCAACAGAACTGAGAACTGACACCAACGGTGGAAGTTTAACGACTCAATAATACAATAGGTATCCTCAGCTGCAGAGGACCATTCTAAGAGCACTATTGAATTGATGGAAGAAGTGTGTGCTGGTCCTCTGATGCAAGATGCTGACCCTAGTCACTCACAAATATAGGATAGCACATGCCAGTAAGAGTAGAGAGAAAGGCGATGTAAATGCAGTGAAGGATCATGAAAAGGTTCTCCAAGGGAAGAATAGATACACACAGCCAGTAAGAGTAGAGAGAAAGGCGATGTCAATGCAGTGAAGGGTCATAAAGGGTTCTCCAAGGGAAGAATAGATACACACAGCCAGTAAGAGTAGAGAGAAAGGCAATGTAAATGCAGTGAAGGGTCATACAGGGTTCTCCAAGGGAAGTACATATATGCCCGTCCAGTAAGAGTAGAGAAAACGGCAAGGTCAATCTAGTGCAGGATCATAACAACATTCACCAAGGAAAGAAGAGACATGCCCGCCCAGTAAGAGTAGAGAAAACAGCAAGGTAAATCTAGTGCAGGATCATAACAAAATTCACCAAGGAAAGAAGAGATATGCTGCCCAGTAAGAGTAGAGAAAACGGCAAGGTAAATCTAGTGCAGGATCATAACAACATTTACCAAGGAAAGAAGAGATATGCCCAATCTAGTGCAGGATCATATAACATTCACCAAGGAAAGAAGAGATATGCCCAATCTATTGCAGGATCATAACAACATTCACCAAGGAAAGAAGAGATAGGCCCGCCCAGTAAGAGTAGAGAAAACGGCAAAGTCAATCTAGTGCAGGATCATAACAACATTCACCAAGGAAAGAAGAGATATGCCCGCCCAGTAAGAGTATAGAAAACAGCAAGGTCAATCTAGTGCAGGATCATAACAAAATTCACCAAGGAAAGAAGAGATATGCCACCCAGTAAGAGTAGAGAAAATGGCAAGGTCAATCTAGTGCAGGATCATAACAACATTCGCCAAGGAAAGAAGAGATATACCCAATCTAGTGCAGGATCATAACAACATTCACCAAGGAAAGAAGCGATATGCCCACCCAAGTAAATGTTGAGAGAAAGGCAATGCAAATGTAGTAAAGGAGTGTAACACGGTACTCTGAGGGAAGAAGAGATATTTGCATTCAGTGAGACTAAAGGGAAAGGCAACAGGAATGTTGTGTGGGACCATAACAAGGTTCTCCAAGGAATGGAGAAATATGCACACCCGCTAAGAGCAGAGAGGAAGGCAGTGTAAATATAGCGAACAATCAAAATTAAGTTCACTAAGTGAAGAAGGGGTGTGGGGCATTCAGTAAAAATAGAGACAAATGCAATGTAAATGTAATGTGGGATCGTAGCAAGGTTCTCCAAGAAAAGAAGATATATGCTCACCTGCAAAGAGTAGAGAGAAAGGCAATGCAAATGTAGTGAACGATCATCACACCCAGTATGAATAGCTAGAAAAGCAATGCAAATGTAGTGAACGATCATCACACCCAGTATGAATGGTGAGAAAGGCAATGCAAATGCAGTGAACGATCATCTCACCCAGTATGAATAGCAAGAAAGGCAAATACAAATGTAGTGAACATTCATCACGCCCAGTATGAATAGCGAGAAATGCAAAGACAAATGTAGTGAACGATCATCACACCCAGTATGAATAGCGAGAAAGGCAATGCAAATGTAGTGAACGATCATCACACCCAGTATGAATAGCGAGAAATGCAAAGACAAATGTAGTGAACGATCATCACACCCAGTATGAATAGCGAGAAAGGCAATGCAAATGTAGTGAACGATCATCACACCCAGTATGAATAGCGAGAAAGGCAATGCAAATGTAGTAAACGATCATCACACCCAGTATGAATAGCAAGAAAGGCAATGCAACTGTAGTGAACGATCATCACACCCAGTATGAATAGCGAGAAAGGCAATGCAAATGTAGTGAACGATCATCACACCCAGTATGAATAGCGAGAAAGGCAATGCAAATGTAGTGAACGATCATCACACCCAGTATTTGAAAAGGCTATGCCAAATTCTTCTAATTCTCTGAAAAGTGGGAGGGTGAAAAGGTTTTAATGGGTGGGGGCGGTACAGGATCCTTGTGGTACTCCACAATCAATGGGGGTTGGGGAGGCTGAAGCTTGGTCGGAAAAGACCCTTATAGCTCGGCCTTCCAGGAAAGATGTGATCCAGGCGGTGGCCTCTTGAGAGAAGTGGGCATTGTCAGCGAGGTGTTTGCACAAGATCTTGGGGTCCACCAAGTCAAAGGCAGCCGAGAGATCCAAGAGTAGGAGGAGTGAGGACTTGCCTTTGTCCATGGCTTCCAGTAGTTGGTTCTTTAGGTCTAATAGGGCTGATTCAGTGCTGTGACGAGGGCTGAAAACAGATTGGGCCTCATTACACGTTAGGCGGTGAGGATTTACCGGTACCAGTAAGGGCACCGGTACCGGTAAACCCTTACCGCCTTACCACGAGTTCCCTTTGCAGGACCCGACCTTAACGGCTGGTTTTACCAGCCGTTAAGGTCGTTTTAATTAGCACCGAGGTGCCGCAAAGGGACCTTGGTGCTAATTATGGTACCGCAATTTGAGGTACCGTAATTAGCTCCTTCCCCATTCCCATTATGCCCTATGGGGCAAAAATGGGAATGGGGAAGTGCCTTGGTGAATGGGGAATTACCGCCCCTGCTCACCTTGGAGTAGGGCGGTAATTCCGCCATCCACCAAGGCGGACACGGTAAAATACCGGCGGCAACCATGGCGCAAATAGCGCCATGGTTACCGCCTACTGTGTAATGAGGCCCATTGTCTTTTACCTAGTATGTTGTGAGTTTCCAGGTATGACTAAATCTGTAGATATGTAGCCCTGTCCAGAGGTTTTAGCAGAAAAGGCACGGTGGTGATTGGACGGTAGTTGTTAGGGGAGTCCGGGTCATGGGTAGGTTTCTTTAATAGGGGTCGAACCCACGCTTCTTTAAGGGCGGGTGGGACGGTGCTGTTGGCGAAGGAGGCATTGATGAATGTAGTGATAAATGGGGCCAGGGCAGCTGCACAATCTTAAATTAGATTGGCTGGACATATGTCTCCTTTGCATAGCGATGGTTTGATACGCTTCATGATTAATAGGACTTCAGGGATTGTTACTTCACTGAAGGCAACGGGTGTAGGCTTGTTTGTGCGATGAGGAGTGTCTGCGACCAGTGGCAGGGTCGAGGGCGCTGTTCTGGAGAGTTTTGATTTTGTTTAACATGGCATGTTGGATGTTGTAACACCATGTTTCGTTTTTCTCGGTGGGTTGTGTGGATGTAGGGGGGATGGTCAGTTTGTTATAAATTGTGAATAGCTCTTTTGATTGGGAGTTAGCTTTAACAGTTCTGGAGTTGTATGTGGTGACTTTAGCTCTGGAGATGGCCTGCTTGTATTGTTTGGCGATTGTGAGGTATGTGTCTCTTGTGATGGTAGATGGGTTTGTTTGCCATGTGGTTAGTGCTGCTCTTTTAGTGGTTCGGATGTCCGAGAGTTCTTGTGTGAACCATGAATTCCCATGTAGTCTGTGCTTGGCTCTTTTCTATTCCAGTGGGGCTATAGTGTCTAATACCTCTTTAAGAGTGGTATTGTAGATCTCTACTAGTTCTGTAGGATCGTAGGAGGTTGGGTGGGCAAGCACTGATGTGTCGAGGAGAGGGAGGATTCTTTCTACAGTGAGCAGTTTCTTGGATCTAGCCATGGTGTCTGGCGCAGGTGGGTTTGGGTTGGATGCTGTTTTAGAGGGTATGAAGAAGTGCAGTAGATGGTCGGTCCATGGGAGTGGTGTATTAGAGCTGATGTCTACCATGCAGTTGTGATCAGCGATCCAGCCTAATATATGACCTTTGGCGTGGGTGGGGTTGTTGACTAGTTGGGAGAATCACAGATCATGGAGATCTTTGGAGAGGGCTTTGCCTTTCTTGTCTTTGGGGTCTTTGAAGCCTAAGTTAAGGTCACCTAGGAAGATGGCTCGTGTATTTGTTTTGAGGTTAGCTCCTAAGGTATGGGTGATGTTGGATTGGAAGTCGAGTGTTGGGCCTGGGGGCCGATATACGGTGTGGAGTGTTATGGTGTTGTTTGGCGATGGGGATATTTGTACTGATAGCATGTCAAAGTTGTCAGCTTCAGTGGTTTTTAGTTGCCTGGCACTGAGGGTTTCCCTAGTGATTATGGCGGCCCCTCCACCTTTACTGGAGGTTCTGTCTTGGCGCAGGATGATGTGGGCTGTTGGTAGGGTTTGGCAGTTGGCAGGACCAGATGCTACGTTTAACCAGGTCTCGGTGATGGCTAGGATGTCTAGGTGCAAGTCGGTGATGAGATTGTGGATCTCCATGGTATGCGCTGGGATGGAGCGTGTATTAATGAGTGTGCAGTGATTTCCCCCTGGTTTTTAGGGGGATGCTGGTGAGGGTGGCAGTTACGCTGCAGGTTTTTAGCAGTGGGGTGACAGTGATAGTGTCTGAAGGGGTGGCTTGGCACTGTGTCTATTTGGGGTGGCTGAAAGGCCGTGCGATCGGGTGCCTAGCCTTTGATTTCTCAGGTGGAGAGGCATAGGGTGAGCGTTGGTTTGTGTGCTGTGGGTGGTGCTATGTGGGATGGGAGCTGAGTCGGTGGGCATTGATCTCGTGGTGGGTGAGCCTATGGTTAGTGCTGGAAGGGATGGTGTGGGTGGTACGTTGTGGGAAAGTGGGAGTGTGGGAGACATGTTTGGTGTGGGTACTGCAGAGTAGGGTGAGGTGCTGTAGTCTGTTACCCTGGGCTGGATTAGAGTGGGCTGGCGAGTTTACATCAGGGGGTGTGCCTACAGGCGGGCAGCATATATTTCAAAGCGGTCAGCAGTTGATCAGAGCTGGACAACGGGCATTTCAGCGTATATTTCAGGAGTGGCATTGTTTTACAAAGAGCTTCGCTGTAAGCATTACAGTTTGGGCATCAGACATTTCGGAATGGGCAGCGATATTTGAAGAGCAGTGCAGTGGGCAGGAATAGAGTAGGCAAAGTACAATTCCGGAGGGCAGTGTTTTTCAAAATGCATTACAATGTTGCCATAGGATAATACAAAGTGGGCGGCAGTGTTTGAGAAGCAGGGCAGTGGCCAATTCGGGCAGGCAACGTACAATTGAGATGCTTATTGTGCATAAACAGTTCGATGGAAGCCGAAACATGTCAATTATGGCACTATATAAAACACCCTGAATAAATAAATATGTGGCTAAGAAAGGGAATACCTATTTGCTGGAGCACCCCGGTGTCAACCATTGCCATCGTTCAGCTCTTCTGAAATGTGCCAGCAGGCTTGGCCTAGCAGCACACACTGCCTCGCTGGTATCTAGGCACTGTGGCCACCGTCAGCCCCTCGCACACAGTCCTGGGACTATGCAGTGCTTTAAGCGGGACGGAACATGAAAAGGGGTGCTTAACAAGGAGTCGTGGCCTGAATGTGACCTAAATACTGATGGGCGAGCCTAAAGAGGGTGCCACCTGACTCAACCAGATTCTGATAATATGTACTTTGGGTCACTCAGCCTGGTCTCAGATGCTATTGTTTGCATCCGGTCTGCATGTTGCAAATACATTTCTCTTGAGTTTGTGAATTAATCACAGTATGCAAGCAATATATTGGTGAGTAAATCACCTTCATACTGTAAATAAATAACCTATGAAAAAGAGGATGGGGGCAAGTAGCACCAATGTGGTTTCTTGCTGATTTGCATATAAGCAAATAGCATTGTGGGACATAGGAATGACAACACAATTTAATATTTTAAATCTGTCTGTGAGAGTGATTAAAGCGTCAACCCTTCTGAGCAAGTAATGCGAAGTGGGCTCTCTGCTCATTTTATTTGTCACCACTGTCACCCTAACAGTAAAATATCTGTAAATCACAAGGCAAATATACCCATGTGGACAGTGCCCGCCTACGGATGGGATGTGGGGCTGGGGCTGCTCTGCTTGAGAATAGGGTGTCTCATTTCCCTAAATGTGTCACAGAGCTTGTCAAGTAATCACACAGCCCCCCTTGCTTTCTGAAAGCCCCCAGAGGTGTGTCCGGAGGCCATGGGCTCCAAACAACATGCAGCGTTTGGGCCTCGGGCCTCCATGGTATGGTGCTCTGGCAACTCACATTTTTCCGGAACAGAGCTCTGTTTTCTCCTGGCCCAGATCCTCCGCTGGTTGCGTCACTCACCTCAAATATTCTATGTCCCTGTCAACTTCACCTCCCCATGTGTGCAGCCACCATCACACACTGGTACCAGCCCCTCAGAGAGCCAACATTCAGACACCTCAACTCACCGCCCACAATGAACCTCATTCTGCTCATGCTCTGTGGGAACTGCCTCCCGGGGAAGAAAGCAGAGAGAGGAGTGCTTTGTATCCAACTGGTATCTCACGCCAGATAACCCATTATCCATCGACAGTATCAGGTGCAGACAGGAAGACTCTATCCTACTTCAAAACTTCTGGTTTGATGCCGTTTTACTGACATGAGTTTTTTCGAAGTAATTTTTTTCGAACAAATTACTTTGAAACAACTCATCACCATTTCTTTTTTTAATATTTTTGGGGCCCCCTAAACCTCCCTTTCCCTATATTATTAACCCTGTGCCAAGCCCCTGTCTGCCACTTTTAACCCTTTACCCCTATATATTTAAATGAGTTTTTCAAAGTATTTTTTTCATTAAAAATGACTTTTAAAAATGTGTTGATGTAACAATGCGATACCCCTGGTTTTGCTTCAGTGTAGAAATTGGGTATCCACTCCCAAAACCTGAACCCTGTGGATACCCTTTGGAATCTCCTGTTCTTTGGCCACAACAGATACTGGGGGAGTTGGAATAGCTCCAAAACAGGGCTCTCCCACTTTGGATGGAAATTCCTCACCAATTTCATGCCTTGGTTTTGAGACCTGGAGCTGGGTGGCACTTATTCACCACTGGAGACTGCCTGTGGGTGGTACTGGTGCATGGTATAAGTCAACATAACATAACATAACACCAACTGCCAGAGATTGAACACACCTCAACACTCCCTCCCCCGCCCCCACAGAAGTGACATGCCCGGGTGGTCCCCTTCGTTTCACCAAAACTAAGGGATTTTTGTCTTTTCAGGCTCCCAGCTTGAATTACTAGAAAGATATGAAATTTGATTGAAATGCCTTAAATGTTGACACAAAACACACCGCTCCTGTCTGGAATGACAAAAGATGCAGCAACATTGCCCAGAAGCTAAGCACTTAACTTCTCAATTACAGACATTTTATTTTGAAGACTGCTCCTGGAGTTTGTTTTTTAAACGTTTTAGCCACCGGCCAAACTATTTTGGTGTGAGGTATATGAGACCACCAGCCCCCCTCCTCAAACACACAACTCCGGAGGGCGGGACGAATGGCTGTGCGGGGGCGCTCACTAGGAACTTCATGAATGTACTTGAAGTTAAGGCCAGAGTCTCGAGAAGGGACTCAAGGCACGCCGAGAGTCCAAAGAAGAGCACATGTAGTAGGCTAAACAGCAGATTGCCCGCAAAAGGTCCTGCAGAAGTCCCAGCCTTTGCACAATTGAAGGGCGCCACTGTGGCGACAGATTGGTGATATGCATAACTCTAACGTGTAGCACAGACTATTTGTGTCTTCTTTGGACTAGAGGTTAGGGTTAGAGGTGGAGCGCCCAATACGAATTGGGGAGGTGTTCAGGTGTGTTGGAGTAAGACCTGAAAGGTTCCCTCCAGCTCCAGAGTCCTGCGCGGTGACCGTTCTGTGGCACACATGGCACTGGTCAAAGCATTGTAATTTAACATGAGGGAAGGGTGTGATTCTGTTACTGCAAAAAGAACAAGCATCACCATCTGGCCTTTCCCACCCTACTCAACCTGTTTGGTCCCACAACCGCCTCTGCTTTCCATAAAGTCTATTAAACACATCTTGCACAAGGTGCTCAAACTATATTTTCTCACTATAGAAGGACGAGTTACTATACAATGGTAGCCTATTTTCACGTGAGGCCCCACCCTGTCTCACCTTGAACTGAAATATAGTTTACCTCGACATGACATGGAACAAAGACTTGATAAAAACCTTTTCGACATCCAGGTGCCAGGCCTTTTTTACTTTGACCACTCGATTCCCTTACCTTGTGTTACCAACAACATTCACCTTTATGCCAGTCTATCCTTTGCTATGCCACTCTCAGCTTAGGCTGGGCAGTCAAAGAGTTAACATTTGAGAGTTTGACCTGGGGCAGAAGGAAAAGAAATGCCAGGGCAAAAAAACAAAAAACATATTCCGGGAATGCCAGAGCACACTTACACGTGCCCCTCATACATCGAACATTACTTTTGTGTACACACTTACAATTCTGTAAAGGGCTATTTAGTTTTTGAAAAAACTCATCAAAAAAGGTTCCCCCAATCCCTCCCTCCCCTATTAATTTTACACTATTCCTGACCCGACCCCTTATAAACCGTTACCTACACCCCCTATATTTTTCAATGAGTTTTTTCAAAGAAAAACAATTCTTCAAAAATAACATCAGAAAAAAAACACTGTTGGTGAATGAACGTCGTACTCTGCAAATATTCCTTGAAAATGCAACCCGATTATCCCAATAAGTTAGGACATATCCACCTCCACCCGTTTGCAGGAACATGGTCCACCAAACAGGAGTGCCACGCCCATGCCATCACAACCCCCGGCCACAGCGCCCACGCTGCATCACTCTGCCCTTTGTTTGATTTCCCTCTTGCCCATGCTCTTATCTTCCCCTCGCTCATTGTCTTTACTCCAGAAGATTGAGGTCTGGATATCCCCGGCAGGTTCACAATATGCCCCTCCATGCACAAGCCCGGGCACTCTAATAATAATAAGATATTTATATAGCGCTTTGATCCAAAGCGCTTTACATAGCACCGATTTACATACATTATTATTATTATCCAATCGAAATCGGTACTCACTTTATCGACCTCGGAAGGATGAAAGGCTGAGTCGACCTTGCCGGGATTTGAACCTGCGACCTACTATATATACTAATAGGGTGGTGATTTGGTGCAGCATAAACGCATGTAAGGCAACATTGGGCCAGGGCAGGTGATTAGGGAATTACATTGTGTAGGTTGGTGCTCGATTTTTAAAATGATCAAAACACATCTTACTGAGTTGACACGTTAGGTTAACTCCCTATTTCTGGCTTCTAGCTTTCAGTGATGGGATGGAAATAACACGGCATGTGACAGGCTCTGCCCCAGCCCTCCCAGCCGCTCAGAGGCACCGACTTTCTGTGGGACCCCCTGATTTCCTCGTAGTCCCCTCCTCCCCCTAGAGCCTGCCTCTGCTCCCTCGCTCCGGTTTCAGCTGAGGCCTGCTCGGCTCCGAGCGTGGAATGCCGCTCTCTGACAGCAAGGACGGCATCTCCTCGCCCCTCAGCCATGAAGTGCTCACTCCAGTGGAAAGCCCTCTGGCTGGAGCTCGGCAAGATGGCAGGTCCGGGCAGGGATGGCAGCTAGACAGCTCCCTGGAATGTAATCCTCCAGCAGACACAGAGCGAGCGAGCGAAATACCCATCAGACAGCGCCTGGTGACATCACGTGCAGCTTTTCTGAGCAGTGGAAAGGACATTGTAATTGGTTATTTATAACGTGCTTAATACCCTGAGGTTTCTAGGCGCAACCCCGGGATCGAACCTGTGCAGCTCCACTCGCCTTGCTTCCAGGACAAGCGTGTTGCCCCTGAGCTATCCTCAGGAGGCAAAGCTGAAGAAAAGTCGCTTGGTGGTGAAACTGTGCTCTTCAAAACCAGGCCTCTGGTATAGCTGCAAGTCCTTGGCTTCCCTGTGTGCAAAGGCGTTGCTAGTGGGGGGTGGGGGAGGGGGGGCTAAGGGGGCTATAGCCCCTGGTCTTTTGGTTGTAGCCCCAGTAGAATCTAATGAGCTACAACGAAAAGGCTAGCTAGCCCCCAGTCCTGACAGTCCCAACATTAGCGTAGCCCCAGGTCTGTGTGGAATGTACAACCCCCAACAAAAACACAGAAGAAAGGATGCAGGAACTGGGCGAATTCTCCTCTCGAAACCCAACCTGGCCATTCCACCGAACACACATGCCCCCACACCAAAACTCCCAGTAAAAACAGCGACCACTGGTAGAATGGAAGCTGGGACAGCCCCACTGCAATCTGAACAGTAGCGGCTGGTACATTTTATTATTAGAGGGGGCATAAAGTAAATATTTCCTACAAATATGCCAGAGCCACTGTACATGGTAGTTCCGAGGGGCTCATTCCCCAAGAGCATTTTTAGTGCATTTTAAATCACACTTTATGTGAAAAAATGGGTACAAAGCGGGAGTCAAGTCCTAAAAAGTGGGGGGACTCATCATCAAACGCAATAGGATGTGACATCACCATAGATTTACATATGAAGGTGAAATGTGCTCATTTCATAAAATTGCCTTTGCATAACCACCCAAATTTCACAGGACGAATGGCATTTGCCTTTCAGAAAATCAACACACACACATAGAACCAAGAGAGGATATTTTCATCTATAAGTGTTTTTGAAAATGTTAAAAGGTGTGCACGTTCTAAACTCCAAAACCAATACAAATGTTTTTCCTGGAGTTTGCAGTACTGAAATGGGACATTTCACCTTTAGTTTGTTATTTTTCATCAGGTTATATAGTGCAGTGGTGAAGTATCCGGCCTGCACACCTGATGACTCCGTCCTCCCGTGTGTACCCTTGACATGAGCCCTAAAAAGCAAGAGAGTTTGGAATGGTTATGTCTAGTAAATGATGAAACAATTCAGCAGATGCAATGCAAGACATAAACAGTGCACAAGAGCCAGAGGCGTTGCTAGGGAGGCGTGGGGGGGTTGAGGGGCTATACCCCCTGGTCTTTTGGTTGTAGTCCCAGATAGAAGCTCAGGGGCTACAACCAAAAGGCTAGTTAGCCCTGAGTCCCGGCAGTCCCGACATTAGTGTTGCCCCAGATCTTTTCCAGACCTAGCAACACCCCTGACAATAGCATTTCATGATGGATTAACATGATGCCTTCATGCACAATATATTCCAGTATAAAAACATGTTCACGCTGGCTGTGCCCATTCATTTTCATGATGGCTCCACCGATGTATGCCAGTATTCCCATGTAAGAACATACTCACATTTGCTTTATGCATAATGCTAGTAATTACACTATATGAAACATGTCCACTCTGGTTCTGCCAATGTATGGTAGTACCTCCATATACAAATATACGCCGGTTGGCTTTTCCATTAGAAATGCCATGCCACAATATGAAACATGTCCAAACTGGCTGCATCAAAATGCCAGTCTAGCGAAGTAATACGAACTCATATTTGACATATCATAGATGCCCAGTAAAACATGCCATATCACAGTAGGTAATAGACTGGCTGCACCAAAATGCCATTCTAGCCACATAATAACACTTATCATGACTGCTTCATTGTAGATGCCCAGTAATTAATGCCATGCCAATGTAATAGACTGGCTGCACCAAAATGCCATTCTACCCTCATAATAACACTTATTATGCTAGCTTTATCAAAGATACCCAGTGAAAAATCTCATGCCACAGTAAGAAATGGCTGGGCAATCTTCATCAAAATGCCAGTCTAGCCATGTAATAACACTTATCTTGCCTGCTTCATCCAAGGTGCCCAGTACAAAATGTCGTGCAACAGTAAGAACCGGCTATACAGGCTGCACCAAAACGCCAGTCTAGATACACAATAACAATTGTCATGATTGCTTTATTATAGATCCACACTAAAAAATGCTGCTGTTGAAGCACCTCCCCCCCCCCCACCAAAATCATCTTCCCAGGTCCAGAGTAAAAACACGTGCGAGCACACATTAACACAACATTCACATGCTCATTCACACACACAGCATTTACTCACTCATTCACATGTGCCCCCATACACCATACTCTCACTCATACACACACACGTTACATAATTATAATTCAATACAACTTTCTTACGTGCATGCAGCCCCTGTCCAGACAGGGCAGAAAGCAGCTGGTGGGGTGCTCAGTGTTTACACTGGGTGGGCTCATCAGCTCCTCCATAACGGGTAAGGGTTCTGGCAGGCTGGGCCCCCCCTTGTCCATTATGGACTAGCCCCCACTGTATTCGAAGAGTTAAACGAAGGCACCCAACCTACTTAGATACCATGTCAGGGGGTCACGATTGCAGACAGCATCCGTTTAAAGGTCCCCTGCAGACGAGTGCTGCTTTTCAGAATCATGCACTCTGGCTGTACTGTCAAGCACCATGGAAAATATTGATGGCTAAATAATCAATTGCTTATCAAAAAACACTATTTCCTTTTTGAATGTGTAGCATAGAAACACCAATGCCACAACCAAGCAACCAATAATGCCGCAGGATGTTTGTTACTATAACGCGCATCACTCCTATACAGCATGGGCTATATTGAGGGATCCTGGGATTTCATAGTGCAACATATTTGAAGAGCCACAGTTGGCAGACCCCTGCCAGAAAACCAAAGAGTGTTGTTTGCAGTGACATGACATACCCTACTGATAGGGTAGTTCTTCACAGTAATCCTAGTCTCTGTGGTTAAGGGGTCTCCCATTGTTTCCACAAAGTACTTCGTGGATATTACTTTGCAAATACTTCAAATGTTATATGTATTTGTAGGGTAAGGAGTACAAGGGCTCGGGGAAGGGTTTGGGGTGGGGTGGTAGTGAAGGGGAAGGGGGGGAAATAGGCGGTCTCCCCGCCGCAAAAGTATACCTTCGAAGTAAGATGTTGAAACAAAAGTTTTTGTAATAAAACTGTATGTTTAAATAATAATGAAAAGAAATCTCTCTATATATATTCGAAGTATATTTTCGAAGTAAAGGCAGCGAAGTAAATTACATGGAAGTATTGAAATGACCTGATCCCGCTGAGGGATGCAAACGCAATTAGTTATGTGGTTCCATCTTGCCCATTGGATACGATGCCAACATCCATAACTCCATTGTTTTAAAGGACAATCCAGAGGGAGGATGGAAGCATAGGAGTCAGAGATGTGTGTCTTTTGTGTCAATTAGTCAATTAGATAAAAAAAAAAAAAAAGAAGCAATAGATTTCAAGGCACAGCCCTTGATTCACCGACGCACTTCCTGCGAGCGACATGTGCAGCCACAGGTGGAGAGCATCCCTCTCTTCCATGAACGGGTTAAGTCACAGCTGCGAATCACCCCACCTGCAGAATGTTCTGGTAAGAACTATGCAGCAGGCTCCGCCCCGCCGCCCCACACCCCTTGCGTGTGCACGCTTCTCAGAGGGTTGCACTGGGGGACAAGGCAGTCCCTGCATCAGTTTACCTTAACCTTGCCCCCTCCCTTGCCAGGCCAAGAGCAGGGGAAAGGGGCGGCATTGGTCTTTCACGGCAGAATGAAAGCAGCAGACAGGACGGCGGAATAGACTGAAAGTACACCTGCTGTGCTAGGATATGTGGTATGGTACCCACTTTAACTTGATTCAAAATATATTGAAGATACGGGACAAAATCAATATACTTTCTTTTAAAAATAAACGTATAATCTCATTTGAAGCCGCTTCTTCAGGAGTGACTGGGCTCTATATCAAGGGCTGAATCCGCCTGGACTTCTATGGTCTTGAGCCAGGGTACATTTGAGGACACATTGTGAGTCGCATTGCCTTATCTCCAGCTTTGCTCCAGTTTTGGGCTTTGAGAATCGGCTGCTAGGGAGCAGGTGCAGACCTGAGGTGCCCATCGGGTGCACCCTTCATCGCCCCCATGCAAAGCTCTGAGCAGCAGCTCATTGAGTCGGCCCATTGTACCAATGGCCCTGCCTGGATAGTACGGTTGTATACGAATTGTTCGTTTTACAACTGTTCGAATGACAATTGACTTTCTCAAAATTGACGAATTGTGAAGGTCAATTGCACCATATATGTGTGGGGAAACCCCCACCCAACGCCAAACCCCCCAAAACCCCAATATATATATATATATATATATATATATATATATATATATATATATTACCAAACCAATATATATGTATATTCGGTCAATTGTGAAAAGGTCAATTGTGACCTTTTAAATTCGGTCAATAGTTCATTCGAACAATTGTAAACGAACAATTTGGGTAATACCGCTAGTACCCTATCCAAAGCGGCTCTTGGGTTTCACCTCTGAGAGGCTCTAGTCACAGAGTGCTGCGATCCAGTGTGTCCCTGTGTGCCACACAAGGGACGTGTGCCACGTGTGTGTGGTTCCCTGTGCTGCTCCTCTGAGAGAATGAGTAGCAGAAAGTCACCGAACATTGGCTTAAACAGCCAGACAGTGAAAGGGTGGCATAGCCACCCCCGGAGAGGAACATCAAAGGCCCTATTTAACTTTTACAAGGGTTTTTATAACAGTAGGTTACCCATAACTTTAATAAAGTTTGTCAGGCAATGTGTGGGCTTGTTTTAATAATAATCACAGTAACCAGCCTATCAAAAAACAACTTAGCACCCTCTCCCTATTTGCTCCTTTTCAATCTCTCTCTCTCTCTCTCTCTCTCTCTCTCTCTCTCTCTCTCTCTCTCTCCCTCTCTCCCTCTCTCTCTCTCTCTCTCCCCCTCTCTCTGTCTCTCTCTTTCTCTCTCTCCACCTCTCTCTTTCTCTCTCTCTTGCACTCTTTGTTTTTCTCTCTCTCTCTCTCTCTCTCTCTCTCTGTCTTTCTCGCTCTGTCTCCCTCTCTTTCTCTCTCTCTCTCTCTCTCTCTCTATATATATATATATATTTCTGTCTCTGACTCTCTATATCTTTCTCTCTCTTTCTGTTTTTCTTTCTCTCTCACCCTTGCTGTCACTGTCTTTCTCTCTCTTGTTCTCTCTCTTGCTCGTTCTCTCTCTCCCTCTCGCTTTCTCTCTCTCCCTCTCTCACTCTCTGTCACTGTCTTTCTCCTCTGTCTCCCTCTCTTTCTCTCTCTCTCTCTCTCTCTCTCTCTCTCTCTCTCTCTCTCTCTCTCTATTTATGTCTCTGACTCTCTATATCTTTCTCTCTCTTTCTGTTTCTCTTTCTCTCTCACCCTTGCTGTCACTGTCTTTCTCTCTCTCTTGCTCGTTCTCTCTCTCTCTCGCTTTCTCTCTCTGACTCTCTGTCCCTCTCTGTCTCTCTTTCTCTCTCACTATTTCTCTCTCGGACTCTGCTTTCTGCCTCTCTTTCTTTCTCTTTCGAGCTCTTTCTCTCTCAATGTTTTTCTCTATTTCTCCCTCTGACCACTTCTTTCTCCCTCTCACCACACACACACACACACACACACACACCAAAAATACTCTAACACGTTTGCACAGTGCGAGCAAAGCTTTAACATGTATTGTGATGGATATTGTTCATACTGAGTGCACTTTCTAGTTTCTTTAACGTGTACATTCCAACATTTGTAGACTTTACTGTTTATAGGGATGTCCCAAAATCGTGCTCCAAATATTCGTGAGGACCTTGCAACTTGTCTGTCTCATGAAACATGTGTGGTTCGTCACACATGTGTTCAGTGGTTTATTTTAAATCTGGCCATGAGGGGCCAAAACATAATTAGGGATGTCTGGGTTCACCTGAACTGTTTACAGACACAGAGGGCCGTTTTCGGTCGGTATCCTGATTAGCCCATTTCTTTCCACGGATTCGTAAAACGTCTGTGAATTTTAGTAAGAGGAAACCTGATTGGCTAGTTGAAAAAGAAAGCCTATCGCATTGGTTTGAAGGCCTGGAAAATGTGGCTGACATTGATATTCGCAGACGTTTGGCAGTGTGCAGTCCTGCAAACATTATGCTGCAACATTTTGGGGCACATTGCAGCTGCTGAGCAGCCACCAGCCCTCGGCAAGGTCAGGGGTGTCACAAAGGGATTCAATCTGCCCATTGAACAAATGAAAACATTTTAGTTTTTCAACAGCTGATGGGCTTAGGTCATGGACCCATGTGACCGGTCAGCCTGCGTCTTACCGGTTGGTTCACAGCCTGAGCGTGGGTCTGACCCACAGAGCTAGCTCGACCCTGCATAAGGGGTGCACGGGCTAGCAGTAACCTGTAACTCCCTTTCATCTCAGAGGCGACCTGCTACTGGGCATTGCTACAGACCCTTTAGGGTGGATGACCTAATAACAGGGTGAGTGGTCCCCCACACAACTGCCGCAGTAACTGAGCATGCGCGGGGAAGGCTAAACGCCAATGGCCAACTATGTGGTTACTAGAATGGTCAAAGGTCATGGCTAGTGGCCTGCACACCCTTTTCTGTGGCAACATTGCCTTTTGGCACTGATACTCCATGGTGGTTCACCAGAATTCTCTGAAATTCCTCCTGCTGCTGACATCGCGTGACATCAACAGACCGGCCACCATCCCAGTATTATCTTCAGCCACAATCTCGCTTCCATTTGCGGAAGGCTGCTTCCATATGTTGCATGTGCTTCTTTGCTACTGTTGTGCCATGGCCCGCGTATGACAAATGTCTTCATGAAGGATCGACTTATAGCACAGTCTTCTGCAATATGTGGAAGCTTCTCCTTCACGCAGCTCACTCAGTAACATACTCCTCTCCTTTTGCCTCATCAATGGAGTGGGTAACAACAAGGGTGTTGATAGGTCTGGAAAAGATCTGGGGTTACGCTAATGTCTGGACTGTCGGGACTCAGGGCTAGCTGGCCTTTTGGTTGTAGCCCTTGAGCTTCTATCTGGGGACACCAACTAAAAGACCCCCGGGCTATAGCTCTCCCAGCCCCCTGCTCTAGCCACGCCTCTGTGGGGAAGCATGAGAGGAAGTCCACATTCTTATATGTTCATCTACCACGATGGAGTACAGAGAACTCGAAGGGCTATAATGCTTGAAACCACCTCTGTATGTGGGCTTCGATGTCCTTATTTCGATAAACCATACCAGAGGTGCATGATTTGGAATGAGAGGGCAATGCTCTTGGGGTAGATTATGACTGAGATCCTCCACTGCCCACATCATTTCTATGGTTTCCAACTTGATGATGGAGTATCGAGTTTTCTGTTGGTACAGTTTGATGCTGACACAATGTACTGGTTTCGCTTCACTGTGATAGTGCTGTGCCCAAGATTACCCTGGATGCTGTACTTGGCAGGGTGAAGGGCTAGTTGTGGTCTAGTGTTATTACACTTATGGATCATTTTTTTAGATCATGGAAGTCCCTCTTGGCCAACTCTCTCAACCTCCAGGGATTTGGCTTGAAACGGCATCGCACTCTGTTTATACGTTAATTAACATCATAATTGATTCTCGCTTACGATTCAGCATTATCATCAACATCATCTTCATTGCAATTCAGGTACCCAATCAGCTAACTACTGCTCAAAACCACAGGATGCCGAGCTCAAATACTGAGAGCAAGGGGTGGCGCAATTCATTTTGAACCTCATTAAAACCTGCCATGGATTGGTGTGATCCCTGAACGACATGTAGAGGGCTGATCTGAGGTTCAGCCAGACCAAATCGCTACCAGGCATGACACAGATTACAAGTATCCTCCAAAGACTGACAACAAAGAGGTCCAGAGTACAGACTTGACTTCCTTTAAACATAGCATGGGTTGCCATGATCTCTCAATGACCGACAGCACAGCGGTCTGCAAGAAGTAATGACTTCCAGCACGCCTTGCCTTCAGCAGCAGAAGTCCCAGGACAATGAAGTGCCACCTACTCCTGCACAGGTGTCATGCAAAAGCATAAGGACCACCATCTTCTGAGCTATTGAAAGCATTAAGGGCCCTTGGGCATAACCATGAAGCTTGGGAAGCAGGTCACTTTAAAATCACAGGGCTCCAAACCAAAATAGAGTGTAAACGACAACAACTCACCAGTAGCAAATCCACCAGCTCTAGCACACCACCTTTAGTGCCCACTGACACTAATCTAGGCTTTACATTCAAAAGGATTAATATACTAGAAGTACAAAAAATCACAGCCTCTCTAAAACCTTCCAATTGCAAAGGGGACAGCTGCCCCGCCCAGATTATAAAAGACGCAGCCAGAGACCTATCCCCCTTCATCACCAAACTAATAAACCTGTCTTTCTCCAATAACTCAGTCCCTAATAACTTGAAACAACGTTGGGTTCTCCCACTTCTAAAAAAAACAATCTCTAGATCCGGCCATACCCACCAATTATAGACCCATCACCACGGTCCCATTCTTGCTCAAAATCCTTGACAGAGTTGTCTACATGCAAATTCAGGACCACCTAGAGACAAACCAACTATTGGGAATACGACAATCTGGCTTTAGACCCCAACATGGAACAGAAACTGCCCTTGTTGACCTCAAAAATCAAATTGATGAAATCAAAGACAAAGGTAACGCCACCATTTTACTCCTTTTAGACTTGTCAGAAGCCTTCGACTTGGTCAACCACAATATCCTCTGTAGCCACCTATCCTCCGCTGCTCACTTTTCCACTTCTGCTGTCATGTGGATTCAATCCTTCCTGACTAACAGAACCATGAGGGTCTTCTCACCAGTAGCGGCAGCTGACCCCATCCCTATTACATGTGGTGTCCCACAAGGCTCATGTGTTTCACCCACTTTGTACAATATTTTTACAAAGCCACTCTTTGACAAACTGGACCATCTGGGTGTCACCTACACCAATTATGCAGATGACACCCAGATACTCCTGACCCACTCAGGCAACTACAATGTTGGCGTTATCCGGATTAACGACATTTTTACCATCATTCAGGCCTGGATGGCCACCCCCGGCCTCTGCCTGAATGATGAGAAAACTGAACTTCTCCTGGTCGGCTCACACAATAACCTACTGAAACTCAGCCCCAACTACAGCAGTATTATCATCGACGGCAACACTATTCCAATTGTTAAAAGTGTGAAAACTCTTGGCTTTTATCTTGATGCCAATACTAACCTTTCCAAACAAATCAACATGACTGCCTCAGCAACTGCCTACACGGGCAAACTGATCAGGGCCTGCAGACCGTTCCTGTCCTCCAACAGCTGCCTCACGCTGGCCAGAGCTCTTATACAATCCAAACTGGATTATTGCAACAGTTTATACCTAGGTGCTAACAAATCCATAATTAATAAACTACAGGTGTTCCAAAATAACGCACTATGAGCAGCACTAAACATCCCCAGGCGAGAGCACATCTTATCCACCAGAAAATCGTGTAAATGGCTCTCCATACAACAACAAATCGACCTAAAAACCATCTGTCTCACATACAAATCCCTAAACCATTTATCCCCTCCAAATATCATCAACAAATTCAACTTAAAATCTGTCGTCAGAATAACTAGATCTTCCAACACACTATGCCTACCGGTGCCCAGATTTACTTTAAAAAGAGCTGGAGGATCTAGTTTCACCGTCCTTGCCTCGCAACTTTGGAACACGCTCCCTCTCGACATCAAATCTATCGAGTCCTTTCAGTCATTTAGGAAACAGGTCATTAGTTGGTTACTGAACAAAACCTAGCATTCACCATCCTAGCTCTACCACGGCTGATGTTACTATCTATACCGTAACTATGTTTCTATGTACAAACTGTATAAATGTATAATTGTAAACTGTATATAATGTAACCTTGTACCAAGCGCCCTTTAACCTCCGCGATCCGGAAGCGCTACATAAAATAATAACCAAACAAACAAACAAACCATTGGCAAACCCAAAGAGTGCCCTCCTCTCCAAAAGCAGAGCACGTCCCCCGGTATTAAAGGCTGGGGAGGAAGTTAGCCAGAGAGGGACCATGATGCCTTCCTGGTTCTCCTCAACATTTCTTAAGGTCTTGTCTTAGATATCATGAATGCTAATTCCATTGCATGTTGATATTGAAATCGCACTACATTTAACATCATAATAATACCATTCAATTTATAGACAGTCTGAATCTAGCGCGCAGCAGCCAGATTCGAAATGACATGAAGATTTGGTATCCAGTGATTTAACCGAATAGAAAACTAGAGAAAGGTTTATTAACGAATACAAAATACCAAGAAAATACTGATTACATAAAATATATGTATGAGGGGGTGGGGTAGAGGGTTAAAACGGGTGGGCAGGGGGTTAGGGTGGGGTTTTAAACATGGGGAAACGGGGGATTCGGGCGAGGAATCACACATATCCCGAAGGTTTGCTATTGTTCTAAAACGACACAACAGAAACTTCTCAAGGACACACCTTTTCACAAGAGCGGTAGCAAGGCCATCTTTAAGCATGGCGCTAGTGCGACGTAACAATTGCTGTATTTATAGGGAGTCCATATAAAGCACTGGGTCTAGTGCTGGTGGGCTTCAATTTCCCAAAAATAGAGGTCACAGGATCAGCCGGATCCAGAGTAATAGTGTGCTACAGTATTCTATATTGCTGACACAGTTGACCGGCCAGGCTTGCTTGCCAAGCACAAGGAACCCCTTCCTTATGGTTTCGATTTTATCCCTGAAAATAGAGCCAAGGTTGATGAGCCATTACTATAAAAGCTGAAACTGAAGATTGATTTCTCTAATGAATCTATGCATATCCTAGCATCCAAACTAAAGGCCCTTTGCTGAGCTGGTGGCATATCCTAGCATCCAAACTAAAGGCCCTTTGCTGAGCTGGTGGCATATCCTAGCATCCAAACTAAAGGCCCTTTGCTGAGCTGGTGGCATATCCTAGCATCCAAACTAAAGGCCCTTTGCTGAGCTAGTGGCATCTCCTCGCATCCAAACTAAAGGCCCTTTGCTGAGCTGGTGGCATATCCTAGCATCCAAACTAAAGGCCCTTTGCTGAGCTAGTGGAATCTCCTAGCATCCAAACTAAAGGCCCTTTGCTGAGCTGGTGGCATCTCCTAGCATCCAAACTAAAGGCCCTTTGCTGAGCTGGTGGCATATCCTAGCATCCAAACTAAAGGCCCTTTGCTGAGCTGGTGGCATATCCTAGCATCCAAACTAAAGGCCCTTTGCTGAGCTGGTGGCATATCCTAGCATCCAAACTAAAGGCCCTTTGCTGAGCTGGTGGCATCTCCTAGCATCCAAACTAAAGGCCCTTTGCTGAGCTGGTGGCATCTCCTAGCATCCAAACTAAAGGCCCTTTGCTGAGCTGGTGGCATCTCCTAGCATCCAAACTAAAGGCCCTTTGCTGAGCTAGTGGCATATCCTAGCATCCAAACTAAAGGCCCTTTGCTGAGCTGGTGGCATCTCCTAGCATCCAAACTAAAGGCCCTTTGCTGAGCTAGTGGCATATCCTAGCATCCAAACTAAAGGCCCTTTGCTGAGCTAGTGGCATATCCTAGCATCCAAACTAAAGGCCCTTTGCTGAGCAAGTGGCATCTTCTCGCATCCAAACTAATGGCCCTTTGCTGAGCAAGTGGCATCTCCTAGCATCCAAACTAAAGGCCCTTTGCTGAGCTAGTGGCATCTCCTAGCATCCAAACTAAAGGCCCTTTGCTGAGGAAGTGGCATCTCCTAGCATCCAAACTAAAGGCCCTTTGCTGAGCTAGTGGCATCTCCTAGCATCCAAACTAAAGGCCCTTTGCTGAGCTAGTGGCATCTTCTCGCATCCAAACTAATGGCCCTTTGCTGAGCAAGTGGCATCTTCTCGCATCCAAACTAATGGCCCTTTGCTGAGCTAGTGGCATCTCCTAGCATCCAAACTAAAGGCCCTTTGCTGAGGAAGTGGCATCTCCTAGCATCCAAACTAATGGCCCTTTGCTGAGCTAGTGGCATCTCCTAGCATCCAAACTAAAGGCCCTTTGCTGAGGAAGTGGCATCTCCTAGCATCCAAACTAAAGGCCCTTTGCTGAGCTAGTGGCATCTCCTAGCATCCAAACTAAAGGCCCTTTGCTGAGGAAGTGGCATCTCCTAGCATCCAAACTAAAGGCCCTTTGCTGAGCTAGTGGCATCTCCTAGCATCCAAACTAAAGGCCCTTTGCTGAGCTAGTGGCATCTCCTAGCATCCAAACTAAAGGCCCTTTGCTGAGCTAGTAGCCGATTAATTTGCCTTTGCCAACAGTGTTTGTTTTTGGTTGCGGACAGGGTCTCGTAATAGTTGTATTTGTAACATATAAGTAGCCTTGTCTTTGTCATCTAGTTTCCAGGCTCTTATGTTTTATGGATTGGGGGACAGGCTGAAGTGGTTTACTTTATTGTTGAGATATTTTGAGTTTGTCTGAATAAACGCAGGACAAAAATGACATGGAAATAAGTGAACTTGACTGTGACATGTTTTGTTCCTTTCTTGCAGACATCAGAGAGACAGCTTTCGTGTACGCCATCACTGCAGCGGGGGTGATCCACGCCGTGACGCAGGCCTGCAGTATGGGGGAACTACTACAGTGTGGCTGCGAGGTGATCCGTAGCCGGGCACCCCCTCTTCCTGGCCCTGGGCAGAGTACAGAGGGCACCGCTTGGGAGTGGGGCGGCTGTGGCGATGACGTGGAGTACGGCTACGAGAAATCCAAGCAGTTCATGGACGCCACTAGGAAGAAAGGGAAGAGCGACATCCGCACCCTCATAGACCTGCACAACAATGAGGCCGGGCGGCTGGTAAGTAGGAAGTCACCTTTATAGAGTTAGGTCAGGACCGGCATCAGGCTATCTCAAGCTTATCAATTTAAATGGGCCCCCAAACCTTGCGGGTCACCTATGCCTCTGACCAAGACTTCTTAATATCTTTTCTTAAGTGCTCATTTAGGCTTTACTTCCCATGCCTACTGCCTTCCTGTGTTCTGCTCTACAGTGGGCAACACACATATCCCCAGGATATCACCACCCACAGACCCCCTGTATTGCTTCCTTTAGGATATTGCTAGAGACTCGGGTAACAAGCTAAGGCTGACGATATGCCCCAATCTTAACAAAGGCTGTGACTATTTAAATATGCCAAAGATCTCCCCAAAAGGCATTAAATAATCACAGACACGTTTCACCCAGCTTTCAATAAATTGGTGTGGGGCAGTGAATATGTTTGGAGATAAATAATGTGCAAGGTCTGGCTCCTGTTGTGCAACTTCAATGACAAAACAAGGAATATCACACATTGGAATTCGCACTAGTAAACATATTCTCCATTATAATTGATTCGCCACACCACTAATGTCATTTACTGATGTGGCATTACATTAATTCACCCCATTATAAGAATGCATTGATTGTGGGTTCAGATGTGTGTTTACCGGATACAATACTGCACCAAATGCAACTCTTTGTGCCGCAAAACACATATTTACTGTTTCTCCACAGTGCGTATGCACTTGAAAACCCTACTACACCACTCTGCGTCAATGCATTTTCATTGTTCAAATTCTGAGGGGGGTTTTACCCGTGCAGGCTAGACGCCCCCAAACATAATTTTGTTGGGGCCCCCACGACATCTTCAGCTGGCCCTGAGTTGGGCATAAGGTGTCCAGTACAAGTGAGTGTGTGCACACAAGCCCTCTCGAGCACTTTACACACAAACACTGCCCCTGATTTACCTGAGAGCCTCCAGAGAGCCCTGAGCGGCCCTCATCACCCACAGCCCAGCCGCACCTCAGATTGCCTCGGCACCCTGGACACCAAAAGGGTGAGGCAACCACTAGCTGGATTGGTCCAGCAATATCTTCGGTATGCGCATTAAGCATACTTTGCTTTGATCCCCATCCTCGCTCCGAACCGCACCGTGTTGCAGGCACTGCCTGACCTTGTCCACCTCTTCCGCCTGACTTTAAAATGGCGGGCACATCGCGGCACCAGAGCAAGGCTCTGGCCGCGCGGCTTCGCAGCTAGGCAACTGAAGCCTTTTATCCTTCTCCTTCCGCCGGCAGGCGGAAACGCCGGCCACCGACAAAGGCCCACACCAAGGCCCCTGTTTGCCCCCTGTTCGCTCCATGGCGCTTCAAGTGGCAGACCAAGAGCAACGACCATTCGCTCAGCACCCGCGGACACACTAGTGCAAGGCACTATAACGCATAAGGTAACTTCGAAAATAATGGTCACTCTCTAACTCACTGTGAATATGATTGACAACAACTGCAAAGATTCTGCAAAGCCTCGCCCTAATCAATGTACAATATCTACCGAATCTACATCATGTGCCTAACATGTGTCAGATATGACATGCTGCTAATCTGTTTCCTTGCATGAGTACTAAATCTGTATTAGAGCTACACTATGTTCTCTTGCTATCCAGTTAGATTTACACCAATTGACGTATTGCTCAAATAGCATCTGATATCTCGAATTTATATGTATCTAGACATGCTGCCAGCTCTCAAATCTAGTCATATTTAGACTTACTGTTCAAAGATTTACACAAGATGTATTCAGCCAACCTGCGCTATCTCCAACTCTGAGATACCTAGACCTACTGCCTTGTCAAACAGAGAAGCACTCAGCCTGCTGGCACGAGGTGACCTTAGTTAGCAACCTTGTGCCTAATTCACTGTGCAGCCTCTCTCCCAAGCTCAAAGGGCTTACACACGTTGCCTTACTAGCACCTATTCAGTTAAGACCTCACCTTCAACTCTATTTAGAATGCGTCTACCTACCATAAGTTTACACGCCTCCATACTCATCCCCCTGAACCTCGCTACTTATTGTAAGATGGCACCACAATTGTCCACATTGCCCCCTCCTTCTAGCCTCACCAACCAGACTCCACCCCTTACAGAGCCAGCCAACTTTCAGCTACTACCTAGTCTCCCCCGTACTACCATAGACAGAAACCTAACACTTAGAGCTAGACTAGCCAAAATGTATGAGCCACTGGCCCGATCGCTGCCTACCTTACATAAATCCTCAAAGCAGTCGCCCCAACTCAGCCCCAATATTAAAACTGCTAACTTACATCACAACCTCCCCTCCAGCCCCATACTCATACACCCCTGCCAGAGTACACCTGGACCAACTCAAGATAAACGACACACAAGTACTACTGAGAACACAACTACCACTACAAATACAGTCAGCCCTAAAATCAAAGGAGCCTTGATCAATGCTAGATCCTTAGTAGCACATGCTATAGAAATAGCAGACTTGATCCTCAAAGACGACCTAGACTTCCTGGCTATCACGAGACCTGGTTACACCCTGCAGCAGGCCCCATGATCATGCTAGCAGTCCCAGATAAGTACACCATCCTGAGGCAAGATCGCCCTAACTCCAGAGGAGGGGGTGTCGCTATTATACATAAACTCAGCCTACCCATGAGACTTGCTACACCCAACATTGTCCAATCCTGCGAAAACCTGTCAGTCAAAGTCCCACTCAATAACACCCAAACACTTACCATACACCTAATTTACCGTCCGCCAGGACCCATCAGTACCTTCGATGAAGACCTCAACGCCATCCTAACTAGTAATCTTAAAACCTCATCTCAAGTCCTCACCTTGGGGGACTTCAACCTAGGCTACAACGACCCAGCAGACCCTATATCTAATTCTATTGCCACCACCCTTGCTGAACTAGGCTTCGCGCAAAGAAGCATGGCCCCCACTCACTCGAAAGGTAGAATACTTGATTGGGTGGCCGATTACAACCGTGTAGCAAACATCACCAATATCTCACCGTTAATCTGGTCCGACCATCACCTAGTCTCGTTCTGGCTAACTACCGATAGACCGACACCTACTCCTATCACAACAGCCCCACCTATTCTTACCAGAAACAAGAAAAACATTACCGCAGGAAGACTCATCCCGAACCTTCTCCCCATACTTGATTCACTTCCGGACAACACAGACCCAGAGATCCTAGTTGAGGAATATAATAAAGCCATGGCCACAGCACTGGACCTCATCGCCCCTCTCAAACTCAAACCCAGCAAACAGAAATCACACCTCAACAAATGGTATACACCATTCCTCAAAAATTTGAGGCAACAAAAGAGAAATTGCGAGACTACATGGAAAAAATGTCCCTCAGCTGCTAACAAACTCAATCTATCTAAAATAACTGCACTCTACAAAAAAGAAATATACATGGCCAAACGAACTTCCTTTGACTCTCGCATATCATCTGCCAAGTCCAATATGAAAGAACTCTTTTCCATTCTCAAAGAAGTCGAAACCCTCATACTACCCATTGATACCTGCACCAAAGATATAAACTGGTGCTCAGAAATTCAGAATGCCCTGGCCAATAAGATCAAGACCCTCCAAACTAAAATCTCTAGCAAAAAAGCGACCTTAAAAGACTTGCCCACCTCCAGAAGACCAGACAAGTGCGTAACCACAGACCCCACCCGCTTCAAATTTTCAAAAGTCAATACTCTCGACGTAGAAAAAATTATCTTGTCCTTGAAACCCTCTAACTGCCAGGGAGACCTTTGCCCAGCACAGCTTATCAAAGACGCTGCTCGCGATCTTTCACCCTTCATTACGAAACTGATCAACGCCTCTTTCACAACTGGCTCCATCCCCACGAATCTAAAACAATCCTGGGTACTTCCATTACTAAAAAAACCTACTCTTGACCCAGCCATACCTACCAATTACCGACCTATAACAACTGTTCCCTTTTTACTAAAAATCCTAGACAAGGTCGCCTACGTTCAAATACAGAGACACCTGGAAGAACACCACCTGCTAGGATCCAGACAATCAGGATTCCGCCCTCAACACGGGACTGAGACTGCACTCATCGACCTGAAAGCCCAGATTGACACACTCAGGGACAAAGGACAAGTTGCCTTGCTCCTCCTCCTTGACCTTTCTGCTGCTTTCGATCTGGTCGACCACTCTGTCCTATGCTCACATCTCCACACACCAGCACACTTCTCGCCTGAGGCCATCTCTTGGATCACCTCATTCCTTAACGGTAGAACTATGAGGGTCTTCTCGCCCACAGCTGCAGCAGATCCCATACCCATCACCTGTGGTGTACCACAGGGCTCCTGCGTCTCCCCTACACTGTACAACATATTTACCAAGCCCCTTTTCGATGATTTGGATCATCTTGGTATCACCTACACTAATTATGCAGATGATACTCAGATCCTCCTTCCGCTTTCTGGAGATTATGGAAAGGATTTGGCCTTGCTAAATAGGGTGTACATCATCATCCAGGCATGGATGGCCACCCACGGACTATGCCTGAATGATGAGAAAACAGAGCTTATCATCATGGGCACAACACACAGTCTAAGGAAACTTAGCCCGGCCTACAACTCTTTCAAGATAGATGGGAACAACATTAAAGTTGGACAGGAGGTTAAAACTTTGGGCTTCTACTTAGACTCTAACCTCTCCTTCAAAAGACAACTGAGTTCACTGGCATCCTCATCTGCATACACGTGCAAACTTATCCGCTCAGCTAAACCATTTCTGTCAGATACCAGCTGTCTTACAATCGCTAGAGCCCTTATACTATCCCGCCTTGACTACTGTAATGCCCTTTACCTGGGATCCTCCAAGGCTACCACTAGCAAGATACAAACTCTCCAGAATAACGCCCTGAGAGCAGCCCTAGGGATCCCCAGAAGAGAGCATATATCAGGACTCAGTCAACAGAACAATTGGCTCTCCACCAGAGATAAAATTCTCCTAAAAACGGCTTCACTCACCTACAAATCCCTTAACAATGCCGCCCCGATCTACCTGATTAACAGGTTCCATAGACAAGTTTCCGCGAGACCCCTCAGAACGGCTTACAAAGACTGCCTCTCTGTCCCAAATTATAAACTCGCCACCATAGGAGGTAACAGCTTCCCGGTAAAAGCAGCCAAACTTTGGAACTCTTTGCCCCCTAACCTTAGAGCAGACATGCCCTACCTGAACTTCCGCTCTAAGGTCATCTCATGGCTGAAAATGAAGGACCTCCCAGACAATTAAATGCCAAGGTTATTCCTCATGTGATCCGTACTTGTATGCTTGCCACTTCTATTGTGTATATATTGTTTATATTGATTGCTTTCTCTGCTGCTCTGTACATTCTCCCTACGCCAATTCGTACTTTTACACCTTGTAACCAAGTTTCGCATATTCTTGTACATGCTGCGCCCTGATACCCCTGGGTATAACTGCCCATTATAAATAATAAACTAAACTAAACTAAACTAAACCTACAGATTGAGGATAATCGATGGGGATTAAGCTAATCAATACACATATCACATCTCCTGCACTAGGCTTAGTTCCCTGCCCAGGAGCAAAGAAAGAGGGATCTGCACACTCTATCCCTCAAACCTGGCTTAATATTTATTTATTTATTTATTTTTATTTTATTGTTCATTTATAAACAGCTAGTGGGCTTTAAAGCGCGGGATCGGGATTCAAACCTGTGTTGCGCCACGTTGTCTTGCTTCCAAGACAAACACATTGTTCCTGTGCAGTGCAGAGCCACGGTTGACAAATGTGATGGCAATGGGCGCTTCCTCAAGGCTGACTTGGTGCATCTTGATATGCAACAAATGGACCGGTGTGTGTGTGACACTCTCTTTATTCCTCTTGTCACTTGCTGTGGGGCATCTGATAGTGCAGACACCCCCGGCAGCATCTCGCTCCTTTTCCACAGTATCAGATAATAATGTCCCCATACATAATGTCCCCATACATAATGTCCCCGTACATAATGTCCCCATACATAATGTCCCCATACATAATTTCCCCTGTCCCCATGCATAATTTCCCCGTACATAATGTCCCCGTACATAATGTCCCCATACATAATGTCCCCGTACATAATGTCCCCATACATAATGTCGCTGGGTAAAGCCATAAGCAACATTATATATGGTGACATTATGTATGGGGACGGGTTGCAGGGATGTCCACTGCTACCCTTGTAAAAATAATTTTAAATTCAGGGGTTGTGGGAGTGTGCCCCGCATGTTCAATGTAATGATGTGTCCACAAAAAACTGCAACTTTTTTGTCAGGAGACATTTTTGCTGGGACATTATTACATGGAACCCCTTTCCACAGCACACTGATTACACTGACATCAGCATGGAGAGATGCCTGAGCACCTCTTAAACCAGTCGTGCAACCACTCACCATCTCACTACAGCTACTACCAGGATCGTCGGTTCCAGATATTGACATCACAACACGTCTGCTCTAAAGTGATCTGTACTCTCCTGCGACCCTCAGTCATGCTTGCCAATAACTAATCACATTTAAGAAACACGCATCCCTAATTCGACAGCTATATCTACTCCCATTCATCCCAATAGTTTTTCCTTTCTGATTTTGGTCATTGTAGTGCCTCATTTCTCTTTCCTTTCACCTCTTCCCCAACCCCTCCATTCCTTTGCACAGACCAAGGTCTTGACGACACCCTGGCAGGGTCACAATATGCCACCTTTCAGACAGGTGCCCTAAGACCACTACGGCCATGATGGGCGCAGTATAATGCGAGATGACCTAACTTAGCAAAGAGAGTACATGCTACCTCTCCTCCACAGGGAAATTGACCCCATTGCAAGTTCTCTGGTATTTCCATTGGATTTGCAGCCACATGTATTTACAGTTCGAACCACTCGATTCCGTCACCATCCTTCTTCTCCTCTCCTCAAAATCCTGGTGTGAACCTTGGCTCGGTTCTCCTTTATTCCTCATATCACCACATTTGCCCACTGTTGCAACTTTGAATAACGAACACCTTTCTTCTTTTATAGTTAAAGCTTTGAAAACCCTTTTTTTCTTGTTTTGGTCATAACTCGGATACTGCTCGTCTCTTGGAAAACTTTCTTACCCTGTTGTCCATTTCCAACTCTTATTTTTACAATCACAGTTTGACTTCTTTGTGTAGCCCCTGCTCTCCGGCCCTGGTCCAAACAAGAGTGTCAACCTCCCTCGACCCTGGCCTGAGAAGTCCCCATGTGAACCACCCAACCACCTCACCCACCAAGCCATCCGGTTAGGGAGGGGCGCTGCACCTGTCAAATAAAATAGCTGTTAACAGGAGATCAGCTGCACCCTGAGTTCCTAGATAATTAGCTGGACACAGACACCAGAGAGGATTTTTATAGCAATCCAAAAGGGGACCCCTCTTTATTTATAAAAACACATGTCCTTTTTTCTAGACTTCCTGTCCCCTTTCTAACATTCACCTGGTGTCAGTACTAACGAACGGGTATCGGCCACGTCAGCCCACCCTTCCTTGGAGTGGTCTCAGGGACCCATAGGATGAGTCTAACACAACAAACCCCCTGCCTAACTTCAGGTACCACCCACATGGAGTGTGAGGCCAGAGGATGGCCTCTGTGGGTGGTCCCATCTCCTTAGGTGGCCTGTGGCAGGCATCCAGGGCCTCCTGCTACCTCACACCAGGGTACGCCCTTCTACCCCCATTATATGCTTAAAGTCCTACACCTTCTTAACTTTTAACCTACATAACATTCTCTCTGTATAATTCCCCACTTTATTATCCCCTACCTAACATTTACACTACTTACAGTCATTATTTATATATACACATTAATATACATAAAGAAAAACAGGGACATACTATATACAAACATACATATTATGCTATAAACATTGTTGCACACTGGGGCTGACTGTTGCAGTGCATCACCCCATATTGGTACCTACTTGGATGCCTCTGGCAGCTGCTTGCAGGCTGGGGCTTGTCCCCTGTTGATGTCTAATGCCTGGCCCCACATCTTCTTGCTTCTGGGTGGCCCCTTCCACCACATGAGACCACCTATAATGCTGCACGTGGCCTGCACCTTCATAATTGTCTATGGGTGCCCCCATGCACTAATTGGGGCTCGTCTGAGTCACTGTCGCATCCTGTGGCTCTTTTCAGTCTTCTGGGTGGTCCCATCAGGAAGGGGGCCACCCACACACCACCACACCCACAGCCCTTTTTACATTTTCAGGAGGCCCCATTGGAGTGCAGCCCACTTGCATCATCACTGTAGCCGCACCAGCCACCATCTTAACTTCAGGCGATATCCCCCTGTACCAGTGACACAGGACTCTGGCAGTCACCTGTTGATCAATCGCTGATGGGAGACCTTCACAATGCTGGGAGTTTGATCAGCGGCAACCTCCCATGCTCTAGTTCTGACCGGTCCCTCATTAGGTGCTGTTCCCTCACCTGAAGATGCCCAACAGTGGATGCCACACCTCACAACTACTGTAGGCCAGGCCTCAAGGCGGTCATAATCCTTCAATAGGACCCCGCCTCCTGTAGCCCACCACCGGGGCTATGCTTTCTATATGTTTGATCAGGGGGCTTAGTCTGCAGAACCGAATGGCTTTGACCATTCTGGGGCATAGATTGAGCGGCAGAGCACAACATATTGTGAACTAGGTCGGGATCTTGTTATTTCCATGGACATTGATGTCCGCACTCCCTAGTGATCCCCTAACCAACGGTTTTCAGGATTTCTTTTACATACAAAGGTAACACCATTCGAGCAAACATCGATCTACAACTTTCTACTTTTTACTCTTCACTGCCCGACACTGACTCCCATACACTCCCTCCTCCTACACTCTTTAATTTCACCCCTGTCACATCTGAGGAAATATATGTATTAATGACAAATTTGAATCCTACGAACCATAACTATGATCCCATCCCGGCCTGCTTGGCAAAGCGTCATGCTGACGAATAAAGTGAATTCATTGCCTGTTTTTTAAACTCCTCTTTCTCTCAAGGCACAGTTCCTATGGAGATTAAAAGAACCTTCTTGACCCCCTCAATTAAGGAATCTTCACTAGCTCACAATCTACCTATGAACTATTGCTCAATTGCAGGCCTGTTATGGCTGCAAAAGTCCTTGAAAAAGCTGCCACCCTTCAACTTCAAAAATGTATGGAAGACCACCTTCTCCTTGATGTGTTTCAATCAGGCTTAGGCACCGTCATGGTACGGAGACAGCTCTTCTTGCTGTCTTCGATGACAACTTAACATCACCAGATGAAGTTGATCTTAGTCTGCGGGTCATGCTTGACCTATCGGCGGCATTTGACACAGTCGACTTTGACATGCTTTTATCTAGATTGAACGAAGTTGCCCGGGTGTAGGAAGATGTTCTAGAATTGTTCAAATCTTTTCTATCCGATCAGACCCAACAGGTAAAAATGGGAGCCTATCACTCGAACTCTCTTTCTGTTCCCTGTGATGTACCACAGGGCTCTTCCCTTTCACCGTTGATTTTTAACATTTGCATCCAACCGTTGTAGAGTATCTTTTCAAAATGTGGCCTACGTTCCCACTCTTATGCTGATTAAACACATATATATGTCAGGATTAATGAATCCTCAGATTCCATTTAAACAGATTTTAGACTGTGCTGAAGCTATTAAACATTGGATGTTTGAAAACAAATTGCAACTCAGTCCCAGTGAAACAGAAGTAATCTAACTTGGTTCTAAACACCTTCCGGCAGAACCAAATCAGCCCTTTGTTATTTGAGTTGCCTATTGCTTGTTCACCTAAAGTAAAACATCTTTGCTGCATTTGGCAGTCTAATCTGAATTGTAACTTGCAGGTCAACGAGACTCTAAAGTCGATATACTATCAACTCGGACTCTTGCGTACTATTCTTCCATTTATTGCTGAGGAAGATCGTTCAGCGCTCGTTGGAGCTTTGATAAAATCTAAACTTGACTATTGCAGCGCTATCCTCGCTGGGATTCCGTCAAGTAAAATCGATCGCCTGCATGTTGCACAAAATACAGCCATTAGATTCCTTCTTAATCATTCTAAATCTGCCTCTGTGTCTCCCCAGCGTAGATTACTCCTTTGGTACCAGTACAACAGAGGATCCTTTTTAAGATCCTTTGCCTTGTCTTTAAGTGTCTCCACGGCCTGGCCCCCAGCTACATTGTCTCCAAGATTGGTCCTTACCACTCAGCATACCCTCTCAGCTCACAAACTGCTGGTAGTACCCTCATCTCACTTTGTTCACTGTGGCGGCACGCATTTTTATGTATTGGCTCCCCATGCTTGGAATTCACTACATCCAGAAACCTGACTCTCTTTCTGTATTCTGGAAGAAGCTTAACCTTTTTCTTTAATTATCTAATATGCGGCTTCATGCTTTTCTTCCCAATTAGAACATCTGCACATAGGTGCAGTCCCTGTTTGGTTTTCCTCCCTAGCGAATTTAAGCGTGTTACAAATAAATGAAATGAAATGCAATGGTGGGTATGGTAAGGTTTAGTTCACCAGTTGTGGCAATCCATGTGACGCTTTGGCTTGTCAAAGGTGGATCAATATTGCAGTGCAAGTGTCAGGGAGCATTTATCAAAGAGTTATTCTAGGACAATAGGAGAGTCAAGGGAGTGAGTGGTGGAGTCAGGGGGATCCAAGTGGAATAGCTATCAAAGTGATCAAAGTGGAGAATTGTCAGAGAGAAGAATCTGCTGAGTGGCACATTTTCAAAGTGGCAAATTATCCCAGAGGCCAAATATCCCAGTGGTAAAATATCAAATTTGGACATATTGCATTAGTAAATTAACAAATGGTAGATTATCTTAGTTGCACAAAATCACAGTGGAAAAGTATCAAAATGGCAAAGTATCCCAGTGGCCAAATATAGCAGTGTCAAAGAATCAAAGTTGGAAGTATACCAGTGTTAAAGTAACAACTGGTAATATATCTTAGTTGCACAATATTCCAGTGGCAAGTTATCCAAGAAGCAACTTGGTAAGTGACAAATTTCTTATTTGCAAAATATCAAAGTGGGAAATAGCACAGTGGCAAACTGTCGAAGCGGGAAATATTACAGTGGTAAATTATCAAAGTGCTGAAATATCACAGTGGTGAAATATCAAAGACGCAAGTATCATAGGGGGAAACTATCAAAGAGAAAAATATTATAGTGGTAAATTATAAAATTGGCAAGTATCAAAGTATCACATTTTAAAAGTTGCAAATATGACATTAGAAAACTATCAAAGTGGTAAAATATCAGTTGCAGACTCACAAGATAGCAACAGTTCACAGGGGCAAATTATGAAAGTGGCAAGCAAAATCTCGAAATGGCAAAGTATCAAAGTGGCCAAACATCTCAGTGGTAAATTATCAAAGTGGCAAACTAACAAAGTGGCAACATTTTTCACTGGCAAAATATCACAGTGGCAGTCTATCAGAGTGACAATCTATCGAAATGGCAAACTATCAAAATGTCCAACTATCAGAGTGGCAAACTATGAAAGTGGCCAAATATCACAGTGACAAATTATTCACAGCGGCCCCTAATGTTTCATATATTTTATCCTCACATCCAAATCTTGAGTTTCTCCAAATGCGAGTACATGGTTCATGGTTACAAACACATTCATTTCAGGGAGAGCCTTGTAAAAAAAATAATATGAACACCAAGTACAATTTCCTTTGTGTAGTTAGTGATTCAAGCATACAACCCTTTTAATTACAAATGTATTTGTCAGAAATAAAGATCTATGGATATTCTCATGTTCCCAAACTGTGTTTTGATGTGATGCAATGTCAACAGGGAGCCCTATTGGTCCAATTTCCCCTTCCATAAAGGGGCATTGTAAAAGAGTACAAGAGGAGTGTACTAGACTGGCCATATTGGAATGATAACCTGCCAAAGGAAAATAATGTATGTCATTAGTCTAGGTTTTGATAATGTGCTTTGCTCAGTAAGACAAGTGTTTACATTCTTATTATGACTAATATATATATAGAAAGTGACCACTACAAATGAAAAATGAGCCAGTTTACAATGTTAGTACAATAAAACAATATACAACATGTGGTTTCTCATAAAGTCCTTACTTCTTAAAAATGGCCGTGCTCAGATCAAAACCAATGATTTCTTTTTTCTAAAAACACCAAGACAGTTTAATTTTGCAAGCTTGCCACTGATTAGTTGGCATTGCAGTGAATCTGTAGTTTTGTGACAGCCTGCACAAACACTGATAATGAAATGAAGAACACTAGTTTAGACCCTGTAACCTGGTCCTACCCCAGAGAATTGCCTTCAATGGATTCCGCATTGTATTAAAATTCATCAACCTCAAAACCCTATCTTCTTTTCACTACAAACTGAAACCCATCACCCACACAAACACCAGACAATCTACTCAGCATCTTCTACACATTCCACTTACAAGCACACAAAAGCAAGCATTTACCGAGTGGGCACCCAGCGCATGCAACACCTTACCCCTTCACATCTGCACTGCACTCTCCAGCATCACTTTCCAAAAAAGCCTAAAAACATACCTGTTGCCCCACACCTAATCCAGGTTCTCCACCTCCCCTGCTATTACCTGTATATCCTAATCTAATGATCCTGTCCTGAAAACATTGTATAATTTCTGTTTCACTTCCCACCTCTTGCACTTTTGAACCATGTAGACCCTCTAGTTAGGGCCAGCGCTGAACAGAATTTTGACAAAATCACTAAGCAACTAAAACATGTTTTGTTATGCTCAGTTGCAAGGCTTTTTACTGCATCAAATCGCATCACATAGTGCCTGACTAAAGTTTGGCCAATTGTGCCCCTGCCTGGGGGCAGAATGCACCTTACACCTTAATCTGCAGAGGAAAATGATTGGTGAGAAGATAGGCGGATGGGAAAGCAGGATCAATGCCCCAGATGTAGGGTTCAGATGATGTTCAAGTGGAAATGTCATGTTTTGTGATAGCATGGGTGTGTTTCCCGGGTCAACTTTTACATTCATATATTTATTTGTTTATTGGACAATTGTAAGGTGCCTATACACAAGTGTTTCCAGGCGCCACAAGACAAGATGGGGGTGGGGGATATGGGAAATCAAAAGAAAAAAACAAGAACCAAGAAACTGTTATATTGGCCTTGTGACAACCCTACTGAGCAAGTGCGGGACAAGGTGATAAGTGCAAGGGGGAGGGAGGTAGAGGGAGAAGTACAAGAGTGTGGGAGCACCAAGGGTGATGGCGGGTAAGTGCTATTCAGGCCAGGGTGGCAAGTGCCAGGGGAAAGAGGGGGGAGGGGAGGAAAAGTGCAGTGGAAAGGAGGACTGGGTTGGGATAGTCTGAGAAAGGTCACCCGAGGGCAGGTGCTGGCACAGGAATCTGGCAGGGACTGGTAGGGGGGGTGGTCTGTCCCTGTATGTCTCTGAAAGGACCAGGCCCCAGTCGCAGTGGCAGGTGGAGAGGTTAGCATGGGAGGGGGGAGGGGGAAGGACGAGGAGAAAGGACGGTCTTGAGAAGTTTCCTAAACGAAAGAAAATCCGGCTCAAGTCTGAGGGTGGCGGGAGGTTGTTCCTGAGGGAGGTGCTAGAAAAAGAGAGGGATCTACCTCCCACTCTTTGCTTGGAGAAACGTTTGACCTGCAGAGAGGTGGAGCCAGAGGAACAAAGGATTTTTTTAATTTATTTTTATTTAATTGTTTTTTTATAATGCACCTAATACCATACCTGAGTTTGGTTTCTAAGTGCAGATCAAGGATTCGAACCTCTGTTGCTCTGCGTGGTCTTGCTTTCAAGACCAGCCCGTTGTCCCTGTGCTATCTTCCGGAGGCAAAGGAAGAAGATGTTGCAGTAGTGAAGCCTAGAGACAACCAGGGCTCTGGAGACGTTGAGCTTCTGGGGGAAGAGGAGGAAAGGTAGAATACCCCTGAGGAGATGAAGTTGCAAATTGTACTTCTTGGCAAGGTCTGTGATGTGTGGAGAGAAGGAGAGAGAGGAGTCAAAGATGATCCCGAGGTTCTTTGCCTCTGAATTGGGTCAGGGGAGGGGACTCAAGGAGTCTGGCCAGAGAGTGAGGGGTATACTAGGATTAGGCGTCCCAATAAGAAGGATCTCTGTCTTGCTGGCATTGAGGCAGAGATCATTGCAGAACACCATGCCTGAATAGCAGTCAGGCAGTCAGATTCAAGGCAGTAAGAGGAGGAGGAGGGGGAGATAAGGGAAGGCAGCCAGAAAGAGAGTGGTGTGTCATTTGTGTAACACTGGAAGTGAGGAGAGTAGGTGGAGAGCAGGTGGGCCAGAGGAGCCATGTAGATGTTGAAAACCCATGGCGATAGGATAGAACCCTGAGGGATGCCATAGGTAGAGAGTGAGGTGGAGGAGATAAAAGGACCCATTTGAACTTGGGAGGGTCTGTTAAAAAGGAAAGAGGTAAATCATGCCAGTGCCCTGTCCATGATGCCAGGGGTATCATGGAGACGATTGTTGAGGATGGAGCGGTTAGCAGTGTCAAAAGCAGAGGAGAGATCGAGGAGGATCAGAACAGAATGAGAGTTAGAGTCATTGATAAACTCATCCTTGTTGTTGGGTTTATGAACTCATCTTAAATGTCCCAACAAATTAAATCAGACTTAGGTACAGAGACTCAGGAGTAGTCAGGGCTCAATAAAGCCAATGTTTCTCAATGCATCCCACAGCTGAGGCATAGTTCGAATCATTAACCTGTATTATTCTTAGTTTTGGTCACCTGGGAAGAAAACCTTTGCTCTTGTGAGGCCAGGGCCACACAAGCAATGTGCCTATTGAAGAAGGCTGGTGTCAAAAGATGATTATGGAGCTCATGTCATTCTTGTGACTGTCCCCTGAGACATGGACTTTCACTAGCTTCTTCGGCTGTGGCTTACTTGGCAAATGCCCCTTCTTCTCTTACTCTTGAACTGCTCAAGAGTGATGGAAGGCTCGTCTATGAACAGTATGTCTTTGAAGACCTTGCAACAGCAAAATAAACTGAAAGGAAATGTTAGTGTTTACAACCACACAACAACTACTAGGCATTGCCCTTGCTATACATGGCAAGCCAACAGGAAGGTTGTGAGACAGAAACTAAGAAAATTGAATGTGCCCACTGTCTTGCATTGAGATTATTGATACTTTAGGAGGAGGAAAAGAAACGGAAATGAATAATCCATGAAAAAGTATCAACATTTCTGTCTAAAAGAAATCAGGTGTCGCCGCTCCTTTATAGTGAAACGTAGCATATGTGGGCACCTGTTGTTTCCGCAGTATACAGCAAAAGACCCCACAGTGCTTACTCATCTTGATGCTTAAGTGTCCTCTTCTGTTAGTGCACTTCCCCCGGGGTGGTACCAGATTGCAGACTGCATGAGGGAAATCCTGAGATTTACGAGACATGGATTGAGGAAATACCCAATGGCAAAAGTCTCCCTCGGCTTGTTGCTCGTCTCTGGGCGAATGCTTTTAGGCAATCTTCAGTGCAATGATAGAGAAGAGCATGTCACGGAACAGGGGTTACACCTGGGACAGTAACTCACAAGTTGCAATGCACAATGAATTAGGGTCATCAAAACCAAGCCCACCCTCATAGGTCACCTACGATTGCGCCTTGAGAATTGGCAGTGCAGTTTCCCTCAATGCAAGAGCACAGAGGGCATGCAGGGGTGCTGTTAGTTTACCCTTAGGCCTCATGCCAATGGGAACAAAGAAATAAGTTCAACCGATTCCAGTGGCCAAGTCAAAGATTACTGTATCAGGCCAAAAGGTGCATCGCGTGTCGGCCATAATTACAAATATCCATGGCAAGTAATTTAGAGAATGTGTACTCAAACACATAAACACATATGGCCAGCAATGAGTACTGGTTAGATATGCACACAACACACACAGCACAAACAGTAACATATGGAAGAGGAAAAAACACGTACACACAAACCATGCAATGCTAAAACACACACACATGTGACCACCAACCAGATTTCTCAGCACGTCACAGATACAAATATTTGTTATCGTAGCAGAGCTAATGCACTACAATTTTCTGCAAATCATCCCAAGTTAGGAACATGTTACTATTAGCCTGTGCCTTATTAATTATATATAACATATTACTATTAGCCATTCTCGTTGCTGCATTACTTTTTTAGAAGATGTACGGCATCAATTAAGACATGACCTTTTAAACAGTTTTTTTTAATGCAAAAATGGCGGTTTTAAATTCCCTTAATTTGACAGGAATTAATGTAATGACCAGCTTTGCAGGTGCAATTGAACCATTAGCTTTGAGAGAGGTGTCTCTCGAGTCAGAAATGGTAGCTTGAAATCACTCGGCTGAAATTGAGGGTGCCAGGATGTCTGAGGCCTCCCCTCTAGCGGCCCCAATTAAAAGTGCTTGGTGTGAAGTCCCTATGCCAATGGTTGTGGGTCTGCTCTGCAACGAAGGTGTGATATCAAGACAGTCCAGTGGATTCATGCACCTGCTGCTTTAAATGCTGCTCCTCCGACCTATCAAAAGTTGACTTCCCAGCAGCACTGGCTCAGCCGGTCACCCCTTCAAACTGAGGGGCGAAATGAGCATGGCTGAAGGCTGTAAGAGCTACATCTGCTGACAGTGCTTAAAGACTTTGCTCACTTGATGATACGTGCCTTTGAATTGTCCCTCATCGGATACTGACATTGCAGGTGTTTCTATTTGCCGCAGAGGTCATCAGATCAAGCGCTACCTCCATGAGTAATCCCCAGGTGTGGTCGTTACGCGTAGAGTTGAGTGGGGTTGCTCGCCCGATGGTCCCATTAATCACTAGTATAGTTCTAGTGCCTCCTTAGCATAGCGCTGAAGTCATTCCAAAATCTGAAACCTAAAAAGCCGGAGGCCCTATCGCTCAAGCATTTCTGGACCAAGCCATGAAGGAACACCGTCGGCAGCCAGTGAAGAGCGTTCAGGTTGCGTGTAAAGTAGACTGAGAATTTGAGACTGAGAATAAGTCTGGCTGGACAGTTCTGCACTCGTTTCAGCTGTTTCAGATCCTTATTGGGAAGTCCAGTGCACAATAATACTGGAATACCTCTCTCTTGTTCAGGCAGAGTACTTTCTGCTTTTCCTCACTCGTTGCTTCATCTGAGAGATGCACAATGTGATGTTTATAGGCGAGTCTCTTCTGAGATGAATCATTAGCTGTGTGCTCCGGTCCCGGCACTCCTCCTGGCCTCCGCCATAGACATGGAAAAGGGGCTCAGTCTTATTCTTCTTTCTTTTTTCTTTTCTTCCCTCCACACACAGCCAATCTCCCGAGGGAAGAAAATAAAACGTGTGCACCCGGGGATAAATCCTGGTGTGCAAATCCCAGCGGGGGCGGACATGGCCGTTAATGGTCCACAGCCTAGCTTACGCCCTTTCTTAATTTGTGCCAACCGTAGATAGGGCTGGTGGAATGTTATTGGCTGTGACTGCCCGCCACCACAGTCGTGAAAGCTACATTAAACATCCCCAGATGGTAGACACTGGGCATCTGAGGCCTACACGGGGCTGCCATTTTGTACTGGGATTCTATTGTCACTGCCAAAAGAGACATTACTATATAATAAATATAGTCTGTCCCATCTGATTGTGGCTGATAAATTTGAACAGGTGTCAATAAAGGAGTGAAGGATATCAACTTGTCCCAATTTGGCCACACTATCTTTTTCTTGAAATTATTTGAACAAATATGATTTTGAAACGCCCATCACCTGACACTGTGGGCAAAATAATCTTAAACGCACTTGTAAAAGGCAAACTCAACACCCAGTAACAATCTATTCACACAAGATCTTTCTTTTTATAACCCTTCCTAGCATGCCTTTTATTTCTAAATAGAGCAAGGCTCCTGACTAACCACAAATGGCATTTCAACAGGTCGGAAGAAGTGTTGCTGAGATTCAAAATGTAATTTTGGGTGCAAAACTGCAGTAAAAAGTAGGCAAATATGTTAGAGGATGTCATTGAATTAGGTACAGCAAATATCTATCGGTGAGGAAAAGGATGTGCCTATCAACCAAACATGCAGCGCCACATGTATTCATTCACTTATTTTCAGTGTGTTGTGTTGTTTCTTCAGAAAATTGTATTTGAAGAAATGAATAAATTAGCTGAAATGTCTCTCTTTCCCATGGTATGCATTGCTTTCATGAACTAGTAAGACCTGTATTGTGGGGATGAATTCTCCCACTCCCCTTCTTTTGCCCATGCTTCCCATCCCACATCCCCTTTTCCTGCATTTTCATACCCCTCATTTGATGGACAGGTGTATAAGAAGGGGGAAGAGGATGAGTTTATGGAGCATCAGAACTGGGGAGTGGCTAAGGACGTGGAATTTATCTGATACACTTTAACAAGTCCACACCCTCACCTCTATATACACAAGCACATTGGTGGGGGGGATGGGCGGGAAGTGTGACTCCTGGGGTTTTCATTTTTCAAGCGCTGTCCCCAAGCGGCTGGTAAACAGGGTTGCAATTGGCTCTTAGAGAAAGGCTATCCATCCAATCAGCATCCACGTTTCTGTGAGAAGGACACAGATTGGGTATCTTTGAAATGACCAGTTGTTCGTATGGACCTGCCCACTATGTGTTTACGCTTAGATTGCTCTATTGGTACATGTCAAAGTGAGGTGACGATCACTGTCTATTCAAACCCACGCTGATCATTTTCTCTGTCAAAAATGTATGGATAGATTGGGGTGGGGCTGCGGGTGGGTTTTTTTTGGGAGGAGGGCTGTATTGCGTAAAATACACGGATCCGCCAGAGCGCCTGGTGTCAAACTCTGTTGGTGACGGTGTGCAGTACAAATACCTTTAACATTTAACATTTAACATAAATACCAAGGGAAATCCTCCTTACAGATTGCTTAATAAGCCTATATATACTCTTCAGTCTAATGTGAATGTGTTTGTAAAACTGGTAAACTGGTGAATTTGAGTGTTTTTTTAAAACATCTAAATATATTAAGATGACCAGATGTACCAGTATTTGGGGGACTGTCCTGGTTTTTCATCCTGTGGACCCCCCCCCTATATTCACACCCCCCCCGCCCGCCACCTGCCCCAACAAGCTTCTCCCAAAAAGTCAAATGCCCCTGTTTAAGAAAGAAAACAAGTTTCAAGCAGATCCTTATCAGAGCACTTCTCTGATATAAGGTGAGTGCAGGTCTGTTTCCAGCTGCAGGGAAGGCCTCCAGTGGAGGAAAGGCTGTTAGAGACACACACACACAAACACAAATACGAGAGGAAAGCCGGTGTGGATAAGTAATGGGGCAGATTAGCACACAGGAAACGGTGTGATGGAGAAGGAGGGGGAGGGGAAGGCGTGATTAATGTGCAGCCAGTGACACCCACCAGGGCGCACTCCATCTCTCCCTCAAAGGGATAGAACTATTTAAAATGCACCCGCTCTATTCTCCATAACCCTACAATGATACAGAAATAAACTCAAGATTACTGAGCACATTACTGAAAAGAGGACAACTGTGGTGCCTATCATTCTGCCGGTTTAGCCATTCTAACCTGCATATTTTAGACCTCTGCCTTTGATGTCCTTTTAATAATGTTGCTAAACTGCCCACGTTTTGGTTTGGAAAATCTGGTTTACCCTAAACTGTATGCATGTTTGAAGGGGACACTGGAGGCAGTAACTCGGACCTGCAGCAATTTGAGATCGGGTGGGTTGTGTCAATATCAATGACCCCAGGCTTATACTTGTCTCCCAAGAACCTTTCTGTCTCCTGTGGCACTTCCCTTCACCAGTACACCGCAGTCCACCAGCCACTTCATCTTAACATTTTAACAACCACTCACTAATCCTGGCCACCCCATGGGGTGCAGAAGACACCACTGCAGGCATTCTATAACAGGTCCCCCGTTGTTAAGGAGTGAGAGGGCACAAGATGCTGTTCTTCAAGGCCTTTGCATGCCTTGTGGTGAAGGGAGTCTAAGTTGCCCCACCATCACGTTACGCAGGGGGTCCTTTTTAGTTTGGGCTATTAGGTGGTGCTTTAGTGCCACCAATGAACCAAAACTAACGTATCAGAATACAGCTAGGGGGAAATGCCATATGAGGAAGGACACAGAGCTTGTAGGTGTTGTTTGGCTATTTACCCACCCATTGACTGCCCATGGCCATGCTTAATCCCTATGGCCATTCCCACCCAGTTCCTGCCCCTGCCCGCCCAAAACACCTCCTCATGGAAATTCTTTGTGCTCACTTCCGTCAAGCCTTACCAAAATGTCTTAACCAAGTCTGTGTTCAGCCCCTCGATTTATAAGCACTATGGGTGTCCTTCACAAAGCAAGCATTGGCAAAGCAAATCGTTTTGGCTTGTGTATAAGTATTATGCATTTGCCAGGCACTGCTGTTAGATGGCCAGGTGCTTGCATCATTTTTCACCTGCTACCATCAAAAGCCAGTCAATACCACTGCGGCATTGCCTGGCAAGAGCCTTTCCATTGCCTAGAGAAAGGCCCAAACTGTTGGCATTGCCAATGCTTGTTCGTGTTATGGCACTGTCGATTACTTTCCTCTATGGTGCTACTGATGCACTACTTGAAATCCCTTCCTCCCCTGTGATTCCCCGCACTCCTAATTCTTTGTAGCCCACGATTTTATATCGCCCCCATTACATGTTGTCAGCCAGGTCCACTGCACAGCAAGTCCTTTATCTCGAGCCCCTTGTTTTACTGAAGACCGAATTAGAATAATGTTATCTTCAAGTTTTATTAAGCCATAACGGCTTGCTGCTGAAAATTATGTATATTTCGAAAACGTAAAAAAAGGTCAGGTTTTCGGCTGGACTCGAACTCCCATTGGTCTTCTATCTGTTGCCTTCTATCTGTTGATATTCCAGCGTAATATCCTGCCCAATTAAATTGCCTCCCTCCAACCTGACTAAATACCTGTGAATTAAATGCTGCCATTTTACAATGGTTTCAGCAGCTCTACAGACTCCCCCTTCTACCGTTGGTCTCAGAAAAATGCATTTTTCAAACTCAAGCCATACACAAATACAAAATAACGTCACACACACTTAGGGCCCGATTCATGAAATTCTTTGCACGGTTCAAAGTGATTTTTCACTGTTGAAAAGTGACTTTGCACTACCAACACACACCTTGATTCATGGAACTGTGCAAAGTGTATTCATAAGTTTAATTTTGGTTGTGTCTCTCCTTCCCTGTCTGGGCCCTTACCCCTGTTCCCCTTCCTTTAACCAATGCCCAAATACTGAACTCTTGTTCCTCTTTTGAATTGGTTTGACTAACCACAAATATATATATATATATATATATATATATATATATATATATATATATATATACACACACACACCTTTTTTGATCCTTTGAAAAATATATTTTTGAAAAATGTTCTGCTGTTATGTTTGATGCCTTTTGCTTTGTGTTTGTTTAATGTATAGTCTTGCCTTGAGAAAGACTCGGTGTGGGTCGAAACACGTGTCAGCAGACTAGATTCAATATATCCTACAAGGACATAATATATATATATATATATATATATATATATATATATATATATATATATATATATATATATATATATATATATATATATATATATATATATATTCAACAACAAACAACTTGTCCTCCAGATTCTGTATTTGTGACATTGTTCCTACACTATTGTATTGCTCTCCTTTAAATCTTCATACTTGCAGTGCATCTCTTATATGGAGCTGCTTTCTCTTCTATACAAAATAACGTCACACACACTTAGGACCCGGTTCATGAAATTCTTTGCACGGTTCAAAGTGATTTTGCACTGTTGAAAAGTGACTTTGCACTACCGACACACACCTTGATTCATGGAACTGTGCAAAGTGTATTTTTGCAGTGCAAAGTCAGTGCACAGTCATTTTGTACTGCAAAAATGACTGTGCACAGTTCCATGAATCAGGGTTTGTGTCTACTTTTTAGCAGTGCAAAGCCACTCTGAACCGTGCAAACAATTCCATGAATCGGGCCGTTAGTTTATACGTTAGAAAAACATAACTGCCTTTTTACTTTATCCTTATTAAAACCCACAAACGTGTATAAACACGAATGGGCAGGGACACACACACACACACACACACACACACAGGCGCGCGCATAGCAATAACTCTTGAGTACAGGAGCAACCCAGATAAGAATCTTTGATTGGTTAAGGGGACCTGTCCTGTCCTATCCTTGATCGCACAGGTATTTTAATTAAAGACCTGATGCAGACAGGATCCGTACATTAATCATGAATTAATTAGCAGCAAGGCCCGGATTTCAGGGCACGGCTGCGTGTAGGGAAACATTCCTGGAATGCTGGACCCAGCCTGCAGGGGACACCTATGAATTCTTTCTGTGAAGCATCTGTTTTTATCTCCCAGCTGATCTCGTTGTCTTTTTTTCCCCCTCTCCTTCTTTCTCTCTCCCCACCCTGCCCTGTCTGACCGCAGGCCGTAAAGAACCACATGCGGACGGAGTGCAAGTGCCACGGGCTCTCGGGGTCCTGCACCCTGCGCACCTGCTGGAAGAAGATGCCCCACTTCCGGGAGGTTGGCGACCGGCTGCTGGAGCGGTTCAACGGGGCCTTCAAGGTCATGGCGGGCAACGACGGCAAGTCGGTGGTGCCTGTGGGCCACAACATCAAACCGCCCGACAAGCGGGACCTCATCTACTCAGCGGATTCCCCAGACTTCTGCTCCGCCAACCGGAAGACTGGGGCCCCCGGCACGAGGGGCAGGGTGTGCAACAGCACAGCCATGGACATGGGCGGCTGTGACTTGCTCTGCTGTGGCCGCGGCTACAGGGAGGATACGGTGGTGCTCGAAGAGAACTGCCTGTGTCGATTCCACTGGTGCTGTGTGGTGCAATGCAAAAAGTGCATCACCAGGAAGGAGGTCAGTGTGTGTTTGTAAAGTGGGGGACTCCTGATGGACAAGGGAGACACTTGGCTATCCACTGTGATGCCCCCATGCCAGGGAACTCTGGTGTGGATGGGCTGCCCAGCACCCATGCCCCGCTGGTGTACTGTATTATGCCCAGAGCTACCGCCCAGCACTTGTATCAGAACCTCTACATGGAAGGGGCCAGTCCAGGGATGTGTTGTAAAGGTTTCTTCAAGGGACTTTTGCTGAGGATATGAAGCAAAGAGAAGAACAGGCCTTGACCTCCAGGTGAATTGCCAATGGATGGTGTGGGGGAAACGTGAGGACGGACTGAGGAAGCAGGGGAAAGAAATTCACTTCGCAGTAACATGCATCACAATTATGGGGCGCAGGGGGTAGGGGCACACCTAGCTCTTCCGGGGACCTGCGTTGGGTTTTCAGGACAAAGATCAAGCATGGAAGATGTTCAACTCTGGATGGCGTTCTTTGGGACATGCCGAGGGCAGTAAAAGAGCTGGACACTGTTAAGATGAATTAACACTCCATGTGAACAAAGGCCCCTAGTCTCAAAAAGTCATGCTGGGAGAGTGGGTGTAGACAAGGGTGGAGGACCGCCTTCTCTTCACATGTGTTGCTGCTGTGTAAGGTGTTGGGGCAGGGCGTCGCCACTCATCACCAGTTACTGAGATCGATGAGGTGGGACTCACTATGAGCCCTGATGGTATAGGTTTGCCTGGAGATAAGGATCACAATCATGTCTTTATCGGTAATAACAGGGGGGTGGGCTGCCATGAGGGCCATAGGCCCGTCTTCAGCGACTTGGGCTGGATCAAAAATGATGAATGGGGGCCTGGTTTCACTTGCAGTCCAGCTACATTGAGTTAACCCCGATGAAGAGTGACACAGGTTTGGAGAAACACTGTATTTGAGGTGATTTTCATTGGTTGGGGACTTAATAACAGTTACTGATTTTCACTGCCGGTGAAGTATACGGTCCAAGATTAGGAACAGCGTTGGGTCTTTCCCTCAAGTCATATTTATTGGGCCAGAAATGTAATGTGTGTTAGTCCAGAGATCAGGGATTGAAACAGCCATTCACCACCAGTAAGGCTGTTTGATCCAACCACAAGTTACACCGACTGCCGTTCATCTCCAGTAATATGGGTTGGCCAAGAGACGAGTAATATAGGTAGCCTTTCACCTGAAATGATGTGGGATGGTCCAGAGATCAGAAACGCAGACAGCTGTTCAAGACCACTGATGCGACTTGGTCCAGAGGTGAAGAGCCAGTCATTCACATCCAGTGATGCGATTTGGTCCAGAGATGAGAATACAGATAGTACTTCATCCCAGTGATGTAGGTTGGTCCAGGGATGAGGAACACAGCCACTACTTCACCTCCTGTGATGTGCATTGGCCTAGAGATGAGAAACACAGACAACCCTACACTCTCAGACAGCCATTCACCTCCACTGATATGGGTTGGTCCAGGGATGAGAAACACAGACAACTCTTCACCTTCAGTGATGTGGGTTGGTCCATTGATGAGGAACACAGACATCCCTTCACCTTCAGTGATGTGGGTTGGTCCATTGATGAGGAACACAGACATCCCTTCACCTTCAGTGATGTGGGTTGGTCCATTGATGAGGAACACAGACATCCCCTCACCTTCAGTGATGTAGGTTGGTCAGAGATGAGGAACAGACATCTCTTCACCTTTAGTGATGTGGTTTGGTCAGAAATGAGGAACACCGACATCCCTTCACCTCCAGTGATGTTGGTTGGTCCGAGATGAGGAACACAGACATCCCTTCACCTCCAGTCATGTGGGTTGGTCAGAGATGAGGAACACAGACATCCCTTCACCTCCAGTGATGTGGGTTGGGCAGAGATGAGGAACACAGACATCCCTTCACCTCTACTGATGTTTGTTGGTGTGGGGATGAGCTAATATGTAGGTGTTGTTCTAGAGGTGTGGAACAGTTGATCTTCTCCTCCAGTGACATATATATTGAGGTATCAATGGGATAGAAAACACATCTTTGCTTCCAATCAAAGATGTTGTGGTAGATATTGGAAATGGGCAAGTATTTACTTCCAGTGCGGTGCCATGTGCCCATCACCAATGACGTGTATTGAGCTGGAGCCAAGACAATACACATTTCTACACCTGAAGTACATGTGTAAACCCACAGACAGTAAGTCAGCACATTCTCCTACCAGTGCAATGTTTGGACGGGGGGTGGGGTCATTTTCCCACCAGTGATGAGAAAAGAGACAGGCCTTCATGCCCAGTGACATGGGCTGAGAAAGAAATCAGCAACCATCTCTGGCCTTCACCTCCAGAGTGATGGACTAGCTGAAGAACCAGAGCAGTGAAATGGGTTGAGATGGAGGTGGGGCATTGATATAGCATGTGTTCACCTACAGAGGAACAGAAAGGGTGAGAGGATGGAAATAGGGTAGGAGGTGACCTTAGTGGGGGGAGGGCGGGGTAGGAGGAGACCTCAGTGGGAATACTTGGTTGGAGCATAGGGGGGGGGGGGCATGAAGCCTTCAACTCCAGTGTGTCTGCTGCAGATGAGGAACACATGCCCATTAGTGACTTCCATGCACAAATGCTGGACCAGAGTGGACGAACAAAGGTAGGCATCCACCACTATTACAAGTATCTTCCTGGAGGTAAGACCTAAATACGCATCTTCACTTCCTACAATAATAGATGACTGGAGAGGAGGAAGAGAGACAGGGTTGCATCTTGTATCATGCATTTTATCCCAGAGTGGAAGATTAATGTAATGACAGCTGTTCACCTCCACTGACAGAGCTTCAGTCACACATCAGGAGTGAGATGTACTAGATAAGACAAAGGGGACAGGACAAGCTTTCAAGTTGGCTCAAGGATATATGGGGTTAGAACCGGATTTTGTTCAATGGCACAGTTGGCACTACACGAGAAGCAAACCCCACTTCATGGACCTTTGGCAAGTTTAATAAATTAAGATGAAAGACAGGCCTTCACTTGCTAACCGTGATATGCACATGTGTGTGACCGAATGGGATTTATGGAAGGAGAGGGAAGAGGTGGTGCAGGTAACATGGATAACCTAGTCCAATGGCATGGGTGATAGATTGATGTAAATCCTTGAAATAAATACAGGCCACGTGTCAGTCACACTTTCCAAGACAGGTGCCTGCCACATTCTGTCCAAATCCAGGGAGGATTAGGAAAGCAAGAGTTGAAGTCTCAGGTTGCTTTCAAGCTCATGAACTCTGATGGTGCATCAAACACATTTCCCCTGCAGGAGAATGGAGTAGGTTTCTCAACCAAAGTGACCTGGTGATGGTCCCACAATTTCACAAACAAATCATCATTAACAAGCCTGACTACTGGTGCCCCTGGGCCATATACGTTATCTTCAACAACATTCCTCATATGCTACTGAGACTTGCCGTTAGCTCCTAGCATGTCACATTCTCACTCCTAAGCATTCCCATGACTGAAAAACATGGTGGGTGAATTAGTAGTGAAAATATCATTTAAATCTCAAAATACCTAGAAAGTGTATCTTACTAATGGTAAGCAAACTTCAAGGTTTACACAACTATATATTAAACACTTTCCTAGAAACTCTCTCAGAAAAAGCATTATCCCCATAAACACTCTTAATTTGTTTTTGACACAGCATGTCCTATATATTGAAGAAACCCAACACACCATCGATCTGATCAAATCCTGAAAAGAAAATCCAACAGGGAGTTGCATCACTCGGCTTCTTATCAAGGACTATCACGTTGACATGTTTCGGCCTTTGAGGTTAACTTTCAGGGCCTTCATCAGGCCTTTGAAAATGACTGCAATTTATGTCAATAAAGAAATTTAAAAAGATGCTTTGGGATAATAATGATTTTCAGACAGGTTGTAGAATTTCTACCTGTAAAATATTTTGTCATTAAAAGGAGTGTTTGTACTTTTGAGAATATAAATGCTGTTGCCCTGGCAATTCACCCTGAGAGTTCTGCTTCATATTTGGGAGTAAGAATGGGATGTTTAAGGATTTCACACCTGAAGGTAAGCCTAATGTTTATTTCAGAAATCACCCTCAGCAATGTGTTAACCTGTAGAAAGCAGGTCAAGATCAAGTAAATCTACCACTTCTCTTCTTTTTTTTCCCCTACAAAATCATCAATAAAAGATTCTAGACCCTTCTACCAAAGCACCTGAACATTAAAATCTGCTAAGGTGATGCAGAGAGTGGGGACACAAGCACTGAATGAATGAGGGAGTGGTGCGAGGGTCTGATCATGACCCCGTCTTCCCAGCTTGGCTGTTGTTGCAATGAGCCCATGCCGAACAAAATGCTGCGACCAAACATGCACTCACTGCAAAGCTATATTTCTTTGCAGTTGAACTTGGACACAAATATCGTTATGTGTGCTGGTCTTTTTTTATACTAATACATATATTTAAACAATACAAAATCTTCCTTCACATGGTTTGAAGCTAACACATCAATTAATTCATTTTGCTTTCAAAAGGTGTGCCCGGCGGTTCTATGTTCATTCCGCCCCATTTAGTTTTTGCCAAATGTATTATTATTTTTATTTGGGGGCAGGGTTCCTCCCCAAGCCTCACTCCCTTTTATTTTTTTCCCTATCCCCTCTGCCCATTACATGCCCTTATCCAACCACCCATGCATTGCAATGAGTTTTTCTCGGAAAACATGTTTTGGTAAACAAATCTGGGGAATAATGGGCAATGAATGAACATCCCACCATGACTGGTGAGACTGGCCAGTAATTGCCGGAATAGGTGCCATCTTAAGGGTTTTTGGGGCTTGGGGCACAGGCCCATTTTGACTCATCCAAAACCTGTGAAAATAAGGGGTCCAAGAAAATGTGCTCAACCTCATCCCTCCTTTACCCCAGTCACAACCCATAACTTGATATGGTGCCTGGGCAGCACACAGAACAAACATGGGACTGCCCTTAAATGTCTGCCCCTCTTGCCTCAGTCACAACCTGAAGCTTGATGGCGTGCCCTGATTGCGATTAAAATAAGCATTGCCCTCCCTTGAAGGGCCTGATCATCTTAATTCATGCTGGATTCCAAATAATAAGCAAGGGGCATTTCACAGGCAACTAGCAGTCCCCAATGAGGGCACATGCATTCTAACATATGTTATGATATGATGGGTTATTTATAATGCTCTTAATACCCAGAGGTTTCTAAACGCGGACCCGGAAATCGGACCTGTGTTGCTGCGTGACGTCTTACTTCTAAGACGAGCACATTGCCACTGAGCTATCCTCCCCGAGACCCGAGAACATAGACATAGGACATTACAATAGCTGCTACAGAGAAGGTATTTAGTTAATGGAATCAACGCAGGTACACGGTCCCCAGCATAGATACAAAACTCAGAAAATCACCTCAGAGAAAGTACAGGTATGTAATAATGGAAATAGAAGACAGAGTGGAAGCAACAAGAAAGCTACAGGAACCATGACATAGAGGAAAGAGATTAGAAGTTACCAGGAAGGTGCACATATCAAAACATATAATGAGATTATATATGGTTTCTCGTGCTGTAGCCAAGGGTGAGCCAATCATTAAATGACTTTGTGGTGTGCACTTGATGAATGGTTACTATTTTAATACAAGATTCAAGAGTATAGCCAATTAAAGCATGAACAAGGCTTATTTTTGAAGAGCTTATCCTGAGAATTAAATAAATCTGAAGGATTGACAAATTGGAAATATCTGGGCAATAAAAATGTTGATCCGTTAAGCATTATGAGATTAAATGATTTGTTGGAAATCACAACCTTTAGGTAATTGGTTAACCTGGGTATTTATTTGGAATTTTATTGTGCTTTACGCCAAAGGGCTGTACAAAATAATTACAAAACGGTACAAAACAAAACTAGAAAAATTGGAGAAATTAGAGAGAGGGAAGATAGTCCTTCAGAAATTGATGAAACTTAGAATAAGAGGAAAGAGAACGAAGAGAAAGAGGAAGAGCGTTCCAGTGAAAGGGTCCAACAGGGAAATGGAAAGGAAGCAGGAGGAGAAACAAGGTGGGTGAGGAAACAGAATAAAGAAACGTAGACTTAGAACATAGGGAGCAAGGGGGAGGATAAAAAGATACAAGCAGGGACAGATAGGATGGTGCTAGATTGTGAAGACATTTAAAGCAGAGAAAGTTAAAAATCAGACGAGAGTGAAAAGGAATCCAGCGTAGAGAAGATAGAGCAGGAAACAAAGAGTCACGAGAGGAGAGAGCAAAGGAGACATATGGAAGAGATCTTTTTTATTTTTTTTAAGTGCATTTGGTTATACTTTGTCACCTTTTACACTGCGTTAAAAAGCAAAGTAAAATATACAATGGCATCAGATATAACACAATGAGTTAAGATACAATTCACCAATTACAAACTACAAACACACCCTATACTATAATATAAATACATTTCCCTAAAAAGAATCATCAACATTAACATTTTAAGACAAACTGACAATTTACCAGTTATCAAATAGAAAAAGCCGCCGACGCAATCACCAGAGACTCGGCACTGAAAATCGTTCTCCAAAATTGATCTGATGAATGGAGCACAAAGTTACTGTAACCTTTCTCATACTCCGCACTGAGAGCTTCACATTGCATTAGAATGTGTCGCGCGGAGTCTACTTGTTTACTGCAGAGCCTACATAATCCATCTCCCCAAGGAATACCTCACCAGACCCCCGTGTTTTCTAAAACAGGAAAAGTGTAAAGACGAACAGATAGGATAAATCTGATCAATGCCGGTACCCAGAGTTTAGTGAGGTAATGCTTTGGGCGATCTATACAAAAACCATGGTATTGAATAGGTCTTATAGTTGTGCAATTTGGACACATGATCCAATGCCTGGGCAATATCATGAAATCTAGACTTTTTTCTATTTTTGATAGGTTTAAAGACCAGCCATGATTCTGGCACACTATGTGCTGCGATTTCAATAAGATGATGTTTTGCCATACCCTCCAGTTCCCTAAACCATACACTTTTACAGAATCTACTGGAGTGAATAACTGCCGTACATGGTTAAATATCATCCCCCAGGCAACCATAGTGCATTTTTGCCCAAAACGTATAAGCCGATGTCTTCTAAAGGGACAAAAGAGAGGGCAGACCTAATTCGAGTCTTATAGGTTCTATTGGCACCCTCCCTGGGAGGCTAAGTAAGGATCAGATAATTCTGGTTTCCAAGCTTGGGAGCCAAGCAACCACCCTCTCCGGAAGAACTTTGAGGGCATTTAATATACATGGGTCTATTGAAGTCCTATAGGAAATGATTTTGGCCTCAATAGAGCAACACCCAAATGAGTCGATAATCTTTTTAATTGACAACCACTTATGCCAGGCCTTATGCATTATCCCCTCGGCAAGATGTATGGGCGAGATAGTTGCTCTAATGCAGATTCCTAAAATATTGATATTCATTGATCTGCTCTAATTTAACTCCACCCGGATTCCAAACAAACAACAGGGCACCATAAGCCCTTTTCCCTATTGTCATGTTCTTAGTTTTAATGATGTTGGGACTAAGCCCATGGGCCCATGCAAATATATGAAGGGCATCTAGAGATCGCTGGAGACCAACTGCAGTCTGATCTAATATAACGGTATCATCCGCATACATCAGGCAAGTGATGAATTTACTGCTATAATGAAGCAGATGATTATTGATGGCCTTCAACGCAAGAGCTAACTCAACTATGTAGAGATTGAATAGCAGGGTTGCGAGAACACACTCCAGCTTAAGCCCTCTGTTGCTGGGAAAAGGTGTAGACAACAACCCCTCCTGCGATATTCAAACTCTAACCTGTGTATCATTGTATAACGATTTAATTAAATATAACCACAAGGGATCAATGCCCCATTGTGCCATCTTTTCCCAGATTTTCAATCTTAATACGCTGCCAAAAGCAGCAGAATAATCTGCAAAACACAGGTCTAACACTGTACCAGGATAACATTGTATGTCTGAAATTATGGTAGAAGGACCCAGATAGAGTGGGCCATCCCACAGCCCTTTCTGAAACCCGTCTTTTGAAAGTTCAGTAAACCACGCTTTGTCACCCATGTCGATAGTAGGTCCATCAAAATGTTTGCAAATATCGTGGAACTACAATCCAACATGGCCAATATCATGTAGTTTGATGGTTGATCATTTGGACTTTTTTATGGACCAATATCAGGATAAAACCTTTCCAGGAGCGAGGAATATTACCAGTTTCAAATATCTGGTGAAATAATAGCTATAGCAATTGGTCCCAAAACAGTCTATCACTCTTGAAAACCTCATTGCAAAGACCATTAGGACCAGTGGCCCTGGAAGCCTTGGACTTAAAAATAATGGCCACCAGGTCCACCTCCCTTACATGCGTGCATACCAACGACTCACACTGTAAGTGACTTCAATTCAGCAATCCAACTAAGCCAATACCTAGTCTGGGATGCCCAATGAAAGCCCTTATTTATATATTTTTATGTCAAGTTCTTATATCTGGATGATGAACCCTTATATAACTCTCCTCTCTTTGAATCCCCCTGACCTCACTGAGCCAAGAAGTATGTTTGTTTTGCAAATTAAAAGAATTATTGGAAACATTTAACAATATATATATATATATATATATCACACTTTTATGAATAAATTAATATTTGATAGCACACTTATGAGTATGAACAGTGATCAACAATGGATAATATTACAGTAGCACAATTCCATAATTACTTAGGAGTTGGTATAGAAAGGATAAGGTAGCAGAGAATACTTTGTATGGTTTCAAGGAAAAGCAATGATGGAAAGAATACAGCACAGAAATAAACTGAATATGGTTTCAACAAGAGATAATCTGATCACCTTTTCCTTTGTGACAACTCACTCCCCCCCTATGCAATATGAAGAGATGGAAATAAGGGCACACAGGTTTTCAGGAATACAATCAGAAGCAGTTCAGTTCCCTTTCCCCCCAGCAAGCTTAGAGAAACAGGGATGATTTTAAAACACAGGCCAAATACTTTTAAATGTGATTTCAATGCAGTGAAACAAATGCTAAACATGATTTTAATTCCCTATAGGAGATTCAGGGTAGGTGACAGCTACTTTGAATTAGTTTAGGTCAACACTAGCAATGATTCAGGAATGATTATCAGAGTGAAAACGAATATCAGCAGTCGAAAGCAAGAAGCAGCTATTTTTAGAAGTGGTGAAATTGGGCTAGTTTGTAATTCGCTGCACTTTTACTGAGTGCGTCGATCGCGATTATGGAAAAACTATGAGGAGTTGTAATGTTGTTGTTGGAAAGCTTAGGTTCTTAGCTTTAAAATAAATGACAGTTAAATCTCGCTTCTAGGACATACGGTTCAAAAGATACGGACGTTTTTGTGGAGGTAGATTTTCAGAAATTAAGTCAAGATTTCAGAATGACAGATGACACTTTTGCAGCTTTGAAATCACAGAATGGACACACAATTTCTATGCAGTTCTGGACAGGTTGAAATGGTTTGAATAAGATTACTTTAAACTAAGAGATGGGTTCTGGACAGTTCTGGATATTCACTGCTAGTTTTGGAAGGGAATGGACCTCGTCACAGATCTGGGTAGGTTTGGGCTGCGGTTCTCTCGCCACGGGACGGTCTCTGGCACTGGGTCAGCTCACAGTGGTCTGGTCTGGGTCTGCTATCAGCACTGCACAGTGGTCTGGTCTGGGTCTGCTATCGGCACTGCACAGCGGTCTGATCTGGGTCTGGATACAGCTCTGCTTTCTGGGTCTGGATACAGCTCTGCTTTCTGGGTCTGGATATGGGTCTAGCCAGAATCAAACAGCTCGCCCGGCTGTTGAATAGTTTGTTTATGTTGCTGGATTCTGAGGCCTGCTGAGAAGGATTCAGCTTTTGGTTCAGGCCTTTCTGCTTCAAGTTCTGGAGTCTATCTGGAGTCTAAGTTCTGGATATGGTCGGGCAGCGTGCTGCGCAGAAATCGATTAAAGAGTGGAAAATGAATGTCCCTATCTGGGTCTCAGTGGTTCTTTTTATGTCTTTTGAAAGTGGGTGGGAAGGCTGACTTTCTATGCCCAACCCTCTGAGGATCCTGATAGGTTAAAGGATTTACTGTGACCTGACTGGAGAAGGGAATTGTGAGTCACAAGGAGTCATCAGGTATCATCTTTAGGGCTCAAGGAGAGGACACTCCCCTGTGTGTCCGTACAACATATCTTCTTTTTCATAAAACACATAATTACAATATACCCCACTTGTTAATATTACCTAAATTGCATGACAGATTGCTTAAGGTACAGTTTCGTTCAAGTCACATGTTTCTACGAGCTTGGGTTCATAAATGACAACATTTTGTGCTTTTAGTGGGTTTTGCCATATTGGTTTTTCATCAAATCTGACACGGAGGTACACACCCTCTCTGGGCATATTAAAGTAAGTTTTGAGGTCTCTAGCATAAACACAGATGTTACAATATTAATAATTACAGGGCTTGGCCTCAGAACATCCCACAACGTCCAGCTATGTCTCAAATCGTGGGTGCATTTTTCATATTAAGAATCCCCAAATTGCACATTTCTGTCAACTTGATACAATATTTTATAAGCAATTTAATAAAACATACATTTGCCTCCACTGCAGTACACCCATTGGTTTGTCCCCACCCCTAGAAACTTGGCTTGACTCAGAGATCAGATGTCTTGCCTTCCCCCAGAGCAGTGTTGACAGTTCACACCCAAAATCAGCATACCATATTCAGCTGAAGGAATCCTTTGTCTGGTTTTTCCTGCTAGCAGGGCATCAGTCCAGGGTGCCACTCTCCATTTTATTAACAGAACCTTGTGCTTTCCTGCCTTCTTGCTGAGAAGACCAGGTGTGAAGACTTCTCATGGACAAGCAAGACTTTGAAGCGCCAGCTAACTCAGGTTCACTGTTTAGCTCCTGAAATACAAGTCTCCTGTCAGAATTTAGATCGCTAGCGCCGGTCAGTGGCAGGCACCGGTATTGCACCCATTTTTGACAGCTGCCTTAAATTAATACATTTCAAAAAGGATATTTAACATGATAGCATATGATCCTTGCTAACATTGTATTGATGTGGATTCTGCAGTAGAGTAATGTAGAATACCCAACCAGAAGTTGGATTTTTTTGGTGGTTTCATCCCCATGATTTTAGCAATTTTGACAATCAAGAAAATGAATTATTGAACAGCTCTGTATTCCTTTGTCTGCTTTTGTTCTGTGGGCAGTCAAAGGATGGGGCTGGCAATGGTCTCCTGTATTAATACTGACAGAGGCAAAAGAAGATGGCAGCCTGTCTGTCAGGTTCTCACTGCACACTTTCTGGTGATTTCTGGCCAGCAGCATGCTTTCCGGCAGCCATTATGATGTTTCCCATGTCAGTAATGCACAATGATGTTGTAGGGCTTGGATGCGTGGGTTGAAACATCCCATAAGCCCCCCTCTTGCGATGGCCATTCTGAGCTTTCATCGATGGAACTCGCAAGACTGGGATGTTCGCCTCATCTTCTTCTGATTCTGCAGATGGCAAAGTTCAGTATCGTCTCCTCCATCGGGGTGGATTGATCGGTTCTCCTCGCCGATCCTGATGGGAGTATTGGGCGGTACCCCGGGCCTCTCGGATATTTGCTCCCGGTCCCCGGGTCGTCCTCCTTGGTCAGTCTCCATGGTTTCATCTCTCCTAGGATGGCAAAGCAAAAAGCAGCAGAAACATATTCGTAGACATTTCCCCACCACTATTAATGTAGCGGTGAGAATATATACATTTTTTTAAGTCAGGAGACATTTGCATTCTTATAATGTATTTTATAGACTATATGCAGGATATTTTAGGGTTGGAAAATGTATTAATCTGGAGCGGCCCCCTCCGGGATTGCAGAGGACTCCTCCAGTTGCTGCAGAGTGTGCCTCGGATGGCAACACTTTAGCTGATTAATATGGACCCACTTGCCTTCCCCTCCCGCCACACTGCCTTTGGGGATGCGGATCTTGTAGGAGACTGGTGAGATCTTGTCTACAATTTCAAAAGGTCCCTTCCAGGTAGGCAGAAATTTCTGCTGTTTGGCCTGGTTCCTTTGGAAAATGTATAGATAAACCCGGTCTCCTACATTGTATTCCTTTCTGGTGGTCTTCATACTATCGGCTGATCTTTCTAGATTTTTCTGAGCATAGGCAAAAGCATGTTGAAGGTGTTTCCTTAAATTCTCAACATACTCATGAGTTGTGGAGACATTGATCAATGTTTACTCTTGGGTCCTGTAGAGCAAATGCTGGGGAAGCACCATCCTGCGTCCAGTCATCAGCTCAAACGGTGACATTTTAGTTGCAGATGAAGGGGTAGATCTGATGGCCATTAGGACAAGAGGTAATCGGATATCCCAACTTGGCCCAGAATCTGCCACAATCCTTTTTAAGATGCTCACAATGGTTTTTTTGTAACGTTCTACTGCACCAGAAGAGGCTGGCCGGTAAGCAAGGTGTAGCTTTCTTTTAACCCCCATTATCTCCCACATCTTTGTCATTACTTCGCTGGTGAAATGGCAACCTCTGTCTGACTCAATCCTTTGGGGTAGACCAAAACACTAAAAGATGTGGTTGATCATCAGGGCAGCTGCTGTTTCTGCCTTGCAGTTTGGGCCCGGAGACATTCCACCCATTTAGTAAATAAGGATGTCACCGTCAACATGTACTTATTTCTGCTAGAGGAGCGAATCACGGGCCCTATGAAGTCGACTTGCAAATCTGACCATGGCAGTGTCATCCCCCTCTTTTGGAGAGGTGCACGGTGTGTGAGGGATGTTGGCTGAAATTGTGCACACACAAGACATCCCTTCAAGTATTGATCGAGGTCCTGCCCCATGTGTGGCCAGTATGCAACCTCTCTTAAGATTTCAAGTGTTGTATGAAACCCCCTATGACCGGCTGTGGCCGCATCATGGGCGTGACTTAACATCAGGCTTCGGAATGAAGTAGGGACCACCCACTGATCATGGACAGCTTGGGATTTCCTTACCAACAAACCGTCTTGGATTCGGAACATTTTTGGACATTTCATCAACACTCTAAGGTCCTCTTTCCCAATGTAATCGGTATCCGTCAGGGGAAAGTTCTCAGGGTCCTCAATGTGTTGGTAAAACTTACCAACTATTGGATCCCCCTTCTGAGCCGTAATCAAATCAGCATCTGGGGTCTCCTTACTCCATTGTGCAGTTGAAAGAATATTGTGAGCATTTGTCTGGGATCTAGTGATAGCAGTGATCTGGATCTCCCCCAACAGGGACTCGATTTCTATTAGATCCCCTTGGATGGCCCCGGTTTTGGCCAGCTGATCAGCTAAGTCATTTCCAGTTTTGTCTGTTCCCTCTACTTTGGAATGACCCTTGATCTTTTTCCAGTAGATGGTCATCCCATTCGATGTGACCAGATCATCAATATTTTGGATTAACTTCCCATGCTTCAATGGTTTGTTATTAGCACATAACATGCCTCTGGTTTTCCAATTAACCAGGTGCTCCATGAACCCGTTCTGAACATAATCCGAATTTGTGATTATGACCAGTTCGTGGAGTTCATGTTGGACAGCAGTGAGGATGGCTTGATGCACAGCCATCAACTCTGCCACCTGACTACTTCGGGGACCAATCTTGTACCCAGCTCAGGGTTCTGGGGACTCATTCACCCATGCATTCCCTACGCCGGCCACAAGTTCTTTTTCCCCGTTGTTATCAATGTGGTAAGAGCATCCATCCACATAGACAGTGGGCATTCCCTCACACTTGTCTTCTTCAAAGACTTTGTGTGGGGAATTAAGGAATGCCTCCATGTTGTCCTTGATTTTAAGACTCTCGTCCTCGAGACAGTTTTCTCTGGCACAATCATGCAAGTCAGCCAGACCTTGCGCGAGGAGACTCTTCTTGTTTTGGCCATATCTGACCTCCACAGGAAAGCCTTGCATTGAAAGAATCCAGGAAGTAATTCGAGAATTACTCACATTTCCGGCCCGGATTCTGTCACTTTGAAGATATTGCAAGGGCTGTGGAGTCTCCACTATGATGTGTTCCCCCTGAATAAAGGGGTGGTAATTCTTCAATGCCCACACCGTTGCCAGGAGTGCCTTCTCACAACCGTTGAATTTTTCCTCCACAGAGGATAAAGTTTTGCTCGCATAGGAGATTACTTTATTGACCTTGTCATGCTTTTGATATAATACTGCAGTCAAGCATGTATTAGAGAACCCTGTCTCCAAGAAAAACTCCTTGTTTCTGACAGGGTAAGCTAGGCAAGGCGCTTGTGAGAGGCTTCTTTTGAGCTGTCTTACTGCCTCAGATTGTTCTGGACCCCATTCCGATTTGACCCCCCCTTCAAGAGATGAATCAGGGGTCTGGTGATCTCTGCGTAGCCCTCAATGAACTTTCTGATGTAATTAGTCAGTCCAAGGAGGCTCCTTAGTTCCCGCAGAGTTTTGGGGTCCTTTAGTTTCTGAAGTGCTTCCACTTTCTTTTCCTGGGGACAGAGAGCCTGAGGAGTAATCTCATGCCCCAAGAAATTAACACGGGTTCTACACCACTGTGCTTTCTGAAAGGAAAGTTTTGCTCTGGTGGCCCTCAACTGGGTCAGAACATAACGGATCTCCGCTATGTGTTCCTCCACAGTTGAGCTTTTGATGAGGACATCATTTACATAAGCCTGGTTACTCCTCGCACCCAGGTCGGGCATGGCCTTATGTAGGAAAATGTTGAATTAATTGCCGGAGTTGAGATATCCGAAGAGAGTCCGGGTCCATGTGTACTGCTGGCCCGCAAAGGTAAAAGCCAGCTTGTATTGGTCCTCCCTACTGACAGGCACAGTCCAGTATCCATTGGTCAGGTATATTGCAGTGAATACCTGTGACCCCTGGATCTGGGCCAGCCCTTGGCCAATGTAGGGAAGAGGCCATCAGGAAGTATGGACCCATTTGTTGAGCTCCCTAAGGTCCACGCAGAGTCTCCACTGGCCGTTCGGCTTCAATATTCCCAGCACCAATTATTGAAGGTGCTGTGTACTGGATGGATTATCCCCCGGGACTCAAGGTTCTTAATTGTTTCAGTACGGGACTCCATGGATGCAAGAGGCAAGTGATATTTCTTCACAAACACTGGAGTCATGCCAGGGTCCGTGGGAATTGTTGTTGTGTGGATGTCGGTGCGACCACAGTCATATGAGTCTACCGCAAAGAGATCTTGAAAATTCAAGAAAACTTATTTCAACTTTTGCTTCTGCTCCAGAGTCACACAGGCATCAGCTAGATTGACTCTCTCTTCAACCATCTGCCTGAAGCCTGGAAATACTTCTGGTTTCGCTATCTCAGCAGCCTCCTCCAGCTGGTTGAGAAGTCCCTGGTCAGAGTGCTGATTTGGACTGGTGTCTTCAGGTGGGAAAGGCAGCCCTCATGGACCTGGAAAATCACCTCATCCCCTCTGAAGTCACAAGTCACATCTTCCTTACCATAAGGGCAGGAGGTGTACACCAGGAAGTTCCCCCAATGCCAGGTAAAGATCCTGTCTGGTGTTGTATTGTCATCACTGTCACTGTCAAAACAGTCCTTGGGTATTGGTCCTAACAGTTCATTTCCTAAATCAATGGAGAAATGTCCATCATCAACCGCCATTCCAATAATGGTGCCTGCGGCTAGAGTAATACTCTTTAAGTCGCTGTTATCCACCTCTATTGGAATGGTGTCATGTTCTATGTTGACTAATGGTGTTGGGTTTACACCCAATCCTTGCTGTTGGAGAGATGAATTTAGATGAATATAAGCATCAGGGTTTTTCAATTTTTGTCCTCTTTTAACTTTCACTCCCAAGGAGAATTGTCGGGTCCTTTCTTGGATGGTGACTTCCTCTTTAATCTGAATTTCAACTGCATAAGGTAGCAATTGAGCTGACCTAAATGCTTTTTCTGGATCATCAAAGCCCATGGGATTATCCGCTAATCGGGACCAAGCTTTGAAGTTTATTAGGTCCAAACTAATGGCAAAGCGATTGAGAATGTCACTGCCTAAGTAAAAGGCGACAGTGATGGCTCAACCACCCAACAATTATGGACTATGCTCTTGTTGCCAATGGAGATTTTGAGCATACACCTGCTTGGCAGGAGATGTTTGGAATTGGGTGTTTCCAGATCCATTTCCCATTTGTCTATCAGGTTGAATGTGGGAATGGCAGGATCTTTTGGGAGTTGGCGGAACATGGCTTCGCTGATGAAGCTCTTACCGTTGTTCACACACACCCGGGCGAGGACAGAGTCCTTCCCTTCATTTAACTCAACAGGGATGAACAACTGCTCTCCAATTTGCTGAATAGCAGCCAGGCTCTGAGCTGATTTCACATCTTTCTGGACTATTGGAGTGGGAATGTCTGATTGTGGATTAGTAAAGAATTTCAGAGTGTTTCCTTCCAGTGTGGAATACCACCTTAAACTGGAAGGAAGGTTGATTTTCAGAAATAGAGAGGACCCCCCATCACCAGTCTGTTGTCCTACTGCTATTACTGTCACATCATGGTTGTTCTGGAAGTGAAATTCGCCTTGGTCAGATTTTTTTCAACCATGTGGCATGTGCCGTTTAAACTAACATGGTTGACACTCTGTTTTAATTTTATTGGTCGGCTAGTCTGGGTCCAGATTATGCAATCTATTAGTGGTGACAACCTTCTCATGAGGTCATTCCCTAGTAAACAAGGGGTGCCCCCTGGAGTCTCTACTATGACCGGGTGTTTCACCTTGTGTCGCCCAATTTTAATGTCCAGATCTGATGTCCCCTCGACGGGAATTTCCTTCCCGTCAAAGTTCCGAAGTTGTCCAGGAAGGGAGGTGAGAGGAATTTGGTAATTCTCCCCCCTCCCTGCATTCAGTTCGTCAAAGGCTCTTTTATACAGGAGGGTAGCTTGGGATCCAGTGTCCACCAGTGCCAAAATTGTACCCTGCCCCTCTACTTGTACCGGGGCATAGTATCTTCGCTCCTTCTCCTAAAGGGGGCACAGATAATGCACATTTTTGGACAACTGGTGGGCCAATTTTCTGGTTTTGGACATGCAAAGAGAAGAGATTTGGGCAGAATTCTGTGGAGAGTCTTGGGAATCTGAAAGAAAAAGTTGGCAACTAGCAATGGGAGAAATTTTGGGTTCCCCTGGTTCGGGTTCTGGGCTGCCCCCCCACCCCCTTTTTGGAGGCAGTCACCAGAATGGGTTTGAACCATGGGATTTTGATGCTGGTGGTTCTGGGATGAGATGATGGGCGGCGCTAGCTCAGTCCCCACATCTACCCAGTCTGTCTGTGAATCCCTTGGTACCCATTTTTCCTTGGGAGGAGTTACCCCGTCTCTGAAGGAGAAGATCCTTTTCCCAGGATCCTCGGAGGATCCCTCTCCCTCAAACGGGAAGATCTGTACCTCCTCCTCAAAGTGAGTCTGTTTGGGTCCTTTGTTTCTCCTACCTCCTCTCTGCTCCTTGGGTGGTAGACTTTCAGAGGTATGAAATTTTGATTCTGGTTCCTGGGTTTCCAGGGGCTGTTCACAAGTGGGGAAGGAAGCCTCCTGCGAGGCTTTACACCCCCCTTCCCCTTGTGCCACCTCCCTGGGAACCGGTGGGTTATCGGGGTGCTGTCCCCATGATTGTTCTGGAGCACCAGGCCCAGAGTTTGGGGAATTCTGCGCCGGCATGCTCATCTGGGGGTTCTGCTGAGCCCTCAGCATGCGACCCAGATCCTGTGCCATATTTTATACATGGCGCTCTAACTGTGAAACCTGCTCAGGCTGATACAGGGTTCTGTTTTCTCCCCTGGGCTGATCCCAGGAAGGGTAGCTATCCTTTATCTGGTAGTACCCTAGGTTGGGAAGATTTGGGTACCCCTCCACCCTTGGCCTCCCCTCTCCCGGATTAGGTTGTCTGGGCTCAGGGAAGTGAGGAAAGAAGGATGGATGATTTTGGGGCTGGAAGTTGGGTGGATACATGGGGAAAAAGTTCTGCCCAGATATGGGGAATTTCTGCCCTCCTGTGGGAAGTTAGGAGGGAAGTTCCCTGGGTTAGGTGCTTGGGTGGATCCTCCCCTTGGGCTGGAGGAGTCCACACATAACCCAGGATGAGTTGGGTTCCCTTGTAGCGGGGACTTACATAGTCAGGGGAGTGAGGGACCCCATTTGTGGGACTACCTCCTTGGCTCCCTGTCTGTGACTGGCCCGAGGGCCTTCTGGGCTTGGAATTATTCTGTGCAGGCATATTTGTATGCCCCCCATCTCCAAATCCAAAATGGGGGCAACCTTTACCTCTGCCACCTTGGCAGCAGCAGGGGTGCTGGTCGGTTTGGGGCTTTTCTGCGCATTACTTTTATTTTCTATGGGCTTCTGCACCTCATAGATTCGGGTGGCCTGTTCAATGACCTAGTCTAGCGACCTTTTCTCATGAAAATCTCTCACTAGCTGGGTCATGATGTATTTGGGCAAGGCATGGAAAAAAGTGTTAACAAATTCTTTGCTTGTCCGTGCGCACCCTTTTGGTAGTCTGCGCAAAGGCATGCTTCAATTCCTGCACAAATTCTTGTGGGGCCTGATCCTCCCCACATTGCAAATCGTAGGCTGCCTTGCGAGCCTCTTGGGGATTTCTGTGAACAGAAAAGTGATTTAATATGGCCGCCCTGTAGGTGGACCATCTTGCATGATTTTGGTCCTCCAGCCTCGCAAAGAAACTTGAGTATTCCGAGGAGAATGTCCATTTGACCTGCTGCATGCAGCTACTGCTGTCTTTCAAATGGAAAGTCTCCATCATTTGCTCAAAGAGCTCCAAGTGTACCCACACAGAATACTTGGCGTTCTTGTGATAAGGTGTGATGACACTCCTGATTGCCTTAATCTGTTTTAAGGGGTCCTTAAGAAACGACCTTTTTGCCTTATTGGCCTTCTTGGTTCGGGTAACCCTGGTCCATTCATCCTCTGACTCAGAAGCACTGCTCCCAGAGGTGCCCATCTGATCTTCCAGGTTTTCCCGGATTCTGCGAGCCTGGGAATGGCTGGCAGAATGTGGGGACCTGGTTTCCTGTGTCCTGTGACGTTCAGAGGAGTCTTCAGATTCCTCCTTGCTGCCAGGATTTGATGAGTCCTCCCCCCCACTGACCTAACTGGGCAGAGGTTTTTAGGATTCCCTTAGAGGGCCTACTCACTCGGGGTTCCCAATCAAATTGCACTGTACTTGGGTGCCCACACCCGGATGCCCGCCCATCTTTTCCTGGGAGGTACTGGCCTATGAGCCCCATACTTTTGGCTGGATAGTAATCTGCCATCCCCATGGCCATGGGCTCATGTGCGCCATGGGACATGAGGGTGGCAGAGTCCAGGGACTAGGAGAGATGAAGGCCTCTGGTACTAGGGCTCCTGAGGTTATGCTCAGGTGTTTCCCTTTCCCAGCGAACCTCATCTCTGTCAGCCCCTGCTCCCTGTTGCCATGCAAGAGCATGTGCTTTCAGGTCCTCAATCAAGGCCTTACTAGACTCTATCAGTCTCTCCTGCATGGCTACCTGTTGATGGAGCCTATCATTGTGCTGGCAGAGAGCCTCATTCTCTCTCTGTGCTTCCTGGTTAGTTTTGGAGTACTGGGCCAGTCTTTGCTGCAGGAGGGTTACCCCCTGAGTACCGTCATACTGGCCTGCTCCTTTCTTCCCAGAGCATCTTCCATCCTCCTGGTGTGCTCTAACAAGTTCTGATGCTCTTTTTGGAGGTCACCCAGTCCCTGGAGGGCCAGGTGATTTTCTTCCATTTTCTTTTTTAAGTGGCAGACTTCTTGGCCTAAGGTATCCCTTTCCTGAGTAAGAGCGTGCATCTGTGCCGCCAGGTCGTCCCTCTACCTTTGAAGGGCACCAGCTTTCTGGCGCTCTTCATCAAACTCTGCCTGGGTATCCAGGTCTTTCAAAATCAATGTATTGCTTTCCTCTTTTTCTCTATCCAATTGGCTTTGCAGGGTGGCTACCTGCTTTGTGCATGCCCTGTTGAAATCTATCTGTTGCTACAGCTTTTTCTGGCTCTGCGGTAGGGAGTCCAAACCTTCTTGATGCTCCTTCTTCAAGGCCAGAATTCTGCTATCCTGGTCTGCCTTTTCCTGTTGCAGGATATCAATATCCTCTTTTATTTTAATGATATACCGTCTACTATCATTTTCTGACTCCTGGCTGCTGTGCAGCCTCTGCTCAGAAGAGTCCAGGTCAGATTGGGCCTTCTCTAATACCATCACTTGCCTACTTGCCAGATCTTGGCCTTCAGCACATTTGTCCTGTATGGCTCCCATATATAAATATAAATATGCCGCTATCCTGACAATCTGTTGTGCTCATCTTTGGCTTTAGGGGCCATGAATAGTTCACTCAGGGCCACATGTAAGGGACCCTGATCTCTCCATATATCTGACCCTGTTGCAGTGATCTAACCACACCGTCTGATCCTGTTCCGTCCATTCGCCTCTCACAAATAGCTTATGTAAGTGGTGCTCTCTGTCTATTTTGAAGTCTACCAGTGTCGTCATTCTGGAAATTGATTTCCTTCCTGACTTACAGAAGTTAGTATTTTATTTTTGCAAAACAGACAGCTTCCTTAGCGCGTTCCTTTGAGGAGTGCTTTTACACAGTAACACAGCGTGTTGATCCAACACGATTTTTGTATCCTGTCAGTTAGCACACTGTATTAAGCTGCACAAGTGGTAGACCTAATCCAGAATCCCCGGCTCCGAGCCCCCACTCTATAAGTGACTTCAATTCAGCAATCCAACTAAACCAATGCCTAGTCTGGGATGCCCAATGGAAGCCCTTATTTATATATTTTTATGTCAAGTTCTTAAATCTGGATGATGAACCCTTATATAACGCCCCTCTCTTTAAATCCCCCTGACCTCACTGAGCCAAGAAGTAGGTTTGTTTTGCAAATTAAAAGATTTATTGGAAAAATTAAACAATATATATATATATATATATATATATATATATATATATATATATATATATATATATATATCACTTTTATGAATAAATTAATATTTGATAGCACACTTATGAGTATGAACAATGATCAACAATGGATAATATTACAGTAGCACAATTCCTTAATTACTGAGGAGTTGGTATAGAAAGGATAAGGTAGCAGAGAATACTTTGTATGGTTACAAGGAAAAGCAATGATGGAAAGAATACAACACAGAAATAAAATGGATATGGTTTCAACAAGAGATAATCTGATTACTTTTTCCTTTGTGACAACTCACTCCCCCCTATGCAATATGAAGTGATGGAAATGAGGGCACACAGGTTTTCAGGAATACAATCAGAAGCAGTTCAGTTCCCGTACCCCCAGCAAGCTTAGAGCAACATGGATGATTTTAAAACACAGGCCAAATACTTTTAAATGTGATTGCAATGGAGTGAAAAAAATGCTAAAAATGATTTTAATTCCCTATAGGAGATTCAGGGTAGGTGACAGCTACTTCGAATTAGTTCAGGTCAACACTAGCAATGATTCAGGAATGATTATCAGAGTAAAAACGAATTTCAGCAGTGGAAAGCAAGAAGCAGCTATTTTTACAAGTGGTAAAATTGAGCTAGTTTGCAATTTGCGGCACTTTTTCTGAGTGCGTCGACGCGATTATGGAAGAACTATGAGGAGTTGGAATGTTGTTTTTGGAAGGCTTAGGTTCTTAGCTTTAAAATGACAGTTAGATCTTGCTTCTAGGACATACGGTTCAAAAGATACGGACGTTTTTGTGGAGGTAGATTTTCAGAAATGAAGTCAAGATTTCAGAATGACAGATGACACTTTTGCAGCTTTGAAATCACAGAATGGACAGACGATTTCTATGCAGTTCTGGACAGGTTGAAATGGTTTGAATAAGATTACTTTAAACTAAGAGATGGGTTCTGGACAGTTCTGGATACTCAGTCCTAGTTTTGGAAGGGAATGGACCTCATCACAGATCTGGTCAGGTTTGGGCTGTGGTTCTCTCGCCACGGGACGGTCTCTGGCACTGGGTCTGCTCACAGCGGTCTGGTCTGCGTCTGCTATCAGCACTGCACAGCGATCTGGTCTGGGTCTGGATACAGCTCTGCTTTCTGGGTCTGGATACAGCTCTACTTTCTGGGTCTGGATATGGTTCTAGCCAGAATCAAACAGCTTGCCCGGCTGTTGAATAGTTTGGTTAGATTGCTGGATTCTGTGGCCTGCTGAGAAGGATTCAGCTTTTGGTTCAGGCCTCTCTGCTTCAAGTTCTGGAGTCTATCTGGAGTCTAAGTTCTGGATATGGTCGGCAGCGTGCTGCGCAGAAATCGATTAAAGAGTGGAAAATGAATGTCCCTATCTGGGTCTCAGTGGTTCTTTTTATGTCTTTTGAAAGTAGGTGGGAAGGCTGACTTTCTATGCCCAACCCTCTGAGGATCCTGATAGGTTAAAGGATTTACTGTGACCTGACTGGAGAAGGAAATTGTGAGTCAGAATGAGTCATCAGGTATCATCTTTAGGGCTCAAGGAGCGGACACTCCCCTATGTATCCGTACAACATATCTTCTTTTTCATAAAACACATAATTACAATATACCCCACTTGTTAATATTTCCTAAATTGCATGACAGACTGCTTAAGGTACAGTTCGGTTCAAGTCACATGTTTCTACGAGCCTGGGTTCAGAAATGACAACATTTCACACTTTTAGTGGGTTTTGCCATATTGGTTTTTCATCAAATCTGACACGGAGGGACACACCCTCTCTGGGCATATTACAGTAAGTTTTGAGGTCTTTAGCATAAACACAGACGTTACAATATTAATAATTACAGGGCTTGGTCTCAGAACATCCCACAACGTCCAGCTATGTCTCAAATCGTGGGTGCATTTTTCATAATAAGAATCCCCAAATTTTACATTTCTGTCAACTTGATACAATATTTTATAAGCAATTTAATAAAACATACATTTGCCTCCACTGCAGTACACCCATTGGTTTGTCCCCGTCCCTAGAAACTTGGCTTGACTCGGAGATCAGATGTCTTGCCTTCCCCCAGAGCAGTGTTGACAGTTCACACTAAATTCAGCATACCCTATTCAGATGAAGGAATCCTTTGTCTGGTTTTTCCTGCTAGCAGGGCATCAGTCCAGGGTGCCACTCTCCGTTTGATTAACATAACCTTGTGATTTCCTGCCTTCTTGCTGAGATGACCAGGTGTGAAGACTTCTCATGAACAAGCAAGCCTTTGAAGTCCCAGCTAACTCAGTTTCACTGTTCAGCTCCTGAAATACAAGTCTCCTGTCAGAATTTAGATCGCTAGCGCTGGTCAGTGGCGGGCACCGGTATTGCACCCATTTTTGACAGCTTCCTTAAATTAATACATTTCAAAAAGGGGATTTTACTTGATAGCATATGATCCTTGCTAACATTGTATTGATGTGGATTCTGCAGTAGAGTAATGTAGAACACCCAACCAGAAGTTGGATTTTTTGGGTGGTTTCAACCCATGATTTTAGCAATTTTGACAATCAAGAAAATGAATTATTGAACAGCTCTGTATTCCTTTGTCTGCTTTTGTTCTGTGGGCAGTCAAAGGATGGGGCTGGCAATGGTCTCCTGTATTAACACTGACAGAGGCAAAAGAATATGGCAGCCTGTCTGTCAGGTTCTCACTGCGCACTTTCTGGTGATTTCTGGCCAGCAGCATGCTTTCTGGCGGCCATTATGATGTTTCCCATGTCAGTAATGCACAATGATGTTGTATGGCTTGGATGCGTGGGTTGAAACATCCCACAACACATTGACTTGGGTTCCTCCTTCATGGAAGGTTCCATTTCCCACCAATAAGAATTCTCAATAAAAGTTCCCCAAAGCTCTTCTGGTATGCAGCAAAGATGCTGGAACTTCTTGGTATTGTGGGTCCTAATCAGACGATTAATGAATTTTAGCCTGCCGTGTTCTCTGAAAATGTATACCCCTGCAACTATATCTTGTATCTGGACCTAGCAGCAGCTATGTTAATATGATATGATAGGTTATTTATAACGCCCTTAATACCAAGAGTTTTCTAAGCACAGACCTGGGAATCGAACCTGTGTTGCTCTGTGTCATCTTGCAAGGCGAGCACGTTGCCCCTGAGTTATCCTCCCAAGACATGTTTATTCTAGTTTTTCCCTCCAAGATAGGATAGGGCTTCTCTTAGTTCTCTGCACCAGCGCATTGATCTCTTTTTCTTTTTTATCTATGCCATAGTGAAACCTGGCTTACCCATGTGTTTACTTATTAGTAAGTGCCTGTGGACCGGAGGACTATGATAATCCTTCATCTTTTCCAGGTACCAATTGCATTCCCTCAGAATGTCCTCCCCGTTGGAACCCGAGCACCCCAAAGCAGCGTTACATTTTTTGTATATTCACTGCTGTCTGGCATTACCTATTCCCCTGGATAGTAACAGTCGGGATAACATCCAGTATGTTACTGGGTTTTGGGTGAGAGCCCGAACACTTCATGAACAGCATCACATGATCTCATGCTCAATGCAATAGCTGGCAATTTGAGGATTAATAAAAATAAAATGGATGTGACTGCAATAGACACCGTTAGACCACGTAGTCTGTGATTCACCCTCTTTGACAGACAGAGGGGCAAGGTCAAACTCCTCCAATACTCCCCCCACCATTCTTTCACCTTAGTCCCTGCCAGGCCCTTCAGACCACCCCTCACATTCTTTTGTGTATTTTATGCACAATCAGTATTAAAATCTCCCTTAAGAATGGTACCTCCCTTTGAGTGTTAACTGTGCCAGTTTCTGAAAGTCTCGGCCGCTAACTCAATCAACTCTGCGAGAGGTCCCCTCCAGGAGGATTGCACAGGGTTGCCACCAAGGTGGACCCCTGGCCAAACACTGAGTTAGTGGTACGGACACACATAAAGTTCTTATGAGGTTTAGAAACAGGAAATTCACAGATGCTATGCACCACTTTAGCTCCAATACAAAACCCACCTTGCAGGCAGCCCTTTTGCGGCTGCGAAGATGGGGCAAAACAGAATGGTATAGCCATCCAGCTCAAAGGAAGTGGTCAACCATGTTTCCTACAAACAAAAAAACGGGGCCCTCAGTAGTATAGCAAGAGATTCAGGATTATTAAGAAACCAACTGTGGGCCATGGTACTCCAAGATAACAGACAAATGGATCCCCCCTCCTCCCGAGGAGCCGGTCAGTATGGCTGCTGGATTACCTGGGACCAATACCGCTGCTGCCTCTGCAAAGCTGATTTTGCTACAAATGATAAGATAGTTTATTTGTATAGCACCTATACAGAATGCGTTTCAAAGTGCTTCAAGGCAAGGGAGGGAACAAGGGAAAATACAATGACATTCTTACAGGCCATGAACAGTAAGGATGTGAAATGAACTACTCGGCCTGACAACATTTTAGATAGTGCAAGAGCTAAAACATAGATAATGAAGGGAGGGGGAGAGTGGGAATGAAATGGAAACAGACAGATGACTACCGTACTAGGCCTGACGACATTTCTGGTAGAGCCTGAGAAAAACAAGAGGTGAGGGAGAGGGGTGCAGAAAGGGAGGGGAGGAACAAAACAAGAGACTATGATACTAGGCCTCAGGACATTTCAGATAGTGCTGGAGGGGTTGGGGGAGGGACAAGTAAGAGGACAGGGGAGGAGACAGACGAGGTTGCTATCATACTAGGTCCAGAGACAATTCTGATACAATAAGTGCACAGAAGAAAGTAAGGGGAGTAGATAGGAAAAGGGAGAAAATGGCCTTGTCCCTAATAAGGGCTCAGTACACTGAGCATGGGCACTGTCTGAGGCATTTTGAATAGAGGGATGAAAAACAAAAATCTCAAATCCCAATTCCCGCAACAGCTTTACATGTTTACATATGCGCTCCACTGCAATTGGAGGAATTAAAGTTACTAATGCCCAATGGACAGAACTGTCTAAGGAGGGCAGTTCCAACTTTTGAATGTCATTAGAAGAAATAATACAAAGGTCTGCGATAAGATGAAGCAATTCCAATAACCAAGTGCGATTCAAAAAGGTGCTAAGCGTGGTGGGGTTTGTTTCAATAAATTTGATAAGAAAATGGTCCAAAAACCAAGAGGAATCATATTTAGGCTTCAGCGTGCCCTGAAGGCCAGGCAACAGTGACTTGACCCGTGCCAGCCAGATGTCTCGTGTAGGAACAGGATTGGTTCTCATTAACAAACTGACATCAGGAGGCACCACTTCCCTGAGACTGCGCAATGTTTATATGTGTAGGCGCACCCTGAGTTTCCCTCGCAGGAACCTGTAAGCAATTACTGGTGGTCACTACAGGACGCAGCACACTCCCAGAAACAGTGTCAGATGTAGAAGGGGGGAGAGCAATGGTCCTTAGTTCCATGGAGAGGGCAAGGAAGGGGAGAACTGTGTGACAGTTGGTCGGCTAGGACGGGAGCTGGATTGTAGATTATATGGGGCTGGCAGTGTTCGTATCATGGGTTCCAGTTCAAGGTCCACGACAGAAGGCCCGAACCATCTATCCAGAGGTCCCTGAAGACAGATCCGTCTGACCACACCATCCCCTGTAGCCTTTGTTACAGTCTTGACAACCTCCAATGAAGTATGTATAGGACATTCCCCCAATTTCGGCCCCTCTGGGACCGAGTCACCTCCTTGTTCCTCCAGGTTTTACGTCGGGCCTCTGACATGTGAGGACGTGACGCTTTCACTGCTTATTTTTCACCGGGCTCAAAGGGCCGTTAAGAAGCGAAATTATTGCACAAATTGCCTCCAATGGACGACTCTCTGAGTCTGCCACCACATAAGCTGTTCACTACTGCATTTTCCCCCCGGAGAGGTGGTGACATTACATGTAAACATCCAGAGCCTTCCGCCCTTGCAGAAGATTCATTGACCCAGTTAAGCCCAGAGGGTAGATTATCTGCAGCAAGAGGCAGATTTGCCAGGCCGGGGCAAGAAACTGATCTGCACGCTGGGCATTAGGTGAAGCAGAGTCAGAACTAGCCAAAAGAATGATGCCCACCACCTTGACTAGAACCTCCTTCATGCCTTGCTGCTCTCCCGCCATGTTTGTGCACAATACAAACAGAGCATCCATTTTAGATTCCAATGCCCCCAGTAAAGCAGGGGTGCAGGTTTGCTTATTATATTAACCATGGAGGGCGTAGGACCGGCCACCGGTACATTCTCCTCCGAATAACTAACACTATCACTAGATAATGACTCTTAGGTGGTTAGCAGTATGTCCAAATCAGGGGTCTGAGGAGAATGTGAGCCCATGTTGTTATCATATACAAAGTTTGTAGAAGTTCAATGTTCCCCACAGCTGGTAAGAAGTATATCTGAATCCTTATCATAAACTGAAGCGAAAGTCGGGTTCAATGTAATTCAGAGGAATAAACAGGTACCTCCATATGTGGTCTCTCGCTACTTTGAAGGTCCGCACAAGGCTTCCCTCCAGGTCTTGACATCTTGAGTCGAGCACAGAACACAAAACACACTACAACACACTGCGCGTGCTCCACGCTTGTGGTATGTATTTAAGCCTAGTGCTGTCTCTGCCACAGTGCTCCTGCTCCGACTCCAAGGACAGTAAGGAAAGACTCTTGGGCTCACTGGATACAAAGTATTCCAACAGTTACACCAAATACAATATGACACACCTATAGAAGAGTCATACGAATGAACACAATGGGGAAAGATCATAGATATGGAGACCAAGAAGAAGAGCGGAGCAATAGAAAAGACAATACAAGTTAAGTGAGGATACCAGAAACTTAGAAGCATAGAACGAAAGAAAGGGTCTAGCTTTACGAATGTTAAAGAGATCCAAATGGCAGGAACGGGCAAGAGTGGAAATCTGAGAAGAAAAAATAAGAGAAGAATCAAAATATATGCCAAGGTTACCCACAGGTAAAGAAATAGAAAGAGAATTAGGGGGACACGGCAGATAGTGGGGAGGGACAGTAGTGGCAAAAAAAGAGCACATTCAGCAATTTTGGTAATTGACCACATTGTTTCCAAGTTCCTGACATTCATCAAGGTGGAATTATTTCAGAATGTTTGTCTTTTTCAGAAATTAAACAAAAACCCTGTTTTGTATGGCTGACTTGGAAATCTCATCTGGGTTTTACTACTGCATTTTTAAGATTTCAGCACAGCCAACCAGAACAAAATATTTGCCGCAGACTTGCAGATCGGTGTTACTCATGATGTGGAGACGTACATTTGCAGTTGTGGAATAAAGCTACCTGTTTCCGTGTCAGGGAAGCTGACCTTGATAGTGGTTCCCACAGGCATGAGACATGGGGTTGCTTGATTCGCCTTCAGGGGAAGAAATAGAAGGCAATGAACATTGTGACAATGACAATGTTCAATATTCTCACCTGGTGAAGGGTGCTCAGCCAATCATGTGGCTGGAATGCGGACGGAATCTGGCAGTGATCCCCTGCACTCTTTCAGCTACCCACTCACCTTCTTGGGGTGCCATCATACATTTTGTACACTTCTCCTGGCACCTTTCCTAGCACCCGGCATCCTTGACATCCCGCACACAACACCCCCCACGACATCCAAGAACCACACCCTCAATCCCACTGACTTACTTGTTGGCCCAGGGCTTCTTCCCCGGCTTCCGAAACTTAGTCTCTATTTTACTTGCTACGCAGGAGCCAACTGTGGTTCTTTTTTGACAATAGATTGGGCACACGCAATATAGACAGTGCCCATTTCTCATCAAAAAACCTGTGCACTCTATTCACACCCCAGAGGGAGCCCCTGGTGCCAATAACCTCCACAACATTGTTTGAGGGCTTTGAGGGCCGGTAAAGTCTTTGCCGCAGCCTTCTCTTTGCTCAGGCCTTACCAACCCTCTATGCGCCCTGGCATGTCAGAGATGGCAATATTAATTTCAACTTTGGTTATTACACATGTTCAATACATTCCCAAAGAAAGGTGAAAACACCACATAGGTTGTGCTATAGCAAACACACAACACAAACACTATATACCACAGTAAACACAGATGTTTTTCAGGATTCATTTATCAGATCTGGCCTTGCTTTTCAATCACAGCCTGTCAGCAGGGTGAATGTCTTTGCGGCACAGGGCACACTGTCCTGACTTGCTATTTCTGTTTTGCAGAAGGTTATAACTGACTTATTCACATCAGGCCACTCCCAAGGTGGTCGTCACTGGCACATGCCTCTTTTGCCCACCCATTAAAACGTCACTGGTGGAACCTAGTGTCCTTTGAATGCGATCTCGCCATCCTTTCTCAACATTTCTTTTCCGGAAATATCCACATAGTGTGTGCTTCAATTTGTGTAATACTGGACTAAAGTGAAATGATCAAATATGCAGATTTGCAAGGTGTAGATTGGTGAACAACAGCACCTGACAGTTTCCTTCATCCACCCCCCACTCCCCCACTTGCTTGTGGGTGCTAGAAGAGAGACATGTGTGCCGCATGGCTGGTGGCATAAGAATGAGGGCGGGGGCGTGGGAGGGAAGGAGCACAGTGCCAGGTAATGAGGGAAGCAGGGGTGTGTGGTAATGTGGCTTAGAATGTGAAGAGGAGAGGCAGGTGAACTTGCAAACAAGGCTGCTGCCAGGCCTAAATGCATGTTCAAAGAATTGACATTTTTGTGCCATATTACCTCAATGCGACCACATTTCCTGTATGTCCCTTCCTCGCCGGATTATTATTCGATGAGTTTGTTGTCGAACATTGTATTTAAAAAAACTCATCGTAAAATGTATTATATGTATTATTTTGGTGGGAGTTGCTCCCCATAGCCCCCTCCCCTATAGTTTAAAGTCTATTCCCAAACAGCGCTCCCAGCCCGTATACCTTCACCCACCCCGCTATATTTTTCGAAATAAAAAAAAAAATTGGCAAAAAACGAATTGAAAAATAATCCTGCAATGAATTAAGGTCGTACCCCAGAATTGCAAACCCTGTTTTCAGAGAAATGTGGTTGGGGAAAGTAAAACACAGAAGCATGCTTCTGAATCCACATACTTATGAATGCATACAAGAGTCGTATCATGAGAGAATAAGGGAAGCGTTTGAGCGAGGATAGCGAGAGATGCTGGGAGCTAGGTCAGCTGGTGTGGGATCACATGCAAGAGTCGTATCATGAGAAAGTAAGGGAAGAATTTGAGCGAGGTTGGCAAGAGATTTTGGGAGCTCGGTCAACTGCTGTGGGATCGCATGCAAGAGTCATATCATGAGAGAGAGTAAGGGAAGCGTTTGAGCGAGTTTGGTAAGAGATGTTGGGAGCTAGGTCAGCTGCTGTGGGATCGCATGCAAGAGTCATATCATGAGAGAGAGTAAGGGAAGCGTTTGAGCGAGTTTGGTGAGAGATGTTGAGAGCTAGGTCAGCTGCTGTGGGATCGCATGCAAGAGTCGTATCATGAGAGAGTAAGGGAAGCGGTTGAGCGAGGTTGGTGAGAGATGTTGAGAGCTAGGTCAGCTGCTGTGGGATCACATGCAAGAGTCGTATCATGAGAGAGTAAGGGAAGCATTTGAGCAAGGTTGGCGAGAGATGTTGGGAGCTCGGTCAACTGCTGTGGGATCACATGCAAGAATCATATCATGAGAGAGTAAGGGAAGCGTTTGAGCAAGGTTGGCGAGAGATGTTGGGAGCTAGGTGAGGTGCAGTGGGATCGCATGCAAGAGTCACATCATGAGAGAGTAAGGGAAGCGTTTGAGCAAGGTTGGAGAGAGATGTTGGGAGCTTGGTCAACTGCTGTGGGATCGCATGCAAGAGTCGTATCATGAGAGAGTAAGGGAAGCGTTTGAGCGAGGTTGGCGAGAGATGTTCGGAGCTAGGTCAGCTGCTGTGGGATCGCATGCAAGAGTCGTATCATGAGAGAGTAAGGGAAGCGTTTGAGCGAGGTTGGCGAGAGATGTTGGGAGCTAGGTCAGCTGCTGTGGGATCGCATGCAAGAGTCGTATCATGAGAGAGTAAGGGAAGAGTTTGAGCAAGGTTGGAGAGAGATGTTGGGAGCTAGGTCAGCTGCTGTGGAATCGCATGCAAGAGTCGTATCATGAGAGAGTAAGGGAAGCGTTTGAGCGAGGTTGGCGAGAGATGTTGGGAGCTAGGTCAGCTGCTGTGGGATCGCATGCAAGAGTCGTATCATGAGAGAGTAAGGGAAGCGTTTGAGCGAGGTTGGCGAGAGATGTTGGGAGCTAGGTCAGCTGCTGTGGGATCACATGCAAGAGTCATATCATGAAAGAGTAAGGGACGCGTTTGAGCGAGGTTGGCGAGAGATGTTGGGAGCTCGGTCAACTGCTGTGGGATCGCATGCAAGAGTCATATCATGAGAGAGTAAGGGAAGCATTTGTGCGAGGTTGGCGAGAAATGTTGGGAGCTCGGTGAACTGCTGTGGGATCGCATGCAAGAGTCATATCATGAGAGAGAGTAAGGGAAGCGTTTGAGCGAGCTGACTGAGAGTTGTTCTTATCCAGAACAGCTTTTAAAGCTGTTGAATTGTGATTTCTCTTTTCAGCGGGTGAAAAACGCAAACTGATCTGCCAAACACTCCGTGGCACATTCTAGTGGGTTTAAGTTCTCAGAAGAGCAACATAGCATTCTTAAAAGGTGTGCTCTGCCTTTGTTCAATCTCTGCTGTGGGAAAGATCTGACAGCCCTTTGACCCTCGAATCAGAAATTGTGGTGCAGAGCCTGAGTCACAAAGCCTAATGCTTCCCCATCCACACATGACTCTCACCGCATAGATGATCTGACAGAAATTCAAGCAAACAAGTATACATATTAGCATGTGTCTATACTGGCTAGTCACAGTGCTGCACACAATTGACTATCCATCCATCCATTCATCCACCCATCCATCATGTCCTTAATCCACAACACAGAACATATTTGCATCACTTACCTTTTTCCAATGGCCTTAGTAAAGGAACATGTTTATTGAGTTTTGCATTCATATGGGGTGAGCTCTATAGTACATGGAATGGTGCTTTTGATAGTTTAATTTCTACCAGGACAACAGCAGAAGAGAGAGGGCAGAATCATCAAGCTTTATATGGGAATCATTCAAGTTAATGCCAGAAAGACCACAATTCCTGTGCGCGTGCTGCTGCAAATGATGTTCCCAAGTCTGTTTTCCATGGTAGTCATCATGTGATCAGGGCCGCGGAGCCGTAGACATTTGGAAGAGCAGTACATGGAAAAGAAATTGTCTGTGCCTAGGTGGCGAAGGGCCATTTTACCTCATTTTGTTTTTGCTGCATTGTTATGGGGCGGTCAGGGAGTAGGCAAAAAATCTAACTTGAGGTTTGGAGGTTCGGGGGAATGGTAGGAATGGGTATAAGCGGAAGGCACCCTCATAAGAGATGCCAGAAAATGCGGTGAAATGGCCACAGTGTTGAGATTTCCCAGATCCTGAAATATACCTCGGATTTATCATCCACACTGGCCTCTCAATGAAGACTCAAATCGTTAGGAAACTCCCACGGTCAGATCACACTCCCGGCTCCACAAACTGAAACTGTCCATTCCGACAGATGTCATAACTGTCATCTAAGCCTTAGTTCTGTCAAACCAGGATGTGGTAATGCCCTCCTCTCTGACCCCCACCCACCCGGAAAGAATTGTCACAAGCCCCAGTCCACCTCATCACTGCACACAAAGATTCACGCACATCATGTCTGGCCTTAGAGTGCGGCATCACCGAGAGCGCCATGAAGACCAACACCCCAGAGGCGTAGACGGGGTAGGGCCTGAGCGGGCAAGGCCCACCCAAAGTCTGTGAAGGCCCACTCCGAGGCACTGTGTGGGTATTTACAGATGTTAATGTCACTGCGGTGGGCCCAACTAAATTAGCCTCAGACTCCCCTTGTTGGACATTCCTGGCTAGGGCTCTGCAACACCCCATCCTCCCTGGCTGAGGCCAGAGCTGCACAAGCAGCCGCGCCACGGATAGACTAGAAAAGGAGGACCGCAGAAAGGGTGGACACAAATAACAAATAAAGCATTCTCCTGCTGTGCCCCTGGACTTGGGCACAACAGGACCCACTCACAACCCCTGCACCATCACCTGTTATGAATGACTCTTGTACCTTGCACCTCTACCGCCCTCCCCCATTAATGTGAAGTTTTCTGATGCTTGTGGGCACAGTTTGTGCTGTATAAGTCCTTAATTTAACACAATCCTCTGGGTTGAACCTATGGGGAGGTGGCAGGCCTATCCTACACACAATATGTCAAATGTGGCTGCAAGATGGCATAGGCTGTGTCCCAACTCTCATCAACACGAAGAAACGCAAAAGGGGTTCCTACCAGAACAATAAATCCCACATGATTTAAATTATTAGTCCGTTCTGTTTCTAATGCACACATCAACTGTTATTTTTCACGTTAAACAGCACAAATTATTTATTTACACTTTTAACATTTTGATTCCATCAAATGTTTTATTCAGTAGTTTTTTATTCATATTTACATTGTAAAAAACACAATCTTTTTTTTAAATTTAATTTGTTTAGTCATAAAACAACTTTTCAAATTATTTACACAATCACATATTGATGGGTGTTGTCAAAAAATAACAGATAACAACCAAATACCAAAGAAACATGTGTGATAAGACACAGAATGAAAGTGACAAACAAATAAAACACGATTTCTCAGACAATCTAACTGAAGTGTTGTAAAAACAATGCTACTACGTCACGGGAATTGTCCACGGTCGCGTGAACCCTCCCCAACATGGCAGCCATTGCAGTCTGTCCCGGATGTCAGTGCGCTTGCCTTTGCTGCTGATCCTGTGCATTGCAATGGACTGACCTGACGAGACCATGGCTGTGCTCGGCAGGTCCCAATGTCGTGACACTCAATGCACGGTGGTCGGGAACCTAGTTTTGCTGTAAGGTCAAGGCACTGCCTATTGGGATGCCCGTCTGTTTCCTGTGGTGTAGGGGGCATTCACTGCATGGGGTGCGTGTTGCATGAAGATCCTATGCAGTCCTATGGATATGGCCAGACTGTGAATGTCCCAGCAGAGAAGATTCCCATGGTTTGCACACACCCTTCTTAACCCCTTAAGTGCCCAGGGTGAGTGTGTTCGTCCTTTTTGCATAGACTTACATAATAGCCTGGCACTTTGAGACCAGTGTGCTTCAAGTATTCCTTGAAAGCGCAGTGCGTTGATTTTCAACATCCATTCCCTTCACTGCAGATATCCCACCCTGGGAAAATCAATTTCCAGTCTGCTGCCCTCTAGGCCCTCAATGTTTCTTTGTTCTTTCTCTTTCATAGTCTAGGATTGATGTTAAGTGTTGACATTGGGTTTGTCCTCCTTTCCTGGCAGTGAAAGACCACCAAACCTGGGCGGGTCACGTACGTCAGACTTTGCAGCTATTATCTACTGTGTATAACAATAAACAAGAAAGCCCCTGTTCAAGCCGAACCTGTTGATTATTAACTTGTACCCAGGTTAAACTGGAGGGCCAGAGAGCAACAATGCAAAATATGCTGCCAAAATAAAATTGCAGGTCAAATTGTATATTCATTGTTCCCTCAATGAAGACTAACTGAATGGAACAGGTTGAGATTGCATAATTTCAGTCTAGGTGTGGCAATTTTCCAACCACCAACTCGTCGGTACAGCATTTGGGTGCACCCTGCAATTAACTTTTTCCTAAGCGGTATGGAGAGGTGGCCCCTCAGCGGTAACAACTCTAAGCACTTGAAGGGAACTCTCTTCATTCAAACAGCCTATTCGGCTTCTCATATCATCTATTTACAGATCATTCTCTAATATTCCTCCACTTCCACTCCTTCACTCCTGAGCTGCCCTCTCGGTTCACTAAAAGCCTATCTGCCAGCCAACACTAAATGTCTATCTGCCAGCCATCACTAAATGTCTATCTACCAGCCATCACTAAATGACGCTCTGCCAGCCATCACTAAATGCCTATCTGCCAGCCATCTCTAAATGTCTATCTGTCAGACATCACTAAAAGCCTACCTGCCAGCCATCACTAAATGCCTCTCTGCCAGCCATCACTAAATGCTTGTCTGCCAGCTCTCACTAAATGCCTCTCTGCCATCCATCACTAAATGTCTGTCAGACATCACTAAAAGCCTACCTGCCAGCCATCACTAAATGCCTCTCTGCCAGCCATCACTAAATGCTTGTCTGCCAGCTAATACTAAATTTCTATCTGTCAGACATCACTAAAAGCCTATCTGCCAGCCATCACCAAATGTCTGTCTGCCAGCCATCACTAAATGCTTGTCTGCCAGCTATCACTAAATGTCTGTCAGACATCACTAAAAGCCTACCTGCCAGCCATCACTAAATGCCTCTCTGCCAGCCATCAGTAAATGCCTCTCTGCCAGCCATCACTAAATGCCTATCTGCAAACCATCACTAAATGTCTATCTGTCAGACATCACTAAAAGCCTGCCTGCCAGCCATCACTAAATGCCTCTCTGCCAGCCATCACTGAATGCTTGTCTGCCAGCTATCACTAAATGCCTCTCTGCCAGCCATCAGTAAATGTCTATCTGTCAGACATCACTAAAAGCCTACCTGCCAGCCATCACTAAATGCCTCTCTGCCAGCCATCACTAAATGCTTGTCTGCCAGCTATCACTAAATTTCTATCTGTCAGACATCACTAAAAGCCTATCTGCCAGCCATCACTAAATGCCTCTCTGCCAGCCATCACTAAATGTCTATCTGTCAGACATCACTAAAAGCCTACCTGCCAACCATCACTAAATGCCTCTCTGCCAGCCATCACTAAATGCTTGTCTGCCAGCTATCTGTCACACCCTCCCTTATACACACACCTGACAGTACTGCCACTCCTGCCCCTGCCCGAAATCCCAGAACCACTATAGCTCGCTCCGCTCCCTCTGTCCCATCTTATTCCCCCTTCACACTCCGGCACTCATGTGGGCCTCCTGGTGACTCACGTGCACATGCACACCTCACCCACAACAGAACACTCTCCAGGTTGTGTCCTTTTTTGCATTGGCAGCTTCCTTGGTGCCTAGGTAAACGGCGGAACGGTACTATGCTTCCGCGTCGCGTGACCAGCGCTGTGTGCTCACGTGACCCGGGAATCCACCCACGTGATGCGACAGCGCGTCACGTGATGGGAAGTAATGCCAGAAGCGCGAGTATTTAAACACGGCTCTCCTTGTACTCGCTGCTTCACAGCTGTTCTTTGCAACCTGTTTGGCGTTATGCTTTCGTTTGGATTTCTTGACTCTTTTTGGATTTTGACCTCAGTTTGCATACTTGGACTTCGCTTGGATTACCTTATTGGCTTTGTTACCTTGGATTTGCCTGTGGTTTGAATACGGACTGCTCATTGGACTGCAACACGGATTTCCCTTCTGCATCTGGTTTTCTTTGGAACTTCTTGCTTTCAAGCTCCACAGCTACAAAATCACGTTCTTGTCATCAAGTGGTTATCACGCCAATATTTGGGACTACAGTCTACCTGCTCCATCTGGGGGGCTCTGCCCACGTGAGTCCCGGACCCCTACCTCATAGGTTTATTGCCTTTTTCCTGAACCCTCTGGTAAGACCTTTTTCACGTTATCTTGGCACTGTCATTTACTGTCATTTGCTTGGTTCCTAATCAGTATTTTCTTGCAGCGGATTGGGGTCCCAGAGGTTCGCGGTTCCAGAGTTGACCATCTCCACCTGTGGCCTCAACGGTCGCACAGGGAGTGACTTTGAGTTCTCTCTGTGTGGCATTTGGGGACAGAGGACTCTTCTGCCTACACGACACTCAAGTCTCAACAGACTGTGAAGCCGTATTGTCGTGTAGGCAATGGAGGGGAACGTTGAAGATCCCATGTCCGCTATAGTCCAAGCCATCACAGTATTACGGGCAGACATGGCTGCCACTAATACCGCCATCTACCAGCTGCTCGACCACATGCAAAGCATTAGACATCCATTGCCCCCAGACACGGAATTTGGGGATACGCCCTCAGTCTCCCAACCCACGCTGCCTCCAGCTCCATCGCCCCAAAATCCTGTCCCTGTTGTACTGCCTTCCCCATTCCCTTTAGCGGCTCCTGAAAGGTACCATGGATATCCCAGGAAATTCAGAACCTTTCTAAATCAGTCTAAGTTACACTTTTTGTGTCGACCCCTTGCCTTTCCGGATCCCACTACCAAGGCGGCATTCATCCTTTCTCATCTAGCAGGCACTGCTGCCGCATGGGCCAACCCCCTTCTGGAAAACGATAGCCCCACACTCTATGACTTTGACCTTCTTGTCACGGAAATGTCCAGGGTCTTCGACACCAGACATAAAGTTCAGTCGAGAGACCTGGAGCGCCTGGATTAGAATCAGGGTAAGGGTCCCCTTATTGAGTACATAACTCGGCTTAACCAGCTGTCCGCTGAAACATCCTAGCCCGAAAGCAAGAAGGCAGTGGTATTCTATAGGGGCCTCAGTAATCCCATGAAAGACGCCTTGTCCGTTGTCCCTTCACTACCAACAGCATTCCAAGATCTGGTCGACCTCGGCCTCCAGGTAGATGCACGAAGGTCCGAAAGGAGAGCAGAAGCTGGGTTCGCTCACTCAGTCACACTCCCCACTTCGCATTCTCCTTCTGACACCTCACCAGAACCCATGCAAATCGGGGGAATTAGGAGCCCGATTTCCCATCTGGAAAGAGAACGTAGGAGGGTGGATGATGCCTGTTACTATTGTGGTCTAGTTGGCCATTTTGTGAAGGAGTGCCCACGCCGTCATAAGCCCAAAACTCAGGGTTATGGGACAGCTCGATCTTAGAACCGGGTACGTGATCGACCTATTCTTACCATACCCCGAACCCGATTCCTGCTTTTGGCCGCATTAGGCCCATACACGTACAGGCCACACTTCACCCCACACCAACTATCACACATCCTGTCACCATTATAATAGATTCAGGGGCAACGGGTAACTACATTGACATTGCCTTGGCTCATACCCTAAATCTGCCTCTTCTGACCAAGACTAGACCCGTACAGACAGTGGATGGTACCTCCCTAGTATCTGGACCGATTAAACAACAAACGGCACCCATGTTACTGACAATCCAATACATACTCAAGTTTTGACCTCATTGCCATGCCCCAGTTTGGTCTCATATTGGGAATCCCTTGGCCCCAGGAGCATAACCCACTCATTGACTGGAAGTTAGATTTGGTTAATTTCGAATGAGAAATTTGCCAAAATGTCTGCCTATCCACAGATACCAGCAGTGATAACCCGGCTTAAGCAATTGCTCAGTTAACCGTGTCCGACTCGCGAGAACCATCCTCAGAACACGTAGTGGGGCTATTGGCCACGAGCATTCCCCCTGAATACCAAGACTTCGAAGTCTGTTTGATCGTGGTTCTTCCGAGGTCCTACCACCACATCGCCCCTACGACTGCCCCATCGACCTACTCCCTGATGCCACGATACCCACAGGAAGGATCTATTCCCTCTCACCATCGGAGGAGTTAGCTCTGAAAGACTATATCCAAAAGGCCCTGAAGATGGGACACATACGCCCGTCCGCCTCACCTGCAGCAAGTCCCATATTTTTTTGCCTAAAAAAGAGGGTGACCTACGTCCACGTGTGGATTACCGGCGACTTAATGCTATTACAAGAAAGAATCAGTATCCCATTCCCCTCATTACACCTTTACTCGACCACCTTGCACATGCAACCATTTTCACCAAGTTGGATCTGCGTGGGGCCTACAATTTGGTCCGTGTTCGTTCCGGCGATGAGTGGAAAACTGCTTTCTGTACCCGGTATGGGTTATTCGAATATACAGTCATGCCGTTCGGTTTGTGCAATGCCCCTGCCACATTCCAGAGATTCATGAATGACATCCTAAGCGACATCTTGGACGTGTTAGTCGTGGAATATCTCAACGACATTCTAATCTTTTCTCAGTCCCCAGATGAACACGTACGCCATTTCCATGAAGTGCTTTCACGGTTACAGAAACACTCTTTGTACGCCAAACCAGAGAAATGCCAATTTCATGTCAGGAGTGTGGATTTCCTTGGGTTCTGCATCACCCCTGCCGGCTTGTCCATGAACCCCTCTAAAGTGAAAGCTGTCCTAGACTGGCCCGTCCCAGCGGATCTAAAGGCACTACAATCATTCTTTGGATTTGCAAATTTCTATAGATGTTTCATCTCGGGCTTCTCGTCCATTGTGTTTCCCCTCACTGCCCTGACCAGTCCTCATACGCTCTTTTTGTGGACAGATACACACCAAAACGCATTTGAAACACTAAAGACTGTGTTCACTACGGCCCCTGTTCTTCAGCATCCTGACCCAGATCTCCCTTTTATCGTCGAGGCGGACGCTTCTTCTTTTGCTCTAGGTGCAGTTCTCTCCCAGACTTGTCGATCCTCGGGCCACTTGCACGCAGTCGCTTTCCACTCCCGCAAATTCACCATCCCTGAAACACATTATACCGTGACCGAGAAGGAACTACTGGCGGTCATGAATGCTTTCCGTGTTTGGCGGTAAACATCAGGTCACGGTCTTCACGGATCACCAGAATCTGCAAGATCTAGCCTCCCTAAAATGCCTCAATAGTAGACAAGTGAGGTGGCATGTATTCTTTGTGGCATTCGATTTCCATATACGTCATCGCTCTGGTTGGACTCATGGGAAGGCCGATGCCTTGTCACGCTCTCCTGGGGGGATTTCTCTGCCTGTATATCCTGACACGCTGTTAGACAACACCAAGGTAGTCTGGCTATGCACCCCATCAATGCCCTTGCTGGATGCAGTAAGGAAGTGGGTATCGCTTCATCCTAACGAGCTGTCAGAATGGGATCCGGTAATTCATGATGGCCTTCCCTTTGTCTTGAACTGCCTGTTTTTAACCACTGCAGACACGCATAATATGGCCCTTGAGTGGTCACATGACGCCGCTGTGAACGGTCACCAGGGTCAACAACGCACGTTAACTCTCTTGAAGTGTTGGTGCTGGTGGCCAGGCATGAAAAGGGACGTGGACTCTTACGTCAACACATGCTCCATATGCACTCAATGTAAGCCCCGTAGGGGACGCCCTCTGGGTCTGTTGCTTCCTCTACCGGTACCCCCTAAACCTTGGCATACCTTGTTCATGGACTTTATTACAGATCTCCCTCGGGTCCAAGGTTTTGATACCATATGGGTGGTGGTGGACTCCTTTTCCAAGATGCCACGATTCGTCCCCTGTAGGTGTATCCCTTCCGCTCCTACCATGGCCAAAATGTTCTTTGACTCTGTGTTTTGCCTATTTGGCCTGCCTTCTGTCCTTGTGTCGGACAGGGGATCTCAGTTCACCTCACGCTTCTGGCGGGCCTTGACCAAATTGTTGGGTATCGATGTCTGGTATTCCTCGGCCTACCATCCGGAGACGGATGGTCAGACCGAAATGGTCAATCAGACTTTGGAACAGTACCTGCGGTGTCTGATACTTCAACAACAGTCCACCTGGTTGCATTCCCTCCGTCACGCTGAATTTGCTTACAACATGCCTCCACTGGGTTCTCCTGCTTTTATGTCCTGTATGGCCAACATCCCCGTGTTCTGCCTATACCCGACCTCGCAACCTCTTCCAATCCAGCCGCTAGTGCCTGTATCAGGGATATGTCTGTTATTCACGCCGGGACCTCGGCACACCTCCGTGAGGCTCAGGCATCCATGAAATCCCAGGCGGACAAGAAGCGTGTGGTGGCTCCTGTTCTTTCAGTGGGTTCTCGTGTCTGGCTCTCTACTCGTCATTTGTGGTTGGTGGGTTGCAGGAAGCTCTTGCCCCGTTTTGTAGGTCCTTATGTGGTGTCCCGGGTGATCAACCCTGTTACTTACCGTCTTGTGCTCCCGAGGTCCTGGCGGATTCACCCTGTGTTCCATGTCTCCCTCCTCAAGCCTTGTCCGGGTCCTTCCCGTCTTCACGCCCCTGCTGCCCCGGTGTCCCTGTCAGCCCCGGATATCTATGAGATCTCTAGCATTTTGGATTCCCGTATCTGCAGGGGGACTTGCAGTACCTGGTGGATTGTGCTGGATATGGTCCGGAGGAGCGGTCCTGGGTCCCCGCTTTTGATGTCCACGCTCCTCGCTTGGTGGCTCGCTTTCACAGGGATCATCCTTCCTGCCCACGGGGTTGTGGGCCTTTGGGGGGGGCTCTGTCACACCCTCCCTTATACAGACACCTGACAGTACTGCCACTCCTGCCCGAAACCCCATAACCACTATAGCTCACCCCGCTCCTTCTGTCCCATCTTATTCCCCCTTCACACTCTGGCACTCACGTGGGCCTCCTGATGACTCGAGTGCACATGCACGCCTCACCTGCAACAGAACGCTCTCCAGGTTGCATCCTTTTTTGCATTGGCATCTTCCTTGGCGCCTAGGTAATCGGCGGTACAGTACTATGCTTCCGCATCGCGTGACCAGCGCTGTGTGCTCACGTGATCAGGGAACCCACACCCGTGATGCGACAGCGCGTCACGTGACGGGAAGTAATGCCAGAAGCGCGAGTATTTAAACACGGCTCTCTGTGTACTCGCTGCTTCACAGCTGTTCTTTGCAACCTGTTTGGCGTTACGCTTTCGTTTGGATTTCTTGACTCTTTTTGGATTTTGACCTCGGTTTGCATACTTGGACTTCGCTTGGATTACCTTACTGGCTTTGTTACCTTGGATTTGCCTGTGGTTTGAATACGGACTGCTCATTGGACTGCCACACGGATTTCCCTTCTGCATCTGGTTTTCTTTGGAACTTCTTGCTTTCAAGCTCCACAGCTACAAAACCACGTTCTTGTCATCAGGTGGTTATCACGCCAATATTTGGGACTAAAGTCTACCTGCTCCATCTGGGGTGGCTCTGCCCACGTGTGTCCCGGACCCCTACCTCATAGGTTTATTGCCTTTTACCTGACCCATCTGGTAAGACCTTTTTCACGTTATCTTGGCACTGTCTATCTGTCAGACATCATTAAAAGCCTACCCGCCAGCCATCACTAAATGCCTATCTGTCAGACATCACTAAAAGCCTACCTGCCAGTCATCACTAAATGCCTATCTTCCAGCCATCACTAAATACTTGTCTGCCAGCTATCACTAAATGTCTGATTGACAGACATCACTAAATGCCTGTCTGCCAGCCATAACTAAATGCCGGTCTGCCAGCCATCAAAAAATGCTTGTCTGCCAGCCATCACTAAATGTCTGTCTGACAGACATTACTAAATGTCTATCTGTCAGACATCATTATAAGCCTACCTGCCAGCCATCACTAAATGCCTATCTGTCAGACATCACTAAAAGCCTACCTGCCAGCCATCACTAAATGCCTCTCTGCCAGCCATCACTAAATACTTGTCTGCCAGCTATCACTAAATGTCTGTCTGACAGACATCACTAAATGCCTGTCTGCCAGCCATAACTAAATTCCGGTCTGCCAGCCATCAAAAAATGCTTGTCTGCCGGCCATCACTAAATGCATATCTGTCAGTCATCACTAAATGCCTGTCTGCCATCCATCTCTAAATGCCTGTTTGCCAGACATCACTAAATGCTTGTTTGCCAGCCATCAATAAATGTCTGTCAGACATCACTAAATGCCTGTCTGCCAGCCGTCAGTATATTATTCTTGTCTAGCCATCACTGGATGGGTGCAACATTGTTTGATGCTCAAAATACTCTAAGGTTCAAGAGATATTCCTCCTGCATCTATTGAGACATCCCTTCTCTCCTCTCAAATATACCAAGCCCTCTGACCCTCCTACTCATTCCCCAGGGCACGAAATCTGAGGATTCCCTTTTGGTATTGACCTGAAACCTCCTCCTTTACAGAATAATAATATTGTGTTCTTATACAGTGTTTCATGCAAATAACTCTAAGCACTTTAACAACTGGCATTATTTTTTTTACCGCATTTGTGAATGGTATTTGATTTATCAACATTAGAAGGATGACAGGCTAAGCCAGCCCTCCTGGGGGATTTGAACTTGGCAAGTGCAAGTCCACATGCATTATAAACCAATGCTTTACACGTATTGCTATCTACTGTTGGCTTCACGGTTATGGATACAAAGTGTAACCTCCTGGGCATCTATAAAAACCTTGACCATCTCACCTTTCATTCTACAAAATACTCAGCATCCCACTGTTTCTTGGCAAGCTGCACCACTACTCTTGCTTCTTCATGGGACTCACCTGTGGGATGTTTTTAACCACGCATCCAAACCCTACAACAGAACTGTGCATTACTGGCATTGCAAACATCATGATGGCCAGAAATCACCAGAAAATGCACAGGGAAACATGAAAAATAGGTTGCCATCCATTTTTGCTTCTGTCAATGTTAATACAGGAGACCATTGCCAGACCCTATCATTTGGCTGCACACAGAGCAAAACCAGTGCAAAGGAATATGGTACTGCTAAAATCATGGGCACAAAACCACCAAACAAAAAATCCAACTTCTGGTGGGGTGTTCTACATTACTCTACTGCAGAATTCACTTCAATACAATGTTAGCAAGGATCATATGCTATCAAGTAAAATCCTTTTTTTAAAAAATGCATTAATTCAAGACAGCTGCCAAAAAATGGGTGCAGTACCGGTGCTTGACACTGACCGGCTCTAGCGATCTAAACTCTGACAGGAGACCTGTATTTCAAGAGCTGAAAAGGAAGCTGAGTCAGCTGGGACTTCAAAGCCTTGCTGGTCAATGAGAATTCTTCACACCTACTGTTCCCAGGCCCTATACCAGAAGGAAGTCTGATTTAATTAAAAGTTCAAGAGGCCTCTGTCCATGGGAAAACTTCTGCTGCCCCCACCAAAAGGAGATCACACCGCTCTGATTGAATCAGGGGAGGGGTACCTGGGACTGCAGGGAAACAGAACAATGAACTTCCCTTGGCTCAAAGCAATTGCTAAATCAGGGGGTCGTAAATGGCTTCCTCTTGGAAGGAACTGGGAGGGGCACTGCCTCTGTGAGCCAGCTGAGCTTGGAGGCGGGGACGAACAAGGAATTCCCCCATGTGCTTTGGGACCTAAACACGCCCATCTGGACCAGAGCATCATTTTAAAAAGATGGATAATTCATAGTACAAAATTGTCAAAAGTATATAAATAATATCATTATTCCTGTGATTTTTCTGTGCACATTTTAAGAGGTGTTAGGACTCTGTACGATGTTCTGAGACCGAACCCCACGATTTATTAATACTACAGACACTGTGCTTACACTAGAGAATTGAAAACTTATTGTAATGTGCTCAGGGAGGGGTTGCAGGTCTGTGTAAAATTTGATGCCGAACCGACCATGGCAAAACCCACTAAAAGCGCAAAATGTTGTCGTTTCTGAACCCAAGTTCCCTGGAACATGGGGCTTGAACAGAGAACTGTCTTAAATTCATCTGTGATGTGCACATGTATTATGAACCACTTGTGTATCTGGGAAACCTGTTTGTTATGAAACATTCATTTTCTAAGTGAAACCAAAGGCGAGTGTTCTTTCTGTATGCCATAAAAAGGATGTCTCATGACACAGGATGACTCACAGCTCAGTTCCCCAGTCAGAGGACAGAAAATCCTCTAACCTATCAGGATCCTTAGAGGGTTGGGAATAGAAAGGTAGCCTACCCACCCATTTTCAAAAGACATAAAAAGAGCCACTGAGACCCAGGTAGGGACGGCTCTTTCCACTTTCTTGCGAAGCACTTTGCCGGACCAGACAATATCCAGAAGGACACCCAACAGGAGTAACAAGGGATAACAGGCATATCTCAGTCCTATGGTCTGGCCTGTATATAACCTTATACTAATTTAAACATCAAAGACCATAAAACTCGTGAATCTGTGTTAGAGAGTTCAAGTGTACAGTTGGTTAACAAAACTTTGTTTCTTACCTATATCTAAATAAGAGGACCAAGTGTCCGTATTTCACAGCAATGTGTGAGGAGAAAGAATTCAATTCTACTCACTGGGACATAATACAATCATAAGTATTTTTTATACACATATCAACACTGTATAAAAAACCTATATAAAAATCAATTATATAGTTCTAAAAATTCAAAAATTCATCAGAGGTACCTGTGACAGTGCAAATCTAGAGTCAGTTAGTGATAAAATAACCTATCTGATTAGGTACCACACAAATATCATATCTCAAAGCAAGAATACCTCAGACATACTTCATTCATATGCACTCAAACATTCTAACCTTCTCATTTTTAATACATTCAAATTTAAACAATTATATCAAAAATATAAAACATGTGTCTAAAATACAATCACAAGTCAATATTATTCAGAATAGTGAAATAATGACATATCAACAACCTTCGCTACTACCATTGTGATATGATATGATTAACAATGATATACAAAATAGGATTGTTTTCCCCAACCCAACATGTTTCTTTCTGTACTCAGATTATTATGCAGAAATTCATCAGGGGTTAAGTATATCCTGTGTATTCAGAACTGAGATATTTTTCAATGTAGACCGCCGAACAGCAGCACGAACTCTCCTATAGAAAACAAACACAGAAACACGCTCAATCAGGCTCTAAATGCAATAATATACTGATTAATATAAGCTATCTTCGTACTATTAATGGACGAAGTGCACAACTAAAGAGGTAATTCTAACCTCTATAATATCGTCTTCTGAACAGAAGAGGTCACTATTACCAAATGGTAAAGTAACTAGGAGACCAACTCAATTGGTCTAATCCTAACATACTCCCACAATTGTGATCACCGCTGGACTCACCCATACCACCAAGACTATATGGTTCTATTAGACACACTGTGGCGGTGTCATTAATTTTTCCTAATCACAGTTGTGGTCCGAAATAGACAAAGAGAGGAAAGACGATTATCTTATAACCCAGTCACCAAATGTGGCTCTATGTTACAGAAAACAGGTGGATAGTAAAGCACAATGTGTCATATACTTCGAAAACATAGTGAACTCACTGTTTGAGAGCAATTCCAGGTCTTTGATGTTTAAATTAATATCCAGAAGGACCATATCCAGAACTTAGACTCCAGATTCCAGAACTTTGAAGCAGAAGGCCTTTTGTAAGCTAAAAGTATTCTCAGCTGGATTTACATTCTTGCAAACTGATTTTACCCCAGACTTCCAAGGGGCACATCAGAATAAAACAGCCGGGCTGTGCTGTTTCTGCTTCTTTGCCAAGAACTTTTGCCAGAACCAGACCCAGAGAGCAGTGCTGTATCCAGAACCCACTTGATCCAGTTCCAGAATACCAGACCAGACCGCTGTGCAGTGTCAGACCCAGACCAGAGGCCATGCTGTGAGCCGAACCAGTGGCAGAGACCGTCCCGTGGCGAGAGAACCGCAGCTAAACCTGTTGACCAGATCTGTGACGAGGCCCATTCCTTCCAAAATTAGGAGTGAGTATCCAGCCAGAGCTGTGCAAAACCAATCTCTTAGTTTAAAATAATCTAATTCAGTCTGTATCTTTTGAACCGGACGTCCTAGAAGCGAGATTTAAAAGCTAAGATTCTACGCTTTCCAACAAACTCAGAACGACTTTCCAACTCCTTATAGTTTATCCGTAATCGTGATCGACGCACTCAGAAAAAGTGCCGCAAATTGCAATTTGACTCAATTTCTCCACCTGTCAAAAATAGCTGTCTTTTGCTTGCAACTGCTGAAATTCATTTTCAATCAGATAATCATTCCTGAATAATTGCTAGTATTGACCTGAACTAATTCAAAGTAGCTGTCACCTACCCTGAATCTCCTATAGGGAATTAAAATCATTTTTAACATATTTTTCACTTCATTGCAAATCACATTTAAAAGTATCTTAGACTGTTTAAAAGCATACCGGTTGCTCTAGGCTTGCTAGGGGGGAACGGGAATTTAAATTGCAATTTGATTGTATTCCTGAGAACTGTGTGCTCTCCTTTTCATCTCTTTATATGGCATCAGGGGGGGGGGGGTGAATTGCCACAAGGAAAAGTGATCATATTATCTCTTGTTGAAACCATATCAGTTTATTTCTGTGCTGCATTCTTTCCATCATTGCTTTTCCTTGAAACCATAAAAGTATTCTCTGCTACCTTATCCTTTCTATACCAACTCCTAAGTAATGAAAGAAGTGTGCTATTGTAGTATTATCCATTGTTGATCACTGTCATATTCATAAGCGTGCTATCAAATATTAATTTATTCATGAAAGTGATATATACATATATTTAATTTGCAAAACAAACCAACTTCTTGGCTCAGTGAGGTCAGGGGGGATTCAAAGAGAGGGGCGTTATATAAGGGTTTATCATCCAGATTCATGAACTTGTCATAAAATATATAAATAAGGGCTTCCATTGGGCATCCCAGACTAGGCATTGACTTAGTTGGAGTACTGAATTGGAGTCACTAACAGAGTGGGGGCTCGAACTGGGACGTCTGGATTAGATCTACCACTTTTGCAGCTTAATACAGTGTGCTAACTGACAGGATACATAAATCCTGTTGGATCACCACGCTGTGTTACACTGTAAAAGCACCCCTCAAAAGAAGGACGCTCTAAGGAGACGGTCTGTTTTGCAAAATAAAATACTAACTTCTGTAAGTCAGGAAGGAAATCAATTTCCAGAATGACGACCTTGGTAGATATCAAAATAGCCAGAGAGCACCTCTTACATAAGCTATTTGTGAGAAGCGAATGGACGGAATAGGACCAGACGGTGTGGTTGCAGGCAATCGCACCCCATATCACTGCAACAGGGTCAGACACATGGAGAGATCAGGGTCCATTACATGTGGCCCTGAGTGAACTATATATGGCCCCTAAAGCCAAAGATGAGCACGACAAGATTGTCAGGATAGCGGCATATTTATATCTATATATGGGAGCCATACAGGACAAATGTGCTGAAGGCCAAGATTTGGCAAATAGGCAACAGATGGCATTAGAGAAGGTCCAATCTGACATGGTCTCTTCTGAGCAGAGGCTGCACAGGAGCCAGGAGTCAGAAAATGAGAGTAGACAGTATCTCATTAAAATCAAAGAGGATATGGGTATCCTGCAACAGGAAAGGTCTGACCAGGATACCAGATTTCTGGCCTTGCAGAAGGAGCACCAAGAAGGTTTGGACTCCCTAATGCAGAGCCAGAAAAAGCTGGAGCAACAACTGGACTTCAATAGGGCATGCACAGAGCAGGTAGTCACCCTGCAAAGCCACATAGATAGGGAGAAGGCAGAGAGCAACAAACTGATTCTGAAAGACCTGGATACCCAGACAGAATTTTAGGAAGAGTGCCAGAAAGCTGATGCCCTTCAAAGTCAGAGGGACGACCTGGCGGCACAGAGGCAGGCTCTTAGTCAGGAAAGGGACACCTTAGGCCAGGAAGTCTGCCACTTAAAAAGAAAAATTGAAGAAAATCACCTGGCCCTCCTGGGACTGGGTGACCTCCAAAAAGAGCATCAAAACTTGTTGGAGCACACCAGGAGGGTGGAAGATGCTCTGGCAAGAAAGGAGCAGGCCAGTAGCAACGGGACTCAGGAGGTAACCCTCCTGCAGCAAAGACTGGCCCAGTACTCCAAGACTAATCAGGAAGCACAGAGAGAGAATGAGGCTCTCTGCCAGCACAATGATAGGCTCCAGCAACAGGTAGCCATGCAGGAGAGACTGACAGAGTCTAGTAAGGCGTTGGTTGAGGAACTGAAAGCACAGGCTCTTGCATTGCAAAAGGGAGCAGGGGCTGATAGAGATGAGGTTTGCTGGGAAAGGGAAACACCTGAGCATAACCTCAGGAGCCCTAGTACCAGAGGCCTTCACCTCTCCCAGTCCCTGGACTCTGCCACCCCCATGTCCCCTGGTGCACATGAGCCCAGGGCCACGGGGATGGCAGACTACTATCCAACCGGAAGTATGGGGCTCATAGGCCAGTACCACCTAGGAACGGATGGGCGGACATCTGAGTATGGGCACCCAAGTAAGTGCAATTTAGTGGGGAACCCCAGCAGAGTAGGCCCACAAAGGGGGGGGGGGAGTACTCATCAAATCCTGGCAGCAAGGAGGAATCTGAAGACTCCTCTGAGCGTCACAGGACACAGGAGACCAGGTCCCCACATCCTGCCAGCCATTCCCAGGCTCGCAGAATCCGGGAAAACCTGGAAGATCAGACGGGCACCTCTGGGAGCAGTGATTCTGAGTCAGAGGATGAATGGACCAGGGTTACCCGAACCAAGAAGGCCAATAAGGCAAAACGGGCCTTGCTTAAGGACCCCTTAAAACAGATTAAGGCAATCAGGAGTGTCATCACGCATTATCACAAGAACTGCAAGTATTCTGTTTGGGAACACTTGGAGCTCTTTGAGCAAATGATGGAGACTTTCCATTTGAAAGACAGCAGTAGCTGCATTCAGTATGTAAAATGGACATTCTCCCCAGAATACTCCAGTTTCTTTGCAGGGCTGGAGGACCAAAATCATGCAAGATGGTCCACCTACAGGGCGGTCATCTTAAAGCAATTTTCTGTTCACTGGAATCCCCAAGAGGCTTGCAAAGCAGCCTACAATTTGCAATGTGGGGAGGATCAGGCCCCACAAGAATTTGTGCAGGAATTGAAGCGTGCCTTTGCGCAGACTACCAGAAGGGTGCGCACGGACAGCAAAGAATTTGTGAACAGTTTTTTCCATGCCTTGCCCAAATACATCATGACCCAGCTAGTGAGAGATTTTCATGAGAAAAGGTCACTAGACTGGGTCATTGAACAGGCTACCCGGATCTATGAGGTGCAGAAGCCCATAGAAAATAAACGTCCAGAAAAGCCCCAAATCAACCATCACCCCTGCTGCTGCTAAGGTAGCAAAGGTAAAGCTGGCCCCCATTTTAGATTTGGAGATGGGGGGGCCTAAAAACTTGCCTGCGCAGAATAATTCTAAGCCCAGAAGGCCCTCGGAGTCAAGGAGGTAGTCCCACAAATGGGGTCCCTAACTCCCCTGACTATGTAAGTCCCCGCTACAAGGGAAACCGACCCATCCTGGGTTATGTGTGGACTCCTCCAGCCCAAGGGGGGGATCCAGCCAAGTGCCTAAACCAGGGAACTTCCCTCCTAACTTCCCCCAGAAGGGCAGAAATTCACCAAACCCTGGGCAGAACGTTTTTCCCAGGTATCCACCTAACTTCCAGCCCCAAAATCATCCATCCTTCTTTCCCCAATTTCCTGAGCCCAGACTACCTAATCTGGGGGAGGGGAGGCCAAGGGTGGAGGTGTACCCCAATCTTCCCAACCTGGGGTACTACCAGAGAAGGGATAGCTACCCTTCCCGGGATCAGCCCAGGGGAGAAAATAGAACCCTGTATCAGCCTGAGCGGGTTTCACAGTTAGAGTGCCAGGTCAAAAATATGGCACGGGATCTGGGTCACATGCTGAGGGCTCAACAGAACCCTCATATGAGCATGACAGCGCAGAATGCCCCAAATTCTGGGCCTGGTGCCCCAGAACAATGACGGCAGCAGCACCCCGATAACCCACCGGTTCCCAGGGAGGAGGCACAAGGGGAAGTAGGGTGTAAAGCCTTGGAGGAAGCTTCCTTCCCCACTTGTAAACATCCCCTGGAAACCCAGGAACTGGAAACAAAATCTCCTACCCCTGAAAGTCTGCCACCCAAGGAGCAGAGAGGAGGTAGGAGAAACAAAGGACCCAAACAGACCCATTTTGTGGAGGAGGTACAGATCTTCCAATTTGAGGGAGAGGGATCCTCAGAGGATCCTGGGAAAAGGATCTTCTCCTTCAGAGATGGGGGAACTCCTCCCAAAGAAAAATGGGTCCCAAGGGATCCAAATCCAGACTGGGTAGATGTGGGGACTGAGCTAGCGCCGCCCATCATCTCATCCCAGAACCAACAGCATCAAAATCCCCTGGTTCAAACCCATCTGGTGACTGCCTCCAAAAAGCGGGGGCCCAGAACCGGAACCAGGGGAACCCACAACGGCTCTGATTTCCAGTTGCCGACTTTTTCTTGCAGATTCCCATGACTCTCCAAAGAATTCTGCCCAGATCTCTTCTCTCGCAATGTCTAAAACTAAAAAATTAGCCCACCAGTTGTCCAAAAATGTGCATTATCTGTGCCCGCCTTGAGGAGAAGGAGGGAAGATACTATGCCCCGGTTCAAGTGCAGGGTACATTTTTGGCACTGGTGGACACTGGATCCCAAGCTACCCTTCTGTCCAAAAGGGCCTTTGATGAACTAAATGCAGGAAGGGGGAGAATTACTGTATTCCTCTGACCTCTCTTCCTGGACAACTTCAGAACTTTGACGGGAAGGAAATTCCCATCGAGGGGACTGCAGATTTGGACATCAAAATTGGGCGACACAAGGTGAAACACCGGGTCATAGTAGTGACTCCAGAGGGCACCCCTTGTTTACTAGGAATGACCTCCTGAGAAGGTTGTCACCCCTAATAGATTAGGTAAACAAGGTCCTCTGGACCCATACTAGCCGACCAATAAAATTAAAACAGAGTGTCAACCATGTTAGTTTAAACGGCACATGCCACAAGGTTGAACAAAAATCGGACCAAGTAGAATTTCACTTCCAGAACAACCAAATTCCAGACGTGACAGTAATAGCAGTAGGACAACAGACCGGTGATGGGGGGGTCCTCTCTATTTCCGCAAATCAACCTTCTGAAATTCTTTACTAATCCACAATCAGACATTCCCACTCCAATAGTCCAGAAAGATGTGAGATCAGCTCAGAGCCTGGCTGATATTCAGCAAATTGGAGAGCAGTTGTTCATCCCTGTTCAGTTAAATGATGGGAAGGACTCTGTTCTCACCCGAGTCTGTGTGAACAACGGTAAGAGCTTCATCAGAGAAGCCATGTTCCACCAACTCCCAAAAGATCCAGCCATTCCCACATTCAAACCGATAGAAAAATGGGAAATGGATCTGGAAACACCCAATTCAAAACATCTCCTGTCAAGCAGGTGTATGCTCAAAATCTCCATTGGCAACAAGAGCATAGTCCATGATTGTTGGGTCGTGCGAGACGTCACTGCTGCCTTTTACTTAGGCAGTGATATTCTCAATCGCTTTGCCATTAGTTTGAACCTAATAAACTTCAAAGCTTGGTCCCGATTAGCAGATAATCCCATGGGCTTTGATGATCCAGAGAAAGCATTTAGGTCAGCTCAATTGCTACCTTATGCAGTTGAAATTCAGATTAAAGAGGAAGTCACCATCCCAGAAAGGACCCGACAATTCTCCCTGGAAGTGAAAGTTAAAAGAGGACAAAAATTGAAAAACCCTGATGCTCCTATTAATCTAAATGCTTCTCTCCAACAGCAAGGGTTGGGGTAAACCCAACACCATTAGTCAACATAGAACATGACACCATTCCAATAGAGGTGAATCACAGCAACTTAAAGAGTATTACTCTAGCCGCAGGCACCATTATTGGAATGGCGGTTGATGACCAACATTTTTTCATTGATTTAGGAAATGAACTGTTAGGACCAATCCCCAAGGACTGTTTTGACAGTGACAGTGATGACAATACAACACCAGACAGGATCTTTACCCGGCATGGGGGGAACTTCCTGGTGTACACTTCCTGCCCTTATGGTAAGGAAGATGTGACTTGTGACTTCAGGTCCATGAGGGCTGTCTTTCCCACCTGAAGCCTCCAGTCCAAATCAGCACCCTGACATGGGACTTCTCCACCCAGCTGGAGGAGGCCGCTGTGATAGCAAAACCAGAAGTCTTTCCAGGCTTCAGGCAGATGGTTGAAGAGAGAGTCAACCTAGCTGATGCCTGTGTGACTCTGGAGCAGAAGCACAAGTTGAAACAGGTTTTCTTGGATTCCCAAGATCTCTTCGCGGTGGACTCATATGACTGTAGTCGCACCGACATCCACACAACAACAATTCCCACGGACCCTGGCATGACTCCAATGTTTGTGAAGCAATATCGCTTGCTTCTCGCATCAATGGAGTCCCTTACTGAAATAATTAAGAACCTTGAGTCGCGGGGGATAATCCGTTCAGTTCATAGCACCTTCAATAATCCGGTGCTGGGAATATTGAAGCCAAACGGCCAGTGGAGACTCTGTGCCGACCCTAGGGAGCTCAACAAATGGGTTCATACTTCCCGATGGCTTCTTTCCTACATTGACCAAGGGCTGGCCTAGATCCAGGGGTCACAGGTATTCACTGCAATAGACCTTACCAATGGATACTGGACCGTGCCTGTCAGTAGGGAGGACCAATACAAACTGGCTTTTACCTTTGGGGGCCAGCAATACACATTGACCCGGACTCCCTTCAGATACCTCAACTCCGGCAATTAATTCAACATTTTCCTACACAAGGCCATGCCCGACCTGGGTGCGAGGGGTAACCTGGCTTATGTAGATGATGTCCTCATCAAAAGTTCATCCGTGGAGGAACACATAGGGGAGATCCGTTATTTTCTGACACAGTTGAGGGCCGCCGGAGCAAAACTTTCCTTTCAGAAAGCACAGTGGTGTAGAACCTGTGTTAATTTCTTGGGGCATGAGATTACTCCTCAGGGTCTCTGCCCCCAGGAAAAGAAAGTGGAAGCACTTCAGAAACTGAAAGACCCCACAACCCTGCGGGAACTAAGTAGCCTCCTTGGACTGACTAATTACAGCAGAAAGTTCATTGAGGGCTACGCAGAGATCACCAGACCCCTGATTCATCTCTTGAAGGGGGGGTCAAGTGGGAATGGGGTCCAGAACAATCCGAGGCAGTAAGACAGCTCAAAAGAAACCTCTTACAAGCGCCCTGCCTAGCTTACCCTGTCAGAAACAAGGAGTTTTTCTTGGAGACAGGGTTCTCTAATACATGTTTGACTGCAGTATTATATAAAAAGCATGACAAGGTCAATAAAGTAATCTCCTATGCGAGCAAAACTTTATCCTCTGTGGAGGAAAAATGAAACGATTGTGAGAAGGCACTCCTGGCAATGGTGTGGGCATTGAAGAATTACCGCCCGTTTATCCAGGGGGAACATATCATAGTGGAGACTCCACACCAGCCTCTGCAATATCTCCGAAGTGACAGAATCCGGGCCGGAAATGTGAGTAATTCCCGAATTACTTCCTGGATTCTGTCAATGCAAGGCTTTCCTGTGGAGGTCAGATATGGCCAAAACAAGAAGAGTCCCCTCGCGCAAGGTCTGGCTGACTTGCATGATTGTGCCTGAGAAAACTGTCTCGAGGACGAAAGTCTAAAAATCAAGGACAACATGGAGGCATACCTTAATTCCCCACACAAAGTCTTTGAAGAAGACAAGTGTGAGGGAATGCCCACTGTCTATGTGGATGGATGCTCTTACCATATTGACAACAATGGGGAAAAAGAACTTGTGGCCGGCGTAGGAAATGCATGGGTCAAGGATTCCCCAGAACCCTCTGCTGGGTACAAAATTGGTCCCCGAAGTAGTCAGGTGGCAGAGTTCATGGCTTTGCATCAGGCCATCCTCACTGCTGTCCAACATCAACTCCGCGAACTGGTCATAATCACAGACTCGGATTATGTACGGAACGGGTTTGTGGAGCACCTGGTGAATTGGAAAACCAGAGGCATGTTATGTGCCAATAACAAACCCCTGAAACATGGAAAGTTAATTCAAAACATTGATTATCTGGTCACCGTGAATGGGATGACCATCTACTGGAAGAAGATCAAGGGTCATTCCAAAGTAGAGGGACCAGACAAAACTGGAAATGACTTAGCTGATTAGCTGGCCAAAACCGGGGCCATCCAAGGGAATCTAATAGAGATTGAGTCCCTGTTAGGGGAAATCCAGGTCACTGCTATCACTAGGTCCCAGACAAATGCTCACAATGATCTTTCAACTGCACAATGGAGTAAGGCGACCCCAGATGCTGATTTGATTACGGCTCAGAAGGGGGATCCAATAATGGTAAGTTTTACCAACACATTGAGGACCCTGAGAACTTTCCCCTGACTGTTACCGATTACATTGGGAAAGAGGACCTTAGAGTTTTGATGAAATGTCCAAAAATGATCCGAATCCAAGACGGTTTGTTGGTAAGGAAATCCCAAGCTGGCCATGATCAGTGGGTGGTTCCTACCTCGTTCCGAAGCCTGATGTTAAGTCACGCCCATGATGCGGCCAAAGCCGGTCATAGGGGGTTTCACACAACGCTTGAGATTTTAAGAGAGGTTGCATACTGGCCACACATGTATCAAGTCTGTTAGTTGAATCAGTGCTCTCTTTATCAGATGAATCAGATTCAGAAGTTACCCCCTCCCCTAACTCCTCACCTTCTTCTTCTTTCCAGGTACCCTTCTTTTCTCTTCTTCTGGAAGGTTCCTTTTTTTTTATGGAGGTAAGGACGACCCCGAAAGGAAGCCACCGTGTCTCCAATAAGGAAGACCAGGGGACTCCTCTCCCGGAATCGCCCAGGAGGGGAAAAAGCCTTTGAGGCACAAAAAACCCCTGAATCCTATATTGTTCGTAGATGGGTCTCCGGAAAGGTGAGTAGAACTGTAGATGGGAAGTATCCCTTGGAGTGATACCTTGAAGAGGCAATAGTCCACAGACAACCAAGGAATCAAAGGCGTCTGAATTCAAATCGGTAAACAAAGGCAGTCCAAATGCAGGCAGGAGTCTGGTACACGGTAAGTAATAGGAAGTTAACTTTAGGCGGCACGAATAGGCAATCCGGAGAAACAGGCAAGGGTCTGGTACACAGCAGGGCAATGGCAGAGGTTCTCAAAGGAACCGGGCGTAGGGAAGGAAGGGAAGACCTGGAAAAGAAGGGTTTAAAGAAAAATGAGGAAAACTGGAAAGGGAAGAAAGAAGAGCGTAGAACGAAGAAGGAAGGAAGGGAGGTAACAGACTGGAAGGAGGCGAAGAAGGAAGGGGCAAGAAAATAACGGAAAAAGGAAAAGAAAGAAAGGCTAGTTTAAGAGAAAAGATAGGTGGAGAAGAGCGGCGCCAGGGAAGGCGCGATTCTACAAAACAAAAAGAAAAGGAACAGAAGGAGTAATGGACAAAAGGGAGGCAAGTCGAGAAAACAGGCAACAAGGCTCAGAGGATACGAAAACCCGGAAGCGTTGCGACGCATCCTCGACCCGGAAGGAGCCGGTAAAGAGTCCGAGTCGGGGAGCGTCACAACTAATGAAATCAGGGCAGAAGAGAGAAAAACTCCGGAAAAGGGGGCGTGGCCAAAACGGAGGCAAACGAAAATGAAACTAGCGTCCGTGTCGCCATCGGTTCCACACACGCCAGGTATTCCGTGATATGACAGAATGCCCCCTCCGATAGGCTCCACCCCCTGGCTTCCCCGGGTGAAAAAAATGGAACTTGCGAAGCGAGAATGGTGCATTTATGTGAGTGATGGGTTCCCAAGAATTTTCTGAGGAGGGATAGTCTTTCCACTTGACTAAATACTCCAATCTACCCCTACGATATCTTGAGTCACAGAGTTGGGCAACTTCGAACTCTGTCTGAGAGGAACTCCGAGGGATCGTCTCTTGTTTAGTCTGACGTGCCCAGGGGTCAGACTGAAAAGACTTGAGTTGAGAGGCATGAAATACAGGGTGAACCCTCTTTAGTGTTGTGGGTAGTCGTAAACGAAAAGCCACTGGGTTGATCTTGTGGGTTATCTCATATGGCCCTAAGAACTTGGGAGACAGTTTGGAGGGATGGACCCAGCGAGGGAGGTATCTAGTGGAAAGCATTACTTTAGTTCCTACTTCCCACCCCGGAACCGGCCGACGACGTTTATTGGCTTGAACGCAATAGCGTGCTTGAGCCGATCGAAGGCCCTCCTGTGCCATCTTATGAGTTTCCTTGAGAAGAGAGAGAGATGAATCAACAGCGGGTAAATTTGAAGAAAGATCAGAGACAGGGAGTAAGGAACGAGGATGGTATCCGTAGGTGCAAAAAAAAGGACTATACCCAATAGCAGAATGTACTGAATTATTATAGGAGAACTCTGCTAGTGGGAGCAATGTATTCCAGTTATCTTGTTGGGAATTGATGAAGCACCGTAGATACTGCTCTAACGTTCCGTTCAATCGTTCTGTTTGTCCGTTGGATTGTGGGTGAAATCCTGAAGTGAGAGCCCTTTCGATCCCTAGTCTGGTACATAATGCTTTCCAGAACCGGGAGGTGTATTGACTACCGCGGTCCGATATTATCTTATTTGGCAGACCATGTAACCGAAAGATGTCTTGAAGGAATATACCTGCCATCTTATCTGCAGTGGGAACCCCTGGTAGTGGAGAAAAATGAGCTAGTTTGGTGAATGAGTCCACCACTACCATAATACAGGTGTAACCTTGAGATGGGGGTAAATCCACGATAAAATCAGTAGAGATGGTGCTCCAGGGACTCTTGGGCACTTCACATGGATTGAGGAGACCGATCGGTCGTTGGCGTGAAGACTTGTTCCGAAGACAGACAATGCAGGACTGAACATAGCGATCTACATCCTCTCTCATCTTTGGCCAATAAAAGTGTCGTTGGAGATATTCGAAAGTGTTAGTTCCTCCTCGATGACCCGCTAGTTTGGAGTCATGGCACCAGTTTAGTGCCATCTTGCGGAAAGATTGTGTGGGTAGGTACAGTTTTCCCTTGACTAGATACAGACCGTTTCTGACTTCATAAGACACGTTTTTGGGGTGTTTTTCCAACTCGAAGCGACCTCCAGAATCCTCCTGTACTTGTCTGAGGAATGTTGAAACTACACCAATGGTTTTTGGTTTAGGAAACATGAATTCGGTAGAAATCTCCGTCTCTGACAGGTAGTCGCTTCGGCGGGAAAGCGAGTCTGCTACCAAGTTCAGTTTGCCTGGAATGTAGGTGATATGAAAATCGAATTGTGCGAAGAAATGTGCCCATCGCGCCTGTCGGGTGTTGTAGCATTCGAATTGTTTTAGGACCTGTAAGTTTTTATGGTCTGTCCGAATGGTGAAGGGAAACTCTCCTCCCTGGAGGAGGGGACGCCATTCCAAACATGCAGCTTTCATGGCTAGCAACTCTCGTTCTATGACTGAATAATTTCTTTGACTGGTGGTTAAGGTTTTGGAGAAGTAAGCCACTGGATGTTCAACATTCTGTATTTCTTGAAGCAGGACAGCTCCTATAGCTGCTGAGGAAGCGTCCGTCTCCAAAATGAAGGGCCGGTGTTGGTTAGGTTGTTGTAGGATGGGAGCTGAGCAGAAAGCGTTCTTGAGGATCTTGAAACTCTCTTCGGCCTCGATGGACCATTTGAATGATGTTGTCGTCTTCTTTAGAAGAGAAGTGATAGGTAGGATTTTTTGAGAGAAGTTTGGGATGAACCTCCTATAGAAATTTGCCAGACCCAAAAACCGTTGGACCTCTTTGACTGAAGTCGGAGAAGGCCATTCCAGGATGGAAGACACCTTGTAGGGATCCATGGCGATTCCATGATCCGAGAGTATGAACCCAAGATAAGGGATGGAGGAGACCGCGAACACACATTTAGTAAGTTTGACCGACAAATGATTGGTTTGAAGCCTATGAAAGACTTCTTTGACGTGTCTTTCATGCTCTTCCGGAGTCTTGGAGAAGATAAGAATGTCATCTAGATACACCAAGGTGGTTTGACACAGTAGATCAGAAAATAGTCGGTCCATAAATCGTTGGAATATAGAGGGAGCGTTAACTAACCCAAAAGGCATTACTCTGTACTCAAAAAGGCCGAATGGGGTCCGGAACGCCGTTTTCCATTCGTCCCCGTCTTGAACCCGAAGGAGGTGGTAGGCATTTCTTAGGTCAAGTTTAGTGAAGATCTTGGCTCCATGTACTGCTTGTAAGATTTCGGTGATCAAAGGCATGGGGTATCTATCCTTTATGGTGACTTGGTTGAGACCGCGATAATCTATACACGGCCTCAGTTCCTTAGATCCTTTCTTAGAGATAAAAAATAGTGAGGCTCCGGCGGGTGATTTTGATGGCCTGATGAGTCTGTTTTCCATATTACGATCCAGATATTCTCGAAGGTATTGTTTCTCTTCTAACGTAAGGGAAAACATCCTCCCAAAAGGCACCAAAGCTCCTGGGGTTAGATCTATGCAGCAATCTTCAGGGCGATGTGGTGGGAGTTGAATGGGTATCTTTTCTGTTACTACCTCTTTGAATTCCTCAAGGTAGTGTGGTAGACAATGTACCGTTCGGACTTCACAGCTGTTGGAGGTCTTTACCATTTCGAATTTTGGTTCAGGTAAGCATTCTGTCTTGCAATATGAAGATTGAAAGTCTAACAGATTACCAGACCAATCGATTTTGGGATTGTGTCTGCGTAACCAGCAGATACCCAGAATAATGGGAAAGTGGGCTGCTCTGATGAGATCAAATGTGATACTTTCAACGTGTTGTTGGACCGACAAGGTAAGAGCTATGGTGGTGTGAGTAATCATGCCCGAACTCAAGGGCTTGCCATCCACCCCTTCGACTTTCTGATTTTCTTGTTTAGCAATTCTCTTTATTCCTTGTCTGTCTGCCCATTGGATGTCCATGAAATTTCCTGCAGCCCCACAATCAAGTAGGGCTAAAGTGGTGACTTCCTTAGAGTCAATTCTGAGAGTGACAGTAAGCACCATCAACCGTGAATCCTCAGAGACTTCAGTTGAGGATACTGAGAGAGGAGCATAGGGACTGTAAACGGCCCCTCGGTTATGTGTCCCAACATTTACCGAGGGCGCACGTTTCCCGACTTTCTGAGTGGTACATCTGGACAATCTCTGAGTAAATGGGAAGGCGACCCACAGTACATGCACAGAGAGTTTTCTCTTCGCCTTTTTCGCTCCTCTGGGGTAAGTGGTGCTCGAGCCATTCCGATCTGCATAGGTTCTTCTTTAGTGGATCGTTGGAAGGGTACCGATGAGGATGATGAATCCCAGAGAGGGGGTGCGCTTGACTTACATCTTTTCTTCTCTTGACGTCTTTCTGACATTCTGAAATCGATCCGCAGGGTCGCGGTAAGGAGCTCTGCAAAAGATCCCGGTCTTTCTATTCGTGCTAGCTCGTCCTTGAGGTCTTCCCTTAAACCCCTCCGGAATATAGCATACTGGGCCTGCTCTTGCCAACCTGCTTCGGCAGCCACTTGTTTAAAGGTAGTAATGTAGGTTAGAAGATCTGAACTACCCTGTCTAATATCAAGCAGATCTTCTGAGGCAAGAAAGGTACTTTCAGTTCGTAGGAAAGTTTGTTGTAGTAGAATTTTAAAGGCATTGAAATCTTGAAGTACAGGGTCCGGTAGATTAACAAGCGGGGTAGCCCAGGCTAAGGCGTTCCCGGTCATGTGTGTAATCATAAATCCTACCTTTGCGTGGTCTGAGGCAAAGGTCTGTGTGCGAAAAGAGAAATGTAAATTGCATGCATCCAAAAACTCTTTGACTTTCTTTGGGGAGCCGTCGAATTTTCCTGACACAAGTGGGAGCGGAGGTAAGTCAGGTGAGAGTCTTTCTCGGTCCGTCAGCCGCTGTTGTAGGGTGGCATTAGCAGCCTTTAGGTTCTGCATTTCCAGATTTAAGTTTTGTACGGCAGCTACTAGCTCTTGTACCTGCTGTGGGGTGGCCATCACTTTCTCTAGGCGTCGCAATCTATCAAGTCTGTTAGTTGAATCAGTGCTCTCTTTATCAGATGAATCAGATTCAGAAGTTACCCCCTCCCCTAACTCCTCACCTTCTTCTTCTTTCCAGGTACCCTTCTTTTCTCTTCTTCTGGAAGGTTCCTTTTTTTTATGGAGGTAAGGACGACCCCGAAAGGAAGCCACCGTGTCTCCAATAAGGAAGACCAGGGGACTCCTCTCCCGGAATCGCCCAGGAGGGGAAAAAGCCTTTGAGGCACAAAAAACCCCTGAATCCTATATTGTTCGTAGATGGGTCTCCGGAAAGGTGAGTAGAACTGTAGATGGGAAGTATCCCTTGGAGTGATACCTTGAAGAGGCAATAGTCCACAGACAACCAAGGAATCAAAGGCGTCTGAATTCAAATCGGTAAACAAAGGCAGTCCAAATGCAGGCAGGAGTCTGGTACACGGTAAGTAATAGGAAGTTAACTTTAGGCGGCACGAATAGGCAATCCGGAGAAACAGGCAAGGGTCTGGTACACAGCAGGGCAATGGCAGAGGTTCTCAAAGGAACCGGGCGTAGGGAAGGAAGGGAAGACCTGGAAAAGAAGGGTTTAAAGAAAAATGAGGAAAACTGGAAAGGGAAGAAAGAAGAGCGTAGAACGAAGAAGGAAGGAAGGGAGGTAACAGACTGGAAGGAGGCGAAGAAGGAAGGGGCAAGAAAATAACGGAAAAAGGAAAAGAAAGAAAGGCTAGTTTAAGAGAAAAGATAGGTGGAGAAGAGCGGCGCCAGGGAAGGCGCGATTCTACAAAACAAAAAGAAAAGGAACAGAAGGAGTAATGGACAAAAGGGAGGCAAGTGGAGAAAACAGGCAACAAGGCTCAGAGGATACGAAAACCCGGAAGCGTTGCGACGCATCCTCGACCCGGAAGGAGCCGGTAAAGAGTCCGAGTCGGGGAGCGTCACAACTAATGAAATCAGGGCAGAAGAGAGAAAAACTCCGGAAAAGGGGGCGTGGCCAAAACGGAGGCAAACGAAAATGAAACTAGCGTCCGTGTCGCCATCGGTTCCACACACGCCAGGTATTCCGTGATATGACAACATGGGGCAGGACCTCGACCAATACTTGAAGGGGTGTCTCGCGTGTGCACAATTTCAGCCAACATCCCTCACAAACCGTGCATCTCTCCAAAAGAGGGGGATGACACTGCCATGGTCAGATTTGCAAGTCGACTACATAGGCCCCGTGATTCGCTCCTCTAGGGGAATAAGTACATGTTGACGGTGACATGCTTATTTACTAAATGGGTGGAATGTCTCCCGGACCCAAACTGCAAGGCAGAAACAGCAGCTGCCCTGATGATCAACCACATCTTTTCGCGGTTTGGTCTACCCCAAAGGATTAAGTCAGACAGAGGTAGCCATTTCACCAGCGAAGTAATGACAAAGATGTGGGAGATACTGGGGGTTAAAAGGAAGCTATATATTGCTTACCGGCCAGCCTCTTCTGGTGCAGTAGAACGTTACAACCGAACCATTGTGAGCATCTTAAAAAAGTTTGTGGCAGATTCTGGGCCAAGTTGGGATATCCGATTACCTCTTGTCCTAATGGCCATCAGATCTACCCCTTCATCTGCAACTAAAATGTCACCGTTTGAGCTGATGACTGGACGCAGGATGGTTCTTCCCCAGCATTTGCTCTACAGGACCCAAGAGCAGACATTGATCAATGCCTCCACAACTCATGAGTATGTTGAAAATTTAAGGAAACACCTTCAACATGCTTTTGTCTATGCTCAGCGAAACATAGAAAGATCAGCCGATAGCATGGAGACTCATTATGATTTAAAGACTACAAGGAAAGAATACAATGTGGGAGACCGGGTCTATCTATACAATTTCCAAAGGAACCAGGCCAAACAGCGGCCATTTCTGCCTACATGGAAGGGACCTTTCGAAATTGTAGACAAGATCTCACCAGTCGCCTACAAGATCTGCATCCCCAAAGGCAGTTTGGCGGAAGGGGAAGACAAGTGTCAGTCCAGGAAAACTGGACACCCCTTGAGTGGAATGAGATGTAGGATAATTGGTTGGCCGAAGACCAATTGCCTCATTTAAAGTGTTAAGAATACATGCTCATTAGTTATTACGTAGCTATTGGCCCAGCTAGAGTGCGGCCATTTTAAGATGACTAGAATCGCCATTTTGTTTTCTCTCTGTTCTCTTTAACGTTGCCTCTTTGCCTCATGTAAAACTGCTTTGTTGTAGATATTATTTCGTTTCAATGGTCCAAGGCTATGAAAACATGTTGAAACATTACACTGGAGAGCCAGACAGAAATGCCCGATTCCCTCCCTCATATATCCTTGAAGACAGGGAGCAAGGCATTTAATCAGTACATAAATGCCAGCGAGTCTCTTGAAAGAATAGCAATGTATGAAACTAGCATTTAAAGAGTTGAATTATGTTCTTCTTTACAGCCCCCCCCTCCTAAGCCCAGTGAGGCCCTGGAGAGCGGGCTGACCTCCAGAGCGAGAATCGAAACTTAGAGATTGTGAGTCCTGGCATGCGCCAGTCTCCTACGCACAGCTTGCCTAAGAGAAACAGAAACGCTGTGTTCTCGCAAACAAAGAATGATGTCTGTAAAACTGGAGATTGCAACCTGTTACTAAATAAGTTGATCTAAGGTGTCATTTTTGTCACACTGCTCAATCATCGCCTCTAATTCAAAGGGAAATGAATTGGGGTGGTATCAAATGTGTCATACTGTGTCATTGCTGATTGTAAGGTGCTCCTTTTGTATATATGTAACTGATGTACATCGTTCGTTGCTTTCATCCCCTGAGGTCTGTTTAGACACACGTCGCGGGGCGTGAGACCACTTGGCCAATTGGGACTATTTTGTATTGCAATAAACCCTAGATTTTGGGAACAGAACCTCTTGTTTGGCGTATCTATTCGTGTGTGGTGACTTTGCCTTGTTTCCACATTCGAGGGTCCCTCAGGGGCAACTTCACAAGTGGGTCCATATAAATCAGCTAAAGTGTTGCCATCCCAGGCACACTCTGCAGCAACTAGAGGAGTCCTCTGCAATCCCAGAGGGGGCTGCTCCAGATTAATACATTTCCAACCCTAAAATATTCCACATATAGTCTCTAAAATATTAGGATAAGAATTCAAATATCTCCTGATTAAAAAAGTGTATATGTTTGCCCCACCATTAATAGTGGTGGGGAAATGTCTACGAATATGTTTCTGCCACCTTACTTTGTCATCCTAGGAGAGATAAACCATGGAGACTGACCAATGAGGATGACCCAGGGACCGGGAGCAAAGATCCGAGGGGCCAGGGGTAGCGCCCAATACTCCCATCAGGACCGGCAAGGAGAACCGAGAGATCCACCCTGATGGAGGAAAAGAGGCTGAACTTTGCCATCGGTGGAATCAGAAGAAGATGAGGCGAACATCCCAGATCTTGCGAGTTCCATCGGTGAAAGATCAGAATGGCCATCGCAAGAGGGGGGGCTTGTGGGATGTTTTTACCCACGCATCCAAGCCCTACAACAGAACTGTGCATTACTGGCATTGAAAACATCATGATGAACAGAAATCACCAGAAAATGTACAGGGGAAAAATGAAAAATAGGTTCCCATCCATTTATGCCTCTGTCAATGTTAATACAGGAGACTATTGCCAGACCCTATCCTTTGGCTGCACACAGAGCAAAACCAGTGCAAAGGAATATGGTGCTGTTCAAAATCTATTTCAATTGATATCAAAAATTGCTAAAATCATGGGCACAAAACCACCAAACAAAAAATCCAACTTCTGGTGTGGTGTTTTACATTACTCTACTGCAGAATTCACATCAATACAATGTTAGCAAGTATCATATGCTATCAAGTAAAATCCCTTTTTAAAAAAATGCATTAATTCAAGACAGCTGCCAAAAAATGGGTGCAGTACCGGTACTTGACACTGACTGGTGCTAGCGATCTAAACTCTGACAGGAGACCTGTATTTCAGGAGCTGAAAAGGAACCTGAGTCAGCTGGGACTTCAAAGCCTTGCTGGTCAATGAGAATTCTTCACACCTACTGTTCCTAGGCCCTATACCAGAAGGCAGTCTGATTTAATTAAAAGTTCAAGAGGCCTCTGTCCATGGGAAATCTTCTACTGCCCCCACCAAAAGGAGATCACACCTCTCTGATTGAATCAGGGGAGGGGTACCTGGGACTGCAGGGAAACAGAACAATGAACTTCCCTTGGCTCACAGCAATTGCTAAATCAGGGGGTCGTAAATGGCTTCCTCTTGGAAGGAACTGGGAAGGGCACTGCCTCTGTGAGCCAGCTGAGCCTGGAGGCGGGGACGAACAAGGAATTCCCCCATGTGCTTTTGGACCTAAACACTCCCATCTGGGCCACAGCATCATTTTAAAAAGATGGATAATTCATAGTACAAAATTGTCAAAAGTATATAAATAATATCATTATTCCTGTGATTTTTCTGTGCACATTTTAAGAGGTGTTAGGACTCTGTACGATGTTCTGAGACCGAACCCCGCGATTTATTAATACTACAGACACTGTGCTTACACTAGAGAATTGAAAACTTATTTTAATGTGCTCAGGGAGGGGTTGCAGGTCTGTGTAAAATTTGATGCCGAACCGACCATGGGAAAACCCACTAAAAGTGCAAAATGTTGTCGTTTCTGAACCCAAGCTCGCAGGAACATGGGGCTTGAACAGAGAACTGTCTTATATTCATCTGTGATGTGCACATGTATTATGAACCACTTATGTATCTGGGAAACCTGTTTGTTATGAAAAATTCATTTTCTAAGTGAAACCAAAGGGCAGTGTTCTTTCTGTATGCCATAAAAATGATGTCTCATGACACGGGATGACTCACAGCTCAGTTCCCCAGTCAGAGGACAGAAAATCCTCTAACCTATCAGGATCCTTAGAGGGTTGGGCATAGAAAGTTAGCCTTGCCACCCATTTCCAAAAGACAGAAAAAGAGCCACTGAGACCCAAGTAGGGACGGCTCTTTCCACTTTCTTGCGAAACACTTTGCCGGACCAGACAATATCCAGAAGGACCATATCCAGAACTTAGACTCCAGATTCCAGAACTTTGAAGCAGAAGGCCTACTGCAAGCTAAAAGTATTCTCAGCTGGCCTTACAATCTTGCAAACTGATTTTACCCCAGACTTCCAAGGGGCACATCAGAATAAAACAGCCGGGCTGTGCTGTTTCTGCTACTTTGCCAAGAACTTTTGCCAGAACCAGACCCAGAGAGCAGTGCTGTATCCAGAACCCACTTGATCCAGTTCCAGAAGACCAGACCAGACCGCTGTGCAGTGCCAGACACAGACCAGAGGACACGTTGTGAGCCGAACCAGTGGCAGAGACCGTCCTGTGGCGAGAGAACCGCAGCTAAACCTGTTGACCAGATCTGTGACGAGGCCCATTCTTTCCAAAATTAGGAGTGAGTATCCAGCCAGAGCTGTGCAAAACCAATCTCTTAGTTTAAAAGAATCTAATGCATACCATTTCCACCTATCTAGAACTGCATCATAGAAATCGCGTTTCCATTCTGTGATTTCAAACCTGTGAAAGTGTCATTTGTCATTTGAACCTTACTTTATTTCTGAGAATCTACCTCCTTTAAATCATCCGTATCTTTTGAACCGCACGTCCAAGAAGCGAGATTTAACTTTCATTTTAAAGCTAAGATCCAACAAACCCAGAACGACATTCCAACTCTTTATAATTTTTTTGTAATCACGATCGACGCACTTAGAGAAAATGCTGTGAATTGCAATTTGACTCAATCTCTCCATCTGTCAAAAATAGCTGTCTTTTGCTTGCAACTGCTGAAATTCGTTTTCAATCTGATAATCATTCCTGAATAATTGCTAGTGTTAACCGGAACTAATTCAAAGTAGCTGTCACCTACCCTGAATCTCCTATAGGGAATTAAAATCAAAATCATTTTTAGCATATTTTTCACTTCATTGCAAATCAAATTTAAAAGTATTTTTGACTGTTTAAAAGCATACCGGTTGCTCTAGGCTTGCTAGGGGGGAACGGGAATTTGAATTGCAATTTGATTGTATTCCTGAGAACTGTGTGCTCTCCTTTCCATCTCTTTATATGGCATCAGGGGGGGAGTGAATTGCCACAAGGAAAAGAGATCATATTATCTCTTGTTGAAACCATATCAGTTTATTTCTGTGCTGCATTCTTTCCATCATTGCTTTTCCTTGAAACCATAAAAGTATTCTCTGCTACCTTATCCTTTCTATACCAACTCCTAAGTAATGAAAGAAGTGTGCTAGTGTAATATTATCCATTGTTGATCACTGTCATATTCATAAGCGTGCTATCAAATATTAATTTATTCATAAAAGTGTGATATATATATATCTTGTTTCATTTTTCAATAAACCTTTTAATTTGCAAAACAAACCTACTTCTTGGCTCAGTGAGGTCAGGGGGATTCAAAGTGAGGGGCGTTATATAAGGGTTTATCATCCAGATTTATGAACTTGTCATAAAATATATAAATAAGGGCTTCCATTGGGCATCCCAGACTAGGCACTGACTTAGTTGGAGTACTGAATTGGAGTCACTAACACACCCGACTGCTCCTTTTCTCCTTTAATAAGTTAACTTTGATGCCTATGACAACTACAATATCCATCATCCCTCAGTTTGCAAGTGGACATATAGAGTTCCTGGTTGCTCTGCTTTAATTATTTCTTTAATGATCTGAAATTGCCCTTTGTGTGGGTGGTGACTTTGGTGATTGGTGATTGGAGAACAAAGGTTTGGGCTGGAGTAATCTTATTTCTGCCCTTTTATCTTGGGGATTGTGATTGGGAACGAATCAAGAGGGTACTGTAGGCGCGCCAGGTGCAGTGATAGCTTCATCCCAATCTACGGGAGCATCCCAAATCTTCTTGAAGAGATAACCACATCAGCCCACACCTGTCGAACGATCCAATGTCAACAGAAAGATATCCCATTACATCTGTACGTGGGGGCAACTGCAGTCCTTGCATGCATGTAATTCCACATCCTCTGGAGGAGATAATGGGCCTCATTACAAGTTTGCCAGTCTGGTAACTAAGGTACCGTTAAGCTTGCCGGTACCGTAGTTACCGGGACGGCAAACTACAAGTTCTGCTCGTGGGTGCCTTTTCTCCCGCCAGGTCTGACCTGGCGGGCGGAATGGCACTCGCGAGCAGAGCCTGTCAGGTGCATCCAACCTCCCCATTCCCATTGAGCCCTATGGGGCTTAATGGGAATGGGGAGCATTTAATTCCGGTACCCGCGAATGGGCAATTACCGGGTCCGACTGGGCCGTAATGACCAGGCAATTGCCCATTTGCGGGTGCCAGAAAAAAACGCCAGACTTGTGATGAGGCCCACTGAGTTCAGACCTCACCCATAGGAGGATATAAAAGTTTCCTGAAGAGATGACCACATCAACCCTCCTCTGTAGGAGGACCCACATCGTCTAGAGTGGCCAGTCACTCCAGCTCTTATATGTCGAAGAATGCGTCATCTTCCAGAGGGGATTTCCACTCCAACCATCAAGTCTTGCCCTTAAGAGCAGAATGTCTTCTGGAGGGCATTGTATCTTCAGCCCTTAACTGTAGGGAGATACCATGTCAAGTGGAGCACGTAGCCACACAAGCTCTTGCATGCTTGAGGATAGATCATCTTCTGGAAGAGATATCCACAAAAACCCTAATCTTTAGAAGGCATGGTAAATAGAGCACAGGTCTCCTGGAGGTGATAACCACCTCACCCCTTAACTGTAGGGGAATAACAAGTCAAGTGGAGCACATAGCTAGACATTCTCTTTTATGTTTGAGTATAGGTCACCTTCTGGAAGAGATATCCACTGAAACCCTCATATTCAGATGTTATGGTATTCAGAGCACTAGCTCTCCTGGAGGGGATAACCACCTTAGCCTTTAAATGCACACAGATACCATGTAAAAAGAGGCAGATCGACACACAGGCTCTTGCATGTTTGTGATTGCATCATCTTCTGGAAAAGACATCCACTGCAGCCATCATCTTATGAGATCATTTAGAGCACCATGCCTTCTGGAGGAAATAGCTACAGCAGCCATGAACTCTAGGGGATCTCACATCAGATTGAACAGTTAGCCACTCCAGATCTTTTAAATGTGAGGATAACTCATCTTCTGGAAGATAGTCCCATTGCAATTCTCATCTTTAGAAGTTATGATATTTAGAGCACCAGGTCTCCTGGAGGAGATAACCACATCAGCCCTTAACTGCAGGGGGATCCCACATTGTTTGGAGTGGTTCTTGTATGTTTGAGGATAGATCACCTTCTGAAAGAGATAGCCACTGCATTTCTCATCATTAGAAGTTATGGAGTTTAAGCACCAGGCTTCCTGGAGGGCATAACCACCCAACCCTTAACTGTAGGGGGATCCCATGTCAAATGGAGCACCTAGTCACACAACCTCTTGTATGTTTGAGGATTGGATCATCTTCTGGAAGTGATGGCCACTGAATCCCTCATCTTTAGAAGTTATGGTATTTAGAGCAGCAGGTCTGGAGTAGATAATTACCCCATCCATGTACTGTAAGGGATCTCACATCAGATGGAGCATTTAGCCACTCCAGATCTTGTATGTGTGAGGATAGATCATCTTCTGGAAGAGATAGCCACTGCCATCCTCATTCTTAGAAGTTATGGTATTTAGAGCACCTGGTCTGGAGGGGATAACTACCTCAGCCATGAATTGTAGGGGATCTCACATTATTTGGAACAGTTAGAAACTACAGATCTTGTATGTTTGAGGGTAGATCATCTTCTGGAAAAGATTCCCACTGCAATCGTCATCTTTATAAATTATGTTATTTAGAACACCAGGTTTCCTGGAGGGGATAACTAACTCAGCCATGAACTTTAGGCGATCTCACATCATATGGAACAGATAGCCATGCCAGATCCTGTATGTTTGAGGATAGATCATCTTTTGGAAGAGATATCCACTGCAATCCTCATCTTTAGAAGTTTTGGTATTTAGAGCACCTGGTCTGGAGGGGATAACTACCTCAGCCATGAACTGTAGGGGATCTACCATCATTTGGAACAGTCAGTCACTCCAGATCTTGTATGTTTGAGGATAGATCATCTTCTGGAAGAAATTTCCAATGCAATTATCATCTTTCAAAGTTAAGATATTTAGAGCACCATGGTTGGATGGTATAACTATCTCAACCATGAACTGTAGGGGATATCACATCAAATGGAACAGTTATCTACTCCCGATCTTGTATGTTTGAGGATAGAACACATTCTGGAAGAGATATCCACTACAATTCTCATCTTTAGAAGTTTTGGTATTTAGAGCACCTGGTATGGAGGGGATAACTACCTCAGCCATGAACTGTAGGGGAACTCACATTATTTGGAACAGTTATTCACTCCTGATCTTGTGTGTTTGAGAATAGATCATCTCATGGAAGCAATATCCACTGCAATCCTCATCTATACAAGTTATGGTATTTAGCGCATCTAGTCCGGAGGGGATAACTTCCTCAGCCATGAACTGCAAGGGAACTCACACCAGATGGAATAGTTAGCCACTGCAGATCTTTTATGTTCGAGGATAGATCATCTGCTGGAAGAAATATGCACAGCATCCCTCATCTTGAAAAGTCATGATCTTTGGAGCCTCATGTCTGCAGCTGAAGAAAACCACAGAAACCTTTCTTGCTAGAAGAGCAGCATAGTCACCGGGAAGCCAACCAATCAAGCCTTTCCTACAACAGAGCACACTGGAGAAATATATTACTGAATGCACTGGCTTTTAAATGAAGTGTGCCTCTCAGGACATAATCACACTACCGATAACAAGTCAAGGACTAAAGCCATTCCTAATCCATGTGTGCACACATTCATAAAAGGGAGTGTACTCCTTAAGTATTCCTTAAGTATTGTTTCTATGCCATCTTTATATGGTAGCAACTTAATTATTCAGCCATTATAATATAATTTTTCTTAGCAACAGGGAAAACACATTTAAATGATCCATTATCCTCTTTAGAAAGTGCTGGAAACAATTGGAAATAATAGTCACTTCCTTCTTAAATTTATAATCAGGGTCATTTAAAAAAAAAAAAAGCCAATTGCATGCAGGGGGCCACCAACGCTTACACTTACGTGCTGCTGGTCCACTGCGTGCAATTTTTAACTCTCTCAAAGCGCAGTGTAAAAGTAAAGAGTAAAACGAGGCAAGATCGACTTTACTCTTTACTTTTACTCTCTCGCCTGCAAATACGCTTTGCATCTTCAGTAGCACATTAGCCACATGAGAAGAGGACCAGGGCAGCCTGGTCATTCTGATGCCCAATCCACGTGGACTAGTGAATGGTGGCCCTCTTCATTGGGGCCTTTGCCCACCCTGGTTGGTTTAGTTGAAAGCCTTGGGGTGAAGATTGCCTCTTCTCTCTCTGTATCACCTCAGGTATTTTAGCCACTGTCCAGTGAAATCTATGGCAGGGACGTTTTCCCTAGATTTAATTCCAGAGATCCAAAACTAGGAAAAATAGTGTCCACGAATTAACAAACTACAGCAAACAGTTTGGGGTTAAATTAGAAGTCCTCTGCAAAAGAGCAAAGCAGATCTTTCAAACCAGAGGGTGGGTGCACTAGACCACCGGCTGTTTATCCGTTATAAGGGAAGACATTGTTAGGTGTAGATGCCAGCATATGCCAGGGGGCTCGGATGATGTTATCCAAGCTTTTTTGAGAGATGCGTGGCTGGTACAGGGACTACCCTCAACTGAATTGAGAACTTACCCACTGCACAGTTCTGAAATTACTCTCAGAGCCACCCCCCCCCCCCCCCCGACTCCTCCTAGTGCTAATATTGGGGGGAATATGGGTACAGTTAGGAGTTTACAGCAAGACACACAGGCAAAGACTGTCTTAAATAATCAGTCGATTGGTGGAAGCACACCGGGGATCCAAAAACTGGGCAACCTTAATTGACTAGAAGTTCCATTGAACAGGACAGAGTCAAGTACATTATGTAGGCTCCTATCATGCAACATTGCAGGGGCCTCAGGATGTTTTGCAAACAATGATTAACACGTGTTCCTGGAGGGATTTAATGTCTTCTGCCTCCAAGAAACACGGGCCTTGGAAGATTTAGATATACAGGGCTATCAATCCTTTAATATAAAGGCTCAGAAAGGATCGAGGAAGAGAGCATTTGGTGGCCTCTCAACCTGGGTGGACGCGAGCCTCAACAAGTTGGTTGAGAATGTTGCAAGGGGTCCTGCTGAGATGCAACTTTACCTGGTCGACACCGAGTACTTCTATTTAATGTGAATGATCACCCAGACAACAAAAGAGCTTCTGGCACTATCCTACATTTACAGGAATGGATAACCAAATGGGAATTGGCTGAGGGCGGACGATTTGAGTTAATAGTAGGGGTGGACTTTAACCTGGACCTGGAACCAATCAGAGAATGGGAAGGCCTATGAGAGGACAAGGATGAGACTAGAGGCATGGGCATGCTCGATGGCACCCCCACTAAAAAGAGTTGGTGATACAGTTCGTACCTTATACAACCTAGGGTTATGCCCATGTAGTGGATGTTTTTCCTCTGACCAGCCTGCAAAGGACACATATCGTGGTCCGAATGGTGGGTCTCGGATCGCTTGCGCTCTTATCCTAGTCTCCGGCTGGCCTTTGGTCAGTGATTGCCAAGTATTAACCCAGTGGGAAAGTGATCATACTCCCATAGCAATGACATTAAAAGGTTAAATTCTCCCTCAACGTTATCTGACAGCCCCACCTCAGATTTATCAGTTGTGGGGCATGCTAGAAATTCGGTCAGATGCTCTACATTATTGAATAAAGCACTAGCTCCAACCATTCATGCTTCCATCTTGAATCACATTGAGCCTCTGTGCTCTCACGTATGCTTGGACCAGGAGGTAGCCTTATAATGTAAGGACGTTTTTAGAGAGTTGAAGCCCTTGGTAACAAGCACCAAGAAAACCACCAAAAAGCATGCAAAGAGAAGCGAAGAAAGGTTAGATAGGGAGTGTCTAGAGGCCAAACAGACCTTATTTTCCAACATGAACTCACTGCTCCCACTGGATAGGATTCATTTGCAATCTGTGAGAGCATCCTATGGGAACCTGGTGAAGGCAAACAAAAGGGATTTCTTGAACAACAAGTGGGTGGCTTGCTAGAGGCTGCAAATTCAGGGGATTTGCTGGGGCTTTGGTGTCTCATATCAGAAAGGGAGCTACGGGGGAATACCCACCTCTAGGCCTAGATCACCCCTGTTATGGAACATTTTGAATCCCTTTACCAAATCCAGGATGGGATGGAGCCTCGAGGCCAGTTAACAATTAGGAGAATAGAGAACGCAGGCAATGGTGTGGCACCTTGCCTACCGTTCTTGGTAAAGGATGTAGAGGATGTTTTGAAATCTCTAAAGGCCGGCAATGCAGCCGGACCTGATAGAATACCGGGAGATCTGTTTAACCAGTAATATGGACCCTGGTGCAAACGAAAGTATTCAATACTGTGATTGCCCAGGGGAAGATACCTCAGTCTTGGAGGTCTGCTGAAATAGTCCAAATTTACAAAAAGGGCGGCAGGGAAAACCCTGCAAATTACCGGCCCATCTCACTTTTGGACATTTTGGGGAAACTGTTTGCAAAAGTCCTTTTAAAACATCAGCAGGAATGGGTCGATGGTAAAGGCCTTCTAACACACTTACGAGCAGGTTTTAGGTCTGACGTGAACACAGTGGACCAGGGATTCCGTTTTTGCATTTACTTATCCAAAAACACGTGGCACTCACAAAGACAAAATTGCATGCTGTCTTTGTAGATTTGAAGAATACCTTTGATAGTGTTCCACTGAGTCTTTTATGGAACTTATTGTTATCAAAGAATATCCCTGAGTCATTCCTTATGCCAATCTGGCTATTGCATTCAAATAACCCAGCAGTACGCTGGAGTTTGGTGGGCGATGTAATAGCGCCCATTTCGGTCGATAGTGGAGTCTGGCTAGGATATGTTTTAGCTCCTCTGTTGTTTTGTATTTTTATTAACACAGTGACAGACGAACTAATCCAGCACAACTTTGAAGCTCCGCGATTGGTGCAAGACAAATTCCCAGCATTACTATTCGCAAACGACGCAGTCTTTCTCTGCACTGCACGGTCAGGATTCAGAGGATGCTTGCCATGTTTTGTAAAGAAGTGTGCTGATATAGGATTAGAACTAAATGTTGCGTGGCCAAAATCTATGATCTTTTCCCCAACGAACATAGTATCTAAATCTTTGCAGCACTTGGAAGGCCGACGCCTCAACGTAGAGCAAGTCACATGGTATGATTATCTTGGTATTCGCTTTTGCAGTGACTCTGGGTGGGCCCCAGAGTTACTCAAATCCAACACCATCCTTGGTAAAAGTTGTGGCACCTTAAACAAATATTTTTGACCATGGTGGTGGTACGGTACGTCCTGTACTTTTACAAATCACAAGCGAAGGTATGAGGCGGAAATTTGGAGATTATCCAAAAGCGAACTATTAAGATCTGAAAATGTAGGTCAAGGAAGATAAAAAAGGCATGTTTTGTTTTATCTCATGCCATGGACTTATTGATTCATTTGGTTACGAACCATACTTGGACATGATCGACCCAAATTATGCAAGGGCACTCTCCATCGAATAGAGAATTGGTAGCCTAAAGTTCGTCCTTATACTAGCCATTGGAAGTACTTTATGGGGGCAAATTCCCTACTGTGCGGTGCTAGTAGAAACCACATCACCCCATTTTATGTTTACATGTGATTGACTGAAGTCCCTAAGACTTGTGTATCATAAACCGCTTTTCTCATTATATAACATTTGCAGTTTATCGAAGGCTATCAAATTTTGTAAAAGTACCTGTGAGATGAATGTTGTATTCTTTGTAGCCATGTATTCACAGGGCTTGCCCGAAACAGCGCCTAATAGCTCTGATGTAGACCTATGTTTCCTTTAAAAGATTTTCTACCTTTGTCCTTTTTAATGATTATATGTAGTGCACTGCTTTTTATTTGGATGATTTATGGGGATTGTGACAACCATTATTTTATCTTGATGTTATTGCAATTATGTATTGTGGTACGTACCGAACGATTTTACAATCAATAAAGGATTTATGATGATGATGGTTCATTTTTTCATCTTTTATACTTTGCCAGCAACGTCCTCTCTCGTGTTATCTGTGCGGTGTTGATGAGTAATTTTCTGAAAGGCAAACGCTCATTTGTCCTGGGCACTTCCATTCTCTTGCTCCTGGTAATTTGGCAGCACGGCATGGTACGTTTGCACTCTGGCAAAGCCAGGTTCCTGTCACCGAATATGTGTCCTTTGCATGGCAGAGTGCAATAGGGGAGGGCAAAAGGCGGAGTACAAGCGTGTATACTGCCTTTTGCCCTCCCCTTTTGGACTCCGCCATGCAAATTGAGTAAACGCCGCCAGCCATTTACACATGGAAGGTAGAGTTTATAATGGATACATGTGGAGGGTTTTGACCCATGTGGAATCATTAGACGGGGTGAATGTGGGGATTAAGCTGTCGCTGCCCATCATTTTGCCCCAGAACAAAAATAAATCATTGGAGTGGGTAAAGATGGGGATGCGCTGTCGCCGCCCATCATTTCATCCCAAAATCCAGGAGAGCTGCGCAGTTGTGCGCACACCAAAATGGTTACCTAACTTGCCACCCACCAGTGTACAGAAAGGTCTGAATGCATTAATCCAAGAAAATCCCAAAAATGGGTGCAGTACCAGTACTCACCACTATCCAAAAGCCGGCGTTTTAAAACCACTCTGTGTGTTTCTGAAGGCAAGCCAAAATGCCTATTTCAAACCTTGCAACATGTGCAAATTATTCACTGAACACCAGCAGAAATTTGGCAGAATGGAGTTTTGTGTGCCTACAAAATCTGAGAAATGAAGAGCACAAAACAATGTATAACAAGACTGGCTGAGCTGTGGATTGCAGCAGTTTAAGTTGCACTGGATTTAAAACCACCAAAATCGAAAATGTTTAGATTAAATGAGTGACCTATGTTTGGTGTCACATGCCTTTGTAACTGTTGAAATGTCATAGTTTTGCACTTAGAATCAGCATTCTAGCTGCATATGTAAAAATGTTTAGTTTATTTGAAGGCAGAAAAATGGGGAACAGAAATGAAAGTTAGCTGAAAGTCTGGCTTAAGGAACTTGATTTTGCCTAGCAACTAACCCCCATCAGGAGTGAAACTGGAGCCACAACTGTGTTCCCAGGCCAATGTTCCTTTTGCTGCCCCCACTAAGGATATGCCACCTATCTGTTAATTGAATTTCCTGTGCTCTGCCAGAGAGTGAACAAAGCCCTCTCCACTCAGGAAAAGGTTTTTATTACAGACGTCGTAAAAAGTGGCTTCCTCCTGGAAAAGCTGGGAGGAGCACTGCCTGTGAGAAGCAAGCTGGCTTGGCAGAAACTGGAAAGACTGGTTTCTGTACCATGTGACCTGAAAAGACACACCCCTGCAGCAAGGATATGGTTTTATAAAAAGGTGGATAACTCATAGTGCGGACATGTGAAAATTTTATAAATGATACCATGATTCTTGTGATTTTTCTGCCCACAGTTTGAGACGTGGTAGGAATTGGGGGTATGTTCAGGGGGGTTTTAGCGGAAAAGTGGATATTACTCTAAATGTGTGCATGTTAAAAATCTGAAACTTCATCAGTTAATGTCCCTACCCCCTGCACACATGTATGTAAAGTTGGGTCCATGTCAGAAATTGAAAAAGCAGTTAAAAAGTCAATTATGTGCACTCTTTGAATGCGAGCTCCGAGAATGAGCAGATTTGGACATAGACATGGCTAAATTCAGCCACACCATGTATATGTAATTTCAAACAACTGTGTAACTCTGAAGTATGTATTTTTATCATATATAGATTTGGGTGCACAGATGATAAGGGAGGTGGTTTCAAGAGATCATAAAATGACATCATGATGACACTTCATTTCATTCCCCCAATCAAGGAGACGAATGAAAGCTGACCTATGGCGAGCGAGAGGGGCAAGTCTAGTGATGTAACACACACGCCCATTCTCAAGAAACAGATAAAAAGCAGAGAGTCAGGACACATAGGGACATTCAATTTCATCTGCCGCTGAAAGCCCTGCCGAAACATACAACATCCAGAGATCCTGACTTCAAATTCATCAATCTATCCAGTACTAAGAGACCAGAGCAGAGAGAGAAAGCAGTGCTGTGCAGAGCAGAGAGCAGAGACCAGAGAGGGAAAGCAGTGCTGTGCCTAGCAGAGACCAGACCAGGCGCTGTGAGCAGAACCCGGAAAGACCTGACCAGACTGTTGACCAGATCGTGACAAAGCCGCTTTCCGGTTCAAAAATCTCTTGTGAGTACTTAGCAACACTCAGAACACATCTCTTAGTTTAAATTCATCTAATTCAGTCTATTTAACCTAAGCAGAACTGCCTGATAGCTCCAAAGCTGTCACCTGTCATTCTAGCCGCAAAAAGTAAAATTTGTCATTTTGAAAAAGTGTGCGTTTAAAATTTACAAAACCAAAAATCGCTCATATCTCCGCAACCGTTTGAGCTAGAGACTTGCTTTAACTTTTATTTGGAAGCTGAGATCCCAGGCTTTCATAGGACCCCAAAACGGTAGAGATAGTCCTCGCGGTTCCTCTGTAATAGCGCTCGGCGCATCCGCAAATTTTGCCGCGATTTGCAATTTCTTCACATGTAAAAAAACTGCTGCTGCCTGATTTCATTTGCAAGAAATTCGTTTAACCTGCTAATCATTCTTACATCATTGCTAGTGTGAGCCTGGACTAATATTAACTTGATACCACTCATCCTGAACCTTTGAGAGGGAATTAAAAGCGTTTCCAGCATATTTCTCATTTATTGCCAGCACATATCAAAGCATTTGCCTGTGTTTTCAAACTTCTGTTTAAGCTTGCTGGATTGAACTGATTACATTAATTGCATTTCTGAGAACTGTGTGCTTTCCTCCCAATCCCTTGCATTGCATAAAGAGGGGGGGAGTGAATAGCCAGGGAAAAGTGATTACATTGTTTGGTTGAAATCATATTGAGTATTTTCTGTACTGCATTCATTCAACATTACATCCATTTGAACTACATAAAGCATTCTTTACCACCTTTTTCTGTTGTACCTATTTACCAGTGTGCTATCTTATCCATTTCATGCTAACTCATTAAGTGATTATAAGAAGTGTGCTAGTGCCAGATTCTCCGTTGCTAATCTTTATCAGATCAGATTAAGTGTAATACTCAATTATTAATTTATTATAAAGTGTGAGATATATTTTTTTAATTTATCAAATAAACCTTTAAACTTGCAAAACAGAACTACTTCTTGGCTCAGTGGGGTCAGGGGGATTCCAAGAGAGGGGTGTCATACAAGGGTAGTCATCCAGAACGCATGAACTGGACCTAAAGATATATCAATAAGGGTTTTCATTCAGTATTCTAGACTAGGCGCTAACTTGGCTGTAGTGCTGAATTGAATCCTCTTACAAATTGGGGGCTCGAGCCGAGACGTTGGGTTAGATTTACCATTTGTGCAGATTAATACAGTGTGCTAGCTGACGGGATACATACATCCGGTCGGATCACCACGCTGTATTACGCTGTGAAGCATTCCTCAAAAGGGACACTCCAAGAAAAGTTCTGTTCTGCAAAAATAAATTACTAACTTCTGTAAGTCAGGACAGAGACCAATCTCTAGAATGACGGCCTTAGTAGACATGAAAATAGCCAGAGAGCACTTCTTACATAAGTTATTTGTGAGAGGTGAGTGGACTCACCAGGACCAAACAGTCTGGTTGCAGGCCATCATGCAACAGGTCACGGAAACAGGGTCAGACCTATGGAGAGATCAGGGTCCATTACATGAGGCCCTGAGTGAACTATATATGGCTCCTAAAGCCAAAGAGGAACACAATAAGATTGCCAGGATAGCAGCATACCTGTACCTTTATATGGGAGACATGCAGGATAAATGTGCTGAAACCCAAAATCTGGCAAATAGGCAACAGATGGCGTTAGAGAAGGTCCAATCTGACCTGGTCTCTTCTGAGCAGAGGCTGCAGAGGAGCCAGGAGGCAGAAAATGATAGTAGGCAATATATCATTAAAATAAAAGAGGATATGGGCATCCTACAACAGGAAAAGTCAGAACAGGATACCAGATTTCTGGCCTTGCAGAAGGAACACCAAGAAGGTTTGGACTCCCTACTGCAAAGCCAGAAAAAGTTGGAGCAACAGCTAGACTTCAATAGGGCATGTGCTGAGCAGGTAGTCACCCTGCAAGCCCACCTAGATAGAGAGAAAGAGGAGAGTAATAAACTGATTCTGAAAGACCTGGATACCCAGGCAGAGTTTGATGAGGAGCGCCAGAAAGCTGGTGCCTTTCAACGGCAAAGGGACGACCTGGCGGCACAAATGCAGGCTCTTAGTCAGGAAAGAGACGCCTTAGGCCAGGAAGTCTGCCATTTAAAAAGGAAAATGGAAGAAAATCACCTGGCCCACCAGGGACTGGGTGACCTCCAAAAAGAAAACCAGAACTTGGTAGAGCACACCAGAAGGGTGGAGGATGCTCTGGCAAGAAAGGAGCAGGCCAATAGGGACATTGCCCAGGAGGCAACCCTCCTGCAGCAAAGACTGGCCCAGTTCTCCAGGACTAACCAGGAAGCACAGAGGGAAAATGAAGCTCTCTGCCAGCACAATGATAGGCTCCAACAGCAGGTAGCGATGCAGGAGAGACTGATAGAGTCAAGTAAGGCCTTAACAGAGGAACTGAAAGCACAAATGCAGGCTCTTGCATTGCAACAGGGAGCAGGGGCGGATAGAGATGAGGTCCGCTGGGAAAGAGAGACTCCTGACCATAACCGCAGGAGCCCTAACACCAGGGGCCTTCATCTTCCCCAGTCCCTGGACTCTACCAACCCCATGTCCCCTGGCGCACATGAGCACAGGGCCACAGGGATGGCAGATTATTATCCAGCTAAGAGTATGGGGCTCATAGGCCAGTACCGCTCAGGAATGGAGGGGTGGGCATCCGGGTATGGGCACCCAAGTACAGTACAGTTCAATGGGGAACCCCAGGAGAGTAGGCCCATTAAGGGCATCCTGAAAACCTCTGCCCAGTTAGGTCAGTGGAGGGGGTACCCATCAAATCCTGGCAGCAAGGAGGAATCTGAAGACTCCTCTGAACTGCGCAGGACACAGGAGACCAGGTCCCCACATTCTGCCAGCCATTCCCAGGCTCGCAGAATCCGGGAAAACCTGGAAGAACCGACGGGAACCTCTGGGAGCAGTGCCTCTGAGTCCGACGAAGAATGGACAAGGGTTACCCGAACCAAAAAGGCCAATAAGGCAAAAAGGGCCTTGCGTAAGGACCCCTTAAAGCAGATTAAGGCGATCAGGAGCGTCATCACGCCTTACCATAAGAACTCTAAGTATTCTGTTTGGGAGCACTTAGAGTTGTTTGAACAAATGATGGAGACTTTCCATTTGAAGGACAGCCAAAGCTGCATTCAATATGTAAAGTGGACCTTCTCCCCGGAATACTCCAGTTTCTTTGCGGGGCTGGAGGACCAAAATCATTTAAGATGGTCCACCTATAAGGCGGCCATCCTGAAACATTTTTCTGTTCACAGAAATCCTCAAGAGGCTCGCAAGGCAGCCTACAATTTGCAATGTGGGGAGGATCAGGCCCCACAAGAATTTGTGCAGGAGTTAAAGCGGGCTTTTGCACAGACCACAAGAAGGGTGCGCACGGATAGCCGTGAATTTATAAACACGTTTTTCCATGCCTTGCCCAAATATATCATGACCCAGCTCGTGAGGGATTTTCACGAGAAAAGATCTTTAGACTGGGTCATTGAACAGGCTACCCGCATCTATGAGGTGCAGAAGCCCATAGAAAATAAAAGCAATGCCCAGAAAAACCCCAAAGCCAACAGCACCCCTGCTGCTGCCAAGGTGGCAGAGGTAAAGGTCACCCCCGTTTTGGATTTGGAGATGGGGGGGCCTAAAAACCTACCTGCACCTAATAATGCTAGGCCCAGAAGGTCCTCGGGCCAGTCACAGACAGGGAGCCAGGGAGGCAGCCCCACAAATGGGGTCCCTCGCTCTCCTGACTATGTAAGTCCTCGCTACAAAGGTAACAGACCCATCCTGGGTTATGTGTGGACTCCTCCAGCCCAAGGGGGGGGATCCAGCCAAGCACCTAACCCAGGGAACTTCCCTCCAAACTTCCCACAGGAGGGCAGAAATTTACCAAACCCTGGGCAGAACTTTTACCCCAGATATCCACCCGACTTCCAACCCCAAAATCATCCATCCTTCTTTCCTCAATTCCCTGAGCCCAGACCACTGAATCCGGGAGAGGGGAGGCCAAGGGTGGAGGGGTACCCAAATCTTCCCAACCCGGGGTATTACCAAAGGAGGGATAGCTACCCTTCCCGGGATCAGCCCAGGGGAGAAAACAGGGCCCCGTATCAGCCAGAGCGGGTGTCCCAGTTAGAGCGCCAGGTTCAAAACATGGCGCGGGATATGGGTCATATACTGAGGGCGCAGCAGAACCCTCAGATCAGCATGCCGGCGCAGAACGCACCCAACTCTGGACCTGGTGCTCCAGAACAATGACGGGGGCAGCACCTCGATAACTCACCGGTTCCCAGGGAGGAGGCACAAGGGGAAGGGGGGTGTAAAGCCTTGGAGGAAGTTCCCTTCCTCACTTGTAAACAGCCCCTGGAAACCCAGGAACCGGAAACAAAATCTCTTGCCCCTGAAAGTCTGCCTCCTAAGGAGCAGAGGGGGGGTAGGAGAAACGAAAGACCCAAACAGACTCAGTTTGAGGAGGAGGTACAGATCTTCCAATTTGAGGGAGAGGGATCCTCAGAGGATCCTGGGAAAAGGATCTTCTCCTTCAGAGAGGGGGGAACTCCTCCCAAAGAAAAATGGGTCCCTAGGGATGCAAATCCAGACTGGGGAGATGTGGAGACTGAGCTACCGCCGCCCACCATCTCATCCCAGAACCAACAGCAAGAAAATCCCCTGGTTCAAACCCATCCTGGTGACTGCCTCCAAAAAGGGGGGGGCGGCCCAGAAACGGAGCCAGTGGAACCCACAATGGCTCTGATCTCCAGTTGCAAAATTTTTCTTCCAGATTCCCAAGGCTCTCCACAAGATTCGGCCCAAATCCCTTCGCTAGCAATGTCCAAAACCAGAAAATTAGCCCACCAGTTGTCCAAAAATGTACATTATCTGTGCCCCCTTGAGGAGAAGGAGGGAAGATTTTATGCCCCGGTACAAGTACAGGGGCAGGGTACAATCTCGGCACTGGTGGACACTGGATCTCAAGCTACCCTTCTGTCCAGAAGGGCCTTTGACGAACTGAATGCAGGAAGGGGAGAGAATTACCAAATTCCTCTCACCTCTCTTCCTGGACAACTGCAGAACTTTGACGGGAAGGAAATTCCCGTTGAGGGGACTGCAGACTTGGACATTAAGATCGGGCGACACAAGTTGAAACACCCGGTCATAGTTGTGACCCCAGAGGGCACCCCTTGTTTACTAGGGAATGACCTCCTGAGAAGGTTGTCACCCCTAATAGATTGCGTAAACAAGGTCCTCTGGACTCAGACTAGCCGACCCATAAAATTAAAACAGAGTGTCAACCATGTTAGTTTAAACGGCACATGCCACATGGTTGAACAAAAATCTGACCAAGTAGAATTTCACTTCCAGAACAACCAAATTCCAGACGTGACAGTAATAGCAGTAGGACAACAGACTGGTGATGGGGGGTCCTCTCTATTTCTGAAAATCAACCTTCCTTCCAGTCTAAAGTGGTATTCCACGCTGGAGGGAAACACTCTGAAATTCTATACCAATCCACAATTTGAAACTCCCACTCCTATAGTCCAGAAAGATGTGAAATCAGCTCAAAGCCTGGCTGATATTCAGCAAATTGGAGAGCAGTTGTTCATCCCTGTTCAGTTAAATGATGGGAAGGACTCTGTTCTCGCTCGAGTGTGTGTGAACAACGGTAAGAGCTTCATCAGCGAAGCCATGTTTCGCCAACTCCCAAAAGATCCAGCCATTCCCACCTTCAAACTGATAGACAAATGGGAAATGGACCTGGAAGCACCCGACTCCAAACATCTCCTGCCAAGCAGGTGTATGCTCAAAATCTCCATTGGCAACAAGAGCATAGTCCATAATTGTTGGGTCGTGCGAGACGTCCCTGCCACCTTTTGCTTAGGCAGTGACATTCTCAATCGCTTTGCCATTAGCTTGGACCTAATAAACTTCAAAGCTTGGTCCCGATTAGCGGATAATCCCATGGGCTTTGATGATCCAGAAAAAGCATTTAGGTCAGCTCAATTGCTACCTTATGCAGTTGAAATTCAGGTTAAAGAGGAAGTCACCATCCCAGAAAGGACCCGACAATTCTCCCTGGAAGTGAAAGTTAAAAGGGGACAAGAGTTGAAAAACCCTGATGCTTACATACATCTAAATGCTTCTCTCCAACAGCAAGGGTTGGGGGTAAACCCAACTCCATTAGTCAACCTAGAACATGACACCATTCTAATAGAGGTGGATAACAGCGACTTAAAGAGTATTACTCTAGCCGCAGGCACCATTATTGGAATGGCGGTTGATGACCGACATTTCTCCATTGATCTGGTAAATGAACTGTTAGGACCCATCCCCAAGGACTGTTTTGACAGTGACAGTGATGACAACGCAACACCAGACAGGATTTTTACCCGGCATGGGGGGAACTTCCTGGTGTACACTTCCTGCCCCTATGGTAAGGAAGACGTGACTTGTGACTTCAGGAGGGATGAGGTGATTTTCCAAGTCCATGAGGGCTGCCTTTCCCACCTGAAGCCTCCGGTCCAAATCAGCACCCTGACCAGGGACTTCTCCACCCAGCTGGAGGAGGCCGCGGAGATAGCCAAACCAGAAGTCTTTCCAGGCTTCAGGCAGATGGTGGAAGAGAGAGTCAACCTAGCTGATGCCTGTGTGACTCTGGAACAAAAGCAAAAGTTGAAACAAGTTTTCTTGGATTTCCAAGATCTCTTTGCGGTAGACTCATATGACTGTGGTCGCACTGACATCCACACCACAACAATCCCCACGGACCCTGGCATGACTCCTGTGTTTGTGAAGCAATATCGCTTGCCTCTCGCATCAATGGAGTCCCTTACTGAAATAATTAAGAACCTTGAGTCCCGGGGAATAATCCGTCCAGTCCACAGCACCTTCAATAATCCGGTGCTGGGAATATTGAAGCCAAACGGCCAGTGGAGACTCTGCGCCGACCTCAGGGAGCTCAACAAACGGGTCCATACTTACCGATGGCCTCTTCCCTACATTGACCAAGGGCTGGCCCAGATTCAGGGGTCACAGGTATTCACTGCAATAGACCTGACCAATGGATACTGGACCGTGCCTGTCAGTAGGGAGGACCAATACAAACTGGCTTTTACCTTTGGGGGCCAGCAGTACACATGGACCCGGACTCCCTTCGGATACCTCAACTCCGGCAATGAATTCAACATTTTCCTACATAAGGCCATGCCCGACTTGGGTACGAGGGGTAACCTGGCTTATGTAGATGATGTCCTCATCAAAAGCTCATCTGTGGAGGAACACATAGCAGAGATCCGTTATGTTCTGACACAGTTGAGGGCCGCCGGAGCAAAACTTTCCTTTCAGAAAGCACAATGGTGTAGAACCCGTGTTAATTTCTTGGGGCATGAGATTACTCCTCAGGGTCTCTGTCCCCAGGAAAAGAAAGTGGAAGCACTTCAGAAACTGAAAGACCCCACAACTCTGCGAGAACTAAGGAGCCTCCTTGGACTGACTAATTACAGCAGAAAGTTCATTGAGGGCTACGCAGAGATCACCAGACCCCTGATTCATCTCCTGAAGGGGGGGGTCAAGTGGGAATGGGGTCCAGAACAAGCCGAGGCAGTAAAACAACTCAAAAGAAGCCTCTCACAAGCGCCTTGCCTAGCTTACCCTGTCAGAAACAAGGAGTTCTTCCTGGAGACGGGGTTCTCTAATACGTGCTTGACGGCAGTGTTATATCAAAAGCATGACAAGGTCAATAAAGTAATCTCCTATGCGAGCAAAACTTTATCCTCTGTGGAGGAAAAATTCAACGATTGTGAGAAGGCACTCCTGGCAACGGTGTGGGCATTGAAGAATTACCGCCCGTTTATCCAGGGGGAACACATCATAGTGGAGACTCCACACCAGCCTCTGCAATATCTCCAAAGTGACAGAATCCGGGCCGGAAATGTGAGTAATTCCCGAATTACTTCCTGGATTCTGTCAATGCAAGGCTTTCCTGTGGAGGTCAGATATGGCCAAAACAAGAAGAGTCCCCTCGCGCAAGGTCTGGCTGACTTGCATGATTGTGCCCGAGAAAACTGTCTCGAGGACGAAAGTCTAAAAATAAAGGACAACATGGAGGCATACCTTAATTCCCCCCACAAAGTCTTTGAAGAAGACAAGTGTGAGGGAATGCCCACTGTGTATGTGGATGGATGCTCTTACCATGTTGACAACAACGGGGAGAAAGAACTGGTGGCCGGCGTAGGGAATGCATGGGTGAATGAGTCCCCAGAACCCTCCGCTGGATACAAAATTGGTCCCCGAAGTAGTCAGGTGGCAGAATTGATGGCGGTGCATCAGGCCATCCTCACTGCTGTCCAGCATCAACTCCACGAACTGGTCATAATCACAGATTCGGATTACGTACGGAATGGGTTCGTGGAGCACCTGGTGAATTGGAAAACCAGAGGCATGTTATGTGCTAACAACAAACCCTTGAAACATGGGAAGTTGATCCAAAACATTGATGATCTGGTCGCCTCGAATGAGATGACCATCTATTGGAAAAAGATCAAGGGTCATTCCAAAGTAGAGGGACCAGACAAAACTGGAAATGACTTAGCTGATCAGCTGGCCAAAACCGGAGCCATCCAAGGGGATCTAATTGAGATTGAGTCCCTTTTGGGGGAAATCCAGGTCACTGCCATCACTAGGTCCCAGACAAATGCTCACAACGACCTTCCAATTGCACAATGGAGTAAGGAGACCCCTGATGCTGATCTGATCACCGCTCAGAAGGGGGATCCAATAATTGGTAAATTTTACCAGCACCTTGAGGACCCTGAGAACTTTCCCCTGACGGATACCGATTACATTGGGAAAGAGGACCTAAGAGTGTTGATGAAATGTCCAAAAATGTTCCGGATCCAAGACGGTTTGTTGGTAAGGCAATCCAAAGCTGGCCACGATCAGTGGGTGGTTCCTACCTCATTCCGAAGCCTGATGTTAAGTCACGCCCATGATGCGGCCACTGCCGGTCATAGGGGGTTTCACACGACATTGGAAATCTTAAAAGAGGTTGCATACTGGCCACACATGGGGCAGGACCTCAACCAATATTTGAAGGGGTGTCTTGTGTGTGCACAATTTCAGCCGACATCCCTCACACACCGGGCGCCTTTACAAAAGCGGGGGATGACACTGCCATGGTCAGATTTACAAATCGACTTTGTAGGCCCTGTGATTCGCTCGGCTAGGGGGAATAAGTACATGTTGACCGTGACATGCTTGTTTACCAAGTGGGTGGAATGTCTCCCAGCCCCAAATTGCAAGGCAGAAACTGCAGCTGCCTTGATGATTAACCACATCTTTTCCCGTTTTGGTCTACCTCAAAGGATTGAGTCAGACAGAGGTAGCCACTTCACCAGTGAAGTAATGACAAAGATGTGGGAGATACTGGGGGTCAAGAGAAAGCTGCATATTGCTTATAGACCAGCTTCTTCTGGGGCAGTAGAGAGATATAACCGGACAATTGTGAGCATATTAAAGAAGTTTGTGGCAGATTCTGGGCCAAGTTGGGATATCCGATTACCTCTGGTTCTAATGGCCATCAGATCTACCCCTTCATCTGCAACCAAAATGTCACCATTTGAGTTGATGACTGGGCGCAAGATGGTGCTTCCTCAGCATTTGCTCTATAGGACCCAAGAGCAGACACTGATAAATGCCTCCACTACTCATGAGTATGTAGAGAATTTAAGGAAACACCTCCAACATGCTTTTGCTTATGCTCAGCGGAATCTAGAAAGATCGGCTGATAGCATGAAGACCCATTATGACCTGAAAACTTCCAGGAAGGAATATCAGGTGGGAGACCGGGTCTATCTATACAACTTCCAAAGGAACCAGGCCAAGCAGCGCAAATTTTTGCCTACATGGAAGGGACCCTTTGAGATCGTCGATAAGATCTCCCCTGTGGCCTACAAGATCCGCATCCCCAAAGGCGGTTCGGCAGAGGGGGAAGACAAGTGGGTCCACATAAACCAGTTGAAATGTTGCCATCCCAGGCACACTCTGCAACAACTGGAGGAATCCTCTGGAATCCTAGCGGGTACTGTATCAGACTAATTCAGTTCCAATCATAAAACATACCACATCTAGTCTCTAACATACTGTGATTTGCATGAAACTGTCTCTTAGTTATACTGTTGTTTTTCAAAATAAGAATGTAATGTTTCGTTATGATGAAATGCATATGCCGCCCCACTATCTCAACAGTGGTGGAAAAAAATCGCCTATGAGTAGATATTGCCGCTTTTGCTTTATCATCCTAGGAGAGGTGAAACCATGAAGGATGACCAAGAAGGACGATCCGGAGAGCGGGAACGAAGATCCAAGGGGCCCAGTGGACCGCCCAATATTCCCATCAGGACCGGCGAGGAGAACTGATCGATCTGACCGGATAGAGAGGAAGATGCTGAACTGTGCCATCTACAGAATTGGAAGAAGATAATGTGGACATACCAGCGCCAGGGTTCAAAACCTCCCTTGCAACCGACTCCCCCTCGACTCAAGTCAAAGCGCAGTCGGGCGGGGGGGCTTGTGGAGGGTTTTGACCCATGTGGAATCATTAGACGGGGTGAATGTGGGGATTAAGCTGTCGCTGCCCATCATTTTGCCCCAGAACAAAAATAAATCATTGGAGTGGGTAAAGATGGGGATGCGCTGTCGCCGCCCATCATTTCATCCCAAAATCCAGGAGAGCTGCGCAGTTGTGCGCACACCAAAATGGTTACCTAACTTGCCACCCACCAGTGTACAGAAAGGTCTGAATGCATTAATCCAAGAAAATCCCAAAAATGGGTGCAGTACCAGTACTCACCACTATCCAAAAGCCGGCGTTTTAAAACCACTCTGTGTGTTTCTGAAGGCAAGCCAAAATGCCTATTTCAAACCTTGCAACATGTGCAAATTATTCACTGAACACCAGCAGAAATTTGGCAGAATGGAGTTTTGTGTGCCTACAAAATCTGAGAAATGAAGAGCACAAAACAATGTATAACAAGACTGGCTGAGCTGTGGATTGCAGCAGTTTAAGTTGCACTGGATTTAAAACCACCAAAATCGAAAATGTTTAGATTAAATGAGTGACCTATGTTTGGTGTCACATGCCTTTGTAACTGTTGAAATGTCATAGTTTTGCACTTAGAATCAGCATTCTAGCTGCATATGTAAAAATGTTTAGTTTATTTGAAGGCAGAAAAATGGGGAACAGAAATGAAAGTTAGCTGAAAGTCTGGCTTAAGGAACTTGATTTTGCCTAGCAACTAACCCCCATCAGGAGTGAAACTGGAGCCACAACTGTGTTCCCAGGCCAATGTTCCTTTTGCTGCCCCCACTAAGGATATGCCACCTATCTGTTAATTGAATTTCCTGTGCTCTGCCAGAGAGTGAACAAAGCCCTCTCCACTCAGGAAAAGGTTTTTATTACAGACGTCGTAAAAAGTGGCTTCCTCCTGGAAAAGCTGGGAGGAGCACTGCCTGTGAGAAGCAAGCTGGCTTGGCAGAAACTGGAAAGACTGGTTTCTGTACCATGTGACCTGAAAAGACACACCCCTGCAGCAAGGATATGGTTTTATAAAAAGGTGGATAACTCATAGTGCGGACATGTGAAAATTTTATAAATGATACCATGATTCTTGTGATTTTTCTGCCCACAGTTTGAGACGTGGTAGGAATTGGGGGTATGTTCAGGGGGGTTTTAGCGGAAAAGTGGATATTACTCTAAATGTGTGCATGTTAAAAATCTGAAACTTCATCAGTTAATGTCCCTACCCCCTGCACACATGTATGTAAAGTTGGGTCCATGTCAGAAATTGAAAAAGCAGTTAAAAAGTCAATTATGTGCACTCTTTGAATGCGAGCTCCGAGAATGAGCAGATTTGGACATAGACATGGCTAAATTCAGCCACACCATGTATATGTAATTTCAAACAACTGTGTAACTCTGAAGTATGTATTTTTATCATATATAGATTTGGGTGCACAGATGATAAGGGAGGTGGTTTCAAGAGATCATAAAATGACATCATGATGACACTTCATTTCATTCCCCCAATCAAGGAGACGAATGAAAGCTGACCTATGGCGAGCGAGAGGGGCAAGTCTAGTGATGTAACACACACGCCCATTCTCAAGAAACAGATAAAAAGCAGAGAGTCAGGACACATAGGGACATTCAATTTCATCTGCCGCTGAAAGCCCTGCCGAAACATACAACATCCAGAGATCCTGACTTCAAATTCATCAATCTATCCAGTACTAAGAGACCAGAGCAGAGAGAGAAAGCAGTGCTGTGCAGAGCAGAGAGCAGAGACCAGAGAGGGAAAGCAGTGCTGTGCCTAGCAGAGACCAGACCAGGCGCTGTGAGCAGAACCCGGAAAGACCTGACCAGACTGTTGACCAGATCGTGACAAAGCCGCTTTCCGGTTCAAAAATCTCTTGTGAGTACTTAGCAACACTCAGAACACATCTCTTAGTTTAAATTCATCTAATTCAGTCTATTTAACCTAAGCAGAACTGCCTGATAGCTCCAAAGCTGTCACCTGTCATTCTAGCCGCAAAAAGTAAAATTTGTCATTTTGAAAAAGTGTGCGTTTAAAATTTACAAAACCAAAAACGACCTTCACTAAATCGCTCATATCTCCGCAACCGTTTGAGCTAGAGACTTGCTTTAACTTTTATTTGGAAGCTGAGATCCCAGGCTTTCATAGGACCCCAAAACGGTAGAGATAGTCCTCGCGGTTCCTCTGTAATAGCGCTCGGCGCATCCGCGAATTTTGCCGCGATTTGCAATTTCTTCACATGTAAAAAAACTGCTGCTGCCTGATTTCATTTGCAAGAAATTCGTTTAACCTGCTAATCATTCTTACATCATTGCTAGTGTGAGCCTGGACTAATATTAACTTGATACCACTCATCCTGAACCTTTGAGAGGGAATTAAAAGCGTTTCCAGCATATTTCTCATTTATTGCCAGCACATATCAAAGCATTTGCCTGTGTTTTCAAACTTCTGTTTAAGCTTGCTGGATTGAACTGATTACATTAATTGCATTTCTGAGAACTGTGTGCTTTCCTCCCAATCCCTTGCATTGCATAAAGAGGGGGGGAGTGAATAGCCAGGGAAAAGTGATTACATTGTTTGGTTGAAATCATATTGAGTATTTTCTGTACTGCATTCATTCAACATTACATCCATTTGAACTACATAAAGCATTCTTTACCACCTTTTTCTGTTGTACCTATTTACCAGTGTGCTATCTTATCCATTTCATGCTAACTCATTAAGTGATTATAAGAAGTGTGCTAGTGCCAGATTCTCCGTTGCTAATCTTTATCAGATCAGATTAAGTGTAATACTCAATTATTAATTTATTATAAAGTGTGAGATATATTTTTTTAATTTATCAAATAAACCTTTAAACTTGCAAAACAGAACTACTTCTTGGCTCAGTGGGGTCAGGGGGATTCCAAGAGAGGGGTGTCATACAAGGGTAGTCATCCAGAACGCATGAACTGGACCTAAAGATATATCAATAAGGGTTTTCATTCAGTATTCTAGACTAGGCGCTAACTTGGCTGTAGTGCTGAATTGAATCCTCTTACATACAGCCTGCTTTTTGCTGGTGCAAAAATCCGGCGGACTCAGTAAGGATTGACGGCATTTACGCCGACATGAAAATCCATGCTGGAGCAAATGCTGGCGCATCTGTTGGGCGGAGCGGAAGGGAGCGGCAGAAAATGTTCCACCACTCCTCTCCGCCATAAAATTGAGGGAAATGAGACGTACAGACTTTTACGCTGTCATTTAGCGGTACGGCCCATTTGATCTTAGCCCCAAAGTGAATGAAATTAGCATTTTTCACTTTGAGATATGTTCACTTCCTGTGGCGTCACTTCTCATTGCATATGTTAATGAGTTTCACCACATTTGTACAACTTGCGCCCTACCTGAGTGACGTTACATGTTAAAATGTTTCTTCTCAACTAACCATGTTTTAAGTGCTTTGCTGATGACTAACCATCTGCTATGTTCTTGTTTATTTTGAAAACAAACACTAGCGATTCTTTGCCTCCTCCCTTGTGAACAGAAAAGCAAAATCACTGGGACTCATTATAACCCTGGCAGTAGCCAGGCTGCTGCCGGAGTTGCATTTTTTCCGGCACCCGTCAATGAGGAATAACCAGGTAATTCCGACATTGCCGGACCCGGTAATTCCTGTATTGCCAGGTGTCGGTGCCTGTCAGTCCCCATTCCCATTTGAGACCCATAGCGCCGATTACGACTGGCCCGTTGTTAGCTCCCTGGTCCCCTTGTGGGACCCGGTAATGACGCCTGGTTTAGCCAGGCATTCTTACCGGGTCCCGCGAGGGGCCCTCGTAATCAGGCGGAATGGGTTTAACGGGTCTGCATCCATTTGCGGCACCCGTTATCCCATTCTGCCAAGGTTATAATGAGGACCCCTGACTTCATGTCAGCACGTTCATGATTGACAGAAGAATGAATGCGCTACACCTGACATTGCGCAACTTCGGGTACCCGATTAATCCTGCAACTTCTCAGGATCGAACCGCTGCCCTGGCAAGAACAAAGGTTGGCAGATTGCCATTTTGATGAAATTTGCCACTGCTATTTGCACCAATTGACTGGTGCAAATTGTCATCTTTCAACTGCCCAGTTGGTGAAAATGTCATTATTGCTGTAGTCAGGGCCGCAACTAAACCTACATTTTGGAGGGGGTGGGCTATCTGGTGATGGGAGTGGTCACTTTTTAAACTGGGCGTGCCAAACATATTCAACCCCCCAGGGTTGTCTGGCATGGGGCCCAAGTATCAAATGGTAGCAGCCCAGCAATACACATAGGCGCACATACATGACACATTCATTCACTTAAACATCCCATTCACCATACACTCACTCATTTATATACACATCCAGACCCCATACATCATTCACTCATTCACACACACTCACTCATTCACACATACATTCCATACACACTCCTTGCACACATGCATACATTATGAGATAAAAACACAACACCCTTTAACACTGGCACTTTTCAGAAAAGGCTTTCCTCACGTCTCAGCCTAACAAAATGCAAAGGTGCGTATCAGCCCTTTCCCCTCACATGTGAAAAAACATATAACGTTGTCATATGTTCGCTCACATCCGTGGGAAGGAGGTTGATGTGTGAATTGATTTTTGTTATCCAGAGAGGTGAGGAAACCTTTCTGGAAACTAGCAGCTTTAAAGTGTTACTGTGTTTGTGCAAAGACATTTATCTGCATGAACACAGTAACACTTTAAAGCTGCTGGTTTCAGAAAAGGCTTAATTCCCCTCTCTGACTAACCAAAAAGTATTTTGTGCAACACCATTGCGCTAATCGGACTTCAGCCCCTCCCCTCAGCTCAGATTTCGTTGTTGGGGGGGGGGGGGGGGTGGCTAAAGCTCGATCAGCTAAATGGCGTTGCGCACCTGGCGGTAGTTTGTAAGTACAAATGTCCACCCAAAACGTCTTTGCACTGGCTCACAATCTACGAGCACAGGAGTAATTTATGTCACCTGCCCCCTGGTGTTAGCAGCTGCCACCTGTTCCTGCATCGCATTGAACACAGAGGAGCATTGTACATGCATACAGGGACTGGAAGGGCACAGGTGACCCCCCCCCAGGAAGCACACCACCTCTCTGGCAGTAACGGGGGAGTGTCCCAATTCCAACCCAGGTAACACCTATGACATTGAACTCTATAATAATAATGATTTGCATTTATATGGCGCTACGAAACCAGAGGCATCTGAGCGCTGCTTATTATTACCCACAGTGTGTGGTGCTTATTTATCGACCTTGGAAGGATGAAAGGCTGAGTTTGGCCATGCCGGGTTTCCAACCTGCATCAGCAGGCTCTGTACGGATGTCAAAGCGAGTGCTCTACTCGACTGTGACTGGTATAACAAAAACAACACAATGATAATAATTAATAATAATAATAATAATAATTATTATTATTAATAATAATAATAATTATAATAATGCAAACGAGAAGGAACATAGGAAGTTTGACTGGTCTGACCACTTAGCTGTGCCTTTCAACATCCTGCATATCACCTCAGTTAAGAACTCCCAGCTGAAACCCAGCAGACAAACCTTTAGGTCCTTCAAGAACTTGCCAGTGGAAGCCCACACAGAAGACCTTGCCAACCTACACCCTACATGGACTGAACACCCCCAACTAAACTGCGATTCTCTACTGGAAGCACTCAACAACACCCTGTCAGGCTTCATCGACCGACTCGTGCCTCTGAAACAACACACCTGCAAACCGAAACCGTCAGCACCCTGGTAACACAGGAACTCAACCTCAGCAAAAGAGGCATCAGGAAACAAGAGAAAACTTGGCGCCGCTCCAGGACCGCATGAGACCTGGCGCTCCTCATGGAACTCCGAGCAACTTGCCGAAAAGAAATCAACACAGCCAAGGCCTCCTACTATCAGAACACCATAGCAGTAGCCGACAACAAAATCAGAGCCCTCTTCAAAGTGGTCAGGCACTACGTCAACCCACCACCCAACTCGGCCATACCACACACTCCATCGAAAAAAATACACCGCCATCAGCAACTTCATTGACAAAATCTGAGAGATTGGCCAGCTCATAGACATCAGCTCTGCATCCACTGACCAACCTCTCGTCCCCCCTCGTGAAATCTACACACACTGGACAACATTCAAGACACTCTCGACAGAGGACCTGGTAGAAACCCTATCCACCCTCAAAGCCACATTGTATACAGACGACATCCTCCCAGCATCCATCCTCAAGACCCCTCCTGCAGACACTCTCCATCCCTACATGAAGATCATCAACAGCTCCCTGACTCAAGGCACCTGGAAGCTAGGTCCGCGCTCAATAAATACCATAATAATAATAATCATCATTATTATTATTACTACTACTAATATGAAATAGACCAACTCATAAAACGAATAATACTACACATATCATTAATGCTAACAATAAAATACTGGTACTGCTGTTGTGACTGCTACCTTTGATATTACTACTACTACTACTACTACTACTACTACTACTAATAATAATAATAATAATAATAATAATAATAATAATAAATAATAATATGATAGGTTATTTATAACGCACTTTATACCCAGAGTTTGCTAAGCGTAGACCCGGAGTTTAACCTATGGTGCTCTGCATAGTCTTGATTCCAAGGCGAGCACGTTGCCCCTGAGCTATCCTCAGAGAATCTAATAGAGAGAAGAACAAGTTGTCAACCGATAACACTGTTACTACACATTTTACAACCTTTGTTACTACTATTGATATAACCTCGCTACTAATAATAATAATAATAATAATAATAATAATGAAATAGAATAGCACCGTTACTACTAATCATACAAAAATAACACTGCTTATAAGACGAAACAAGATCTAGGACTGCTGCAGCTACTGTTACTGATGCTTCTAATAGTACCCCATCTCTCCCCCCCAACCCCCCCCCACCCCCCCCCCCCCGCGTCCCCCTCACGGGGGCCTATTGGCCTGTTGGCCCGCCTCCCATGCTGACATCTTGGCCTCAGCTCTGGGTCATTCCACGGATTCTCACTAGGTAATGAGTTGCGTTTAATGAATCCTTCACCTTACGAAAACACACAAAGGCTGGGTCATCCTTTTGGGGTGGGGGGCAGGGCTCCATCGGACCATAGCTCTTCACCACTGAGGTGTGAACATTGCCCTGACTGGAGAGTGGCAGCGAGTAAGCCTGGCGGGTACCTGGAATGAGGTCATTCTCCCAGGTTAATGCACGCCCTGACCTCCCGTTTCCCCCCGAGGCGAGCGAGATCTGGGAAGGACAGCTGGAGGTGAGCAGCCATTATCCAATTACACTCGGATACACCCGTGTTGCAGACTGCAGTTTGACAATTTCACAATGCTAGCAAAGGCGTGTGCCAGTGCTCCTGTACACAGCGCTTTTTAAATGAACGCACTTGCTTGATTCCGGGTGCCCGTTCCCTGAATGTTGGAGCACGCACTTTTATTGGCTATACACTGCAAGGGGGAGAGTAACGCGAGAAAGTGCTGTCAGATTTCAGACAACAGAACACAGGACACATGTTCTTGCCAGTGGAATATTTAGTAGAAGTCTTGTCTAAATAATCTTGCTTTTCTAAACGTCTAGGCCTCTGACTTCTAAGAGTCTTCTAAATTAATCCACACAGTAAACGGCCCAAACCCTGCCCACAAATACTCCCCAACGTCCCAGGGCTGCATCGCTGCAGCACACCACATCCCACAATTTCCCGAAGGATTTTGGAAATCTTCGGTTTGTTGAAGTCTCCACGGAGCTCTTGCAGCAACATGTGGCAGGGCATTTAGAGGGCGCGCATGGCGTGCAAGAGTGCACGCATGGCGTTGAGCGGCCTTGCTGCCCATCAGCTGCTGGGTGATGCATGAAGAGTGCGCGCATGGCGTTGAGCGGCCTTGCTGTCCATCAGATGCTGGGTGATGCATGAAGAGTGCGCGCATGGCGTTGCTGTCCATCAGCTGCTGGGTGATGCATCATAAAGAGTGCACGCATGGCGTTGAGCGGCCTTGCTGTCCATCAGATGCTGGGTGATGCATGAAGAGTGCACGCATGGCGTTGAGCGGCCTTGCTGCCCATCAGCTGCTGGGTGATGCATAAAGAGTGCACGCATGGCGTTCAGCGGCCTTGCTGCCCATCAGCTGCTGGGTGATGCATAAAGAGTGCACGCATGGCGTTGAGCTGCCTTGCTGCCCATCAGCTGCTGGGTGATGCATAAAGAGTGCACGCATGGCGTTGAGCGGCCTTGCTGCCCATCAGCTGCTGGGTGATGCATAAAGAGTGCACGCATGGCGTTGAGCGGCCTTGCTGCCCATCAGCTGCTGGGTGATGCATGAAGAGTGACCAAACGCCTTGCTGTCCATCAGCTGCTGGGTGATGCATAAAGAGTGCACGCATGGCGTTCAGCGGCCTTGCTGCCCATCAGCTGCTGGGTGATGCATAAAGAGTGCACGCATGGCGTTCAGCGGCCTTGCTGCCCATCAGCTGCTGGGTGATGCATGAAGAGTGACCAAACGCCTTGCTGTCCATCAGCTGCTGGGTGATGCATAAAGAGTGCACGCATGGCGTTCAGCGGCCTTGCTGCCCATCAGCTGCTGGGTGATGCATGAAGAGCGCACGCATGGCGTTGAGCGGCCTTGCTGCCCATCAGCTGCTGGGTGATGCATGAAGAGTGCGCGCATGGCGTTGAGCGGCCTTGCTGTCCATCAGATGCTGGGTGATGCATGAAAAGTGCGCGCATGGCGTTGCTGTCCATCAGCTGCTGGGTGATGCATCATAAAGAGTGCACGCATGGCGTTGAGCGGCCTTGCTGTCCATCAGATGCTGGGTGATGCATGAAGAGTGCACGCATGGCGTTGAGCGGCCTTGCTGCCCATCAGCTGCTGGGTGATGCATAAAGAGTGCACGCATGGCGTTCAGCGGCCTTGCTGCCCATCAGCTGCTGGGTGATGCATAAAGAGTGCACGCATGGCGTTGAGCTGCCTTGCTGCCCATCAGCTGCTGGGTGATGCATAAAGAGTGCACGCATGGCGTTGAGCGGCCTTGCTGCCCATCAGCTGCTGGGTGATGCATAAAGAGTGCACGCATGGCGTTGAGCGGCCTTGCTGCCCATCAGCTGCTGGGTGATGCATGAAGAGTGACCAAACGCCTTGCTGTCCATCAGCTGCTGGGTGATGCATAAAGAGTGCACGCATGGCGTTCAGCGGCCTTGCTGCCCATCAGCTGCTGGGTGATGCATAAAGAGTGCACGCATGGCGTTCAGCAGCCTTGCTGCCCATCAGCTGCTGGGTGATGCATGAAGAGTGACCAAACGCCTTGCTGTCCATCAGCTGCTGGGTGATGCATAAAGAGTGCACGCATGGCGTTCAGCGACCTTGCTGCCCATCAGCTGCTGGGTGATGCATAAAGAGTGCACGCATGGCGTTCAGCGGCCTTGCTGCCCATCAGCTGCTGGGTGATGCATGAAGAGTGCACGCATGGCGTTCAGCGGCCTTGCTGCCCATCAGCTGCTGGGTGATGCACGAAGAGTGACCAAACGCCTTGCTGTCCATCAGCTGCATCACGTTGAGCGGCCTTGCTGCCCATCAGCTGCTGGGTGATGCATGAAGAGTGCACGCATGGCGTTGAGCGGCCTTGCTGTCCATCAGCTGCTGGGTGATGCATAAAGAGTGCACGCATGGCGTTCAGCGGCCTTGCTGCCCATCAGCTGCTGGGTGATGCATGAAGAGTGCACGCATGGCGTTGAGCGGCCTTGCTGCCCATCAGCTGCTGGGTGATGCATGAAGAGTGCACGCATGGCGTTCAGCGGCCTTGCTGCCCATCAGCTGCTGGGTGATGCATGAAGAGTGCACGCATGGCGTTGAGCGGCCTTGCTGCCCATCAGCTGCTGGGTGATGCATGAAGAGTGCACGCATGGCGTTGAGCGGCCTTGCTGCCCATCAGCTGCTGGGTGATGCATGAAGAGTGCACGCATGGCGTTGAGCGGCCTTGCTGCCCACCTTGCTGCCCATCAGCTGCTGGGTGATGCATAAAGAGTGCATGCATGGCACTGAATGGCCTGCGGTGGAGTCAGCTGCCACAGATGGGGAGACAATACTTGCAGGTTGCTTTTAGGACAATCTTGTGTTGTCATGTTGCTTGATATGTTCGCTGTTGTCCTTTACACGTTTGTGCTGCATTGCAGTGTGGATAATGAATATGATAACAAGGCTCACAATCTACAACAACCAGCTGTTTTTTAATGCAGAAAGTGCTTCTCATTGGGCCAGTGCAGCAGTATTTTCATGAGTGACATCTTTCTATGGTAGGACATGACTGATAATTCTATTATGTGTGTGTAAACTCACACAAAGATTGCACATCCAGTGCAACCACTGCACGGGCTCCTCATTCTCTAATTTCACCACTAGTATGTTGTCTCTTCATAAAACGATGGCACACTCATTTCTAGTCACTGACTGTAATCTCCCACCACCAAAGAATTCTAAGGCTTATTCTATGCAGCTTTCTTTTTCTGTAGTGCGTCACAAAAAGATGGCACACCCAGCATTACCACTGAATGCACTCTTGTATCACTGATGAATACTAAGACTTTTTCTGTACCGCTATCTTTTTTTGTTCTTGTTTTACTAAAAGCTGGCACACCCAGCACGACCACTGAATGCACTCTTGTATCACTGATGAATTGGCCTCATTACACGGACGGCGGTGGACCAAGGTGCTATTAGCACCTTGGTCCATGCCAGTAAAATACCGGCACCGCCTTGGTGGAAAGGGGAATTACCGCCCTATTCCAAGGTTGGTGGGGCGGTAATTCCCCCTTCCCCCATTGACCTTCCCCATTCCCATTTTTGCCCCATAGGGGGTTAATGGGAATGGGGAAGGTGCTAATTACGGCACCTCAAATTGCGGTACCGTAATTAGTTCTGCAAAAAGCAGGCGTTAAATTCTCCAACCCTCAAAGGGACCTCGTAGTAAGGCGGTAAGGGTTAACGGTCACCGGTACCATTAACGGGGACCGTTAACCCCTACCGCCGTCCGTGTCCCTTTGCGGGTTGGTTTTTAACGCCTGCAAAAAGCAGGCGTTAAATTCTCCAACCCGCAAAGGGACCTCGTAGTAAGGCGGTAAGGGTTAACGGTCACCGGTACCATTAACGGTGACCGTTAACCCTTACCGCTGTCCGTGTAATGAGGCCCTAAGACTTGTTCTATGATTGCAGTAAAACCCCTTCGTCACCGCAAAAGGTGGACATACCCAGTACAACCACTGTACATACTCTGCTACGTTCCAACAATTCTAAGACTTCTTCTTTGCAACTAGCATTTTGTCTCATTATAAAAAAAAAAAAGCTTGCACACTCCATTAGGGCCACTTAATATACTCTGATGCTGCCTTCATAGAATTCTAACACAAAACAAAGGGGCGGAGGCTAGGCCACCATTTATTTTGACAAAGTGGCATCAAAATCAGAACACAAAATATTGTAAGCAGGTCCAGAATAATGCACAATATGACAAGACTGATTTAAATGTCTTTGACATTTTTATTAAATGCACAATTAACCGTTCAAATTCATGGTAGCAATACACAAAGTCACAATCGCAATGACATGAAAGGGAAATAAGAAAATCATATGTGATGCAAATTAAATGAATACATGCACCAAGCGTTGTGCAAAACACACCCAACCAGAGCCCCGCCAAAAGAGAGCAGAAGAAGCAATTTAAAAGAGTTTCCACCACCAATGTGCCAACAAAAGCATGTGCAATGAATAAACATATTGAGGTGTGCGGGCGTGTGGCGCGGTTTATAATAATTCCAATAAATAAATGAACAGACTGAGAATTCAAGTAGAAAAAGGTAAACACATGAAATACCTAACAGAAAATATACCTTGGGACGCACTTGTGTGGTGACCCAGCACCTAACAAAATTCGTAATGCCACACAGGCAAACAAATAAGAACCAAGCCACAAAGTTAGCAGGGTGTCAGATGCCACCTCGAGTGCAGAGAAGCAGATGTTGACATCGCTGATGGAGCCCACCCCCCTCACCTCCGTCATATTGGAATAACAGCAAGTAAGCACTGTGCATGACACGCAGTACTGTCACAATACGGCATGGAATATATGAAAGACGTTAAGCGCTCAGACAACGGTACCAAATGTACCCACAAACTAAAGTGGCAGAAGGAAGTCTGCAGACACCACTGGATTTAGGAGACTTAGAAGAACTATCAGTAAATTCTGACAGGTGTACAGTGATGTCATAAAGAGAAGACAAGTTGGCGCACCAAAACGATATACGAATACTTAAAGAATAAAGATGTGACCTTAGTAACAAAGTAAACAAAGATGCAAATGTGAAGAACTACTATATGATGAGAAGATACGTAAGAAGAAATGCAGTAGATGTAGATACGCATAAACACAAGGTAGATGAGACATATAGAAGCTTGCTACAGTAGAAAATATAACACGAGTACAGCAGTTATGATAAGAAGATGGATGTCGGTTTTGTGCAATAGTATGCTGAAAACCCCAAGGCGAGAGGTTGAGGCAGAAGGGCTGACAGGCACGGAAATACAGAATCATGCAAAAACAAACTATATTTGTTTCTCAAAACATCAAGGGTGCCACAGTGAGAATCAACTGCAAGGTACAACAGGAGTCAAAGCTGATAAAACATGTGTGCAAGACATATTTCACTGAGATTAGGCAAAGGAGTCAACATCTGCGAGTGCCACAAATTGGACAATTAAAGAGGCAGAATGCCTATGCAAGACTGAGCAACCAAGGGCCTCATTACGAGGTGGGCGCAAAGGGATACCGGGCACCGTTAAGGACATAGGTGCCGGTAATCCCTTTGCACCCTATTCCGAGGTCCCTTAGCGGGTCCCTTCCTTACCAGGCGTTATGGACGGGGCCTGTTAAGGGACTTCAGAGCTAATAACGGTACCGCAATTTGCGGTACCGTTATTAGCGCCTTCCCATTGAGCCCTATGGGGGCTGAAATGGGAATGGGGAATGGCTTTTTCAATGGGGACTTACCGGTCCTGCAAAGGTTGGAATAGACCGGTAAGTCCCCATTGAACAAGGGCAGACTCGGTACCGGTATTGGAGGTAGTCATGACACTAATAGCACTATGACTACCTCCAACCTCGTAATGAGGCCCCAAGTCTCCAGACACCAAAGAGAGTAATAGCACCTAGTATAGTTCAATCAAATAACACTTAATAAGAGGACAGAATGGACAAATCATGGTCTCCTCACACGTGGTCAAAAGAGAGTGTTTTCCTATTAGGAAAGCTTCGTCCCCTGCACACTATCATTAAAGGAGAATATGTACGACACCCCAATACAGGTAAAAAAAATCAGTCTGAGACACTATGCTACATGTGACAGCAAAAACGTCATCTATGCCATCCGTTGCCCCTGCGGAGTCTACTATATAGGAAAAACGAACAGAAAAGCAAAAGAAAGATGGACTGAGCACAAGTCTTCCATAAGAACAAGAAATATAAAATCTCCTGTATTTAGACATTTCCGAGACCACAACCACAACATCTCACAGATGAAAATGATCATATTGGAAGTAATACACCCACTCCCGAGGGGTGGCGATTTACAAAGACAACTCTCACAAAGAGAACTTTTTTGGATCCAACGGCTTGACGCTATGACACCACTAGGCATGAATGAGGACTATTATCTTGGACCATTCCTCTAAAGTCTAAAACATCTATGAAAGTAAACCAATTGCTGATACCGGTTTTAAACCACATAGGTCACTATTGCTTCTTTGTTTTTTAATTAGATTCTCCCATCCTACATACCCGAGCTTAGCTGAGGGATCGACTATTAGAACAAAAACCTTTATTTTCTCTGCATATGAGTGTTTTAGTTACATTATCTGCTGTCAATTTACTTGTGATTGTCATCTTCAAGAAACTGCCTTTAGTGATACTTTGCTTTAGATTGTACACCCATACTATTGGGGTAGTGTTAACACAATGGTCTATAATTGTCAAAAATGTTTACACTATGTTATAATAAGCACTTACCCAAGCATGACCTGTGGACCTTTGAAAAGCAGTCAATAAGATCTCACATTTACATCCGATAAAATCGAATTGGTGTTCTTAGTCAAACGTGTAAAACAGGACGTTAGTCATAAAACAGACAGCCATTTGCACCTAACCTATTACTGGCTTATCTTCTAAGCCTCTAATGTTTTAACATGCATATAGAGACTTACTTGTGTTTTTCATCTTTAAGAAACTGCTTTGTGTGATTCTTTTGCTTTAGATTGTACACCCTTTTTATTAGGGTAGTGTTAACACAATGACCTATGTTTGTCAAAAAGGTTCACAATATGATAAAAAAGCATTTACCCAAGCATGTCCTGTGGACCTTGGTAAAGCGGTTAATAAGACCTTATATTTTACATCTGACAAAACTTAAATTGTATTTTTTAGTCAAACGTGTAAAACATGACGTTTGTCATAAAACAGATAGCCGTTTGCACCAAACCCATCACTGACTTATCTTATTCATTTCCCCCTCCAAGTGTTTGAACACACATATAGAGATTGTAATTGGTTGCCGTACAACGCGTAGGTGCGATTGACGTCACTAAGCTGTAGTCATTACCTATAAGGTGACATGAACCTTTCTCACCTTTGGAATCGATTTCCATTACATTTTTTTAGCTGCAACTAGACGGCATGCCCCTTCGAGCACCTGTTCGCCTAATATTACATGCTGATTACATAGACACCTTTATTTTCACGTTGTCCGTGCACGCGCGTACAACATCACACAGTCAACATATAAACAACAGTGACGTCATTCGCGCATGCGTGAATGACGTCAGCTTGGCCGAAAGGTACATAAAGACGAGTTCCATCACAAAATGGCAGACGCCTCCACAGCCTTCGCCGGTCTGGAGGTTGCTCCATTTTTTGGGACCTGTAAAAAAGGAAGAGAAGTAAGTTGACTTGGACTTTATCACTTTACCGATACCACTTAGTTATGTAGAATTGAAATAAGATATTCACTATTTTCAATTTGGCCATATAGTCCCAACTTGTTCTATGCTAGGTACTTTGGGAACTAAGCTTCTTCAAAATTCTTATATGTAGAATCATAATAAGAGACCTACCATTTCCATTATTGGCCACATAGCCCTTACTTGGTACGCGACAGCACCCCCTTAAATACCCTGCTTCCCCTATACTTACCTCTACCACCTTGGTCTTTTAGGTTACTCTTCTTGGAAACAGTCGATTTGGATTAGTTTTCATCGTCTAAACCATTTACCGGATTAAGATACCCAGAGACCTTAGACTGGTCAACTCTACCATTGGACCAGTTGTTCAACCAAAGACTCGTAAGTGCGTTTTTCACTTATGCATAAACATGAGAACCAGATACCTATATTCTTTTTATTAAGGCATCGTCTTTTTTCCTCATTTTGCTTCTTAGACCAGATTTCACAACAGGTCAAGAACAAACTTTGCAAAATTATCTCAGGAACACTCTCATCTATGGCCATACAAGATACTCCTTTTAAATAGGTAAGAACAACTTGCTGTAATTGTTCCTTTTGTGACAAACTTCAGTTTATCTATTTTTGTTCAAAAAACACTTAGGGCCTCATTACGACCCTGGCGGTAAGTTACCGCCAGGGCCGTGACTTTACCACCATGGCGTAAACTACATTTACGCCATGGTGGTTGGCGGATTTACCGCCCCATTCCGACCTTGGCGGGGCGGTAAGTCCCCAATCCCCATTTACCCTTCCCCATTCCCATTTTTGCTCCATAGGGCATAATGGGAGTGGGGAAGGCGTTAATTACGCCACCGTAAATTATGGTGGCGTAATTAACACCAAGGTCCCTTAGCGCCATGGTTTTTTACACCTGCTAAAAGCAGGTGTAAAAACCGCCATGGCGCTAAGGGACCTCGGAATTGGCGGAAAGGGGTCGGCGCAGCTAACGCTGCCACAAACCCCTTTCCGCCAGGGTCGTAATGAGGCCCTTAGAACATTGAATTATTCCCTTCGTGAATAGCATTTTCAGGCATTTAACATTAGCAATAACCTGGATATACGGATAAAGTTTATCTGTCCGGCTTCATATTAAGAGTTTTAAGTCTTGGTCAATTTTTGATAACGGTTTCACTCTAAAAGCGGTTAGACACTCACAAACAATTTAGTCCACATGAACGATGCACTGTACACTTTAAATCCAGGATCTTAGTGTTGACATGTAACTCAGAGATGTCCTTGAATTGAGGTTGTTTTGAAATTGCTGCTTTCGAAATTACTTATTGTCTAAAAATATTATATTGTTTATATTTATAATGTTTCTTTTCTTTATAGAAATGTTATTCTCAAAGAAAAAATGCCCCTGATGAAGAGTTGTTTGCTACTCGAAATGCGTTGGGCTTACCATCCTGTATGAATAATAAATTGTATTGCTTATGAATTTATCCTTTAAGTTGTCAAAATTTAATTATTTAGTGAAATTTTGAACATATATCTAAAATGCCTTTAAAAGACTTTTCATTTTTAACGATTCTCTAATCACCATTAGACTTTGGCCTTTTAGATAGTGTGCAGGGGACGAAGCTTTCCTAATAGGAAAACACTCTCTTTTGTCCTTTATCTCCAGCCTAGGTACCAAGGCTGAGCACCTCTCCCCCGCACCTTCACTTTGTTAAATATCTTTAGAGATACATATAAAAATATACAATCTATATACAATAAGATCGTCCAAATCAAGGTGTGCATATTGTGTTGTCCACGTTTCTCCTCACACGTGGTGCAACACCAGAAAACAAGGCCTAGTAATAAGGTTCCAGACAGAGATGGCAATGAATCTTCACTGCCTTAAAAGTTCAGGAGAAGAGAACAGTCAGCAAGGTCAACTACAAAGAGTCCTTGGCTTAGGGCCTAACCGATGAGAGATGGGTAAAGCTAATTGGCAAGTGGGCAGTTGTCTGACGTTGTTCCCTGCACCTGGGTTTCGTTTTGCTTACATGCTGCTAAAGAGCGGAATGTCCAAGGTTGGAAGAGGTTGCCAACCAATCAAGATGACTTATGTGATAATGGACTACACAGAAGCCAATCCGCTCCTATTATTCTACTAGTATCTGTATTATACATAGTTAGAGGTTGTTCCAGGCGTGCCTACTTGATAAGGGGCAGCCAGTGATGTTACTAACACCTAAACAAGCTGTAGGTAGATATGTTCTCTTAGCCTATCCCTCCGCCCGATAGGATTTTACTATTTGCAACATAGGATGACATCATAGCTGACATATATTTAGGTACAAAGCTTTCGTATAATTGAAATGTATTTGAGAGTAAAACCACAGAGTAAAACCACAGAGTTTCCTGTGGAGAACGGAGAAAAACATGTCTAACCAGATACGGTCGGCAGGTGCCCCTTTGCAGACATTCCTGTCTGGTCCCTGCAGGTGCCCTGTGGACTGAAGGCAAAGTGGTCAATTGGGGAAGAGCCAATACCGAAGGGCTCGAACTGGACGTAAGTGGAAACATCAAAAGTGGCAAATAAAAGGGGAGGGATTATAGTGAACATGTATATATTGGGGATTTGATGAAAGAGAGATACCTTAATTCCTAATCTCAAGGATAATAGAAGGGACCACATCAATCTCCGGAACAGAGTGTTATTTAAGGAATTCCTGCGGCTAAGAGCCAAAGATGGGAGTAAAATAGAGATGAGATAATCTTACTAGAGAAAGTAAGGAAGACAATCATAGAAAGCATTGTGCACATATTATTTGGGGTTGTGAAAATATTAGTGAAAAATGTGACGTTAGGTATTAGGTATTAGTTGTGATAATATATGTTGTAGGCTGAAACTAGAGAATGATAGTAATACATTCAACTAGTTATTAGACATGATATGATATAGTATTTTATTTGTATCGCGCTCATACGCAAGTGTTTCAGAGCGCAAGGGAGGGGAACAAGGGAGGACAAAACAACGATCTTACTAGGCCCAGTGACATTGAAAACGCACAGGTGCATGGGAGAGGGAAGGAGGAAAGTGCAAGGGAGGGGAGAGGAGTGGAAAGTGCTGAGCAAGGGCTGAAACAACAATTGGTAGTGCAGCCAGCAAGGTGGCCACTGCAAGGTTAAAGCACAGACAAGGGGTGTCTGATAAGTGCAAGGGAAGGGGACTGTTGGGTTACAGATACAGATCCAAGTGCAAGGGTTGCCAGGAGGCAGTGCAGGTGTGTGGCTGGGTGGGCAGGGACCTACCCAAAAATCAGAGGGTATCCAGGTGCCCGGTGCCAAAGCAGACAGATCAGCAGGTGGGAGGAAGAGCAAAGGCAGAAGCAAAGAGGAAGGGCTTGAGGTGCTTCCGGAAGCAAATATGGTTCTCCACAAGTTGAGAAGGAGCATCACAGGATCTCCACTGAAAGAAACAAGAGGTAGATTGGATAATGCAATAATCAAAAAGCAAAGAAGACTGTCCTTAAGCAGATTAGATCTTGAAGATGAGGAAAGGGATAACAGCCATACCAGTTGGGGTCTAATGATGTCAGACGAAGAAAGAGAAGAAAATGAAATAACGCGAAGAGAGGGCGCGTGTGGTTTATCGGTAGATACGAACATAGAGAGAAGGGTAAAGAGGTCAGACTTAGATGACCCAAAATAAAAAACACCAGAACCTTAACCATAGTCTGATCGACCACAAGCACAGTCACGTAGTGCAGGGGATATGTCCCTGCCTTATGTTAGTAGATTAAGGTCACTGCCAGGACAAAGATGAATGGACAAAACTAGCCCCACATGGAAGACAAGGAGCGTAGGTGGATGCAATTGTGGACCAGGATTTATGCAATTTCCATTATTAGATAGAGAGCGAGGGTGACCACAATATATACCATGGCCGCAAATGCATAAATAACATTTGAAATGTGAACTACCTAGTTTGATGGCAGGTGCGGGAAAAAGGGATTCGTGAGTTGGAAAGAATGACAACAGGAATGACGTCAGCAGTGGGTGACGTAAAAGGCCTACTAGCAGCTATCCTAGGGGAAAGAGCTGACAACATTTGGTGACCAGCAGGGTATGCAAGTGTGACAGCACAACACATAACACATGATGGAGTGCCATTTAATAATTGTAGAGCAGATGTGTGGAGGGCACTCAGAGTGCAATATCCTGATACATCAGACATGGGTGCGATTATGACAAGGAAAATGGGCAAGGACGAAGATCCTGTTGCTTTAATTCAGAATATTCAAGAATATTGGCATCTTGAGATGAGAGAACCGTGGGATAAAACAGTAGCATTATTTTATCATATTGTATGACAGGGACCACCTGAGCCAGTGGAACAGCAAATGAAGAAACAGGTAGGGATGGAAGCGAAGCCATGGCCAGGAATACAGTTGACTAGTGTACATCATTGTCGACTATTACAAGAGAATAATAAGAAAAAAGCTGAGAATAGAAAGCAGGAGGAAGCAAAATTGGTTCAGAAAAAGTTGTCAAAGTTTGCCATAGAAGGAGCAGTATTGACATGTGGCGAAGGTGTGCCCACGCAAGACTTACAGCCAGTGCAGCCAAGCAATGCAGGGTACCCTATAGGTCACGGCGGGTAACATTTTTGGCCATGACATAGAGAGAATGGTCCAAGTGTAGAAGTAGAGGGGGCATGCAGCAGAAACGACAAGCTCCAAGAGGTGGATTGGCTATTCTCCACAGTAAAATATAGAACTGCAGGAGTATTATGCCCTAGATCACACGCAGTATCAGATACGCATGCCACAAATACAGCTAATGCAGCAAATCCCACTGCAAATACAATCACCACAAGGGCAACCACAGCAAGCGCCCATTCAAACACAAAAAGTAAAGACATAAAAGCAACAGTATGCTCGGATGCAACAATAAATGGTGCCACAATGGAAGGCGAATGCAGAAACCCAACAACTCCCCACACCCAGGATAGGGAGCATGACAGTAGTGGGAGGAATTACTTTTACAGATACAGGGATGAATTTATACCTGCAATAGGAGAGCCCACAGAGTGACTTGATGTGTTCAGTACTATCTGTGACCCCAGACCCACAAGAGGAACCCAGGGTCAGGGTAACGATAGTAGGCAAGACATTTTTGTTCCTTGTAGACACAGGAGCAACACGTTCCTGTGTTCGAGAGGGAACATACCCAATGTCTGGGATTGCCATGAATGCACAGGGATTCTCTGGGGCTATGAGTTTGGTTCCTTTTACTGACGAATTACCACTTTCTCTAGGAGAACATGACATGTCTATGCCACTATTGTATTCTCTGCAGACACCAGTTAACATATGAGGACATGACTTGATGACAAACTAAACATGATGATATATTTCACTGACAAAGGGATAGTGAGCTCCACTCCACGCATACACTACATAAATGTAAGAGAATTTATATTAGCCTTTACAGGCAAAAAGTCATTACAAGGCGTTCCTTTAGACAGAGAAGTATTTTTGTGTGGAGTAAACATTTTGTTGACATGGCTTCCTAGACGGGTAAGTAAATTGTTGAGAATACCTGATGAATTAGGCCCGATGTTTGGGCCTGAAATAACTATGGATGAAGAGGAAGGACAGGTTGTCCCCATAGAACTAAAAGCAGCAATGGTAAGGGAAGAAACAGTGGTTGTTCATGGGACAGATGATGAGGGAAGAGGATGGAGAGCGGTAATAACTCTTGATGAAGGATACAGACTAACAGACTTGACAGATGTTACTTAATGGATTAAAGTTGAGAATGCCCCAGAGAATGGCATTGGTAAAGATGAAACAGTCAGTTTCCCAGGAAGATTTAGAAAATGTGCCAAGCATCTTGTGGACCAGCAGTCCATATGACGTGGGTCTATTACATGGAGCAGGAGCAGTTCAAATAAAACTTAAACCAGGAGCAATGTCCAGAGAAACAAACAAAGGCATATTTGAAACCATTTCCACTTTACTACAGGAGGGAATAATGGTGCCATCAGAATCCCTATGTAGCACGTGTAACGCTCACCTGATTCCCGTAGAGGCGCCGGTCTTGACTGGGCGTATACCGTATCTTCTAAGGTGATGTGTAACACACGGCTGGCTCTTTGGGCTGGACCCCTGTGCACTGTATGTCTGACTCGAAGGGTAAGGTGTCTGCAGATAGAAAATATGGGATTAATGAACTGGGTTATTGAATGTCTCTCTCTTCTTCCCTTTCTCTTCTCCTGTAGAACCCCAAAGGTTAACGCGCTCACCTTAGGTAAGTGAACGCCGTGCTCTCCATCTGCTTCGGAGCAGGGTGCTGAAACCAGTTTCTTCACTGGATAAGGGGAGCAGGCCTCTTGACTTCAGAGGACTGCTGTCCGTCGTTTACTTCACAAACGGTAAGTTTTCGAGTAATTCTAATGTCTTTAAAAGTCTTTAGTAATGTTGTATCTTGTTTTGCAGGGTTCCGGCGATGGCGAAATGACGGGCTGAAGTGAGTTTAAGATGGAGCCCGTGTGATGAATAGAAGCGCCTGGAAGCACGTAAGTAAGCGCTTGTTGCCTGCTTCACGATGCGCTCTAACTGTCTTTTTCCTTTGCAGGTACAAGTTCGGAGCGGCTGCAGGGTGCCGGAATACCCACTGGGTTAGATGTGAAAGGAGTAATGGCACGTGAGTATTAAAGTTCCCCAAAGTCTTTAAACGCACCTTGTTTTATCTTTCAGATGCGGGATGCAGCGCCGAAGGCCTCCGTGGCGTGCGAAGAGTTGGTAAGCTTTTGTCTTTCAGATGCCGGAATGCAGTGCGAAGACCTCCGGAGCGCACGAAGAGTAGGTAAGCCTTTGTCTTTCAGATGCCGGAATGCAGCGCGAGGCGTTGGTGACAGCCGATGGATCAGGTAAGCGGAGCGCTGTCACTGAAGACCGTAATGCTAACCTGTTCTTTCTTGTCTTTATAGGTGTTGCTGAAGACTGGATTCAGGATGGTAAGCCTTTTTCCTTAGGCCCAGGATCAGATGCAGAAGACACGATGAGCGTTCTGCTGCAGAGGATGCAGAATAACGCAAAGCAAGATTCATCCATCGGGTGTGGTTTAAATAGCCTCCTGTAGTGCTTAGGTGTCTCCTTCCACAGCCACGCCTAGGAAAGAAAAGAGTTCCTGCTTTCCAGAAGAGTTCCAGTGTTCTGAACCTAGGGAGTGGCTCCTGCCCCACCCAACAGGAAAAGCAGTCCCAAACAGAAGAGGATCAGAGGCTCAACTGGCAGGTAAGTTAGCAGCATGGTCTGCCGCAGGTAAGTCCACCCAAGCATTATGAGCCCGGCGATTCCAGCACTGGGACTGGGCACATTTATGAGCCTGGTGCCACCGGCGCCAGGACAGGGTCCAAAAGGTCCCAATTGGGACCGGCTGGCGCTCGGAACCTGGGTTATGGGTCTGCTTCCAAGGGAGTTGGGTAAGTCCTGACCTCTTGGAAGCAGAGATCATGACAGCACGGCTGTGTACCCAGTGAATAAAGCAACAGGGCGGTTGTGGAGATTTATTCAGTATCTATGCCCTCTAAATAATATTGTTGAAAAGCAGAGTCTCCGCTGGTTCCGTATCCAGCTACAATATTATATAACATTGAAGCTAAGCCAACTATTTTATAGTCATAGATTTAAAAAACACGTTCTTTTCAATTCACCTTCATGAAGACTCTTTTTTGTATAGAACCCAGTATTGGAAACATACAAGACTACGTCAGGGGTTCTGTGAATTTCCATCAGTCTTTAATAGGCTTCTTCAGGTGGACCTAGGTAATGTACAACTTGAGAGCACAATAATTCAGTATGTAGATGACAAATTAGTGTGCAGTGAGACAGAGGAAAAATGCAAAGAAGATTCTGCTGAACTAATGATGTACTATCAGAGAAAGGATACAAGGTAGACAAAGAGAACCTACAGTACTGGCAGTATGAGGCCCTGTATATAGGAAAGTTAATCTCTGAAGAGGGGAGAAAAGAAGCAAGGTAGCAGAAGCGATCTTGAAAACCCCAACGCCTGTGACAGAAAGGGAAATGGAACAAGTTTTAGGCCTATGTCATTATTGCAGGGCCTGGGTTTTTGATTACAGCACATATATCCAACCACTTTTAAAAGGTCTCAAGGAAGCACATATAGGTAAAAGTAAATTAACATGGACAGATCAGATGACTGAAGGATTCAATGAGTTAAAATAGGTGATTTCTACAGCCCCTGTGTTAGAAATTCCAGGCTACAATGAGGAGTTAGAATAGCAGTTAGAATAGATAGGGGAGATAGAGAGTGCCATGTAGCGGGCGGGGGAGAGGGTCAGACAGGGGAGCTGCACAGGGCACGAATGACTTACCAGGCTGCTTAGCAGCCAAACAGGCACATATGAAGAGGAGCTTTAAACAAAATATGCACAGCTGAGTTTCAGGTACCCGGACATGGTGAGCACTAGAATACTGCTGAAAACAATCATTGCACAGGTTTAAAAGCACATCTAAATTCTACTTTCCAACATAGTACTAAAATGCAGCAGAAACACAATCAATGTGCAGGTTTAAAGGCACATCTAAATTCAACTTTACAGCAAAGCACTAAATGCAGCTGCGAAACTCAATGCACAGCTTTAAAATGCAGTAACATTCAAGTTCCAGGTGGTGCAAAAACAGCAGAAGTATAGAGGCTTGAAGAGACTGAGCATGCAGGCATTGAATTTTGGCATATAACACAAGAGCGAGGAGAGGCAAAAGGATGCATCTGGGAGTAATAGGGGCGACAAAGAGACGTTGTGGGTGCGGTGTTAAAACAGAATGAGGATCAGCAAGATGCAAAGTCCATCGCACCGTGTAGAAAAGTGCTAGCTTCCATGTAAAGTTCAGATGGGGATCTACTTACCTCTTGGGTAGAGGTACACATAGAAGCATTATAACATATTTCACTTCATAAGTGGAGCTCCTGGTTTTCATATTCTGCCAATTTTAACAGGTAAACCCAGAGGGAAATCAATCAGTTTCCTGTATAAATTTGTTCCAAAAATCTGGAAAAAATATATCTTGCAGGCTCCAGCGTCATGAGTGTCTCATATGTCTTTTAGCTATGGTGACGGAACGATGTATGTATCTGCCAGAGATCTTATGTACACATCTATGTTGGCAAGATTTCACTAGATCACTTGTGATGGTTGAGCTAAAACATGGCGCTGGTGCGCAGTGCATTCTGGGGGAACTCAGAGCCATAATGGATATTTATCCATGCCTCAGTGGAAAGCTACACTTGCTTTGCGAAACAACATGTTTTCAACGTTATTCGCTGATGGGCTTGGAATGCAGGCCTTCCCAGCCAAGGACACGGCACTGGGAAAGCTAAGATCCGCAGGTGCCGGCTGGTACCTGATCGCAAAGTTTGTTTTGGTTTGCTATGCCTGTGCCAAGGTTTTGAGATGAGTTATGGAATTGTTTCCCGGGGCGTTTAGGAGAGAGAAGCGCTTTGCTCCTTGAGGTTACTGTCGGTTGACCCAGCTGGCAACCAACAGCCACCCATCAATGCGCAAGCGCATTGCCAGAAGGTTCGAGAAGTTGCCACCCCTTGTTGAGGAGGGCATATATGCGGAAGCCCTCAACGGTCAGACGGGATAAGCACAAAGACCTCAGTCGGAGGGGGGACGCTTCGGTCCGACACTCCTGTGGGTTGTTGTGCTCTTGGCCTGGCTGTTATCGGGGTCTTTCAGCCGCTTCTGGCGAGATGAAGTTCCATTAAGCTACGCCCACGGTGATGTATTTCTTTCTTTGACTTCTTTATGTTTTCTGTGATCTATGTCCATGTGAGTTGTATGAGTTATTTCTATGTACCTGTAAGCTTTGAATAAATAGCCATAAAGAGCTGATTATCTTCTAAAGTGTGCGTGGCTGTGAATTATTGTGTCTGTTTTTGGGTTGAAGTATTTGCTCTATAATTGCACTGGTGACTTATGGTAGTTCCGTGCACTTTTCAGAGGAGAGCAATACATCACTTCACTCATTTTCATCCCCCCAAGTATTCAAGACACAGGGATCAGTAAGGTAGATCAAAAACCTCTGAGGTAAGAGGAAGCAAGCTAAAGGTGAAACAGCTGGATAAAGTAGTGACATCCTATGGGAAATCTGATAGATCCAGAATCAACTTCCCAAGTCAAGGAAAAGGAAGAAGGTTGCACAATGCAAACCTGCCCAACATACCAGAGGGACGTAATGGGGATCATGCCCTCAACCATGACAGAGGAGACACCTCTGAAAGAGAGATCTCCAGTCATTGGACCAAAGGGGCAAAGGTAAAGTTAGAGTAAGAATGAATAATTTTATCAGCGATATAACACACCGTAGAGAACCGCAAACACGCATAGATGAAGATGATTATTTTTATTACCAACAGCAAAGCAGAGCTTGTGAGCAGATCCCTTGAGGCTAAGATAATAACAGCAGCATTCTAATATATTTTCCAGAGCAGGGTAAAAATGCTTTCTGTTCTGAAAATTATTACAGTATTGTATATGTTTCCAAAGTAAAATTGTATTCTTATTTCTATATTTTTAAGGCCTAATTTTGAGTTTTAATACCATAGTTTGTTTTCCATGGTCTTTGAAAACCAAGAGTGGCCATTGTGAGGAATTCAACCATCTGCACAGTGGGTGGGCGCTCGCCTGGGCTTTTTTGAAATTTTAAATGAAATTGAATGATGGTAGATCAATCTCCAGAAAATGTGTGGGGCTAATCCGCACATATTTTCCGATCCTAACCGCACGACATACGCATAGACCCACATACCATTGGTGGACACAGCCTACAGGTGCAGTTCTGCTGTCATATTTAGTTGGCATCTAGAAGGTGTAGTGCACGAGGTATCTCCAGAAAGGGAGAGTGCCAAACCTTCTCCCTGCCATGGCCAGCCTGATTAACTGACAAAGGCCCCATGGATCCACCCTGGTATTTGAAAGAGTCCTGCAGCTGGTGGCAGTAATTAAAATAATTAACATATGAATAAAATGCACTTTAAACAGGCCCACATGGGGCCTGACTGCAGAGGCCAACAAAGGAGACAGGAAACCCCCCAAACCATTTCATATGAACTGTGTCAACCTGATGCCATCTCCCGCCTTCAGTATCGATTGACAGTGAAATGTCTTGTCTGGGATTGCATGTATTACAGTAGTCATCCCCGCAGGGGGACCCCATTCATAAGGTATAAGTATGTGGATTGATGGCACCAGAAAGTATGGTCTCGCCGCAGCCTCAAGGGAGACCAGCTGCTTTAATCAGGAACCACAGAGACCTCCATTGACCAGAGACACCCTTTGATCCACAATAGACAGGAAGATGGGTGGGCCTTAGTATTACATTTATTTTTTCACCCCTATACCTTTTCTGTCACAAATCACTATGGTTATGACATTATGCATTGAGGAGATTGTTAGTGGGGATCCACAATTGGTTCATTATGGTAGGCTTAGCCTAAACCAATCTCTGTGGTCCATTTGGCTTTAAAAGAGGGTCGAGCAAATCTTTTGGGGAGATCATCTGAAGGCTTCAAAAGGAGTAACAAGAAGAACTCAGCATTGTACCCTGGATGAAGGTACAGTCTGCCTCACATCTTCCGTCAGTAAAGGAATGCCAGGACCTCCAAGAGGGAAGCAAGATCCCTCCAAATAAACACCCCCCAGGTAACAGAGGGAGATATTGAATCCAGAGGACCCTCCGCAGATCCAGAACCGGTACCCAGCCAGCACACAGCATGCCCGGCTAGGCTCTGCAGCAAGCTTACTAGGTGGAAAGTGCCATAGAGTCTCTGAGCCAAACGAATGATAAGGCATCCACCTGCAACACTCTCCTCAGCTTTGACCCGTCTGCTCTAAAGGATGACATGAGGCCAGTGAAGAAGCTAGGAGAAGTGCACCGACTAGCATCTACCGACGTCCACACTAAAGGACCTTTTTCGAGCCAGTCGAGCCCCTGAAGCTGCAACCAACTGCACTGCTGACTGAGGTTACGACGCAGTCGCTAACACCATTTGAGATGCCTTGACCAGTGCTTCAGAACTGCTGGCCAGCACAGAGACAACGATTCTGGACCCTGAGCCATCGTGTAGGCCAGCCTGCAGCCGTCCACCCAGCTTTGCTCACCAAACTGCGTGCTGCCTGACACCCACAGCTGTCTCCCGTCTTGAATTCTATTGCAGAAGCTGCATAGCACCCTCAAACTGACTCGACCCAGTCGAGCACCAAGAACTCCTACAGCACAAGGTACATTGTGGTTCTGTCTCCCTGGTCCTTCTCCAAATGCCCCCACTTACATTTTATAAACCATTTGTCCCTTTGTGTTAAAACCAAGTATCCTTGAACTATTATGATTAATTACTATACCGACTACCGTCCTGTCAGTATCCAGAGTGCATCCCTTTTCCTTCTTCGCAACTGTCTGTCCTCTGCATTCCTTTACAGGGTGGGTTGTATTTTGTAGTGTGCTAGAACTGTCTGATGTGACAATAATAATGTAGATATTTGTATACAACCTTGACTGGACAGTCCCTTTTACCATTGGGCAATAATTGTATTTTCAATATGTTGCAACTAACCAACGATCCACAACCTTTTGGAGATAAGCCTGCCATTCCATCCACGTTACCAAAATTGGATAAGGAGGTTTATAATTGACTTGTGTTTGCAATCTGTTCTGATCCGATGGTGTACTAAAGGTGTGGGGCTGATTAATGGTTTAGAAACCAATATTAATCCCTTGACCACTGGTGCCCCTGAAGTTGATTCATCACAGACATAATGGCCCTCATTACAACTCTGGCAGTAGCCGTGCCGTTAAAATAGGCACGGCTGCCGCCTGAGTTGCATTTTTTCTGGCACCCGTGAATGGCCAAGAACCGGGTCATGCTGAGTTAGGCGGACCCGGTATTTGCCCGTTTTCGGGTGCCGGAATCAAGGGCCTCCTCATCCCCATTCTGCCCCATAGGGCTGAATGGGGATGAGGACGTTGGATGCACCCGCACAATTCTGCATGTGCCGGTGCATCCGACGTGCTCTGCTCACGGGTGCCGTTACACCTGCCAGGAAAAACCTGGTGGGTGAAATGGAGCCCGCAGTATGGCAGTCTGGGAAGTACGGTACCGGCATGCTTACCGGTACCATACCCCCCAGACCGCCATGCTCGTAATGAGGGCCAATCTATTTTTGTGAGGTTACCTCTTAACTATCAACTAATGTTAGGAGAAAGACTGAACCATGGCATAGTTAGTCTCTGGGCAAAGCACATTTCAAAACCCGTGCGCATTCTTCTACTACGCATAGTCGTGATAAGTGGGCCCGTCATACATGCATTGGTGGAGGGAAGCGAGAAATCCATTATTCAAATGCTACAGTTCTGCCTAGATTTGTTTGTCCAAGTCTTTATATTGTTCTCTGGTCCTTGCCTCAGGAGCCATAGGCTTTTGATAGAGGTTTTAGCCCCTTCCTTTTAATGGTTTACACTGCCTGGAATAAGGTAACATGGTTACTTACTCACCAATTATGACAGCACTACTGTGAGTACAGTGTTAACATATGTCAGAGGGCTATATACAGTGTTGAATGGACGTAGGCTTTAGATTCTTAGAAATTGAAAGGAGAAGGGTAGGAGACTAGAAGTATACTCAACTAAATTATTGAAGGTATATGGGATTGCTAATTGTTTGACTACGCTATTTGTGATGCTCATATACTATCTCTACAAAAGAATAAATATACAAAAATGTAAAATTAATGCTTTACATGTTTCTATGTATGAGTATAAACAGGCACCGTGTTGCATATATACATGCTTGTTGTTTTAGTGATACAACTGTTTGTGGAAGTAATTGATGACATCTAATGTTTACTTACATGAGGGTAATACGAATTGGTTCATAGATTTTCTGGGGGTGGACCACAACAACTTTGCTGTCCAATAGTAAACCTGCCGGTTTCCCATGGATAGAAGTTTCTCTTGCAAGAGTGGATATCTAACTTGAGTCTTGCAACAGGAACAACACTATTCTCTGACACAAAACATGATACGGCCACAATATGGCATACTGTATGCCTCTGGGGTGGAGATAAGTCTCATATTGTCTAGTCTAGTCTAGAGACTCTGCCAGAACTATCTCCTGGCATTCTCTATCTCCTAGATGTCTCCCCAAAGGGGCAGGCAGAAGCGTTGCTGGGGGGGGCTAAGGGGGCTATAGCCCCTGGTCTTTTGGTTGTAGCCCCGGATAGAATTTCAGGAGCTACAACCAAAAGGCTAGCTAGCCCCGAGTCCCGACAGTCCCGACATTAGCGTAGCCCCGGGTCTTTTCCAGACCTAGCAACACCCCTGGGGGCAGGTACAGTATATGCATTCCAAAGACACAGCAGGAAGCATGGGAAGGGGACCCATCCCTAGACTATCCCAGATAGGGCCCTGAGCACTCCTTAGACAGGAGTGTGTCTGTCAATTAGTGTGCACTGCATAAGCACCTGAGTAATCTAGAAATAGGGACATTCTGGGTATAGCAACAGCTGGCTCTATTAAGCAAAGCCCTCTCTCATCACCCCCTGCTCTCTTACACCCACCCCTCTTGTGCATGACACCCTCCCGTGATGGACAGCACACCCAGCTTCTGGAACAGACAGGGATGCCCTGCTACATTCTCCTCTAAGGCGGCCGCCAGACTCTTTTTTATGTTACCAGGTTAATGATGTCATTAATCACATTTAGGGTAGAAAGCACACTGGGGGCACATGCTGACATACGCCTGCAAACAGTCCCAAGCCTCCTCTTCTTTCACATACTCCTGCAAGCAGCATACAAGTTTAAACATATCCAGGTTGCTAACATACACATACTTCTGCATGCACACATATCTTGAGCTGTTGCTGCCTATGCTGGGCCTGTTTTGAGTGTAAGTGAAGCATATGTCCTTGTTGCTATTGATGCTATTGTTCTGTGTATGAGATAGTGAACAGTTGTGAACGTTTTCTGAACCTGCTTTATGTGTACAATGGAAGCATGTTCTGTTGCGGCCCGTGCTGCACTTATGCATGCCCTGTCATGGCCTGCACTGCACCTATGCATGTCCTATCACGGCCTGCGCGGCACCTATGACTGCCCTGTCATGGCCTGTGCTGCTCATATGCATGCCCGGTTACGGCCTGTGCTGCACTTATGCATGGTCTGTCACAGCCTGTGCTGCACTTATGCATGTCCTGTCATGGCCTGCGCTGCACCTATGCATGCCCTCTCGTGGCATGTGATGCACTTATGCATGCCCTGTCACGGACTGTGCTGCACTCATGCATGCCCTGCCAGAGCCTGTGCTGCACCTCTGCATGCCCTGTCACCACAGCCTGTGCTGCACCTATGCATGCCCTGTCACAGTCTGTGATGCACCCGTGCAGGCCATGTCATGGCCTGCGCTGCACTAATGCATGCCCTGTCATGGCCTGTGCTGCACCTATGCATGCCCTATCACAGCCTGTGCTGCACCTATGCATGCCCTATCACAGCCTGTGCTGCACCTATGCATGCCCTGTCACAGCCTGTGAAACACCTATGCAGGCCCTGCTATGTCCTGTGCTGCACCTATGCATGCCCTGGCATTGCCTGTGCTGCACCTATGCATGCCCCATTGCGGCCTGTGCTGCACCTATGTATGCCCTGCCATGATCTGTGCAGCACCTATGCAAGCCCTGCTGCGGCCTGTGCTGCACTAATGCATGCCCTGTCATGGACTGTGCTGCACGTATGCATGCCCTCTCACGGCCTGTGCTGCACCTATGCATGCCCTGTCACAGCCTGTGAAACACCTATACAAGCCCTGCTGTGGCCTGTGCTGCACCTATGCATGCCCTGTCATGGCCTGTGCTGCACCTATGCATGCCCTGTCGTGGCCTGTGCTGCACCTATGCATGCCCTGTTGCGGACTGTGCTGCGCCTATGCATACCCTGTCATGACCTGTGCAGCACCTATGCAAGCCCTGCTGCGGCCTGTGCTGCACTTATGCATGCCCTGTCATGGCCTGTGCTGCACCTATGCATGCCCTGTCGTGGCCTGTGTTGCAGCTATTCTTAGTCTGGGGCAATCTTGCACTGCTGCTGCCCGCACTTTACCTGTTCTGTGAGTTTGACAGACGCGTGTGCTTCTGTGCTTCTGTCGGACCTGCTCTGTGTAATGGACGGCTGCATATCATCACTCTGTGCATTACGTGATCTGCCTGTGTTGGAATCTTGAGTTACTTTAAATATAATGAATCTGCAGTTGTTTGAAGGAAGCTTGCACTGCTGCTGCAAATGCTGTCCTTATGTTGTGCTTTAGATGCTTGATAGCAATGTATGGATACAAAGACCCCCAATACTTTCTCACACGGACAATACTGTCCTCCTTGCAAGAACCCCCAATTCACTCAAAAAATGGATCATGCTTTATATATGAACGAGAGGGGCATGACAGTAAATCCACTGTTTGGTAGGAAAAGAACAGCTAATATACGCAGGATTAATGTCGATGGGAATACAATAGAGAGAGTTAAAACATATGACTTCTTGGGGGTACGCGTATCAGAACCTCTGACTAAGAGCGCACATGTTGGAAAGCAAAACATTAACATGCAACAAGGCGTCAGGGCAATCTTTTCCTTTGCAGCTAAACATGAAGCACAGCGCCTGAAGATTATGCTTGGAGCCTAAGCTGTTAAGGTGAGAACCGTAGTATTATATGGCATGGCGTCTGGGGGCATCAAAGGACAGACGCATTACAGCGTACCCCGAACTCTTCTTGCAACAGTTGCTATCCCTCCCGAAATCTGCGCCCATCAGTCACTTTGCTCCTGAGAATAACGTCCAACCCCAAAGCTAAATTATCTAAATTACTCATAACACATATTCTCAATAAGGAAAGGGGGGCTAAACACACCCTGGCTGAGATGTGTTAACAATATAATAGGTAAGTAAAAACGCGCAGCAGGTTGGCATGTAAGAACGAGGCAATGTGAGAGGGAAACCGCAGAGTTGAACAAACCACGCAACCTCACCATAATATCTGTTTCGCTGCCAAAAGGGCCACAAGTGTATTTGACACAGAACCTTTTTTTAAAAAGCTGGACTATTTTTTACCAGACACTGTTTTAATTACATGCCCCTAAATTCATGCTACCATAAAGCCAGTGGCCAGGTTAATGACCCAGCCTTGAAGTTATGTCCATTGTCTCCATGCACACCAGAAAGCCCCTTCCACGTCGTATTGTTTGCTAAAATGTACAAGCACTCGAGGAAAGACATGCTTTTCCCAGTGCTGTGAAAATGATATCTTAGAAACTACTTTCCTGCACTTTTATATCTTCGCTGTGCCCAAGAGAGGGTATCTACCGTTCTTCTCACTAACCTTAAGAGATAATGGGCCTCATTACAAGTCCGGCGGTAACGCACCGGTAGCTAAACAATAACACTGTTTCCACCACCTGAGATCACATTGCCACTGGGACATTACAAGTCCCGGCGGCCCTGGATATCAGGCAGCGGAAAGGGTTAGTCCCCATTACTGTGGAGTCCCACAGGACTCGATGGCAAAGGGGACTCAGAAGCACCGGCACCTTTGTAACGGTGCCGGTGCTTCCAGCACAACTGTGCCTACTGGGGCTGTTGCGCCCGGAAGCTCACACATTTGTGCACGCAACGGTGCCAGAAGGCAGTCGCAGTCTTCTGGTCTGGAAATGGTGCTGGTCCATTGATACCGGCACACTTATTTACGGACCGGCAGACTTGTAATGAGAATCAATGAATTAATAGCAATGGACCCAGTTGTGGGGTGAAATATAGCCCCGGATGCCAGATATAAAGAGGCCAGAGTCAGTTATGAGGGCTCACCAAAATACAAGGCCAGCACAAAGATGATGTCGGACATAAGGCCTAGTGACCACAAATCAAAAGGAAAGAAAGTGGGGCTCAATTGCCAAATGCATAGATGTGCGCAAATCATTTCATAAAGGGAAAGAAAGACACGTAGTGATGATGTTTGACAAATCCATGGAGAGCTGCACCCACACGTATGAAACAGCAGTGCACAGTATCTTCAATGGGATGCCAGAATTGTGTTCAAGCAGCTGCAGTAAAATGGAGCATTTCACATAAAAATGAAATAAAAGAATGTAATTTCGTTTTCCCTCCCAAAATTAACAGGATGCTAAGCGAAATGCCCAACAGACTTCCAAGCGTGGGCATGGTGTTCTCATGTACATGTACCATTCAGAAATAATATGCATATATTGTTAAATTGTGTGTAGTATACAATGGGCCTCATTACGACCCTTGCGGAATTCGAAAAACGATGGCGGAAATGGAATACCGCCATCGAATACCGCTCGTTGCGATTATGACCCGTCACCGTAAAGTACGATGCCATTAGCGACACCGCAGTGAACGGCAACGCTAACTGCACCAAGTACGCGCACGCGCGCCCTGCAAAACCGCAATTTCCGCCATGGCGCAACGGTACGCGAATTATGACCATAGCGGACATTCACTCAATGCCATCAAGCATGGCGGAAAGTACCATTCCGCCATGGTGAGAAATACGGCATCATGAACCAACCGTAAATGGCCCTACTGAGTGCCTGTACTCCACTCCCTGGCCACATTGCACAACTCCTCGCAGGCGCAATGAAGCCACACCATGCAACCAGTGAAATGTACAAGTCACCCATGCATGCCAACGAACAAATGCATGCAGGGGCTCCAAATGCCTTTTGAGTGTCCATCCATATTCGGCATGTCACCATTGCCGTACTGATGCAGCACAGGCATGTGAAGGTTCAAGGACACCAAAATGAACAGAAAGATCACATGACACAAAACAGCAACAGTCCCCCATCGCTTGCCACCAGTGTAAGGCAACATCCAAAGCAGTATCCTGAGGGAGATTGCACCAGCCCTGTACTCCTGCCAGTAAACAAACCAACCATCAGCATAAGCATGTACCACACAAGTTGGCAGAGTGACTGAGCAGCCAGGCTCATCCCAAGAGGGGCCAATGGGAGCTGCAGGGCACAGATGGCACGAATACAGAAGCTATTCCAATGGACATGACCTCAGTCTCCCTCCAACAAACGCACGCAAACACAGGCACCTGTGACCAGCCATATACAGAAAATCCCACCATTCCACCAATCGACCTGGCTGACAGGCACCAGTTGGCCAAAAGCTAATCCCCCGCCCCTGAGCATGACATCATCAAAACAGTCACAATGGCAGCCCCTATCCATGACCATACTGTGCTACGTAGGCAAACGCGGCCAGTACAGTACCACGCAACTCAACTCAGAAGCCGGAACACAATGCAGATCATCTCACAATACATAGCGCCACAAATCGGAATATGCTACATTACCTGCAAAGAATAACGCAACACAGCAAATATCGGAATACAATTTTAATGCACATCCAAATCACAAAGGCCATACAGCTATTTGCACATTAACACCAAAACATCAATCATCACCGAGGGCTGCATCCGCAATAAATGACCAGCTTCCACTTGTGTGACGCCCTGTTCCTTCATGGTACACAGGGCCTACACCAACGTTCCAAAAGGCAACATGGAAGCGCCTAGAACCACAGGGCCGTCCCATGAAGTAGGCACTAGTCCAGCTGAAAGGCAGAAATATTGCACCTAGCCACCAGTACTGCGTAAGGGCATGTGGCCCATTGGCGATCGTCCCATAAGATCGTAATGGTGCTCCACTGATTAACCCGAAGCTGCAGGTGTCGAGAGTAAAACCCATCTGGAGGAGTGGCGTACAGATGGCAGCTGCAAAAGGGCAGGAGATACCTGTCACCCAAATGAAACACAAAATAACTGTATGGCCTTCAGGACTTCTGATGTATTACACACTTCATTCAACACACTAAATCCACAACCATATGCATGCTAGCCCACTCCAAAGGAATATATACACCCCGAAATCACTAGCGAATCATAACGAAATAAATCGAGGTGAATACACCATTACTAACGTTTGTTTGTGTGCATGCGTCCGTTAAGACAGAACCCATTACATGGGATTAGTAACGTGCATAGACACAAGTGTATGAAGGCGCGTCGAGACTGGGAGGATCCAACAAGGGCAGATAGACGTTGGTCCCACTATGGCAGCTTTGCATCACATAGCGCAGGGGAAGGGGATCCATTCCAAAAACCCATGTACATGGCAGACTCTAAATTAAATCATCTGTCCATGCATCCATTCATCATTCCCTCATCCCGCCATGAAAACGCATGAAGATTCACTCACATAATATTGGAAACTTCCATTGCGTCTGTGCATAATGCAGTCTGCAAAAACCACAGTGCTCCTGGCCGGATCTGTAGTGTTGTGAAGTAACATGGATTTGGGAACGTCCTGCCTTATCGTCCACTACGCTATTGCGCATCCCATTCTATTCATATCATTCATTGCCTGCTCGTTATGGGCCCTGTCCCAAGGACATTCAACAATAGAACGTTATATTTCCAGGCAGACCTGTGGGCGTCTCCTCGCCGCTAGTTCAAAACCAAAAGCGCTGTCCTTCGAATTCCTCATTTGCAACATCACGTCGAAAAGGCTTCTGTGAACGCTTGCATTCACAATTACATCTATGTAGTGCGGCTGTGTGTGATAATGCTAACTGGCTACAATTACAAATGGGACGCCACGGCCGTCGGTGAAGTTCGTTACAGTGCTGCATGAGGGTCCGCCGTCGATCGAGTCCTACATTCCACTGACCCTTCACAAGGTTGTTCGCGACTGCAAATATAGTATGTGTAACAATGGGACCATAGCATAATATTCATTCAAAGTACATTTCACTGCCATCGGGATTTGATACATGATTGCAATTGCAAGATGCCATGCGGCAAAATGCTGCGTTTCGTGCGGGACGTGCTCGCCCAAAAGGGATTGCAGCTGCCACAGGTTCAATTAATCAGCACAGGTGGAGCCCATACAGCCTGACAGCACATTAAATTGCACACCCAACCCCCTCCCACAACCACACCCACTCCAAAATGCTACCGGCAGGACTAGCGATGTTGGCCCTGGGGGACCTGATGGCACTGCAAGTACTACAACTACAAGAAGATGACGAACACCAACTGCTACAACAACCGGCCGCACAGAGGAGACGCAGGAGAAGGAGGGCAGGGCAGGGTCAGCAAGGCCCACAAGCACTGCCACTACCACCACGCAGGCAGCCCGCAATCCCACGCCTCTGAGCTAATCCGTTCAACCTCACTGCTGAGCAGATCCACACCCTCTACCGTTTGGACCGGGACACCATAATCGCCATTGTGGACATGACACACGCTGACCTTGTCAGCTTGATAGATAGCCCAACCGCCATCCCACCCCTACTGAAGGTGGTGTCTGTACTCCACTTCCTGGCCACAGGCACCTACCAGCACACAGTCGGACAGTTGCATGGCATTTCACAGCCACTGTTCTCACGGACACTATTCCAAGTGCTCGATGCCCTCCTGAAGCACGCTGACGACCACATCACCCTACCACGCACGGACCAGGAGATTACCAACGCAAAAGTGGGATTCCATGCACTTGGCGGCATCCCGGGTTGCATTGGTGCCATCGACTGCACCCATGTGGAATTGGTTGTCCCACATGCCATGGAGGTCCAGTACCGCAACCGGAAACAATATCATTCTATCAATGTACAAATGGTGTGTGACTCCAACAGGATCTTTACACATTGTTGTGCCCGATTTCCTGGATCTACCCATGATTCTATGGTCCTGAGGAACTCTAGAATACCACGCTACATGGAGCGACACGCAGGGCACAGATCCTGGCTACTCGGTGAGTCTCATTTCATGCATGACATTGTGGCCCATGTGATGCGTCAATGACCTGGCAGGAAGGGGGGGGGATGCGTACATAGCACTCTCATTCCACTAACATCCTTTATTTGGCACATACAGGTGATGCCGGGTATCTACTGAAGAGATGGCTCCTTACACCACTCCGGAACCCACAGAACCAGCATGAGGAGGAGTACAACCATGCCCACTCACGTACCCGTGTGGTTATAGAACAGGCATTCGGCCTACTGAAGGCTCGTTTCCGCTGCCTCAGCAGGTCTGGCGGGGCACTCCTGTACAGCCATGAGAAGGTTTCAAAGATGGTCATGGCATGTGTCATGCTGCACAACATGTGCGTACGTAGAAATGTGCCCATGCCCCCTGACGCAGAACTGCATGCACCTGAAGATGGTCATGATGAGGGTGGGGATGTGGCGGCACCTCAAGGAGTCCGTGAGGCACAGGAGGCACGTGAAATCCGACAGAGCATCATAGATGCATGCTTCTAGCACTCACGCATGGTGCCTATTACATGGAAAGGGGACTTGTGGCACTGTGTGTGTGTAGTACAAGCACATTGTGGACTGTACGCCTATGAAGGCCTCGTACGCAAAGATCAATGTCCACACATCTCATTGGATGATTATGATGAACTGTATTGCTAATGTGAATTGATTTATACACCCAATGGACCCGCCACCCAGAAAAGCCCAACACACCCCCTCCACCCTCCTACCTCCCCCCCGAACACCAGTGTCCAAATATGCATATTGTCCGTGGGTAGACGCTATTGCAAGCCCCCTCTCCGGGTATCAGGGGCACCCCTGCCTGTGGAGCGCAGGTTCCTGCCAGATCTACGTTGGGGGCTGCCCTGGACAGAACTTGCAACGGATGATGTCTCTGCCTGCTCACGTCCATGCATGTCCCTAAGGGTTTGTGAGAGCTCAGTGAGCACACGGCGCACAGCGGCAAGTTCACCATATACGTCTTTGGACGTCGCATGCAGTTCCCCCCTCAGGCTCTCGGTGCTTCTCTCCATTTGTCCCCTCAGGATCTCGGTGCTTCTCTCCATTTCTCCCCTCAGGCTCTCGGTGCTTCCCTCAATTTGTACCCTTAGTGTCTCTGTACTTCGCTCCATTTGTGCCCTAAGTGTCTCTGTGGATGTTTCAATGGCTGCCCTAGAACCCCCACATTCATCAGCATGCTCCTTGAGGAGCGTGGCCAGTTGCTGCTGTTGCACGATCAGCTGGTCGAGGGACTGTTGCCTCTGCTGGCCCATGGCCATTTGCGGTGGTGTGACAGAGGGGCTGCTCACCACATGTTGCCTTGCCACAGGGCTTGTGGGGGTTGGCCAGTCGTCGTCTTGTGGGTGCCCCTGCGTGGTTTCCTCATGGTGTACGGGATGAAACAAACAGGGGTATTGAGACAGGTCATGGATGGGTCCCACATCGCCAGCACTGTTTTCTGTGTCGGAGCATGCTGGCATGACAGCTGTGTCACCTATGGTGCTGCTACCACCAGAAGCAGTGCCATCTGATACATCCTTTGGGGGGACCTGTGGTGCTGGTGTTGTGGACATGCTGGCTGCTGGGGTGCCTGTTGCAGTCCCCTCCAGTGTGCTGCCACTTGATTTCTGCTGCTGCCGTGTCTTGATCCGTGCAGCTGAGGTGGAGGGTCTTTGGCCGTTGGTCTTCGCCCTCTTTGCAGGTGTGCTGGTAGGGGTGTCCTGCAGCTCGTCGTTTGAATCGGACCCTGTGGTGGAGTAAAGGAGGGCGAGCGTTATTTATGGGTCTGTGGAAATTGGAATGGCAATGTATCACATGCATTGGGGTGATACATGAGGGTGATTTGGGTCTGGGCCTTGGAGGTGGTCTCATTTTTGTGTGGATTGAGGATGCTTTTATTTGGCAGCCTGCAGTTGGGGGTGCATGCTGCACATGTAGGGGGTGGTTTTAGGATTTTAAATTATTTATTTATTTATTCTGACTTTTAGAGGGCGCTATCAGGCCAAAGTATGTATTGCACTATGGGGACACATGGTACTGCACATGATTGTACTTTGTGGATTTGGCATTGTTTCATTTGGCCAACCTACCTGATTCTCCGGATGTCGGCACTCCTTTCTCCATCCCTCCGACTCCCTCTATGCTCTCCATTCCTATGGTGAAGGCACAGATTTCCTCCCAGGGGGTCAACTTGATGGGTGAATCCGATCCTCCCCCGGTTGCTGTGGCGATGTTTCTGTTAGCAGAAAGTATGCTCCGGACGCGTATCCGCAAGTCGTCCCATCGCTTTCTGCATTGCTGTGGGGTGCGGGGTGCGGTCCCCACCGCACTTACACGCTGTGCCACCAGGGCCCATATGTCCTTCTTGTTTGCAAGGGCCGTCCTGGTCATTTGCGCGGAGAAGACGACGGCGGCATTCTCCTGGAGGGTCTCTGTGAGCACGGTCAGTTCCTCATGGGAGAAGTGGACCTGCCGCTTGCGATCACACACTTTCTTAGCTACTTTTCCCATATTTATTTTTTTAACTGGAGTGGCTAACGGGTTGTGATGTGTCTCAGGGTCGGATTTTTTATGGTTGTGTTGGGATTCTCATTTTATAGGTGTACGGCGTGCTGTTTCCCGTTCCGGCTACATGTTTTAGCTTCCGTTTCCGTATATTTACGGTGACCGTAATTTGCGCTGCCCGCTCATTACGGTGACCGCTAAGATGGGTGGCGGAATTGCACCTAGTGCGGCGTACGACGGCGGTAAAGGGCGTTTTGGGGTCATTTCCGCCATCGCAGGCTTTCCGATTCCGCCATGGCGTAATGCTCCTGCCCGATGGGTCGGAATTAGCCGCACTTTACTCCATCGTGCAATGGCGGAAACGCTATTTACGCTATGGCGGTCAGGTCTGTTGATTTCCGCAAGGGTCGTAATGAGGCCCAATGTCATTTAAATCAATTGTGTGTGAATTTGAAAGGCAATGTGCTGCTGGCCATTTCTTCAATTGTAAAACTAAAACTCCAGGGCCTCCCTCTGTTGCTCTGAAGATTCAGGCCAGGTTGTCTTAATCCATTAGTGCCTTTCCTTAAAAATACAAGCAGGAATACTTTTGAGATCAGAAATGCAGTGAAGACCAGATAAAGTCAGGTCTGCTATGCAGCACTTGTCCCATAAAAAAAACATTAGTAGCCTTTAGGCAGCTCTGCTTACGTCATGGGCCTAAAGAGAAATTAAACTTTAAAAAAAGGTGGGGGTCAGAGAGAGACATAGAGATATGAAACTGCATTTAAAATGGGAGAGACACATTTTATCAGATAAAATTGACAGTGCACATTGCACAACAGTAATTCCAGGCTTTTATAAAAGGTGACATTCCACCACTACTAACCATTCTAAATCGATTTTTGTGGGATAAAAACAACTAAAATTATTCATTAAAATGTGATTTGGGCCTTCCCACGATTACCAGAGATGTGGAAAGTTGATAAAAGCATGCAGGTAATAAGTAATATAACACCCGTAAAATGGCATATGTTTCACTGATATGGTTCCTGAGTAAATTAGGAAAAACTGTATCTCTGCACAGGAAGGGTGCGGGGAGTCCATACCAGTCTTATCTGATTTGCCTTAAAATATATTCTTAAAAAATGTATTCATACCTGTAAAGATTTGAAAATTAAGGGTACTTGAAATGTTGAGATATTTTGGGTTCAAGTACAGAGCCAATCTATCAAAGTGGGATGATGAAGCTCTCTTCTCCCACAGTTAACCTAAAGCACTCCCCCATCCCCTTGAACTAGAGGCTTCCAACCCTTTAAGACGAGTAGCGGTACCATGGGATAGATGGGGATGCAGATTTCATTCATACATCATTAATCAAGATGACACAAATAGTTAGGCAAAGTTCGTCTCTTTTAATGACAAATATCTTAAAACAGGGAGTATCGAACGAACATCAGCAATCACTCGATACTCTGACTCTAACTACTTCATTAAAAAGTTGGGCTTTTGTAACCTAAGGTGGTCATCACTGACGTTCTGACCTGCATCATTACCAACGTCATCCTACGTGGTAAACTACTAAAACCTATTGGGAAGCGGGATTGGTTATAAGTGAATAACTAAGCATAGGTTTTATATATGTACAGGGTAATAGAAAGAGATAATTGAATAGTTAACATCAGGTGGGGCAACTAAGCCCTCCCTTCAAAATAGCCACTATGAATGTCACTAAATGTACGACGTCCCATTGGCTACACATACTATAGGACCCCCAACTACGTAGTCCCCTACAATTGGTTGACTGTAACCCCCATCAGTAGTTTTCCTACCTACGTTAGCAGCATGCAGACTGAACAACCAGGTGTGGATAAGCTTGTCTTTGCACCAGCTTCCCACCAATTAAAATATCAATCATCACCTAAATGGTCCAGTGTCAATTAATACTTTGAAGTTGGCCTTGAGTTTGTAATGTTCGCTGGGAATTTTTAAGTAGTATGGGCACTATCCGGCTTCCGTGCGTGTGTGTGATCATCTCACTCGTCCAACTTCCCTCTATCACATGACTGGACACCATGACATTTAGCCTTTTCATATATTTGATTTTATTTTCATTAGTCCTCTGACGGCTTTTGTTTTTGCTTGACTTCTCTGAACAGTAGCTTCTGTTCTTTCACGTTAATTGTATACAATGTCAGCCAACTCCAGTTTGATAAGACCTTGGCTTTCTTGGCTCAGTCAACTCCTTAGCTGAGTTTTTTTTCTGTTTAATTCAATTGCTTTTCTCAACTGCAACACTGAATGAGGCCTTCTTGCTCATTCAGTACTGCTCATATACGTAGCAAATACATTGTCCATATGTATCTATTGAGGTCAATATATATATGTATATATATTGGCGCTTGCCGCAATCTAATCTATTTAAAAGCATGTGGCTAGCTTCATGATTGCTTTGCTGCTTGTGTTTCATTGCATCTGTACACGCTTAAACTATCTAAGTATCTTCATTAGGTCTGTGGCATAAGTCTCTTCATCTTTATTCAAAGATGTCACTTATCCTTGGTACTTCTTTGTTCTTTATAAATCATCTGCCTCTCTGGTCTGGTTATCTTTCTATATGGGTGTATGATGTCACCATTGATCTTTGTCATTTAGTTTCTTTACTTCTTCAGGAATCTCATTCAAATGGCCATCATACTGTCTTGAATGCAGGTATGGTTTCCTCAATGGGTACTTTAATTCCCATACTCTCTTAGGTATAGGTATTCTTATGGGTAATGCACAGATCCCACACTCTTCTCTTTTCTGGTTTAACTGTTCAGTATACTTCAGATACTTTGGTTCATACTTTTCAGGTAATGTAGGCGGGGCAGTTGGAGTGGGGGTACTTGGCTCCTCCTCTACACTTCCCCCTCTGGGCGATTTATTGACCACTCTCACCTCATCTTCTACATCCAGACATCCTGGTCTGAAGAAATGCTTCTTAGGGATCCATATCTTTATGAATCCCTTCCAGCATCCAGCTGTTTTCACATGCTCATCCTTGTTCCATCCCATGAGCCTGCACTGTCCACTTGGACTGCAATAGATCCATCTTCCCACATAGTTCTTATGGTCCTTTGGATACAGGAACTTTGTTCCCTCAGGTGCATGGATACTAGTCTCTGATTTCTTCATCAGTCAGATCTTTAGGCTTCCATCCTGGTTCAACATCAATCATAATCTTAATCCATATGCCTTTCTTTGCTGTCTTCTTGCGTTGTGAGATTATTATCTTGATCACAGAGAAGCCAAGCATCACTAATAATAACAAAGCTCTAAGAAACTTGAACATATCTTGCATCCATTGTGGAACCTACGAGAAGAGTGATCCAAACCAGCTGTCATCAGCAATATCTTCAACCTCTTCTATCATCTGGCCGTGGAGTTTCGTCAGGCTGTCTGTGGCTTCTGTCAATGTTCCATTCTCGTTATCATGAGAAGGTATAAATGTGCAACATGATTCTCCGATTTTGGCACAAACACCTCCATCCATAGTTGTAATCATGTCCAGGACATATCTGTTCTGGAGGGTCATCAACCTTGCAGCTGTCAATTCTTCTCTGATGGCATTGAATCCCTCGATGGTAGTATTAATCGTCTGAAGCAATTCTCATCTGGTGATATGAAGCCACTTTGTATTTGCTCCAACCTGGATCCTTGGCATGAAGATCAACGTGAACACTGAAGAAGTCTGGCTGAACAGTACATGTTAATTCAAAATAGAGACAAAAGCTTCTATTGATTTGGCTGAAAAGTAGGTATCTCTCTTTATTCGCTTTATCAGCTCAACAGATCTCTTCTTCCTCAGATGTGCATCTGCTTTTGGGAAACTATCAATGTTCAGGTCACTTTTAGGAATCACCAATTCAGGAGCATGGACATTCACCAATGTGCAGATTCCTTCCAATCCTTAGGCAGCCTGATGTAGGCCTTGGATCCACAAGCCCAATAATTTTCCATAATTACTGCTGTTCCAATGTTCATTCCTGGTGCATTGAAGATTCGTTCACAGTTCTGATTCTCCCCCATTTTTCTTGTACCATTATTTCTGAAGCATAATTTAGAACTTTCCATTGGTACTATCTGTAGGGGTCATCCTCTGTCTTTGACCCATGTCAGTAGTTTAGCAAGTTTTGGCTATACTGGTTTACTCAACATTTGTGCATTCTATTCTCGATTGTTGGTTGGTAGTAACCGATTATTACCCAGTCTCTGCAGATTACTACCCTGTCTTCCCAGCCATCTAGTGTTAGGACAGTTCCCCAAATCTGCACCTGTCCTCTGTTTTTCCTTCTGCGGATGTCTTCTGTGGAGTGTCCTGAAACTTTCCGTTTTTTATTCAATTCTCTTTGTATTCGGTTCCTTTTACTCCGGCCTTCACATATCTCATCACAATTTTCTTTGTCTTAGCATTGTTTCTTGTATTTATGTCTTGAACGTAGTCGTCTTCATTTGGATCTGTTCCTACAGTTGCCCATTTGAGAGAGGCTGTTCGACCCATGAACTGGCCTCTGCTACTACAGAAAGCTAGGTGCACTTACAGTGTGCAGTTAGGACATCTAGTTCAATAGCAATGAAGAGCTTTGACTTCCCCATGCTGTATGGTAGGAATGCACCTACGAAGCATCCTTCTTCTGATGTTCTTCTTCCAACTTCTTTCGTGTGGTGGTACCATATGTTATTTCCCAAGTGTGCTGTGCTGTCCAGGTAATCATTCAATTCATAATTATCTTCTTGGGTGCTTCTTTTGGTTCTCAAACTCTATATATAGTTGTCTATCAATATGTTTCTAAATGCATCAACATACCTTCTTCTGGCTGGGGTTTTTGAGGAACATCCATCCGGGTTCCCTGCGTAGATGAAAGTTCAGCAAGTCTTTCTTTATCCATCTGTCTTTTTCTAGCAACAGCTAAAAATGGCCATATAGATTCTGCTATCATCTCTGCACATTTTTTCCCTGTGGGACTTGTGCCTGGGCTTCTTGTCACTGGACCAGGTGTGTCTGCATGCATTATCTGTGTAGGCTCAACCTTTGTCAACCCCTTACCTTGTCTGATTTGCCGACCCTGTCTCCGTGTTTAAAAGCAATCTCTGACCCAAGTACTGTGTGTGATTGGTTTTTAACAACATCCATTTCAAGCTCAGGCATCTTCCCATTTTTTCTTGGGACAGGAATACCTATGTAGGGTCTATGCTGCCTTGCAGTTGCCAGGCTCATTTTTTACTTCTGCTCAGAAACATATACAGGAGTCTTTGCATCATGTGCTCCTTTATAAAATGCAGATATCACTGTCAGTGAAAGCAGTATGAGTATGAATATAATACATGTGTAGATGATGCAGTGATATGTAACTTTGCAGCATCTACTTCTTGGTCAATGTGTGCGTCTATTTTCATTGAGCAAAACAATGTTACTATTAAGGTTCCCCATCTCGATCATTTGATGTTAAGGAACAAAAAACAAACTTTAATGATTCTGCTTTTTTTAGATTGCTTTCTGGAAGCTAGTGTCTTCAGTCAGCATTTGTCCTCGATCTACTATCTGCTTTCTGGATGTGTTAGGAAACAAATTTATCTTCCTCTCTGGAACCAGTTTTTTCACTCGAGATGCAAATGTTCCTTTATCATGAAGAAAAATGTCCCCTGTGGGCCTCTATGAAATCTGCTTCATTTATCAGTTCACAATCAATACATCAAATCTACTTCAGTCCAGATGACATGTTGCTTCCCTGTCAGCATGAACAAAGGTTTTGTCTTTTACTTTCTTCCTTGATCTGTCCCTCGGAGAAAGGTTTCTAGACCGCTCTGTGATTTCTTTCAGAATAGATTGCCACCTGGATTATAATTCCTTCCAGGATTACATTCAAATTTGCATTGTTTCTTGGATCTCTCAGAAAGGTTACCACATCCGTGTGTCTTCCAACGAGATGCGGGTATTCTTCAGTTAGACGAAAGAACACCAAACTGACCAGTCTATGTGCTGCGTCGGTTGATTAGAGCATTTGTGTTTCCTCACTGTACTCAGGCAACTTCAAAAACTCTTCAGTGATGATTATGAGCAATCTTCTTATGAGCTTTTCATTGTCAGGATTTTGAATATAATCTGGAATGCGGCAAGTTCTCCCCACCAACGTAGGATACGAGCATAACACCAACTCGAAATAAGCAAGTAAGAGCCTAGAAAGGTCATCACTGGGTAACACCATGAATAGAACCAAACAAGAACTCTCTGTAGAAGGAATCGGGGTACTGTACCCTCTTCCCAGTACTGTCTCCATGATCAGAAGCTGGTATATTCTTTTTTCTATCAAGGCTTAGACATGCCTCAGTCCAAAGTCAATGAGCTACTGTGGCTTATTAAGCATGCACATCTTCCATTACTCTCCAACTAGAATGCATAGAGTGTTTGAATGTGTCCTTTTACCCTTTTCTTTATAGCTCAAAAGGGAGTGTCCAAAATCAAGCCCCAGTCCAACTTAAGGGTTCTTGTCTTTCCACTTGTCAGGTTATGCATCCTTCTTCCTTGTCATAGATATTGTCTGCACGTGCTGTGGTTTTTCACCAATGATTGTAGCTTCTTTGCGGTGGGGTGCAGGAAGAGGGGTTTCTCCAGAGTAGGTCTTGATGTCCCCCAGGAAGATCCAAGCGCGCCTACCCTGCAATTTGACTGCAGGTGGCGTTACGTTCTCAACAACAAAAGGACAGTTGAATTTGGGTTAGTCCCACTTTTTCCTTGTGTGGTTATGAACTAGGACCGTATCTCCTGGGTAAATTCTTGGAAGTTGAAATTCAGCATGTTAGGTTGTTGAAACATCTCTGTATGTGTTCTGTACTGCCTTAAACCCTCGTCTCTTCAACTGTCCTGAAATGAAAGAAAAACTGGAAGTCATACAGTTCAAATAGTTTTGCAATTCAAGCCCTAACATTTCTGATGTTGGCTGAGCATCACTTCTAACTCGCGATGCAGGCATTAAAGGTGTTCTCATTTGTCTTCCCGTTATGATTGTATTCGGCGTAAAATGGTGGTCAGAACCTGGTTCGTTCTTCAATGCATATAATGCCAGTGGTAAGCAATGCAACCACCCTTTTTTCAAAGTAAGCTTCAACTTGGCTATTCTTTACTTTAACAGGCGGTTGAGCTTTTCACATATCCCATTTCCTTGCAGATGATAAGCCAAAGAAAACTTGTGTTTTATACCAAGGAACGAGATAATCTGCTCAAAAACTGTGTTAACAAAATGGGCTCCATTATCTTATCTCATTACCTCATACACTCCCCATCTAGGAAACACTTCTCGTACTAAGAACTTAGCTGCACAGGAGTCTGGGTGGGTGCATGGACCCACCTCTATCCATCTAGAAAAAGGACACACTACAACAAGTAGGTATCAGTATCAATTACATAGTTGTATCATGTCAACATAGTTCATATGCAGTTGATGAAAAAGGGCCATTAGGTCTTGGGATGGCTCCCCTCACTATGCGCAGTGTATGCCCACCCGTGAATTGTTGGCAAACAATACAATTTACCATAAAAAATGAAACATGCTCCATTAGGCTTGGTACACACCTATCCTCAGAAATGGTTACTGCAAGATTCTCCCTCGTTGTATGCGCTGCGTAGTGTAGCTGTTCTAGCGCCACCCTTAATAGGGCTATAGGCATCACTGGTTTACCAGTGCTGTCTTGTCACCACAATGCTTCAGAGGGGTTTAAAGAACACCCTCTTTGCTTCCACAAATTCTTTACCTCTTGCGGTGCCTCCCCTTGGAGCTCGACTATCTGTGTTTTAGGCATATGATTATATCCCCCACTCACTATTATCATTACACTCATCCTTTCATTCACTTCACACATTTCTACATTCATTGTTCCTATATCTGTATTTGCTATGCATTTGGTTTCAGCATCTGCTGCTTGATTTCCGCACAATATCAAATCTGTCCCTTTTGTGTGAGCTGCACATTTAGTGACTGCTAAGCCCACTGGGAGTTGTAGTGCCTTAATCAGCCTGTCCAATAAGGCTGCATGCTGCACTTGCGTGCCATCCGCTCGGAGGTAGCCCCTCCTATTCCAGCGCGCTAATCCTGTGTGCACCGTCAACGTCATGTAGGCAGAGTCACTGTACACTGTTACTTCCTGGTCTGCATGATTCTCGACTGCGAGTATCAACGCCAATAATTCTGCAGCTTGTGCTGAATAATGGAATGGCAATCGAGTACTCACGAGCACTCGGAATTCTCCATTTGCCAAATGTTTCACTACCACAGCAACTGCCCATCATTTTGATCAATTCTTGAGGACCTGTCAATGAAAACAATCTCTCCCCCTGCAAGTGCATTCTCCTTTACTTTAGGGAGCTCATCACAGAACTCTTCATAGTTCACGCAATCATGCATAGGTTCTCCTTCTGTGATCGGCTCAGCTATAAACATAGCTGGGTTCACTATTTTACATCCAACTACTTTAATCGCTGGATTTGATATGACTACCTCATAGGCAGAAGCCCTTTGAGAAGTCAACGTGCCTTTCAGTTTTTCCAAAATAGCAAATAGTGCACGTTCAACAAATAACATTGTAGAACATCCCATCACTATGCTTGTAGCCTCCTCTATGGCGAATGCGGTGGCTGCCAAACTTTGTTTGCATAGAAAGTGACCTCTCATTGCTGGGTCCAAAATTCCACTGTAATATGCAAGGGGCTTGTACCTCAATGTGGTTCTCTGTGTGAGTACTGCTGTCATAAAGGTACCATCTGTATGCGAGAATAAAAATAATTTCTCTGCATAATTGGGGATCCCTAGAACTGGGGCTGTGCAAATTGCTTTTTTCAATTCATCAAACCCTTCTTCCATTGCCTCAGTACACACCATGTTTTCTTGGGTTGCCTGTGATTTATTTAAGGCCTGTAAGAGAGGCTGTGTATATGAGCTGTAGTCAAAGACCCATGCCCTGAAATAATTGCATAATCCCAGAAAACTCTGCATCTGTTTTATCGTGTGTGGCTTGGCTGTTTTTAAAATGGCCTCAGCTCTTTCAGGGGCAACCTTCTTTCCCTCATGTGAAATCAATTGGCCTATGTACAATACTTCTTGTTGACAATATTGTAACTTTTCCTTGTCAGCCTTATATCCTTTGTCAGCAAGTATAATCATCAGCTGTACAGAATTGCATCTGCACTCTTCCTCTGTGGTGCTGCAAACTAAAATGTCATCTACGTATTGCAGCACAACACTTTCTAAAGCAATATTGCTCAGGTCCATATGGAGGACTCTGTTGAAAATTGATGGGGACTCACAGTACCCCTGGGGCAGCCTTGTGCTTTTTAATCACACTTGTCTAAAGATGAATGATGTAAAATCTTGTGAGTCTTTGTGCAATGGGATTGAGAAAAATGCATTTTTCAAGTCAATCACCGAGAAATATCGTGCATCGACAGGTATATTACATAGAATTACATAGACGTGTTCGGGACTAAAGGGAACTCAGCCTCTACAATTTGGTTTATTGGTCTCAAATCTTGTATTAAATGCCACAACCCTGCCTTACTTTTTTCACAGGATACACTGACGTATTATATGGTGACTCTGATGTCACTAAAATGCCTTGCTCCATCATGGTGGAATTTGTCTTGAAAATGCCTTCTTCTGCCTCTCGAGACAATGGGATATTGCCGTGTTCGAGATAAAATTGCTCCTGGTTTCAATTTAATCTTCACTTCCCCAACCCAATTCAGTAAGCCTACGTCATAGGGGCCAGTAGTCCATAATGAAACTGGCACTTTCGCCATATCTTCATCAACATATTCAGGATGCTTCTTTGCTAGCATCATTCTCTGCTGAACTTTTCTCTTAATCGCCTTTACCCAATAAGTAATCCACATTTCAAATATTACAAAATTGTCAGATAGGTCATCTCCAAACAATCCTCATCAGTGACATCAGTCACTCTGCAGCCTTCCTCAATAGCAATTATTGAGCTCCATCGTCTACCCTTATCATCAGTTGCATCAAGCAAAGCCATATTTCCTCGGACTATAGCTGCTTCTATGTCTAAGCGAAAAATGTGCCCTTCCTTTTCGTCCATGGGTATCTGAGGCCTGCATAGAAACTCATCTGGTATTTTCATGATTCCGCCTAATAGGCTTGGCAGCCATATTAACAGAATATGTATCCCACAATTGAACACGTTGGGTTCGAGCGGTATCTCTCTAGGTGCTATTTGCCCTGGAATGCCACAATCATCTCGCACACATTTCAGAAGTGCATTCCCGGTGTGTAGCATATTATGCCTTCGTCTGTGAACAAAATGGTCTGTGAATAAAATATTAATTTTTGTCATTAAATCTCGTCCTAATATGTTGACAGGTGTTTGCCTCGAATAAAGCAGTGGCACCGTCATATCATATTCTCCTATGGAGACTGATAACTCAACTTGTTGCTCCTGTAAAGCTCTGAGTATTCATCGCACTGCCAGACATTGAAAATGTGCCCTCACGTATACACAAGCGTGTTGCACCCGTGTCAACTAAGAAGAAAAAAGCTTTGCTGCCCATATATATGTCTATCCTTGGTTCCTCGTGAGGATTCAGCGTAACAGATAGGAATGAACACATCAGGTCTCCCAGTGAGCGGTCCTCTTTTGAGTACAGTCTCACTCCATCACTCGTGAATGGATTTCCTCCATCAACAGTGACATCTCCTATCCTCCGCATCATTTGCAGTTCTGTGTTCGTATTCTGCTGAAGTTGCATAGGAGATTTCTGTGATTGTCCTTGCGATTGATTACCTGTCATTTGCTGTGATTGCAAGCCTTGCTGCACTCTCGGCGCTTGCTGCTGCACTGTTTGATCTAGAGCAAATCCATTTCCATTTTGCTGTGAATATGCAGGTGGATTTGGCATTCCCAGTTTAGAAAACTGATCATTCTGCACCATCCCTTGGCTTCTACATATTCTAGCCATGTGGCCTGTCTTTCCACATGTCCAACATATGGGTGGCGGTCTCCCCATCTGCCCAGATTGCATACTCTGATTTCCTTGTTGCATATTCTGAAACCCTGCTGCACATTCTGAAAACCTCCCTGATTATTCTGCCAATTCCCTTGATTACCCTGCCAACCTCTACCTCGATATACCCTTCCTCGTGGAGCATATCCATTATTTGTCTGGTCAAACTGTCTTTGGTTATTATCTGTGGCATGTTTAATGCCTGCTGCAAATTTGATCTGCCTATGCTAGGTAATATTGCCCGTTCAATGGCGTACTTGTATAGCTTTTTCTGTAATCATTTTGCTTCCTCACCTTTTTCGCGTATTATCCTTTCTGAGATTCTTTTCCTGCAGGAGTCTGAAATAATGTCATAGACGAAAAAGGAGTTTTCCCAGAAACAAGCTACCTGTAGTTGTCACAATCTCGGGCGCAAGGTCTAGATCAAGATGAGGAACATGCAGGAGAAACATAATCTTATTATAGGATCAATCCGTACAAAAGCTAGTATTTTGCTCAAAAAACATAATTTTATTTGAATACATAAAAAAGATTGAACATAATTAGTTCAATTATTAAAAAACACCAAAGATGACCAAAATCACAATCCTGTTTGACAGAAACGGTTAGATCATAGAGGTAGTCATGTGGGACCCCTTCATTTCATCCAATCATGTATCAGGCCTATTTGCTTTTTCTGAATATAGGTGATGTTAGTAGTTGTGTAGGTGACTTTGCAACATAAACACAGACTCATGAAAAAAACATGAAAAAAAACATTTTTGAACGACCACTAATGGTACAGTATATGGGCATAAGCCCATCTGTAAACAGTGTCAATAGCTATACCCAGTCTGAAATAATGTGCAATGATTAACTGGATTTCCGACCATGGTTTAGCTTCAATCCCCACTAATTTCTTGAGCTACTTCTGTACCTGCTCTGGCAGCCCTTGGCATAATATATGGTAAAATAGAGGTATAGACTTCCCCCAAGCCATGCGAGTTTCAAGTGTCCAAGCGTCTTGAAAACCTTGAATGTAAAGCAACGGATCCTCTCCCTCTTTCATTTTTCTTGTCATTATAGCTCCCATATCAGAGATGTCCGGATATAGCATTCGAATCGCTTTCCAAATTGCTGCTCTACATTTATTAAATGGTACTCCATCATGCACAGTGTTGACTGTAGTCACACCAGGGTAACCTGCCAGTGTCCATACGTCATCAGCTCTCTCACCAAGTATGGCAATCAGAAGACCCTGAATATGGCTTATAGCTAATGTATTCCCTCACATCATTTTTTCTAACTCATGTATCCATTTTCCAGCACCGAAAGTTACATTCTGGAGTTTACATTTTAAATGTTCTCTGTCCATCTGGGGCCATGGTATATATTGTGGCCTGGCCCCTCCCTTTTCTAACAAGGGGAGGGTCCAAACTAATTCTCATCCCTCATCATTTGTCTATCTACCACCGGGGTAATATTCCCACATCATCGTCTACCTGGCAATGATCTTAGCCTGCTTACATAAGGCAGGGACTCCCCCCTCTGACCATGGGGTTGCCCTTTATGTTGGTCTGACTGTGTCAGTGGCTCTGTTGCCTTAGACATAGGTATTTTTGAATCTGACCATCTTACTCCTTTATCCAAAGGCGAATATCCCTCTGGATAACAGATATCACTTCTCTCTTCCCTCAGGAAAGTTTCCCTTTCTTCGTCTGATACTTCTTGTGCCCAAATCATGCAACTTTTCTCATCGTCATCTCTATTTAATGTTGTCAGGCTGAGATCCTGGTGTCTGCAGAAGCTGCTGAGCCCCCGACAATCCACCCAAAATGTGGCACTCTGAGCTAATACTATAAACTGCTCAGTTTACCTCACTTCCAGGGGAAAGGGGGAAGGGACAAATTAACAAACACCAGGCTGGAAGCTAAGACTAGCTGGTTCTTCACCTGTAGTAAAACATAAACATATAATACACCTTGTTATTCATGGGGTACTATACTAACCTTAAGTATCAATATCCTTTACCAAATAAAGTAAAAACCATACCTGGAACATCTCTACAAAATGCCCAGAGAAGTGATAAGCTGACTAGACTTCCTTACTAGTTGACTTGAATCTCAACGATCATTCAGCCTTCTTAGTAGGTCCATGAATGTGAAATTAACTTTGCAGGTATTCTTCTTTAAACTCAAGAAACTTGAACAAAGTCTTAAGTTCTTTAAAAGTAAATGGAAGTTCTAGTGTTTCTGGAAAGTATTTATATTTCTTCTTATTAATTTTTTAGAGTGTCTTTACTTAAATAAACAGTTCTTGAAACTTGCGACAAAAATCTCACGTGGAAATCTCTTGAACTCGCATAGGGATCCAAACTGAGTGAAGATCGTTGAAGCGCTGAAGATTAAACCGCAGGAAAAACCACACGCGCTTTTCCAAGGTGCGAGAAAACTCACATGCGCTGAAATCGAACCGCGAGAGAAAAAACCACACGCGCTTTGTCCAAAATGCGAAAACACTCACACGCGCTGATGACAAACCGCGGGTAAAATCCACACGCGCTAAGTCCAAGATGCGATCACACGCACACGCGCTGACGACAAACCGCGGGTAAAAACCCACACGCGCTTAGTCCAAGATGCGATCACACGCACACGCGCTAAAGTCGAAACAGCGGGAAAAATCCACACGCGCTTAGTTCAAGATGCACACGCGCGGAAATCCAACCGCGGGTAGAAAAAACACACGCACAATAGTATCACGCGAAACCAAAGAGCTCGCGCTAGATACTCAAGCGAAGACTCTCACGCGCAGGCTTCTGTTAACGGAAAAACCACGCGCTTGATAGAAAACGTTGCGTAGCAAAGCCAAAACATACGACAGCAATATAGTTCTTAGTAAATATTTTTCATATGAACTTGAAAATCAGATTAAATCTTCTACAATGACATTATAGAAAGAGTCTTGAGTTTTTAAAGGACTTATCTTGTGAAGAGTCTTAGAAACTTGTTTCTTTTTTTGGATAACTCGAAATCTTCTTACTCCTGTTCAGTGCCAAAATGAATCTCCGCAAGATTCCTGTTTACTTTTCCAAATAAGCCGCTCGACCGCTTGAAACTTGAAACCCCTGAACAAGTTAAGCAGGAGCAGCTTATACACGACCTCTCAGCTGGGCAAAGACGATGAAAGGCAGTTTAGAATGTTCACTGTCTTCCCTATAAACAATCACCAGCCAATCAGAACTTAGACTGAGGACTTCCATCTTGGCTTGGGGCATTCTCCATAGACTGCAATGAATGTTAAGGGCAAAATTGGCTGTTTTAAAATTAAACTCATAATAACTTCCAAAAACCTTTCTATACTAATTTTCCCCAGACCTAATGTAATTCAGAATATGTCACTGTATCCTGACAGTACCTGACAGTACCCCCCTTCTAACGCCCAGTCCCTGGGCCTTTTTTCAATGGAAATTTCTTATGGAATTTTTTAACCAAATGAGGAGCATGTACATCACTTGCTTTCTCCCAAGTGCGTTCTTCAGGACCAAAACCCTCCCAATCAATGAGATACTGTAGCTTTCCTCTCACTATTCTAGAGTCCAGAATTTTCTTAACTACAAATTCTTCTGAATCATCTTCCTCAAATACAACTGGTGAAGGAGTAGGTGTCAATCTAGTTCCTTTAACCACAGGTTTCAACAAGCTAACATGAAAAGTTGGATGAGTTTTCATATGTCTTGGTAATCTAAGGCGAACAGCCACTGGATTTATTACCCTTTCAACAACAAACGGCCCTAGAAAACGAGGGCAAAACTTATTTCTTCCTTTAATTCTCAAAAATTTGGTTGATAACCATACCAAATCTCCCTCCCTATACTGGGGACTAGTCTTTCTTTTAAGGTCCGCAAATCTTTTATATTTTTGTTTACTCTCCACCAACACCCCTTTTGCCTTCTCCAAATTTCTTTTCATGATCTCTAGTCTCTTTTCCACTTCCGGGTTTCCAGCATCATTATTGATCTCTATACTAAGAAAACGAGGATGAAAACCTCGTCCCAAATAAAATGGAGACATTGAGGTGGCATCCTTACTACAGTTGTTATATGCAAATTCTGCCACCCACAACATATCTACCCACTCTTCCCCTGTCTGTAGATAACATCTCAAATATTTCTCCAACTCCTGATTTATCCTTTCCACTTGCCCATTGGTTTCGGGATGGTAACCGGATGATAGACATACCTCAACTCCCAATCTCTTACAGAAAGCTCTCCAAAATTTAGAAATAAATTGAGACCCTCTGTCTGAGATGACCTGACTGGGAATTCCATGCAGCTTAACTACTTCCTGCAAGAAACTGTGAACTAAACTATCGGCGGTAACCTCTCCCTTCATTGGAATGAAATGTGCTTCTTTAGTGAGTAAATCAACTACAACCAATACTGATGTACACCCCTTATCTAGTGGTAGATCCGTGATGAAATCTAAAGACACTGAATACCAAGGCTGTGGTGGAACTGGCAACGGTTCCAATAACCCAGAAGGCTTTCCGATGAGGTTCTTAGATCTAGCACAAACTTCACAGGTCTTAACAAAATTAAGAGTATCTTGTCGAATTTTCTCCCACCAAAAATGTCTTCTGACCAACTCAAGTGTTTTTCGATATCCTGGATGTCCTGCCAGAACTGAATCGTGACATTCCTTCAAAATCTTTTCTCTAAGTTCAATAGATGGTAAATAGAGTCTGTCGTCTAGATAAGGTAAACCATCTTTAATCTTGCGAGCTGGATCCAAACGAACCCAATGTTCAAGTTGTGTCTTAGATATGGATTCTCGTACTTGCTTAAAGATTTCGTTTTCTTTCTCAATTCCAGCAAGAACAAAACGTTCTGGAGCGATCAGAGGAAGTGACTCACAGACCGACTTAACTTCACTTTCTGGAAATTGTCGTGACAGAGCATCTGCTTTTTTATTTTGATTTCCTGGCTTAAAAGTAACAATAAAATCATAATCTGCAAAAAATAAAGACCACCTTAATTGTCGAGGTGTCAGAGTTCTTGCTGACTTCAAAAAAAGTAAGTTTCGGTGATCAGTTAATACTGTGACAGTGTGACGTGCTCCTTTTAAAAAATGTCGCCATTCTTCAAATGCTGCTTTGATAGCAAGAAGCTCGCGATCTGAAATGGTGTAATTTTCTTCCGCAGGTGAGAACCTCTTAGAAAAGTAGGCCACTGGATGCAATTGTCCAGTAACATTATGCCTCTGCGACAACACTGCTCCCATTGCCACATTGGAAGCATCAGCCTCTACAAAAAATGGCTTGGAAGTATCAGGATGAATCAAGATAGGAGTAGTTATGAATTTCTCCTTCAATATTTTAAAAGCCTCATTAGCCTTAACGTCCCAAACAAAAGGAACTCCTTTCTTCAAAAGTCGAGTAATTGGAGTCACCAAACTGGAGAAGCCTTCAATGAATCTTCGGTAAAAGTTGGCAAATCCCAAAAAACTCTGGATCTCCTTCACCTTCGTTGGAGTAGGCCAATCACGAACCGCTTCCACCTTTTACGGATTCATTTCCAGGCCACTAGGAGTGATCACAAAACCTACAAATTCCACTGAATTCGTATGGAACTGACTCTTCTCCAATTTAGCGTAAAGATTATTATCTCTCAATTTTCTCAAGACCTGTCGAACGTGAATTTTGTGTTTCTCCAAACTTTGGGAAAAAATCAAAATATCGTCAATATAAACGATAACAAAAATATCAGAAAATTCCCGAAGAACCTCATCGATAAAAAATTGAAAAGCCGCTGGGGCATTGCAAAGACCGAATGGCATCACTTGGTACTCGTACAGGCCAAATCTGGTCTTAAATGCCGTCTTCCACTCATCCCCCTCTTGAACTCGTACAAGATGATAAGCCCCCGACAATCCACCCAAAATGTGGCACTCTGAGCTAATACTATAAACTGCTCAGTTTACCTCACTTCCAGGGGAAAGGGGGAAGGGACAAATTAACAAACACCAGGCTGGAAGCTAAGACTAGCTGGTTCTTCACCTGTAGTAAAACATAAACATATAATACACCTTGTTATTCATGGGGTACTATACTAACCTTAAGTATCAATATCCTTTACCAAATAAAGTAAAAACCATACCTGGAACATCTCTACAAAATGCCCAGAGAAGTGATAAGCTGACTAGACTTCCTTACTAGTTGACTTGAATCTCAACGATCATTCAGCCTTCTTAGTAGGTCCATGAATGTGAAATTAACTTTGCAGGTATTCTTCTTTAAACTCAAGAAACTTGAACAAAGTCTTAAGTTCTTTAAAAGTAAATGGAAGTTCTAGTGTTTCTGGAAAGTATTTATATTTCTTCTTATTAATTTTTTAGAGTGTCTTTACTTAAATAAACAGTTCTTGAAACTTGCGACAAAAATCTCACGTGGAAATCTCTTGAACTCGCATAGGGATCCAAACTGAGTGAAGATCGTTGAAGCGCTGAAGATTAAACCGCAGGAAAAACCACACGCGCTTATCCAAGGAGCGAGAAAACTCACACGCGCTGAATTCGAACCGCGAGAGAAAAAACCACACGCGCTTTGTCCAAAATGCAAAAACACTCACACGCGTTAAGTCGAAACCGCGGGAAAAAATCCACACGCGCTTAGTCCAAGATGCGAGCACACGCACACGCGCTGACGACAAACCGCGGGTAAAATCCACACGCGCTAAGTCCAAGATGCGATCACACGCACACGCGCGGACGACAAACCGCGGGTAAAAATCCATACGCGCTTAGTCCAAGATGCGATCACACGCACACGCGCTAAAGTCGAAACAGCGGGAAAAATCCACACGCGCTTAGTTCAAGATGCACACGCGCGGAAATCCAACCGCGGGTAGAAAAAACACACGCACAATAGTATCACGCGAAACCAAAGAGCTTGCGCTAGATACTCAAGCGAAGACTCTCACGCGCAGGCTTCTGTTAATGGAAAAACCACGCGCTTGATAGAAAACGTTGCGTAGCAAAGCCAAAACATACGACAGCAATATAGTTCTTAGTAAATATTTTTCATATGAACTTGAAAATCAGATTAAATCTTCTACAATGACATTATAGAAAGAGTCTTGAGTTTTTAAAGGACTTATCTTGTGAAGAGTCTTAGAAACTTGTTTCTTTTTTTGGATAACTCGAAATCTTCTTACTCCTGTTCAGTGCCAAAATGAATCTCCGCAAGATTCCTGTTTACTTTTCCAAATAAGCCGCTCGACCGCTTGAAACTTGAAACCCCTGAACAAGTTAAGCAGGAGCAGCTTATACACGACCTCTCAGCTGGGCAAAGACGATGAAAGGCAGTTTAGAATGTTCACTGTCTTCCCTATAAACAATCACCAGCCAATCAGAACTTAGACTGAGGACCTCCATCTTGGCTTGGGGCATTCTCCATAGACTGCAATGAATGTTAAGGGCAAAATTGGCTGTTTTAAAATTAAACTCATAATAACTTTCAAAAACCTTTCTATACTAATTTTCCCCAGACCTAATGTAATTCAGAATATGTCACTGTATCCTGACAGTACCTGACAAATGTTAGTCTGTCTAAAGACAGCTCCTTGTGTGTCGCACTACAGGAGGCTTCCTCTGTGTCATACAACTGAGTGCTTTCGAGGCGATCATTTTTTCCCTTCCCTTGTGACTCTTTCTGGGCTTGCAGTTCATGGTAAACTTTATCAATCGTTTCCCCAATACTTCGCGAGTCAAACTCGTCTTCTAGATTTACTCTAGACGGGTCAGGTAATGACTCAGTTTCGGGAAAGAATTCCTCTATATCTTCCCATGCTACCCGTGGATTGGGATTTCTTACTTCCCTTTCCAAATACTCAAGATCGCATGCTCTCTGTCTTCTTTTACATTCAATGTCGTCATGGTTCGATGTGATAATTCCGCCGCAAAAATATCGTGATACAAAAATATCGCCATATTTTTGCAGCGAAATGCACAATGGACCCTGCGGGTGACACCCCCGCAACCCCTGCATCATTTTTTAATGTGCGGGGGACACCCCCGCAACCCCTGCTCCCACATAATATCCCCAATAAAATATTGCCTATGGCGAACCAAACGGCCATATTTACGGCAATATTTTTGTTGGGGATATTAATACCTGATACCGTCGTCATCGACTTCTCTGAACTTTCTCGCTTCTCCTCTTACTCTATCTTCCTCTTTCTATTTCATATCCCTTTGTTCATATGCCCTTTGTATTTCCTCATCCCTTTGTCTCTGTATTCTTTTCTCTCTTATCCTTTCCTGTTCCTTATCTTCTATTCTTTTCCTTCCTAGCCTTTTCTGTTCATCGACTGTTCTCTTTCTATTATCACGTTTTCTTTGCTACTCTGCTTTCTCCTGTTTGTTAGCTTGCTCATCTTGATATAACTGTTCTCGTCTTTGTCTATCTTTTCTTTTTGCTCCTTCATCTTTTAATCGTTCCTCCCGTTCTTTGTCTTTCATATCTTGTTCGTCTTGATCTCCCCTTTGTCTTACATCGTCGATACATTTGCCATCAAGTTTATGCAAAATCTGACCTCCCATGCATTCGTTCTGTAAGGACGCCATCTCATCAGTTTTATCCTTGTATCCTTTCAATCTCTTTATTTCCCTCCTTGTATCGAGAGATGTACTTGCTCGATCACTATCTCCTTATCGTGTCTCTCCCTGTCCCTCAGGACTTTGGAGGTTATATGTGTCTCAGTATCTTTCTCTGGGCCCTCGTCACTACTTTGCGTAGGTAACTTCATATGACGGATTACTATATCCCATCGCTGCTTTAAGTTCTCTTAATGGGTATAACCTTTCATAATTTTTAGTTTTGTCCTTTATTTCAGACGGGCGGGTTGAGCAGACGGCTCTTCACCCCCCTCTTTGCATATATTGAGTATCCAATCTAAAGCAGGCTCCTCCTCCGTCTCATGTTCATACATTTTCCAAAGCTCTAGACTCGCTAGGTGCTTCTCTAACTTTTTTCCTGTGTACGCAGCATGCAAATATGTCATCATATTCTGCAGAACTGCTCTCGATAATGATCCGCCTTGTGGCCATGGCATAAAGATTGTATCTGCGGTCCCCTTAACCCATTCTGCACTGTATTGTTTAAGCTTAAGCACATGTTTCGGTAGCTGTTTGCAGAGGTGCACTAATGGAGTAACTTCTTCCATTTTTAACCTTCACTTTTCTCTTTGCTAACAATCGCTTATGCTTTAGTTACGGTTTCCAATTTATATCTCAATCAAAATACACTTCTGAGTGAGCACCAATCGTCACAAGCTTCAACACAATTTTTTACTTTAATGTTGCATCATGACATTTGTGATGTCATCTTTGATGTCCTGGGTGTTAGTGTTAGCAGTGCACGGTGGGCGAGTTATGGTTGCTTATCTTACCATAACTGCTGAATTTCAGGGGTTTTTCGGTTTTACTTTGAACCATAACGTCCCTTTAACAAAGTTTTTTTACAGAATTTGATAGGTTTTTAGTAGCGCAACTTAACCATAACATCCCTTTTAACAACGTTTTTTCACTGAATTTCATAGGTTTTTAGTAGCGCAACTTAACCATAACGTCCCTTTAACAAAGTTTTTTTACTGAATTTCATATGTTTTTAGTAGCACAACTTAACCATAATATCCCTGACTTTATATACATGTAACATAGACCATACTGAACCCCTAGCTAGTGATTTCGATGTCCGTGGACTACTGCCATGTCCGCGGACATATCGACAATTTGAGCGTGGTGAATGTAAATTTAAATAGTGTGCCCCATTTCCCCTTTGAGGTTGGCTCTTAAAAGAGCCGTTTTCTTTTGGTTTTTTTGCAGATGCTTGACAGACACCTGTTATTTTGTATTTTTTTTTCTTTTTTTCTTACTTTACTCCTAAAACCTCCACATAACCTTCTCCAAAGCAACCCTTACATTCCAAAACAGCATGGCATTTCCCATAAAAGATAAGGAAATGCCATCTTCTTTAAAATAAACAGCATTACTGGAATCAATATTCTCATTATTACAGAAGAACATGCCAGCTCTAAGCATGAAGGCACACATGCCTCGGTTGATTACACACCTAGCATTGTTTTGCTGAGGACAAAAAACTGAACTATTGTCCCATATTGCCATAGGTAGTAATCCAGAAAAAATTACTTTGACATTTGGAAGGATGTTCATTACTGCTTCAACCAAGTGTTCCAAATCTGCCAACAAAGTAGGGCACTGACATAGTCCAAACGGAAAGCACCATAGTGCAAAACTACCACATGGGGACTGTTGATCCTGCCCATATCTTCACAAACTTGTACAATTCCCTGTACATTGCAATCAAGCACAGTGCTCCACACGACCTCCACTCCTTTAACATCAAAATTCTTTGCAACATGCCTGCATTGAGCATACTGTTGTAAACCATGCACAAACATATCTCCGAGCACCAACACCCTGACTTTCTCCATTTCTGCCATCTTCACTACACACAGTCTCTTTCAACACAAATCCACAACCTCAACATCTGATTGGCTGATCCCTACAGTCTTCTTTCCATGCTGGATTTGCTGGAAAACCCCAGATGTAGCACGCCCTGTCCACAGACATCCGCGGTGTCCGCGGACCGCGTAACTCTTGGACAGCCCTTCTACCATTTCCACTTCACTCTCTGTGCCATTCCCTCATTGCATACAGCTAAGCAGTCACACAATACGGAGAACGTCCTCAGAACACCCCCATTTTGTTTATTTTTGAACATTTCAGGACACTGTGAGTGTTCTTATAACACATGCAACTTGCCAGCGAACAATACACACAACGTCCTTAGAACAACCCCATTTTCTTTATGTACGAACATTTCAGGACACCGGAACTGTTCTTCTGGCTCACTATTTTTTCTATTGCTGACATATCTAGGCCACATGGTTTTCTTCAGTAACAGTCAGAAACTAAAAATTGTATTTTATTTGTAGACGTATCCTACAAGTAGGTTCTTATAGTAATTTCCTTAGAGTCCAGTCACATCATATGAAACATATATATAGGGGAAGACACAAGCTTTAAAGACAGTATTATTTTCAAGCAAATAAATGATGATTTCTCTGTTTCAAAGCTGCTATTTACCCTATGTATTTGTATATTGGTATGTGTTCTTGTCTCTTTGTGTTTTCTCTATAGTAATGCAATTATGTAATACATATGTTTTATAAGCTACTTATTACATATTTCACAGTACACAAAAATCTATTAATAAAACAATTATCATTTCATTATTCAACATATTAACATTACGAATATTATACCTTCATCTTGTACGCTGCACACAATGCTATGTTTCTGCATTAGTAGCTTAGAATACTAGATAGAACCCCATTATAGAATGCTATTTATATCAATGCATCGTTCAAAGCACTAATTAGGGTATGATATTTATTGCAATGATCCTTGACACTTTTTTCGCAACATTATAATAAGAATCCCTTGTACACATATTTCATGAAAAGTACATACACATGTGATGTCATCAGTGATGTCATTAATGACATTTGTGATGTCATCTTTGATGTCCTGGGTGTTAGTCTTAGCAGTGCACAGTGGTGGCGCGAGTTATGGTTGCTTAGCTTACCATAACTGGCGAATTTCAGGGGTTTTTCGGTTTTACTTGGAACCATAACGTCCCTTTAACAAAGTTTTTTTATTAGCACGCAAACAATATAAAAAGATGGAGTGACCCCCATTTTGTTTATGTACGAACATTTAAGGACGCCACGAGTGTTCTTAGCTCAATTTTAGCTTGCTTGTGAACAAAACGGACATATACTCCGTCCTCAGAACACCCCACCATTTAGTTTATATAGAACATTTCAGAACAGCCGTGTTGTCCACAGACAAATCGAACACAACAAAAGTGTCTAGCATATAAAAAAACAGAACATTGAACCTATCTCATACTCCCCCACCCTCCCCAAACTCTCTTACACACCAACACACTCCACTAAATACAATTTTTAATCCAAGTTTCACCGCGCTGTCCGCGGTCGTCCGCGAATGCAAGATGGCGGGCGCCACAGAAAATCTGACACGTTTCACGCACCACGCCATCCAATCAGCGAACACGTCACATGTCCGCAGACATCACGCAAGCCACACGGCCAATCAGGTGACTGTCCACAGAGCGAACCGGGAAGTCCGTCTGCGGAGCGAACGGAGATATCCACATTTTTTTGCCTTACATTTTGGTCCTTTTAAAAAAAAACTACTGGACGGATTTACACCAAATTTGCAAAAGCACGCTTTTGGGACCAAGCCCCAGCTCCTGCCACAAATTTGGTGTAAATCTTTCCATTATGTCTATGGGAAAAAACAAAAGTTTTGGGACCCCCCCTATAACTTTGCTCCCCCTGGACCAAACCTCTCCAAACTTTGCAAAAAAATTCAGAGTGAGCCATATACTTTTTTTTGCAAAGTTTGGTGAGGATTCATCTAGAGGTAGCAAAGTTATAAGCCACCCAAAAAATGCTCTTCCTATGGAAACACCAACTTAACCATAACTACATGGACGCTACCGCATCCATGTAATTACACTCTTACTCTTGTGTTATATTTTATTCCGACTCCCTCCGTTACTCTTCGCTATTCACTATGAATGCATACCTTTGCCACACTCTTTGGTCTATTTACTCACCGTTCGCATGTTTTTCATCTTCGGACCCTCAGGATCACCGCCTCATTACCGCCTCATCGAGCCACTTTCCGATCTGCTTTACGTAGATGTGGGAGGGATTTCTATCTTAAAATAGGGGTCCCGTCAAATCTTCCCTTGCAAGGAGTTTACCTATTCTAGCCACTTCTACGAGAGCTTCATGTTCTGTCAGTCGAATGGCAAAGGTTGTGCGATATTGCTGAGACTCAAAAATTACTTATGTCGACGGCCGATGGTATCTTATCTAACCATCAATCTCTGCTACCAAGTGAAGTGGAGGCTTCCAGGCCTTTTAGATGAGTAGCAGTACCCTGGAGATAGATGGGGATGGAGATTTTATTCATACATCAATAATCAAGACGACACAAATAGTTAGGGAAAGGTCGTCTGTTTTATATCTTAAAACAAGGAATACAACGAACATCAGCAATCGCTCGATACTCTGACTCTAACTACTTCATAAAAAAGTTGGCCTTTTGTAATCTAAAGTGGTCATCACTGACGTGCTTACCTGCATCATTACCTGCGTGGCAAACTACTAAAACCTATCAGGAAGCGGGATTGGTTCAAAGTGAATAACTAAGCATAGGTTCTATATCTGTATAGAGAAAGAGATAATTGGATAGTTAACATCAGGTGGGGCAACTAAGCCCTCCCTTCAAAATAGCCACTATGAATGTCACTAAATGTACGACGTCCCATTGGCTACACATACTATAGGACCCCCAACTACATGGTCCCCTACAATTGGTTGGCTCCAACCCCCATCAGTAGTTTTACTACCTACATTAGCAGAATGCAGACTGAACAACCAGGTGCGGATAAGCTTGTCTTTGCACCAGCTTCACACCAATTATAATATCATCCATCATCACCTTAATAGTCTAGTGTCAATTAGTACTTTGAAGTTGGCCTTGAGTCTGTACTGTTCTCTGAGAATTTTTAAGGAGTATGGGCACTATCCGGCTTCCGTGCGTAGGTGTGATCATCTCACTTGTCCAACTTCCCTTTATCACATGGCTGGACCGCATGAAATTTAGCCTTTTCATGTATTTGATTTTATTTTCAATAGTCCTCTGACGTCTTTTGTTTTTGCTTGACCTCTCTGAACAGGAGCTTCTGTTCTTTCACGTTAATGGTATCCAAGGTCAGCCAACTCCAGTTTCATAAGACCTTGGCTTTCTTGGCTCAGTCAACTCCTTAGCTGAGTTCTTTTTCTGTTTAATTCAATTGCTTTTCTCAAATGCGACACTGAATGAGGCCTTCTTGCTCATTCAGTACTGCTTATATACGTAGTGGAAACATTCATCCTTTACTTGTCCTTATGTATCTATTGAGGTATATATGTATATATTGGTGCTTGCCGCAGTCCAATCTATTTAAGAGCATGTGGCTAGCTTCATGATTACTTTGCTGCTTGCGTTTCATTGCATCTGCACACGTTTAAACTATCTAAGTATCTTCATCAGGTTTGTGGCATAAGTCTCTTCATCTTGATCCCAAGATGTCACTTATCCTTGGTACTTCTTTGTTCTTTATAAATTGACTGCCTCTCTGGTCTGGTTATCTTTCTATATGGGTGTTGATTCAACTTTGTATGATGTCACCATTCATCTTTGTCATTTAGTTTCTTTGCTTCTACAGGAATCTCATTCAGATAGCAATCATACTGTCTTGGATGCAGGTATGGTTTCCTCAATGGGTACTTTATTTCCTATATTCTCTTAGGTATAGGTATTCTTATGGGTACTGCACAGAGTCCACGCTCTTCTCTTTGTTGGTTTAACTGTTCAGTATACGTCACATACTTTGGTTCATACGTTTCAGGTAATGTAGGCGGGGCAGTTGGAGTGCAGGTACTTGGCTCCTCCTCTACACCCTTGTCCTATCAGCACAGAAGTGGGAGGGGGTAGTGATAATCAACCAATCGCTGCGCAAGAAGCATTACAAGTTACTGATGTCATTTGCCCTTTAACTAAGCCAGTTTGCATCCAATAATTCTAAGAATTGATCTGCTGCTGAAATCTGTTGAGAAACATCCCAGCAGAGAGAGGCCTAACCTTGCAGTGAAGCCAGGAGACATAGAAACGGATTGGGACCCCTTGAAGGAAAGCAACGAGATCCTAAACTGCCCCCTTGCTTTCCCAGCAGTATGTTCTAATGCTCCCTGATGCCCAGTCCAGACCTCTCCTCTCAGTAGAAACCCCAAAGCCCTAGATTGTATAGGTCCTATATGTTTCAAGCATTGTTTTAGTTATTTCCCCATTGGAAAAAAATCCCCTGCTTGCCTGTGTAGATTGTTAGCATATTTATCAAAGTAAATCAATTAATTCCCCTATTGCATTCACGGGATATGTATTGTTGGCATTCAAAACCAAACAATATTTTCCCATTGTGTTGTGAACCAGTATAGTCATAAATATTTGCCAGAAGAATTAACCCCACAGCCCTGTTCCACGTGTGTGCATAAGGTGTGAAAACGAAATTCCTCATTGTCCCCCTTCATGTGAAATCAGAAGTTGGAAGCCAAGTAGTGCCTGTGAATAGGCAAGGTGCAAAACAAAATAACCCATTGTGCTCTGCAAAAAACACATTTCCCATTTCTCTCTATTCTTTCCCATTGCAGCTGTGCTAAATAATTAAAAAACGATTTTCTCATTGTGCTCTGTAAAACTAATTTTCCCATTTGCATTTCTCTCATTCGTATTGCAGCTGTGCTCAACACTCCAACATCAATGTTCCCATTGTCCTCTAACTAAAACCCTAAAGCTCTACCTGTCATTGTTAGGTGTGACAAAACAAATGTTCCCATGACTTTTCTGTCTCCCATATTGTTTCTGTGAGTAATACTCTAATTCCGATTTTTCTGTTCTGTTCCCACTCCCTGCCACTGCCTTCCATTCAAAGGAATCCAGTCTACTTGATGTTTGGAGGGTGAGAGTGGCTGTGAGAAAGCTTAACGTAATCTGCTATCACTGTGTGTGTCTTGAATTGTTCTTCATCTGTCTTGGTGGGTGAGTTAAAAGGAATTAATCATCGTGACAGCATATCTCTATGTCAGGACTGGTTACCAGACATTTGGTCGAAAAAAATTGGTCGACCAGACAAATGGTCGAACCAATTTGGTCGAAAACCAAATGGTCGAATTTTTTAAAAAAATTTATTTTCCCTTATTTTTTTTTTTTTTTGGGGGGGTCCCCCCCTAACCCCCTTTTTTTTCTAAAAAACCCCTTTTTTTAAAAAACGAAAACCCGAAAAATAAATATATAATAAAAAAAAAAAATTCGACCATTTGGTTTTCGACCAAATTGCGTCGACCAAATGTCATTCGACCAGTTTTTCTTCGACCAAATGACTGGACACCGTCAGGACTATCCAGCAGTTATTTTGTTTTTGTGTGGCTGATGTAATCTATTTATGATATTCTGCTGAACAAATCAATGAATAAATATATTCTTAATACACACCAGCCTGGTTCCCAGTCCATTGTGGCACCTGGTATTTGTTGGGCTTGTGTGCGAGACGGGTTGAAGATCTTACCACATTGAACTCTTCAAAACAACAAAAACACATTACTGTGCGCCACATTCATTGTGGGAGAAGAAGCTCCCGGATTTCGGTGTGAACATGTAATAAACCGTGACACAGTAGTTGCCAGCTACAACACCGTTTTTAACTGTTTTTAAAAAAAATTAGCTGAAAGATGTTTATTTATTAACCAAGCACCCATAGTTTTTTTTTTTATACAAATTGATTCATTTGTACCATTTAGGTTTTATGATATGATTGTATGGCTACCGTAAACATGTATTGCTATTTTATAATTGTGTTTTCATGAGTGACTTTATTTTAATCTGTATTTGATTCGGCTTGTGTGGATATGCTTGTAACTCTCTGAATAAAGCTTTTTTGATTGATTGATTGAATGCCTGCACTGCTGCTGTCCATTCAGTTCATTTTTGGTGTGAGAGATTACTGCGCTGCTGGTTGTGTCCTCTCTGTCTTATGTGTGATAGAATAATGCATTACTGCTGCGCATGCTGTATACTTTCTGTGCACGAAGGAAGGTGTCTTAATGCTGCCTATGCTCACACTTCTACTGTCACTGCTGTATTGTGTGTCTGTTTGTATGACAGGCAGAGTGAGAGAGAGATATAGAAGGAAATTGTACACAACAATACAGATACATAACAGAGAGCTTTCCAGAGGTATACGGAAGTACAGATGCATAACGGAGTGCTTTCCAGAGGTATACAACAGTACAAATGCATAACAGAGCATTTCCAGAGCTATACGACAGTACAGATGCATAACGAAGTGCTTTTCAGAGGTATACCACAGTACATATGCATAACGGAGCATTTCCAGAGCTATACGACAGTACAGATGCATAACGAAGTGCTTTTCAGAGGTATACCACAGTACATATGCATAACAGAGCATTTCCATAGGTATAAGACAGTGCATATGCATAACAAAGTGCTTTTCAGAGGTATATAACAGTACAGATGCATAATGGAGCATTTCCAGAGGTATATGACAGTACAGATGCATAACAAAGTGCTTTTCAGAGGTATACCACAGTACAGATGCATAACGGAGCATTTCCATAGGTATACGACAGAGCATATGCATAACAAAGTGCTTTTCAGAGGTGTACAACAGTACAGATGCATCACAGAGCATTTCCAGAGGTATACGACAGTACATATGCATAACAAAATGCTTTTCAGAGGTATGCAACAGTACAGATGTATAACGGAATGCTTTTGCATAAGAGAGCGCTTTCCTGAGGTATATGACAGTACAGATGCATAAAAAAGTGCTTTTTAGAGGTAACAAGAGAACAGATGCATAACGGAGCACTTTACAGAGGTCCACAACAGTACAGAAACATAACAGAGAGCTTTACAGAGGTATACGACAGTACAGATGCATAACAAAGTGCTTTTCAGAGGTATACTACAGTACAGATGCATAACAACATGCTTTCCAGAGGTATACAACAGAACAGATGCATAACAAAATGCTTTTTAGAGGTAACAACAGAACAGATATACAGCGGGCGTAGGATACAGAGGGGCACAGAGGAGGGGTACAGCTGTACTGGGCGGTGTGGAGGAGATTGTTGGGTGGTGTCTAGCGAGTCAGGTGGTGCAGGGGGTGACATGATGGCCTAGGTGTGTGGGGGGGATTGTACACTGTTGCTGCTGGTCATGCATCTTTTTGTACACGTGTGCAACGCTTTCTCCGACCCAGCGTGTGCACTGGCAGTTCTGTGCACGAGGGAGGCTTGTAGTGTTTCTATCATGCTGCAGTTAGCCCCTGAATAAATGAAACTCCATTTTTCAGCAAACAATGAAGAAATAAAAAGCAAGCAAACAAACTGCTAAATTTTTCCGTCCTGTCGTATTCCCATTATCAGTTAATATTTAAAAGATCATACATCTTTATTTTATTAAAAACACCTAACATAGTGCGAACTTTGCCCCGGGGCATAGCGAGGACTGCAAATAATGCTTTAAGCAGTTTTTATGACTACGAAATCCATAATCTTACAATCAACAGGCTCCCTTTGTATGACATTTGTCAAACATTTCCATCTTCATTAATCTTAAATGCCCCCCAAAATATATAATTATCGTTTGCAGTGGCCATTAACACACGATAATGCCTGCCCTTCTACAGCCATCATCGGGGACAAATTCAAAGTTCATCGGACTTGTGGGAAACCAGCAAAATTAGCGCGAGAGGACCTTTATTATAAACCCCGGCATGCACTATCTACAATGGTCACCAGGCGGCAATGTAGGCTTGGTTTTCCCCTGGAAATAGCTCATTTTGGCAGTTAGCAATTATGCGTTCCTTAAAGCAGCCGCATGTTGCCCGGTTGTCACGTTAGCGTTTTGAATATACTGGTGACTATTTAACAAACAGGTGGACAGTCTTCGTTTGGAACCAGTCAAAATGATTTAGACTGTGCAACTAGGGTACACAAAACACGGAATTGTGTCTTTGTGCAGGGAAGGACATCAGAAGAGGAGAGGAAATGCATTTTGCAGATTTATGTCAGCAGCAACGTGCCAAGTAAAGAGCAAACTTAATTTTTACTTTGCATCAGTGCCTGCAACTAGTGGCTTTATAGATGTTTTGGACTACAGCTCCCATCAGTCCTAGCTAGCATAGTCAATGATAATGGGCATGAGAGATGTAGTCCAAAACATTTGGAGAGCCGCAATTTGAAGACCATTGCTTTCCACTAACACTTTAACATGCCTATCAATCTCATGCAACCAGTAACAGAAGTGCTAATATTAATATCAGCAGTATTGGCAGTAATAGTGGAAGCATCTGAGAAAATCAACTTCCGGGGCACCAGTGGTCATGGGATGAATATCGGTTTCTAAACCATCAATCAGCCCCACACCTCTACTACACCAGAAGGGATCCGAACAGGTTGGACACACAAGTCAATTATAAACCTCTTTGTTCAATTTTGATAACGTGGATGGAACAGCAGGCTTATCTCTGCAAGGTCGTGGATCGTTGGTTAGTTGCAACACAGCGAAAATAGAATTATTACCCAATGATAAAAGGGACTGTACAGTCAAGGTTGTACACACCTATCTACTTTATTATTATTCAACAGACAGTTCTAGCACACTACACAATACAACCCACCCTGTAAAGGAACACAGAGGACAGTTTCAAGAAGGAAAGGGATGTACTCTGGATACTGACAGGAGGCTAGTCAGTATAGTAAATAATTGCCCCAGTTCAAGGATACTCGGTTTCAGCACAAAGGGAGCAATGGGTCATAAAATGTCACTAGGGGCCTTCGGAGAAGGACCATGGACACAGAAACATGTTGTACCTGGTGCTTGCAGGTGTTCTTGGTGCTCGCAGGGTCGAGTCAGTTTCAGGGTGCTTTGCAGCTTCTGCAACAGAGTTCAAGATGGGAGACAGCTGCGGGTATCAGGCGGCAGACAGTTCGGCGAGCGAGGCTAGACGGACAGCTGCAAGCTGGCCTACACAGCAGTTAGGGCTCAGGAATTGTCTCAGTGCTGGCCTGCAGTTCTGAAGCACTGGTCAAGGTGTCTGGGACAGCTTTAGCGGCTGCAGCGTAACTAAGGTCAGCAGTGCAGTCGGTTGCAGCTCAAGGGGATCGACTGGATCGAAAATGTCCTTTATGGCACACATCGGTAGATGCGTGTTGATGCACTCCTCCTAGCTTATTCACTGGGCTCATGCCACCCTTTAAATCTGAGGAGAGTGTTGCATGCAGGAAGATATAAGGCAGACTGTACCTTCAGCCAGGATCCAATGATTCGTTCTTCTTGTTACTCCTTGCAAAGTCTTCAGATGATCTGCCTAAAAGAGGGGCTCAACCTCTTTTAAAGCCAGATGGACCACGGGGATTGGTGTAGGCTAAGCCTCCCTTAATGAACCAATTCCGGGTCCCCACCAACAATCTCCTGTATGCATGAAGTTATAACCAGAGTGCTTTGCAAGAGAAAAGGTAAAGGGGGGAAAACATGTAATACTAAGTCCCATCTGTAGAGAAGGAGCCAAGTACCCCCACCTCAAGCATTGCTCCATGTTGCCTATATGCTGGGAACCAGAATGTGAAATACGTGCAGTGCCAGTAAGGATACCAATACCAAGAAGAATCCTGGAGGCAAGGTTCCCACTAAGAAAACCATACCTCCATACACAAAATCCCAGAGGAAGTGTGAAAGATGATCAAAAGAGCAGATTAGTAACGTCAAATGAAGCAGGGCTGACACACCCAGAAGAGATGCAGAGGCAAGACAATATAAACATTCTATAGGCGCTAAGAAAGTATCGAGGATAAGCAACATATCCGGATCGAGAAGAAGATGCTTATGCTACAGAAACGATGAAGACATTAAGTTATTTTACACTTGTACAGATGCAAAGAGACGCAAGCAGACAAATTATTCTTAAGGCTAGCTATGTAGTGAATAGATTGCGGCATGCGGCAAACATATATATATATGTATATATATATATTTAAAAAAAAAAAATATATATATATATATATATATATATTACATGGCCACGGTAGTGGCCATGTAGTTATGGTTAAGTTGCTGATTCCATAGGAAGAGCACTTTTTGGGCGGCTTATAACTCCGCTCCCCCTGGACGAATCGTCACCAAACTTTGCAAAAAAAGTATATGGGGCACTCTGAATTCTTTTTGTGAAGTTTGGTGAGAAATCGTCCAGGGGGAGGGGAGTTATAGGGGGGGTCCCAAAACATATTTTTTTCCCATAGACTGAATGGGGGAAAAATGGCTACAGGTGAAACCGCTGGACGGAATTTGACTAAATCTGTGGCAGGTACAGGGGCTTGGTCCAGAAAGCGTGCTTTTGTAAATTTTGTCACCATACATGCAGTATGTTCATTTATAATTATGAAAAAGTAGGTCTGAAAAAATTAGTGATTTCTATGTTCGATCCGCGGTCACACTTCCCTGTTCGATCGACGAACAAGAAACCGATTGGCTAAGGGGCTGCCATCATGACCGCGTACACGCGAAGTCTCTGTCCATTGGCTGCTGCAAGACATCTTCTGTGTCAGATGGTTTGGATGCGCCCGACATCTTTGATCCGCGGAAAGCGGAGTAACAACCAGCGTAGACATGCTTTTTTCATTACCCTATTTGCTGTGGCACAGAGCATTGGGAAAGGTTCACACAGTAAGAAATGGGTGATCTATGCATTTGTTCCTCGGCCGTCATGATGTAATTTCTATGGCCACCTTGTACATACAGTAAATGTGGGGGATGATAACGATAGCACTTTAGTCCATATAGTGGGCAGGAAATTTGTAACACTTGACTGCATGTAGTGGATAGGAAATTTGTAACTCTTGAAAGCACACGGGTATAGGTAGGCAACATTGAAATTGACAACATGCCGTGACCGTATTATTTTTCATAATGCCTATTATTACAATCATTAGTACGCCACCATGGGTGGCACATGCTACGGTGGTAGTGGCTGCAGTCTTCACATATGGGTGATTAATGCACTTGTTCTGGGGGTCGGTCGTCATTATCTAATGTGTATGGACATCTTGTATGCACAGTACACTTATACCTACTGACTGATGTATGTTCTATGGCCTCCTTGTATGCACAGAAAAGGAGGGGTCCAATAAGGGCAGTATTTGAGGCCGTGTATTGCACGGCGGAGTTGTTACATTTGTACGGACATGTCTGGTGTTAGGGAACATTGAAATTGCCTACATGCAGTGAATACATTACTGTTTCCAATGCCTATTATTATATTCATTAGTACGCTGCCATGGTTGGCACATGCTACGGTGGTTGTGGCCAGGGCCTAGAGTCTTGGATGCATGGCTGTCGGCCAAAGGCCGAAGGCCTTACCTCCAAAACTCTAGGCCCTGGCCACAACCACAGTAGCATGTGCCAACCATGCATACACCCCTTGTGTTACATTTTCATTGGCAAGTTGTGGAGAGTGCGTGCAGTGTTGGGTGCATGGCCGAAGGCCATGTACCCAAAAACAAAGAGGTGGTTGTGGGGACATCCTGCTCTCTTGGGTGCAAGGCCGAAGGCCATGCACCCAATAATACACTTATACATACTTTATGACGTATGTTTTGTGGCCTCCTTGTACGCACAGAAAATGAGGGGTCCAATAGGGTCAGTATTTCAGCCCGGCCGAAGGCCTTACTTCCAAGACTCTAGGCCCAGGCCACAACCACCGCTCCATGTGGTAACCATGCATACACCCCTTGTGTTGCATTTTCATTGACAAGTTGTGGGGAGTGTGTGCAGTGTTCAGTCCATGGCCGAAGCCCATGCCCCCAACAAGAAAGTGGTAAGTACTACACTTGGAAGACACTGCACACCCATCCCATATAAGATCTACAGACATAAACCTAGGATGGAAGCCTCTGGGCAGAGGTACAGCAGGATAACACACCTATAGAATAACCCCCACTACCACACTTCAGCAAGGTGGTTGTGGGGAGACCCTGCAGTCCTTGGTGCATGGCTAAAGCCCATGCATGCAATACTGAAGTCATATGCAGTGGAGTTCCAAGTTAATATGGGTGTGGTGGATTCTGGTCGTTGTTTTGATGCCCTAGTTTCTTCACTTCATGGCTGCAGACGATGGTCCGAAAAGTACATTTATAAGCAGCTACTTTACAAGGACCATGTTTTACATATGCACTGATGGTTGTGGATAGGACTTGTACTCCTTGCAACTTGTTTGTAATGCGTAGGTGGTAGGTTGCTCATCGCAGACGAAAGGCCAGACTACAGGCACTGCAGCATATTACTAGCACACATTAGGCGAGTACATTCCCATGTGTAGAAAATGTCTGCCAATATACTTACTCCTTACTTTGTTTAGAATCCAGAAACATTTTTTTGTGTTTGGTTTTCATACTTGGCGGAAGTATCAAAAAGGTGTGTTAATGTTTGCAGATTTTCCACATTTACCACATTGCTTAATAGACAGTTAATTTTTTTTTTAGACCCTCATTTTTACTTTACAAACCAGTGTACTGTCCATTGCACTCCGTTTCTGTGTTTACTTTTCTAATCCTTGGGTCTGGGGAAACAAATCCTTGTGGAATTAAAAAAAAACTTCATTTCTTATGCAACTAAGTACTTCATTTTTTCCTTTCAGTGCGTTCTTCATTTTTCTGATCAATGTTATGTATGTTGCCTTCCTGCCCATTTTTATCAACAGTTAGATACCTGTAGGCGTATTCAAACTGTGCATTTGTTCCTACAGATTTTCAATACTCATTCGTGTCATTGACATATCCTGTTTCATGTATCTTTCCCATTCATGTTTTCTTTGTTGCCTTCCTGCCCATTTTCAACTACAGTTGGATGCGTATAGGCGTGTTCTGCTTGTACATTGGTTTACAACAATCTGTGATAATCATTTATTTGTGTCATTCTTCCATCCTGTTGGGTAGTTAGATGCCTGTGGGCGTATTCTAACTGTTTGTAGTCTTTCACTTACTTTGTTCACAATTTTTAAGTGCACATTATTTCGTAAATTTTGGCTTCAAGAACATTAAATATGCATTTGTTAGGTTAGCTGGCAACCTCTTGTCGGGGAGTTTCTCCCGGGGTCTGCGGACCTCCGGGCTGGGAGGCCCCAACTCCTCCCGTGTTTCCCAAAAATGAGTATGAGACACACGCCAGAAGCAAGGTGGTTCTGCTGTTTATTCAACAATGGCAGGGATGGGTCTAGGATCGTACGCATCCGTCCAGACTCTCAACCTTCGTGGGGCTCGCAGGCCCCTTTTTGCCTCAGTATGACGTGCTACTTGCGCCACCTGGGAAAGTTAGCAAAAAACCTATCGCCACTCTGGATTGGTTCCTCGAGTGGTAGGGTTAGTATAGCATACATATAGAGAACATTGTTAGTGGTTGAGGGTCAGTCTATACTTGGGTTGTCCCTTCTATTAGATACTTGAAAATTGTTACACGAAGACCCTTAATGATTGGCTAATGTTAGTGGCGTCAGTGATGAGTGCCCCCATGCTCTGATTGGTCCACTCGCGAGCCCCCCAGCCTGGGACCATCGTTGTTCCCAGCTCACGGTGTACCTGTCATTTGCAACAAAATGTAACTATGTGTTCGTGCAGACAATGCGTGGATTTGCTCATAGGCCTGAGAGCAGACCATTCCCATCGCTGTAGGTGTCCATTGGGTCATTTCATTGTTGCAGCCTGTGTCCCAGACGTGGGACCCATGCGACTTCTCCCTCTTGGGTCTGGCACCTTGTCAGGTTTGGCTTGGTCACGTGAGAAGAGACCGTGGCTGAGGCAGAATTCGGCACATTTAAAGTTGTATTTGCCTCTGCGTGCCTGCTTTTGCTTACAGGTGTGACCTTGGCGTCGGCTGGTGGCATACGAGTTGCAACATCGCTCGCTTGGCTGTCAGCTCTCGCTGGGCTCGTTCTGTATGGATGGTCAGCACTTGTACTCTTGCTCGTTCAGTCTACATGGCGGCTCTTGCTTGCGGCCTACTTGGGCCTGGTTCATAGGTGGGGATGTGTAATGCACGGCACCTATGTTGCGGTGTCACATGGCTTCATAGGCAGTATCATGCCTTTGTTGTATTTTCATCACGATGCAAGGGTCGGGAGAAGCGTCAGCAAGCATGTAAACGAGTGCTTTGTGCGTCTTGCGTTTCTGCATTTCGGAAAACCTATGTGAAAAATAATAAAGATGCGCGTCAGTGGGTGTATCCGTCACCTACGTCATAGCACTGAGTATATTCTTTGTGTGGATTGGTGTGGGAGTGTCCAGTCTGCATGGTTGCACCTGTGTTCTTCACAGTTGGCTAGGTCGTCATGGCATCTCTAACGATGTAGGTGCTTCTTGTAGAGGGCTTAGTCGAGTTCATCCATGCCGCAGGTGTCGGCTTGAGTAGGGCAGGCTGGCGGGCAGGCTGGTGGGCACATCCGTATGTTCTTGTACCAGGGTATTTGGTCGTCTGGTAGATAGATGAATTCATCTCGTGGTGGGTGTCTGGGCCGCGATCCTCTAGGTCAGGGGCGCGAGGAGTTTGGGGGGAGTCTTTTCTCCCATTCTCCCACTTCAGTCCCCCCTCTGGTCGACTTGTCGACCACAAACATATCCTTTTCTTTATCTCCTCTTACTCTCCATATTTTAGTCACTCCTCCCAGGTGTCCGTAGTGGTTGACATGGTCCTCAAATGACCAATACATATATACACAACTTCCTCCCGGTTTGCAGTATACCCATCTTCCGATGTAGCTCCGCGGGTTTCTTGGGTTTTCGAGATTTACGGATGGTGGGTCTAGGTGGTTGGTGATGATCTGTCTGCGCAGTTTTTCTCTTTCCTTTATTATGGTGTCTGTGTGCTGGTCATCATCAGTTGGCATCAAGGGGTGCATACCAACCATTTCGATCATTTCGTCTGTAGTTCTTTGTTGAGCTGAGCGTGGGAGAGAGGTCGCCGGTAGCCCTGCTGGAAGTATAGGCCTTGGAAGCCCTGACTTGCCCTAGCGGGCCTCAGTGAGTAAACAAGTGTTTTTTATTCCTTTGATGCCTTCTGCATCCGCGCTCTGAGCGCGTTGTTGTGCCTGCTCTCCCCTCCCACTTCCTGGTCCTTCTCTCCCTCCCGCCTCCCTGCCAGCCCACCCCCCCTCTGATTGGCTGTCCGGCTGCCTCCCTTCTGGGCTACTCGACGCCCGCTCCCCCTGCTCGCTTCTTTGTTGAGCTGAGCGTGGGAGAGCGGTCGCCGGTAGCCCTGCTGGAAGTATAGGCCTTGGAAGCCCTGCCTGGCCCTAGCGGGCCTCCGTGAGTAAACAAGTATTTTTTCTTCCTTTGATGCCTTCTGCATCCGCGCTCTGAGCGAGTTGTTGTGCCTGCTCTCCCCTCCCCTCCCACTTCCTGGTCCTCCTCTCCCTCCTGCCTCCCTGCCTGCCCACACCCCCCCTCCCCTTCCTCTTCCTACAACCTTTCCCTCCTGGGCAGCCCTCTGCCCGGCAGCCGCCTGCGGCTAAGGGCCCCTAGGCCAAGGGCGACTCCTACAGTTGCGGCTCCCTGTGTGTCTGCAGGTGTCTGCAGGGGACGCCAGGCGCCAGCTTCACTTGCTATCTCCACCTTCTCCCGGCCCACCCCACCTACACCGGGTCACTACATTCGCATTGGTGTCTTCACCTCACCTGTGTCCAACAGTTGTGGTAAACTAGGGTTTTTCTCCCCTCGCAGGATTCTCAAACTTAGGTGGGCTCTCCACTGTACCTAATACGCATTACTGTTGTTGTTCTGAAATGTGGTAAACTAGGGTTTTTCTCCCCTCGCAGGATTCTCAAACTTAGGTGGGCTCTCCACTGTGTACCTAATACGCATTACTGTTGTTGTTCTGAAATGTGGTAAACTAGGGTTTTTCTCCCCTCGCAGGATTCTCAAACTTAGGTGGGCTCTCCACTGTGTACCTACTACGCATTACTGTTGTTGTTCTGAAATGTGGTAAACTAGGGTTTTTCTCCCCTCGCAGGATTCTCAAACTTAGGTGGGCTCTCCACTGTGTACCTAATACGCATTACTGTTGTTGTTCTGAAATGTGGTAAACTAGGGTTTTTCTCCCCTCGCAGGATTCTCAAACTTAGGTGGGCTCTCCACTGTACCTAATTACGCATTACTGTTGTTGTTCTGAATTGTGGTAAACCTGTGCTTGCCGCTCTATTCCTGTCTGCGGGCTCTCGCATCGTCTGTCCCCCCCCCCACTCCCTCCTACTCCATGGTGCGCTCTATCTCGCCTATTTTCTCTAACTGCTTCTCCATTGACTATCCTGCTCTCCTCACTAAATCTGGTAGGAAAAAGTTTAAAAAGGACATCCTGGTCTCCAACCCAGGCCTCCCTATCGCTGACACCTATACCAGTGCCTGCTCCAAGGAAACTCTTACTGACATCCTCTTTTTTGTGCCTTCGCCTGACCTATGGACCCTTCATATGGTCTCTGTGCTCTCTCCTTTCTCCTCTTCTCCCATTAATGGTGGCACCCGTTGGGATGTCCTCCTGGCCCCCTTCCGCTCCTCTAAGGCCATCATTAATGTCTATGCTAATGGGACCGTCTTGGTCCAAGGTCCTCAGGCCAACCTTCACCTCTTTGATAGACGCTTCCCTCGCCTCATCAACTTCCTTTCCTCTCCCGCTGTCCCCCCTCCTCTGTCCTCGGCTACCTTGCCTCTACCCTCCCTCCCTGCCCCCTCTCGTGCTCCTTCTTCACCTCCTTCTTCTACACCTCCGCAGGGCGTACCTCTGATCTGTACCCCTCCCCGGAAGTCCTTCAAGGCTGGTAACCTTCTCCACATTGCCACTCTTAACTCTCGCTCGGCCATCAAGCATTCCTCTGATATCTGTCGCCTTCTTGAGGAACTGGACCTTGACGTCCTCGGTCTCACTGAGACATGGTTCACAGCCAGCTCTGTCACCAGCTTTGACACACTCCTACCTGACGGTTACAAGATCTTCTCCGTGCCCAGGCCCAACCGTGCAGGTGGGGGTGTTGCCCTTATCTTCCCTGAGTGGATTCCTGCCACTGTCACTCCTACGCAGACCTACTCCTCTTTTGAATGTCTTGTCTGCCGACTCTCTCTCTCTCCTAGCCATTCCCTTACTGTGGCTACTATCTATCGGCCACCTGGTCAAATTTCCTCCTTCCTCTCTGAGTGGGCTGACCTCTCCTCACTCCTGTCCTCAACCACTCAACTCCTCTTTCTTGGTGACTTCAACATCCACCTTGATGCCTCCTGTCCCCCCACTGGACTCTTTCGTGACCTCTGCGACTCTCTCTCACTCTCTATTCTCCCGTCTGGGCCTACTCATTCTGCAGGGCACACTCTTGATGCTCTGATCTCTTCTGACCTTCCCCTCTCTGTCCCTCTCTCCACTCCTCTCTCCTGGAGTGATCACTTTCTCCTAACCTCCCACCTCACCCTCCCTACCCCACAGGCAAAGCCACCCTCATCATTGCCACCCACCTTCTCGGTCATCCGACCCATGAAGCGCGTGTCAGTTGAGGCTTTCGCTGCCACCTTCTTGCTCCCCCTCCCCTTTCGGCTGACTCCCACCCTGACACAGCCCTCTCCATGCTCCACTCTGCTATATCTGATACTCTTGATATCCTTGCCCCTGTCATGAGAATCCGCCTGAAGCCCAAAGCCAAATGTAACTCCTGGTATGACTCGGATCTCGTCACCCTAAAACGCAAGTGCAGGGTGGCTGAGAGGAAATGGCGTGCTTCATGTTCATCCTCTGATAAACTGGCCTGCCGCCTGCTCCAAAGGCAATACCGTCTCTCCGTTCTCACCAAAAAGAGAGCCCTTATCCAAGCCCGCATCTCTGCGGCATCCAACAACTCAGCTGAACTCTTTAAAATCTGCAAGGAACTTGCCAACCCTGCTGCAGTCTCTACCTCTCCTGTCCCCTCCCAGGCCCTCTGCACTGCACTGGCCTCTCACTTCATCTCAAAAACTCAGGACATCCTGTCCTCACTCTCCTCCTATCACCTCCCTCCCTCCCTCTCTTCCGGGCTCCTCCTCTGTCCCTTCTGCAGCCACCCCTCCTCCCTCCTTCTCTGCCTTTCCACTTTTTTCTGCTGACGAGGTTTCCAGACAAGTCCGATCTATGAAAGTCTCGTCTAAACAGGTTCACCCCTGTTCCTCCAAAACTATCAAGGACCACATCGACTCCATGGCTCCTGCCCTGGCTGACTTTTGCAACCACTCCTTCGCCTCTGGAGTCTTCCCATCCCCCCTCAAGCACTCCCTTGTGCACCCTCTTCTTAAGAAACCCTCCTCCGACCCCTCCTGCCCGGCTAACTATCACCCAATCTCCATCACTCCCTTCCTGGGCAAGCTCCTGGAGAAACTGGCCATCTCCCAGCTAAACCTCCATGCTGAAACTGTTGGTAGTCTCCATGACCATCAATCTGGCTTCAGAGCGGCCAGAAGCACGGAAACTGCTCTTCTGAACATCCGTGAGAATCTGCTCTTGAACCTCGACTCCAACACTCCGTGTGTTCTCATTCTGCTCGATCTCTCCTCTGCCTTTGACACTGTCAACCATGCCATCCTGCTCAACCGTCTCCGTGATGACCTGGGTATCACTGGTCAGGCTCTGGCGTGGCTGATCTCTTTCCTTTCCAATCGACCCTCCCAGGTCCAACTTGGGTCCTTCCTCTCTGACATCTTTTTCTCCACCTGTGGTGTTCCCCAGGGATCTAATCTCTCTCCCTGGCTGTTCAACCAGTATCTTGCACTCCTTGCCCACCGCATCGCTGCTCTCTGCCCCTACTTTCAGTGCTATGCGGACAACACCAAGCTCATTTTCAGGCTACCCTCGGCCTCCTCCTTTCCTTCCCTCATCTCTGACTGTCTGTCTGCCATCCAGGAATGGTGTGCCGCCAATGACCTCTGCCTTAATGCCAGTAAGACTGAGATTCTACTCATCGGCACACCCACTCCCTCCTTCCCTGTAGCTCTCTGGCCAGCCTCGCTTGGCCCTCCTCCTGCTCCTACCTGCAAGGCAAAAAACCTAGGGGTCATCTTCGACTCCACACTCTCCTTCTCTCTTCATATATCTGACGTCTCTAAGAAGTCACACTACCAGCTGCACCTCCTCAGAGGTATTCTTCCCTTCCTCTCCTTCCCCCAGAAGCTCACTGTCTCCCGAGCCCTGGTTCTCTCAAAGCTGGACTACTGTAACAGCCTCTATCTTAATCTGCCTGCCTCCACTCTCCGCCCCCTGCAACTCATCCAGAACAGAACTGCGAGACTTGTCCTTGGCCTCAAGCCCAGGGACCGTATCTCTCAAGGACTGAAATCTCTACACTGGCTCCCAGTGGCTGCGAGGATTAAGTTCAAAACCCTCTGCATTGTCCACAAGGCCTTCTGGGGCCTGGGGCCTGGGGCCTAAATACCTTCAACTCTCTCTTCCTAAATATCTTCCTTCCCGAGCCCTTTGCTCATCCATCTCCAACTCCCTCAGGGGCAGCCGCTTCTCGAAGCAACGAGCTGGGGGTCGATCTCTCGCCGTGGCAGGGGCCTCCCTCTGGAACAGCCTTCCTGCCTCCCTGAAACTTGAGGAGAACCATCTCCGGTTCCGGAAGCACCTCAAAACCTTCCTCTTTGCTTCTGCTTTCTCTCTCCCTCTCCCCTGCTAAATTCTCGACTGAATCGGCACCGAATCTGCAACTGGGCCACTCTCACCGACCTCGGTCCTGGGCCCAGCCACTCTCCTCTTGCACTGCCTCCCTGGCAACCCCTGCACTGAGGGACTGTCTCTGTATCCCTACAGCCCCCCCTTTCCCAGCACTTGTCTGCACTTACCTTGCACTTGCCACCAGCTGGCCCTATTTATTTACTTACTCTACTTACTTGTATTGCACTTCCCCCCTCCCCTTCCCCTTGCACTTTTCCCTTCCCCATACCCCTGCACTTGCGCGGTCTGAATGACACCTGGCCTAGTAGGATCGTTGTCTGTCTTCCCCTGTTCCCCCCTCCCTGCCTCGTCGCGCCTTGAAACACTTGTGTATAGGCGCGTTACAAATGCCATATCATATCATATCATATCATAGTGCGTGCCTTCCTGGCCTTCCAAAACCTTATTATAATCAATGCAGCTCCAGCCAGTATTATGCATCCAACTATAATCTTCAGCCCGTCCGACAGCCATGATGGCATCCATGACCATAACAATGAAAACCAGCTATCATCCTTCTTCACTCCTTTACTTTCTTCCATCATCTGCATCTGGGCCAGTTGTGATACTGCTTCGGTAAGTGTACCATTATCTGCATCGTTAGCAGGAATAAATGTGCAGCATGATTGTCCTATCTTTGGGCAAACTCCTCCCTCCATCGCTGTGAGGAGATCCAATACATATGTGTTCTGTAGTGCTACCATTCTCACCGCTCGTATTTCCTCTTTTATTGCGTTGAATCCATTTACTGTTGAATTAATGGTCATCATTAGTTCCCATCAGGTTATCTGGAGCCATTTAGTGTTTGCATAAGCTTGTAGTCCAGGGTGTATTATTGACGAGAAGAATATAGCAGCTCTGCTAAATAACCTGTGTTCTGGTGGGATAGAAGTGAGTGCTGTTTCTGACCTTCCCCACAGGTAGTTTCCTGTTAAGGGTTCTCCTTGTCTCTTTTTCCTGTTTAGGACATCATTGTTGTTGTTGTTGTTCTCTCTCTCCTTTGATTGTACAGATCTCTTCTTCCTCTTGTTCCCTTCATCCATCTTGGGGAAGTTGGCCATATTCACATGTTTTTGGGGCACCACTAGCGATGGTACATTGATGTGTACCATTGTGCATATACCATTCCACAACGGGGGCAGGGTGTGATATGCCTTATTTCCGCAGGCCCAATAGTGATCCATTATCACTGCCGTTCCAGCACCCCCCTCTGGTAATTCTAACACGCTTCCACAGTTGGTGTTGTATCCCACCTCCACATCTCCTCTGTGTTGGTAGCATAACTTGGGCACGGTCAGCGGTAGTATGCTCATTGGGTCTTCATCCTTCTCCATCCATGTCAGCATGGGTACGTACTTGCCCCATGTCGTCCAACATCTGTCATTGTGTTCCTTTATGGTGGTAATATTTTCTCTTGTTACCATGTTGCTACCGACCACTCCTATGTCCCATTCGTTGTTCATGTATACCTTCCCTGTTATTGTTACCAGTGGCCTTTCCCAACAGCCTTGTGTACCAGGAACTTCAGTGGCGTACCAATCACATGGTAGGTATTGTAGTGTTACTTTCTTCGTTTCTCCCTTTTCAGGGCCACTTGTCATGTATCTGTACGCTTCAGCATGCAAACTGCTCTTGTGGTAACTCAAATATGACTTGAGGAAATTGTTTTCGTACGGGTATGTGTCACGCGTTTTCCACTCCATTCTCATCTCCGTTCCTTGAAATCGCCCTCTCGTTTGGAATAGTGCCAGATATACTATACATCGTGCCGTCTTTTCTTCTATTTCTGTGGCGACGAATGTTCGAGAAGCGCTCATGGCGTATGGGATCAATGAGCAAACATAACAGCTGTCTTCTGTAGTCTGCTTACCTATTTGGGTCATGTGCTGGTACCACATGTTGTTCGAGACGTGTGCTGAATCTGTTATGTAATTATCAATACCCTTATCATCTGAGTATGTGCTGCGTTTTACTTCCCTTATGCGGAGGGTTGCTAGTACCACCTGACGTAACACCTGTTGCAGCCGTGGGAGGGGGTACGTTAGGTTTGGGTGCAGCCATAATATTGATAGCATAACTTTTCTGCCATACAGAGGCAGCCAATAGACCAGTGATGACCAATACTCCTATCATCTTTATTACAAAAGCTAGTCTCACCGGCATTTGCTCTTACCTTGCTGCAGTCCGGCAGCTTATTCTTGCGATGTTAAAGTTGCCCGCCTGAAAATTCTCAATACGCTTATTATTATGGTTAGTTGTTGTTATCAAGCTCTCCCTATCAAGTAGTCGTTCAGTGCCCAGGCGAAGAGCTGTTCCCACGCCAACCTTAGTGATCTATCTCTTAGAGCAGGTAAGTGCTGGTGAAGATGGGGAAATGATTGCTCTATGGCCAAAACAAATGCGGTGTAATAGACGCGTACCCTCCTTCTTTTTAGGTACTTGGGCCTTCTTATATGATATACAAATTGGTGTGATAGGGCTTCAGGGTAGTTATCATCCGTGGGTAGCATCTACTCCTGGGCAATGCACACTGTTAGTTACTTATTTTCTCGACAATACAATTACACACGGTACCTGCATGTGCAAGAGAGAAAAAGAGAAAACATACAAGTGTTTACATGTGTGTGTGCACAAAACAATGTCCTTCAATTGGGGGTGACCTTAGTGGGCGGGGGGGGGGGTTTGGGGCTCAATTGGCGGAAGTCTGTTTACTTTTCGATCTCGTGACCATGGGATGGGCTGTGGGCAAGTGTCCAGTGTCTATTTCAGTACTTTTCTCTGGGGACTCTGGGGGGGTGGTTGGGTGTAGTGACACTAATGTCGTCAGCTGTGGTCGACGTCTCCTTCTCTGTATCCGATGCTGTCGTTGTTCTTCCAATGGCCCTGTCGGTAATGCTAGGGCGGGTCTGCAGTTTGCAGATCTTCACGTCGTGTAGGTGATTCCAAGCACACTTATTCTGCAACTTCACCGCTCTCGTAGCTACCTCCTCTACCAAATGAGGACCAGTAAAGCGTGGGCCGTTCCACTTTCTATTGAAGTTGCGGAGTAGCACGTGGTCACCTTTAGCAATTTTGCTTAGTCCTTCTTTTTCCAATTCTTTGTCGGTGTCTTCTTGTTGACAACTCTTAGACCCGCCCCGCGTGCGCTCGAGCTGTTGAGATACAAACGCTACACTAGTAATCAAAGAAGACACATATTGATACATTTCATCACCAAGAACAGTTGCAGTGTTGTCATAATCTGTGAATGCTCTTGATGTAGGTGTTAGAGGTAGACACATTTGACGTCCTGTCACCACCTCGTGAGGAGTGAGGTGGTGGTCAGACCCTGGCCTATTCCTTAGCTGAAATAGAGCTAGCGGAAGACAATACAACCAGCTCTTCTCTGTTGTTTGCTGTATCTTTGCTATTTCTTCTTTCAATAGGCCGTACAGGCGTTCACATATACCGTTGGCCTGCGGGTGATATGCACACGCAAATTTATGCTTAATGCCCAGCAAAGACGTGATGTGCTGAAACATTTCATTAGCGAAGTGTGGGCCGTTATCTGACCGCAGCACTTCACACACACCCCACCTGGGGAAAACCTCCCTCACTAGAAATTTAGCTGCTCTGAACGCATCTGCATGTGAGCAGGGTCCTGCCTCAATCCACCTGGAGAAGGGGCATACCACTACAATCATATGCCTATTTCCTTGACATACATTGATCATATCAACGTAATCAATATGAATGTGCAGGAAGGGTCCCTCTGGCCGGGGTATAGTACCTTTTATCACTTGCAGCGTGTGACCGGCCGTAAACTGTTGGCATGTAAGGCAATTGCTGATAACATTTGTTACATGAGAATTTAACTCGGGGCAGAACCAGTCTTCCCTAATTTGTGCTGCAATTACTTCCTTTCCTGTATGAGCTGGGTGATAGAGCTGGACCAGGGCGGTGGTCAACAGTGCCAATGGCATGACTACCTTTCCAGTGTTGTTTTGATGCCACAGTGCGTCAGTTGGGGACATTGTACATCCTCTTTTTACCCATAGTTCCTTTTCTGCCATAGGTGCGGCCACCTGTAATTCCATTATCTGTGTGGCTGGGAGATGGGTGTACCCTTCTTTCACCAACATCTGTTTAGCTATCCCCCTCCCTCTCCCTCTCTCTGACTCTGGGGGGTTCCATATTTCACCAAAATACGCTGCATGTTTGGCATGTGCGTCTGCTGTTTCATTCCCTTTTGAGATATGGTCTTCTCCATTAGTGTGTGCGGGACATTTAACCAAAGCTATTTCTTGGGGATCATTGATTACTTCAATTAATTCAGCTAACAAGAGAGCGTGTTGTACCGGTGTACCATCAGCTCTCCTAAACCCCCTTCTTTGCCATTTTATCAACCCTGAGTGGACAGTTGACGTGACATATGCGCTATCAGAATATATAGTAACTCTTTTGTCAACGCTTTCCTTCAACGCCAAGATCAGTGCAACCAATTCTGCTGCTTGAGCCGAATAATGCTGTGGTAACTGTACACATTTCACCGGGACACACACCAAATCTTCTGTCATTTTTACAACTGCTGCCCCAGTTCTCCTTATCCCATCACTCTGGTCTATCGTTGATGACCCATCAATAAACAAGAGCTCTCCACCATTGAGCGCATCCTCTTCAACTTTTCTAGTACATGAGTACATTTCGATAGTCTGCGTACAGTCGTGAGCATAATCACCTTCCTCAATAACTTCCGCTATAAACCATGCGGGGTTAACTGTACTACATCTGACAATTGACAGTTCAGGGCTAGACAAAATGATCTCATAACCTGACGCCCTCTGCGTGGTTAGTGTGGATTTAGGCTTGTTTAATATTGCAAATAGTGCATGCTCCACGAATAGTGTGGTTGGGCACCCCATTATAATAGATGATGATTTCTCTACCGCGAATGCAGCTGCGGCGAGACTCTGTTCACAAGGGAAATGGCCTAAAATAACAGGGTCCAAGTGACCGCTGTAGAACGCTATTGGCTTGTGTCCCATGCTTGTTTTCTGAGCCAATACTGCTTTCATTACTGCTGAGTCACAATGTGAAAAGATAAAGTACTGCCGTTCATAATCTGGGGTGGCCAGTACCGGAGCAGTTGATATTGCGTTCTTCAACTCGTCAAATGCTTCCTTCATTTCCCTTGTCCACCCCAATGTTTTGTCCCCTTTGTTTGCTTCTCTCAATGCTTCAAGTAGGGGTCCTATGTATGAGCTGTAATCAAAAACCCATGCTCTACAGTAGTTGCACAATCCCAGGAACTGCTGCAGCTCCCTCACTGTTTGTGGTAGTGGCGTGTTTGATATAGCTTGTGCTCTTTGGGGTGCAATCTTTCTTCCGTGTTGGGATATTAGTTGACCAATGTATAATACCTGTTCCTGACAGTACTGTAACTTTTCTTTGTCTACCTTGTAACCTTTTTCCGCCAATACTGTCAACATTTTCAATGAGTCCTCCCTGCACCTTTTCTCGCTTGTGCTGCAAATTATTATGTCATCAACATATTGCAGCACCGTACTTTACAATTCGACGTTTCCCAAGTCCATCTGTATTACTCTGTTAAAAATTGAGGGTGACTCGCAGTACCCTTGTGGTAACCTGGTGTGTTTTCATTTTGTGTTTCTGTACTTGAAGCTTGTCACGTCTTGTGAATCTGGATGCAGTGGTATTGAGAAAAAGGCATTTTTGAGGTCAATCACTGTGAACCGTGAGGCCTCTGCTGGAATTCCATATAATATTGTGGCCGGGTTTGCTGCTATGGGGTATTCTGCTTCCACAATGTTGTTCAAGTGTCTGAGGTCCTGGATAAAACGCCAAGACCCTCCTTTAGCTTTGCGCACTGGGTACACGGCCGTGTTACATGGTGATTCTGATGGTACCAGTATGCCGTTATTTATTAGGGCCGTTATTGTTTCGTAGATGCCCTCATCTGCCTCATTTGATAATGGGTATTGCTTTACTCTAGGGAGTATTGCACCCTTTTTCAGCTTTATTCTTACTCCCCCGATACTCTTTATGCAGCCCACGTCATAGGGACTGGTGGTCCACAGAGACGTTGGAACTTTTGCCATATCTTCTTCGTAAAAGGGAACTGGTGTAGATGCGGGTGCTTCAAGTGCCATGGCAATTTTCTGTGCCATTTGCTTATATGTCACTCTTAGCCATATATCCACACTCATCATGAACACCCTTTCACCCTCTTCCTTGTCTTCTGAAAGGAGCTCCTCATCGGACACCTGGGTGAGCCTGCATCCCTCAGCCAGCGCTATCACTGCCCTCCATGCTCTCCCTTCCAGGTCTTGGGCATGTACTGCAATATAATCAGCAGTTGCTATGATACTCTCGATGCTCACTGAAATCACCTTCCCTTCCAGTTCATTGGCTGGTGTCTCAGGTCTGAACAAATATGCTGCTTGCCTCCTCCAGATCTTCCCCTCTATTCCTGGCATCCATGCGAATGCCATGTCTGTTCCGTACTGGAACAGTTTGCCATCTACTGGCTCAGCCCGAGTTACTGTCTGTCCACAGCATGCTTGCAGAATTTGCCGTGCAGTGAGCATGTTTATTCCTGGAGTGGAACAAATGATGCCATCCTCCGTGAAGGAGATTGTCATATTTAGCCTGCTCATTATGTCCCTCCCGAGTATGTTCACTGGTGACTCCCTTGAATACAGGAGCGGGACAGACATGTCATAATCTCCAATAGACAAGGAGATGTTATCAGTAAAGGGAACCAACCCCCTAGCCCCAGAGAATCCTTGGGTGTTCATGGCCTCACCTGACATCTTAAATTTACCTTCCCTTATGCAAGACCGGGTTGCCCCAGTATCAACAAGGAATGATAATTTTTTGTCACCTTTCGTTACCTCAATGCGTGGTTCCTCCGCACTATTAGGTGTTACCGACAGGATGGGACACACCAAGGACGTCTGTGGGCTGTCCTTTTGTGGGTATAATGATTGACCACTTCCTGTGTAAGGGTTGTGTCCCAGGACAGTCACCCTTCCCAATTGTGTTTGTTGTAGCTGTGTATCGGTGGAGGTTACCTTATGGTCCTGTATTTGAGTGGGCTGCAGCACTGGCTGCACTTGGTGTTGTTGTGTTATCGCTACCTGTTGTTGCGGTAGTGAATATGTCTGTGGCTGTTGTTGCGTTACTAACTGTTGCTGCGTGCTGCCCTGTGGCAGCCCCTGCTGTTGTTGGTAACACTGCTGTTCCCTTGTAGGCCCTTGTTGTCCTTGCTCCCCCCATGCTGGTGTGGAGGGTCTCATTCTACATGTGCGTGACATGTGTCCTAACATTCCTCAAATCCAACATACAGGTGGTTCCCTGGTCTGTCATGGGAAACTTCCTGAATTATCCTGGTATACTAGTTGCCCAGTGGGGTAGAAGCTTCTGAATCCTCCCCCTTGTTGTTGTGCATGATAGCCATATCCCCTCCCCCTCATCATTCCTCCCCTATCCCTTTTGTTATTATAATATCCAGTTCCTGATGTCATGTATCCTCCTCCCATGTTAGCCGTGTATGGTGGGGGTGGTGGCAGCTGTTGTGTTATAATTTGTGGTGATTGTATTTGGGAGGGATCTTGTGCGGCCACTACTTGCGTGGGGTTTGGTGTCATTGTTGTAGGTGTAGTTATTAGTGCACCTTCCATCGTGTACTTAGTCAGTTTTTTCTGCACTAATTTAGCCTCTTCTGCTTTTCTATCTTCTTCCTTTTGTTTCATCTTTTCTTGCCACGTCCTACAATGGTGTACTATTGTCAGTTGTATTTCCGGCCAAGCCTTTGCTTCCATCCCCACTACTTTCTTCAATTGTTTTTGTACTGCCTCCGGGAGCCCTTGTATTAGTATGTGATAAAATATTGCCGGTGTCTTGTCCCATTGCTCTCTAGTTTCCATGCGCCACGTCTCCTAAATCTCCTGGATATAATCAACATGATCTTCGTTTTTGCGCATCTTGCGTGACGTAATTGCTCCTATGTCTGAGGTGTCTGGGTATTGTATCCTCAGTGCTTGCCATAATGCATGTCTGCAATTTGCAAATGGCGCCCCGTCATGTGATGTGTTCGTTATTGTGACCCCAATGAAGCCCGCTCTCTTCCAGATGTCATCTGCTGCATCCCCTAATATTGATATTAGTAGGCCCTTCACGTCTCCTACTGCTAGTTTCTGTCCTGCAGTGTGTTTTTCCATCTCATATATCCATTTCCCCGCTCCTCCACTTAGTGATGGGAGCCTACACTTTATATTTTCCTTATCTGCATGCTTCCAAGGGACGTATTGTGGTCTAACCCCCCATCTCTCCAAAAGTGGCATTAGATTGTGTCCTATCTGCCCCCCCGGGTGTCGCGGTGTTGAGTCCGTATACCCCTCCTCTTCTTCTGTGTCATCTACGTCATCTGTTATGTCCATATTTCCCCCGCTCATAGCTGTTTCCCCTTCATCTCCCCCTTCTTTTATTATTTCCTTTATTTGATGTGGGCGTGTGTGTGCGTTCTTCCTGCCTGCGTCCGGGGAGATCTCTAAGCCTTCCGGCGTAGGGTGTGTGTTCAGGAGCGGGTGTGGGTGGATATGTTGGACGGGATGATGAGGGTGTAGCTGCACGTGTTTGCCTTCTCGCCATTCCTTGTTCTCCTTCCTCACTTCCCCCCAGATCTTCCTTCCTTCTGCAAGCCCATAGTGATTCCCTGTTGGTGCGGGTGATGTACAATTTGTCTAAGCTTTCCCTTTCGCCGTTTCTTCCTTCTCCCCCATTCCTTCCTCTTCCTCGCTGCAAAAATCATCCAGGAGCGACAACCCCCAATCTGTCTTTTTCCCCCTAATTGTCACTGTTTTTAAATCTATTAGATCCGTTCCCCCACTTCTTCTTTACCAATTGCTCCCTTTTGTGCTGATGTTGTTGCTACTTCTGTGTTGTCTGCGTACATATTTCCTCATCCCACTCTCCCCTCTCCAATCTCCTCTTTCCCCTTCTCTTTTCTCTACTATTTCTCCTCCTATTTCCTCTCTTTTCTTTTTTAATTCCTCCATTACCTCACTACTCATCTTTTCTAATATCCTTTCTTCCTCTCTCCTCCTTTCCCATCTCTCTCTTTCCCTTTCTAATATGCTTTCTATTACCCTCCCTTCCTCGTATTTCTTTGTGGTTTCTGATAGTATTTTTCTCTTCCATATTTCCATTTCCTTTTCTTTCTCTTCTTCCTCCCTTTTCCTGTCGCGCTGCGCTGCTCGAGATACCCTTTCTGCTACCGCCTTCATCCTTTCAGCTTCCCTCTTCCGTTCTTCAGTTCGTTCCCTCATTTTTTCTAACTCATTCTTACTTTCTTTCCTTTCTCTCCTTCTCTCTCTTTCCTCCCTCTCAAGCTGTTTAATCAGGGCGTTTTGCTCATTCCTTAACTCGGCCAATCGTTCCTCCAAAATCTCCTCCTCCTCTCGTAACAGTTCCCCTTCCTTCCTTTTTCCTCCTTCCCCTTTTATCTCACTCTTATTGTCATCATCCTCGTTCATTTTCTCTTCTCCCGTTAGTGTCCCTCGCAATTTTAATAACACCTGCGCAGCTACCCACTCGTCGTGTCCTATGGCTGGGATTTGTTCTTCACTAGTCTTCCCTTCCCTTGCGGGCATCTTCGTATGAGTTGGCCCTACCGCACTAGTCACCTCCCCCCCGTGTAGCCACCTGTAGCTGTATATGGTGGTGGGCTGTATGCTGGGTTCGAATACCCCTCAGCCGCCGTTAGTTGTTGCCTTACCACTTCTCGTAATTCCGTTACAGGATATAAGCCCCCTTCATACTTTTTCACTACTTTCGCTAAGGGCATGTCGTCGGTCCGCTCCTTTTTTATTTCTGCTTCATTGACATTACTAAGCTTCTCTCCTCCCTCTTGTCCTCTTCCTGTGCACTGTGTGCTATCACTCTCTTTTTCCCCATTCTCTTCTTCCTCCTTAACCTTCTTCTCCTCCTTTGTTTCCCCCACAGTGAACATTCCGGTCGGTCCTGGTCGGGACCCCAGGAACATCCTCCATAAATTAAACACCTCCACATGGTGCGTCAACTTCTTCCCCTTTTATGTGTTATGTAGATGTGTCAGTAGTAAGTGCTGGACATATGGGTCGAAACTGCCGTTAGGCGGCCAGGGTGTCGTCATTTTGTTGTCTGTTGTCTGTGTCCATTCTATGCTGTATTTAATCAGTTTCTCCCTATGGGGTGACAGTGTTTTACATATGTGCTGTAGCGGGGTAGTGAGGGTGTTCCCCCACCCTCCCGATCCTATCCCGTATGACATGGTAGCACTGTGTTGTTAGCTCCCCTCAATATAGTAGTCGTTACCTGGCTAAAAATAAACTCTACCAAATTTGATAATTGCAGATGTTTTACCTGGCCCCGTAGTTTGGGGACTTGTGACCGTCCGCTAAAAAGAAAAAGCAGTCAAATATAGCTCTTGCAAGTATGTAGTCTTTTCTCTGTGTTTGTTTCTCTTCCTTAATACCGTTACGGCCCCCTTCGGCCAAGGCGCACGTAGCCCCCTGCGGCTGCGTGCCCTATGTGACGTGCTTATACAGCCGTCCCACTTTCCTCCACCCCTCCTCCTCCTTCTACACTCGTCGTGGCCGGCGTTCTCCGTGCGCGGTCACGTCACCCTCTCCACCTGGCCCCGATTTAATCATTGCCGTTGACCTCTGTGCTCTCCCCCTTACCACTATTCGCTTCCCCACCACTCTTCAACAACGGTGTGTGGTCGAGGTATCCTATGAAAGCTCTACTGGTGATGTCACCGACCTCTTCCAAAACTACCGGTAAGTTCTTTTCACACTTCAGAATGCGCGAAATAAGTTTTGCTATTTATCCTCGTTAACCCCACAGCTGTCCTCTTGTCACGCCTGGAACAAGGTAACCAATAATATAATCAGACTGCGTACGCTGCGTCACCTCGCGTGTGATACGCCCCTCAGCAGGGGGGCTTAACCAGCCAATTATCTTCCGTATTAGGCAACCAGTTAGCTACCGCCTACAGGAAAACATCATCTATCTATCGAGTTTCTCTGCTCGATCAATAGGGATCCTGATCTACTCATTGAACAATAATCGCCAATTCGTAAGAAAACCGCACACACACACACACACACACACACACACACACACACCCTTACAGGTGGTCGTGACCTCGGCCAATCAGTGTCTACGAGCGGCCGCACGTGATGTTTTCGTGCTCCACCCACTCTTCTTCGTAGCGTAGCGGACTGCTCTCGCACTTGTCCAGCTACCAATCACTTCACCGCCAACTCTAATTCATCAAATCTTCGCCGCACACCTTGGTAACACCTCCCACCTCCCTTATTCCATTCCTCCCCCCTCCCTCACAACTTCACATTGCTTGTTGGGAGTGGCATACTCACCAAGTTCTCTTGATGCGGGGCCGCTCGACTGCGTGCACCCCTGCAAGCGGCTCGCCACCTCCCCTCGTCTGGACCACGTCTGGACACTCCCCAACTGCGGGCGGGATACTTTTCAACCGGCTCCCGAGGGCCAATATCCAGATTGCGCTGTCCGGTCTTCTCGCAGTTCCGCGATGGTCCTGTAGTCATCAAAAGGTGGCAGCAGCAGAGGGGGCCGTGCCGCCGGGCCTCCTCGCAACGAGAGTACTCGAAAAAATAAAAAGGTAGATCGTAACCAGATCTCAGCAGTGCCTCCAACTTGTCGGGGAGTTTCTACCGGGGTCGGCTGGGCCGTCCGCGGACCTCCGGGCTGGGAGGCCCCAACTCCTCCTGTGTTTCCCAAAAATGAGTATGAGACACACGCAAGAAGCAAGATGGTTCGGCTGTTTATTGAACAACGGCAGGGATGGGTCTAGGATCGTACGCGTCCATCCAGACTCTCAACCTTCATGGGGCTCGCAGGCCCCTTTTTGCCTCAGTATGACGCGCTACTTGCGTCACCTGGGAAAGTTAGCAAAAAACCTATCGCCACTCTGGATTGGTTCCTCGAGTGGTAGGGTTAGTATAGCATACATATAGAGAACATTGTTAGTGGTTGAGGGTCAGTCAGGTGGTATACTTGGGTTGTCCCTTCTATTAGATACTTGAAAATTGTTACACAAAGACCCTTAATGATTGGCTAATGTTAGTGGCGTCAGTGATGAGTGCCCCCATGCTCTGATTGGTCCACTCGCGAGCACCCCAGCCTGGGACCATCGTTGTTCCCAGCTCGCGGTGTACCTGTCATTTGCAACAAAATGTAACTATGTGTTCGTGCAGACAATGCGTGGATTTGCTCATAGGCCTGAGAGCAGACCATTCCCATCGCTGTAGGTGTCCATTGGGTCATTTCATTGTAGCAGCCTGTGTCCCAGACATGGGACCCATGCGACTTCTCCCTCGTGGGTCTGGCACCTTGCAGGTTTGGTCACGTGAGGAGAGACCGTGGCTGAGGCAGAATTCGGCACATTTAAAGTTGTATTTGCCTCTGCGTGCCTGCTTTTGCTTACAGGTGTGACCTTGGCGTCGGCTGGTGGCATACGAGTTGCAACATCGCTCGCTTGGCTGTCAGCTCTCGCTGGGCTCGTTCTGCATGGTCAGCACTTGTACTCTTGCTCGTTCAGTCTACATGGCGGCTCTTGCTTGCGGCCTACTTGGGGCTGGTTCATAGGTGGGGATGTGTAATGCACGGCACTTATTTTGCGGTGTCACATGGCTTCATAGGCAGTATCATGCCTTCGTTGTATTTTCATCACGATGCAAGGGTTGGGAGAAGCGTCAGCAAGCATGTAAACGAGTGTTTTGTGCGTCTTGCGTTTCTGCATTTCGGAAAACCTATGTGAAAAATAATAAAGATGCACGTCAGTGGGTGTATCCATCACCTACGTCATAGCACTGAGTATATTCTTCGTGTGGATTGGTGTGGGAGTGTCCAGTCTGCATGGTTGCACGTGTGTTCTTCACAGTTGGCTAGGTCGTCATGGCATCTCTAACGATGTAGGTGCTTGTTGTAGAGGGCTTAGTCGAGTTCATCCATTCCGCAGGTGTCGGCTTGAGTAGGGCAGGCTGGCGGGCAGGCTGGTGGGCACATCCGTATGTTCTTGTACCAGGGTATTTGGTCGTCTGGTAGATAGACGAATTCATCTCGTGGTGGGTGTCTGGGCCGCGATCCTCTAGGTCAGGGGCGCGAGGAGATTGGGGGGGGAGTCTTTCTCCCATTCTCCCACTTCACTCTGCTTTAGAGTAATGGTGCTATCATTACATTCAAACCATGCATTGGTTGTAGCTCCTACATGGTAGGTTATCCCTACTGTTTTAAAGGTTTTCTTTCCAAGTGACACTTGACCGTGTGTGGATCCAGTCAGTTTGCAGCTGTTTTTGGTGCCATATGCATTATAACGTAGAAGCATAAGTATTATGTAGGCACTATGTGATTGTATCAGTAAGGTAGAGCGATTGTCTGAATTGCAAATACTACATAATCTGCCATGGTTTGCATTTTGTAGAAGTTTCTGAAAAGGAATGCTCTCACAATTTGGTATGGAAATATACACACATCGCTCATTTGGGATTTCTTCCTGTATCACTTTGTTTCAGAGAGTGCATGTATGTTTCCACATGTACGAAATTTTGAAGAATTCATACACAGGTATAGTTTTGTTTTCCAATACTAATAGTATGTATATTAGAAATTCTTGTGGATCTTCTTGTGAGTTCATAGTGAATCTCACCATTCCAGCACAGTCGTCCAATTGTTGCCTTACTCCATAAACACTGTATGTGTTGTCAGGATTGCTTGTTGCATTTCTATGTAGTACTAAAATTTGCAAACGCAATTGGTCTGTGCTGTGCAGGTAAATATTGTTAATAATTGGTGGCAATTGAAATAGAATATTCTTTGCAACATTTGCATAGCAACCTACCCCACTTTCATTTGTAAATTTCAATGGGCCAGCAAGTTCTGTACCTGAGTGCATTTTTCGTTTTTTCTGTTGCTTCTTTGCCGATGTGCCTGCTTCACATTCCCTAATAGGTTCTCCTATGTTTGCGGCAATTGATGGAACTTTAGCTTCTTTTCTTTTTTTTGCAGAATTTCCTTTTGCATTCTGTTGCATTTCTGTTTCATTTACTTTTCTTTTACCACGTTTCACTTTATCTGGAACAGGGTATTGTTTCAGATGACGGGTGTACAGTGAACGCAATCTATTGTATTCTAGAATGCAAGGAATATCAGCTTTGACTTTACTTGAATCAAAGTTCATTAAAAAAAGACTGTCAAGTGTACGCAAGCGTGATAATGCTATGTAGGTCATGCCTTCCTTAAACACTGTCTTTCCTCTATATATCAATGCTTTATCTAGGGTAAGACTTTGGGATTTATGAATGGTAACTGCATATGCAAGAGTTAGAGAAAATTGCTCTCTACGTACATACATGTCTTTGAAGAGAAGGAATCGAGCCATTGAGCGCCCTATCCTTTTACTTCTGAAACTTTATCAAAGCGAATATTTACAAACTGAATGCTGTTATCACGTTGGTATGATTGAAAGCCAACAACTGTGTGCCCAGTGCTCCATTAACTAGCCCTTGCTCTACGTCAAGGTTACGTTTAAGCATTACTCTACAATGTAATGATAATTTCAATACTTTTTCCAACCCAGCTGTATCGGAGATTGAATTTTCTAAACTATTTATTCTTGTTGTGGCTTGTTCACACATGGGTACTGTCAAACCATGTACCTGTGGCGCTAATTTCTATTATTGCTTGCATTTCTTTCTTTAGCATTGTTTCATTGAATTTGAAACAGCTTGCAAGAGTTGGCATTAAGGCCATACAATTGACATTTGTGTGTGCTATTTGTTCCATAACATCAGTTGCACATGCATTATCGCCATAAAGTGCATGTATATGCCGCTTTTTCAATACAGCTTGTGCTTCTTGCGATAATACACCAACTCTAATACTTTTTAAGATGTTGGAATAAGTGAGATCTGCAGATTGCTGCATGTTCTCAGTTAATTCTCCGTATTGGAAATGTTGCCAAAGGTTAACATTACCTATGCTACCAACAGTTTTCCGGCAGAGTTTGTAGCCTAAGGTTTTAAAAATCGGTTCACCTTTTACTGGTGTCAATTGTAGAAGATCTCCGAAAACGATAATGTGTTTCCCAGCAAAGAGTTCTTCCTTATTACTTTTAAGTATTTCTTGCAATCTGAGATGAATCAAAGCCAACATTAGATTGGAGACCATGCTCACAACATCTATTAGTAGCATTTTCATTTGCTTCAATACTCTCCGTAATTCCATTGTAGCTTCTGCAGAAAGTTTGTAGTAGTCTAACTTATTTTGATGCTCTACTGGAAGCAGTACTAATCGGTGTAAAGTCACACCGCCTATGTTGTAGGCCGCTAAACCTGTGGGGGCTGTTACAACAGCTGACAGTTTGTTGTTTGTCAATTGCTGCAGGAACTTGCTAATAATTTTGATTAAGAATGTTTTCCCTGATCCAGCTTCCCCACTGATGTACAGCAGTATAGGTTTCTAATTTTGGCTGTACGTCATGCACAATTTGTTTTGGTACCTCTTCAGAAATGGTGCACTGATCGTTGTTAAGTTTTCCTTGTTGCACAGTTAAGTCCTCTGTATCTTCTTGATACTAATACATGGTGTTCTCTACTTCTGCCATGGCAACTTCAGCCTCATTTCCTATCAGTGGTTGTCCTAATGGCTCTTGACTTCCTGTTACTGAAGGTTGACTACTGTCGGAAGAGTCTTTATCTAGCTGGGTCTGAATTTCTTCTTCTTGTTGCTGCTCATTGTGTAACATTGTTTTGTACTGCGTAAAGTTAATATCAGTGATAGTGCTTTCATTTGCTTTGAAAGCATCTTCATAGCACTCATAATTATCTAGTATGTCTTCCTCTTTTCTCCATGGTTTGAAAAGTTGTAAAAGAGACATGTAATCTAGTTCTTTCTGTTGAGGAGTTTTTAATGACAACTTCACATGATTAATTAAACTTTGTTAAGTTTCACTAAGCTCCCTTCACAATCGGTTACTCTCTATCTACGTTTACTTTCATCGGGTTTTACATTATTTTTGCATGCAAAGTTTTGAGATATGTGGTACAGACACATGCTTTCCAGTGTTTTTCAGAATGTCTTGGCTGTTGGGATCATTTCTAGCAATAGTTTCTACGTCCTCATATAATTTTAGCACTCTTTTTCTAGATTTTTCATGACCAAGACTGAGCCATACTATGTTGTCTGATTTTCCGTACAAAGCAGTGCCGGTTAAACGATCTGCTGCTTCATAGGCCCCACATTCCCTATGAGAGAGAATTTTTGTGCCTAGGCTGTACAATTTCTGTGATAATGTTTTGTCAGATGCTAGGTCATCCCAGAGGTCTTGAAGCTCTGTTTTTTCTGCTTTTGTTAAGTAGGCTGTAACATATTGTGCAACAGCAGTTGAATTGTCTGCAATGTACTGCACATCTAGGTTTGCATTCCATAATAGGGCAATGATTGCATTATAATCATTGATATATTTTGATTCTTCACTTCTTTTTATGTAATACGTGTTTTTAGGTGATTTACCTTTAACACTATGTCGAACTGAAGACATGAAGTTGTTTACTTCACCGGTTTCTGTAACTGGTCTGGGGAAACCAAAGCGGTATTTGGTGTAGTATTTATCTTTGTTTTTGTATTTACAGGGACAATATTTGCCACATTTGTGTCTTTGAAATTGTAAAATCTGCCCATGCAGCTCACTATGTGTCTTTTGTGAAGGGATTTCACATGTGCCATATTTTTGGATAAACTGCAAAACAGTGCTATCACTGTCGTGGCCAAATTTCAGTGCACCTTTGATCCATAACAGCATGTGAATATGTGGAGCACCTCTCGCTTGATATTCTTTTCTCCAGAAGAAGTGTTGCACTTCTCCAAGGGGAGGAACAGTTTTATTGCAAATAAAGTGTAGCATGGCAATGAAACGATGATGGAAATATCTTGAGACATTAACTGGATCTAGAGAGCAAAGTTCTCCAGGTGTTAATATATCTATGTTGTTTTTGTTGCTGTTTGCTATGTGTAGTAACTCATGTAAATCTTCCCATGCGTATTCTGCACAACTTAGCGTAACAAACCAAGTTGGTGGTCCAAGGTTTCTGATCATGCAACGCACGTCTCTGTGCCGTCTAAAACAGTATTCCTTTGTACCGCGCATGTTTGCGAACAAATTTGTTATACTTGATTGTAAAACCTCATCTTTTTCTTGTACTTTTGGTATTAACTGCGTAGCTGACATATTTCGAAAGTGCGTTCCAGATTTAAGACTCCATAACATAGTGTTGCTAATTCCCTTTCGTACAGTAGGTGGAATATGTATTCCACATTTTGTCTAAATCTGGGATCTTGGGAATACATTTGTAATGAGCGGTATTCTGATGCCCCAATCTGAGTGGGTCTATCATCGTACCTCCCACCTTTACCAGTAGGAAATAGCAGTGGAAAAGCATGTGCTTCTATACTTTTTTCCCAAATACTCATTGGTGACCCTTTGGTATGTCGCATTTGGTAAGTTTCTAGTGCATCATCTATACTTTCATTAGAATGCAATGGATGAATTGTGTAATGGTCCAAAAGAGTGGATACTGTAGCTGGATCCAGAAGTTCGAATTGTCCAGTTTCTGATGGTTCTTGAATTATTTCAGTTGTTTGCATTAAGCTTTCATCAATATTTATTTCCTTGTAGTACTCATTGTTGTCTTTTAGATATTGCAATGCTTGTGTAACTTTGTGTAAGTTTACTAATTGTTGCCAATTTTTTTTGTCCTTTGTTGATACTCCATTTACCAAGACTATTAAAGAATGCTCTATTGAACGTTCCACTCCTAGAGTGTGTACATTTTTAGTTAGATCTAATGGCAAGTACACTACTTTGCCACGAATGCCTTTCACCAATTCAGAGGGAGGTAAATTTGCTGTTTTTGGATGAAGGCGTAAAATTGCTTGAAATGGGTGAACTGTTTGAATTATTATGCTCTCATACAAATTGAGCTGTTACAGGATTTTTGGTAATGGAAACAATTCCAAATTATTTGTAATTGCACGTGAAGGAGTGTGGTTGTTGTCTAATTTTGCGGTACAGTATATGCAACATATTAGACGTTCAGTTATTTCATATTTGGTTTCAGCTAAAAGGTACAAAGCTAATTCAAACCATTTAGAGTCTTCATTGTTTTCTATTTTGTATGCTATGTCCACATTTTTTGTGTTCCTTTTGTAAAACGTTCTTCGGCAACATACACACACATGGTTTGGAACTTCAGCCGATGACCTTTTAAATTTTAGTATTTCTTTTCTGTATGTTTGTAATAGAAGGTTGCTATGTGCAGAATTGTCACTACTTTGCTCTAAAACTGTTGCATTTTCTAAGTGGCTCTCACTTCCAAAATACTTTTTCTGAATACTGTCCATTTCTTCTTGTAAGTATTTGGGTGTACCATGCAGAAGAGTGGTATTTAAATTGCCTAATTCTGAAGATGGACTTTTTGCACAATATATTTTATACACTAAATTTCTTACTTTAGAATGATGTACTGATATTCTTTTGATATCATGAAAGGTACTTTTGCAAATAGGCCCAGAAATGCAGGCTAGTGAATGTCCTTTTAGTCCTGTGTGTTTTCGCACTACACAAATATCCATATTTTGCAGCAGTTTGATTTTACTTTTGTCTTTACCTTTTACATATTGATTGAGGAACACACGTAAAGATTTGAAAGCTTTATTTGGAATGGCACACATTGACGTGCACGGCCATTTGTATATAGTTTTCAGAAGACAATTTTGTAAGCAGTGTTTCTTGTTCCATGATGGTAGTATTGATATTCTCATACCCACGTCCACTGCTATGGACGGCAATTGTGTTTGTTTGATTTTGTTTGTATGCTTCTTCATTGAAATATGGCTCTGTGGTTGTTGTGTGACTCCATTCACCACCACAAACATGCAAAAAATGTTTGTTCACATTCCGTTTATTGCCAAGTTTCATTTGTAGTTTGGTACTTACTTTTGTTAGTGCTTTCATCCTTTTTACCACTAATATGAACAACTTCCTTTTGAGAAGGATTGCACTGTCCACGAGTGCTTGCAGAATTAACTTTCTACGGTACGTTTTAAGGGGTGAGGATGACTTTCGTCCTCTTCTTAGTAGATTTTGAAGGACTGTGTGATGAAACATTTTTGCTAAAATATTTTTTTTACTATGGGTTCTTCTTACACTATCAGGATTATTAGGAACATTGTTAGCTGTACTGGCAGCCATTTCTTTGACATCATTTCTGTGTTTTGCGATACTTTTTGATGGAGGACGTACAGTTTCAGTAGTTGAGACTTCTTTTATTATGTTACCCAATTGCATTAGGTGGTTTGTACCAAGATTCTCCCCTAACTCTGCAATAGGTGGATGCTTGCATTGGGTACCTGTAACGCTCACCTGATTCCCGCAGAGGCGCCGGTCTTGACTGGGCGAACACCGTATCTTCTAAGGTGATGTGTAACACACGGTTGGCTCTTTGGGCTGGACCTCTGTGCACTGTATGCCTGACTCGAAGAGTAAGATGTCTGCAGATAGAAAATATGGGATTAATGAACTGGGGTTATTGGGTGTCTCTCTCTTCCTCCCTTTCTCTTCTCCTGTAGAACCCCAAAGGTTAACGCTCTCACCTTAGGTATGTGAACGCCGAGCTCTCCATCTGCCTCGGGGCAGGGTGCCGTAACCAGTTTCTTCACTGGATAAGGGTGCAGGCCTCTTGACCTCAGAGGACTGCTGTCCGTCGTTTACAGCACGACAGGTAAGTCTTGAGTACTTCAAATGTCTTTAAAAGTCTTTTGTAATGATGTCTCTTGTTTTGCAGGGTTCCGACTATGGCGGATGGCGGGCTGAAGAGAGTTGAGGATCGAACCCTTGAGAAGAATAGAAGCGCCTGGAAGCACGTAAGTAAGCGCTTGTTGCCTGCTTCACTATGCGCACTAACTGTCCCTTTATATTGCAGGTATAAGTTCGGAGCTGCTGAAGGGTGCTGGAATACCCACTGGATTCGGCGTGGGAAGGAGTAATGGCACGTGAGTTATAAAGTTGCCCAATGTCTTTAAACGCACCTTCTTTTGTCTTTCAGATGCGAGATGCAGCGCCGAAGGACTCCGGAGCGTGCGAAGAGTTGGTAAGCTTTTGTCTTTCAGATGCCGGTATGTAATGCGATGACCTCTGGAGCATGCAAGAGTAGGTAAGCCTTTGTCTTTCAGATGCCGGAATGCAGCGCGAGGCGTTGGTGACAGCCGATGGTCCAGGTAAGAGATGCGCTGTCACTGAAGACCGTAGTGCTAACCTGTACTTTCTTGTCTTTATAGGTTTTGCTGAAGACTGGATTCCAGGATGGTAAGCCTTTTTCCCTTAGGCCCAGGATCAGATGCTGCAGAGGATGCAGAATAACGCAAAGCAAGATTCATCCATCGGGTGTGGTTTAAATAGCCTCCTGTAGTGCTTTGGTGTCTCCTTCCACAGCCTCGCCTAGGTAAGAAAAGAGTTCCTGCTTTCCAGAAGAGTTCCAGTGTTCTAAACCTAGGGAGTGGCTCCTGCCCCACCCAACAGGAAAAGTAGTCCCAAACAGAAGAGGATCAGGGGCTCAACTGGCAGGTAAGTAAGCAGCATGGTCTGCTGCAGGTAAGTCCACCCAAGCATTATGAGCTTCCACCGCTGGGACTGGGCATATTTATGAGCCTGGTGCCACTGGCGCCAGGACAGGGTCCAAAAGGTCCCAATTGGGACTGGTTGGCACTCGGAACCTGGGTTATGGTTCTGCTTCCAAGGGAGTTGGGTAAGTCCTGACCTTTTGGAAGGTTTTAATAGAGAGACGTGGAAGACCGGATGTATCTTCATGTGAGGGGGCAAGTCCAACTTGACCGCTACTGGGTTTACTATGGTAGTGATGGAATAGGGATCAAGGTATCTTGGGTTGAATGTGCGTGGTCCTTTTAGAGGTAGATATTTGGTGGATAACCAGACTTGATCTCCTACTTGATATTGGGGGGCTTCCTTCCGATGTTGATCTGCTCCTTTCTTGTATTGTTCTTTAGCCCTTTGAAGGTGAGAAACGGCTTCCTTAAAGGCTTGGGTGATTGTAGAGTGCAGGTGGTCTACTGCTGGTGTTCCAAGATCTTGAAGTGGATCCAACCCCGAGGTTCGAGGGTGACTGCCGTATGAAAGAAAAAACGGGGTCTTCCCAGTTCCCGAGTGGACAGAGTTATTGTAGGCATATTCAGCTATCCAAAGGATATCTTTCCAAGTTTTTTCAGTTTGTTGCAGCATGCAGCGTAAATACTGTTCCAGAGTTTGATTGGTCCTCTCGGTTTGTCCGTCGGTTTGAGGGTGGTGACTGGTCGAAAGTCTCACATCAATTTGAGCCGACCGACAGCAACTTCGCCAAAAATGAGAAATAAATTGACTACCTCGATCCGAAATTAAAACTGAAGGAAAACCGTGCAGTTGGACGATGTTTTCAAGAAATTCTCAGGCCAGAGTTGTTGCTGTTGGTAAGCCTTTGAGTGGAATGAAATGCGCCATCTTGGAGAATAGGTCCACGATTACTAGGATCGTATTGTATCCGGAGCATGGAGGTAGATCGGTGATGAAGTCCATAGAAAGTGTATGCCAAGGGCGAGGTGGGATGTCAATAGGGCGTAAGAGGCCGGCTGGTTTTTCTTTTTGACTCTTGTTTTGGGCGCATACTCCACAGGACATTATAAAGTCTCTGATATCTTTTTTCCAAGATGGCCACCAGAAGTAGCGCTTGATCTTTTCTGAGGTTTTGGCCATACCGGGATGTCCTTCCATTAAAGAATCGTGATAACAAGAGATTACCTTTTTCTGTAAATCTGTGCTGGGCAGGTATAATCGTTCTTGGAAATACAATAAGTTGTCCTTCACTGCAAAGTCCTTTCCCTGCAGATGCCAATTCTGTATGTCTGCTGGAGTTACAAGTTGCCTAGCTTTATCCTTAACTTCCTCTATGGATTGTGTAGTGATTACACCCAGAATTCTTTGTTCGGGAATGATAGGTACAGGTTTAGGGTTGATCAAGTGTTCTTCCACTCCCATCCGAGAAAGGGCATCAGCTTTACCGTTTTTTGTACCAGGTCGATAGGTAATTATGAAGTCAAACTCGGCAAAGAATAGTGCCCAACGGAGTTGTCTAGAGGATTGGGCTTTTGCGGTTTTCAAATATTGCAGGTTTCGGTGATCTGTAATCACAGTAACGGTGTGTCGGTCGCCCAGAAGATAATGCCGCCAAGCCTTAAAGGCGGACTTGATAGCCAGAAGTTCCTTATCAGTAAAAGTGTAATTTTACACACCCAGCAAGTCCCCAGAAGTCCCGCTTTGCCGCGAGAGACTCTGATCTACTGCCGCTGTGCAATTACTCCTGAGAAGCACTACGACGTCCAGAAGGCTCTGCAGCCCAAATTCAGAGGCGGAGCTACTTAAGACGTGCTGCGCGCGCACCGCGCGCGCGCACCCAGCAAGTCCCCAGAAGTCCCGCTTTGCCGCGAGAGACTCTGATCTACTGCCGCTGTGCAATTACTCCTGAGAAGCACTACGACGTCCAGAAGGTGACTCCTCATATTGCTCTCATCACCTGCATCATCAACTGCACTTACAGTGCCAACAAACTTTTTAAAACGCCTTTTTTTCCTTATTTAGGCTCTGCAGCCCAAATTCAGAGGCGGAGCTACTTAAGACGTGCTGCGCGCGCACCGCGCGCGCGCACCCAGCAAGTCCCCAGAAGTCCCGCTTTGCCGCTTCGCCGCAGCGCCGCGGGGCTCGTGGGCCATTATTCTCTTTCTTCGTTTTTTTTTTTCTTCTCTAATTAACTCCAGTATGTTTCCTACTCTCAAAACTGGTATGCCCAAGGGATTATTGTTTGACCCAGGGTCAATCATTGTCAAGGACTCCCAGAAACCGCTAGCTAACTCCACTTCAACCCCAAAAACTTTGCGCTTTAAACGCGCCGTAAATCTCACCTTGCAGAAACCGAGCTCCTCGGACATCCGAAAGTTTTGCAAAGAACTACAACCTCACATCGTTGAGGCCTCCGCAATTGAGTGTCATATGCCAGCATCTGACGCCACCTCCCGCGAGGCATTACTTCAAAAAATGAACATTTTGCCTCGCCAAGCTCCTGATCTTCCTGTGAGCCATTTATCTTTCCCACAAGCTCAGATCTCTGCAGTGAGGGATTGCGACCCCCACTCCTTTTTTGGCTCCTCGCCAATTAACCGTCGACCCGATTTGAACACCATCACTGATTGTAGCATTCTTGAAAACGTGCCTCCCACCGCGGAGCTTCTCCAAAACCTCATGCCCTCAGTGCCACACACCTCTGATGTCGCAATAATTGATCTTAACCCGTCTAACTCTGCATTCTCTCCTCAACTCCTTTCGGATCATTTATCCAATTCCCCCATCATGTTCTCGACCTGTGACTCCTCTATCTCTAAGATCTCTTTTTGTGCCCCTACCCCGCGGAGAACAGCAGCTCCCCCTGAAATCGCGAATGCTGCTCCGAGCCCATTGCCTGTTTCCAGTTGTACACAACTTCCACCTCCTCAATGCTCATGCAAAAAACACTCTTCCAAAACCGCACCCCGCATAGCGAATCACATCGAATGCAATTCAGCTCTCTCACAGTTTGCCTTAAAAGCTCTCCATGTCACTCTCACAACTTTATCCAAGTTGTATGATACCTTGGACGCAAAGTTACAAACACAATCGGCTTTGTTGGAAAAAATAAACATATGGCAAACCGAGTGGTCTCTTGAGCATCCGAAACTAGCTTTGCCCATCTCTCTGAATACTCTGCCACCTGGCTCATTCTCACCAAAATCAAACCCTGTGGCCCCTCGACCTGACTATGTTCGTCCCACTATACCCCCCAAACCGGCTGAGTGCCCGCCAGATCTTGATTGTTTAATCGTCTCCCCTAATCTAATCGTACAAGCTCTAGAGGAACCATCTGTTCAGGCATTGCCTTTCATTGCACAGATTATCCGTCCCTTCGAAACGTCAGTTGAGTTTGTGTGTCCCACCACGGGCCGGAACATCGCCACAATCGCAAGCCCTCCCTCCAATAAATGCCCAAAAAAAGTTCAGATCCTTTCTGGTTCTCCCAAACAAAAGAAAAAACGACCTCCAGCAAATATTGACCTGACAGCAGGCCCGATTCAAAACGGCTCGCAGAGTAACCAAAGCCCACCTAAATCACAAGAGCAGCAGACCCTCCCCATGAAAGAAACGTACACAATTTTTTCTAAAAATAAGAAAATTTCTCCCAGTGTTGTTCAACCTCAGAAGAATGTCCTTGGTAAGAATAAAATCAATACTGCCAAATCCAAAACTTTCATAAAAAACTTGAGCTTGCCAAAACAAACCTTACGCAATGCTGCACGAGCAGTTACAAATAAATATCTTGCAATGAAACAAGCCAAAGCGCCAAGCATTGCACCTGCTTCACCCTCACTGTCTACAACTTATGCTCCTTTGGATCAACTAGTGGACATCGTTAATCAGCAATTCGAGCCCACACTCAACAAATCCTCCACTGCAAAAGTTGTAACGTTCAAGGTCCCAAGTGACAGAGTCAGTTCTGACTCAAATAAAATTCATGATGCAATTTGTTGTGATGAGATTAAGAAAGCAGTTGATGTCTATATGTCCTCCATTGTACATGAGTCAGCCGCTCCCAAATCTACAAGTAACTCAACACTGTTGAATATACCATTAACGATGCAAAACAAGCTCCTTCACACCGCACCTCAAAAATCTATAAATATCATGTCCTATCCCCACGGTAGTAGCTTAGAACCGGTTGGTATTTCCGACCCTTATGCACAACTGGTGAAAATGGCCCCGGAAATGATTGACATGCTTCAGTCACTTACCAAATCGAGACAGACAACGGCTGTTCCGCATGTAAATCACACAACTTTTCCCCCTTCCCACACTAATCCCTTACCTCGAAAACCTACTGGAAAACCACCAGCCAACTACTCGCTATTGTTAGCTTGCAAACCTAGTCCTTCCCCACAATATCTTCTGAATCGAGGATCTCTTCTGTCCATCTTCTCAGATCTTCCTTCTCTTGAAGACATTGGCTCTTCTGATATCGCATTAGTAGAATTGACACCTCTGCAAAATACCAACTCCATCAGAATGTGGATCCACTCGCGAGCCATCCAAAATCTAATCTGGATGGCCAAAGATGAATTGTCCTCCTTGGGATTTGTCCTCTCAATTGATACTCTCAACACGTTAGCTCTGAATCAGACCAACCATTCGTCAGTCAATTCCCAGTATGTCCTGCCTGAGCATTCCATAACTCAGGCTCCAACCACTTTCAGCCCTCCTCATCATCATTCAGGCCCGAAATCACGCTAGCTATTCTCTAGTACACATGCCCAGATCCTATCGCTCATTAGCTGGAACACTAGAGGCTTTTCACATTTGATCAACAACAATAATCATAACTTTATGTCTCACCATATTCTACTACTTCAAGAAACGTGGATGACCTCAGTGCCTCTGTGGGACAATCATCAAGTCTTTTTGAATCCAGCTCAACGAGGGTCATCCGGTAGACCAACTTCTGGCCTCCTCACAGCAATCAAGATGGGATGTGGTATAGCCGCTCAAGAATGGTGCTGCCCAAACCAGTATCTTCAAATGACCAGACTTTCTTGCCACACAGATCATTATGCTTTGATCAATGTATATTGGAATGTAGCTGGTGTATCGGATGGGTGTTTTTTCAAGGCCTTCATAGACCTTCTTAATTTGGTAGCCCTTGATCCCCTAGTTTCTAATATCATCATTGCAGGGGACTTAAATTTAGATTGTTTCACCCCGCGTGCCGCCAGTAAACTTAGACTAGCTAAATGGATGGCACTGGTGAATAATTATGATTTAGTTATGCTCAATGGAGCTTTTCCAACCGATACACCTCCTAAGTTCACCTGGAAGAGAGGATGCAGCACGTCCATAATTGACTACATCTTTGTGAATGCTTCCATGTTTTCTAGCCTAGACCACTTTCAAGTGATCCCTAACCAGAACAGTGATCACAACCAGTTAGTCGTAAAATGGACGATTCAGTCCTCATGTACCAAACTGGTTGATAATCACATACATCGAAATTTAACACTTAACAATGGAGGCAATCGCCTCTGATGGTCTCTCAACTCCTTGCGTGAGCTAAATGGTGTTTTGGAAACCAGGACTGAGTCCGATGTTATTCATTACTCAAACTTGTTACATCATTTTCAGCAACCAAAAATGATCAAACTAAAGGGAGTGTCTATGACCTCAGGCCCTAGACTTCATGTCTTCAACTCCCAAGTACAATCAATAAAAGCTCACACGAGGGCCCTGAAACGTCAGGCCATGTATCTTTCTACAGCTGATCGTGCATCCACCCTAAAAACCATTAAGACGAGGCACAAAAACGCCATTAAAGCCCTGCAAAGCCAAATGTACCAACACGACGGAGAAGCTATGCTCTCCTCCTTTCAAACCAAATCCTCTATGGGTGTGTGGTCCCTTCTAAATAAATCTACTCATCTCCCGCAGGCAGTTTCGCAATCCAATCCAGTACCCGAAATAGAGTGGATTAAGCATTTCACAGCATTGTACGCCTGTCCGCCTCCTCCCTGTAGTTTGAAAGCTCCCGGTACACGGAATGCTTTTCATCTAATCTTTGACCTAGACGACATCACATTCCTCATTTCGAAAATTAGCAACTCTGGTGCTTGTGGCCCAGATGGTCTTTCAAATCGTATGTTTAAAATGTATCCAGAACGATGGGCCATTATTCTTCATAAGATCTTCACCACCATTAATACCACTCAGTTGTTACCTCCGTCTTGGACGCACTCTATAATAGTCCCCATTTATAAAAAAGGGGATCGTTCTGTCCCAGCTAGCTATAGGCCCATAGCGTTATTAGACGCACCCGGTAAAATCTTTGCAAGAATTGTTCTTAGAGACTTCAATTCCTGGACCCTTCGTAACAAGTTAAGGGACCCTTTTCAGGCGGGCTTTGTTGCCGGTCTCGGCACTTGTCCCAACCTATTAACCCTTAACACTCTCAGATCTAAATATGCGAAAAAGAACCAAGCTCTCTATCTAGCATACATAGATTTTAAAGCAGCTTTCGACTCCATCGATAGAGCAATTTTACAACAAAAACTTATCTCTCACAAGTGTCCCACCTCACTCTTAACTTTAGTAATGCTGCTCCATTCCAACACAACAGTACAGATTAGATTATCTATGACAGGAAAACTTTCCTCCACTATTCCGACCAAGAGAGGCCTTAAGCAGGGATGCATTCTTGCGTCCTCTATATTCAACTTCTTTCTGATTGATCTTGGAATTGATTTACAAGCCACCGAAAGCGACTCCCCCAAACTCGGATCCCATAACATAACTCACCTGGCTTATGCAGATGATTTGATCCTCATTTCACAAACGCCCGCCGGGCTTCAAAAGTTATTAGATTGTTTGGCTATTTATGTTTCCAGCAACAATCTCATAGTTAATACTCACAAGACGCAAACTATGATATGTAAGCCCCACGGCAAATTTAAGGTAAAGCACCATCGGTGGCATTTATCTAATGCCCCTTTGTCTCAAGTCTCCTCATATAAATATCTTGGGGTCGTCTTACAGGCCTCTGATTCCTCACATGAACGGGAAGAGGACACACAATTGAAACTCTCCAAGTTAATCACTCAAGCGAAAGTTTTAAAGAAGAAATATGGCAAATTTACGCTTAAACATATTCTCCTCTTTTACCAACAAAAGGTTATTCCTGTCTTGTGTTATGGCTCAGAGACCAAGCTACCTATGAAATCCAGCTGGTGGCAAGCCCTAGAGGCGCGCTTTTGGAAGCAGATCCTCCAGCTACCAAATTGTACGCCTCTACCGTTGATACGACACGAGTTAGGAATCCCCTCCCTGAAATCACATAATGAATGGAGGATGTGTGCGTTATTTAGAAAATGCATACTAGGTGTTACATCAGACGGACTCCTTGGCATTTTAGCACAACATCTCCTAGTCCAGAATCATGTGTTCACTAAGAGTTGGTGTAACAGCGTATTCCACATTTTAGCTGATGCCTCCATCACTCTAGATCTAATCATACATAACCCAAGTCGAGCCAAAAAAAAACTCTATCTGCATGACTGGATCAAAACGCGCAGTTCATGTCTGAAGTACAAAGATTTTGATACTCAGGTTTTTGCCATCAAAGCCTTGTACAAAACGGAACTCTATCTACTGAAATGCCCGAGTTCACACATCAGACAACAATTCCTTAGATTCCGTTTAAATCTGTGGCCAACTGCGGATCTGTTGGCAAAAAGGAATTTACTTCCAAAAGATCAAGCTTACTGCCGTTTTTGTTTGGACAAATCACAAAGAGAGACTTTGAAACACTGCATTTTATTCTGTCCAATGCTTATAAGTCACAGGACAAATCATTTTACAAAATGTAGCCTAAGCAAATATGAACTTATGTCACTGGATACCATTTGGTCCCACATAACCAATTACCCTGATTTGGGAATGAGAGTAGCCATTGTACACTATCTAGAAACCATCTTTCCCAGCACTCATTCTGACGATCAAATCTGTGTATCCTAAGTTGGTTTTCTCTGTGCTTACTAATTGTGACAGTGTTTAATCATCATGAGCTACTATCAATCTTTTATCAATATTTTTTCTTTTTTTTTTTTTTTTTTTCTCCTTTTTCCTTTTTTTTTCTTTCTCCCAATTGGTTTAGATTTGTCCAACGTGTAAACTTCATTTCTGTATAAATTGCAAATAATTGTAGTGTTTTTACTTGTATACATTGAAAGATACGAAGAAAAAAATTTGAAAGGATGATGATATTATCCATATCAAATAAAAAAAAAAAAAAAAAAAAAAAAAAAAGTGTAATTGATTTCAGGAGGCGAGAATTTGCGGGACCAAAATGCCACGGGATGCAACTGATTGGTTACTGGGTCCTTTTGTGACAGAACTGCCCCCATGGCAAGGCTCGAAGCATCAGTTTCAGCGATGTAGGGGAGTTCTGGGCGAGGATGTTTTAAGATTGGTGCAGAGATAAATTTAGTCTTCAAATTCTGGAAAGCTTGTTCCGCCTCGGTAGACCATTCAAAACGTTTGTTTTTCTTTAACAAGGCGGTGATGGGCTGGACTATTCGAGAGAATTCGGGGATAAACCTGCGGTAAAAGTTAGCGAAGCCTAACATGCTTTGAACACCTTTTACGGAGGATGGCGATGGCCATTTGAGAATTGCATCGACCTTCTTTGAATCCATACGCACTCCGCCAGGTGATAATATGAATCCCAAGAATTCAACTTCAGTCACGTTGAAAACACATTTTTCCAACTTAGCGAAAAGTTTGTGTTGACGCAATCTCTCGAGGACCATTTTCACGTGTTTCCGATGTTCAGATTCCGATGAAGAATAAACGAGGATGTCGTCAATGTAAACAACAACACACACATCTATGAGCTCTCTGAGGACATCGTTCATAAAATATTGAAAGGCGGCCGGGGCATTGCAACGTCCGAAGGGCATGAACTGATATTCAAATAGCCCATACTTGGTGCGGAAGGCCGTCTTCCATTCATCCCCTTCTTTTACTCGTACCAAGTGGTAGGCTCCTCTAAGATCCAGCTTTGTATATATGCATGCTTTTCTGACTTGGTCCAGGAGTTCAGGGATCAAGGGTAACGGATATCTATTCTTAACGGTGATCTGGTTCAGGGCGCGATAATCTATACAAGTTCTAAGGTCCCCTTCTTTTTTTGGAACGAAGAACAAAGCTGAGGAAGCAGGGGACTTGGAAGGACGAATAAACCCATTCGCTAGGTATTGATCCAGGTATTGTCGGAGGTGAAGGTTCTCAGGCTCGGTGAGGGCATAAATTCTACTACAAGGAGGAGTAGATCCAGGTATCAGGTCTATCTGGCAGTCATAAGACCTATGAGGAGGTAGAGAGTTAGCCTGGTCCTTCCGGAAAACATCTTGGAATTCTAGGTATTCGGGAGGTAACTGGAGAGTCTCTGAAGAAATTGCTGCCAGTGTAACACCAGGTTGAGGGTGACAAGTAGAGACACATTCCGGAAACTGAACCGTTCTTGCTCGCCAATCGATCTGAGGATTGTGCTTCTCTAACCAAGGTATTCCTAGAATAATCTGGAACTGAAGGGCCTTGATCACATCGAACACGATCTTCTCATGGTGTCCATCTTGACTTACTAGCGTCACTTCTTGGGTGGTATGCGTTACTGGTCCGGAGGCTATCTCCGTACCATCCACCGTAGTAATGACGTCCTTTACAGCCTTAGGACAAAGAGTCAGATTCATCCTCAAAACCATTTCATGATCCACATAATTGCCGATGGCACCGCTGTCGACGTAAGATTCAATCGCATGTAATCGATCTGGATGATCAGGGCTAATGAGGACCATAGGTATCACGAAATGCGAGGTCACGGAACTGGTTTTAACGCTCAGCAAGAGGACCTCTATTCTTGTCGGGCGAGGTCGTTTCCCTGCTCAGAGTTTGTGACCTTGGTAACTGCAGCTCCCACTGCCTTCTTGGCTGGTTTCACCGGACAGTCTCGAAGAAAGTGCCCTGAGTTTCCGCAATAGAGACATAATTGCAGCTGTTTTCTCCTTTCCCGCTCCTTTTGTGTTAGTGGTCCTTTCAGGCTCCCTATTTGCATGGGTTCCCCCGGAGTCTACCCCTTTGGAAGGAGTTGGTGGTTTGGAAAATACTCGAGCATCGTAAATTTGGAATGATCGGCCTTCCTGTTCTGCAGTCTGTGATCTATTTGAACGACTAAGTCTATATAGTCCGAACAGTCTTGCGGTGGATTCACTACTTGGGCTAACACATCTTTGAGCTCTCCACGTAGACCTCTATAAAACAGCTTAATCCTTTTGTCCTCCGGCCATTGAGTTTCCACTATCAGTCTGTTGAAAGACGCAATATAAGCCAAAAGGTCTTGATTACCCTGTCGCAATGAAAGAAGCTCATTGTCCAAGGCCTGCCCCTGTGAATGTCTTGCGAACAGTTTTTCCATACTGAGCTGAAAAGCTTGAAAATCATGGAGAACCGGATCATCTTGATTAACTAGAGGGATCGACCAGTCTGCCGCATTGCCACTAAGGTACGAAAGCACGAAAGCTACTTTAGCTTGATCAATTGGAAAGGCTGCTGGCCGGCATAAGAAATGCAACCGGCACTGATTAATAAATACTGCAAACCTCTTTGGGTCACCTGAAAATCGTTCGGGCGGAGCTAGAGGTACATTCCCAGGTAGGTTGATCTGCACTGGATTCATAGAGGATGTTGAAGGAAGATTTGCCCCTGATGCGGGTAACGGAGTCTGTCCGGCTTGTGACTGTAGCAATTGTCTAGCGAGATCGTCTGTTCGCTCCTTGGAAATAATCAGTTCCCTTCTTAGAGCGTTCGTTTCCTGACGGGCTGCATGCACTTCAGCTCTTAGTTCCCCAAGTAACTGGGCTAGCTGGTCGGTATCCGAGGTTTCCATAGCGCCTGGGTGGGAGTTTTGCGGTTGGCTTTGCGTTCTGTAACGCTCACCTGATTCCCGCAGAGGCGCCGGTCTTGACTGGGCGAACACTGTATCTTCTAAGGTGATGTGTAACACACGGTTGGCTCTTTGGGCTGGACCTCTGTGCACTGTATGCCTGACTCGAAGAGTAAGATGTCTGCAGATAGAAAATATGGGATTAATGAACTGGGGTTATTGGGTGTCTCTCTCTTCCTCCCTTTCTTTTCTCCTGTAGAACCCCAAAGGTTAACGCTCTCACCTTAGGTATGTGAACGCCGAGCTCTCCATCTGCCTCGGGGCAGGGTGCCGTAACCAGTTTCTTCACTGGATAAGGGTGCAGGCCTCTTGACCTCAGAGGACTGCTGTCCGTCGTTTACAGCATGACCGGTAAGTCTTGAGTACTTCAAATGTCTTTAAAAGTCTTTTGTAATGATGTCTCTTGTTTTGCAGGGTTCCGACTATGGCGGATGGCGGGCTGAAGAGAGTTGAGGATCGAACCCGTGAGAAGAATAGAAGCGCCTGGAAGCACGTAAGTAAGCGCTTGTTGCCTGCTTCACGATGCGCACTAACTGTCCCTTTATATTGCAGGTACAAGTTCGGAGCTGCTGAAGGGTGCTGGAAAACCCACTGGATTCGGCGTGGGAAGGAGTAATGGCAAGTGAGTTATAAAGTTGCCCAATGTCTTTAAACGCACCTTCTTTTGTCTTTCAGATGCGAGATGCAGCGCCGAAGGCCTCCGGAGCGTGCAAAGAGTTGGTAAGCTTTTGTCTTTCAGATGCCGGTATTTAATACGATGACCTCCGGAGCATGCGAGAGTAGGTAAGCCTTTGTCTTTCAGATGCCGGAATGCAGCGCGAGGCGTTGGTGACAGCCGATGGACCAGGTAAGAGATGCGCTGTCACTGAAGACCGTAGTGCTAACCTGTACTTTCTTGTCTTTATAGGTTTTGCTGAAGACTGGATTCCAGGATGGTAAGCCTTTTTCCCTTAGGCCCAGGATCAGATGCAGAAGACACGATGAGCGTTCTGCTGCAGAGGATGCAGAATAACGCAAAGCAAGATTCATCCATCGGGTGTGGTTTAAATAGCCTCCTGTAGTGCTTTGGTCGCTCCTTCCACAGCCTCGCCTAGGTAAGAAAAGAGTTCCTGCTTTCCAGAAGAGTTCCAGTGTTCTAAACCTAGGGAGTGGCTCCTGCCCCACCCAACAGGAAAAGTAGTCCCAAACAGAAGAGGATCAGGGGCTCAACTGGCAGGTAAGTAAGCAGCATGGTCTGCTGCAGGTAAATCCACCCAAGCATTATGAGCCCGGCGCTTCCAGCGCTGGGACTGGGCATATTTATGAGCCTGGTGCCACTGGCGCCAGGACAGGGTCGAAAAGGTCCCAATTGGGACTGGTTGGCACTCGGAACCTGGGTTATGGTTCTGCTTCCAAGGGAGTTGGGTAAGTCCTGACCTTTTGGAAGCAGAGATCATGACAGTACCTTTATTTTTATTTGCTCTAATTCTGCGTTCCTTTCTACGGAGCTGTCATGAGTGATGTCATTAATGTTATTAATGTTATTTGTGATGTCATCTTTGATGTCCTGGCTGTTAATGTTAGCAATGCATGTAGATGGTGTGAGTTATGGTTGCTTATCTTACTATAATGGGGGAATGTGCAGTGGTGTTTGGTTGCACTGTGAAGTGTAACATGCCTTTAGTGACATTTTTTTACTGAACATACATATATATGTTTGACAGGGAAGGTAAAGAAAGGGGCTAAACAAGTGATGTTGTCATTGATGTCATCATTGACATTTGAGAGGACATCTTTCATGGTCTGGGTGTTAGTGTTAGCAGTGCACAGGGGTGGTGGCAGGTTTGGGGGCTTAATTTACCATAACTGTCGAATTCCAGGGGTTTTTCGGTTCTAATTTGAAGCAGAAAGGGGAGGAGGAAGGTTTTTTTGGTAGTGAATATATATATATATATATGTATATGAGAGTGAATGAACTATGGACGATTCCACTACGCATTTTAGCAGAGCTGGACCCAGAGAAAGAAAGGCTTTTTCAGTGTGTCGCAGTTGAAAAGCAATTGAATTACAGAGGTGAATCAAAGAAAGGCGAGGCTGGACCAGCACCAAGAAGCCAAGGCTACTCTGGGCCTAAATGATCAGACAGTGGTTATAAGCGTGTGAAAATAACAAACTCCTGTTCAAGAAGACAGGCACGAGAACAATGACTATGGCAGAGGTTCATTAAATAAGAGTATCTTAAATGCATCAGAGCTCTAAAACATGGTCTACAGTCATGTGCATGAGTGAAAATAGATAATCGTGATGAGCTACACCAACGCAAGGAGACAGAGTATGCTACACTCCCTCGTATTCTCCAGAGCAAGGAACATTTCCAAGGCCAAGTTCAAAGTCTTAATTAACGAGTAGACTGCAAGGGTGATGATAGACGAAAGGGCTAATTGGTGGAAAGCTATGGTCAAGACCAAACCACCATTCACCTGGATGCCAGCCTGAGCGTTGCTGGCATATGTGGAAAAGTACTGATGGGTGAAAGGGTGCAAACCAATTATAGAGGGCCGTGTAACAAAGTACCCTATATTTTGTGTAATGAATGGGACGTAGTGTATTTGATGACGTTCATAGTGAACTGTACGAGGGGTGGGCTAAATTGCCCCACATGATGTTAGAGACCCAATCACTTCTCCTGACCAGTATGGAACGTATACCTAGATGTTTCCTCTAACCCTATCACTTTCTCAAATAGGTTTTTAAGATTTGCCACGTAGGATGACGTCAACAGTGGTGATATTTACTATATAACATGCTTTTTATGAAACTTTCCGAGTGAGAAGATCGAGAGAATGTCGATGTTCGTTGTCACTCCCTGTTTTAGACAATTGATAATAAAACAGCTTTGATTTGCCAACTTCCTGAGTTAGTCTGATTATTGATGTTTGAGTATTGTCTGCATCCCCATCCATCCCAAAGTATTGCTATCTTGTCTTAAAGGGCTGGGTCGGTAACCCAGTTCACATCCATCTTCCTTTCTGTTGTGGATCAAAGCGTCTCTGTGGCCAATGGAGCTCTCTGTGGTTCCTGATTAAAGCAGCAGGTCTCCCTTGAAGTGGCAAAAGCAGACTTTCTGGCATTGTCAATCCACATACTCGTACCTTCTGAATAGGGTCCTCCTGTGGGGATGACTACTGTAATACACATTATAGTGGAGTAGGAGGTAGTAGCAGAAGTAATGCTAGCAATAACAGTTTTTTTCATTAGTGCTATATTGGTTAATTATATCCTTTAACACATACAATCACAAATAAAATTACATTCATGAAATCACAATATTTTTAACCATATAGAAACACTTTCAAATGACTACATCATAATTCAATTTTGCATAAAATTTAAATCAACAGAGCATACTCGCTAAATATTAATACAAATACGTTAATATAATTTTGTAAAAGAATTCTTGCCACATATAATAAATGGAAACGTTCTTCACAAGATTTTTACCAGCATATATTCTACTCCAAAACTGATCGGTATGTATAAAACATAAATCATGAGACAATTTACTGTATCCCTTCAAATATATCTCTAGAAGCATTTTGTAATTGGGCAACAGATGCATTGGGGTCTCAATGGCTAAACCACATAGTCTACATAATCGTTCCTCAACAGGGATATGGTGCCAAGTACCCTGGGTTGACATGGTAGGAACTTGATTTAATCTAAGACACATAATAAATGGTCTTAGTTTTGAATTTTGTACATTTTTAATATAACAACAATGCAACCCTCTCAGAAAAGATTGCCTCGAATAACCCAAATAGGTTGACATTTCATGCAGTTTGGAAAGCCTGAAATGTCGGTCCCAAAACCCTGTGATTTTCTTAATTTCCCTTTCATTCAATGGTAAATTTTCTAGGCCAGTAAGAGCACATCCAATTTCATTTAGGAACGCAGAAATCTCATCAATCCATGTTTTAGCGTTTGGTTGGAAGCTACAATACCTACTTGATTTGGAAATAAGAATAAATGAAGTTACAGTTATCATGGTCGTTTAAAGATTTACCAGTACAGTAAGTAAGCAGTTGGAAATCATTTTCCAAGTCTGTAATGTCATTAGCCCCAATTCTGTACAAATCGCTTCGACATGCATACAGTTGAGCCTTCCTCCAAAGTTTCCCTTCTAATTTTCTTAACCATTTAAATTCTCCAGCTGTAAATATTTCTAGACCATATAAAATACACGGTACAATGTATGCAAGTCTTCTATAACTGCAAGAGACCTTCAATGGATTGAACACGTTTTTTTGTGGACAAAGGACTAAATTGCCTGGAACTTCTCCATAGTTTTGTTTATAATGGAATTAGCAGGCAATTAATTATTCATGTTTTTATTAATCTGCACACCAATATATATATAACTATTATTTTCTTGTAAAGGAACTTTCTGAATATTCCAGTTGTATTTCTTGAGATTTTGTCTATGCTTTTTAAATGTCATGCCCTTAGTTTTATTAAGGTTAATAATTAAACCATTGGTGGCAGAAAATTGATTCAGTGCTTCAAGACTATGCTGTAGTCAAATGGCAGCTTAGCCCATAATAACAGCGCCATCAGCTGAAGATAGCCATAATAGAGGTCATTTGTCGATCATAAGCAGATCATTTACAATTGTATCCAATGCACTGTCTAAATCCACCATATGTATGTGAAATAATACCGGGGCTAATGTACTCCCTTGCTTCAGACCATGATTAACTTGCATAGGCCCACATATCAGACCATCCTGGCTAACTCTAATCTGAACCTGTGTGTTTGTATATATAGCAATTTCGCAAAGTATAGAATTTGGGGATATAGCGCCCAGTTTTCCATAGTATCCCACAAAATGTGTCGGCTTACCGTGTCGAAGTCCTTTGTAAAACCAATAAAACATATATATAATGATTTTTTCTTGTTATATAGGGTCATCTGTATAGAACACATTCATGTCCAAAGGCTGGTAACCGTACCAGACTCCTTTCTAAAGCCTAACTGCTGATTTTTTTGTATATTTTTCGCATGTATCCACTCATTAATATGAAACAGAAGTAACTGTGAAACAATCTTAACATTTACATCTAACATGGCTAGCAAGCGGTCATTTGCAGGAGAGTCTCAAGGACCCTTTTTATAAATGGGTATCATGATCAAGTGATTCCAACTTCCGGGTAATAATTACAGTAAAAATGACCATCAGTACACAAGCCCAATTCTTCAGAACTTTCTCAAACAGTGCATTGGGTAACCTATCAGGGCCAGGAGCTCTAGATGGTTTTAATCTTAGTATAGCCTTCTCAAGATCATGCACGGTAATCACAAAAATAGTGTTATCTTTAATGTCCTGATAGTCAATTCTGATTTCAGGTAGCTGCGCTTGGTAATACAGACTCAAGATGTAATCTTACCATTTGTCATTTAGGATAGGGTTAATTTCTCGCTTAGTCAGCCATGAGTTGTTGTTTTCATGAATAATGTGCCAACATTTATGAGAATCATTCTCCCTAAGGGATCTCTACATAGTCTTCAATTGGATAGACACTACAGATCCCTAATGCACTCTAATCCAATTTTTAAATTTCACTTTTAGTTTCTCAATATTCCTTTGCTGTGTGTATGTCACTGTGGCATTTTTTCTATCTATCTTATTTTAGCTCGTAATTCTTTTCTCTAATTTACCACAACACGATCATGCATTTTGTTCTGATTGCTGCCCTTGATCATAATTTTGTTAATGTGTGTCATTACAAAATGGTCAAAATGCAATCTCATTATATTGTTTCACCTTGGTGAAGTCTGAAATTTCATTATTAATTAGTAACATCAAAATGGTGTCACTGAATTACTGCAAATTGCTCTATGTTTATCTTAATCTGTTACCCACATTATTAATACAATACACACATTCGACTTGTTCATATCTTCTAAGTGTAACTGTATCCAGAAGGAATTCTGTGACTATATGAACACTTAGATTATTAGGAAGCAGACTATATTTTTTAATATTGGCAAATCCTACTGCATTCATTAATACCACATCAATCCATGAATATGAGGTGCCATTTGACCAAGTATAACATATTGTGTTGTCATCTACCATAATCAGCTGTAACAGTTAATATGGATGGATAAAGCTCAGCCAGTCCCCACTATTTTCCATTAATTCAGTCTCTTCACATGATATGGCCCATAGCTCATGATATTTTTTTTCTAAATAATACTGTTTAAAAATATCTTTCCTGTTCTCTACTCCAGTTGGTCTATGGAAATTAAGATGAACGATAACAACAAATTGGTCACATCATGATCGAGAACTCATGCCTCTATTAGTTGTTCAATATGCTTAATAATTAGTTCTGTTTTGGCATTACGAGGCAGATTATAAACATCAATGAATTGTATCGAACCAACAGTACCATTTGTTTCCCACTGGACACAAATTGACAAAACAAGTGACTCATGAATTCAGTAGCCTTTAAGTGCAAAGCTATCCCCATAGTAAAATCACATACAGTCGACTAGATATGTTTCTTTGAGAAAGGTTCTGAAATATCAAGTAACCCTCTGTATAAAAATCCCTCATCATCCATGTTTCCTGGAGAAGACAAAACATCTGCAGTGAATAAATAGTTTAGATGCTTATGATTACCCATAAAAGACCTAAAACGTCTCATATTCTGAGATCGGATGATCAAATGGTTATTCTCTTAATTCAGTGACTCTACCTCATCAGTGTCAGTATAGGCATTAGTGATTGACTGATCAACCAATATTAGAGCGTAATGTTGCACAAACTTTGGAAAAGATGATGTTAACGTGTTCCTCCGACATGGGGACCATAGGTTGTTTCGATTTAAAGGCATACTCTAGTAAAAAATGTTATTGTCCCTATGGGTCGGCCATGTTTTTTTAAGTCTAAGTGGGTCGATTTTAGAAAACTTTCCTATGGACCATACTCGAGTTTTCGTCCATTAAATGCACGCGAAAACAAGCACCTGGGAGCCGCCATTTCCTGATAATCCTATCTTTTCCCCGATCGCCCTGGCTGACCTGCTTTTGCGGCACTAAATCAATTCCCCTGCCCCTGAGCCTGACATCAGCAGACTCGTACCGCCCATTTCCCAATGCCAAAGCACGTCTCGTGTCAACATTCGCTGCGCTTCAGCTAATGACGTGTCGCCATGGAAATGGCAGGACGCCTCTTTCCTCAATAAGTATAAACAGACCGTTTCACAACACACAGCAGCAGATTTTCGATTCCATTCCTCTCTCTGTGTTACTTTGAGTATTCTGTGACTCGTTTCAGTGCTCTGGTCAGCTACCTTCGTCGCTTGTAGCCCGTGTGAACACCTGTACCATCTCGGTAAATTATTTTACTCTGTTTACCACACAATGGCTACAATAATGCCCTACATGTACGAGCCCGAGTATACCGAGGAGGAACTACTGGAAAGGGAAGCACGCGAAAACGATGGGGATTCGGACGGCAGTTGGGAGGACGATTCAACAGATGAAGAGCCTGGGCCTAGTCGCATGGACGGCGTCTCCACCTGGTGCACATGCAATCGGTGCGAGCTAATGCCAACCGAGGATGAGAACTGCTGCTGCCGAGAAAACTCGGGATGCCTGGCCTACATTTCGGAAGGCGAGCCACGCCCGCAATGCATCACCGAGCTGCCAGACTTCAGGGCAGCCTGCCTCACACGGGCCGTGTTGAGAATCTTGATGGTGCTGATGCACGAACTTCGAGCAACTGTTCGTCCTCGTAATCCGAGTAACGAGAAAGTATACTCTGCTTGTCATGCCACTCCTATTTCATGTTCTTCTACTATATCCAAAATTACATCTACATATCATTGTAACGCATGTAAGGCGTTGAATAGTGTGCATTGTCTAGAAAGCATTTGTCCGTGTAAAATGCCATTAGTTACAAGAATTGTCATTGACAACAAACGTTTATTAAACTTATCTGGGTCATTTAAAAACAGTTTGTTTCATTCCTTTTCACAGGTGGTACAGGCTGGTGGCCTATCGTTCCTACACATGGTGGCTTCACGGGAGCCTTGGACACCGCGTTCGACGAGTGATACCCGCCTGTGCCGTTCGTGCCATTAGAGACACGTTCCCGAGTGACAGCTGTCAGTACAGGGGATTTTCTCTCGCTGTGCTGCAAACTGACCTGTATAACCTTTAAAGTCTTCTAATTTTTTTTTCTCATGAAAATAAGATTAAAAATAAAACACCACATTTATTTTAACAACGTTTGTCTCGATTTTTTAAATGAATCACATATATCTATACTATCAATTACCATTGGATTATACAGGCATTCGGGTCTTGGCCACTATAATACACTGGTTGAAGTGTGGGTCTGTGCTCACAAGAATCTGCGTTATGAGGCATTTGTTATTGATAAGCAACGATATGCTATCATTCATATAAAGGCGATATACTGTATATTCATATAAAGGCGGTTCGCGCCGGTGGATGCTCGCTGGCATGGGGGGCTGTCCAGGGCGCAAACGGCCAAGGTGCCAAACCACATGTAAACTTCAAAAGGTGTCCCACGCCAAGGGGCCATCGGTCACATGGCCTACTCAGACCCTGTGTCTCCAGCCAGGCCTCCCCTTGAAGCAGGCCGCCCCCCTGCAATCCACGTAAGTGTGTCTCCATTCAGCAGTCTTCCTGTGCCTTATCTGCACGCCCCAAGCCCATCCATCCCACCCCCCTGTATCAAAGGCGGTTCGCACACGGGGATGAGCGCTGGCATGGGGGGATGTCCGGGGCGCGAAAGGCCAAGGTGCCAAACTGCATGTACACTTCAAAAGGTGTCCCACGCCAAGGGGCCATCGGTCACATGGCCTCCTCAGACCCCGTGTCTCCAGCCAGGCCTCCCCTTGAAGCAGGCCGCCCCCCTGCAATCCACATAAGTGTGTCTCCATTCAGCAGTCTTCCTGTGCCTTATCTGCACGCCCCAGGCCCATCCATCCCACCCCCCTCTATCAAAGGCGGTTCGCACCCGGGGATGAGCGCTGGCATGGGGGGATGTCCGGGGCGCGAAAGGCCAAGGTGCCAAACTGCATGTACACTTCAAAAGGTGTCCCACGCCAAGGGGCCATCGGTCACATGGCCTCCTCAGACCCCGTGTCTCCAGCCAGGCCTCCCCCGAGGCAGGCCGCCCCCCTAAAACCACGACATACATACGTCATTCATTCACAAACACACCCCAGTTTCTAATACTTTAAAAACCACTCGATATGTCTCATGAGAACATCTTTGTGCTTTGCAACTCAACTCTTGAACGTGCTACCTGGGAACCACTGAGATCTATGCTAATCTGCTAGTCGTCATGCTATCCGTGAACTCTGTGACCAACCGAGCATACCCATCAGTGCGCTACCTGTGGCCATCCACCTATTCTCCCGCAACATACTGCTCTGCTTGCTGAACCCAACTGTTTGTTGGTCAAGGTAAGGCCATGTATCCTGGTTATATTTCGCAGATTTTTAAATTTCTATCTATTTTCCAGTAGAGTACAAAATAGTGCTATGTTCGTTGGTCTCATTGGTATTGACTTCAGTTTCCATTGCTATGCTATCAATAGATCTATTTATTATCATCTGTGACTATTGTGATTGAATTGCATCCTTTGGGGGTCCAGTCAATAATGTTAGCATGTTTCCTTCTCGTGTAAGACAAAACATCCAAGGGACGAGTCACATGTTCAGATTTCAGACACATCAATTATACATTTCTGCAACTTATGCAAATACTAAGCAGCACATAATGAACTGGAATAGTTCCTGCGACCAAAACAAACCTTGCATTGATCATTGTATGATTCATTTACTTTTGTATCAAATCTTTACTCTTGAAGATTGTATAATAATGTCGATATTTACTTTTCAGATTTATCAACAATGCCTGCCTGTTCGATTAGCGGTTGCCCTTCGAAGACCCATGCGAAATCTGAAGGAACTACAATGCATGTATTCCCGAAAACTGTCGAATAAGAGAATGGGTCAGACATTGCAGATATCCACTGGATGAGCTGGAAAGTAGAGTCCAACAAGTCTTACAGGACAAGAGGGGCGATCGATACCGCATCTGCAGCCGGCACTTTTCCTTGGACATGTACACAACTTCTTGGGTAACAAAGAAGAATAAACGGCGAACTACACGGAAATTGCTCGAAAACGCTATTCCCACTCTATTCGTCCACATTCCGCCACCGGTGAGTCAATTGTCCGGATTTAGCTTTAGGCCTTGCGGTAGTGTGTAGTCGAATGGACTAATAGATATTGTAGGTGTTCTATCCCTTGTAATAATTTCGATATTGAAATGAGTGTATAGTTTTTTGAATAATGACATTTATCAATATATTCTTTTTCAATTTCATAACCCACAAACGCAATGTATATATATGGGAACAGGGAACTGTGCTGTATTGAGCATTTTTCAAGTATTCTGTCTGCTTACGTGGCTATTTTTTATATTGGCATTTCATTATCAATCATTGATTGACCTTTACAACTTCTTGACTATCCCTTGAATCTGAAGCAAGAACATTCTACATCCTTGACGTGGTCGCAGTTATCAACCACTTCTAGCGCGTATCAGGTAATCTTACTAGGCTAATCCGCTACAGACTTGTGTTATGCATGTCAAGTAATAGTTTTATTCTATCGTGTAATTATTTTACCGAATGTTTGGTTACTGCTTTCCAATTAATATACACCTTAGTTATCGTCCACTGGTGTTTGTTTTCAGTTATAATTAGTGTTATCCATACTAATGCAAGTACTGTCTTTCAGGGAGATGCTGAAGCGTCCGCCACATCTACGTTTCTAGATGTTCCTCACCAGCAGGAGGTATGTATACTGACAGCTCCATCGAGCGTCATCTTCAGAGCCGGAATTCCTGTCGTTTGATTGTTCTACACAATGTTTCATTCGTGGTTAGCCGTTGATATGTACCTGTGCTGTCGACCCCAGGTGTATGTTATGTTTTCACAATTGTAATCCTCACTAATGCAAGTGCTGTGTTTCAGGGAGACGACGGAGCGTCAACCCCTACACTTGATGCAGAGCCTGACATTCAAGTATACAAATCGGCGCAACAGCTTTCGGAAGTGCGCACTACATTTGCAACATCCAGAGATATTCTTCACCAGCAGGAGGTATGTATACTGACAGCTCCATCGAGCGTCATCTTCAGAGCCGGAATTCCTGTCATTTGATTGTTCTACACAATGTTTCATTCGCGGTTAGCCGTTGATATGTACCTGTGCTGTCGACCCCAGGTGTATGTTATGTTTTCACAATTGTAATCCTCACTAATGCAAGTGCTGTGTTTCAGGGAGACGACGGAGCGTCAACCCCTACACTTGATGCAGAGCCTGACATTCAAGTATACGAATCGGCGCAACAGCTTTCGGAAGTGCGCACTACATTTGCAACATCCATAGATATTCTTCACCAGCAGGAGGTATGTATACTGACAGCTCCATCGAGCGTCATCTTCAGAGCCGGAATTCCTGTCGTTTGATTGTTCTACACAATGTTTCATTCGCGGTTAGCCGTTGATATGTACCTGTGCTGTCGACCCCAGGTGTGTGTTATGTTTCCAATATTGAAAACCATACTAATTCAAGTGCTGTGTTTCAGGGAGACGAAGGAGCTTCCACCACAATCAGAACATCTCATTTAGATGATGCAGATGTAAAGGAATCGTTGAAATAAGTCGATGAAATGTGATCATATTTGGATTTTCCTTGATTCTTTTGGACAATGCATCTTTCGCGGTTATCTCTTTATATGTACCTGTGCGTTCGACCCCAAGTGTGTGTTATGTTTCCAATATTGAAAAGCATACTAATGCAAGTGCTGTGTTTCAGGGAGACGACGGAGCTTCCACCACAATCAGAACATCTCATTTAGATGATGCAGATGTAAAGGAATCGTTGAAATAAGTCGATGAAATGTGATCATATTTGGATTTTCCTTGATTCTTTTGGACAATGCATCTTTCGCGGTTATCTCTTTATATGTACCTGTGCGTTCGTCCCCAAGTGTGTGTTGTGTTTCCAATATTGAAAAGCATACTAATGCAAGTACTGTGTTTCAGGGAGATGCGGATGCCTCCTCTCCAATACAACCATTCATGGCAGTCCATGCAGAGCCAGAGGTATGGATACTGACAGTTCCATCGAAATAGATCATCACTGGTCGAATACTTGTCGTTTGATTGTTGCACACAATGTTTAAATCGTGTTTGGCTATTGAGATGTACCTGTGTGTCCTCACGTGTTTTATGCTAACAATATTTTGATACATAGTAATAAAAGTAATATTTTTCAGGGAGACGATGGAGCCTCATTCCATGCTGTCTATGCGGATACAGAAAATATAGTCCTTGCAGCGCAAGCGGAAGGGAGGACAAGCGGAAAGGAATCGGAGCTACAGCGTGCAGATGTTGAAGGTCGAGTCAAAAAAGTTGCAAAGAAAAAAAAACAGAAAAAGGTTAGTTACAAACAGTTAATAACTTTAAAACAATTGTTGTGGTGTTGACTATTTTATGTTTTTTTCTGTTCAATTCTACTACACTCCATCTTGTGTTTAAACTGAACATCCCTTTTCCAATCTCTCCTCCAGTTACCCGTCGGCGTCAGAACTATACACACACAGACAGTGAAGCGAATGAGAGATGTGGCTTGCCAGACCATGTACACTATGGAGGAACTATTAATTGAGGCGAGGCGTGTTCAGGCTCGAGATGCTTATGTCCAATGGCCAGAACATGAATTAGCTATGTTTGGAGACTACAGCAAATTTGCATTGGACCATGGCTACTGTGCGACCGGACCAACACAAGAAGATGTTATTGAATGTTTTGGAGATAGCTCGGAAGTAGTTGCAGATCAATGTACACAATCTACACCAGCCAAAAAATTGCCACCAAAAAACATGTCGACATTGTTGTGTTCTCCCATCAATGTTGAATTAGCAGATGTTGAAATGAGAGAGAATGAACCAGCCGCAGCATCCATAGACGCAACAATACTTGATAGCAGCGATATTACTTTCCAATGTGTTGACATCTCCACAACGTCAAAGGCCGAAACAACGTTGACGCAGGATGACAGTCTAATGAAAGAGAGCAAATACATTGTATTCGACAGTTGCTTGATGGAAATTATAAGTATGCTGAAATGTGTGCATTCCGTTAGAGGGAAAGTATGTGGGAAGCCATTCATTAATGTGACTCGTAAAATGAAAGGCAGTAACCTTAAAATAAATGCCGCCTGTAGATTAAATCATAGGTTCTCATGGTCTGCACAACCAATGCTGGGGAAACTGCCAGCAGGCAATTTACTGTGTGCAGCGGCTTTACTTTTTAGTGGCTCAAGTTTTCGAAAGGCAGAGGCTTTCTTTAATTTTGTGGGACTCGAATTCATTTCAAGTGCGCTGTACTACACATACCAACGTGATTATCTGTTTACGGCCATTAGTGATGCTTGGAGAATTGAACAATTGTCTCTTGCAAGTACATTCGAAGGCAAACGATTCAGGCTAGCCGGCGATGGACAGTGCGATAGCCCTGGATTTTCTGCCAAGTACTGCACCTACCACTTTCAGGACATGGATAGTAAGAAAATTGTGAGTTCCGAGGTCGTGCAGGTAACACAATGTACATCCTCAGTGGCCATGGAGAAATTAGGATTTATAAAATCAGTGGAATATCTGCAATCGAGGGGGATGCACATCGACCTCATAGCCACGGATAGACACGTTTCAATTGCCAAGACAATGAGAGAGCAGTTCCCACATATTAAACATCAATTTGACGTATGGCATCTTGCTAAATCAATCAATAAGAAAATCTCGGCTGCAGGGAAAAAAAAAGGTTTTGAAAGTATTTTGCAGTGGTCACATTCTATCACCAACCATCTTTGGTGGAGCTCAAAAACTTGCGAGGGGTCATTGGAAATACTACTAGAAAAATGGCGGTCACTGATGCACCACTGTACCAACGTTCACCGCTGGACAGCAAATGAACATTTCCACCAATGTGAACATGGCCCTTTGTCCCCAGAGGAGGCACGGAAGAAGAAGTGGTTGATTCCATCATCACCAACACACAAAGCCATTGAGAAGATTGTTTTCGACAAAACTCTATCAAGAGATTTGAGAGGACTGACAGAATTCTGTCACACAGGAGATTTGGAGGTGTTCCACAATATGTGCCTAAAGTACAGGCCAAAGCGCTTGCATTTTAGCTTTCGGGGCATGAAACATCGCACCCTACTAGCGGTCTTGGCCCATAACAGCAATGTCGGACGCGAACAATCTAGGACTAGGGGCAAAGTAAGGATGCCTCGCTACACCATGGTGTTTTCAAAACGAAATAAGCAATGGGTGATCAAACCAGTCTATGATGAAATGCAGTTCGACTTTGTGAAAGGCCTTATTGTTGCTGTGTTAGAGAAGCACAGATATGGGATTTTGGACGTTTCTGTACAGAGCAGTGATCCATTGCCACCAAACATTGCGACTGTGCCATGCCCACCCGAAGCACAGCTGATTGTGAAGTACAAATCGCGGTTTAAATAATTGCAATAGGATTGTATTTTTGTAAATAAATGTTATTGTACAGTGTACCTGTAAACCTAAGCTGGGTGTCATCTTTGAATTCTCTCTATTCACCTCACATATGTGTATGTATATATTTTTCTCATGTCTCATCTCATGTAAATGTAAATGCTGCGCACTGTTAACGGAGGGGAGGCTTGCGTATTGCAAAAAATAAAACAAACAAACAATAAATCTCACTTTTAACTCAACCCCTGTGGTACTTTATACTTTCGCTGACCTTCCGCAAAAAATTAAATGTCTCAATTTGAGCTGCAAAGCTCGCAGACAACGGGGAAAAAATTGGGGAACTTAGAACGTGCCAGCCAAGCAGGCCGTGGCATTTGGGAGAGAAGCCAGTTCGCATTTGCACATTGAGGCGCACTACATAGACAGGTTCAAAACTTCAAATTCTCATAGATGCCTATACTACGTGATGTTGCAAATAAAGAATGCGAAGGACAGTGCACAGATGAGGCCCACAAGTCGCACTGGAAGTATAAGGGTCTATTGTTTATTGACCTTGAGACAGGGACCATGCAGAAAGAAATACATTTGAAGGGAGTGTGCAATAACGTAAGAGACGATAAGGCAGAAAATTCAGAAACTAGACCGAGTTTCAGTTTTAGGTCAGTATACGAAAAATCATTGTCAAGAGCACGGTCCGTTTTACAGACTGCATTACGAAGAGACACAATGGAAATTTCAAATATAATGTAAGTAAATCTTTACACGCTTTTATACCAGAATGAAGATTTAATGAATGGATGCATGAATAAATGAATGAATGAAGAGCTAGGAAAAGCGAGTAAAACTATTCGTAGTGGGCACATGGGCATGCCAGGATCACTGGTGTCACCGATCTCGCTCCTTGGCCCAGCCACTTTTCCCTGCACTACGGGACTGTCTCTGTATCCTTCAGCCCCTTCTCCCGGCATTTACCTTGCACTTGCCACCAGCTGGCCCTATTATTTAAATTGTATTCAACTAACCATGTACAGCCCTTCCCCATGCGCGATCAGAAAGACACCTGGCCCAGTAGGATCGTTGTCTGTCTGCCCTTGTTCCCCACCTGCCTCGTCACGCCTAGAAACACTTGAGTATACGCGCGTTACAAATGCCATATCAAATATCATATCATTCCTCATGCATGTAGAGTGTCGTTTATCATTGTGTGTTGCCCTCGATTTATCTCGTTACTTTTCACATTTATGTTAGAGAAGAACATACTCCATTGAACTACCCTTGCAAGCAAATAGTTTCTGATCGGCCGTAATAAATGAAATGAGTAATATTAATGAAGTTCGGCTAGCGAGACTAATTATCTTTTATTTGTTTTCTTAACAGGTATTTGATCCCCTTCTGCAACTGCCACCTGTTTGAGACACCGGCGGATGGATTCTTCAGCACCTGCAGCTTCGTGTCAACAACTGGAGCACGATCACCATATTATGTGACGATCGCCAAGGGCCCACATGCCCTTACGCTGTACTAGTGGCTAGAAGTAACATAACGAACTTTAGGCTGGACTAGTGCCTAGTTGATGGAACAGCCTTGCGGTTCACCGTGCTTACAAAGTGATTCTTTTTACGAAAATAAACACCCTGTGTGCCATAATGGAACAGCGCGTAACTCAAGATTAAACGGAACAGTTATTGCGGATACAGATAAAAGAAAATAAATGGCTTTCGGAGTTCATATGCCAATTGATGAATATTCTCTAAACATTTAATGTCAAATAAATGTACTTTACCAAATGTACTGTGTTGCTGTTTCATTTTAAAGTACAGTTTCATATTCTGAATTGTGGCGCGCTGTGTTGTGAGTTGATCTGTGTTGGTTTCCCGGTTCTGTGTGGGGTCGCCCAGAAGACGACTGGGCGCGTTTGCCTACGCAGCACAGTAACGTCACAGAGAGAGGCGGGGAATATGAATGTTTTGATAATGTCAGGCTCAGGGGTGGGGGAATTGATTTAGTGCCGCAAAAGCAGGTCTGCCAGGGCGATCGGGGAAAAGATAGGATTATCAGGAAATGGCGGCTCCCAGGTGCTTGTTTTCGCGTGCGTTTAATGGACAAAAACTTGAGTATGGTCCATAGGAAAGTTTTCTAAAATCGACCCACTTAGCCTTAAAAAAACATGGCCGACCCATAGGGACAATACAATTTTTTACTAGAGTATGCCTTTAACATATCTACGTTTATTGCTACTGCAATCTTGATCTGGACATTTAACAAATTCATATCTCATGTCCAGGAATTTGGCGTATTGTGACATGATAACTGTGAGTATCGGGAAACAAGATGTAGCACCACCCAATTTGCACCACAAGGGTCACACGGTCATTCCACTAAAATCCTGAGAGGTAATTATTTCCAAGTACGGGACTTGATGTAATAATTCTAGTACATCACTACGATTTAAGTATGGACTAGCCGACGTAGTAGAGTGGTCCAGAATCTTTATGCTTTAGATCTACCATAAGACAATTTTAGGGATGCTAAATTAAACGTCATATTAGTCTCTCTATCTAAACAATCTGGTGTTAATTGAGTGGCATGTGCAATAGCCAAGTGATTATTATCTCGACAAGCAATGGGTGTGCAGTCCGACACTTGGGTCACATCATGTTCCATCATTTTACTGTCAGTAATTTCACTGCTCTTCCTTAAGTCTTGATGGGAGCGCTTTTCTTCATTTGAATTACTATTAACAACATCTTGCGGACTAATGATATTACACTAATTAGCATTTAGCCATTTAGGGAGGATATGTCCTTGCTTTTTCCTGCATGTAATAGGTTTACTGGGAATCAAGACAATTTCAAAACCTTTGTCTATTTCTTAGCAAGACTTATTTTTCGGAAAAGTGGAACACAGAGCCTGAGTAGCCACTGTAGTGACAACTTCTTTACAGGACTTATTTTTACATTTCTTAGTAATTAAGCATTTATGCTTCTGACTTTTTTTTATCTCTTAACAGTGCTATCAACACTATTACTCCGTGTAGGCTTAAGCCTCAAGTTTCGTGGCCTGATTCTCATTCAGAATAGTGGTCTCCAATGTTATAATAATTGGTATGGCAGAAGCCATCTCAGACTGTATCTCACTGGTTCCAAATTCCACCAACAGTGGATCATGTGTGGATAATACCACAATGATCTCTATGCAAAATGCTACATAGAGAAAATAGGGCCTTGAGTATAGTCAAAAATGAGAGTCTGAACAAGATTCGATGTAAGATGACCTAGTCAAGAGTAGTTGAGTTGGAATTCCGTCTCGGTGACGAAGCATAAACTTTTCCACAATCTGAGTAAGAGCTGGTATTTCCGATAAGCTTGTGTATGGCATTGTGATGATATCAGGATTTAGTATGTCGCCGCTGTTTAACATATCAGTGTTATTTTCTCTGTTAGTTTCCTTTTGTAAACTGAAACACAAATTTAGCAGCAAATTATTGTCAATTGGATTTTCACCTGATAAGTCAAGCTCTCTGCATTCTTTGTTAGCGGAAGGGCTGCCATTTTTGAAGAAGGCTCGGCGTGGGTCGTGTCTCTACAAATGCCCTGTGTTGTGGATTTTAAGAAGGCAGTACGTTTCAAGGCATTTTGTCTCACATATGGTGTTCATAATGTCTGATGTCATAGCTTCTGAGACGTGAGTCATTTTTTTCCACTCAAGGGTACTACAAACAGCAAGTGCCCGTGAATAAGCAGAGCAATCTTTACTTCATAGTGGGTATTTACGGGATATTGCAGGCATTTCTTAGAGTAATTCACCCATATACACGGGGTCAGACAAGCCTCAGTAAATCACAGATAAATACTAGCCTTAACACCACAGTCTGGAGGAAAAACTTCCCCCTTCACTCTTTCAGGGAATATTGATGTGCAATCGTCCTCAGTACCTCAGGACTACTGCAGACCACGGCAGACCATGCTCCACTCTGTCCCACTCCGCTCTTGGGTGTTTCTAGGCTTAGCTGCCAAGTCCTCCAACATAGCTCTGCCTCCAGTAGTAAAAGCAGTAAAGTTACTGCAGCTGTGTGAAACCGACCATGGCAACCACGCTCCACTCTGCCCCACTCCTCTCCGCTCTGCAGTGTTTCTAGGATGTTAAGGCTTAGCTGCCAAGTCCTCTAACAGAGCTCCGCCTCCAGTAGTAAAAGCAGTAAAGTTACTGCAGCGGTGTGAAACCGACCATGGCAACCACGCTCCACTCTGCCCCACTCCTCTCCGCTCTGCAGTGTTTCTAGGATGTTAAGGCTTAGCTGCCAAGTCCTCTAACAGAGTTCCGCCTCCAGTAGTAAAAGCAGTAAAGTTACTGCAGAGGTGTGAAACTGACCACGGCAGAACACGCTCCACTGTGTCCCACTCCGATCCACAGTAGGAATTAGTAGTAGCAGTAGTAGTAGTTGGAGTAGTAGTAGCAGAAGTAGCACAAGTAAGAGAAGTTGTAGTAGCAGAAGTAGCAGAAGTAGCAGAAGTAGTAGCAGTAACAGTAGTATCAGAAGTGGCAGGAGTAATAGCAGAAGTAATAGTAGTAATAACAGAAGTAGTAGCAGCAGTAGCAGAAGTAGCAGTAGTAATAGCAATAGTAGTAGCAGAATTAGCAGAAGTAGTATCAGCAGAAGTAGAAGGCCATCACGTTACCCCTCACGCCAACTGTCTCGCTAAATGTCACCAGCCTCTCTCCTCCCCGCCACCAAGTACAGTTGTACCCCTCCTCTGTGCCCCACTGTCTCCTACCCCGGCTGTATATCTGTCTGTTGTTACCACTGAAAATTGCTCCGTTATGTATCTGTAATATTTTACACCTATGTAAAGCATTCCGTTGTATATCTGTATTGGTGTATATCTCTGTAAAGCGCTTTGTTGCTTCTCGAAGCCAGGCTTGCACTCACTAAATACCATAATAATAATAATGGCAGAAGTAGTAGTAGTAATAGCAGTAGTAGTAGAAGCAGCAGTAGTAATAGCAGTATCAATAATAGCAATAGCAAAATCAGTAGGAGTATTAGCAGCAGAAGTAAGAGTTGTAGTAGTAATAGCAGTAGGAGCAGAAGTAGCAGTAGTAATAGCAGTAGCAATATCAATAGCAGTAGGAGTATTAGCAAAGCAGCAGAAGTAAGAATTGTAGTAGTAATAGTAGTATAAGAAATAGCAATAGTAGCAGTAGCAATAGTAGTCCCAGTAGCAGTAATAGCATTAGCAGTAGAAGCAGACATAGCAGTAGTAGTAGCAGTAGTAACAGTATCAGCAGTACCTGTTCTTCTAGATGTAGAACTGTCAGTAGTAGTAGGACCTCCAATACTATGACTTCTATTTGTAGCATGCAGGCACCGGCTCCTAAATCCTGACATAACAGAGATCCTCAGCTCGGGCAAACCCACCACAATTCACGGCCTTGTACCCCATATCCACACCTCCACTCTCACACTAGATCCTTCCCACCGCTAGGGGGCCACTCCACGGGGCCACAGATCAGAGCGCTCTGGCACCTCATAGCCCATCCCTAGCCTTCCCCAGCACTTCACTGTCATCGGTGCCATTGTGCTGTCTAGACTGGATTCTGCAAGCAGCCTATAGTTGGGTTCCTCTGCAGACTACTTAATAGCTGGACTCCAGGGAGCCCAGAATACAGCAGCCTGCACCCGTATTCGGTTAGGTGTTTGGTCACAGACACCCCCTGACCTTCTTTCTGTGCCTTAGCTCCCACTAAGTCGCAGAATGACTGTATCACGTTCAGAGCAATGCGTGGAACCTGCTATACATCCTAGCAAGGAGAACCTGCAAAGCTGCAGTCTGACTCAAGCATACCAGTCATCTTCCCAGCTAACATCAATCATCTTCCCAGCTAACCTCAGTCATCTTGCCAGCAAGCATCAATCATGTTCACAACTAACATCAGTCATCTTCCCAGCAAACATCAATCATCTTGCCAGCAAACATCAATCATCTTCACAGCTAACATCAGTTATCTTCCAAGCAAACATCAATCATCTTCCCAGCTAACATTAGTCATCTTCCCAGAAAACATCAATCATCTTCCCAGCAAACATCAATCATCTTCACGGCTAACATCAGTCATCTTCCCAGCAAACATCAATCATCTTCCCAGCAAACATCAATCATCTTCACAGCTAACATCAGTCATCTTCCCAGCTAACATCAGTCTTCTTCCCAGCTAACATCAATCATCTTCACAGCTAACATCAATCATCTTCACAGCTAACATCAGTCTTCTTCCCAGCTAACATCAATCATCTTCACAGCTAACATCAATCATCTTCACAGCTAACATCTGTCATCTTCCCAGCTAACAGTAGTCATCTTCCCAGCTAACATTTGTCATCTTCCCAGCTAACATCAGTCATCTTCACAGCTAACAGTAGTCATCTTCCCAGCTAACATCAGTCATCTTCCAGCTAACATCAGTCTTTCTGCCTTCCCAAAAAGGGACTTGCAGGGTCTTCCATCTCTTGTTTAGTGCCACAACTCTGGAACTTTCTCCCCAGTGACGTCAGAGCTTTTTCAGTTGATCCAGGTTTTAAAAAGTACTTTAATCTTGGCGCTTGCCCTCCTGACTCTGCGTCGGTCACCCGTCATATAGCTTGCAGGCTGGGATTAGCAGTCCACCGTGTAGCCATCCCCTTACTGCCTGGGCATGTCTCCTCTAAAGGGGGCGTCCCTTTTTGGAACGTTCAGCGGGATGGGGGGGGGCACTATATTCTCCATTCCCCCCCATTCCTCACGCAATTTGCCCCATTCAAACCATGCAGAACCCACTAACTGCACCAGTGCTTCTCACCCGTCCCCTGAGCCGCAATCACAAAGGTGACCTTTGTCACTAGTATTTTGAACGATTTCTTATCCCTTCCTATGATGCTATGAGAAGTGTTCGAGCCTGAATACACGTTTTCTTTAATTCTCCCATTCTGGTACTAATGTTTTCACGGATGTCCTGTTGCATTTGCGGCACTCATTGGCGCATGTTAAACTCTCAAGCCCAAGCTACGGTGTCCCATCTGGTCCAAAAAGGGCTTTTATGTATGTCAAAAATGTTACCATGAATGCTGACCTTTTATTTATAGGCTCATAACAGGCAGAAATGTACCCTGTGCTTCAAGTAGCCATCGTTTCATCCCACGTACTATATAATCCGCCTTTGTGAGCTGTTATGACTATAATTACTTTCTTTATTCTTTCCTGGGCACAAAGTCATTAAGAACAGAAACAATTCATCATGTAAAATACAATCAAAACAGTTATAAAGGAGATAAGAACATTGGAATATATGAACACTATGCAATTAAAAGAATATGAGTTTCATCGCTAAAACCGATAGCATCATGCAACATTAACACCTGCCAGAAATACGATATCAATACAAAGGAAATTAGGCATTTCGTTTGGTAGAGTAATACTCACAGCCCATAGGTTAGACAAACATGCCCCTAATTCTTATACACATAATACAGAAATGGATAACTTCCGTTCACTACACCATTCTTGGGAGGATAGCTCAGGGGCAACGGGCTCGCCTTGGAGGCAAGACGACATGGAGCAACACAGGTTAGATTCCCGGGTCTGCACTTAGAAACATCTGGGTATTAACCTATCATATCATATAATTACTGCTCGAGTCTTACAAGCCAGGCCTGATGGCTAAACTTGGCTACGGTCAAATTTTCAGTTCTCCTACAAAACAGTTGGGCTTCGTTGAATGAACGAATTTCAGCTGCCCATAACATTGGTTTTGAAGTGCAGGATCTCAACGCGCTAAGGTTTGGGCCCAAAAACAGGAAGTGATGGGTGGTTTAATCTTGCAGATTCCATGAAGGACATAAACCAGAACTGTTCCCTTTCCAAGATTTGGTAAACAATGCAAACCACAAGAAACCCACTCTAATATCAAGACAAAGCATGTGTGGGACTCAAGCACATCAAGGTATGTTGCAAAGCCAAACTTCAGCTTGTTTTCTAGGGATCCAGAACCCAACTTCAGTGATTGGCAAGCCCCAATCATATTCTGTCTCTTCCAAAACGAAGACAGCTTTTTTGACTCTACTAAGGGCTGCCTTATTGTTGGTTTCCGGGCACTGCCAAGGTTCATGCTCCTTTAAGTCATATACGATGTGTTTAAACATGAATGATCCAAGTGAAGTCCCTCTCCTCCAGCCATACCCAGCACACGAGACACAGCATTATGATAGGGTTCAAGGCCAGGAGTGGGCCAAGGTCGAACCCAATAAAAAGCTGGGTTCATGCAAATGACAACATCTATTGTAAAGAGGTCGACTTCCAGGTGCAAAAGGGCATCAGGGGAGCTAGGGGCCAACATGAACAGGGACTTCAGACATTTGTTTTCCACTGTACATAAAGCAGTTACATTAGTGTAGCCTCAAAGATCCGCCCCTTAGGTTCCGGACATCAAAGCTTGGTTCCTGTGTAGTTCCAGCGCTTGGGCGGCGGCACGTCTTCCATGTCGGTTAAACAACCGTCCTACCCCCCCCCCCCCCACTATACTTCTCCAAGGAATCACAAGCATTCTCCACCCGAGAGGTCCATTGGCCATTCTCATGAAACCTTACACCCAAATAGTCATAAAACTATGACTATATCTAGAAATGGGCTATTCTGTGATATATATATATATCCCCTGTTTCATTCCATTTAACTCACCCTGGTTCATCTGTTCCCTGCCATAACGGTAAGGCCTTTTGAATGTCTGTATACTTTCTTACTAGCCATGAAACAGGGAGGATGATAGGTATTTCACGGATTAAGATCCCCTCCTACAGAACAAGACCCAGTCTGCAACATGTGGCTTTTAAATACTGTTTTATTCTGATATATGACATGATATGATAGGTTATTTATAACGCGCTTAATACCCAGAGGATTCTAAGCGCGGACCCGGGGATCGAACCTGTGGTGCTCCATGTTGTCTTGTTTCCAAGGCGAGCACGTTGCCCCAGAGCTATCCTCCCGAGATGATAGAGCGGTCCCTTTTCACACTAATGGTAAGACACTAACTTTTCTCACTGTTTCACGTCACAATACCTAGAGCATGCACCAGTGAACTCACTTGTCCAACTGTTAGCTCACTTTTCCCGAGTGTGCAAGCAGGCATGGCCCTCTGAGGGAAGGGATTCCCCATTTCCCTTCTCCCATTTCTCATATGAGTGAACCCGGAGGTCCTTTAAGACAAGGTAACACTCTGCAGGGTGGATATGGAGGAAGACATTACTCAAACAACAACAATAAAAACCGACTCAGGAAGTTAGCAAATATGTTGGCTGTTTTAATAACAATGATGTAAAACAATGAGTACAACGGACACCATCGGATGTCATGCAGTAAGATCGCAAAGCATTTTCATAAAAAACATATTTATATACTAAAAACCCGTCATCATTGACGTCATATTATGCGGCAAACTAAGAAAAGGTATGTGGGACTGCGATTGGGTAACGGGAAACATCTAGGTGGACTTCCTATGGGGTTTGTGGTTGTGATTGGGTCGCTACTGTCAGGTGGACAAATCTGCCCACCCCTAGTGCAAGTCATTGTGAGCTTCATTAAATACACAACTTCTTATTGGGTTTCTAAACTATAGGGCTCTTTAGTACTTGGCCCTTTACAATTGGTTGGAACGCGTGTACTCTTCTGGAATATTCCACTCATTAGCAGCATGTAAGCTGGCCCCCCAGGTGCTGGTGGGTTGGACTTGACCATGCCTCCCCACCCAACTAGCCCATCATCCATCATCACTCAAGCTGTCTGCCATGAAATAGTCTTTTGAACTTGTCCTTGCAATTATTACTGCTCCTGGGAATAGAAGAGAGTGTGAGCATGGCCTTATCTTCTGGTCTCGGTGTATCTTGCCCAGTCTATTTTCATCTGACCATGTGACTGAAGACCACGTTTTTGGGCTGCTTCACTGTATTTTATACCATTTAATGAATAAATCTTGGCACTCATTGTCCTTCCGCCGCACCTTAACAGGAGCTCAGCTCTCGCCTTCTCGTCCGTTGTATCTTTCCATAATTGATAACCATTTTCTTGGCTGCCCTAATCCTTGACACTGGGCCAGGCAAACCTTCTCGATTCTCCTTCCATCTCCAGCCGGGCTCATTCTGCTGTGCCACACTTCAAGTCCTTCTATTCACAGGGTTTTCAGTTTGCTAAACTACAATGTGGAACTTCCAGATTGCTATGCATATGTACATACCTTGGCGGCACCTCCTGCACTATTCACTACATATAGCCAGGCTTCACGAATACTTAATCTACTTGCGTTACTGGATCTGTACAATTATAAAATGGTTTTCATTTTCTTCTGTCTCTTCACACGTGCGATCTTCATTCCGCACGTAAAGGATCACTTGATTCTTTGTTTTGCCATCAGATTCTATATGGTTTATTCACTCTCTTTTATCATGTCTTCTTAGGCGTGTCCCTTTGCTTCATGTGATGTTACCAATCTCTTCTTTCATCCGTCGTCACATGCTCTTCAGGGATCTTTCCCAAGAGGCTGTCAGCTCTCCATGGATACATAAAGAATGGTCTTCTTAATGGATACTTTGCTCCGAAGGCTGCTTGTGTTATAAGCATCATTACAGGTGTTGCCTTTGTTGCTATTTCCGGTTGCCGACGTATAGGCAAGTTAGGGGTGGGACTTTCTGGTGGAGGCTATTGGCTTCTCCTCGACACATGTCTTGCCATTCACTTCTAACACAGCCAATACTTGGCTCTGTCACATATTACTAACAGAGTCTGTGGGTCGATTAAAACAGTATCTGGCACTTAAACCTGCACTCATCAAGGAAACGCTTGAGCACATCTCAAGCCCGTCAAGTACTGTAGACTGCCTTCATAGAAATATGCTTTTTACCATGAGGGACTTTATTTCCCTGTCCTACTTCCTAATCATCTTGGCCTTCCGATCCACTATCAGTGGCTAGTATTCACGCACCCCCACTGCCACTACCCGCTACCCTTCCCCTTCACTCCCTCATATCTTTCCAAAATGTCTCGCTCATTCGTTTCTGTACTACTCCTGCTGTATCTTGCCCCTTCCTGTTGCCCCCTTTCCTTCTCCATATAATGTGGTCTGGATAGCCTTGGTGGGGAGCACAATAGACTGCACTCTGCAGACAAGACTCTGCATTGCAAGACTAAAGAGGTGGTGACTGGTGCATTAGAAAGGTGTATTCACATAACATACCTAGTTGTACCACTACTGCCAAACCTTATACTAATAGAATTACTACTGATAGTAGTAGTACTCTGAGAAGCAGCAGTTTATAGCAATAGTAGTAAAAAACTTCTGTCACCAAAAATATACTCCCATTTGTAGTTAGTAGTAGTAGATGTGTAGAACTACTATTATTATTACTACTACAGTTACACCTTCAACCATGAATACAAGTATTAATATTACCATAGGTCATAGTAGTTTTCCTACTACTAGAATTACACATATTCGCACCTAGGGTAGGTCATTCAGCCAATCTGGTGTCGGAGAACGCGGCTGAGAAGTGACAATGAACCGCCTATATTTTTCCATTCACCCGGGCCCCTTCCCCGGGTGCCGCAAATCTTTTTAGGAGTCTCAGCACCTTGGCACACCTGCCTGCCCCACCTCCCCACCACCATCCCCACGTCACCCTCACTTTCACTGCCCACCTCCCCCACATCATCCCCAAATCTCTCCCTCAACCCCCCTTACATGCTGGGCCAATGTTGAATTGGTGATGGGTGATTGCATTAGGATAGATTGCCCGATTCATGGGTGTGAATCAGCTGTTACCCCTGTTTTGTGCTTTGTCACAATTGTGATTTTACCTGAATTGAATTGTTGCTTTTTTGATTCACTCATGATTTTTTCTTCTATAATTCTGTATCAATTTAAATGAATATTTTTTATACTTTTCAATCAGATGATGTCCTCTGGATTCTCTCTTCAGTATATTGATACATTGGGAACATGCCTTTTTTGCTCTCTAATGCATAGGTCTTTCACCAATGTGGCAGGAATTGAAATGAGCTACTCAGGTATCTAGCACATCTGAAGCACTAATGTTACTAACACATACATTTCCTTCACCTGGACATCAACACAACAGATCTTTACACAGGTTTGCATCGTTTGTCACCACAGATTTCATCCACACGCTCCATAGACTACTACAAACTCTTGGCAACAAAGAAAGTTGATCATCTGCGTGGCATCTGTTTGTGCCTTAGTCTCACCATCAGCTTGTCTTGTATGAATTGATTTAAGAAAGGTCCACTGTTACACATAAAGTTTATGGTTTGCAGACCAGCAATTTATTACTCTGTCAAATCTATTTCCGCTGGATATGTTGCAAGGAAGTTGTGTGATTCCATGAACACAATGGGCCTCATTACACGGTAGGCGCTAAGGGATTACCGGCACCGGTATGGTCACCGGTGCCGGTAATCCCTTAGCGCCCTACTATGAGGTCCGTCAGCGGGTCCCGTCCTTAACGCCTGGTCTGACCAGGCAAGGACGGGACCCGCTGAGGGACTTCAGAGCAAATAACCATACCGCAAATTGCGGTACCGTTATTAGCTCCTTCCCCATTCCCTTTGAGCCCTATGGGGGCTCAAATGGGAATGGTATTTGGAATGGGGACTTACCGGGTCCTCCAGGGTCAGAATGACCCGGTAAATCCCCATACCGCCTACCCGGACTCGGTATGCGGTAAGGGAGTAGCCATGCTGCTTATAGCGGCATGGTTACCTCCTACCGTGTAATGAGGCCCAATGACTTTGGGTATAGCATGTTCGCCAACATAAGAATTGCCACAAGGAGCACATCCAAATCCATCTCTTATGTAGTCAAAGCTTAAGGCAAGTAAGAATAAAAAACTCTCTGGACCTATTGCAACATGCAGTGGCTTGCATTGCCTCTTGGATTTGGAGTAATTGATGGATTATTTTGCCTCAACAATAGTAGGGAGGTTGCGGATGTCGCCATTTGCTGCTTGTTGCCTGGGTTTTATTGCAATGGAGGACCAGGAGAAAGGTACACATTGTGACAAATCAACTTTCGGGGCATCAGTGGTGCCGAGATGAATATCGGTTTCTAAACCATCAATCAGCTCCACACCTCTAGTACACCAGAAGGGATCGAAACAGATTGGAAACACAAATAAATTATAAACCTCCTTGTCCAATTTTGGTAATGTGTACGGAATGGCAGGCTTATCTCCACAAGGTCATGGATCATTGGCTAGTTGCAACACAGCGAAAATACAATTATTACCCAATGATCAAAGGGATTGTCCAGTCAAGGTTGTATAAAAATATCTACTTTATTATTATTCCAACAGTCAGTTCTAGCACACTACAAAATACAGCCCACCCTGTAAAGGAACACAGAGGACAGAACGTTTAATGAAGGAAAGGGATGCACTCTGGATACTGATAGGAGGGTAGTCGGTAAAGCAATCAGTCTTAACTGTTCAAGGTTATTTGGTTTCAGCACCAAGGGAGAAGGACCAGGGGGACAGATCCACAATGTACCTGGTGCTTGAGATGATCTTGGTGCTCGACAGCTTTGAGTCGGTTTCAGGACACTTTGCAGCTCCTGCGACAGAGTTCAAGTTGGGAGACAGCTGCGGGTATCAGGCGGCAGACAGTTCGGCAAGCGAGGCTGGACAGACAGCTGCAGGCTGCCCTACATGGCGGCTCAGGGTCAAGAATCATTGTCTCTCTGCTGGTTGGAGGATCTGGAATGCTAGTCGAGTCATCTCAGATGGCTTTAGTGACTACAGCGTGATGACAGTCAGTGGTGCAGCAGTCGCGGTTTGAGGGCTCGACTGCCTCTAAAATGTCCTTAAAAGAGGGATGATGGTTGATGCTTGTTGTGGCACTCCTCCTAGCTTCTTCGCAGGGCTTGGGTCATCCTTTAAGGCAGACGGCACAAAGCTGAGGAGAGTTTTTGAAGGCAACAGCCTCGTCCTTTGTTCAGAGACAATCTGGCACTTCCCACCTAGGAAGCTTGCTGGCAGAACCTAGGAGGGTACGCTGTGTGCTGGCTGGGTACCGGTTCTGGAACTGCTGGATGGGTCCTCTGAGGTTATCTCCGTCTGTTCCCAGGGAGATGTTTAGGGCAGGGATCTTGCTTTCCTCTTGGAAATCCTCGCCTTCCTTCACTGGCGGAAGCTGTAAGGTGGACTGTATCTTCAGCCAGGGTCCAAATTAGTCCTTCTTCTTACTGCTTTCAACGTCATGGATGATTTGCCAAAAGAGTAGCTCAACCCTCTTTTAAAACCAAATGGGACCCAAAAATTGGTGCAGGCTAAGCCAATCTTAATGAACCAATCCTGGGTCCCCACCAACAATCGTCTTGTGGAAACAGAAAAATTGATATGAGGCCGGGAAGCCCAAGGAAACACACCAACACAGGTTACAAAGAACATACAAAGCGCTTTATTCAAGATACAAAAATTACCAGAAGTCAATTGACAAACGGATAGCTATTCGGCCCTCAGAGTAACAGAACGAACTATCAACGGTAGTTCGCCGTGTTAGTGTGAGAGACCGTACATTGGGATACTCGGGTTTTTATACTTTTTATCCAGCTCTGGCCAACCCCCTCGTGGGTTAACCATTCTCAGAACCAGGCCTAGGGTTTGTTGCCAGGTCAATCCCATAATGTATGCATTTGATCAGTTCCGCTGATGTTGTTGTTTATTTACACAAAGGTCAGGGATAGGACAAGGTCTCAGTTCGCGACCCCAACAAGTGGCCTGCAGGCATATTACTTATTCATGTGTGCGGAGGTCACAACGGCCAGAATCCCACTCGAAATGTCATTCGGCCTCCATTTTGTTGTTCAGGGTGACTTCCACACTACAAGAGAACCTACAATGGCGGCTAAATCCAAGATGGCGATTTACACAATACATTAAGGCCAAGACCTTGCCGCGGAATCTATTTACACAATGTTTTTAGACAACTTGGCGTAGGCCAACATACATTCAAACAACGCGATAGGAGGTATAATATTATTTCGATTTCCACAGACCCTCCTTTTGGCCTATGCCAAGTGCTAAACATCATCCCTAATACTTTCGAAAATAACCCCATGTATTAACATCCATAGATTCCGCATCATTGTCTGTAATGTCTATAGCCATAAGGTCGTTCATAAGAACCTCTTGTAACATGAATTCTTTAGATGCTGTATCTGGGGTATATATTTGATGCCCTATTGCGCTCACTGCTTGAGCACAACACCCCCCTATCATTCCACACATACTTGGGAGGCATTGAAAACAGCAACAAAGGAATAACAGAATCCCTAAAATAACCAGAACAACAGAAAGCACCTTCCAACCCCAAGATCGCAAAGAATCCCAGAACCAAGTACTAAGATTCCAGTCTCCTACAGGGATATGGACTTCAGAACTGAGAGTATGCAAGTTCTGAATTGCTTTAAAAATTGTTGGCGAGGAGTCTGGTACGAAAACACAACAAGTGGACCCCACTAATTTGCATACTCCACCCCGTTCTGCCAAGATGACATCTAATGCCATCCGATTTTGAAGTGCTACCAATCTTATTGCCTTTTGCTCTAAGGTCATATTGTAGAGTATGTCCGTGGTCCGGTTGATCGTTCTCTCCAGTACCCTTGCTAATCCCCTTATGTTCTCTGAGTTTGCTATTTGTCCCCAAAAGGGCACAACTGATTTCGCTATGTCCCCCGATACTTGCCCAGGGGTATCTCCGTTGTCGTCTCGCCGCGGGCGAGCCTTAGAAATCTCTAATGTACTTGCTACAAATACCCCGGGTAACAATATTCCTAAATAACAGGTTCCCTGCCAATCCTTGGGCAACCAGGGAAATGCTAAACTACCACAAACAAAATAAACAGGTCCCCCTACATACAGAGGCCTGTTTTCCCCAGTCAAATTAACAATGTTTTTACAAGCTTCAAAATCTCCCATTGGCCTAGTGCCATTTCTCTGTACACAGAAGGGAACCGAGTCAGGACTATGATTTATAGAATAAGAATGAGGTACAGCGTCCTTATTGCCTATCGTAGCCATTTTAAAGGAAATCAGAGTTTGAAAAGGAAGAGATCGTTTGTCAGACGGCCTAATAGAAGCGACGTTAGGTTTACTTCTATTTGCGAAAAGCGAAAATCCCAGGGGAGTCAATTCACGTTTCTCGAAATCATTTAAATTAGTTCCATCAAAGTTCCCTGAGATGCTATCATTCCATCGGCCAAAGAATAGTGCTCTAAGAGAGGCATAGCAAGCAGTCGTTAAAGGTAGAGGATGTATATACCATCCCAGTCCCTTGTTCCCATGTTGCGGTAAATGAGTACAAATCCAACAATTACTCTTATTAAAAATGGCATGAGTAGCATTCATTACTATCATCAGAGTGTTATTATGATACCTTGTCTATGTTGGGAGTCTCTAGGGGACAGAGTGTGAAGGTGTACAGAGGGAGTCAAAACAGTTGGTACAATCTCGGTCGGTAATAAAGGTTTCAAAGGATAGATTTCTTCGAAATACCAAAGTCCTACAGCAGCAGTTGCAAAAATAACAATTATCATTATCAACACACAACAGTACGTTTTCGGGGCCCAGGCACATTGTTCATTGTTCGATTTGGTCACCCCCTTATCTAAAAGTCCAGTGCGAGGAGCAGCGGTGAAGGTGGCAGGCATCGTAGTTTCTCAATGGACGGCCCCAATGTTCGTTGCTGGCGACACTACGGTCGCGTGACTTCTTAGTCCTTCCCAACCCTAGCCAGCAGAATCCATTTTTTGTTCAACAAAACTTTATAACAAGACAATTTTTTCCAATCACTTCCTTTTTTCCAGACGCACGAAACTCGTGCCGTAGTTCTATTTCCTTGGTCGAAGGTTGTACCTGATGGTACCCAAAATTGTCTGGTCCGGAAACAAGGTATCGTCACTTCCTGAGGGAAGCGATGTGTCGGTAGCGACGGAAGTCGCAGAGCTCAAAACAGTGTTTTCCGGAAGTGATTTTTCAAGAGAGTGCGGAGACGAAATGGACTGTTCCCCAAGCTCCTCAGGCTCAGAGAACTTCTCCGACGCACTTACAGCGCTGTTTGCTACTCCAAGATCAGAGACTGTAGCGTCAGCGAGGGGTTCTGCTTCTTCTGTAGCGTGTGGCGTCGGGTGAGGAAGTTTCTTGATGTGCGTCGCGTGGATCCAGTTCTTCTTTCCAGCCACCCGCACTGCTGTCCTGGTGACCAATAACACCTGATGGGGTCCCCGCCAGCGAGGCGCGAGACAGGAAGACCTCTCGTAGGCCTTTACGAGGACCCAACTTCCAGGCTGTATATCGTGTCCTGGGCCCGTGAACCGTACAGGTAAAGCAGAATATACCTGGTGCTAAATGAAATACAGGTTTTTAGTTAACTGGTTACAGTAGTCTACAAGCAATACATTTTCCCCCTCCCTCAGGGCTTGAGGTTTCGGGAGACCCCAAATGATAGCAGGTCTCCCCATTACTACTTCAAATGGAGAAAGCCCAGTTCTAGTCTGAGGTGTGGTATGCATAGCTAATAACACAATAGGCAAAGCATCTGGCCATTTTAGTTTGGTATCAGCACATGTTTTTGCAAGTTTATTCTTTAGAATACCATTGTGCCTTTCCACCAACCCAGCGCTTTGAGGATGTCTAGCTGAATGAAATCGTTTCTCAATACATAGGGCTGCACATATTTGCAAAATTACTGCTGCGATAAAGTGAGGACCATTATCCGACCAAATTATCCTAGGGAGCCCAAATCGAGGAAAGAATTCTTTTACCATAATCTTTGCAGTGGTCATGGCGGTAGCATCTTTGACGGGGAAAGCTTCGACTTTACTAAAGGCACAAATAATTACAAGAACATATTTTAGATTATTACATCGTTCCATCTCAATAAAATCAAAGTGGATGACCTCAAAGGGGACAGAAGGGGGCCCAAAGCTTTCCCTTGGAGTCGCTGTCCCCTTACCCACATTGTGCTGTAGGCAGATCATACAGTTCTGGACGTGCCTCTTTGCAGTTTCCAGAATTTTGTCATTTACCCAAACCTGTTCTAACATTCTCGTGATCTGCTGGGCACACACATGCGTAGGACCGTGTGCCATCGTAACCATTGCCAATACATAAGAATCAGGAAGCAACCATTTCCCTTCGGATGTATCCACCCAACACCCTTCGTCATTCCCTCAGCCCACCTTTTAGATTCTTCTATTGTGCCATCAGTTTGAATATCTCGCACAGACCCAATACCTTCATCCATTATGTAAGCATCTCTCATTTCCCTCGAGGCATACATGTCCGTGCTAAGGTCTGTGGCCGTTTGTCTGGCTATCAAATCCGCAAAAGCGTTCCCTTTGCCCACATCATCTATGACCTTGCAATGTGCTGCACATTTCATGATCGCTAACTGTTTTGGGAGTGAGAGTGCCGAAAGTAATTGCACTATCAAGGGGCCATGCTGAATCTTGGTCCCATGTGAGGTCAGGAACCCTCTTTCCGACCAAAGCTTTCCGAAGTTGTGAGCCACCCCAAATGCGTACTGGCTATCAGTATATATATTGACTCTTCGCCCTTGGGAAAGTTCACAAGCTCGGGTCAACGCTATAATCTCTGCGGCCTGCGCGGAATTATGCAAAATTCTCTTAGTTTCGGCAACTTTGCTCAATGTAGTAACTGCATAAGCAGCTGTAGATGTACCATTCGAAAGTTTGAAGCAGGAGCCATCGCAAAACAGCTCCCCTTCCCCATTCTCCAAAGGAGTATCTATGAGATCTATCCTGCCCTTCGTCTCTTATTCAGTGGTATACAGGCAGTCATGTAATTCTTCGTCACCGCAAACAGTGTTTTGCGGGAAAGGTAAGAGTTCAGCCGGATTAAGAACACAACACCTCTTAATTTGAATATGAGGGGCAAACAGAATTAGTTCATACCTTGTTAACCGTGCTGAGGTGAGGTGTTGCGTTTGAGTTTTGTTCAATAGAATATCAACAGAGTGAGGTACCATCAAAATTAAATCATGGCCTAGGACCATTCCCTCACTCTGTTTTACAGACGCGGCAGCAGCGACAGCGCGCAAACATCTTGGCAAAGCGCATGCGACAGGATCAAGGGCGGAGGAGTAGTAGCCGCACAGCCTATTCTTCCCTCTGTGTTCCTGTGTTAACACAGCCAAAGCACATCCATCACATTCATGCACAAACAACACAAAGGCCTTGTCATAATTTGGAGTACCCAGAACCGGTGCCGAACATAGCGCAGTTCTGAGAAGCTCAAATGATCGTTGATGTTCCGATTCCCATTGCAGTGGCAGAGAAATGCCCTTCTTCGTCAAAGCCAACATCGGTTTTATCACTAGTGCGAAATTCGGGATCCACAACCTACAGTAGGAAGCCATACCTATCAGGGCTCTGACTTCCTTCTGTGTATTTGGAACAGACATGCCAGAAATGTGTTTTATTCTTTCAGGTGTCAATCTTCTCCCCTCCTTTGACAGGAGGTAGCCTAGATAGGCAACCTCCTGACAACAATATTGAAATTTTTTAAGCGAAGCTTTGTGACCATTTTTAGCTAGGTGAACGAGCAACAGTACAGTGCCTTCTTTACAGGCACTCTCAGAGTCTGCAGCCAAAAGCAAATCGTCAACATATTGAAGCAGCGTGCAAGTAGGTGGCAATTCAAGGGTGTCGAGCTGCTCTTTCAAGGCTCTACTATAAATACTAGGACTTTCAGTATACCCTTGAGGTGCCCTTGTAAATGTAAATGAGCGTCCCCCCAAGGTAAACGCAAACAGATATCTGCTTTCTTTATGTATAGGGATACTAAAGAAGGCGTTTTTCAGATCCACAACGCTGAAGTGCGTAGCCGTAGCAGGGATCATTGTTAATATCGTCGCCACATCAGGCACAATTGGAAATTGTGGGGCAACCACTCGGTTAATAGCACGAAGATCAATTATAAACCGGTATGGAATTGCATTGTCGCCTTTCTTATATACGGGTAAGATCGGACTGTTACACAAACTACCTGTAATCTCCTCGATCACCCCACGATGTACAAAATCGGAGACAATGCATTTCAAAGCACGCTCGCCTTCGACTGATATTTTATACTGCGGAATGCGTGGCAGTTTCACCCCATGTTTCAGAACTATTTTAACGGGCTCAATCTGTAACACTCCAACATCATTGTCGTCCACCGCCCACAAACATTCCGGGACAATGCTAAACTCGGGAGGTAAAGGTCGAATCAGAAACTGGGAATTAGGAAGTTGCTGTGGTGAAACCGTCAGCTGTACTCCATCCGAAGAACAATGAATTACTGCGTTCAATTTCTTTAACAAATTCAACCCCAGCAAATTCTCTCCACAGTTCGAAGTGAGAAGAAAAGGACAATGGTCCGTAAAGGGACCCAAAGAAACAGATACCGGCGTAGAAACCGGACAAACAGTTGGTATACCAGAAAACCCTACGGAAACATTTGTTTGCCCTGACAGTGGGATGTTTGGGACCCGAGAATGATCAATGGAGCACTTCCAGTGTCAATCAAAAACTGGTGTTTCCTATTCCCTACTAATAATTCAACGTAGGGGCCTTTTTGATTAACGGGAATAGGCAAAGGTTCCAAACCCTGCTTCGGGCAATCCTAATGGAACAGAGTCTCGTCAGAAGGAAACTCTTCAGAAAGGTAGGCAGCAGAAGGGTGATCAAATATGTTTCTCGAGTCCATACTCGAGGTCTGATTTTCCTGTGAAAAAGATTGCTGAGAATCTTGTAAAAGCTGACCCCTGTCAGGGCCCCCTGCTCCAGGGCAGCCCCTAGGTCGTCTACCCATACCCCCAAACGTACTGTTTAACCTCTGGCGAAGGACGGGACACTGTGCTCGCCAATGACCTTCCTGGCGGCAATAAGCACATTGATTAATATTCACAGGACTCAAAGGAGTATTTCCTTTCGGGACGTACTGACCTCTAGTCTGTGTTGTACCCCCTCTGGGGTTTCTAATAATTTGCTGCAATAATACTTTGGTTTTCAAATCTCCCTTTCTCTTTTCAATTTTCTCCTTCTCATTATTAACACGGTTCTCATAATACTGAGCCATGTGCATGAGATTTTGCCTGCCAAGCGCTCTCAGAGGACATAATTTGTGACTGGATGTCAGGTAACAATCCACGTACAAATTTGTCCACGAACAACCTCTTCCCCGACTCTGTACCTAAATCCTGTCCACTGAATTCAGAAAATACCTGCTCGAATCTATTAAAAAATTTGGTGGCGCCTTCAGTTTTCCCTTGGACACAGGCCGTAAGCTTGTCCCAAATAATCTTTTTCTCTGGAATTATCGTTTTTAGCTTCGTAACAATCCTATCAGGTAAAGTAAGTATTACCTGTGGTGGCTTCTCGCCAGCTGGTCTTTCTCCATCAATTCTAATCATATTTGCCCACGTATCTCCCAGCCCCGGCACATCATCTATTGTCCGAACCTGTTTCCATACATCTACGGGTAGGAGTACAGGGAATAACAAGTCAATGTCACTCAAGGTGAACACAGAGAACTGTAAAACGGACTCTATTTCTTTGTAAAACCCCGTCAGGTTTTTCCTGATATCGGGAACTGATTGTCTAATTGTGTTCACTTCCTGTCGTGAAAACGGGACGTGAACAAATTGCGATACATAATGTGCAGGGATATCCACAGCGGGGGCACCAGTCCCAGCATTGGCGGGGATCTCAACTTTTGGGACAAAGGTCGGAGGAACCTCTCTCATAGGCAACTGAGATATAGGTACCTCCGGCCGCTTACTAAGTAATAGAGCCAGGTCGAGCGCTAAGGCAGCTGTAGAAGTATCGGGTGAAAAAGCCCTTTTACAAATCCCCAATAATTCTATGGGGCAACTAACCCTCTTCCTTACACATTCCTCCTGCAGGTGCTGTACCATCACCTAAATTACCTTTCTTTGCATTTCTACTGTATACTGACTATACTTGTCATACACTTCATCTGGCGGTATCGATGAATCCGAGATCCATCTAACCGCATCTTTGGTACAAATTCGCACTTCCTCAGGTGCCGCTCTATGGCACGGAAGGAACCGTTTCTGTACATATATTCTATCGTCTTCATCATCCTCATCTCGTGCTATTTCAAAGTCTTTCCTGAACTCAAACAATCTTTCAACATGTCCATATACTTTCTGCTCTGTGTCCCTCGAAAGTGCCAAAGCATTCAGATCTCTCACCCCTTGTGGAAGATCCGAATTTTGTAATCTACCCCACATCACACACAAGTTAGTCCCCAAGCCTTCGATAAAAACATTTTTCTCTGGAAAACTATTCAAATTAGATAATGTGGAAAAAACATTAGCTTGATCACCTTTCTCCATGCAATGCTTAGCCCATGCAAACAATTCCTGTTTCTTATCTGCAGAAACAGTACTACGAGTCACAATCTTTGACCCTGCACCTGGATCAACTTCAATCAATACGGGGCCACTCGGGAGCGAAGGTATAGGTAAATTTAACAAAGGTGCAACTATCGGTGCAGGGGGAAGGGGCGGTGCGATAGGTGGAGTAACAACAACCAAAGGACTAGGAACAATAGGTTGTATAGGGGGAACAGGAATAACAACAGGCGCGACAACAGGAATAGGCAGAGCGCCCAAAATAGGAGCATACGGAGGTGGCGCTGAGGCATCGGGCCTGCGTTCATTTAATAACTTTTCAATAAATTCCTCAGAAACATGGAAATCTTTAGAGGGGTAAATTTTCTGGATCCCGAGTGAAAAGGCTCTATCCATATTTTTAACTGATTCTGACCGCTTTTCTTTATCATATAATGATGCTTTTTCAGCGTTTGTTTTATGACGACGTGCATGTTTATCCCTACTTTTAAGCTGCTGTAATGCTTCTTTCTTCGAATTCTGTAACACATCGAAGGCTGCTGGTCTAGCCTTTTTCTTTAACAAGATCGATTCTAAGTATTCAATACGGGGGATCTCAAAACTACCGTTGATTGGCCACTGAAATTCGGAGGCATGTCTGGTCTGTCTGTGCCAAATATAATTAAATACTATACTTCCAATGCCATACTTACAGTACATAGTACACGCCGGCGACCCCTCCTGTGATGCCGGGCGGCTAAATTCCAAGGATTGTCGATCGCTGCGGAACAGAGCCCTAAAGCAGCTAGACAATTTCCCAGGCATTTCACAAATAATTGGTGTTACCTGGTTCAATAATTGTGTCTGCAGATACAATACGCCAAATTCAAATTGTCAGGGTTAAATTAAGAGCCGGGTCACGACTGCACCCGACCAAACCTAAGGAGGACCGTACGGTTTACCAAAGAACTTACCTAACGAATTTTACCTTGTGTTTGGTGGTTTCGGCAAATCTGCCCGCCTCAAAATTGGACCCTCGTCAAGATGCCGTGTCAGACCACACGACTATCGTCCAAGGATCGGATCGTGCAGCGCCGCCGAGGTATTGCGTCTCGATCGGTCGGGCCCGCAGACATCAGTCTGCGTCAACCTTCAATGATCCGGCATCAATCTTGAGGGTCCCTATTCGGGCGCCAACTGTGGAAACAGAAAAATTGATATGAGGCCAGGAAGCCCAAGGAAACACACCAACACAGGTTACAAAGAACATACAAAGCGCTTTATTCAAAGATACAATAATTACCAAAAGTCAATTGACAAACGGATAGCTATTCGGCCCTCAGAGTAACAGAACGAACTATCAACGGTAGTTTGCCGTGTTAGTGTGAGAGACCGTACATTGGGATACTCGGGTTTTTATACTTTTTATCCAGCTCTGGCCAACCCCCTCGCGGGTTAACCATTCTCAGAACCAGGCCTAGGGTTTGTTGCCAGGTCAATCCCATAATGTATGCATTTGATCAGTTCCGCTGATACAGTTGTTCATTTACACAAAGGTCAGGGATAGGACAAGGTCTCAGTTCGTGACCCCAACAAGTGGCCTGCATGCATATTACTTATTCATGTGTGCGGAGGTCACAAAGGCCAGAATCCCACTCGAAATGTCATTCGGCCTCCATTTTGTTGTTCAGGGTGACTTCCACACTACAAGAGAACCTAAAATGGCGGCTAAATCCAAGATGGCGATTTACACAATACATTAAGGTCAAGACCTTGCCGCAGAATCTATTTACACAATGTTTTTAGACAACTTGGCGTAGGCCAACATACATTCAAACAACGCAATAGGAGGTATAATATTATTTCGATTTCCACAGTCTGTTATGTGTGAGGTCATACCCAGAGTGCTTTGCAACAGGAATGTTAGGGGGTGACAACATGTAGTACTAAGTCCCACCCATCTTCTTGTCTGTTGTGGACCAAAGTGTATCTCTGGTTAATTGAGCTCTCTGTGACTGTTGATCAAAGCGCAGGTCTCCCTTGGAGTTTGTGGTGAGAACAGACTTTCTGTCTCCATCAAATCACATACTTCTTCCCTCTGAAAGGGGTCACACTGCAGAGGTTACCTACTGTAAACAGTTGTGCCAGACATGACATTTACTGCCCTTCATGCAGAGGGGTGGGAGCTATCTTCACATTGACACATTGCATATCAAAGGTGTTAGTTTCTTGTTCCTTGTGTTAGTTCTGTGACCAGGCCTCTTCACAGGCCTGCTTTCGTTTAACTCTCATCAGTATGCGCTGCCACCACACAGAATTTTGACAATAGAACAGGGCGGATCCATGGAGCCTTCCCCCTTCCTGAGATGTTTTGATGTACCTGTGGCTGTCACATTCCAGATAAATGTGACATGAAGGTCTGTGTCCCCCTGAGTACACATGACTATGAGTTTGTTTTGCGTCGAGCATATGAAAATGTGTGAAGATTAGCCCCAACATTTTCTGTGGTAGATCTTCCATCATTCTATTTCTTACAACAACAAAACATTAAAAACCCAGTCGAGCGCACACTCCTCGTGCGGATGGTCGAATTCCTCACGTGCATACTAAACTGAGACAAAGACCTTGATTTTATTTCTTCAAAAGGTGAAGAAAACTTATTGGGGCCTTTAAAAACTTTACAAAGGAATGGTCTTTTGTGTAGTTCAGATATATTCTGAAACTTTATTGTGCTAGCAGGCAGACTGCTGTATCACCCAGCAGATGTTTATGACACTCCTGCATACAACAGCATTGTGGGTGGGGGGCAAGCTCATTAAATGAGAGTACCTTGAGAATGCTGAAGTAGAAGCATGCAGGAGTGCACACAAGACAACAAACAGAGATTATGTTAGAGAATGTTCATTAATGGTTGCACGCAAGATAAGTGCAACCTCAATGAAGCCAGGAGTCTGCGCCAACAGTGTGTGATACCAAAGTTGTGATGCAGGAGGTGGGTAGAGAGCGAATGAGCACTGCTGGTGAGAGGCATAACTTGGCAGTGGGAGATGTCAAATGATGCCAGGTTTCAGCATTACTCATAGCACAGTCAGGATGCAGTGCACAACAAAAGAGAAGCACACCCACTTACTGTCATTGCAAACATGGCAAAGTTCGCCTACCGGCTATCCTTGATTGGAGGAAGAGCTTTGGGAGCTCCAATCAGCGCTGGTGGCCAGCTTCCACGGGCTGCAGGTAAGTAAAAACTGCGGCGGCCATCTTTGAGAAGTTAATCCTCGTGGCTGACTTCAAATATGTATTTTCTGGAGCGCTGAACAGATATGCTCATGCAATTAGGAACGCTGCAATTTTAGTAATCGGAATTCTTGTTCCCAGCTAAATGATAGCTGCAAATATAAACGTAGTGAGAGAAGTGTAGCACGAGGCCTACAGAGCCCACGGGCTTACCTCCAGCTGCGGCTGGAACTGGCGAGGTGTACTGCCCCTGCAGTATGCGGACAGGAGAGAGCTCCTGCTCCTGGGGAGGAACAGATCATGCACTCCCAATTCACCTCCTAACCCGGTGGCGCCTAGATATTCAAATCATGGCATATTCTTGGTTCAACTCTGACCTCTCCATTCTATCTTTGCCTCTTAGACTGTGTCTATCTCTGATCTCACCCATCTCCTGGTTGGAGTCTCGCAAGGCTTTGCCCTTCGACCCTACACTTTAACCGCTACACCTCATCTCCTCCTGCTTCTTTTACCACCTCTTTGCCAATGACACTCAAATATGTTTCTACTCCCCCACATGTCCCCCCGGCCTCTCTACCCACATCTCCACCTTTCTTGGCTGTCTGTCATTGGATTGGTCTTCGATCTCTGATGACAAAGACTGCCATGAACAAAGTCATCTACTTCCCAGCTCATGATAGTCCATCCCTCTTTCCCTTGTCCCTGTCCTTTTCCCCTAACCTCCCCCATTCCCCTATTGCCTTTAACCTTGGAGTCCCTTTTGACAGCAATTGAAAGATTCTCCACTTCACCTCCACGACAGCAGCCTTTGCCGGGCTAGTCCTGCTTAACATCATACACATCTGACCCTTCTCACTCTCCACTGCAGCAAATCTCTCATCTAAGCCCTCCCTCTCAGTTGGCATGGCAAAGGTTCTAGAACACTCCTTATCCCATCACCCCCCCCCACTTTGCTTGCTTAATTCTAGGTTCCCTCTCCATTTCTACATTCCCTGACCTTTCCTTGCGGCTTCCCGATTCAGTGACATCTCCCTTCTCACCCCACACCGCTGGAATGTACTCATTCCTGACATGAAAAACATATTCTCTATTTCAACTTTTAAATCATCCCTCAAATGTCACCTCCTTTAACTGGAGATGTTTCCTACTCTCACCCATCACATTATCCCTCCCATGTGACCCTCATGTCTCCTTTTCTCTCATTCGCTGTAGATATTGCTGATCTTGCCATGAAAATTATTCAATGAAATATTCTTTGATCTGTCTTCCTTGTAAATTGTGTAATACTGATTTGTGTATTGTGATTAAACTGCAATTAAAAGGTGTCTCTATTATTTATCTGTATAATAAAAAAACATTATTCCACATGTCTATACCATCCTCATGCAATGCTGTCAGTGCCATTACGCCTTCATCACCTGGCCATTACTCATCAATCGTTCACCTCTTCATTCAGAGGCACCATTAACAGGGATGATGATGCTCACTGGCTTACACCATGATTAGCAGTATTTATGATGGAAATGCTCTCTCTCATTGCACCAAATAAATACCAAAATAAAATACATAAAATGCTACCCAAAAAGCAAAGTCAAAAACACCCCTCTGCCTATGACCTGGTAGTCTGTCCCTTATAAAAAGCTGTGCAAAGCGGTGACCATTATGTGTAGCAAACTTTCAATGAAGATATTACACACATTTGCCTTCCACTAAATGAACACCCTCCAACTGAGGACAATAGTCAAACTTGAAACACTTGTGTATAGCCGCATTACAAATGCCATTTCATATCATATCATATCAATAATAACATCACCGATCGATACAATAGATGACAGCTCACGTAATTGCACAAAGGGCTAGGAGCCACCACTATGAAGACAATTGGCCATTGTGGTAGAGATCACTGGAATGCTGCTTAAGAGGGTAGAGTGATATGGACTCTCTCTAAGAGGGAGGACTCAGTCGAGGAGAGGCTCAGTCAAGAGATGGGAGAGGAGTATATGGTGATCGAGAGCATCGACGGCAGAATGAGGGTCCTGGCTCCATTATCATCTTTGATGCGGCTCATGTCATCCAAAATGGAGGGGATTCATGTTTCAATTCCTCTAAAGGGATGTAAGTCAACCTGGTTGTCATCGAGGAGGTGGATGGATGATATTTCATTTCTGAAAATTATGAAAGCTTTATGATTTGTATAGAACTTTAATGGGATATTTTGAAGTATTAGGGAATTTGCAGATCCTAGGATTGATGTGTGAGTTCTGTGTGTTCTGGATTGGTCATTGGTAGACCTTTTGGTGGGTACTGTAGGGTAGTTAAGCTGGTGGGCTATAGGAGTGGTACAAAGAATATTCGAGGGCACATAATTGCTGTTTAATTGGAAGGATGTCACTGGTGAACCATTTACATTTCTGCATCTTAGTAGGGTATTGGGCATTCGGGGGACTGGCAACAAGGTCAAATTCCTCAAAGAGGAGAGCACTTCGCAAGACCAAACTGGAGGCTTTGGAGGCATCCAGTTGGGAAATCAGGGGCACAGTTGGGATAGAAGGGGGCTAAGAAGAGGTGTGGGATTTTCTTCTATGTTCTGGAAGATATAAAAGATTGAGTGTGGGTGTGGTGATGATGAGTGGAGGCTTAAGTGGTTGGACCAGAGAATTGCTGTGGCCATGAGCAAATGAAATTAGTTTTCTATTAAGGCAGAGGAGAAGGCTGAGAGTGTCCCCTTTGGCCTAGGCAGGACCAGAAATGTGTTGTTTGAGACCAAGCATTTCCATATTTTGGATTGCGGTCTTGTCGGAAGGAAGATTGATGGAGTCGATCCAGCTGTGAAACTATCCAAAAATATACATATTAGAGCTGGACACAATGGGTTTGGTGACAAGGTCTGCAAATATATCACTGAAGATGGGATGGTAGATGGAAGAAATAATAAGGGATCGAATAAAAACTAATGGGGAGAGGTGGGCTTTACTGCTCAGATCAGATTTCACCTAAATGGTGCTGGATTTCTCAAGGGTATCATTAAAAAGCTAATATCAAGATGGCCACCCCTGGACTCAAGCGCTATCGGCCATCTTTCAATTTCAAGTGATCCTGAAGGCCAACAGGTGATCTGCAACTTTAAATATGGAACACAGGGTTGAAATGGAGAGTAAGCTCTCACATTTAAGCAGATCACTGGCTCTACCCGTAGCATCCTGCTAGCTCAGTCCTGCTCACATGGTGCCACACAGCACATCACAGCCCGAGGCAGCTTCAAGAATTGATGGCTCTTTCTCCTCCAAAACAAAGAAGGGATCAGCCAGTGTACTGTAGCGCCACTGCCAGCTTTTGGACAACTCTTCAGGCCTGTTGTCTGTATATCTCAATAAGGCCTGCAGCTGTTATCTTGGTCTGCATCACACCACACTGTTGAGCGGCAGATGAATACATCACCCATAGCTACTGCCCCTCCCGACCCAAAATCGCACAGGTGAGAAATGTTACTCACTAAGGCAGCCATACCACCCATATCCCAGACAGGTACAGCAGAATATGAACACGATCTAAGCTAAAGATGGTGAGAATGAACAAACTCACCATTAAACAACACATGTGCATGCATTAGACATGAAGTAAACATGCCTATAACACGGAGAATGGATACACTAGATCAAATATGCATTTATTTATACACAAAGAATATTAACATTGCATCCGTAAGACATGAAGAACAGTAACATAAGCAATGTGTAAACTGAATGCAACATGGACGACACACGTTTATAGCTCACTAACCTGGAAGCACAACTGTAATGGGCAGCCATCTTTTCCATAATGGAAGCTGCAACACACTTCTAAGTAAATGAAATGCCTCAAGGCATCACAAGATCTCAAAATGCTGGATTTACTGAAATACAGATTCACACAGAGCTCAGACAGTAGCTATGTAGACCAAGCCATGGTTACTGAGAAATTAGGGAGGATCCAAACACTTTAGAAAAGGCATGAGATAATAATTCCCAGAACACAAGAAGAATACTGCATAACCTAATTAAAGTTTAGGAGAAGAACAACAGACCATTGTGAGACAGGTCCAGAATAATTATTAGCTTACAGACTCAATGGGGAATGGATTGGGTTAGTCCCCAGTGGTACAGAAATAATAACACTCACACTAATATTAGCTCAAATCCCAATAAAAGCTTGGTGAAATAATTCAAAACCTGGTCTCCTCACATGTGATGCATAATTGAAGAACACTGTCTATTCATTAGCAACAAACACAGATGGAACACCTGCTTTACTCCTCTCGCATACTAGGCCAACTACAAAGGAATCACCCTGGCTCATGGCCTGGGAATAAGGGATGGTATCTTTTTTCATTGAAAGGAAAGAATTCCGCCGACCTCTCTTCCCCTACTCCTGTCTGGCTCATATCTTGATGACCTGTCAATTGTCCAAGGTTGGTCAGTAGTATGCCAACCAATCACAACCTCTGATGCTAGGCCACCCGGTATATATATTGCCAGCCAATAGGTTGTGCAGATATGGTGTCACCAATGCCATCCCGAGCCCTATCAAATGTGGGGTCCAACAGGGCTCGTGCATAGCCCCTACGCTGTATAACCTTTACACCAGACCCTTATTCAAAATCTTAGACTCGCTGGGCATCTCATATACTAATTATGCAGATGACACCCAGGTGCTCATACCTCTCACAGGAGACTATATAGCTGACTCCAACACCCTCAACCTCATCTACTCCACAATACAATCTTGGATGGCAGACAATTGGCTATGTTTAAACAGTGACAAAATGGTACTCCTGCTGATAGGATCCCCCTTCACTCTCAATAAACTTGCCAAAGAATACCACACCTTCACAATTGACAACATCCCTATCACAGTATCACAAACGATCAAAACTCTAGGTGTGTACTTGAACTAAACCTCACCATGGACAGGCAGGTCAATGCCATCGCATCCACTGCAGCGTACCACGCCAAACTGATTACCTCTGTCAGACCATTCCTAACCCAACAGAACTGTATCACCATAGCTAGAGCCCACATCGGCTCTAGACTGGATTACTGCAATGCCCTCTTCATTGGCACATCTCAAACGAATCTGGCCAAACTTCAGAAAGCACAGAACAACGCCCTAAGGGCTGCCACTGGCCTTTCACGTAGGGAACACATCTCCACGATCAGAAGACAGGCACATTGGCTACCTATTAAGGAAAGGGTCGTCTTCAAAACACTAGCCCTTACCCACAAATGTATTCATGGCCTCGCATCGAGTCCCATGCCGCCTTCCGCAAGGACCTAAAAACTAGGCTCTTTGTCTAATGTGATTACTCTTCATGTACAATGTCCATACCACTGCTATACCACATACTCTGTATTGTAGAACATTGTACTCAGTAACTCTACTGTATAAATAACTGCATGTTGTTAAGCTTCACACATTGGGCCACTTATTGTAACCCACAAGCAAGCCTCCTTAAGTATACTTATAGCGCCTCGTTGCCTAGAGGGCTGCAGTGCGCTTTACAAATCCAAAAATCAATAAATAAATACATAAAAATAAATGTGTACTTACTACTATAATTTAGAGGTGGTCTCAGTAGGAGCCATCAGATTTTGATTATCTAATTAGAAGTTTAACCCATTTGCAATGTATATGAAGTCAATCCCCTTAACCAATCCCTTTACCCCACAGGATTTGGTAACTAAGATTGTAATGTGACGTCACTCATGAAGATGTTGTTTTGTATGGAAGCTCTGAGAGAGACAATATTTTTGTTTGTATGCTGTCCCTGCTTTATTTGGATGTTAATAAAGCTCGTTTTGCCGTTCACTTTGTCTACTTGCGTTATTTGGGTTTGGACTTTCTGACTCCTGATCCTCTTTGGATGTGCCCAGGCCATCTTAACAACACAACTAATGTCCCAAACATCCAGCAAAGGTTTGCCCTCTTGCCACTTGGCTGCCTTAATTGTGAGCTAAGCCTGTCTTGGTCTTCAATATAATCTTAAATTGGTTCATGTGGTCAGTCCAAATGGCTGTATGAGCAGTTATGTCATTGCAATGGGCATCCTAGATGTTGTCCTGACCTTTGAGGACCTTGATTTCCAAACTTTGGTATGAAGATGGGGTAGGCTTTAAATAAAACGGAATCACGTTTTAACTGGTGTTGTGCTTCGTATTATTAAATGTGTATTTTCATAGGGAAGATTGCTTTTTAATAAGAAACACCTGCTGTCCTCTGTCTATGCTGATCTTACTATCATGTCATGCAAATACTGTCATTTCAAGGGCATCACAGGGGAGTTTGTTGAGTTTATGTACCAAAACATAATAGGTTTAAATGGTCCATTGTACTGCACATCTTTGCCAAGAAATAGATGAAAAACCATACAATTTACAGTTGTTTCTGCATGCAAACACCTGAATAAAGCTAATTGATGCCAGTGGACAGAAGTATTTTCCAATACATTTTGTAATTGTCTGGGCTCTCACTATATTCCAGCATTGCCACTGTAGTACACACAACAATCCGGAACCCATATGTGCCAGCATTGCTCAAATGTACTTCACAATGCCAGTCCCCACAATAGATGACATTACTGACACTGTAAAACATATATTCATGATGCCTGCATCACTTATATATGTGAAACACTTCCACTGTAAAGAACATATTGATTATGCCTTTGTGCCGCCCACAATATATGCCAGTTATGCCACCATGAAGAACTGTCAAGCACATGTTCATAATTGTCATATGTTCATAATGCCAGGGTACCCACAATATACAAGTGCTGCCAAAGTAATGCATATTCATTCTTGTTGTGCATTGCCATTCACACGTTGTAATGCAGCCTGTGGCAAATATATGCCAGCATTGTCCTGTAACACATTGTTTTGCAGCCAGTGACAACATGCCAAGATTGTCATTGAAAAACGAATTCTAATGGTGCATTTTGCTCCTTTGCCCCAGTCACTTTTTACAGCCTTGTTCTTGCCCCTGGCTGCAGACTGTAGAAGCAGTTCTCTAAATTATGGAAGCAGCATAAACATACCCAATGGAAATTCATAAGCTATTGATGAATACTTCATAGACAAGCACAACCTGTAATCTGAGAGAGGTGAGTCTGTATGTTTACTATTCTCCCATGTGTTTATTGTGATCAGTGGTCAAAGTGTAAAAGAAAAGTAGTGTAAGAATGTTCCTTCTGTCTGCCCCATTTTTCGACCCCCCCCCATAATCACCGTCATTCCCACCCCTCAACCAAACCATATACCTGGGTCCTTCCTCCACTCCGCCCTGCAACGCTGTGTTTTACAACTGTTCTAGCAAGACTGAACAAAACACAGTGAAAGAAAATTCATGTAAATGACCACCACTAGTGTGTCATTGTCCCCCACAGCATGCAGCTTTATGCATCCTCCCCTTCTGCACTCACCATTCCCACCTCTTAAAGGACATGCCCATGACTATAGCCCCACACACACCCCTCCCATTGCCTGCAAGAAACGCTGCACCTACTGTCATTCATACGTAGATCGAGCTGGGCTTTTTGGCTGCTTGGGAATGGGTTTTATATTCCAAGCAGGTCTATTGAAATACACAAAACTAATGCTGCACCTGTGATATAGCGAATCCAGCACCTGTGAGATAGCGCAGTAAGATGTTACACTGGCTCGCTATCAGCAGGTCTTAGGTTCAAATCCCCAGCTGGGGAAACATTTTAAACCAAAACAGTTGCTGTTCCTGGGTTGCATTAAATAAGGAAACAATGATGGCTCACCCTCAAAAGCGAGGCAATGTTTTTCCTGCCCACTATGACCTCTGATTGTGTTTGAATTGCAAACGCCAGATTGTCAGTCTCCTGCAATGGAGCAAGTGCATCCCTCTATGTCTGCGGCAATTAAGTGGTGGAAGACAGAATGGGTGTCGTTTTAAGTGCAAACGCAAGGTGTTAGCCATTTATGTCTTACTTTTACACTCCACAGCATGTTTGTGTCCGTCCATGGTTGTAGGAGGGGACAAAGTGAAGTTTGCATCTCTGCTTTGCTTTCCTCCTCCATCTTGGAAAAGAACCAGTTTTGTATGCATGCATGAGATTTTCATGCAGGTGTGAAACCAATGGATTCCTTTGGTCTCGGGAAGATAGCTCAGGGGCAACGTACTTGCCTTGGAAGCAAGACGACACAAAGCAACACAGGTTTGATCCCCGGGTCTGAATTTAGGAACCTCTGGGTATTAAGCGTGTTCTAAATAACCTTTCATATCACTATGGAATCTGCTTTGAATTTGCACCCAGTAAAGGTGATTTCACCATGTTTCCTTCTTCACAATTACACTCTGTTGAAATGAAAATTGCATGCAGGGGACCCCACAGCATCTAAGTGCGTGGTCCGCAACTTGCACTTTATTTAAAATTACACACATTCACGAGCACTCGATGAAAGGAGAAGTGCTGTACTCTCGATGCTGGCGGAACACATGCCTGTGCACAGATCTCCTGCTGAGCAGGCAGGAGAGTATGTAACTCACCTCTAGTGCTTTGGTGCAGCAATTAATGACGCCTGCGGCTGAGCTGTTTCAGGCGAGCACCCGCGGTAAATCCCATCTTGGTCGCCAATTTAGAATCGCCATGAGTAAGGACGAAAGATCCTCTTTATTCTGCGGCAAGATTGAAAGCACCCACATGGCCCGATACTTCTCCCCCCAACCAGCGCAGGCTCAAGTGCGCTCAGGGGATGCGGCCCCACAAGGCTGCCCCCCTGGAGCAGCAAATAAAGAGCACCTTGCCTCCAGTTCAGTGTCATGTAAACTTAAATATTGTTCAGCCCCCGCGCCTGTTAAAGTATCACGCCACCCGTGTGATTCGTTACCTGAGCTTGTCCTTTAACACACGTACAAGAACAGCAGGGGGGTTCAGTTCTATTTGTGGTGAGTAGGCTATAATGCTGTCAAAATATTGGGGAGATTGAGCTGGGGCAGGGCGCACTGACAAATTTCGCACAGCCTGCTGGCATACCTGGGGTCGGCACTGCCCCCCGCCCCCGCTCCTGCCTATCCTGTTAAGTCATGTCCCTTAATTGAACATGCCATCCTCGTCCTCACTAGTTCCTTAACAGGTTTCTGGCTAACTTTCCTGCCCTACCCGGAAACAGGACTGCTCAGCTGCCTGGTGCTTCTGCTATGCAGTATCGAAGCACTACGGTCCCCAATGCAAAAAAACAGAATTAAAACCAAATAATGAATAACGCCTATACATAGTGCCAGTTAACTGTGTGGTACGTGCTGTATACGTGGTCACCCATGGCAGAAATGCGGACCCAAGCACCCTCCATTCTTGGGCCAGGCGAGATGCCTCACTTCTGAGTACCCCATTGCATCTTCGAGTGCTTGTGCAATTAAACCCAGTGTTCGGTAATTGCTGTGCTCGTGTGTACAAACAGCCCTGCTGCTGCCAGCCCCCTAATTACAGGCCCTGGCCCCGCAGTGATTGCTTGGGCCTTTGAAGAGTCACGTGACACGCAGGGTGCGTCACGCCAGCTGGAGCAAGGAGAGGGGCGAGGTCGCCTTCAGGCCGTTCTCAAATAAACTCTCCAAAAACAACGTGCGTGATGGCTGGGGCTTACCCACCTCACTCGGGAAGAGATCACACAACCAGCACCCTTCAGCGTGTGCAAAATGATCATGGCTACATATGATCTCGACCATCAAACTAATAAAAGTCATGGTCAGTAATTATGTAATTAAGCATCTCTAACAAGACAGCTACCACAATCTATATTTTCTACAAAGGAAAGAGCTGTACAGCATTAAATACCGAAAACCCGAAGGTCACGTGATAGCTCTGACCAGCAAGTACTACGAAGCAAATGAACAGCACTTACCCCAAAGCAGGTGAACTGCACATGCTCGCTGTGAACTGGCCAGGAATGTCCCAAAATGGCTGAACAACCATAAACCAAGTGTGCTTGATCAGAAGAAACTGCTAGTAAAACGTACACTTCTCTACCTCAAGGTTTGGGTATTGGTTGCTGCTTTCTGTCCAAATAGCCATCTCACTGGACAGCATCTCCCTCCCAGCCTCTTCCACCAGAGCAGTGTTCCCCTGCAAGACGAACACGCAGTGGCGAAGGCAAACTTGGTCTGATGCAGGCCACCTACACACAGGAAGTGGAATCATTTGTCATGTAAAGGTCTCCCGTCATATGACAGGCATTGCCATTATGTACCAGGCAATGCCCTCTTAAGCACAGGACCATTTTAAGATTATGTTATAAAAATCCGAGACACTCACGCCATTGTCAGGTATTGCTATCAAAGTTCCAGTTAGCTACACCCATTAGCGCCTGTGCCTCGGTAAATACACAATTGGCGAAAACGTGTAGTTAGAATGGCAGGTCCGGTTTCCCCTACACCCAGTAGCACAGCAGTGCCAGATTCCATTACACAGAATTAGGACAGCAATGGCACACTTCATTCTTCCTGCATAGGACAGGTACCAATATGCCGCGATATCACAGCAACGCCGGATTTCATTATGCCCAATTAACCCAATAAAGTTTTATTTCACTTCCTATTTAGCACTGCAACCCCACATTGAGTGGGGGCTGTTTCTGAGTGTATGTTTTTGCAGTGTGTGCGTTTGCCAGCAGTGTTGAGGCAGTGTTTGTGTGCACTGTACTTTTGGGTGTGTGTGTTTTTGTGTACATTGCTGCAGGCAGAGTGCATTTGTGTCAGAAGGTGAGGCGTGTGTTCCCATGGTGCTACGATAGACTGGCTTGGGGTGTGGTATGTAAGTTGGTTTTAGGGGTGTAGTGTTCTGATGTTAGATGTACATTTGATGACTTTTATCTCCAGATACCCCCTGACGCACCTGGTGAACCACATTACTATGACCTAGCATTGGTCTGAGAAAGAGGACTCCCCAACGACCTAACAGCCTTGCCTGCATTTACCCCGGCAGCCATTCAACCAACCATAAGACGGAAACTGCAAGAACTAATACCTGTTCCTCTTTTCATCACTTGACACCGTGCACCATCCACCACAACTATGCACCAGGAACTGAGAGATGTGCCAGAACCCAAGAGAATATTGCTAATTTATTTTTTATTTATTCAGATTTATTTAAAGCACACGTCAGCCCCGGGGGCATCGTGGCGCTATTACGTGAATACATAATCCAGTTACAATGGAAGGAAGATGGTTACAAAGCAATTTTTCTTACAGGATACATTTCGTAGCATACGTATGCGAGCAAGTGTAGGCGAAGGAGGGATGATGTTAGTTGAATAGCATAGTTTTGAGGGATTTGCGAAAGGAGTACAGCAAAGGTTATTTTTAAAGCCTCTTTGAATCTGAAAGCCTTAACGTGGAGCCGAGGGAAACTATCCTTAGCATTCTAGAACAATCAAACAGCACTGGTCCAAGCAGCCAACCCCCGTCCCCCAGAAATGACAGGCACAAGATGACAGCTGATCAATGCACGTTTTGTCTCTAAGCCCTCCTCTGACATTTTTTACCTTCTTTACAGAGATCAGAATGACTCACTCTTCATCACAGAAACTTGGCTCTCAGAAGACCAATAGCCGTTTATCTACGAGAGAATCCCATCAGGTTTCAAGATCATCTGTGCTAATCACAACAATAAGAGATGAGGCGTCTCAAAACCCTCAATTGACATCATCACAGACTGGGAACCACTTGCTTTGTCAGCGACAGGTCTTGCCTCGTCAATGTGATCATGATGTGGTTGATTGAGGTAAGGCCTGTCCCTCCTGGACCCACCTCGACTAGAGTCTGAGAGTCCTGTATAGTGGGGAAAAGGCCTAGGTTAGACAATGAAATTTTAAAGACTTTCACAATGCAATTTAATTAACAGAGAAAAACACACCCAAGTCTGAGAGTCCTGTACAGTGGGGAAAAGGTCTAGGTTACACAATGCAATTTTAAAGACTATCATAATGCAATTTAATTAACGGAGAAAAACACGCCTAAGTCTGAGAGTCCTGTATAGTGGGGAAAAGGCAGAGGTTACGCAATGCAATTTTAAAGACTTTCTCAATGCAATTTAATTAATGGAGAAAAACACACCTAAGTCTGAGAGTCTGCCATGTGGCCAGGTAGAGTGAAGGCTCTATTCCTCACCCAGGTCACTCCTACATTACTAGTCGCTGATGGCTGACAGCTGGCTACTGGTTTCCCCTGCTGACACCTGCAGACACTAGCTGGAGCCTCCTCTGTAGGAGCTGCCCTTTGCCTAGGGGCCCTTAGCCGCAGAGGCTGCACGGACTGAGGGCTGCCCTAGGAGGGTCCGTTAAGTGCAACAACCAGGCCAAATAGGGGGAGTAGGGTCCCATTTAAATACAGTACATAGCACATGATGTCCAAAACTAGAATGGATTGGTAACCAACATACACAAGAAAGAGAAGATGGAATTTGTAAAGAACATTTTAATTAAAAAGATCTGAACAACGGACTATAAAATCAACTGAAAAAGCAAGAAGGGTTTGTTTAGGTATCCCGACGTACGTACGTACGTACGTACGTAGAAGCAATAATTAAGATGAGATAGAACTGTCAGAAGCAAAGTTTTAGTCGCTGAGAAAGTGCAAAAGTAACAGAATTTTCTAATGTTGTATAGTCAAAAGTGACATACAAGAATAACTGACAGAATTTTATTTTGAATATTAAAAGCAGACTCAAAAGTAAAATCTAAATTGAAAAATAATTTGATAAAGTGTGGCTGGCTAATAACGTTCACATTTTACTGTGCTGGTCGCCATTTAAGCAATGTGCCCTGATCCTCCTTTCCCAACACCCTCATCCGGCCCTCACTACTTGGGATAGGCCAGTCTGAATCCACGTATCCGGAACACTTCACTGAATGGAGATCCCCTCTCCATGCATCGGACTCCTTCGAGTACTTTTGACTGCTGCTCTTACCTCAAACGTTTGTTTCCTCATGTGGGTAAGACCCTTGCTGGCTAATCATTTTCACCTTCTCCCATGCTGGGAACCATTTTAACTTGGTGCCTCCAGCATCTAGCTCCCTCCCCTGATCCTCCATGCCCCCCACACCCTCATCCCACTCCTACTTCCTGGGATAGGCCAGTCTGAATCCACATGGCCAGACCACTTTACGGAATGGAGATCCCTGCTCCATGCATCAGACTCCTATGAGTCCATGTGCTTGCTGCTCATGCCTCAAGCATTTGTTTCCTCATGTGGGTAAGACCCTTGCTGGCTAATAATGTTCACCTTTTCCTGTGCCGGGATATTTTAGCTCGATGGCTCCAGCACCCAGATCCTTCCCCTGGCCCTTCTGTAGAGGAGCAGCTGCATGCCTCTGCAGGAAACCCTGCCCACCTTCCTCCCACATGTTGGAGACCTGAGACCGTGCCACATTTGACACCAGCAGTTGTGCTAATACCGCAGCGTGTGTTCAAAAGAAGATACCCATTGAAACACCCTACAGAATGTATCCCCGAAGTGATGACCACCCAAGGGGGGAACTCCCTGAAGGAATATGAGAAGGAGCAAAGAAACTAATGATTAAGTAACTTATAAATATGAAGAAAGAAAATTATACGTGCACAAAGTGCTGCAGAAAATCAACTGTTCAATAAATGTACAGATGCTGAAAATCAAGGTAGACTACGTTATCACAGAAGCTGGCTATACGTAGTGAATAGACTCAGGCGAAGCCACCATTATATAGAAGCTGGACATCAGTATCATGAATTTAGGAAGCCAGGACCCATGAAGCTGGAAGGGAAAGCTGTGTCATAGCAAGAATAAGCAGAATCGTGGAGCTGCAAGACGAGGCTGTCTGGCCCAGAGTCAAGACTGAAGCAGTCAAGGTCAGCTATCTCTTTTGGAAATAATAATAATTTGGCATTTATATAGCGCACGAACCCTCAGGTATCTGAGCGCTGCTTATTATTACCCAAGGATGAGTTTGGCCTTGCCAGGATTCGAACCTGCGTTAGCAAGCTCTGCACGGGTGTCAAAGCGAGCGATCTACTCGCTGTGCTACTTGAACGACATTGGGCTAATGTGTGAAGGATGATCATCCCTTGTTAAGGTGCAAAGAAAGAACACAAAGAGTGCCAAGTTTAATTCATTTAAAGCATTTAAAAGCTGCAAAATGGACCAAATCGTGGTCTCCTGTCACGAGAGTCAACAATGAAAATAGAGTTCGAATTTGGAGTCCCAGAACATGATAGTGAGTGCCCACACTCCCATGTAGTCTAAAGACAAGGATACTTTGCAAGGCCAAGTTCAAAGACAAACTTCATGGCAGAAGGCATGCGTTAAGAGAGATGCTGGGCTAATTGGGAAGTGGGATAGCGTCATGCCCCATCTCCTTGCACCTGAGCCTGGGTTTACGTACTGCTAAGTGAACCAAATGTTCGAGATCTGGCACAAGCGTGCCAACCAATTGTATTAATCCATAAAATGAAGGATCTTATAGTTTGTCCACAAATGAGAAACTGTGTATCTAATGTTTATGAAGATTACATGTTTTAGAGGTAGGCATATGGTGCCCATCTGATAGTGGACAGCCAATCACAATCCTAGTCCCTATTGAAAGTATACTTAGATGTTCCCCTTAGCCAATCCCAACCCTTGATAGGTTTTGTATTATTGCCACATTCGTATGACGTCACCTCTGATGTATGTTTGGAGATAAACTGAGCATACATCCATTGATGTTTGTTGTAAATTCCATGTTTTAGATAATTGTTAATTAAACAATACTTTGCCATCTTCCTGAGTTAGTTTGGTTATTTGGACTCTGAATTATTCTCTATGATTCCATCCATTACACATGCACATTCCTAAAGGGCCCTAAGCTCACATGGTAGCGGTGCGGATGGTTTAAAGATCCAAACTACTTCTGCTCCATAGTTTGAGACGATCGGGCATCCTCTGCCATTAGCTGGAAGATCACACAGTTTCCTGTGGAGAGTGTCAGAATAGAAATGAACTTTCAGGAAGAACCAGGACGATGGGCCGGTCCCCCTTTGTAGAAATCCCTGCCCGGTTTCCACCGGTGCTCTGTGGATGAAAGGTTAACTGGTCGGATTGGAGGAGGCATCGATACCGAAGGCCTCAAGTCGATTAATGAATGGTAACTAGACTAAGGGGTATGGCAAATAAGGGGATGGGATTGCGATAATTTTGAGTAACAGGAAATATTGTGAAGATAAAGATACCGCCTAGGAGTCCTAATTCAATGGAATTAGAAGGAGACATTTCAAACTCCAACGGGAGTAGACATAGAGAAAAACACACAGGTCAGGACCTTGTAAGGTGATGTCTCAAACCCTGTATCGGGTAAAGTAAAGGCGAGAGAAGAGTACTCTGTATTCCTAAAGGAGATAAATAAGTGGGAAGGTGATCACAGTGTTTCATAATGTGTAATGTTTGACTAGCCTAAAGGTTGTTTGTTGAATAAATTATTGTGGAGTGATAGAATTGTGAAGAGTTTGAAAAAGAAACAGTGATTAAAAGATAAGCTAAGAATAGAGAGGTCATTGACATAAGAGGATTGAGCAGCGATTGATTATGCTTGCTCTTAATTGTTGTTTAAGCACATTCGAAATTGTGATTTAAGTCAAAGTAAAAGGTTTATTTAACAATCTGGTAAGTACTGACAGTCAATCGTGGCTTGTCATTATCGAGGACACTCCTCTCAAGCACCTATGCAAGACACTGCCAAAACATGCGCCCAAGCTGAAACAGTACAGTGCAGGATGGGTAAAGGGCAAAGCAGATAAAATGTTCATACCATGGCCACAAGGGGGATCATTGTCAAAAGGGGTATTGCAACACATGATCACATACTTGCACGCTGAGTACACAGGAAATAAATTACAGAACAGATTAGCAATTTTAGAATTTTGAAAGATGTACCAAGGGAAAAGAAAAGACCCGCCATCTGAGGAGTGGATACTTAATCAGCATAAGGAGAAAGACATTGAGCCGTCACCTCCTCTTACCTTGCCTGAAGTAAAGAGTGTTGCTATGGAAGAGATAGGAGTGTATCCTTTAAAGGAATTAAAAGCAGCGACAGAGTATAGTAATCCAATGTATGAACCCCTCACTTACAGTAGTGACGATAGTCCGGAAGAGAATAAAAGAAAGGAAGATATTTTTAAATTCATACAAGATGAGGAAGAAACAAGCAAACGTTTGAATTTGAAAAGATAAGGCTGATGAGGTAGCACTTGTACAAAACGAATGGATGGGAGGAAAGATATTACTTAATATAGATGGGAAAAGTATCGAGGAAGTTAGGCAAAGAGAATATAAGGACATACAAGAAGGGAAGGATGAGGAATGAATGAGAAGATTAAAGGAAGATGAGCAAAGATGGAAAACCAAGGAGCGATGAAAACAGATATATCAGCAGGAGCAAAAGAAAAATGAAAAACGAGCAGAGGAACAAAAAACGTACAACAATGTATAAAGAATGATAGAAGAGAGGGACAGGAAGGAAAGGAAGAGAGAGGAGGAAGAAGCACAAACATTAAGGAACACAAAATTACAGAGAGGAAGGGAAGAAGAGGAAAGAAGGGACGGAGTAAGGAGATAAGAATGAAGGCAGGAGGAAGAAAGAATTAGAAGAGATGCGAGAAAGCGAAGGGAAGTAGATGAAGAAATAGAGTAAAAAAGAAGACAGCAAGGTTCAGATACCAGTGTTATTCATAAAGAACAAATGAGGCTGAGCCCAGAAATATGATTGGCTAGTGTGAAAGAGATTCTCCCGATAAAGGAAGTTACGTCAGCAAAATCTAGAGTAGCGCTAGAAGAAGAAAGAGATGATGCGGAAAGCATTGGAAAAAGGATTGATAAGTTCTATCAGCAATTAAGACGAGATAGCGAGTATGGAACACAAGGCAATAGTGATCGATCCCCAGTACCTCAATCACAAAGTGAGGAAGGAAACCTGTTCAGTGATGAGCGTCAAGCATTGTCTTTGAGCAGATTTAACCTTGACATAGGAGAGGAGGGTGAAAGTCATACTAGTTGGGGTCTGGAAATGTCAGATGAGGACAGAGAGTTCAGTCTTGGGGCAGAAGGAGGGAGAGTGTGCACCCCTGAAGGAACCCAGTGAATGGATAAGGAAGTAAGATGGTTGGATCTGGAACATCCTAAAGATGGAACGGCAGATCCCATAGCATATCCTGAGCATCCATGAGGACGATAACATGGTGAGAAGAAAGTGTCTCCATCATTTGTAAGCAGGTTAACGTCATTACCAACAAGAAGATAGACAGGGACAATTATCCCAACTCTGGGATGGGATTCACGTAGTTCCGCTTCCTAGAGACAGGGGAACGAGACCGCAATATATTCCATGGCCACAGATGGAGAAGGATAACTTAAAATGCAAGATCCCTGGCTTGTCTTCAGGGCCTGGGAAATGTATATACAAATTAAAATGACAGGAGGATATACGCTGTCCATAGGGGACATAAAAGGTCTCTTGGGAGCCAATCTTGGAGCTGATGACATATGGAGGAGAGCAGGATATTCAAGTATGACTGAACAAAACACAGCGCATGATTGAGCGCCATTCAATAATTGTAGTGTAGATGTTTGGAGGGCTCTCAGGGTACAGTATCCTGACACATCATATATGGGGGTGCAATTATGATATGTAAAATGAAAGAAGATTAAAACCCTATTGCTTATATTCAAGATATTCAGGAGAAATGGCAGCTTGAAACACACAAACCGTGGGAAAAGACTGTGGCATTATTTTACAATTTTTTTATGTCAGGGGTTGCCTGAGCCAGAACAGAAGCAGTACAGAAACAGATGAAAAAACAAGTGGGGATGGAATCGCAGCCATGGGCGGAGATACAGTTGCCGGTTATTACAAGAAAAGAACAACATGAAAGATGAGAATAGAAAAATTGAAGAAACCAAGTTGGTTCCAAAAAAGTTGTTGAAATTTGCCATAGAAAGGGTGGAATTGACAAGCGGAGAAGGAAGGGGAATGGAGGAAGCAATGGGTACATCACAGGCAAATAAACTGCACCTGATTGACCAAGGTGGGTATGGGTTTATGCAACGAGGTAGAGTTATGGGACCTAGGGGAAGAGGAGGTGGATTTCAGAATAACCAAGGTAGGTTTAACAATACACAGAACTAAAACCAGAATTCTCAGGGAGGATATAACCAAGGAGGAATTATCAGAAGGGCTCCCCCAATATGTTGGAATTGTGGAATGACAGGACATATTGTGCATGCATGCGAGAGCCGAGGGAGTGTACAAAATGGTCAGTTTTCCAGAGGGGGGGCAGCTTATCCTCCACCATACAGCACACAGACCAAATAGGGCTTTGCCCAAGATCACACATTTTATTAGGCACTTCTGCTACTTTGCTGATCTCCTGCCTATTTTTTGCACTGGTTACCCGGCTACCCTCTGAACCATGGGCCCAGGTTCCTGCCCTCCCAGTTGCACACCCGCACTGACCCCCTGGAAACCCTGTATTTGGGGCTGTATCTGCAACCCTATAACCCCACATACTTGCACTTATCTTTCACCTGTTCTGCACGTAACCCTTCACTACCTCCTGTGGGTCGCACTTCTTGTTTTCAATGTTTAATCCTATGTCCTGCACTTGCTCTTCCTCCCCTTCTCCCGACACTTCTCCTTTTCCCTCTCCCCTGCACTTGCACAATCTCAATGTCACTGGGCCTAGTAAGACCATTGTCTTGTTCACTCCTGTTCTCTTCCCTCCCACGTCATGCCTTGAAGCACCTTTGTATTGGCACAATATAAATAAAATATCATATCATATCAAATACCGCAAGTACAGCAGATGTCACAGCAGGGTCAAGCACAAATGAATTCACCCCAAGAACAGTCGCAACAAGCACCTAGGCAGAAACAGCAGTACGTGAATTCAGGACAAGGATTGACTCCTAGAATAGGAGGTGTCACTGTGGTAGGAGGTCATCCTTTCACAGGGACAGGGATGAGCTTGTACCCGCAATAGGACAGCTCACAGGGTGACTTGATGTGTTCAGTACTATCTGTGACACCAGACCCCCAAGAGAAGCCAAGGGTCGTTGTGACGATAGGAGGCAAATCTTTCTCTTTTCTTGTAGACACTACAGCAACTTGTTTGTGTATACGAGAGGGAAAATATCCTATGTCAGGTATTGCCATGAATGTTCAAGGGTTCTCTGGAGCTATGGATTTAGTTCCTTTTACTGATAAATTACCGGTCTCTATAGGAGAATGTGACATGTCTGTTCCTTTGTTATATTCACAGCAGACACCAGTTAACATTTTAGGAAGAGATTTAATTACGAAATTCGAAATGAAAAGTTAATTTACTTATCAAGGAATAGTGTGCTCCACTCGAGGAATACAGTATTGAAACGTGGGAGAGTTTATACTGGGGTTCACAGGGCAAGTGGCCCTGTGAGGCATCCCAGTAGATCCAGAGATTTTTCTATAAGGAGTGAGCATTTTGTTGAATGGCTACCTGCCCTGGTAGGAAAGATTGTAAAGATACCTGATGAGTTTTTATTTAGACCACAAATACCTATGGATGAGGAAGGTGGACTGACTATTCACGTAGAGTTGGAAGCAGCTATAGTACAAACAATGATGGCAATGCTTGAAGGTATAGACAATGAGGGTGAACCATGGAGAACAGTGATAGCTCTAGAGGAGGGATACAGACTGACTTACATAACCAATGATGATATGTTCAGAGAAGACCCAAGTGATGATAAAATGGTGTTCTTCATGAGTGTTACATACTGGATAGGGATAGAAAAAAGGGAAGTCCCACAAAGAATGGTGATAATGCAGCAACAACCAGCATTTTTCAGGAGGATATTGAAAAGGTGCCAAGTGCCTTATGGTGCACAGGCCTCTATGACATAGGTTTATTAAAGGGGACAGGGGAGGTTAAAATAAAGCTTAAGACAGGAGAAATTTGACCCTGAGCAAAACAGTACTGCATGTATCGAGAAGCAGATGAAGGTATATTTCAGACTGTTTCAGTACTAATGAATCAGGGGATTCTCGTGCCATCAGAGTCATTGTGTAATACCACAGTGTAGCCGATAAAAATATCTAAAGGGGGGTTGTGGAGATTTATCCAGGATTTGAGACCTCTTAACCAGATTGTAGCTGCTGAGTTTGCTTTAGTTCCTAATCCTCACACAATATTGGGTAGTATTCCAGTAGCCGCACAGTATTTCACAATGATCAATTTGTAAAATGCATTTTTCTCAAACCCTTTGCACAAAGACTTACAAGACTTGACTTCATTTACGTTTAGCCAAAAAAAGACTAAAACATACTTGTTTGCCTCAAGGGTACTGTGAGTTCCCATCAATCTTTAACAGAGTCCTACAGATGGATCTAGGCAATATCGATCTAAAAAGCACAGTGATACTGTATGTAGATGCCCTATTGATTTGCAGTAAAACAGAGGATGAGTGTAGGAAGGACTCTGTCCAACTAATTACTATTTTAGCAGACAAAGGATATAAGGTGGACAAGGAGAAATTACAGTATTGCCAGGCAGAGGTGTTATACACAGGTCAGTGGATCTTGCATGAAGGAAAGAAAGTGACACCTGAGAGAGCTGAGGCAATCATGAAAACATCAAAACCAAACACAGTGAGACAGAAGCAACATTTACTGGGTCTATGTACTTATGTTAGAACCTGGGTGTTTGATTATAGCATGTACACAAGGCTGCTTCTGCAAGCATTAAAGAAAGCACAAGTTGGTAAGACAAAACTAGAATGGAGCGAAGAAATGGAGGAAGGATTTGAGGAATTGAAAAAAGCAATTTGTACAGCCCCAGGGTTTAGGGATTCCCAATAATGGCAAGGAATTATATTTGTTTTCACACACAAATGGATCAATAATGACAGCAGTGCTTACACAAAGGACACAATTGGGGTACAAACCTTTGGCATATTAGAGTGGGAATTTAGATCCAATTATTAGAGGACACTTCCCTTGCGAACAATCTGTGGCTGCTGCCACGTTTGCAATTGAGAAGTCCACGATTATTGTCATGGGATGCTCTATGACTCTTTTCATGGAGCGTGCTCCATTTACCATCTTAGAGAAACTCATGGGCACATTGACATCCCAAAGAGCTTCAGTTTATGAGGTAATGATTTCTAAGTCAACAATTAAAATTGTAAGATCTAACCCAGCCACATTCATAGCTGAGCCCATAGAAGAAGGTGATCATGTGCATGACTGTTCCAATTATGTTGAATTTTATGATTATATACCCCGTGTGAAAGAGAATGCTTTGGCGGGAGTGGAAATTCTTTTTATTGATAGTTCTTCGAAAATTGATCTGACTAGTGGGGAAAGGCAATCAGGTGCCACAGTAGTAAGACACAGATTAAATGGAGAATTCAAAGTGGTGGCAAGTGCAAGACTACTGTCTCACTTTGCAGCACAAGCAGCACAATTAGTAGCGCTTATTGTCGCGCTTGAGACATATAAAGGACTGGAAGTGATAGTGTACACTGACTCCGCCTTTGTGATGTCAACTATACACGCAGGATTGACAATTTGGAAAAGGATGGGCGATCTCTGTGCAGACGGCTCTCCAGTGCATCATGTGTCCATATTGGATAGGCTCATTAAGGCACTACAACTCCCAGTAGCCATAGTGGTCATAAAATGTTATGTTTATGTTATGTTTATATAGCACTTTATACCAAAGCATTTTAAATTATAACAACAAGAATGCAATAAAAGTAAAAGCAATTACAAAATATGAGTCAAACCAGTAATACAGCAACTAGAATAAGGGAAGAAGGGGTGGAGATGGGAAGGGAGTGGGGAACAGGAATTGAGATAAGCTGAAGGTGAGAGAAGAGGAGAGGGGACTTAAGAAGAAACGAGGCAGGGGGAGAGAGGTAAGATGAGGAGGATAAAAAGGGGGGGAGAAGGGACGATGGAGATGGATCAGAGTATCAGGGAGGGGAGTGGAGAAGAAGATATTTTAAGGAGACACGTAAGGAGGAATAGGTGGGGATGGAAGGGATAGAGAGAGGAAGGGAGTTCCAGTGGAGGGGGGCAAGGAGCTGAAAGGAGAAAAAACGAGAGGAGGCACATGGGGACGGGGGAACAAAGAGAAGGAAGAGATCTGCAGATCAGAGGGAACGGGAGGGAGTGTAGAATGAGATGAGAGAGGAGAGATATGGGGAACAAGATCATGAAGAGATTTAAAGACAAGACAGAGGAAGTGGAATTTGAGTTGGGAATGAAAGGAAAGCCAGCCAAGATGTGAGAGCGAGGTGGAAATGGAGTCGTGAGGAGAGCGAAGACAGAGGGTACGAATGGCAGAGTGGTAGAGGGATTTGAGGGGGGCAAGATGAGAAGCAGGGAGTCCGAAGAGGAGAGAAGAAAGCATACTAAAGAAACAGACTTTATTTCTTGAGGGAAAGAAGCTACAGATGTTGAAGCCAAAAGTGTTGCATATTCTCCAGAAATGTTAAGTTTTGATACTGAAGATATTAAAGAAAAGTCAGCTACAACCATGTTACTACAGTAGAGATTCAGGGAAGCGGACAATAGGAAGAGCAGGAACTGTGGAAACGAAGGGGGGTGTTCTTTATCCCCCACAGAAGCTTTATGGTGGCAGGACAGCACTGGAAAGTCAGTAAGGCCAGTAACTTTATTGAAAGTTGCTCTTGAACAGCTGTATTACCCTGTGCATGTAACTAGAGAAAGTCTTCCTGACAATATTGCAGAAGACTGGTTCATTCCTAATTTGTTGGAACACGTTGCACTATTTATGGTGAATTGCATCTTGTGTCAAATGTTTACTGCTGGGCATTTACATATTGACTATGTCGATATGCTGCAGATATGTAGTGGATATAGGTATCTATTAGTGGTGGTGTGCCCCTTCTCAAGGTGGATCGAAGCAGGTATGTGTGCACACACTGATGCCACTTGCACAGTGAAGTTAGTACGCAAAGTTTTCCCCTGGTGGGGTGTGTGTGAAGTGCTAAGATCCAATACGAGCCACATTCTGTCAATGAGCTATTCAAACAAATAGGGCTTTTTTAAGTATAATTCACAAGTTCTCTTCTGCATATCACCCGCAAGTGAATGGGATATGTGAGAGACTCAACTTCCCCCTGAAAGAGAGGATCGCCAAGATAAAATTGAATTTGAAAAAGGGATGGTTGTATTGCCTACCCCAGGCCTTGTATGCCCTTCGGAATCAGCCAGGTTTGGACCACCACCTCACCCTGCATGAGCTAGTAACAGCGCATTGAATGAGAATGCCCCTTACACCTCCATCTAGGATTCGGAGTGATGCCCAGAGTGTAGCCAAAACTCTAGGTGATGAGATGCATGATTATTTGACATTTATGACTACCAGTATTGCTTTAATTTCAGATCAAGTCAAGCATTGGGGGGGATGGCCTAGGTACATGGAAGAAGGTAATTCGGCTACCAATCCAAGTGAAATATTACCACCACTTAAGTTATATGTTGGGGACCTAATTCTAATTTAAAATGTCATCCGGAAGTGGCACAAGTCTCGCTTTAATGGCCCCTTCCTTGTTGATTGGGGTTCTCCTTCAGTTGTTAAGATTTCGGGAAGACAAGCTTGGTTGCATCTGAACGACATGAAGATTTAAAAAGGCAAGACCCTCTCTCCCTCTGCTGCTGATCTAGAAACAAGACAAGAAGAAGAATGGCTGTGTGTGCAGACACGATTGGCTGATGCCTGTGAGACCGAGGATCAAAGACAAAATCTAAAACAGGACATCCTGGACTTCCAAGATATCTTTTCAGTGGATTCATAGGACTGTGGACGCACATCCATTCATTCAACTACCATTCCCAAGGACCCCGAGATGGCTCCAGTATTTGTGAAACAGTACCGGTTACCTCTCGCATCCATGGAGTCACTCACTGAGATTATTAAGAATTTAGCATCCCGTGGGATAATTCGTCTGATCCACAGTACCTTCAACAACCTGGTACTGGGGATCCTCAAACCAAACAGCCAATGGAGACTATCTGCATACTCAAGGAAGCTGGACAAATGGGTGCACATGTCAAGATGGCCCCTTCCCTACATTGATCAGGGACTGGCCCAGATCTAAGGGTCAAAGGTGTACTCCGGCATTGACCTAACCCACGGTGATTGGACAGTACCCGTGAGTACGGAAGACCAGTACAATCTTGCCTTTACCTTCAGGGGCAGAAGTACACATGGACCCGAACCCCCTTTTGATACATAAACTGCAGCAATGAGTTCAACATCTTCCTACATAGGCCCATGCCCGATTTGGGTGAAAGGGGAAACCTGGCCTATGTGGATGATGTATTGATTAAGAGCTCAGAAATATGCTATGTTCATACCCAGTTGCAGAAGACCAGAGCAAAACTGTCTTTTCATAAGGCACAGTGGTGTAAGACCCAAGTGAACTTCTTAGGGCACAAGATCACTCCTGGGGGGTCTTAATCCCCAGGTGAAGAAGTTGGAAGCCTTATTAAAATGAAAAGACCCTACCACTCTCAAGAATTAAGAAGCCTTCTTGGACTTACTAATTATCAAAAGTTCATTCAAGACTACACAGGGGTAACTCGACCCTTGGTTCATTTATTAAAGGACGGAGTTAGGTGGGAGTGGGGTCCAGAACAATCTGAGGCAGTTAAACAACTAAAAAGAAGCTTTATCTAGGATCCTTGTTTGGCTTACCCCATAAAGAACAAGGCGTTCTTCTTGGAGATGGGGTTCTCAGATACTTGCCTAACAGGGGTAACAGTCACCTTCTAAGTGAACAAGACTTTGTCCTCTGTGGAGGAAAAGTTCAATGACTACAAGAAGGCACTCCTGGCAATGCTGTCGGAACAAAAAAATTACTGACCATTCATACAGGGGGAGCACATCATTGTCGAGACTCCTCACCAACCCTTGCAGTATCTGCAAGTGACAGAATCTGGGCGGGGAACATTAGTAATTCCAGAATTACTTCCTGAATTATGTCCATGCAAGTCTTTCCTGTGGATGCCAAATATGGCCAAAATAAAAAGAGTCCCCTAGCACAAGGGTTGGTGGACTTGCATGATTGTGCTCAAGAAAACTGCCTCGAGGCCGAAAGTCTAATGACCAACAACAACATGGAGTCGTACTTAACTTCCCCCACAATGTCTATGAAGAAGACACGTGTCAGGGGATACCCACAGTTTGTGTGGATGGGTGCTCCTGCCGTGTTGAGAACAATGGGGAAAAAGAACTGACGGCTGGCATTGGGAATGCCTCGGTGAACGATACCCCAAACCCTCTGCTGGTTATAAAATAGGACCCTGAAGTAGTCAGGTTACAGAGTTGATGGCTGTTTATCAAGCCATCCTCACTGCAGTGCACCACTAACTCAATGAACTGGTCATAATCACGGACCCTGATTATGATAGGAATGGGTTTGTGGAGCACCTGATTAACTGGAATAATCGAGGCATGCTTTGTGCCAACAACAAACCCCTAAAGCATGCCAAACCTATCCAGTCTTAAATGGCAGCTGTCACCAGGTCACACACTGGGGCTAACAGTGAACTTTGAACAGCCCAGCGGAGTAAAGATACCCCAGATGCAGATTTTATCACTGCACAGAAAGAGGACCCTATTATTGGGAAATGTTATCGACACATTGAAGACCCCGTAAGCTTTCCTCTAACAGAGTCAGATTATGCCGGTAAAGAGGATCTCCGGCTGTTGAGGAAGTCTTCCAAGATGTTCCGAATCCAAGACGGTTTGTTTGTAAGGAGAGCCGTATCCGGCTGTGACCAGTGGGTGGTACCAACCATATTCCGACGCCGGATGTTGAACCATGCCTATGACGTGGCCACTGCCAGTCATAGGGGGTTTAATACAACATTGGAAATTAGCATGCGGTTGCTTACTGGCCACACATGGGCCAGGACCTCAACACTTACCTAAGGGGATGTCTTCTGTGTGCTCAATTCCAACCCAGTTCACTCACACACTGAGCTCCCCTACATAAAAGGGGAATGACACTGCCTTGGTCAGATTTGCAAGTCGATTTCATTGGGCCAGTGATACGCTCCTCTAGAGAAAACAAGTACATGTTGACTGTGAAATGCTTGTTCATGAAGTGGGTAGAATGTCTACCAGCCCCGAATTGTAAGGCAGAGACACCTGTTGCCCTAATAATCAACCACATCTTCTCTTGTTTTGGCCTCCTGCAGGACGCAAGGATTGAGTCGGACCAAGGAAGCCATTTTACCAGTGAGATGATGGCAAAGATGTGGGAGATTCTAGGGGTAAAAAGAAAACTCCACATTGCCCACCACCTGGCCTCAAGCGTTGGGGTGGAGAGATACAACAACACAATTGTGAGTATCTTATACAAGTTTGTGGCAGACTCTGGACCCAGTTGGGACATCCAATCACCACTTGGTCTGATGGCTATTAGGTCTACACCATCTTCTGTGACAAAGATGTCTCCATTTGAGCTCACGACCGGCCAAAAACTTGTGTTACCACAGAATCTGCTCTATAGGACTCAGGACCAGACCCTAATAAATGTGTCAACTACTCATGAGTACATTGAAAATTTAGGGAAGAACCAGCAGCATGCTTTTGCTTATGTACAGCGCAATTTTGAAAAAGTCAGCTAAAGGAATTAATACCTAATATGGTCTAAAGACCACCAAGAAAGAATATGAAATAGGTGACAAGGATTACCTGTACAATTTCCAAAGGAATCAAGCCAAGGAGCAGAAATTCCTCCCATCTTGGCGTGGTACCTTTGACATTGTAGATAAAAACAAAAATGTCCCGGCTTTTGGTTTTGTTTTTCAAGTAAAGTTAAAGAGCCATGTGGAAAGGGGGCCTACCTGTCACTACCGATGGAAAAGCAGCAGTTTAATTTGCAAAAGAAAGAGGAATCAAAGCTCCCTGTCACATGAAAAACAGGATTTTTAAACAGGGAAAACAAAAACGGCCTGCACATGTGTGTGCAAATAAAAATGGCTTTAAAAAGCCAAAGTGGGAAAAAATATCTCTGCTCTGAAAAACAAAACATGATGTGTGGGTTGACAAAAGCAATGTATATTATGTTTCACCTACAAAACTCCAGTCACATTTGATGAGCCACTTTGTTTTCATGGAAAGCCTGTTTCTGGCTGTGGTCAAAACTTCACAAAGGAAATCTTCCACTTCCAGCGTGGATGTCACATCTCCCATCTAATGACCCCATAATAAAATGTGCTGCTGAAAGTGTTGAAAGCCCAGTATACTCCAGACCTGCTGGCTCTGAAACAGGGGCTTCACTGAAATTCACCCTTGGCTGAAACACGACTGTTGTGTGTGAAAATGGGGGCACCGACTTCAAAGAGCAAACTTCCAACTTCAAAGAGACTCATAAATAAACTCTGTTTACAGGCTGGCCCAGGGGGACCGATGGCTTTGTTTAATGGAACACACTTCCCATTTGCTGAACATGAACATTCACAATTAATTTAAAAGGACTATTATCATTTGGGCCTTTTCCACAGCAACTATACTGTGGATTGATTTCATTGTGGTACAATTTTTTCCTATAATTTCCAGGTGATTTTGGGGATATAAAATGCATCTACCTGTGACTCTGGGAACTGTAATGGTCAGTTAGACTAGGTTTCTGGCTGATCTGAACATGTTCCAAATGTGAGAGTTAGTAAAAATTTGAAAATTAAATTAGGGATATGCTTAATAACTTATATCTTTATAACTGTTCTGCTTTTTATGGAAACAGCAGAAATGTGCCACATGGCCATGCTACATCGTACAGAATTGGTGGTCGGCTTATCTAATTCTCCATGATCAGCTAAAAAAGAAAATTTGTTTAGTATGGCAGTTACTAGGAAAATTATGAAGTTGTGATACATAACTCGTTTTTGCCAAAAAGTGGAAAACAGAACAAAGGAGCGATTACAAATAACAATTGCCATATTTTGCTCCAAACCCCTGAACCAATCCTGACTTGGAGGCAGGTTTGGGAGGAGAAAGAGAAGAGTAACTGTCCAATCCTAGTGGCAGGGATTTTTGCAGGGTACTTCCCCAAGATTTTAAAGTTGGTGATGTCATTTCTGTTATAGAAGGGGGACTGCAGTAGGACAGGGGACACACAAAACCTGGTGACAGAAAAGGGAGAAAGCCAGGAAGGCTACTGAAATTTACCATCGGACAGCTGTAAGGAGACACCAGAGGAGATTGCTGAGAGTGCATCTGGGTGGAGCTATCCATTTCTAGGAAGGCCTCGCAGCTGACTAGGTCCTGTGGTGCAGAGCGGGAGGCCATCTTTGAGAGTGGAATGACCTGACCCCGGCCCTATCTTACCAGAGTGTCCTGAGGTGCAGCTGGATTTCTTGAAACAAACTGAGGCTTGCTATGTAAGTAGAACTAAGCCCTGGAAAACCAAAAGGTGGGGGTGGCTGCTTGACTTGAATCATTTCATAGGGGGGGACTGTGTAGATCCTTAGCCTATCTAACCACAAATATTAATTTAATTAATTCTTCATTTGGCAAAACCCTACAGGGTGAATTTTGTTAAAATTCAAAATTAACAATGCTCACTTCCCAGTGTGTGCTGAAAACTATAGCCTACAATTTAATTGGGTAATCTTTGTTGTCCAGCTGACCCTGACTTCTATAAGGAAGACAGGTGTCTTTGTTCTTAAATCAGCCCAACCTTTTTATCCAGCTTCCTCAACACAGGCCTTTCAGTCAGGGGGGTCTGAAATCCAAAATTCCCCAAAGCATTCACATTTTTCTGTCTGACTTCCCAGCATCGACCAAAGCAACTGGGGGTCTGAAAACCAAAGCGATAAAACACCCTGTGTTTGTTTTAAACCAAATGTTTGGGGTGAAATTATGTTATTGATCAGTGTAATTATTTTGTGAAGTGAGATTTACAGAAAGGGAAGCAGTGTGTCTGTATTCTTTTTAACTCACATTTATTTATGCTGGGAGAATTTGATTATGTGGTGCCACGGATAAAGTGGTGTTTTCAATATTTTTGTTCTAATTTCTATCACTGTTAATTTAAATAAATACCAATCTATTCCCCTGTACACCAGCCTGGTTCTTGGCTCATTGTTAGCTCAGGGGAGAGGGATCCAGGGGGCATGATATGTGTCTGAGATAGGGCTAAAAAAGAATGTGTTAAACAGTCTGCTGAATAACCACTTGAGTGGGGAGGGAAGGGATTCCATGTGTTGAGAGCGGCTTCTGAAAAAAACGGTACAGTTGCAAGGACCACACCCCTCCTATCTTCACCCACAATAATGCCAACCTCTCTTTCACCATCCCCATCGACTCTGCCAAAGCAGCCTGCCCATGCATTCTAATTACTGCTTTTCTTTCATATCCAACAAGCTCTCCTCTACAGTGCCAGTCATGCCGCTTCCTCTATGCCCTAATGGGTTCTACTTTATGGATGGGTGGGTGCAACTGCTTTTCCCCTTTCGGATAAAGACTTTGATGATTTATTCTCATCTAAGATTGCTATAATTTCTCGCTCCTTCTGACTTGTTCTCCCCACCTGCCTATATCCACCATTCTCCACCTTCCAATCATTCCACCCCACCTCTCCCTCTGAATTGGCACTGATTTAAAGACAGCTGAACCCTCCTGTGCACAGCAGACCGACTTGCCCCACAGACAGTCTTACCTCTCACCTCTCACTTGCTCCTGCATCTCCACCCCCAGCTTCTCTATTTCCTTTGGGATCTTTACTGCCTGCTTCAAGGTACCTATCAATCCAATAGAAGCCCTCTGCTGACCCTCTGGGGGCCCTCTGATTCGCTACTCCTGTCTCTTTAAGCTTACCGTCCTCCGTCCCCCCTGTGTCCAGTCCCATTTTCGTTCCTTCCAGCTTCTTGCTCCTCTTCATTGGAACATTCTTCCTCTATCTCTTCAGTTTATCACGGTCTACTCTTGCTTTCGGGTCTCTTTGAAAGATCATCTTCTTCACTGTCCATGATTGTTCGCTTTCAGAATTGATATTTGATTTACTTTACAGTTCATTATTTTTGTACCGTTGGTTTTAACTTTGTGCAGTGCTTTGGACAAAAGCACTATACAAGAATCAATAAAATACAAATGCAAAAATACAAATGCAGGGCAAGAAAAAAATAAGCATTTCTCACAGTGGCAATTAAAGCAGGCCTGTCTGTTTTGCTAAACCGAATACATAAACCAGCAATGAAGAAAAGCTCCCAGGCCCTTAAGTGCTGAATAATCAAAGCAGGCACTTGTGTGTGAGGGACGCCTTAATTCATATCCTCAGAGCCAGATACTCTGGATATGCAGTCCATTCGTCCCTTGGGCAGCATGTCGGGCAGCATGAACCTCTGCAATCAATGCCAGCCTCGTTTTGCCGATGAGCTGGCCCATTTATTTATTTATTTATTTATTTATTTATTGTGTTCTATATAATGTGCTTCAATGGGAGTGCTCAAAGCCACTCCAAAATGTAAATACAAATTACAAAGTCTACAAATAAATAAATAAAGATCTCCTAGCATCTGCTGAAGGCTTCTCCATAATGTAAATAAAAAGCAAAGAGTTTATGGTTAAATAAACAAAATATTTCTACTTCTTCCGGAAAGGTCTTGCCTATTTTAACACCCTAGCATCATCTTGCCTCTGGTGCTCACAGTGCCGTTTGCATATAAAAGAGTGCTTGTCACTCTTGTTCACAAAAAGCACTGGGCACACAACTTTGTCAACAAATGCTCCAGGCAGCTCATAAAGTAAGCAAAAGCAAGTGTCGTCTCTGACTACGGCATCTGTTAGGAATGACAAGGCTATATGTTATCATAGAATGTGCAAGCTGCTTTTTGGATGTAGCAATAGCTTACAATGTTTAATGGGTATTGCTACACAATGCTGATATGCAAAGTATGCAAATAAGCATTTACATGTTTCAGGCTATACAGCCCCTTTCTCCAATTAAATTCTATGAGCTACATACATTTATATATCTATATCTATATCTATATCTATATATATATACATATATATATATATATATATATATATATATATATATATATATATATATATATATATATATATATATATATATATATGCCACTTCAGAATTTGCATCACTTCAAAAACATCATTCTAACAGAGATGGTGCTTATTTCTACAAATCTAGTGCAGCGCTCTAAGGCCAGTTACATGGCTTCTAAGTGCTGCTAACAGCTTCTACGTGCTGCTAACAATTTCTAAGCACTGCTAAGGTGAATATGACATCGGCTAATTGATTCTACTGCAACCCAGCGAAAATGCGGGCCCTTCCTCGCAAAGCCAGACTGAACCCCAGCAAAATTGTGCTCCTCACCTCGCAAGCCCAGGTTGCACCCCAGCAAAAACATGGGCCCTCCCTTGCAAGCCCAGGCTGCACCCCTGCAAAAATGCAAGCCCTCCCTCACAAGCCCAGGATGCACTCCAGCGAAAAAGCGGGCCCTCCCTCGCAAGCCCAGGCTGCACCCCTGTGAAAACGAGGGCCCTTCCTCACAAAGCCAGACTGCACCCCAGCTAAATAGTGCACCTCTCCTCACAAGCCCAGGCTGCACCCAGGCAAAAACGCGGGCCCTGCATCACAATCACAGGCAGCACCCTCCAGACTGGACACCACCACCCTGCCTCCCTCACATGTGACACCCCCCCAGGCAGACTCCTCCAGACTTTACTTTTACTTTATTACATTTGTATAGCGCTGCCATAGACCCTAAAACGTGAGGGCGCTACAAGACACAGACAACACATAACAAAGATCATAGAGGAGCATGTGTGAAATTTAAAAAAAGGCATATTACTTGTCTGATAAAAACTATACTTAAGTTAATTAAAAAGGTGGGTTTTCAACCTTTTCTTAAAAATTTCCATTGACTCGATGCATCTCATGTCCAAGGGGAGAGCATTCCAGACCTTCGGCCCAATAGAGAAGAAAGCTGATTTGGCCACTATATCAGTACGACATCTCGGTACGAATAATAGGTGCTGATTATTAGAACTTAGTTTTCTAGTATTATTCCTCATGATAAGGAGCTGTTGTAGGTATTCAGGCATGTTGCCATGTCTACATTTTTGTACTAGGGTCAGAGTCCTGAAGAGGATTCTAGACTCTACAAGCAACCAGTGGAATTCTCGTCTAGCAGTCGTGATGTGATCTCTATGTTTAAGTCTCATAACAGTTCTGATTGCCCCATTTTGGTATACGGGCAGTCTGTTGCAATCAGTCTTGTTGATTCCCATGAGGAAACTAGAGCAATAGTCTATTTTTGATTCTATTATCGCTCTCGTGATTGTTTCTGCATTGTCTTGGGATATCAGGGGCCATAAATGCGCTAAAAGTTGAATATAATAGGCACACGATGATACCAAGCTACTGACATGTTCCTTCATAGTCAGGTGCTGGTCAAAGGTCACCCCCAAAGTTTTCACCTTTTTTAATGCATGATAGATTCTTCTCCCAGTTGAAAACCATCCTACTTTGGCCCAGGTTTGTTTAGTACGTGTGAGGATCCAATAACAAGCAACTCAGTTTTTGATTTGTTCAGAGCCAGCTTATTATGGACCATCCACGTTTCAATTAAGGCAAACACTCTATTGATGGCAAGTTTGTCTATGTTATGAGAACCAGAGAGTGGGATGACACATTGAGTGTCATCCGCATAGTTGGTGAATATTATATTCTCGTGGTCAAGCATTGCGAATAAAGGAGCTGTAAAAATATTATAAACACAGGGGGAAGTGCAGGCACCCTGAGGAACACCGCAGGTGATTGTGATGGATTCAGATTCTGCCGTGCCACAAAAGACCCTGCTATTGCGATTGTTAAAGAAAGATGAGACCCATTTACATGCCAGGGGAGAGAAATTAGCGACTTCACACAACCTGGTGGCCATGATATCATGGTCCACCAGGTCGAAGGCCGGCGAGAGATCGAGTAGCATGAGTAATGAGGCTTCGTTATGATCCATGCAGGACATTAGCTTGGACTTGAATTCTAAGAGCGCAGTCTCAGTTCCAAAGCCAACCCGGAATCCAGACTGATGGTCGTTTAAAAAAGGATATTTCTTTAAGTGATCTGCAATTTGTATGTAGGCCACGTGATCAAGGATCTTAAGAAGGAACGCCGTATTAGCGATAGGCCGATAGTTGTTTGGGATATCGACTGAGAGGCCAAGATTTTTCAGGATAGGCTTGACCCAGGCCTTCTTAAGATCCTGTGGGACGGTACCAGAGATTATAGAAGCATTAACAAATTTACAGATAGAGGTGATTAAGGAGGGGGCAGAGGTTTTAATCAACATGGTGGTGTAGATATCATCTGGACACCAGCCCCCCTCACCTGTGACACCCACCAGGCAGCCCCCTCCAGACTGGACTCCTCCACCGAGCCTCCCTCTCCTGTGCCACCCCGAGGCAGCCCCCTCCAGACTGGACAGTACCCCCTAGCCCCCTCCAGTCTGGACACCACCCTCCCAGGCCCCCTCAGCTGTGACGCCCCCATAGGCAGCCCTCTCCAGACTTCACACCACCCCCAGACCCCCTCACCTGTGACACCCCCACACAGCCTCATCCAGACTGGAAACCACCCCCCAGCCCCGCTCACATGTGACACCCCCAGGCAGCCCACTCCAGACTGGACAACAACCCCCCAACCCCTCCAGTCTGGATATCACCACCCAAGCCCCCCTCAACTGTGTCACCCCCCAGGGAGCCCCCTCCAGTGTGGACACCACCCTCCCAGGCCCCCTCAGCTGTGACGCCCCCATAGTCAGCCCTCTCCAGACTTCACACCACCCCCAGACCCCCTCACCTTTGACACCCCCACACAGCCTCATCCAGACTGGAAACCACCCCCCAGCCCTGCTCACATGTGACACCCCCAGGCAGCCCACTCCAGACTGGACAACAACCCCCCAACCCCTCCAGTCTGGATATCACCACCCAAGCCCCCCTCACCTGTGTCACCCCCCAGGGAGCCCCCTCCAGTGTGGACTCCACCCCCAGCCCCCTCACCTGTGACACACCCCAGGCAGCCCATCCAGACTGGAAACCACCACCCAGCCCCCTCCAGTCTGGACACGAACACCCCAGCCCCCTCACCTGTGAACCCCCAGGCAGCCCCCTTCAGACTGGACTCCACCCCCTAAACCCCCTCACCTGTGAGACCCCCAGGGGCAGCCCTCTACAGACTGGACACCATCCCCCAGCCCCCTCCAGTCTGGACACCACCCCCAGGCAGCCCCCTGACAGTCTCCCACAATGTCAGTGCAGTGCATGTCTGAAGCTTACCTAAACCTCCATGCCCTGCCAGCACCATGAAGTGAAGCACTAATATGTCCACCATAAACACGAACAACAGGAAGCACCGGAGATCCATCCAGGAATGGAACATCTACTGACACACCCTTCAAGACATTAACCAGCCCACCCCATAGACATGTGACAAGTGAATGCAATGGCAAGTGGCATGTGCATGCTGGCCATGGCACATTGCCAAGGCATCAAAGCTCACCAACTGAATGTGTGCCCATGACAAAAGTAAACCTAATAATAAATATGAAATATCCACAAACAGTGGCCTGACACATCACTGCCTGAGCATCAGTGACCTGGGTGGAACGGGTGGCAAATTACCTGTCAGTGAACAATAACATTACAGGGCCATGCATGGGTGATGGGAGGACAGTCAGAGAGTCCATGAGTCACAGAGACCGGAGAATTGTGCTGCCACTCTGAAAGAGCAAGCGTGGCTCTCTACTGCATTCCAGTGTCCGAGGTGGAGAAACATATGAGAGAAAGCAGTGTGTTACTGCACATGCTGGTGGGCTTATCTGCATATACAAATGACTCAGAGTCAGAGGCTTCCTTATCCTGTCTTCACCTGACTGCTTTTTAACACCATTTAGACAGAAACAATTTATTCAAATTACTTAATCCTATGGTCGTAGTCCCTATGTCTAACTAAATGTCCCTAAATTCACTAATTGCCCCTCTCTACAGGTAAGGAGGGGCTTGCCCTCGGTGGTTACTAATATTACACTTGTCAAAGGTACACAAAAGGAGGTGAAGTCTATCCATATCCTTGCTCACTACTTTCCTGTCTGCTAAAATGTTGCACACATCATCAAGGTCGATCTTTTTACTTTATTGTCATCTCCTTGGATCTGTGCGGCTTACAGTACTCAAAGCCTTGATTTTACTAATCAAGGAATTTCTAAAACCAAAAAACAGCTACCAATCTTGTTGGGGCTGCTTATTTTAAAAAGATGCTACTATGTCTGTGCCGTGTCTACCACTTCCGTTTGTATCGAACACAAATATCTGCATGACTTGTGTTTAACACAGCAATGACAAAACTGCCAGTAACAGGACCATGAAACACCTCCACAGTGAGCCCACTTCCCTCCACCCCAACCACACTGATGGCAAACACACAGTGATGCTGCACAACTAAATGCAAATGAAAACATACAGTGCAGACCCAGTTGTCCGATGGACCCACCCCCACATGTCAGGCACATGAGCGTCCTTCCAGCCGCAACCATCACAGCAACAACAACACAAATGGATTCACGCCACAAGACACATGACTTGCAATGGAGAGATGCGCTTGCATAAAACAGAACTATCAAAGTTGCTGACACACAAATGAACTGCACGAAGCGTGGAATGCAACAAAAAGAAAGATGTATTGAAAATAAATATGTTTAATCAAAATGGGGAATGAAGGTCAAAGCAGTCCAGGGTAAAATTTGAAATGAAATAAAAACCCTAATCCTAAATAACTATATACATTTTTATTTATTTATCTATTTATTTTAAGATAAACAATAGAATAGTATCAGTCAATGAAACACATCACAACAAGCATTGTAAGTTACAAACCAGCGAAATACAATACATAACAGTGCAAATACAATCCCGCCCCCCCGAAAAAAGAAAAATACCCCAACTGCCCACCACCCTAACCCACCGACAGATCATATTGGAACTAGTATATATCTAAAAATGTCCCCAAATCTTCTCAAAATTCTTTGGTTTTCCTGCTTTCTGTAGGTAACCTTTTCCATTCCTGCAAGACAATGCATTTCCTCAATCCTGGCTGTAGATAGTGGTGCAATTTGAGACTTCCAACGACGTAGAATCATTTTCTTACAGATTGACGCCCCTCTGAATAGAAACTTTTTTTGAGATGAAGACAGGGCATCCAGAAAAACATCATATCCTAGTATCATAGTTTTGAAATCGTGAGCAATATCCATGTCTATAACTCTCATACACATTTTACATACCTCATTCCAGATTCCTCGTACACGTACACAATTCCAGAGCATGTGCTCTAGGGAACCAACGTCACACCAGCAGTTCCAGCAGACATTTGAATCCAGCATACCACATTTCATTAGACTCTCAGGGCTCCAGTATACTCTGTTAAGAATTTTGACTTGTCTAGACCGCTCACCTTAGCTAAGAGAACAGAGATTTACATTTACACACATGTCAAGCAACATTTCCAGTGAGATATCATACCCCAACCGCAAATTCCACTCATCTCTCAATTTGACATTTTCCTTATACTTTCCCACAATGTGTTTATAAACTCTACTTGCAATTGATCCTTCGCCAGACTCTTTATGATCAGTAAAGAGATTTAGATTGACATCCTCACTCCACTCTACCTCCCCAATAAATGTTTTCAATTGTTTAAAGTCAGCATCAGAAAAATTTGCAATATTACATTTTGCACACAGCTCTGGCCCAGAAATCCATTTTCCCTCCTTCCAAATGTCGCCAATCCAGCTCACCCCACCAAAAAACCATTCTGTCCAAAACAAAGTCTTTCCCTTATCTTTAATTGAAGTATTTAGCCATATCGAAGCATTAGGTGATTTCAAAGCCACAGCACCTAACATGTAATAAAGATTTTTCTACGTTTCCCTCAGAAACTCTGTCATGGTGTCTCTCCTGAGAAGTCGAGTTTGATGTCGTAAGGACCGCGCTAGGAACAAGTGGACCAGAACGGCTCACCTCTGCTACAACCAATTCATCTGGCGGTTTTCTCAAAAAAGGTACAATAAACTGACTTAAAAATGCCAAGTGATGAGCTCTAAATTTAGGGACACCGTGGCCCTCATTACGATACTGGCGCTAAACCATGGCGCTATTAGCACCATGGTTGGTGCCGGTATCATAACGAGTCCGCCAATGTTCAATGGGGAATTACCACCGCATTCCAAGGTTGGCGGGGCAGTAATTCCCCATTGAACATTGGCCCTTCCCCATTCCCATTTTTGCCCCATAGGGCTCAATGGGACTGGGGAAGGCGCTAAGTGCGGTACCGCAAATTGCGGTACCGTACTTAGCACCAAGGTCCCTTTGCGGGTCCCTACTTTAACGGCTGGTCTAGACCAGCCATTCAGGTCGGGTCCCGCAAAGGGACCTTGTAGTAAGGCGCTAATGGGTTAACGGCGCCGCAGCCTTTTACGGCGCTGTTAACCCATTAGCGCCAGGGTCATAATGAGGCCCCAAGTCCTCCTTTCTCCGTTGGAAGCTGAAGCTTCCATAACTTAAGCCTGGGTGGTTACTGGTCCCAAATAAACAATTGAAGCAGGCCATCTATAACTTTCCAATAATGTGGATTTATTTTTATAGGGAGCATGCTCAAGATGTAATTGATTTTGGGTGCAAAGGTCATTTTCAAGGCATTCACTTTGCCCCAAAGTGACAAGTTTAATAAAGCCCATCTCTCTAGAGTCAATTTGAGATTTTTGCATACCTCACCCATATTTTCTTCCACAATGTTTCCAATCAAGGGTGACAACCAAATTCCCAAGTATTTCATTCTCTTCTCGCACCACTGGAAGCCCCAACCCGGTACAAAAGCTTTATCACATCAATGCAACAAAGGCATAACCTCAGATTTGGACCAGTTAATTCTGTATCCTGCCAACTCATGAAATATTTCAAGTGTATACATCAATATAGACAATGTCATGTCAAGATCTCGTAAGCATAACAATAGGTCATCCGCATAAAACCAGATCTTCTGTTCGACCCCTTGAAAACGTATACCACGCAATCTTTGATAATTCCTCAGAAAGGTTGCAAGAGTTTCAATGGCTAATACAAATAGTAATGGAGATAAAGGGCAACCCTGCCATGCACCCCTCTTCAAATCAAATTAATCTGACCGTAGGCCGTTTGTCTTAACATCAGCAGTTGGATGAACATACACAAGAGCAATCCAAGAAATAAAATTGTCCCCAAGATTCATGGTACGCAAGACCGAAAACAGATAATCCCATTTAACCCGGTCAAACGCCTTCTCGGCATCAAGAGCGAAGACTGCCATGTCTTTTTCCGAGTTCTGGGCCTGCAATATCATTAATAGAAGTTTCCGTATATTACTAGAAGCCCTACGGTTCTTAACAAACCCAGAATGATTTTCATGTATCAGAGTCTGCAACATTTGATCAATTCTCAAGGCCAGTACCTTTGCCAAAATGTTTTTGTCTGTATTAATTAAAGTTATTGGTCGATAGCTGGAGGGGAGATTTCTATCCTTTCCCTTCTTTAAGAAAACTGATATCGTGGCATGATTAGTGGAAAGTGGTAGCAAACCGTCCCTCTTAGATTCAATGACCACATCCCGTAATAACTCTAACACTGTCTCTGGCAGTATCTTTTAAAATTCAACAGGTAAGCCATCCGGGCCAGGCGAATTCCCGGTCTTAGATTGCAAGCCTGATCTCATCAGCAGTCACAGAACTTTCAAGCACCAATTTGTCTGTGTTTGTAATTTTTGGAACATCCAAATCATGGAAAAAAGATTCACCCTGTCCCGTAATACCCGATTCATTTTGGTATAAAGTAGTGTAATATTGTTTGAAAACATCATACTTTTTTTTGGGTTAAACGTGACAAGCCCATTAGTACCACTAATAGACATGATTGTTCCCTCAGAGTACTGCTGGTGAAGCCTATAAGCCAACAGTCGGTCGCATTTCTCACCCCTCTCAAAGTACGCGCACTTAGTTCAGTGCAGTTCCCTCTCAGACCTTTCTGTCAGGATCCCATTCAATTCCTTCCTTAAGTTACACAATTGTTGCTTCTTTCCTGGGCATTTCGGGTCACGCACTAACTCATTCGTCACCTCCTTGATGCACTTGTCCAAGTCTAACCTTATCCTCTCCATTTTATTCCTTTTACCATTCAACAAGCCTAACACAAGTCCCCTCATGGTACACTTAAAAGCTTCCCAAATAGTTTTTGTGCTCAATTCCTCAGAGCGATTATCTGCCACAAAGTGATCAGCCTCAGATCTAATCTTTTCAAGCAATTCCTCATCTTGCAGGATAGAGGTGTTCATCCTCCAAGTAAAAGATTTACAAATTGCAAAGTCTAATTTAAAAACCAAAGATATGGGTGCATGGTCCGTGACCATAATGTTTCCAATCATACTAGTTCTAAAAGTCTCAGTCATCCTACCACCTGTAAGAAGCATGTCAATACGAGAGTGTGTAGAATGTGAGCCCAAATAGAAAGTGAATTCTCTCAGATTTGGCTGTTCCAACCTCCAACAATCCTGTAAATCGTAATCTGTAATGAGTGATTGAAATTAGCAATAATGAAAGTCCTTCCTCAGAACCGTCCAAACTCCACTATGGTCTATATGGGGATCAATCACCAGATTAAAGTCACCCCTAGAATAATGTTGGGAGAATCTAAATCTTGGATCATTTGGGAAATTCTCCTGAAAAACGACCCATCATCTATTGATTGGGCGTAGATGTTACACAAAATTACTTTAACGCCTTGGATTTCCACTAACAGGATAATTATTCTTCCATCTTTATCAGAATACTCCCTTTAGAACTTTAACCAGGGCATTTCTTTGAATCAAAATCCCTCTAGATTTTGAGGAATAACAGGAGCTAAAGTCAGTACCTACCCACATCTTTTGCAAGTTATTTATCTCTTCCTTCAGTAAGTGCGTCTCCTGCAGGAAGTTAATATCACTCTGCATGTCATCCATGCCATGAAAAACTTTTCGCCTTTTAATCAGATTATTAATGCCATTAACATTCCAAATCGAGACCGATAAATCTAATCCCACAGTCGAAGACATCTTGTGAACAAGCACAAAGCATAAACAAATAAGTACTAGTTCCAAAAAGAGGCAAAAAACTAAACAAAACAATCTCCCTCTCCCCCTGATGGAAAAGCTGGAATCCAACGCCAACAACAACTCCAAAACCCCACTACCCCCGACACCCGTCCCAATTCAAAATAAGAACATAATCTGAATACTTCCCAATAGTCCCATATATATATATAAACATGTAAGTCTCCAGGTACAAATTTCCATCATTTCTAGGTGGAAATGAATATATACCAAATATTTTCAATGGCTTACTCCCTTTCAACCACAGTACACCCACCAATAGTCAACCTCCTGTCACGGTATATAAGCATTACATTTGTACAATAGCACATATCTACAGGCCGATTCATGGAATAAATGTGCGCCGAAAATCCCGGCGCAGAGGGGCCAATACGTGCGCTGCGCCGAAACTCATCGAAAAGCGCAGGGAAACCAGCGCACGTCGATTCATGGAAGTCCGTGCGCAAGAAAAGCAGAGGACGTGCGCTGAAAAAGCGTGCGGCGCAGGCCGGCGCACAGGTCAACCAATGGCGTGCGCCACGGCCACTGCGCTATCACTCCGAGCGCAGCGCACAGCTCTAAAATAGGCGGAACACAGGGCGGGACACTCGGAATGGGGAATAAAATGGGGCACAACACTCGGAATGGGGAAGAATGTGGGCGGCACGGGAAAGTGTAGGAGGCAAGTGCGCGGAACGCCCACACGCTCGCATACAACACGTATTCATGGAATAGAATAGGCCAAAAAAGCGCACGCTCAAAGCAGCGCACAGGCACAAACAGGCACAAACACGACCGCCACAAGAAAGCAGGCGGTAGCGTCTCTGCGCCTGCAAGAAATGTGCGCCAACAAATAGCACCTATATACAGACATGACCAATGTCCAATACTGTGGCCCTCCAGGACAAATGACGTACAAAGGGGTACCCACAAACACAGACACGCGCTGAGAGAAAAAATAAACGTGTGCGTGTATACCGGGGTGCGCGGGAAGTTCCACACGCGATATGGCCGGGTACGTGGATTTCAGGGGTGCGCGGGAAGTTCCACACGCGACATGGCCGGGTACGTGGATTTCAGGGGTGCGCGGGAAGTTGCACACGCGATATGGCCGGGTACGTGGATTTCAGGGGTGCGCGGGAAGTTCCACACGCGATATGGCCGGGTACGTGGATTTCAGGGGTGCGCGGGAAGTTCCACACGCGATATGGCCGGGTACGTGGATTTCAGGGGTGCGCGGGAAGTTCCACACGCGATATGGCCGGGTACGTGGATTTCAGGGGTGGGCGGGAAGTTCCACACGCGCTATGGCCGGGTACGTGGATTTCAGGGGTGCGCGGGAAGTTCCACACGCGATATGGCCGGGTACGTGGATTTCAGGGGTGCGCGGGAAGTTCCACACGCGATATGGCCGGGTACGTGGATTTCAGGGGTGCGTGGGAAGTTGCACACGCGATATGGCCGGGTACGTGGATTTCAGGGGTGCGCGGGAAGTTGCACACGCGATATGGCCGGGTACGTGGATTTCAGGGGTGCGCGGGAAGTTCCACACGCGATATGGCCGGGTACGTGGATTTCAGGGGTGCGCGGGAAGTTCCACACGCGATATGGCCGGGTACGTGGATTTCAGGGGTGCGCGGGAAGTTCCACACGCGATATGGCCGGGTACGTGGATTTCAGGGGTGGGCGGGAAGTTCCACACGCGCTATGGCCGGGTACGTGGATTTCAGGGGTGCGCGGGAAGTTCCACACGCGATATGGCCGGGTACGTGGATTTCAGGGGTGCGCGGGAAGTTCCACACGCGATATGGCCGGGTACGTGGATTTCAGGGGTGCGCGGGAAGTTGCACACGCGATATGGCCGGGTACGTGGATTTCAGGGGTGCGCGGGAAGTTGCACACGCGATATGGCCGGGTACGTGGATTTCAGGGGTGCGCGGGAAGTTCCACACGCGATATGGCCGGGTACGTGGATTTCAGGGGTGCGCGGGAAGTTCCACACGCGATATGGCCGGGTACGTGGATTTCAGGGGTGGGCGGGAAGTTCCACACGCGCTATGGCCGGGTACGTGGATTTCAGGGGTGCGCGGGAAGTTCCACACGCGATATGGCCGGGTACGTGGATTTCAGGGGTGCGCGGGAAGTTCCACACGCGATATGGCCGGGTACGTGGATTTCAGGGGTGCGCGGGAAGTTGCACACGCGATATGGCCGGGTACGTGGATTTCAGGGGTGCGCGGGAAGTTGCACACGCGATATGGCCGGGTACGTGGATTTCAGGGGTGCGCGGGAAGTTCCACACGCGATATGGCCGGGTACGTGGATTTCAGGGGTGCGCGGGAAGTTCCACACGCGATATGGCCGGGTACGTGGATTTCAGGGGTGGGCGGGAAGTTCCACACGCGCTATGGCCGGGTACGTGGATTTCAGGGGTGCGCGGGAAGTTCCACACGCGATATGGCCGGGTACGTGGATTTCAGGGGTGCGCGGGAAGTTCCACACGCGATATGGCCGGGTACGTGGATTTCAGGGGTGCGCGGGAAGTTCCACACGCGATATGGCCCGGTACGTGGATTTCAGGGGTGCGCGGGAAGTTCCACACGCGAATTGGCTGTGTGCTCCCAGGCATTACCTGTACACCCTCCACGGCCCCTGCAGGCAGCACATACCACAGGGAACTACCCTGCACACCTGCTCATGTCTCCCACCACCCCCACCCCCCATCCACCAGGGGCACCCTCCAGCAGGCCCCCATCCATGTCTCACACCACCCCCACACCCTAGCAGTGCAGGGGCAGCCTCCACCAGGCCCCCACCCATGTCTCACACCACCCCCACCCCCCATCCACCAGGGGCACCCTCCACCAGGCCCCCACCCATGTCTCCCACCACCCCCACCCCCCAGACACCAGGGGCACCCTCCACCAGGCCCCCACCCATGTCTCCCACCACCCCCACCCCCCAGACACCAGGGGCACCCTCCACCAGGCCCCCACCCATGTCTCCCACCACCCCCACCCCCAGACACCAGGGGCACCCTCCACCAGGCCCCCACCCATGTCTCACACCACCCCCACACCCCAGCAGTGCAGGGGCACCCTACCCCAGGCCCCCACCCATGTCTCACACCACCCCCACACCCCAGACACCAGGGGCACCCTCCACCAGGCCCCCACCCATGTCTCCCACCACCCCCACCCCCCAGACACCAGGGGCACCCTCCACCAGGCCCCCACCCATGTCTCCCACCACCCCCAACCCCCAGACACCAGGGGCACCCTCCACCAGGCCCCCACCCATGTCTCCCACCACCCCCACACCCCAGACACCAGGGGCACCCTCCACCAGGCCCCCACCCATGTCTCCCACCACCCCCACCCCCCAGACACCAGGGGCACCCTCCACCAGGCCCCCACCCATGTCTCACACCACCCCCACCCCCCAGACACCAGGGGCACCCTCCACCAGGCCCCCACCCATGTCTCACACCACCCCCACACCCTAGCAGTGCAGGGGCAGCCTCCACCAGGCCCCCACCCATGTCTCACACCACCCCCACCCCCCATCCACCAGGGGCACCCTCCACCAGGCCCCCACCCATGTCTCCCACCACCCCCACCCCCCAGACACCAGGGGCACCCTCCACCAGGCCCCCACCCATGTCTCCCACCACCCCCACCCCCCAGACACCAGGGGCACCCTCCACCAGGCCCCCACCCATGTCTCCCACCACCCCCACCCCCAGACACCAGGGGCACCCTCCACCAGGCCCCCACCCATGTCTCACACCACCCCCACACCCCAGCAGTGCAGGGGCACCCTACCCCAGGCCCCCACCCATGTCTCACACCACCCCCACACCCCAGACACCAGGGGCACCCTCCACCAGGCCCCCACCCATGTCTCCCACCACCCCCACCCCCCAGACACCAGGGGCACCCTCCACCAGGCCCCCACCCATGTCTCCCACCACCCCCAACCCCCAGACACCAGGGGCACCCTCCACCAGGCCCCCACCCATGTCTCCCACCACCCCCACACCCCAGACACCAGGGGCACCCTCCACCAGGCCCCCACCCATGTCTCCCACCACCCCCAACCCCCAGACACCAGGGGCACCCTCCACCAGGCCCCCACCCATGTCCCCCTGGCCCCATGGCCAGCATACCCAGCACAAACACCCAGGCAAGGATTGCATGCACCCACATAGTGAATACCATCACATGACACAACCCCAATGGCAAGTATGCAAAAGAACACATGTCCGTCACACACACACACACAATGGGTGCAAGTGAATGGCAAAACCCATATCATGAAATGTAAGAAACCAATGAGAAAATAACACAAGTGTAAGAAAATATAAAGTTGTATTAAAAACAAAAAATAATTAAACTATTAAAACATACAACTATGTAGAAAAGTAAATTAAAGGTCCATGTCCAAGAATAAAATTGAGAAACCAAAAAACAAAGGATCCATAAATAAATAGAAAATGTCCAAAGAAAAACCATGTATCAGGAAATCAAAGAAAAACCATTACGTCATGGTGTGAACAAAAATAAAATAAAAATATGCATCTTCCAATAAATAACTATATACACATGAATGTTCCAGGGTCCATGAGCCCAACACCACAAATGAAACCTATTACTAACTAATGAAAAAAATATGTACAAAAAAGTGGCCATTGTCCAAGCGGTCCAAAATAAAAAAAATAAATAAAGGAAACCTACCACTAACTAACTACAAAACTATATACAAAGGCAGCGGGCAAGTCCTGCGGCTCACTTGGTGATGCTGGCCAGGGCATCCTCGAACTCCATGTCAATGTCCTGGAGGCGGGACTCTGTCCTGGCCCCGAGGTCTCGCAGGGACAACCCCATGTGCTCACCAAAATCCCTGCAAGCCTCCTCGAGGCACTCAGCCCGCCTCAATGCCCGATGCATGGAGATCTCCGCCCTGGCCATGGCGAGCCGCTCCTCTTCCGCCCGCTGCCGCTCCGCACCTATCCGCTGGCCAAACTCCTCCCACACGGAACACACCGCCATGCCAGGGTTGGCCTGCCCTCCGGCCGATGCCTGCCCCTCTGATGTTGATGGCCCTGAGCCATGATGCCTCCCACGTCGAGCCCGCTGCTGCCTCCGACGCCACTGCCTCTGCCAGCACGACGGCATCAAGGCTGATGGTAACCACCGACGCCGTCGTGCACGTGCCCTGCCCGATGATGCCGGCACATCTTCCATCTGCTGGGGTCCACTTGCTGTGTTGTCCACCCCTGCTGGACCTCCGACTCCCAAATGTGGCAGGGATGGGATCCCCACCGAGCTGGCTGCATTGGTCGGGGCAGGTCCACAGGGGGCCCCGGTGGCATCTGGGCCGGAAGACGGCAAGGAGAACGACCGGTGGATAGCCTGCACAGAGGAGGAGAGGGCCGTCAGATTGGCCAACACATGCATGAAACCCCCGACCATGGCCGATCCCAATTGGGCCACGTCGGCACGGTGCTCTTCGTGATGACGTGCGTGCTCCTCCCGGGAAGCACGCACGTCATCACGAATCACACCCGTGCGCATCGCGACCCCAATCAGGACCGTCTCCACGCGGCCAGGGGTTCCCACGTCCGCAGGTGGAGGGAAGTCAGTTGACATGGACATCCCCTCTACCTGCGGACGGGCCTGGGACGGGGCATCCCTGCTGGTGCATGGTGGTGCACTCACAGGGTCAGGGACAGCAACATGCACAGGCACCTCCACGGTGACCTGTGCTGCCTCCTGCCCCTGGCCCTGGACTGCACCACTTGCACCAGCAGGGATGCTCCCACCAGGCCCCATGTGTGCACCAGTGTCGGCCTCCTCCTCCTCTGTGCAAACCACCAACCTGGATGGCTCCTCACCGTCTCCCGCCGTAGCAGGCCCCTGTGGGGGCTCACCCACCCCTTCCGCTGCAGCCGTGGGGGCATCCCCGCCGCCTTGCTCCACAGCGCCGTCTCCGCCCTCTTCTTCACTAGCCGCTGCGTAGAGGGAGACAAAGGACACAAGCATCAGGCTACTGTACAATGGTCCCCTAGACAGGAAGCAATAGCAGATGAGCACCACTGTCAAAGTACACTTCCATCATGTCCCTCCACAACACATGGGTCAGTCCAGGCAAAACACACACAGTAACAGGCATGGTGCATGCCATGCACATTTCCATGCATGTCCAATTGACTCTTGAGGCATACAATGATATGTAACTCACATGCATCATGGCTCATGCATATCACATGCACACACTTCACCTCAGTCACATCCATCTGGCCCCAAACACACCGAACACAGGCAAAACAAGGGTAAGTTGGGTGCGGCACAGAATCTGTGCATTGTCACACACATGTGTCATGCATCCATGGCATGTCCAAGTCACAGACACGCAGGTCAGGCACACAGATATGGCTACCATATATGTACCTGGCATCAGCAGCCATCCTTCACCCCCATCCATGTCCAGGTACAGAGACAGGCATGCTCCCATGTCCTAAATCTGCATAGGGCTCCCCATGCCGCATTTGAACACATGCAACAACCATGGGGGTCACACATCACAGGTCGCACATGCATTACCATGATGTCCCTGCACACATACATGCATACATGGCCCATGGCACACATACAGGCAAGTATCATAGAACCAGCACAGCGCAACATGCCCTGTCTCACACAGTAATGCTTGCACACTTACCGCTCAACTCCAGACGGGCCTCCCTCTCAAGGACCTGGGCGTGGAGCGCTGGGCGTACGCGTTCCAGGACCCTCTTCTGGATTGAACTCATGCGGCCCCGGCCCCCCTCCACGAGGCGCCGGGCCTTCACAAGGGTCCTGGACCTCAAGTCCTCCCAGCGCTTCTTTATCTTCTGGACGTTGCGGGTTGCCACCCCCTCCGCGTTGATGGCAACCACACAGTCGGCCCAGATCCTCTCCCGTCCTTCCTTGCTGGCGCGGGACGATCCGAAGAGGGCATCATACTGCCCCAGGACATGCTCCACCAGGACACCAACTTCGGTGGCAGTGAAGCTGGTGCCCCTCTGCCCCTCTGGCCTGGGGTTGCCACTGGTGCCAGATGTCGAAGTGCCCGACATGGCAACCCCAGAGGCAGGTGTGGGTGGGCAACTGGGTCCTGGGGCTGGGCTGTGGAGCGATGTTATCCCAGTTGGGAGTCTTCAGTTCCAGCAGGGGTGGACACAGCAACTGGACCCCTGCAGATGGCTGATGTGCAGGCACCAAATGGCAGGGCACGGTGGCAGCAGGCAGGCAGGCAGGCAGGCAGCAGCAGATAGCACGTGGGAGGCTGCTCAGGGCACTGGGGGGGCAGTAACTCGGCCTTCTGGGCAGGAGCGTGGTGTTCCGTGTGTTTTCGGGTGGCCAGCTTGATACGGAGTGATTTGGCACGTGAAAATCTTGCACGTCAGCGCGAAATCCGAGGAAAGGCCCTTAGCGCGTAAGTGCGTCAGTACGCATACGCGATTCCATTGGACCAGAGTCCCTCAGCGCGTCTGACGTGATCCGCACGGGCGTTCCCCACTCAGCACGTCATGACGGAGCAGACGTGGAAATACTGCACGTCGCGTACACGCGATTGGCCTATGTACGTGTATTTAATCGCGTGCAATTGGCCAAAAGTGCGCGTACACGCGAATGGCCTATGTACGTGTATTTCATCGCGTGCAATTGGCCAAAAGTGCGCGTACACGCGATTGGCCTATGTACGTGTATTCCAGGGGTGCGCGGGCACTTACACACGCAAGTACGTCAGCGCACCTGAATGCCTGCTGCGTGGGAATTTCCACACGCTATTGGAGTGGGAACTAGATTCCAGGGGTGCGAGGGTCACACTCTCGCCCAGAACACGCGCGAAGCATTAATTTGCGCACTTTTCTACAAACAAGCCAGATGCCAGGATGAACATACCGTTCCTAGCAGCAGTGGCAGTGGGCTACCAAAGGAGGAGGAGGAGGAGAGTCAGGGCCAGAATATTCACACCCAGAACCAGCCTATTCGGGATGCCTGATGACCAGGTGTATGGGAGGTACAGGTTTCCAGCACACATCATACTGGACCTGGTCAGTGAGTGGGAGGATGACCTCACATCACCCACCCTGTGCTCCCAAGCACTCAGCCCCCTGCAGAAGGTCCTGAATGTACTGCACTTCTTGGGCACTGGATCCTTTCAGCGGACAAGTGCCATAGTGGGTGGTGTGTCACAGGCCACGCAGTCACGCTGTCTACACCAGGTCTTGAACATCATCACTGCACGGCCATCAGTCCGCAGGCACATATATCTCCCAAGGACTCATGCAGAAAGGCGGACGTGCATCCAGGAATTCTATGGTGTGGCTCAATTCCCCAAAGTGCTTGGTGCAATTGACTGCACACATGTGGCTCTACGTCCACCCAGGGCAACAGAGCACATCTATAGAAACCGCAAGCACTGGCATTCCATCAACGTGCAAGTTGTATGCAATGCCAAGGGAATCATCACATCAGTATATGCCAATTATCCCGGGTCCACCCACGACAGCTTCATCTACAGAATGTCTACCCTATGCCGGGACCTAGAGGCTGGCCGGCATGGAGATACATGGCTGCTTGGTGAGCATGAATGCCACTGCACATGCATGCATGTCAGATACTGGGTCATGTCACTACACCACTAATGATACCCATCACCACCTCCGCAGGGGACAGTGCCTACCCTATCAGCCCCCACATGATGACCCCAATCCGGAACCCCACCACGCCACCCGAGGTAAGGTACAACACAGCCCACATTGCAACACGGGGCATAGTGGAGCGCACATTCGGAGTGCTGAAGTCACGCTTTCGCTCCCTTGACCGTTCTGGCGGGCAGCTGTTATATGCTCCCCGAATAGTGTGCAGGATCATAGTGGCAGCATGTGTCCTGCACAACGTTGCAACACGCCGGGGCCTGCCCGTGGACATGGTGGTGCCCCCACATCCACAACCACATGCACGCCCGCTGCGCATGGGAGGGGAAAGGGCACGGGGGGAGGCAGCCCGTACGCAACTGGTGGCCAACTTCTTCACCTAGGAATCACAGTGCTGGCTAGTGCACACTGCTCTGGCACATACCATCTGACAATCAATGATGACACTACCTGACAATGTCACATGATTACTTGACAATAAACTGTCAGATACACATCAGCCTGAGATTGTTGACATGGAAGTGTCACTATGTGTGCACCCCTACCTACACATACACCAGCAATGCTTCACAACAAAAAGACACAACTCCATCAATCAAATATGCATTGCCACAGACGATTCACTACATGACAACATTGCCATGTCACCCATTCCCTTCACAGTCCCGCCACTGAGGACACCATGTCATGGTATGTGAGAGCAAGCAAACTGGCCATCACAACATGACACCGGTGTCACAAATAGCAGTGCCCCAAATGGAACATAGCCGCACTTGAACAGCTAACCGCGCTGGAGCCACTACTACACACCTGTGTAAGAGTAATACAATAAAATTACACACCAACCCACCCTGAAGCCCACCCAAACAAGACACAATGCATGTAATCAATGGTAGTCTCAATACCTGATTCTGCTGGTATGTGCTCACCGTCCAGATGTACAGTGATGGCGCCACGCAAAAGTGTCAGTGCACATCTACCGACATGTAGTCTGACTCCAGAGAGTATGCCCGTGTGAAGAACTTTGTGAAATACCTGCAAAACATGAGCAACATATGTAAGTAGAGGCACATATCTAACCATCATGCATAGTTAGGTGCAACAACAATGTACACTATGAATGTCTACACAGTATTGACTATGGACTGGCCAACAGCTCATGGGAGTCCAATGTCACCGTGTAATTTGCTGTCACTTGGGCACACCCTTTGCAAGCCCATGGAAACGGAAGCAGGAGGGGTGTGGATGTCTGGTACCCAAGCATCGAAACCAAACTCAGGACAATCCTGCATGTGCCCAGCCACAATACAGTGTATGCCCAGGTACCCACACAAGGCAACACTCTAGAAAAGGAAAAATGAAAAGAGAAAAAATGGCCATGAAAGGGCCGGCGGGGGGGGGGGGGGGCACCTATGAGGTCCGAGGACAGGATGCACGCCACAAACCACCTGTGTGGATCATGGGAAAATAAAACACCCCATAGGCTCGTGGCCCACACGGCTACTCTGTTGTGGGAGATGAGTCGCTATCGCTCTGCCCAGACCCTGCAGCTGACTCAGGAGGTGGGGGAGCTGCCTCAGAAGATGGTGTGACAATGGGAGGCAGCCCACGCAAAGCACGTGTTTGCTCCTCCATGGCTGCAAGCAGGCGGGTCTGGTAGTTCTGGTTCTGGGTTATTATCATGCGGAGGTCCCCATGCAGTAACTTCCGGGATGACCTGACCTCCGCACGAGTTGCCTGCATCTCGGCCGAGAGCGTCCGTGTCAGACGCTCCAGCTGCTCCTCTGTCCTTCTATGGGATGAAGCCTCTAGCTCTAACAGGGTCGACCTGAGGTGATGGAATTCTTCCCTCAGGCCTTCCCTGTGGCTCTGGGACTCCATGGAAAGTGATTCCCGCAGAGTCGCCAGTTCCGCCCGCCTGTCCCTGTTGGACGCCAACATGTCCTCCCTGTGTGCCTGGCAGATGGACTCTGTAGCCTGCTCCAGTCGCTCCATCAGCCTTTCTGGGGGGACAATGGAAGTGGCCACCCTATCCATGGCCGGTGCAATCATCTCGGATGATGCAGCCTGTTGGGTGGCCATACCGTAGATGGATTGCTCCCAAGCGGTATTGCCAGGTGGCGTACGGCCACCACGTTGGCGGGCACCACACCTGCCTGGGGCAAGGCGGACTGCGCCTTGCTGTGCCGGCAAGGCCTCAGGCTGCAGGACTGCATTCCCTCTCTGATCTGCAGCCCCAGGAACAGGATCAGAGATTGTGTGGTGTGGCCCTGCATCCGTAACCACCGGAGGCTGCGCTGCTGACACTGACATCCCCATTGAGGGCATTGGCCCGGCTGCAGGTGGGTCGGACAGAGGAGATTCTCTCCCAAGAACACTCACCTGCGACTGCACGTAGGTGTCATCCTCCGAGTCTACACCTGAATACTGCTCGGGGGAGGAACCCCCAGAGACACCCCTCGACAGCACGACCTGCAGCACTTGTGGGTTTTCCCCCACAAACACACCACGTCCCTCACTTGTGGAAGGTCGGCCCGGGTTGCCCTCCTGGGACGGCTCAACCACCACATCCCCAGCATCAACAAGTGCTTCGTCCCCTGCAAAGACATGAAAGAGACAAATGGAAACAGGCATTAGCACCATGGCATACAACAAGGGCTGATGAACAACAGAGGCAGTAGTTCTACGACACATGTCCCACATGACTTGGAGACCTCCTATGCATTCACCATCACTGGGTCTGTAGGGGAGGCTCAGGGCATACAATGTACAGATTGGAGAGCAACGCCTGCTCACCATGGTGCCTAGCACTGCCATCACACATTGGCCGGTGAATGCCATGTCAAAGGCACATGCCATCACACACATGGCATGTGACATAGCCACCAAGTGAAGAGGGAGAGGAGGGCAACTTATTTGGATTTCTACCACTCTGGTGCTGACATTGCATCATCACATCAATAGGTTAACATGTTGTACATGGATCTGCTAGTCCCAATTGGCCACGATGCACAGTGCCTTGTCTACATCAACAAAATGCAGTAAACAATGAGATTCCACCTCCCCATCACCTGTAAAGGATTCATATTGCATTCGTGAAGCACCGGTCCAGAAATGTATGAAGGTACAGCGGAGCACTGAGGGGTGGTGGGGCAGAAGGGGATGCCAGTCAACAATCCTACTGGTGCTGGTGTCATTCATGTCACGCAAGTGCAGGGGTGGGTGGCACAATGAAGTGCAAGGGGAAGTGGCGGCTGGAAGTGCTGTACATGGTAAGTAGGACTTAACGTCAAGGGCAGATGGTGTTAGGCTTAGACAAGTGCTGGGGGGGGTGGCCTATAGGGCTACAGAGACAATCATGCAGTGCTGTGGGCTCGGAGGGGACAGGGGAGGTACACACTGCATCTGGCTGGGCAAGGTCCTTGCAGATTTCTATGTGTCCTGCAGAGTTGTCACATGCCGCAGATATGTGCCCTTGGATTGGGGATCTCATCTTGGTGAAAAGGCTGAGGCGCTATTGCCTTTGGAGCATGTGGCAGGCCAGTTTGACAGAGGATGAGCATGATGCAGGACTTTCCCTCTCTGCTACCCGGCACCTGTGGTTTGGGTTCACAAGATCCGAGTCATGCCAGGACTCTGCATTGGCATGGGGCTTCAGGCAGTTGGTCATGACCGTGGCAAAGACATCCAGTGTACCTGACATAGAGTGGAGCATGGAGTGGGCCCTGTCAGGATGGGAGTGAGCCTAAGGGGGAGCTGGATGGGGGGGAGATTTTGGCAGCATAAGCCTCGACTGACACACACTTCATGGGTTGGAATACCAAGAAAGTGTGTGACAGTGGTGAGGGTGGCTTTGCCTGTGGGGTGGTGAGGGTGAGGTGGGAGGAGAGGAGAATGTGATCACTCCAGGAGAGAGGAGTGCAGAGATGGACGGAGAGGGGAAAGTCAGGTGAGATCAGAGCAACAAGAGTGTGCCCTGCAGAATGAGTAGGGACAGACGGGAGTCTAGAGGGTGAGAGGGAGTTGCTGAGGTCACAGAAAGGTCACGTGGGGGGGTCAACAAGCATGCAGGTGGATGCGTACAGCACCAAGGAAGAGGATTTCTGTGTCTGGGGACATGAGTGAGGAGGAGAGGTGAGGACACTCAGAAAGGAAGTAGTACATTTGACCAGTTTTCCCAGACACAGTACGCACAGTTTGTGAATGTCAAGGTGTGGTTGAGAGAGACGTCACACAAGACATTCCAGAGTGGAGTAGGTCTGAGTAGGAGTGACAGTGGCAGGAATACCCTCAGGGAAGCCAAGGGCACACCCCCCCCCTGCACAGTAGTGGCGGGCCAAGGAGAGGATCTCCTGTACATCAGGTAGGAGTGTGTGAAGGATGCAGACAGAGCTGGCCGTCAGACATGTTCCCATGAGACCAAGGTTGTCAAGGTGCATTACCTCATGTAAGTGACAGATATCGGAGGAATGCCTGATGCAGCCGCAGTGAAAGGAGTGTAATTGTGGAGGAGGTTGACAGCCTTGTAGGACTTACGGGGAGTGCTAGAGATCAGAGGTGCAGCATGTGTAGGAGTTGGAGTGGGAGGCAGAGAATGATCATGGGAGGGTGCAGGGAGGCAGTGCAGGATTGTAGAGGAGAGAGGAGGGGGGACAGCAGGAGAGGAAAGGAAGTTGATGAGTTCGGGGTAGCATTTCTCAAGGAGAATGAGGTTGGCCTAAGGGCCTTGGACTGAGATGCTCCCATTACCATACACATCAATTGTGGCCTCTGAGGATTGGAAGGAGCCCAGGAGTACACCCCAACGGGTCCCACCATTGATGGTGGAAGAGGAGCAAGGAGAGAGGACAGGGACCATGTGAAGGGTCTATGGGACAGGCAAAGGCATGTATGAGCAGATGTCAGTGAGAGTTAGCTTTGAGTGGGCTCAGATGCACTTGTCAGCAATAGGGTGGGTCGCATTGGAGGGCAGGGTGCGCTCATTTGACTGTTAGCAAGCAGGTGTCATGAGTAGGGCACGATGGTCTGAACTGTAGAAGTCAGGGAAGATAGAACTTGAAGAGCAGCATGGAGTGTGAGGGAATGGGGCTCCAAACCAGACGGTACCAAAGCACACAGGTAGGAGGTGGATGTGAAGGCAACATCCACAGTATGACAGCATGTTGGTTGGCATGTATATACAGAGGACGCATTAGCATGTGGTATCATTGCATGTCAGGCATGTGAAGATGAAACTTGAATGGCTGGGATAAAGTATAGGAATGGTATGTAAGACATCAGATGAATGGACAGGGGAGTATGGGCAACAATGTAGTGACAAAATGACAATCCAAGGGCTACTTCCATGGTGTAGGTCCATATGTGCACTGTTGCCAGTAGGGATAGTGCTGTGGGCAGATGGTGTTGCACTGAACATACTGGATGAGGCACATGGGTGCCACTATCAACTCTGCCACACACCCCCTTGACAGGCACCCAACATGAATGCTTCACACACACACCATGCACATGGATAATACACACATGCATGTGCACTCACCGGATGATGCCTCGTAATCAGGGAGATCTCCCACACCTTGGAGTTGTCCCTCGGTGACGTAGGATCCAGCTACGGACTCGTGTGGTGTGAGTTCTATTTCCTGTGCTGGGGACCCACCTCCAGTCACCAAGGTTGCGGCATGACTTGAGGCCAGCTTATCCTTTGCCCTGCGCTTAAGGTCATTCCAGCGCTTCTGGCAATCACTAGCTGTGCGCCTCACTACTCCAAGGGCACTTATTCTGTCAGCAATGGTCTGCCAGTGTGCCTGGCGTCTGGCATGTGTGGTCTTGGACCCTGCTACGATGACCATTTCCCTATCATGATCTGACACATACTGAACAAGTGCATTCAGTTCGGCGTCTGTGAAGCTTGGCTTCCTTGATGGGCCGGACTGTGCAGCCGTGCCTGGGGCATCAGCCTGTGCCGGACGTGCACTCTTCCTCTTGCGCTTGGAAGGGGGTGGGGATCCAGAGTGTCCTACGCCGCTGTGGACACTAGGGGCAGGAGCCGTGGTGGACTCAGTACTGGGTGTGTGGGATTGCACACTCAGCATGGGAGTAGGTGCAGGCATTGGGGGTAGAGGGATGGGGTCAGGCCTGATCTGAGGTGCATGAACTAGGACCGACACAGTCTTGGCAGGGTGTATGAGAGGTGGGGTGGATGGAGCCACACCCTGGCTACGGGGGCCAGCAGATGACCTATCTGGCATAGATGCGCGTGCCCTGATGACACCAATGTGCACCGGTGCACGTGCAGTGGACCTGCTGACCTGGATGTCAGCGATGGGATCTCCCTCGGACAGGTCTGGTGCCACAATGGGCTGGTCCGACAAGGGCTGATCAGGGTTGCTATCAGCCACATGACCCTCAACCTGGGGGGTGGGGGGGGGAAGCATGGGTGTCCCTGACTGGTCCTCCAGACTGGGGGGGACAGGGGCACCCTGCAAGTCACAACCACGTCCCCTGGTGGATCCTCCACGGCCACCACGTGTGGCTCGGCCACCTTTGCCACCCTTACGGCTTGCACGCCTCCCAACCATGGCACTGATGTTATTGTGCGTATGGGAGTCGGTGTGCACAATTGTCCTGGGCAATTGGGTGTCAAAGGGGTTGGGTACCAGATGGTATTCGTACCCTAGTGCAGTGGCAAGGCTATATGTCACCCCTGGGGAAAGATGACGGGTCACGCAACGCACAGGCACCCCAAAAAAGTTAAGGAACGTGCACAATACCCCTCCTAGACCACGTGTGCTGATGGAAAACCCTGCCCTACGCTGTGGCACCCAGTAACACAAAAATGAACGTATGCGTGTCACACGCAGCCTAGAATGACCTCTGAAGGGGTAGGCTACACACGGGGCAAGCACAGAAGTTAGATACGTGCGTGACTCACCGTCTGCTAGGAAAAAGAGCGTGAAAAATGAGCGCGTTTGGTTGGCAACACCCCCACCAAAAGAAGATGTGTACGCTGTCTGAGGAGACAGGACAACAGTAGAAGGGGACACTGTTTGAGGGAACAGGCCCAGGAAAACCAGTACAAGTGGAAAAAAGAGAAAAAGCTGTCAGAGGTAACAGGGAGTACGAACTGGAAACGCCGTGAAGTTAATCGCGTGTGAAACGACAGGAAGTACCGAAGTCACCCACTCGCTCTCCACGAAAAGCACGTACAAGGAAATGGTGTTCTACACTACCTTATATACAGGCCCACACGTACAGCGTCACTTACGGCGTACGTGCTTGGCCCATGTTCACCAATCACACGCTTTGTCACTTCTGCGTGTGGATCCTTTTTCTCCAATCACACGCTTTGTCACTCCTGCGTGTAGATCCATTTTCACCAATCACACGCTTTGTCACTCCTGCGTGTAGATCCATTTTCACCAATCACACGCTTTGACACTCCTGCGTGTAGATCCATTTTCACCAATCACACGCTTTGACACTGCACGTGCAGGTAACTATAGACGCACATATGCTGGTGACGGGTTTTCGCGCGATTTGCTGAGTGTGGGATTTTCACGCAAAATCTCTCCCTATCAGGCGTTCATACACGAAAGACCACGCTCCTGGCCAGGAGGCCAAATTACAGTCCCCCAGAGCCCTGAGCACGCTCACACCTGCCATCTGCTGCTGCCTGACTGCCTGCTGGCCATGTGCCCCACAGTGCTGGTGGGTGGGGGTGGTGGGAGACATGGGTGGGGGCCTGGTGGCAGGTGCCCCTGGTGACTGGGGGGTGGGGGTGGTGGCAGGTGGCCCTGGTGACTGGGGGGTGGGGGTGGTGGGAGACATGGGTGGGGGCCTGGTGGCAGGTGCCCCTGCACTGCTGGGGGCGTGGGGGTGGTGGGAGACATGGGTGGGGGCCTGGTGGCAGGTGCCCCTGGTGACTGGGGGCGTGGGGGTGGTGGGAGACATGGGTGGGGGCCTGCTGGAGGGTGCCCCTGGTGACTGGGGGGTGGGGGTGGTGGGAGACATGGGTGGGGGCCTGGTGGCAGGTGCCCCTGGTGACTGGGGGGTGGGGGTGGTGGCAGGTGGCCCTGGTGACTGGGGGGTGGGGGTGGTGGGAGACATGGGTGGGGGCCTGGTGGCAGGTGCCCCTGCACTGCTGGGGGCGTGGGGGTGGTGGGAGACATGGGTGGGGGCCTGGTGGCAGGTGCCCCTGGTGACTGGGGGCGTGGGGGTGGTGGGAGACATGGGTGGGGGCCTGCTGGAGGGTGCCCCTGGTGACTGGGGGGTGGGGGTGGTGGGAGACATGGGTGGGGGCCTGGTGGCAGGTGCCCCTGGTGACTGGGGGGTGGGGGTGGTGGGAGACATGGGTGGGGGCCTGGTGGCAGGTGCCCCTGGTGACTGGGGGGTGGGGGTGGTGGCAGGTGGCCCTGGTGACTGGGGGGTGGGGGTGGTGGGAGACATGGGTGGGGGCCTGGTGGCAGGTGCCCCTGCACTGCTGGGGGCGTGGGGGTGGTTGGAGACATTGGTGGGGGCCTGGTGGCAGGTGCCCCTGGTGACTGGGGGCGTGGGGGTGGTGGGAGACATGGGTGGGGGCCTGCTGGAGGGTCCCCTGGTGACTGGGGGGTGGGGGTGGTGGGAGACATTGGTGGGGGCCTGGTGGCAGGTGCCCCTGGTGACTGGGGGGTGGGGGTGGTGGGTGACATGGGTGGGGGCCTGCTGGAGGGTGCCCCTGGTGACTGGGGGGTGGGGGTGGTGGGAGACATGGGTGGGGGCCTGGTGGCAGGTGGCCCTGGTGACTGGGGGGTGGGGGTGGTGGGAGACATGGGTGGGGGCCTGGTGGCAGGTGCCCCTGCACTGCTGGGGGCGTGGGGGTGGTGGGAGACATGGGTGGGGGCCTGGTGGCAGGTGCCCCTGGTGACTGGGGGCGTGGGGGTGGTGGGAGACATGGGTGGGGGCCTGCTGGAGGGTGCCCCTGGTGACTGGGGGGTGGGGGTGGTGGGAGACATGGGTGGGGGCCTGGTGGCAGGTGCCCCTGGTGACTGGGGGGTGGGGGTGGTGGGTGACATGGGTGGGGGCCTGCTGGAGGGTGCCCCTGGTGACTGGGGGGTGGGGGTGGTGGGAGACATGGGTGGGGGCCTGGTGGCAGGTGGCCCTGGTGACTGGGGGGTGGGGGTGGTGGGAGACATGGGTGGGGGCCTGGTGGCAGGTGCCCCTGCACTGCTGGGGGCGTGGGGGTGGTGGGAGACATGGGTGGGGGCCTGGTGGCAGGTGCCCCTGGTGACTGGGGGCGTGGGGGTGGTGGGAGACATGGGTGGGGGCCTGCTGGAGGGTGCCCCTGGTGACTGGGGGGTGGGGGTGGTGGGAGACATGGGTGGGGGCCTGGTGGCAGGTGCCCCTGGTGACTGGGGGGTGGGGGTGGTGGGTGACATGGGTGGGGGCCTGCTGGAGGGTGCCCCTGGTGACTGGGGGGTGGGGGTGGTGGGAGACATGGGTGGGGGCCTGGTGGCAGGTGGCCCTGGTGACTGGGGGGTGGGGGTGGTGGGAGACATGGGTGGGGGCCTGGTGGCAGGTGCCCCTGCACTGCTGGGGGCGTGGGGGTGGTGGGAGACATGGGTGGGGGCCTGGTGGCAGGTGCCCCGGGTGACTGGGGGCGTGGGGGTGGTGGGAGACATGGGTGGGGGCCTGCTGGAGGGTGCCCCTGGTGACTGGGGGGTGGGGGTGGTGGGAGACATGGGTGGGGGCCTGGTGGCAGGTTCCCCTGGTGACTGGGGGGTGGGGGTGGTGGGAGACATGGGTGGGGGCCTGCTGGAGGGTGCCCCTGGTGACTGGGGGGTGGGGGTGGTGGGAGACATGGGTGGGGGCCTGGTGGCAGGTGCCCCTGGTAACTGGGAGGTGGGGGTGGTGGGAGACATGGGTGGGGGCCTGGTGGCAGGTGCCCCTGGTGACTGGGGGGTGGGGGTGGTGGGAGACATGGGTGGGGGCCTGGTGGCAGGTGCCCCTGGTGACTGGGGGCGTGGGGGTGGTGGGAGACATGGGTGGGGGCCTGCTGGAGGGTGCCCCTGGTGACTGGGGGGTGGGGGTGGTGGGAGACATGGGTGGGGGCCTGGTGGCAGGTGCCCCTGGTGACTGGGGGGTGGGGGTGGTGGGAGACATGGGTGGGGGCCTGGTGGCAGGTGCCCCTGGTGACTGGGGGGTGGGGGTGGTGGGAGACATGGGTGGGGGCCTGCTGGAGGGTGCCCCTGGTGACTGGGGGGTGGGGGTGGTGGGAGACATGGGTGGGGGCCTGGTGGCAGGTGCCCCTGGTAACTGGGAGGTGGGGGTGGTGGGAGACATGGGTGGGGGCCTGGTGGCAGGTGCCCCTGGTGACTGGGGGGTGGGGGTGGTGGGAGACATGGGTGGGGGCCTGCTGGAGGGTGCCCCTGGTGACTGGGGGGTGGGGGTGCAAGGGGACATGTGGCTTGGCTGGGGGGCATGGCCATGGTGGATGGGCTGCCTGCGGGACATGACATGGGGTGCAGGGTAGTCCCCTGTGGTGTGGGATGCCTGCAGAGGTCGTGGAGGGGGTAGAGGGGACACCTGGGAGGACCCACACTGCCAAATCACGTCTTGAACTTCCCGCACACCCACGTAATGCACTACCCCACTCGCACAGGCCCTTTCGCGTGTGGAACCACCCGCGAGCCCCTGAAATCCACGTACCCAGGCCATTCGCGTGTGGACTTTCTCGCGCACCCCTAAAATCCACGTACCCAGCACGATCGCGTGTGGACTTTCTCGCGCACCCCTAAAATCCACGTACCCAGCACTATCGCGTGTGGGACTTCACGTGTGCCCCTGTGATTCACGTACCCAGGACAATCGCGTGTATAATTTCTCGTGCACCCCTTGAATCCACTTACCCAGCACGATCGCGTGTGGAACTTCACGCGCGCCCCTGATATCCACGCAGCCCGCTCCCCCAGGCACGATCGCGTGTGAAACTTCACGCGCGCCCCTGAAATCCACGCAGCCCGCTCCCCCAGGCCCGATCGCATGTGAATCTTCACGCGAGCCCCTGTAATCCACGTTGCCAGGCCAATCGCGTGTGATGACACCCGCACAGCCCTGGAATACACGCTCCCCGCTCTGCGTTTGCTGCTGCCCTTTGCGCTGGATTGGGGATTTTGATGGCTTTTCCCTGCGCGAGGGCCGTTCTTGGGGGCGTTACTGGCGCTGCTGCAGGGTCGCTGCGCCACTGTGCGCCACGGCTGGTTTTGGTGGCTGGAATCCATGAATACGCTGTGCGCCGATATGGATTTTAGCGCACGCGGCTGGCGCAGGGATTCGCACGCGCACACTGTGCGCCAGCCGCGTGCGCCACTTGTGCGCTGAATTCTATGAATTACCCTGCTAGTCTGCAATCATGTGGACTTCAGCTCATCATTAACATGATGAGTTAGTTTCACAGATAGTATTACTCATCAACCACATCCAATCAGTCTATTCATTTTTTTGTGGTTTTCCATCAAATTTAATTGAAATGATGCCGCTCATAATGGGGGACCAAATGTGCCACTTTCTTCGAAGCACAATTTCCAAATATTAAAGTTTCTCATGAGATGTGGTCCCGAGTAATATGAAAACACTCACACCATACATGTGCGAAAAAACAAAATATGTATGAAGGCAAATGCATGCTTATGGGAGCCTCTGTCTATATGCAGGGTAGTAGATAATTCCCCATGTGCAATTTTAGACCAACACTTTTAGAGCAAGCAAGAGTAAGCACTCATCTGCAGCGTCTCAAATTGGCTCAGATAATAAAGCATTGTCAGTGCTGTATGTAAACATACCAGAGTCTCTAAATGCATACAATTTATAACACTAATGAAATCACTTTCAGTTTGCCCGGTTTTAAATAAACTAAGGTCATACATGCGGTATATTCACCTGTACTACATCCATGACTACAGGCCTTTGGCAAATTAGCTCCAGAAAGAATGTCATGGTAAGCCCTACTTAGCACCCCTATCTTTTTACTTAGTCTTCAGACATGCCATTAACATTAATAAATGCAAACCCATTTAACTAGTTATCAAAATTGGTTGGTGAATAAGGTCTCACACAGTACACCTAAACATATCAACCTCACATCAAAGCATACAGCAGATCCATCCCATTATCCTACAATGTAGACGCTGAGTAAAACCAATTATTTGTGTATTATGTATTTCCCAATGAGATGTTGTTTCACACATGTTTTCAGAATTGTATAATAACTATAATTTCAAAAAAGTTCAGTTGTGTAAGTTTATTATTGTATTTTCAACACTCTGCATATATACTTGTAGCCCTCTCCACCATCACGTGCATCAATGTACAATTCATAAGGCGGTGACCCAAGAAGATAGTATCCGGTCACCATGAGATCACCCATAAAAAGGTGAAAGCATATATATTCGCGCCTCCGGATATCTGCATTAATTTCCTAGTAACACAGTGTTTTTGTCACCTGACGGCCAAGTCTCCTATGGCGACATGGATCACAGCCAGACACGGAGCAGCATAGTAGAAGCTGAATCACCAGCGAAATCTCCATTCAAGCTCCCGTAGTCACAACTGTTGCACGCAACTGGAAATAGGCGGCCATTTAATTTCTCTCCATTAAAGTGTATGCAGCGCATCAGCGCCAACGTAACAGTAACAACACTGATGCCGTGCGCATAAATCAGCTGATCGCACGTTGTGTAAGGGTCCTTTCCTCAAGTTGAAGTATTTAACAGCATCCGATACTAAGGAGCCTGAACCAAAGCTTTTTTTTAAACGGAACGTTAAACTGAACAAGTAAGGAGGCGCCATGAAATATACATAAATATACATGAAAAACAGGGAAGGAAAGTCTGCAAAGTCTGAAAAAAATGAAACTTACACCTAAATAACTATGTACAAAGGCAGCAGGCTAGTCCTCCTCCCAGGTGTCAGCCAGCCTTTCCACCCGGGGTGGGTCCAATGTCACCTCCCCCCTCAGTCGGGCTACTGTTGTTGCCTGGAGGGCTTGCAGGTTGTGCAGCATCCGTGTCTCTATCACTTGCGCTTCCCTGCAAGTGGCCTCCAGGATGGCAGGCGGCCTCATTGCATGACGCAGTGCAATCCCAGCCCTGGCCATTACTACTCTTGCTTCCTGTGCCCACTGCCTCTCTGCCACGATCTGCCCTTCATAACACTGGAACACAGAAGACAATCTGTGCCTCATGTCCACGTGTGCACCCTGCCCATTCTTTCCCACCTCCCTCTTTTGGGTGGTCTGCATGCCAAAAATCGCCTCCACCTCATTGCCACCTGCTGAACCAGTGCCCAGTACCTGCTACTTTGGTACGCCATCCGAGCTGATGAGTATCCCCCGGGGCGTACGGCACCTGCACTTCTCATAGGTGCCTGCTGTCTCTCCATTGTCTGTGCCCCTGTTGGTGCCTGGGTAGGCACGGTGGCCACCTCAGCTACTGTGCCTTGGACTCCCAACATGGGCAGGGATGTGAGCTCCACCAGACGGGATGTTGTAAGTGGGACTGGTGCAGAGGGGGCCCTGCTGGTATCTGGGCCAGAAGGCACCCTGGAGGAAGACTGGCGCACGGAGGAGGAAGACAAGGAGGTGGCCACAGCAGTGAACATCCCATGAATGACACCTGTCTGCACTCATCCACCCAGCCAGCAGGGGCAGCACATAATCCTGGATGGACACACCTGATGGCAAGGGGGTGTTGGTCTGGGTAGACACACCAGCCAACAAGGTAAGGTGGGTCTGGATGGAGGCATCCTGGCAGGTGCGCACTGCTGCATTCGACAGGACTGCACCATGCATGCCCACCTCAACACCACCACCTGACCCCATGGGCTGGGCAGCAATGGCCACCTTTTCCGCCTCCACCTCCGTCAACCTGGATGCCTTCAGGGCATATTCCGCCATGGATGGCCCCTGTTTGGTATCTCCTGGTCCCACCGCTTCTGAGGAGTTCACTCCCACCTTCACCTTCTTGAACTTACCCCCAGCAGCCATGCCCAATGTCACTGGTGCTGCCCCAGTCACACCGCACCCCGAAGATGAACTGTCATGGGTGCGTGGCTGTGGCCTGCGTATCTGCCTCGTGGAGGCATCCCTCATCAGATGCAACTGTGGAAAACGAGACACAGAACAGCCACATCAGAGTGCTGCACCAAAAGCAGCATGGCATCACCAACATTCACAGGAGCATGACTTGTCAAGGGAACAACCATAAACCTCCACACCCACCCACATGGACATTCAATCACATCCATGCAGACACCTGCATGGCCATCACTCCACACAATAACATCAAACTACATGACACTGTCACAACAAATCTATTGCATATGCTATACATAACTGCATCAATTGCATATGTGAGCATGCCATAGCAACACGCACATACACATGTCATGCACACTCATCAACTCAGAGGTCCCAAGCAGTGCCATGACCAATCACATCAGAGTCACGTGAACTTCAATGCCTCAACATGACTAAGGTAGACATCCAAATGCATCCAGCCGTGAGTGATGCACAGATACACAATTTCATTTTGGGCACATACACATGAGCATACTGCGTGCACATGACGTGGGCAACACTACCTCAACTGGCACACTTGCCATTCTGGAGCATCACAGACAAAAGTAACACTGCATGTGCATGGTCTGCAAGACAGCACTACAACACACAATGCAAATAAGAGCACATTTAAAATCCAAAGATGTCTCAATGCACACATGGAGAGCAATGACTGGGGCATGCATGCAGACATCTGTCTCAGAAGCATACTTGGGGGTCACTTCCAACATGCTGCTACATGCTCAACACACATGTACCGTAGAGCAGTGCACCACATGACTCCCTGCTCCCTGTTACCCGCCACACTCAGCTCACACTCCATGGGTCCATGCCCTGCTCCCTCTTGTGGGTCCCTGTACCTTGTTCCTATTTACAACTCCATTGACTTACTCTCTCCACTTCATGGACCTTGCCTGGTGGTACTCATACAGCTTGGGACTATTTCCTTTTTCCCAGATTTACGGCATATTCCCATTGTGTACAGTCCCTGTATCAAGACAACAATGGTGTGGCTTGTGATGGATGCAGACTTGGATGTGGATATGCGTGTCTGCCTGTTGCCATGTGATGAAATTGCACGTCACATAGGCACTAGTCCAGGCCCAATTTCACTGCATGCAGACATCCGTCTCAGAAGCATACTTGGGGGTCACTTCCAACATGCTGCTACATGCTCAACACACATGTACTGTAGAGCAGTGCACCATATGGCTACTCACTAGTCGACTCCAGATGTTGGAGTAATTCACAGACCTGGGTGTGCAGTGCTGGGTAAAACCTCTCCAGGACCTGCATGTTGTTCCCCGACATCCGGCACCTGCGTACATGGTTGCACCGGCCTGGATGAAGTGCATGACCTTGCTGTGGGTCCTGGATTTTAGATCCTCCCAGCTCTTGTGCACAGTCTTGAAGGAGCCGACTGCCAGCCCCTCTGCGTTGTTGGCATTCGTGATCCTGTCCCAGATCTGCTGACATCCTTCCTTGCGTGTTACAGAGGGTTAAAGAGGGCATCATAATGCTCCAGGACCTTCGCTCAGCAGTTAGTGGTACAAAGGGCCATAATGTGCTACTTAACAACCCTGTTGGTTGGCAATGTGTCCACTGGCAGCATAACCCTGAGCAGGGAATTTTGTTTCCAGTCTGCATATGCCATGCTCAGATAGCTTGTTGTGCTCAGTGTGTGGATGCTGTATTTCTTATGGTGACATGTCCTGCATTTTATTGCATGACAGCAATGTGTTGCACATGTTTACTGTAGACACATTGCACATGACTCCACATGTCTTTTTCTATCCATGTGCACGTGAGTATTCATCAGATGCAAAGGAGGAGGAGGAGGATGAAGAAGAGTCTGTAGTGCTTCAGACCACCAGTGGAGGACGTAGCGTGGTAGGCAGTGAGAACATACAGGTGATACAGACCATCCTGTGCCATGCTGCAAACACTTCTGACTCTTTTGACTCAACTGGCTCTGATACTGAACCGGATGTGCAGACCTCAATGCTGGCAGAGGTGAGTGCACCAGTGGGTGGAGCAGTTGGGGCCTCTGGGTCTGCAGGGGTTCAGGTGCCTTCTCTAGGCCATTCAGTGGTGGCATGCCCATCTGTGGTGGTTACGGCTGCAAGGCCACTCTCCCTTGCATTGGTTTCTGGTCCTGGGACAGATGTCCAAGGGAGTGTTGCAGACCTGCACCCAAGGACATGGGCATCACAGCAAGGGCCGTGCTCCCTTGCACCAGGCAGGTGTAGGCCCTGCACACGTGGGGGACTTGTGCATGCGGGGCAGACAGAGGGGCAGCAGCAGATTTTGCGTTCTGCACACAGACAGGGTGCTGCCTTTGAGAGTTTGGCTGAGGGCATAGATAGGGTGGCCAGTTCCATGAGCCCCCCTAGCAACAAAGGTGGAGCAACAGCTGCAGGTCATGCGGTCCACATGCTGCTCCTAGAGGCTGCACATGGAGGCCAACATCACAGGCCGACGGACAGATCTGCAGTGTCTGCAGGCATCCCTGCTTGCAGAGGGTCTGGCACACAGGGATGCCCTGAGACCTGAGTTGTTGGCTCACAGGGCTGCAATGTGTGAGGAACATGCACCCAGCAGAAGACTGTTCCGCCAGGATGTGTCAGCATTGAGGCAGAGTCCACCGTAGCCGTGTGGTCCATGAGCCCATGGAGGGGATTTTCTTGTTTTGGGACATCCACCCTATCCCTCCCCCTTCCTGAGTGTACCCCCCCAGTCCACTGTCCATGATGGAAATGTTTGGTTTTCTTTTTCTTGCCCCTTTTGTAGACCCCAGGCCCGGATGTTGGCATGTTCTTTTTGAGTTGCCCTTTTCAGGTTTATTTTTATTTTTGTGTGTTTTATTTTTTATTTGAGTTGTGCATTTGACCTCTGAAGGCCATGCCATTTGCAGTGGTGGACATGCAGGCATGCAGAGTGAAGTCAACTTGCATGTTTGCATGGTGGTGGTCAGGATGGTATTTGCAGGTAACTATGTGTTCAGTGTATCATCACACATGTGTGCTGTGTGAATGGTACTTAACTATGCTCGTTGTAATGTCTTGTCCCATGTTGTTTCAGTAATCCGTAATGAGGTGGTGACTACTGTCCTGGGGGAGACACCCTGCACCCCTTTATGTCCCTGCGCCCCATGCCCTCAGCCAGGCACTGGCCCTCCTGTCACTCATTTGAAGGCATAGTTCCTGGTGAAGGTCACGCAGGATTCACATCATGCTGGCTAAGTCAGTGGATAAGCATTAGCGCTGTCTTGCATGTTCAGCATGCGCCATTGTTCCTGTGTTTGCTGCATGAAAACGTTTACTGTATATGTGCTTTGCAGGCTAGCATGCCAGAATGGTATTTTAAGTGGTACTCATGTCACTATCTTCCTCCCTCGATCAACTCAGCTATGCCCGCACCTACTGTGGTGTAGTGCATGTCATTGGCCATCTCCAAACCAGGCTGTGCACTCTTTGATGTGTTTTTCACTTGGCCTTCCCTCTCACTGTCACGCTCTCTCTCTCTGTTGTGCTATGCTGCACTCATGGGCAGATCACAATCTATGTCCTGTCACCCTCTTGCACCCTGTGGTCCTTTTGCAGTGGGTGGTCTCAGCATATTTTCATGTATGCTTGGGTTGTCATGTATGTGCATGTTCTTTCTGTTGTGACTATGCATGTCATTGCATTTAGGGTATGTGCCTCCCGGCGGGTTGCATCGTATACAAGGCAGGGGCGTACCCTGTGCAGGTAAGTGTAGGGCATTTGCAGATGCTTGTGTAGTGTTTGGCTGGGAGTCTTGCACTGTGTGTGATCACTTTGGATTGACTTATCTCGTGGGGCACCAGTGCTACGTCATGAGTGCATGTTTCACAGGGTGTGGTTCAGGTCATAGGTCTGGGCATGGTGTTGTGTCTATGGATTGGTGGTGTCACAGGTTTCAGATTCCTAATTGTGGGAGTTTCAACTTCGGGGGCTTTCTTGGGTGGTTGGGAGTGGGTGGCAGGGCCAGCTGTTTGTGGCCTGTTACAGGTGTTGATGGTTGTGCTGGAGTGTGTCTCATTGCACTTTGCACATGTATATCGAGTGACACTTCACATCCCTTGCAATGTTTGTGGGGTAATGGTTTGATGGCACATTTGACCTCTCTTGGTCAGGGTTCTCCAATTATGGTGTGCAGCCTCAGTTATGATCCACAACCGTGGAACCATTGATGCACTTTTTTTGGATGCTATGCTGTGAAATGGCACACTACATTATGCAGTGTTGGTGTTTTCACATGCATGTCCCGTGCTATTAGCACCATGGCCACCTCCAAAGTCGTGTCCGGGTCCGGGTAGTCGGAATGGGGTCTTACCGGGTCATTCCAACCTTGGAGGACCCAGTAAGCCCCATTCTGAAAACCATTCCCCATTCCCATTCGAGCTCCCATAGAGCTCAATGGGAATGGGGAAGGAGCTAATAACGGGCCCGCAAATAGCGGGCCCGTTATTAGCTCCCTGGTCCCTTTGTGGCTCCCGCTAAGGGTGGCTGGTAAAACCAGCAGGCCTTAGTCGGACCCGCTAAGGGAACTCGGAATGCGGCGGTAAGGGGTTAACAGCACCGGCATCCTTACCGGTGCCTTTAACGCCTTACCGCCAGCCTCATAATGAGGCCCATTGAATTGAATGCACAATTGGACCAATTGTATGCTGTCACAATGAAGTCTGCATTGACTTTGCACTTTTGCACTTTTCCATTGCATCCTACCTTTTGCGTGTATTTATCCTTGCTTGCAGTATCACATTGTTTGGTCATGTCTGCTTATGTCTTCCATGGCAGTTGCCTCTGTGGGTAGCTTTCCAGTCTGGCATCAGCCTCAGTGAAATGCTGCCTCAAGCATGGTCCTGCCAGGAGTGCAAGAGGTGAGTATTTGTGTACTGGCCTTCTTGTGCTTAGCATCATGGGCTCCCATGACTGTGTTCACTGCACTGTATCAATAATATGCTGGTGGTGGAATGCATTGTCATGACATTGCGTGTATTCCAGGGAGGTCCCTGTTTTTTTGGGGGCTCGATTTTCTGCATATCTGATATCTTCTCCTTGTCATGTAGCATGTTGACTGATGTGTGTGTTGTGTATCTGCCATCAGCTTGGGAATGGGCATTTGTGACTTGCACATTTGCTGCATGTCATTTAGGGGGTCAGACAGTGTGGGGGTTGTTGTTTCTCAGTGTGTGTGTTTTGTGTGTTTGAATTGCATGTAGTGTGCTGGGTCACTTCTGGGTTACATGTTGATAGTTGTCTTGTGAGTCGTTGTTTGCATGTGTTGTATGTCACTAAGGGTGGCACATGGGTTTGAGTTTTTGGGTGCATGGATGTGTTGGCTGCACTCTGTACAACTTCTTTCATTGTCTGAAGATTCTTCCATCAGGGAATGATGGCTATTTCTTTGGATGAATGCATGCCAGGGGGACAGGAAAAATGTGCATTTTTCTTGATTCTTATGGAATGACTACATTAGTTGCTGCATGTCTGGATGTGGCCATTCTTGTGTGTCGCCCTTTTTGTCACAATTGTCCATTACCTCTTTGTCATGTGTTATTTTGGGATGGGGTTTATTGTGTTCATGTTGCCAGATTCTGTCACATGTGGATCGGTACTGCACTGCTTTTCAACACCCCACAATAGGGACATGTTTGTACGCATCATGCACATTGTAGGAAGTGTGTGCAGCAATATGCCACTGTGCTTGTCGTATTTTGTGGACATGTTACTTTTGGAGGTCATGTATGGCTTGCAGCTCAGGTATGATGTTTTAAACTCTTCTGGATTTATCTCAGGTTACACATTTGACATGTATGTTAGTCATATGGGATGGTTTCGGTGCCAAAGGGGTGATTCCTTGAATGTTTGTCATGGTGTCAGTGTTGTCTTCCCTCTTCAATCTGTTTCTTTTTGAAACACAAAATGGAATGTGTTTTTAGTTCTAAGGGATGCACACAAATTTGCACTTCCGTGGGAACTTTCTCAGGGTGGTTTTGTGGGCACATTGTATTGGCCCATTGTCATCATTGAATGGCACCTAGGATTTTGCGGGATCGTGTGCACTCCACAGGCGAAGGATTGTAGGTAAAAAAAGAGTGCACAAGCTGCGTATGTGCAGCCTCTCCATGTGCCCTTTGCCCAGCCATGCGCATGTGGTGTTCCTGTGGGTGTGTATGGTGTGCCACCACCATGACCACTGGGACACCATGCAACATTGCAAAATTGTGCAGGACACATGCTGCCAAAATGATCCTGCAGACTACTGGTGGTGCATATAGCAACACACTCCCAACACACCCCCAGAATGGTCAAGGGAGCGGAAATGTGACTTGAGCACTCCGAATGTGCGCTCCACTATGCCCCAAGTCCCAATGTGGGCAGTGTTGTACCTTACCTCGGCAAGTGTGTTGAGGTTGCATATGGGCGTCATCATGTATGAGCTCAGAGGGTAGGCACTGTTCCCTGTATATGTGACAATGGTTGCCATTGCCATTTGTTGACAGTGTCTCTTGGTCTGTGAGCAACATGCATGGATGTGTATGGCCATTTATACTCACCATTGAACCATGTGTTGCCATGCTTCCCAGCTTGCAGGGCCTGGTATAGCGGGGACATCCTGAAGATGTAACTATCATATGTGCAACGAGGATAGACTTCAGTTATGATGCCTTTGGCATCACACACAACCTGAACATGGATGGAGTGCAATGTTTCTGGTTTCAGTAGATGTGTTCTGTTGCTCTAGGTAGACGTAGAGCAACATGGGTGCAATCAATAGCAACTAGCAACTTTCGAAGTTCACCCTCCCATGACAATCTTGGGCCACTGCTTGCCTTCCTGCAGGAGTTCCCGGCATATAGATATGCCGGTGGGCAGAAGGACCTGCAGTTATGATTGCCAACACCTGCTATAAGCAGGGAGACTGCGTGGTCTGGGAGATGCCACCTACTATGGAGGTGGTCCGCTGGAATGACCCAGTGGCCAAATAATGCACAGTAATGAGCACCTTTTGCAAGGGGTTCAGTGCTTGGGATCACATGGTGGGTGAACTGAGGTCATCTTCCCACTCCCATACCAGGTCTGGGATGATATGGGGGGAACATAAACCTGCCATAGACCTGGTCATCAGGCATTCCAAAAAGGCTGGTCCGTGGGTGGAAGAGTCGGGGCCCGGCCATCCTCCTCCTTCTGCGGTGTCCCTGGTTGATTGCTGCAACAAATGGTGCATTCATTGTGGCTGTTTCCATGCGTTTGTTGTGTGCACGTGTTTTGTATGCATTTGTTAGTATGTGCATTGACATTTACTCCTGCTATTGCGTGGCGTAGGTGTTTCCGGATTTGCGTGTGCTTTTTCACAAAGCAGCGTTCCATGTTCAATTCCATGAATATGTTTGTATTGGGCGCAGATGGGCGGTGCGATTTTTTTGATGGTGGAAGGTCACTCACAATGGTGCCTTCCTTCACGATCACTGTCTTGTGGCCAATACTGGATTGGACTTTTATGGACTTCATTCACGGTGCATCACCCTTTCTCAACTCTCATGCTGGACTTCCTTTGCATCTTGTACTCATGGTGGCCCTGAATCATGCTGTTCCCATGTTCATCTTGTATCCTGGCTTGCAATATTATGTGTTACTACTGACTTCTGCAATTGTATTCGCTCTCCACTCTTGCTTCTCCACTCTTTTTGACTGCTTACTCTCTGTTCTCTCCTCCTTTCCTTTCTCCCTTTTCCTATCTCCTCCCCTTACTTTCTTCTATGCACTTACTCCATCAGAATTGTCCCTGGACCTAATATGATAGCAACCTCGTCTGTTTCCTCCACCCTCCCATTACTGTTTCTTTCCTCCCCAAAACCCCTCCAGCACTATCTGAAATGCTGTCAGGCCTAGTATGATAGTCGCTTGTTTTGTTCCTCCCCTCCATTTCTGCACCCCTCTCCCTCACCTTTTGTTTTTCTCCAGCTCTACCAGAAATGTTGTCAGGCCTAGTACGGTAGTCGCCTGTCTGTTTCCATTTCCTTTGCACTCTCCCCCTCCTTTCCTTATCTATGTCTTAGCTCTTGCACTATCTGAAATGTCGTCAGGCCGAGTACGATAGTTAATTTCACATCCTTACTGTTCATGGCATGTAAGAATGTGGGTATATTTTCCCTTGTTCCCTCCCTTGCCTTGAAGCGCTTTGAAACACATTGTGTACAGGCGCTATATAAATAAACGATCATATATCATATCATATCATGATGCCCACATTGTCGCTTGTTCTTCCTCATTCCATGTATTGCGCTCCCTTTTTAGGTGGCTGTGCATGCCTGGCCTACTCTCCTCTTGGAGTCTCGCGCAAGGTGTTCATCGAGTTGCAGTGACGTGGTGGACCGGCGTGGATTCCTCTCAAGTCCCGGTAAGTGCGATTTTGCACTCCAGTATCCTATTTTCAGTGTGGACTATTCCATGAATCAGGCTCTAATCCGCCTCTGACTTCTTCCTTTGGATTTGGCTGATAACTCTTTGTGGTTCAGACGCAAGTATTTCTTTTCCCTACTGCCACTGGAGACACGCAGAGACCTCTGCACATATCTTAGCAATTCAACACTAGGTGGATCTTCTCTGTCTAATGCCTAACTCCTCCGAGACATCCTGCTTCCAATGCCCCGCCACATTCTTTCACACATCCCATTTCATCTGGACTCGCTCTCCTCCTCCCCCAAGGTGTGCCGCATTGGGGTCCTTATAGATAGTCATCTCAATCTACACAACATCACCACTACCTCCTCTACTGTGGCCAGGATTAATCTGCTCAGCATTAGGAAAATATGCCCCCTCCTCACATGCAATGCTAACAAACGCCTTGTACTGACCGGGGTACTGAGCCAGCCGTCTCCTGGGTCTTCACCTCTACTCGTTTCATTTAATGTATTGAATTTGTATAGTGCTTTCGCTAAAGTGCTGAACAGTCAGACAACGGTGCAATAAAAATTAAGAAAGTTATTGATTACAAAACACAATTTTCATAATGCCAGCAGATGGGCTTTAAGAGAAGAGTAAAACGAATACAGAGGTTTCACGTGTTGTGTCCTTTTTCCTCGTCCTTTTTTATTGTTTCAGTACACAGTATGCTTTTTCATGCATAACCTTCAAATAGTTTGTTTGTTATGCCTATGGATACAAATCTGTTACTATGATTCAGTCTCGCAATATTTGTTGTGTTGTTATTTGCTATGCATGCTATTGATTCCAATAAAATAATTCAAACTAAAAACAAAAAAACAAAAAAAAAATGAAGACAGAGCTGGAGAAGAAAGAACAGCTAAAGGTAATGAATTCCAGTACTTGGGAGCAAGTAGGGACAAATACCGAAAACGGGGGGCCACACCGGTGGCAAGAAAAAAGTGAGCTTGGGATCGAAGAGAACTGGTAGCAGTATCGATAATAACTAGTGATGATAGATAAAGGGGGGAGGGGTAAACGGTGTGTGCATTTAAAAAGAATCCCCAGGAAATGGAACTGAAGGCGAGATTCAAAAGATAGTCAAGCAATAGATTTTAGAGAGAGGGGGAAGGAGAAGAAGAGTGTGAATAGAGGTGTTCTAGACAGCGCAAGGGAGCAAGACGGTAAGCGGGAAGACCAATAAAAAAGTGCAGGGCACTAGTCTAATATTGAGAGAACTAGTGAAGAAACAAGAAGTTTAGTGGCATGAAATGATAACAAAGAGTGAACCTTACAAATGTTAAAGAGCTGCAAGACCCGGGCAGTGGTGGAAATGTGGGAGGCGAAGGAAAGAGAGGCATCAAAAGTAAGCCCAAGATTCCGAGCAGAATGGGACATGGAGATGGAAGAAAGGAAATAGAAGGAGAGGGGTGGGGGGATAGGAAATAGAAACCGAAGGAAGAAAATTGAAGGAAGAAGGGAGAGAAGTAGAGAGGGAGAGATTAAAAAGAGTAGTGAGATAGCAGAAGGGGAAAGACCTTGGGAAAGAGAGAAGAGGGAATGGGATCCAAGGGGGAAGCAGATGGATGTGCTATGGCAATTAAAGTAGCAGTGTCGGCATTGGATAGTAGAGAGAAGGAAGAAAGAGTAGAGGACGGAGTGGGAGTGGGGAGTAGAAATAGTAGGGGGAGAAGATGATGATAGAAGAGGGACTCGTAGGAGAAGATTCTTGTCAGTGAAGAAAGCAGAGAAGTCTGACGGAGAAAGAGGGGAATCTCGAGATGTGAGAGGAGTCGATTTAGCGTGTGAAAAAGGAAACGAGGATGAGAGAAAAGAGGGAGAATAAGATTGCAAAAGTAAAACCTTTTTAACACCTAGCAAGGCAGAATCATAGGAAGAGTGTAAGAAAGATAATGCTGGTACGTCAAGGGCAGACCTGGGATGTTGTCCATCTTTGCTCAGCGTGGTGGAGTGAAGAACAAAAGAAACGAATATTGGGAGAGAGACATGGTATTAGAAGGGTTAAAGGGATGGGAGGAGTGAAGAGGATCCAGTCATGGAAGAAGAGCAGAGTAAGCCGTGTGCTGGGCAAGATCAGAGGGGGGGAAGGCAGGATGTTTTATGTATTTTTTATTTATTTATTGGGCATTTACAAAGCGCCTATACATCAAGGATTGAAGTGACATAGGTCATGACAGAGATAAGTAGGAGATGTAGACGGAAGAGAAAAGAAAGAAAGGGATAAAGAACATTAATGCCCTATGAGGACCAACCAATGACGAGGCTCAGAATGGGGTTTTTAACACACTGGGAAAGGTCACGCTCCAAGCCTCCTCAGAGCGGGGCCCGCCATCTTCCCTCGCTGGGTTGAAGGTAAGTGGGCTTCACCTGCACTCCCAACACCCTGTTCACTTACCCTCAGCCTCTTTTCCTTACATTTAGGCCACCCCACTCCCTTCCCACTTGCCTTCTGCTTGCTTGTCCCTCGCTGGCAATGGGAACCCTAGTGTTCCCAGAGGATCTCCCACGCCCGAATGGCCACCTTGGGAAGGGAGAAGGGACTACGTGTAGTTCCCTTCTCCATGATCCATGGCAAACATCTTTGTTTGTAATTTTTAGCGCAACCTGAGAAACGACAAAAACGCTGTCTCTCAACTTGTGCTAAAACAATATTAGTACCCCGGTACAGCGTGCCGGTTACTAATAGCAGCAGAACCCAGCGAGAGGGACGTCATTTCATCAAAATGCCAGGGGTAGTGGAAGTGACATTGCCCGACCCCTGACCTCTGATGACATCGCAGGAAGTAATGTCATTTCACACGACCCCGAAGAGACATCGCGGGAACAATGGCACACTACCTTAACCCCTTGACAAAAGAGAAAGTGGCATCACATAGCATTGTTCCTAAGTACACAACAACACGTATGGTTACGATATCACTGTAATGTGATATACATTTCATACAAGAATGGATCACCATATGTATTGTTAATATCAGTGCGTATAGGCCCATATTACCAAATTACTGTGAATTGAGGCAGACGTCCAAGGCCAAATGATAATGTTGTGTTATTATATAGCACTTACGTTTTAAGCACTTTATATAGAACAAATATACATACAATATCATCCAACCCGTGTTGGTACTCATTAATCAACCTCAGAAGGGTGAAAGGCTGAGTTGGCCTTGGCGCGATTCGAACCTGCAACCTGCAGATCACACACACATTGAAGCAGCGAACACTGAGCCCACTGAGCTATCTTACCTGCTATAGCTATCTTACCGGCCATAGTAAAATAAGCAATTACATGTCTGAACGTTCTCAAAGTCAGAAAGCAAATTACACTCTGTAGTGGATACCATTAAACTGGTAACTGAGATTTAACAGCAGGCCAGTTCATCTGCAGGTCTGGTGCAAAGTTGGCCACATGTCAATCCTACGTGGATCTACTTTTCAAGCGTCAGAGGTTGGTAAAATACATACTTTTGGGAGAGTTCATAACTGTGTATTCATGAATTTAGAGTAGCGCAGGGAAAGCAGCTCACTCACATGGCATCCCGTACTCTGGGCACTCGTTTCCTCATACATGTATTTATTGATTGTGCATATGTAAGGCACTTATACATGAAGTAAATTGCACCCACAGAGCAACAGGGAGGGAACACGGGACTAAAGGCAAGTATATCAATGAAAGAGAGAGGCGGTCCTACTAGGCCTTGTGAGCATTCAGAGCAAACAAACATACTGAATAGCATGCCATGGAGATAGGAAAGATGGACACATTACAAAAAAGCATTCATTGTGGCACAATAGAATCAAGTGCCACTTTATGCGTTTTTGTAAAACATGCCTACGCTGTACTCAAGCTTTTAGGCACAAGGATTTTGTCAAGTGACCGAGAACACCGAGATGGTATGTCTTGTGATTATCGTAACGGAGACACCAGCAGTAGCTGCAACTTGCGCAAAGCAAAATACATAGTACAAAATGAATGCTTATTCTACTCTAAATTATTTTTGCGAAGTTTATGTCTGCATTATGAATTTGAGGTATTTAAAACGGACTAGATCAGTGACTCATCCCCTGAAGTGTGCCTGAAATAAACCTTTAATGAGTCTAGCAGTTATTGTATAGAATTCCAGAAAGACACATTATGTGTTATCCCTATTCTTTCTCATTTAGGGTCACTCCTCAAAGTGTTACACTTGTGGAACCCCCCTGGGCCTGAACAAGAAAGCCAGCCACTCCAGAAACAAAGAGCCACATGGCGCTGGCCACAGCCCGCCCAGGAGCTTTAATTTAAAAAAAAAAAAAGATTTTAAAAAATCATTTTAGGCGTAGCAAGGGAGACCACAGGGGTAGCAAGGGAAAGCTCAGGGGTCGCAGGTGCGGTCCCTGGCAACCTCCAATTGACATCCTTGGGGCCCAAACCGGGACAAACAAGGGACGAGAAAGTGCCATAAGACAGGCAGCCTTTGATAACGATGCCCAGGTTGAGGGCACCCTGGTGAAATAGAGGAAATTGAAACAATTGACCAGATCACCTGACATGCCCTGCACGGCAGGGGTAGGCAGGGCGATGGCTTGGCCTGGGCATGCGGCAGAGACATGGCCTGATAGCCGAGCAGTCGCCCTCATGAGGGCAAGCTCCACAGTCCACATGGCAGATGGCATGAAGACCGGCAGAAGACAGCTACGCATGACGAGGACCACCGTTAGAGGTAAGCAGGATGGAGAAACACTAGGGCACTTCCTGATGTATGTTCCTGTGACCAGATCACGTGACCCACTGTGCACGGTATGGGAGGGTGTTACGAAATTCCCCAAATAAAATCAACAATGAAAATAATGGAATGACGCAAACAAAACATCATGGACAGTTTCTTCCCATTAAAAGAGCATATTTAATTTTTTTGTTAGCAATTCATACGGAATACATACAATACAAAGTCATATTTAGTGATGTCATAGTAAGGTCAAAAGTAAATCGAATTTCCCAATTAAATTCTATTAAAACAGTTTTCCATTTGATACCAGCATAGCTTCTAACCTGAATCCATAAATTACAGGTAGCCTGAGTAAGCACTCTATCAGAACACCAAAACTGGTCCCCCCGGAACGGATTCGGGTGAGGACACAAAAGATCGATATCCCTGAGTGCTCCCTCAGCTTTTTCTGCAGCTGAGAGTGTGTTCCTGGACTGACTTCCCAGTGTTTCCCTTTGACAGTTTTGGTTCCCCAACGTTCATGTCCAATAGACTTTGCAAGGCTGGGAACATTTTGCTTCCCTAGCTTAGCACGGTCCATTGCAGATGCAGGCTGAGGAACTGAACATTTGAATGGGGTAGGGAACACTCTTGTGCCTCCCCACACATACCAACAAATCGGGGTGTGGTCAATGGTGTGCTTTGGCTCCGTTATGCTTGTGCAGGAACCAGAAAGTATTCTTTGTCTACTGGTTCCTGTTCATGTGCAGGATCTAGAGCACTTTCGGAGAGGCACCACAGTGACAAGATTCAGGACCAGGGCAGAAGGACAGAAATTAATTTGAGGTTGAGGTTTGTGTATGTATCCATGCATGCTTGTTTGATGACAGAGTGACTATATGAAGATGGGTGCGCGTGTGAATGAGCGAGTGCATGATGTATGGGTGCACGTGTGACTGAGTGAGAGAATGCTGTATGTTGATGATTGTATGAATGTGTGTGCGTGTTTGTGCTGGTCCAGACTGGGGAGCTGGTTTTGGTGGGAGGGGTGGGAGTTGGGCAACCACAGCACCTATCATAGATGCCCAGTAAAAAATGCTGCTTTACAGCAAGCATGATGTGTGTTATTATATGGCTAGATTGGAATGTTGGTGCAGTCAGGCTAGCCATTTCTTATGGTGGCATGACATTTTTTACTGGGCATGTTTGATAAAGCAGGCATGATAAGTGATATTACATGGCAAGACTAGCATTTTGTTACAGCCAGTCTAGCTATTTCTTACTGTGACAAGATATTTTTACTGGGTATCAATGTTAAAGAGAGCATGGTGTGTTATTATGTGGCTAGACTAGCATTTTGGTGTAGCCAGTTTGGACATGTCATCATATTGTGTCAAGGTAAACAAAAGGGAGGGCCCTATGTATTGGGAAGGTCAAAGGAAGGGCATCAGAATGCTGTTATACAGAAGAAGAACTGACCTACCCGGACAGATAGTTATACACACTATTACTTTACGTGTGATTGCTTACAAATAAACGAGGCTCGTGACTAGGGATACTGCCATATATTTGTAGAACCAGTGTGGACATGTTTTTTTATAATATCATTACTGGTATTATGCGCAAATCAAACATGAGTATGCTCTTTAATGGGAATACAACCATCTATTGGTGCAGACAGCCAGTATGGGCACAGCTAACATGCTTTTATAAATCGTGGGCAAAGGCATTATGAAAATGCGTTGGGAAATGCAGAAATGCTCCTATGCGCTGTTAGTGAATTGCATCAATTGGACTTTTCACAAGTTAAGCTAATGCACACTCTCTTGCTTTCTACCCAATTTTTAGAAAAGTATTCTGTAAAAAGCACCATTTTTACCAACTATACAAAAAATATTCTCGGGGGGAGGACCTCACACAGCCTCCCTAGCTTAGTTTAGTCTCTCTTGCTGTGCTCAGTCGTTCTGGCATATTTGTGGGAAATACTTGTACACATCCAATTAAAAAAATCACCAGCTGCCGCTGCAAACAACTTAAGCCCTAAAACCCCATTACCGAAATATAACTATTGTAAGAGATTCCATCCCAGAATCATGATTTCAACGATTTCCAAATTCGCAAGACATCATTAGTCTGTCAAATGCTGGCAGGAAGAGAATTTCAGCAGGTAACAGCTGTTCCCATGAGACCTCTAAACAGAGGATTGGCTGGCTCTATAAGGCCCTAGTCTCAGGTGAGACCACAATCTGAGCAGCGCGATACCTCGCTTGTCGTCGCTTCTGTTGAGCTAGTGAAAGGCCTGGCAGCCCCTTCTTGGTGGATGTTTAGGTCCTTCGATGGAAATGCATCAGTGACCCATCTTCTGGGGGATGACCTGGGTATCCCCATCCCTACATCCCAGGTTTTATCTAACCTCATATACGGCATTCCCTTGGACTAATTATGGAAACCTGGATATGGTGGCTACACCGCAAACAGGTCACATGTCAGTTTCACACAGTAGCTTTGTATCTTCCCAGCAACAACAAAGTTACCCTCCAATCAAACGACAATCCTGCCAAGTTTCAGGCCCTGCATCCTCAACATGGAGTCTAGGAGATGGACATATCCAACGTTGTGGAAAGCCAAGCAAGAGAGCTTAAAACTGAACAAAGTGCCGGCAGCAGAGATGCATGGCGCCCCTGTTAATAATTATCCATGCCAAGCCCTGACCAACACACTCAACGGCGTGGTCTACCACTGCAAGGAGATGGAACGCCTAATGTGGGAGACCAGGGGACACAAACGATCATTATTCATTTATAACATGAAAGCCTGCCTGAAGCCTAGAAGAGCAGACACGGAAAACACAATACAAGATCAGTGAACGGGATTACGTGGGAGGGAATTAGTTTGAGTGACAAATCGGAAAGGCGCGGATTACAGCGCAGCATGAAATCCAAGCCAGTCACCTCAAAGGAAATTGGCGGCCGCTGATATAAGTCATCGTATGAGGGAAATCAGAGAACAATGGAGCCTATGTCCCTAAACAAATTCAGTTCAAAAGGAGGGTTTAAGAAGTACTGGAAGAAAGGAGCAAGGTGCTAAGTGAAGGGAGGGAGTGATTCTCTTGGTGTCAAGGTGGGAAACAGTTCCAGGGCATGGTAGTCCCCAGCATTTAGCTGAGGTTACCCTGGTGCCGGCTCCCATGGGCAATGCCTGTTTGGCTCATTTAAAACAATCTGTTGCCATGCTTTTTGCATTCTTATTGAACTTCAAATAACATGGGAGGAAATACCACCAGGCTCAACGGGCACAACATATTCCCGAATATCTTCTGTGCTTAAGCTGAATTTAAGGCCATCTTGTGGCAGACAATCTTTGCTTAATATTGCATTTTAGTAGCCTTTCTGCTCAGGGCACAGGTGGAAACTCCTCAGAGGGTTCACCGTGATCAGAGCAGGGACGGTCAGTGGTGCCCTCTGCCATCTCGTTATTACAGCCAAAGGCCTAGTCAACTCCTGATTGATCCTAGTCACTCATGGTGAGTCCGGATCATATTAATGGCACAGAGGTGAGTTTTATGAAATGCAAAATATATTTTCACTGCTAGCAGCAGTAAGAACACTTAGAACACTTAGGAAGAACTACTGAACCCATAATCCTTTACACCAATATACGTTACTATCCATCCACTCATTATATGGGTTTTCTTGGAAAAGTCGTCTTCTTTCTTACTGATCCATAAATTCCTCATACTAAGTGCCACGCGCTGTCCTTGTTGGTTCAAGTGCGAGGTTCACTTATGTAGAGTATCTGTTGGGGATCAGGACACTTGCGTGAAGGCACTGGCGTAACAGGGGCCCTCGCAGCCCCCGCGGTGCGGGGGGCCCGCCAGCACATGTCCTGGGAGGGGGCCCCACTTGAAAAGAGATTTTTTTTTCTCAACAAAAAAAAAAGATCCGTTTTGAATTCACTCTACATTAATAAAGACATTATTTCTGTAACGGAAATCATTTCTTTATTCAGGCAGAGTGACTACAAAAAGAAACTTTCTTTCTGAAGGCTGAGGGCTCCCCCCAACCCATGACATGGAGGACCCTAGGCTGGAGGGCTCCATGTCATGGGGTGGAGGGGGAGCACTATGACTTCAAAAATAAATAGTTTATTTTTGAAGTCAATCTGCCTTCATAAAGAAATTATTTCCGTTATGGTTCGGTCCTTAACGTAATAATTTCTTAATGAAGTTAGAGTGACATCAAAAAGAACCAATGGGGCTCATTCTGACCATGCCGACCCGGAAACAACGGTGCTGGTAATCTTACTGGCACTGTTTCTGGACTGGCATATTAGAGGTCTACCTGCTGGGGCCGCTCTGCCCGATAGGTCTGACCCTGCTGGGCACAGCGGCCACGGTAGGTAACAACGGTGCTGGTGCTTCTGTGTCCCCAATCCCATGGAGTCCTATCAGACTCCACGGGAATGGGGATTACCGAAATGACCGGCGCCTGACTTCCTGGCTGCTGTACTTGGAAGAGCCCGGTGGCACCGGGAAATCAGGCGCCAGTAATTTTTTATGGTCTGGCGGCAACCCGCCGATAGCACCGGCACGGTTACCGCCGGACCCGTAATGAGCCCCAATTTCTTTTTTAAGTAATAGGGCTCCCCTCAACCCCATGATGTGTGCGTGTGTGAGTGTATGGTGAAAGGGTGCACATAAATGTATGGGTCGCTGGGTGTGCGTGTGTGCGTGTATGGTGAAAGGGTGCACACTTAAATGTATGGGTGGCTGCCTGGGTGTGCCTGTATGGTGAAAGGGTGCACACTTAAATGTACGGGTGGCTGCCTAAGTGTGCCTGTATGGTGAAAGGGTGCACACTTAAATGTATGGATGGCTGCCTGGGTGTGCCTGTATGGTGAAAGAGTGCACACTTAAATGTGTGGATGGCTGGGTGTGTATATGGTGAATGGTATGTGTGCTTGTGTACAGGGGCACAACAAAACATACATTTTGGGGGGCTAACCCTTCAAATGGTGGGAGAGGCGCTAACTTCACAGGCGGTGGGGAGGGGCAAACTTATTTGTGTGGGGGCATCTAACTTCTTTACATGTTTTAATTAGACTATTATAGTGCAGCTTCAATGTTACAGCAGTTAACTCTCTCCTTTAAGTCTCCTATTCCCTCTCTACCCTTCCAATCACTCCCCTGGCATGCAAGTACTAGACCGACATTGCGATTTCAATTGCCTAAAAAATGTGGCATTTGAATGCAGGTACTAGCAGTGAAATTGATATTGATATTGATATTTTATTTCTATCGCGCTCGTACACAAGTGTTTCAGAGCGCGACAAGCCAGGGAGGGGAACAGGGGAGAACAAAACAGCGATCTTACTAGGCCCAGTAACATTGAGAACGTGCAAGTGCATGGGGGAGGGGGGAGGGGAAAAGTGCATGGAAGGGGGAGAGGTGGAAAGTGCGAAGCAGAGGAGAAACAGATAAATAACAATAAATAAATAATAAAGGCAACACACAGTGGTAATGCAGCCAGCAATTTGCAAGTGCTAGGTTTAAGGCAGCAGACAGGGTAGGTCTGATAAGTGCAGGAAGAAAAAGGGGGGGCTGCATGGGCACAGATACAGACCCCAGTGCAAGGGGTGGCCCGGAGGGAGTGCGGGAGGGTGGCAGGATGAGCAGGTACCTGGGCCCAAATGACAGAGGGTGGCCAGGTGCATGGTGCCAAGAGAGAACAGATCAGCAGGGGAGAGGGGGAGCAAAGGCAGAAGCAAAGAGAAAGGTCTTGAGGTGCTTCCAGACCCGGAGATGGTTCTCCTCAAGTTTCAAGGTGCCAGGAAGGCTGTTCCAAAGGGAGGCCCCAGCCGAAGACAGTGATCTACCTCCAGCTCGTCTCTTTGAAAATCGACTGACCCTGAGGGAGTTAGAGGTAGAGGAGCGAAGAGCTCGAGAGGGGAGGTATTTGCGGAGGGATAGCTGAAGGTATTTTGGACCCAGGCCCCAGAAAGCCTTTTGAACAATGCAGAGGGTTTTGAATGTAATCCTTGCATCCACTGGGAGCCAATGAAGAGATTTCAGAGCTGGAGAGATACGATCCCAGGGCTTGAGGCCAAGGACAAGTCTTGCAGTCCTGTTCTGGATTAGTTGTAGAGGGCGGAGAGTAGAGGCAGGTAGATTTAGAAAGAGGCTGTTACAATAGTCCAACAAAGAGAGAACCAGAGCTTGGGATACCATGAGCTTCTGGGGGAAGGAGAGGAAAGGCAGAGTACCTCTGAGGAGGTGCAGTCAGAAATTTGACTTTTTAGAGACCTCAGATGTGGGCATAGAAGGAAAGGGTGGAATCAAAGATGACCCTGAGGTTCTTAGCCTTCGAGGTGGGGGTAGGAGGAGGGCCAAGGGAGGCCGGCCAGAGAGTGAGGGGAAGGGATGGTGAAGGTGTGCTTTACGTTTGTAATTGCTGGTGCCGTTTAACATCTGTGTCCTGATCTATCCGGCAACTGCTCTAAAGGTCAGTCAGGTCGAGTCAACATAGCCCAAAATGTCAGTGGGGGGAGTGCTGAAGCCCAGTCAACTCAATGGTGTTGTGCCACTACTTGTGTTTAATGCCTTGATTACTCCTAGCCCTATTCTTCCTCGTCCCAGTACTTACGTATGAGGCAGTACTTGTGTACGCTGCCTCATACACAAGTACTGGGATGAAGTAGAGGTACATGGAGGTAATGCCTGACTTAGCTATCTGTAATCTTCATTACTCCTAGTCCCACTCTTCCTCATCCCAGTGCTTACATATGAGGCAAGGGGCCTCATACATAAGCTCTGGGACATGGAAGAGGGACGTGGAGGTAATTCTTGGCCAAGGAGCTGATTTTGGAGGGTGGGGTAGGAGGGAGAGGGGAGGGGAGATGTGGGGGGCAGGATTGTACAATAAATCATAATGGCTGTCCACGTACAGGCTAAGCAGGCATGATATGTGGTATTAGTGGCTAGAGAGGCATTTTGGTGCAGCCAGTCTAGTCATACCTCGGTTTGGTATGACTTTCTTTTAACTGGGAATTTCTGATAAGTGTAATTACCTGGCTAAATTGGCATTTGGGTGCTGCCAGTCTAGCCATTTCTTACTGCAGCATTGTATATTTTTCTGGGCATCTGTGATAAAATGATATGGTAAAAGTCATTGATAACGCACCTGTACACAAGTGTTTCTATGCGCGACAATACAAGGGAGGGAAGATAGAGGAAGAATAAGACAAACAATGTCACTAGGCCTTGTGTCATTGTGAGAACGAGAGGTGCAAGAGGAAAGGGAGGGGGGAAGTGCAAAGGAGAGGGGAGGGGAGAACAGGGCTGCAATGCTCTGAGTAAGTGCAGCCAGGGCTGCTCAGCTATGGGTAGTGCAAGGTAAACAAGGGGCTGCAGGGTTACAGTTGCAGCCCCTAAGTGTGTGGTAGGCCCGGAGACAGTGCAAGGGTGACCGATCAAGCAAGAGCCTGGACTCAGAGAGACTCTGAGGGTAGCCAAGCAACTGGTCGGTACAGCAGACAGGTAGGTCAGTAGGGGAGGGAGAGAGAGAGAGAGAGAGAGAGAAAGCAGAGGAGAAACATTTTGAGCTGCTTCCGAAACTTCAGATGGTCCGGCTCATGTTTGAAAGGGCAGGGAGGCCATTCGAGAGGGAGGCACCAGCAGAGGAGAGAGATCTACCCCCCACTCTCTGCCTGGAGAAGCGTCTAACCCTTAGAGAGTTGGAGGTAGCTGAGTGAAGGGCTCGAGAAGGAAGGTATTTTGGAAGAGAGTGTTGGATGTAGTGCAGGCCCAGGCCCCAGAAAGCCTTCTGGACAACGCAAAGGGTCTTGAACTTGATCCTTGCAGCCACCGGGAGCCAGTGGAGAGATTTCAGGGCTGGAGAGATATGATCCCTAGGCTTGAGGCCAAGGATAAGTCTTGCAGTCCTGTTCTGGATGAGTTGCAGATGACAGAGTAGAGGAAGGCAGAATGAGAAAGAGGTTGTTGCAGTAGTCCAGCCTAGAGAGAACCAGGGCTCTGGAGACAGTGAGCTTCTGGAGGAAAGTGAGTAAGGGAAGAGTCCCTTTGAAGAGGAGCAGCTGGTAGTGGAACTTCTTGGTGACATCGGAGATATGAGGAGAGAAAGAGAGAGTGGCATAGAAGATGACACCAAGGTATTTTGCCTCGCAGGAAGGTGAAGGAAGAGGGCCCAAGGCGGACGGCTAGAGTGAGAGAGGGAAAGCTGGTGCCAGGGTCCCAATGAGAAGGATCTCTGTCTTACTGGTATTAAGGCAGAGATCGTTGGAGGCGCACCAATCCTGAATCGCGGATAGACAGTCAGGAATGAGCGAGAGAGGAGAGGAGGCCGAGGGGAGCCTGAAGGAAAGCTGAGTCATCCGCATAACACTGAAAGTTAGAGGGGAAGGTAGAAATCAGGTGGGCCAAAGGGGCCAAGTAGAGGTTGAAAAACCAGGGTCAGTAGAGAGCCCTGGGGAACACCATAGGTGGAGCGAGGTGGCAGAGAGATTGGGACCAGGTTTTTACCTGGGAGGGGGGAGGCGGTCCAAGAGGAAGGAGGTCAGTCACTCCAGGGCCTGATCCGCGATGCCCAGGTTCTCAAGGAGTCGATTGATCAGGATGGCGTTGTTGACTGTGTCGAAATCAGGTGAAAGAAGGGAGGGTGAGGACAGAAGAAAGGCTGGAATCAAGGTTAGAGAGCAGATCTTCATGGGTGTTCAGGAGAGAAGTTTCCATGCCTCTGGCATCTTGGAAGCTAGATTGATGGTCATGGAGGCAACCAACAGATTCAGTGTGGAGAGTAAGCTGCGAGATGGCAGGCTTTTCCTGGAGTTTGCCCAAGAAAGGGGTGAAGGAGATTGGGCAATAGTTTGCCGGGCAGGTAGGATCAGCAGATGGCTTCTTGAGGAGTTGGTGCACAAGGGAGTGCTTAAGGGGAGAGGGGAACGTTCCAGTGGCGAAAGAGTGATTACAAAAATCAGCCAAGCCTGAGCGAGGGTGTCAATGTGGAACCTTGATGGTTCTGGAGGAGCACCTGTTTGGATGATGCTTTCATAGATCAGACTTGTCTAGAAACCTCGTCAGGTGTTGTCAGAGAGAAAGAGGAAAATGGAGGGGGAGAGGTAGAGATGGCCAAAGGGGGCCAGAAGAGGAAGAGGGAGAAGAAGAGGAGATAGAGGACAGGATGTCCTGAGATTTAGCGGAGAAGTAAGAGGCCAGAGCCGTACAGAGCGCCTTGGAGGGAACAGGAGAGGTAGAGACCATAACAGGATTTACCAGTTCCTTACAGATTTTAAAGAGTTTGGCCGTGTTGGTAGAGGCCGCACAGATGCAGGCTTTAATGTGTGTTCTCTTCTTGATGAGTGTTATTGCTTTGACTGGCATTTTGGTGCAACCAGTCTAGGTATGTATAAATGTGGCCTGGCATGCTTTACTGTAATGTTATTACGTGTCTATGCTGGTCTACATTGTGCAGCCAGTGGGACATTTTTTTAATGTGGCATGGCATTTTTAATAGCAAAGCATTAATGTTCCTGTGCACTGTTGGTGACTTACATAAACTATTGGATTGATGTTACCCTACGCAACAATTGCAAACACTGGCCAATTCTTCTCAGAAAGTGTGCTGTACAATACATTAAAATACAGATTTATATCTTTCAACTAGTGCAGTGTACGACATACCCCTTCAGCAGCACGTTTGTGTATAATGCGCAAGCGTGACAATCTAGGCCGGCCCAGAGTGTGGCGCGACCCATGATTTGTTGTCGAGTTGGGGGGGGCCCTCAGCATGGCTCGCAGGGGGGCCCCCACAGTTTGTGTTACGCCACTGCGTGAAGGTCGGCTTCTGTCTAGCGCAAAGCACACCGGCTGGCGTCTTGTGGGAGCACATCTTCAACAAAAATACAACCTCATGAGTCTTAATTTGTCCTTGTCAACCCCTCCAGTGATTAATGACACTGTATGCCAAACTACAAAACTTAATGTTTTATCTGACGAATCACATTAACATCATTTCGATATACACAAATGCAATTTCGTTTATACAAAACCCAATTCATTTTTAATCTTTACTTATTACATATACACAAGTTTTTTTTATATTCCTTCACATCTCCTGGTATCTGTCTATTTAGCACTTTCCAGATACAGATATACAAATTCTCTTACATCATTACTTGAATATAGCATGATTAATCACTGGAGGGGTCGACAAAGATAAATAAAGACTTGCGAGGTTATGTTTTAGTTGAAGATCTAATTTGCTTTACCGATATATGCCACCAGGGTCGTTAAACTCATTTCGGGATTCCCTTGTGTTTCTATCTTCAGTCAGGATTGGTGTATGCCTAGCAAGAAGTGTAGGGCTTTAGAGTAAAGCACCAGCGCTTTAGAGTAGAGCACCCTAACATGTGAGCATGTGGTCTTTGGGAATTTAAATGTGATATTGTGGTTTGTGTGCCTGGGTGCTGAGTTTTCTGTGCAGGAGGGCAGATATTTGTTTGGGTTATACCATGCGAAGGCAGGGAAGAGGACATGCCGATTCTAGGCATATTGTCTGAGGAGGAAGAGAAGAAATGATGGCAGGATCACTTTATCTCCCTTATCCAGATCTCAGGTTGTAGATAAAGCTGTTGAACTAAAATGATCCTCATTATCACAGACGATGCATGTAGATGTGTCACCAGATATTGCTCCTGGTAATCCCAGTCTCCCATCCAGATCGGGTTTCATGCAGGGCAAAGCAAGGAGGGGTTAGGGCCAGAGAAAGCCCCTTGTGAGAGGACATTTTCTATCTCAGGGACACCCAAATATCTTCCGTTTTGCAAGATGGGAGGAGTGCACAGGCCTTAAAACTGTTACCATTGGACATCTCCATATGAAGTTGATGTGTCAAAGTATTTCAACATTTCTTAAGAGGTGATCAATGTTTCACCAATTTTGATCGTTATTGCATCATTTTTGCATTTAATTGCCAAAAACTGTTTGCAAAGGAAATGGGGAAGGGGTTCTGGACAAATTCTCTTTTATATCGATCGATTGATTGATTGGACTTTACAAGGGTCTACCACCGGTGGGCATCTAAACTTTCAATAACTTGAAAACAAATACCACACAAATAGGAATGGGGCAGGGCTTGCAGTATAATGCTGCCTTCTGTTGATGCCGCAGCCTTATGATAGTATGCACCCAGTGATTACCCAACGTAATATACCTTTACGGTTCACGGACCCGCCTGCCTGCCTTATTTTCTCTAAACCAAGGGACAGCTATTTTGGAATTAGAAGAAAGGCATGCGGTCCTCCCAACTTCCACTGTGGAGAAGCTCATGATCATACATATGGGGGGTTATGCCCCACGTTCCTACCATATCCCCGACTATTCGAGGAGGCCTTCTCTGACTCACATCGCATCTTTAAGGAGAGGAAAGTCATGAGGGGGAGGTATGGTCACTGAAGCGTCCAGGTCTTCAGTGGCATGCTCCTCTGGGAGCCAACCCTTCCCGGTGAAGCTTGTGGCCTTGAAGGTGCTGGCCTTACCTACGCATTCTCTAATCTGGCTGCTAGCATGAGGTCTGGTGCCAGCTTCAAAATAGGATGCCCATTTTCAAATCAGAAATGTGTGTTAGAAGCTAGCATGTGGTCAAATACCCTTATACAGCTTTGATAATCTTCCACCAGCAAATTATACAGTTGTCCATGCTTGCTACTGAGGTTATAAAAGCTTTTGTAGGATCGGCTGGCACCTTGCTCCCTGTCCCTGCGTTGTACAAGCTCAGCAGTGGCTTACCTTTCAGGTCTTATGCAAATCATTAATGAACACACTTTCTTTCCAAAGAGATAAGAGGCCTCATAACGAGATGGGTGGTAGCCATGGAGCTATTAGCTATTAGCTATTAGCTCCATGGCTGCCTCCCATACCGTGCCCGTGTCCGGTGTTGTTCAATGGGGACTTACCGGTGTAGTCCGACCCTGGCGGGACCGGTAAATCCCCATTGAACAAACCATTCCCCATTCCCATTTGAGCCCTTTTAGGGCTCAATGGGAATGGAGAGGGCGCTAATAACGGGCTCGCGACTTGCAAGCCTGGTATTAGCGCCCTGGTCCCTTAGCGGGACCCGTAAGGGACGTGTGGTCAGACCACACGTTCCTTACGGTCCGTGCCAAGGGACCTTGGAATAGGGCGCTAAGGGATTACTGGCACCGGTCTCCTTACCGGTGCCCGGTATCCCTTACCGTCCACCTTGTAATGGCCCCCAAGATCATTTCTCATTTACTGCCCAGAAATAATTCAATTAACTGGAGGAAAACAACTAAGAGCAGTTTGATGTAGCTACCCTTCGGTGGCACCGCATACATGGACATTTAAAAATAAAATCTAGCTTTCAAATCTCTTCGTTTAAATATTCATATTAATACAAAAAATCACAGCAATGTATTAAGAATGCATGAAAATGAAACAGTGGAAGAAACAGAAAAGGAAGGTGAGTGGGGGTGAATAAAAGAAATTGAATACATGTATGTCATTGAATAGAAATTGGACAGTGTTTAATTGTAATTGTAAATGCTGCCTGCCATGCTCACAAGGCAAGGGAGGCAGTGTTTATAATTACAAATAAACGCTGCCAGACATGCGAGTATGTCAGACAACATTTAATTGTAATTGCAAACGCTGCCTGCTATGAAAGCATGGCAACCAGCACTCACAACTGAAATTAAAACCTGCCTGGCATGCGCACACTTGCCAGGTAGTGTTGATTTTTAATTGTGAGGGCTGCTTGCCCTGCTTCCATGGCAGGCAGCATTTACAATTACAATTAAATGCTGTCTGACAAGCTCACATATCTGACAGCGTTTATTTGTAACTGTAAACACAGCTTAATATGCGCACATGGTAAGCAGTTTTTACAATGAAAATTAAATGCTGTCGACATGCGAGCATCTCAGACAGCATTCAATTATAATTGTGAGCGCTGCAAGCATGGCAAGCAGTGCTCACAATTACAAGTAAACACAGCCTGACATGGGTCTACTCACTTTGCATGGCAAAGTGCAAAAGTGCAGGCCAAAATGCATCGTACATAGGTGCACTCAATCTTTTGACCTGCACATTTGCACTCTGCTATGCAAATGATAAAAGATCTGTGGCAGGGACCTGTGCATGCCAAACCAGTCCCTGCAGCCGCATTTATGGTGAACATCAAAATGAGCACCGAGTTGTTGGAAGTGTATTGTATTTGCTTTTTTTAACCTACTAGTATTTTTGTGATAGGACATTTCCCCTGGCAAAAGTGGGTGTTTGCCATTTAAAAAAAAAAAAACATTCTCAATTCTCCAACAGATAGGCAATGGGCCTCATTACGACCCTGGCGGAAAGGGGTTTGCGGCAGCGTTAGCTGCGCCAACCCCTTTCCGCCAATTCCGAGTTCCCTTTCCGCCATGGCGGTTTTTACACCTGCTTTTAGCAGGTGTAAAAAACCATGGCGGTAAGGGAACTTGGCGTTAATTACGCCACCGTAATTTACGGTGGCGTAATTAACGCCTTCCCCACTCCCATTATGCCCTATGGGGCAAAAATGGGAATGGGGAAGGGTAAATGGGGATTGGGGACTTACCGCCCCGCCAAAGTCTGAATGGGGCGGTAAGTCCGCCAACCACCATGGCGTAAACGTAGTTTACGCCATGGTGGTAATGTCACGGCCCTGGCGGTAACTTACCGCCAGGGTCGTAATGAGGCCCAATCTCTTCTACACTGAAGGAGTTTTTTAAATGAAACATTTGAGAAGATGGTTCAGATCTTTTGACATTTTTAATATGAATATGGGGAGCACATAGAAAGGGGAAATACTCTCCCACTGCCTTGGGTGTAATTTTAGGGAGGGACAAGGGTGTTTGTCCCCCCAACTTTCATGGCACACCATTTTGTTCCCATCATTTGGAAGGGGCCCTTTTCTTTAGAGGTTATGTTCAGCAAAGTTACTCCACTGGCCACTGCCCCTCTGTGTAAGAGAGACAGACTAGCATTCATAGTTGGGTCGAGGTGAGAGTGCAGCCTTCAATATCAGCCAGCATCAAACTGTAATACACAAGGACTTCTAGGACTTTCAACCATGTAATACTCAAACTCACCACTTGATGTCACTCATTCTACACACTCCCTCCGCTCCATCGAGGACAGGGGTAACCCAGACTCAGTCACTTCTGGGCTGGTATTGGTTTGTCTGGGAGCCCCGTTGGAATGGACGTGCATTGGACCCGTGGCCTGAGCCCATTCGGATGGAAGTTTCACATTATCCGCACGGTGCAAACTTTCGCATGTGAATAATTCTCTTTGATGTCTGTGTCGCTGCTGCTCTTTTTCTAATTTGACAGCACCCCTCCCCCCCCCCCCCCGCTTCAAAATATCTGTGCTTTGTCTCTGGTCGCACTGCTGTCAGCAGCGGCAGGGGTGGCTTTAGCAAACGCGCTCCTGGCAATGCCACTCACACCCACAAATGGAGGCCGGGACGGGACATAGAAGGATACAGAGAGCCAGGGAGAGAGATAGCGAGAGAGAGAGAAAGAGAGAGAGGAGAGTGTGAGAGGGGGAGCAAGTCTCCAGTTTGGAATCCCTGTTAGAATACCTGTGTAGAGACCGATCCCCCAATGAATAGACATTGCTAGCAAACTAAATATACACTGTCCTTCTCTGGTAATGAACACAGAATTCCATAATCCTGCTGACCACTGGGTGGCATGGGTTCACCTGTGTCTGTCCCATTTTTTTAGAGAGATAAAACAATACTCCAATCAACCACCAGGAAGCGCTTATTTCATAAAAAATCTAAATTGCATGCTGTGGCCCACCAACACAAGCACTTACATGCTGGTGGGACCACACATTCCATGTAAAAGGTCTAAAAGGCGGAATGGACAAGGAAAGAGGAAAACCAAGGAGAACTCAATTCAACTCTACCATTTTCCACTCCGTCTCATGGAAAAGTAAACGCTGCCTGCAAATACGCCCTCCAGGCGATGTTTACTAATCGATCCCTATGGAGTCCACCTGAGTATGTCATGCAGGTGTATACAGAGATGTGTTGACGGTACGGAGGAGGAATGCCCGGCGGAGACCTTCTCCGTGCTCCATGCAGCTCCTCCATCTCGTCACTGCTCCAGAATGGGGCGGCACATTAAATGGAGGCGTGGCAAGGCATTGCACCTCCCAGTTACGTCTCTGTGTAATGCATTACCCCATTTAAAATGAGGCTGGGTGTCTCTACTAGCAGGCAGCCTGTAACCTGGGTCTGCAAGGCATCTTCCATTATAAGTAGGTTTAACCCCCGACCCGGGTGTCCTGGAAGAAAGGTCCTGACAGATTCACTGATTCTGGAAATCCAGGTGTTTGCAGACTGCACGATATATAAGGACCTACGGTGCACTGTGTTGGATTGTGCGTGATTTTTAAATATACATAAATGATCTGCAGGGATACAGATCTAAAAAAGTTGTTTTATCAATTGTTAAATGTTCATCTTTTGCTGCGGGGAATAAAGCATGATTGAGGAGCTGATTCTGGAAAGAAATACAGGGTGGTAGTCATGAACCAGAATTGTACCGCATATCCAAAAATAATGAAGATTCTGAACCTCAGAGAATTACATATTCTGTGTTTGTCCTTTCCCGAATGGACGACAAAATAGTGGAAAATAGCAGCATTGCTCCAACAGGGTAAACATATATATTTCAGATTTTCAGCACTATTTAAAGGATGCAGTAACAGGCAAGAACACATAAAGTACACACATAGGGACTAATTCACAAACCTTTGCACAGGAGCTCTGACAAATCAACTTCCGTGGCACCAGTGGTCCAGGGATGAATATTGGTTTCTAAACCATTAATGAGCCCCACACTTCTAGTAGACCAGAAGGGATCCAAACAGATTGGAAACACAAGCAAATTAAAAACCTCCTTGCCCAATTCTGGTAACGTGGACGGAACGGCAGGCTTATCTCCGCAGGGTCGAGGCTTGTTGGTTAGTTGCAAAACAGCAAAAATACAATTATTACTCAATGATAAAAGGGTCTGTCCAGTCATGGTTGTATACAAATATCTACTTTATTGTTATCACAACAGACAGTTCTAGCAACGCTACAAAATACTGCCCACCATGTAAAGGTATGCAGAGGACAGTTTCAAAGAACGAAAAGGTATACACTTTGACAGGAGGGTAGTCGGTAAAGTAATTAATCGCAATAGTTTACAGATACTTGGATTCAACACAAAGGGAGCAATGGGTGAAAATATGTCACCAGGGGCCTTCAAAGAAGGACCAGGGGGACAGAACCACAATGTACATTGTGCTGTAGATGTTCTTGTTGCTTGACATGGTCGATTCGGTTTCAGGGCATTTTACAGCTTCTGCAACAGATTTCAAGAAGGGAGACAGCTGCAGGTATCAAGCAGTTCGGCGAGTGAGGCTCGATGGACGGCTGCAGTCTGGCCTAAATGGCGGCTCTGGGTCAGGAATCGTCTCAGTGCTGATCGGTATGTCTGAAGTACTGGTCGAGGCACCTCAGACGGCATTAGTGGCAGTGGCATAAGACTGTTTCTGTAACGAACACAGCAGCATTCTGCTCGCAGCGCGGTCAGGAAAGGAACATATTGGAAGAAGACTTCCCCTGTTAGGTAAGCGACATGAACTTTGCTGTAGACATAGAAGTTGTTAGTTTTACTTCAATTCCAATCCTAACTCAGATAACAGTAGCTCAGATACTGATTCGAGTAGAGACGGACAACAACCACAAACATCAACTGAACCAGAAGATCAAACAGGAAGCAGTGAAAGACCAGCTCCAGATAGTAGAACACAACAACCAACCTCTTTTTCTTTTTTAGAAAGGCCCCCACATGTAAGCGAACGAGGAGGGGCAAGAGGAAAAGGACCAGGTGTCCAGACGAGACTCCAAGCTCGAACAAATTAGTTGTCAACATTTCAAACCGTACCTTAAGTCAGCACGAAGAACGCGTATTACAGAAGGGGTTGAAGTTTGTACCCATGTCAGGCACCAACTTATTTAACACCAAAGTTGAACTCCACAAATTAACCAGGAAATTGAAATTAAAAGTATTTTTTTCAGAAATGGAACATGGATCCACCCAAAAAGAGCTACCTGAACTAGTGGAATTTAAACCAAAAAGCACTTTTACACCACCCATTAGCGTACCGGCTATCGATATCTTTGAAAAGATGGTTATCTCTGATCTGAAGAAAATCAAATATGGGACTCCAAGACACAAGAATCTCAATAGAAAACAAATGTCTATAATACACAATCTTTACTCTGATGAAAGTATCACTATTAAACCAGCTGATGAAGGCGGGGCTTTAGTGATTCAAAATTCCCAAGAATATGGGCAGGAATGTAGGAGACATCTTAATGATCAAACAGTGTACGCAAAGATGGATGAAGATCCTACTAACGGCATTCGTGAAAATCTAGAAATTCTCTTAACAAAAGCAGAAGAAGATGGAATGATCACAAGTAAAACCAAGACATTTCTATCAACTCAAAAACCTACAATTCCACATTTTTATATTTTGCCAAAGATACACAAAGGCTTATCCAATCCACCAGGAAGACCAATAGTAGCGGCAACGGGGGGCATATTACAACCACTCGGAACCTACATCGATTATTTTCTGAATCCCATTATACAGAAAACGGAGACCTTTGTGAAAGACAGCACACATTTCTTAAACAAACTTGAGAATATCAAACTGGCTACGAATGATATACTGTTCACAATAGACGTGACAAGTCTTTACACTAGTATCCCTCATGATTTGGGGCAAGAAGCGGTGGAGTGGCTCCTATTACGTGAAGATAACATAGGGGCATCCAAAGAATTCATAATGGCTTTACGGATGTTCATCTCAACCAATTCATACTTCAAATACAAGCAGGAGTACTATATACAAACATCAGGCACAGCCATAGGGGCAACTATGGCACCTTCTTATGCAAACTCTTTCATGTATCAGTTTGAAATGACGCACATTCTGCAAAAACCAGAGTGGAAAGATAAAATCAAATTGTGGATGAGATACATCGATGACATTTTCTGTATATGGCAAGACACGAGAGAGTCATTAGATGAATTCTTGCAGTACATTAACCACATAGACCATCGAATACAATTCACTTTCGAAATTGGAAATCCTGGAATACATTACTTGGACATCCAGGTAAATGTACAAGAACAACAGATCATGACATCACTGTACATAAAACCAATGGACAGAAATAATCTACTTCACCGGATGAGCTTTCATCGCCGGAACACATTACGTAACTTGCCCTATGGACAAATGCTACGCCTTAAAAGGATAATTAGTGATCAAACTGAACTTGAACAAGAATTAATCAAACTGGGCAAGAAACTTGAAGATCGTGGCTATCATAAAGAAGAGATACTAGCAGCGATAGAGAAGGTGGCCACCAAAACAAGAGGCGACACCTTAATGACAAAGATTAAACCAACAGCACCATCATTGGTATATGTCTTTTCTACACAGAGTACACAAATTAAGAGATGTATAAATAAACATTGGGAAATATTGACAAAAGATGAAAGAACCAAGGATCTTTTCTCTTCTCCTCCATTATTTGCATATCAGAGATCAAGCAATTTAAGAGATTTCCTAGTCAACACACGTGAAGACACGCCCAGAGAAAGACTTACATTGAAACGGATTGGGACTTATCCGTGCCTCAATTGCGGCAATTGTAACAGCATAATAAAAGGCAGCACAGTGGTACATCCCTACACAGGAGAACAGATCACCCTAAGATGCCAGGCAACCTGCAACACAGAAAATTGTATATACTGTATACGGTGTCCCTGCGGGATATATTATGTTGGAGAAACAGGACGCGAACTGCGCATACGTATCAACGAACACAAATCATGTATATGCAATAGTAATACCAACTCAGCAGTAGCAAAGCATTTTAATGAGAAGAAACATAATATCTCACAACTCAGATTTCAGGTACTGGAACTGATTGACAATCGCTCGAGAGATACCAAAAAGAAGAGGCAGCAGAGGGAAGCATACTGGATCGATCGACTAGAGGCATTATCCCCAAGGAGAATTAATGATGAATTTGATCTAAATTGTTTCTGTAGAAAAACTTTTTGTCACAGGATAATATTATGTTTGACAATTGCCTTTATTGAGGGCATCTAGCATCTATTTGTCTGGTTTCTTTTTTCTCTATTCATATTATGCACATCATATACCTAGATAGACCAAAGGCTAACACTAGTCATTTAGCGTCTCTGTATTAGGCTCATTATATATATTCTTTCCTTCTAGATTAGACACAGCACGCATCTAGATAGACTGACATCGTAGGTGAACATAGTCTTAAGTGGGCGCCTCATGCGCTAGTTATAATGGAGATTTTTCCAATTTTTCCACCATCATCCTACACTCGTGATTCCATCTTCATTATGCGGGCACCACTGCCCATTGAGAGTATTACTCATTCATTTTGCCACCTACCAGGTGTTTATTTTTTTGACATACCCCCTTTGCGGTTCGTTTGGACCGCTTTGGACCACATCAGCAAGCCCACACCAATATGGCCGTCTCGCGTCACTGCGGGTGGCCATTTTACATACGTTGCCGAGGCAACGTTTGACTGTTTCGGTAACGAACACAGTGGCATTCTGCTCGCAGCGCGGTCATGAAAGGAACATATTGGAAGAAGACTTCCCCTGTTAGGTAAGCGACATGAACTTTGCTGTAGACATAGAAGTTGTTAGTTTTACTTCAAGTGCACGCACACGCGCAATATTTTCTGAGGTTACTTTTACTTTTTGCAGTGTTATCTGAACACACAGGAGAACGCTATCCACAACCATTGATGTTCTGATTTTGTAAACACTGGCAGGTTAGTGCTTTACATTCACTATAAGAGTTTAAGACTAGGTAATAAGCAATATGTGTGCACCAGGCTAAGCAGCATGTATAAGATGGACTAATACGGGCTCATCATGAGAATGTGACTAACTAAGCAACACCATAGCGCATTTACAATAAGCTGTACGTGTTCACCAGATTAAGCAGCATGTTTTAAGAAGTATTATTACAGACTTAAGAAGCATTATCACAGGTTCACTATGATGATTTGACTAGCCACTAAGATTTGATAACTATTATACACTTTTGTGAGTCTGAGATGTGGAAGATAGATGTATATTTGATAAAGTTGACACTGGAGATGACTTTAATAGAAGTACATGTTTATCCAACAGTTATTTAGATATCAGTCACTAATGCAGACATACGTTATTTCTTTTTTCTCTCTCCACATGTTATTTGTTATCTGTTCTGTCTCCTGTGGTTACCCTGTTACTGGTTTTTGTAAATGTTTTTGCAACATGATAACTGATGTATATATCAACAACTGTTAGACTTATTTTGATTAAGGTTAAATAGGATACATAATCCTGAGTTGTATTACCCGGCTCTGAAGAAGGAAAGTAGCATTTCTGAAATGCATTAGCCATTAAAGGGTGTTTTCGTTTGCCTATGAAGATACAACTTTCTAACTGGTGGTTCTCAACCAGCAACAATTAATTAAGGATTTGCAACATAGTGATTAAAGATAATCACTTTAAAATTACCTGAACTTGGCTCGACCTATTATTGTTTTACCAAACGCTACAAATATCATTCAACCACTTGTGGTGATTATAGGTGTGCGGTCCACACCGCGGGCTTAATAGCCTAGGTCCCCCTTTCACTTCAGCGGCATAAGAACAGTCAGCGGTGCAGTTGGATGCAGCTCAAGGGGCTAAATTGGCTCGAAAAATGTCCTTTGAGGCAGATGTCGGTAGATGCTTGTCATTGCATTCCTATTAGCTTCTACACTGGCCTTGTGTCATCCTTTAAGGCACACGGCCTAAAGCTGAGGAGAGTGTTGCAGACACCTGCCTTGTCCTTGGTTTGGTTCAGAGACTTGCTGGCACTTCCAACCTGGGAAGCTTGCTGCAGTGCCTAGCAGGGCGTGCTGTGTGCTGGCTGGACGCCAGTTCTAGAGCTGCTGCAGGATCCTCTGGATTCAGTATCTCCTTCTATTCCCTGGGAGATGTTTAGGGGAGTGATCTTGCTTCCCTCTTGGAGGTCGTGGCCTTCCTTCACTGAAGGAAGATGTAAGGCAGGATGTACCTTCAGTGAGGGTCTAATGCTGAGTTCTTCTTGCTACTCCTTGTGAAGTCTTCAGATAATCTCATGAGCTCAGCCCTCTTTTAAAGCCAAATGGGCCACAGTGATTGGTGTAGGCTAAGCCTACCTCAATGAACCAATCCTGGGTCCCCACCAACAATCTCCTGTATGAATGAGGTCATAACCAGAGTACTTAGCAACAGAAAAGGTAAAGGGGTGAAAACATGTAATACTAAGTCCCACCCACCCATCTTCCTGTCTGTTGTAGATCAAAGGGTCTCTCGGGTAAATGTAGCTCTCTGTGGTTCCTGATTAAAGCGGCAGGTCTCCCTTAAAGCTGTGGTGGGACCAGACTTTATGTCTCCGCCAAATTACATACTCCTACCTTCTGAATGTGGTCTCCATGTGGGTGTGACTACTGTAATCCACGCATTCCCAGACATGACATTTCACTGTTAAGGGCAGGAGATGGCTTCAGGTTGACACAGTGCATGTCAAAGGTTGTTGGGGGTTTCCTGTCTCCTTTGTTAGCCTCTGCAGCCAGGCCCCATGTGGACCTGTTTGAATTAAACTCTGATTAGTACACAAAGCTACCACCAGCAGCAGAGCTAATAAAAGGACAGGGCTGATCCATGGACCCTTTGTTATTTAATTAAGCTGGCCATGGCACGGGGAATGTTTTGCCCTCCCCCTTCTGAGAGGACATTGTGTAATCCTGGCTGTCATATCCCAACTATAAATGACAGGAGGGGGCGGCACCTTTAGCCTGTGTCCACCCAGAGTACACAGGTCTATGTGTATGTCATGCAGTGAGCATAGGAAAATGTGCACGGATTAGCTCCACACATCTTAAGGAGGTTGATCTACCATCATTCAATTTCTTTTTTTTTTAAATGTGAAAAAGCCCAGGTGAGCGCACACCCACCATGCGGTTGTTCGAATTCCTCACAGGAGCAGATCGGGAACTGCCTGTGTGCGTCTCCTATTTGCACCTGCTTTCTTACACCTGAATCACAAAGGCAAAAACCGTGAATGTCCTCTTAAACAACACTTTGTGGATTGCATTTGCTTGTGACAATCTTAAAGATGCTCCAGGCATCTCCCGATTGCCACCAGTTTTAGCCTTTGTGCATCGGGCATAGGGTGCAGGTGTACACCTAAGAGGGCTCATGGGCAGATGCTCTTTGGGAGATGCTCAAGTGTAAATCTTTGTGAATGGAGTCACTACATTTGTGGCTTCAGATGTGCTTCGACTGTTGTTGCTGAAAAAAAGGTTTTAGCAGCAAACATAAAACAAGATTTGATAAAATCCAAAGCTTTAACGTTATTTAATGCTACATACAGCAAGTCTCAGCCACCGTACAGGATGTTTTGTCTCAAGCAGCAAAGTGCTGTCGTGAAATGTCCTAGGAATGACGGTTCAGCCTCAGATGCTAATTGACCACCATGCAAGGTGGCTTCATTGGGTGGTAACGGTCCAGAAACCAAATCCAAAGGCCTGAACGAAGCAAGGGCGTTTAACATGGTGTCAGTGCCATTTCAGCCTGAAAAACTATATTGCAAGAGTGTCATAGCGATTAGAACTCTAATATGTTGGCTGGGGTGCTAAAAGTTATTTTTCTAAAGTTGTGAAATGGTAAATTGACATTTTCACAAGTTAAATAAATACAACGTTTGAAATCTGCTAAACACCATACCGAAGGAAATTATAACAACAGAAGACCACCGAACATTCAGAAAAGGCCTGAAAACATGGGCAATAAACTCACAATGACCAGCACAAAATGGGCACTGCCAGAGATATCAATGGGGACTCAAGAAAAGGCACCAACTACTAACCCCGCCGCTTACGGCTCCTCTCCAATATACTCCACGAGTATCTCACATGAGCCTTCGGATCCACCCGCATTAGACGGCCATTCTTCCTGGTTCTACAAGCAACACAAGAAAAGCACAGCAATCCTAATCCCTCTTCCCTCACTAACCTACCCAATCCACTTTCTTACAGAACTATGTGAGCGCCTGGAGACTATGCCAATGGTAACGGTGCCCGGTATATACTACTTCCAGTCCTGTTTCCATTTCCATGGCAGCCATCCGCGAGACAGAGAAGGTGGGCAGCGGAATACAATGTTCCAGAGTTCAAAGAGGGTATGCTGTAGAAGGGATGGTGGCGGGCGGGAGGTAAGTACTGGGGGCAGAAGAGTAGAGGAAGGATGTGTGGGGAAGAGTTCAGGTGGCCTAATGGAAGAAGGTGATTGGTGAGCATCATCTGGAAGGGGGTCTAGCCTATCACAGGGCTCAAATTTCAGGCCAATACCATGAGGTAAAGCCCACGTTGATAGCCCCGGATGGTCTTAGTGCTGAAGCAACGTTTCTTCCTGGATGTTAATAATGAATGTGTTTGATGCAGATATGTATGTACATCTATATGCCAGAATGTACCCATGTAGGACCTCATACGCTAGGCAGATAGGTACATCCTCATTCGCTAAGCACAATCATACATGCGCATGTAATCCTGCCACATGCCAGAATATGCAGTCCTATACTCAATACCGAGAGCCTACAGGCATACATGTCCCAGAATGCACTAGGCATCTTTTTGAAGCAGAAGCCTTGCAATCTGCCGCATTCTGTTCCTATACCCCCACAGGAATAACCCACATTACACTTTGCCTACCTCAGTGCTCAGGCCCCACACTATTACCACTCACACTTCTCATTTAATTGCAAAGTGCAGACCCAACAGCGTTTTCTTTCTCAATCAGCAGAGATGTAGCCACAAAAGACCATGTGACTCACAACGCACAAAGAATACACCCTGTCCCTGATGACTACATTTCCCATAATACATTCAGCTTCACCAGCTGCCTGGTGCAGAGGTCGCAATAATGCATGTCCCAGAATGCACCATGTTTCACTGAGACCAGATGATGCTGTGAGACGATTTGAGAGTGTACACTTTGACTGTGTGTCCCAGATGACACACTGGGCCTCATTATAACCTTGCAACCAGGAAACCGGCAAAGGCAATTACCATTTCCGGCACTCGGTCCGACATTACTGCTGCCAGATTATGAGTGCCGGAGTGACACTGTTAATCTCTAGGACTCCATGAGGGGATTTGCCATCATTACCGGCACCGGCAATACTGGTGCCGGTAATGGCAGCTTTTTTTGCCAGCCCCCCGCCTGCCTTACTTCCAGCTTGCTTTTAGCTGGAGGTAACTCAGGTGCCCCACCAGCAAACCTGTAGTCGGCTGGTCCAATAAAGGGCCGGTATGCATCAATACTGGGACTTTATTACCGGACCAGCTGACACATAATGAGACTGACTGACTCACTGAGGTCAAAATCCTACGAGGGCTTTGTGATCTAGCATGCAATCGGTTTTACTGAGCACTAATGACCCTCTAGAATAATTTGCACAATACACTGTGAGTCCCAATTTCACACGGACTCACTCAGGTCAGAATGCCAACAGGACTTCATTTCACAGAAGGCACTCAGAGCTTAGGACTCCAGAGGGTTTATTTCACTCAGTAGAAACACCACAAATGGCTATGCAACACCTAGAGGTAGGGTGACCAGATGTCGTATTTGTGGCGGGACAGTCGCGGAATTGCACTGCTCCGACAGTTTTTTAACTTTAAAAACCCTGTCCCGGTTTTGGGGAAAGGAGGGATGCCAGTCCTGGTTTTTGTTTAAAGGGTGGGGTGGCAAAAATGATAAAGTAAGTACAGGCTGGGCTTGAACCCCCAACCTTATAGGTTCCATTGACACAACTGGATGTGCCACAGAGACCAGCCAGTAAATGAATGAACAGCAAGGCGTGTAACATGTATCAAAGCAAAAGCTCTTTTTATTATTAATAAGCTTATATCCACAGTCAAATGCGTAAAATTCATAGGCACAGGAGCAGTGTTGGAAATACTGTGGGATGATTTGGGTAATGGAGTGCAAAGGGGGACGGTTTGAGGTGGGATGGGCTGTGAGAGAGGTAGTCCTTCTTTTATGTTGTTGGCCATCCCGTTTTTTAATTTTGGAAATCTGATCACCCTGCCTAGAGGCGTTCCGTTAACCACTACCAATGGCGTTAGCTTTACAGCCCTCCTAGCTCTAGAACAGGGACTACTACTAAAGATTTTTAAAAAAGAATAGTTATCAGAAGGCTAAGCCCAAGAAGAGTAAAAGAGCAGGCCGCAGCGAGAAACACTGCTTAAGGCAAACGAGTGGCGGCGGCAGGATGAAAAAAGGAGGATAATAGAATTGCAATCAGGGGGCTAGACAGAGATAAGGTCTAGGACACTGACTAGAAATCTCCAGAACACTGGAATGAAGAAGAAAGTCCAAGATGGCGGGACCAATTTGGAGACTGCTCCGTGCAGCAAGAGAACGATGAGAAGAATAAAACCAGAGAGCAAGTGGGCAAAGGTGTGAGAAAGCAGGGAGGAGTGCAAGAACCTAGTGACTGTAGCACATGGAATGGTACTGGGGGTGTCAAGTGTACACAAGGAACTAGAACAGGGGTGAACAAGGAACAGACCACTCGAAGCAGACTGCTGTAGCCAAGCCGAAATTGGAGGCTGTAGTTCTTACAAACAGAAAACTGCAATGGCTTGTCAATAGGGACATTGCGGTAAACAAACAGGGTCCAGACCCTGACAAAGGCACAGGGCAACTTGCAAAGCAAACACTGCTGGTCTCACAGAAAGCACTCCATGCAACACAAACTGGGAGACGGGAGAAGAAAGCCAACGTTTGGAAATGCGACTATTTTATGGAAAACAGTTTACTGCCATTTCTGTGTTTGCAGAGATTCTTGACACCATATTCTGGGACCTGAAGGGCTTGCAAATATATTGCTCTGATTCCTTTGTAATGAAGGTGCTGATTCAGTGCCAGACAGGGGGCGCACCTACCAACTGGGGGAACAAAATAGGGTGGGCAGAGGCACCTCCTAGGGTAGAGAAAACGAGTGAACTCTGGTAGCTGTAGTTGTTTCTCTCTCCCTCTCTATGTCTCTCTCTGTCTCTCTATCTCTCTGTCGATTTATACCATGCACTGATATGCTAATTCCTGGTGATGTCACATCCCTCGTATGTTAATGAGGCACCCCACGTTTTTTTTTTTTTATGAGTAGACCAGTTCTACTTGTCGAAATCATCATTGATTCCCCAACAAGACGACATGTCCCGGAAGGCACTATTGGTTTATCAGCATCAAGGTGTTGGTTGCACCTCTTTCCTTGGCGTGAAGCAATTGGGCGCCCCTTTAATAATACCACTGGACAACAGACACTCTAATTTACAAGGATATGTGCGGAGCACGGTAGTGTGAAGAATTTAGACTGGAAGAAAAAGCACCAAACAGACAAAATCGTTCAGCAAAGAAACATCCTTCAGTCCAGACTTCCTGGACCACTGCAGCAAAGCGCAAGAAACTTCTAAAGCAACCGCCCACATGGACACGAAGAAGAGGAATCATGACACGTCGTCATTCCTGCCAGCGACTCATCACATCTGGCTTCAAAACTACAGGACAGGAAGGATGCATGCATCCATCTTGATGGTTTGAGAAAATCTGCAACCCTCAAGATGAAATAAACGATCTGCTACAAAACATGGCAGCCATCTTAGATTGGTCAATACACCTAACGGAAAGTTCAGAGCCCCACCAGCATTGGCGAAGTCAGGTAGAGTTTCATAAACCAATGACCTGCTCTGCAACGCAGTCTGAGATACACCCTGGGCCAGAGTCCCCTCCTCCGTGATGCTCACAGGCCTGATGCATAGCACTACCTGCATGCCCTTGACGCCACATGACACTTTGAGGATGACATAGCCTGATGGTACATGGGACCTGCCAAAAATAACCAAAGAAAAATGCTGAATGTGCGTTTTGTGTGCATTTCGGCATAGTGCAAAGTGTGGAATCCCAAAATGATTAACAAGAGGAGTGGGGGTGTCCCCCAAACCCCTAGTTTGGCATTATGTGCTTTGAGGAATGCAAGGTGTCCCCCGATTACAATAAATACAAAGTGGGGGACAAATGTCCAAAAAAGAATTCAAGATTTTCAAAATGCGAAGAAGTCAACTTTGCAGTTTTGAGACACTTTTGGGGTGCGTTTTTTTCACATAGATCCACGGTGCACAGCCCTTAAAGAGTCCCGATTGTGTACAGAACATGTTTATAATGATAGTGCACCAACAATGTGGAATGCAGTCCAAAACTGGTTCGCAGGACCTATCAGACGTAGTACTGAATTATTTAAATGGGCAAACATGATATTGCTTGTGCCAAGAATTTATAATGGTTTAGCCTTAGAATGATGCACGCACACACTTAGGCTGTGGCGAAGCCACATGGCACTATTTATAATTTGTTTATTAGGTTCGATGTGTTCTGACTCGCAATGATTGTGTATTCCAAGCATATATTCAAAAAGTGATTGATCAATTACATTCAAAATTTTGAGTTGGTTTGCTGATATCCTATTTATTGTAATGAACAGCCTAATTACATAGTCATTGCAACATTTCTATCAAATCCTATACAAAGTTCCTGGATCCATTTTCATTAAACTACAATCTTTCACTTGAGCTGCTGCACCCACTTAGAAAAGTACATCAGCCATCTAACTCACCAACATATGTTTCGACCCATCATCTCTTTTTCAATGCTTAGATTGACACAATCAATTTTTATGTATTATTCCATCATTCTCAAATATATAACATTAATCTAATAATACTCGTCTAGTAGTCCCAGGCACAGTTATATCGGGCTTTGTTTGTATTTGTAAAGTGGTTAGGATCATTCATAATTATTACTGTGCACATTTTCCATGTATTACTCAATATTCTTTTCTTTCTTTCTGGGATTTTATGCATCCTTGGTGGGTTAAGCGTCTTATGTTTCAGTGTCAGGTGTTTCTGTTGTTTTAGGAAATTATTGATGAGAATTGATGAAAAATATACAATGTATCTGTAATTAGGTTGTTTATTAGACTCCATAGGTGGGTTAGATTGCCAATGCATTTTGCCAGGTACAAGCAGCAGTTCAAATGAAAGATTTCAGTAGCTTAATCAAATTGGTTTCAGGAAATTTTTCATAGAAATTGATTGACATTGTACAATGAATGTGTAATTAAAGTGTTTATTAAAATATATATAATATCAGAAAATGTCAATAGTACCAAATAATTGTGAATGTAATTGACCTATCAGACATAGGCTGCCCTTAGCAATGAGCACAATATTGCAGTTTTTCACATAGAAATCCAGACATAAAAGATCTCAGATGATGGCAACTACTAATTGACATTCATACGTTAATACAGAAGGGCTTTGAGCTAACTACCAAAACTACTTCGCTTACAACTTGTTATGTTGAAAAACCACTAATTAAGTACCAAAGACAAACAAGCATCAAACAGAATCTAAGTGATAATTACATCTGTGCCTCTGTACGGTCAATTCTGTCATGCATACGTTATAAATAAAAAAAATCAATCACAATAAAAAAGTCATTAAGTGTGACCGAAGCCCAAAGTTACAATAAGGAACATAAATTCAATGAGACTGCCCACCTGTGCCTAACCTAACCACATTCATCACCACTTAAATAAAAAAAAACTGTGGGATGGATAATCAAAGCAGTAGTGTTTAATGAACAGCCAACACCTGTTTCGACCTATTTGTGGTCTTCTTCAGAGCAAGTCCTGATTCACTCTAAAATGCTTTCAATATCTCCACAATCTTGCTGCTAATATTCCCGGTTGGTTCAGTCTCTCTATATATGTCTGGAATGCCAAACCAAAGGATCTTTACTTGTAAAGCCCTTCTCATCAATATAAGCTGTTTGTTAAGTGTTGTAATCCAAAGAAGCTATGAGTTCATTAACTAGGTGGTTAAGCCTAGTAATTTACTGGGAAAGTTGTGGCAACCCATATCTCACACTGTGTAACACATTTGGTTGTCAAAAATAATGTTGAACCAATTCCAGAGTTGGTCTAACACAACTGTGCCTGGCAGTTACTTTATCACGTCATATTTCCAAGATCCCTTTGAAGGTCAACAACAAGCAGAAAAATAGCATGTCCAAAAATAGTAAAATCACGCTTCCAGGACATTTTTTTACTGAAAATGGTGGAGAGCATATCTCACTCTCTGATAAAAAAATCTTCCTTAAACTTCATCAAGAAAGAAGGTGCCAGGACATCATTCCGTTCTGGAGCAATTAAAGTGGAAGACAAATGCTTCCCATGCAATAAGTCAGAGTACAGCTTAAAAAAAATATACTCTTTCCATACTTGCTCCTGGTAAATATGCGATTGCAATATCACATTGGGCAAAGATAATAAGTAGGGCGAAAAGGGATACCGGGCACCGGTAATGACACTGGTGCCGGTAATCCCTTTGCGTCCTACTACGAGTTCCCTTTGCGGGTCCTTCCTTAACGCCTGCTTTTAGCAGGCGTTAAGGATAGGACCCTCAAAGGGACACCCCGGGTCAATAACGGTACTGTAATTTACGGTACCATTATTGCCGCCTTCCCATTGAGCCCTATGGGGCTCAAATGGGAATGGGGAAAGGTTCCCGGAATGGGGACTTACCGGTCCCGCAAAGGCCGGAATGACATGGTAAATCCCCATTCTGGGAACACGGACCTGGTATGCGGTAAGGGGGTAGCCATGGTGCTAATAGCACCATGGCTACCTCCTACCTCGTAATGAGGCCCCATGTCTTTCTGACTTGCCTAGGATTTCTACGTTTAACCTATGGTAATTCCTGCAGGCTAGTGTGAGCAGTACGGCTATTAAATGGAAAAGAGGCAACTAGCCAGGGTCCCCATTCCATACAGGCTTTATTCATTGTATTGTATTTTATTTATTGTATTGTATTTATTAGGTTTATATAGCGCTTTACGCCAAAGCGCTGCACATTTTATCAACAGGGTATATTTAATGATAACAAATGAACAGTAACAGTAGAAGCAAATAACAATTTTGAATTTTGAATCAGACCAACAAAACAGTATGTAGAGCAATTAGAGAGAGGGGGAAGGGAGAGAAGTGGAGTAGTTCAGGGAGGAATAGGGAGGGATGGGTAGGAGGAGGAGAAGAGTAACTGGAGAAGCGAAGGGGGTGTGGAAGGTGTGGAAGGGGGTGTGGAGGGAGGTGATTAAGGGGAAGAGGTAGAGGGTGGGAGGGAGGTGTGATAAGGGGAGGGGAATCATGGCGGAGAATGGAGGAGAGATTTGAGGGAGGTGACCGTAAGCCTCTCTCAATGCCTCATCAGGAATACCATTGGGGTACCGCCAGCGCAAATAGCGTTACCGCTACTCGGTCTGGCCCTATTAGCACCATCTCAGGTAAAGCGGTAAAGCGGTAAGTTCCCATTCCCCATTGGGTCCATTGAGGGCGCTATTACCACAGTAATAGCGCTGAAAACTGCCGGAAAAGGGCGTTAAGTGAACATTTTTACCTCCAGCAAAACTCCCACTTACCGCTCAAATCGCGATTGGGCCAACCCTTAAATGTGACGGTAATAGTGTTACTGCTGCATTTAAGGGCTAAGGCCCAACTCATGATGAGGCAAAATGTCTGAATGATTCGGAGTTCAATTATGAGTACCTGCTTCAGTTGGGTGATAATAAGTGTTGGTAATGGTTCTATGTAAAGCACAATATTAATAGCAAAAGAATATTATCTTATAGAATCACTGCATCACTCATTGGCAATACCACTCGTATGACCAGTGGTGAACTGGCCTACAGGGAAGTCTCAGGGACGTCCATGGGTTCAGCTGTGGCCCCCTCATACGCGAATATCTTTATGTTCTACTTTGAAAAGACACATGTACTAGACCACCCACAATGGAAGAATCACATACATTGTTGGATAAGATACATAGATGACATTTTTGGAATTTGGAACGGCTCTGAACAAGAGTTGATGGAATTTTGGCAGTATACTAATCACTGTAATCCGAGGATTAAATTTACCATTGAAATTGGGAAACCAGTAGTGAACTTTTTGGATGTCTCAGTAGAATGGAAGAACATGGAGCTAATAACATCCATTTTTAGAAAGCCCACTGATGTCAACAATACTCTACATTACAACAGTTTTCACCCAAGACATTTGAAGGAGAATCTTCCATATAGTCAACTTCTAAGAGCAAAACGAATCACTTCAAACACTGAAAGACTACAGACTGAATTTGATATTATGAGAAATAAATATTTAGAAAGAGGCTTTCCAGCTGAAATAGTTACTCAAGCCATTCGAAGGACAGAAACTAATCCCCGAGAGACACTTCTGTTAAAACAACCATCTCAAGCTAAATCTAATCTCATTTATACCCTTAAGTATTCTGGACAAAGTTTCCAAATTAAGAAGATTATCAACAAGAACTGGGATTTCATTAAATCAGACCCCAACCTTAATCGTCTTTTTCCAGCACCTCCCATGTTGGCCTACAAAAGAGGTAGAAACTTACGTGACTCTCTAATTAAAGCGGAGAGACCAAAAAAATCTACTCAAAGACTACTGACTAAACAAAAACAAGGGACCTTCCCCTGTTTAAACTGCCAGCACTGCTCGAATATCATAAAAGGAGATCACATTAGACATTCAAACAATGGGAAAAAGATTCCATTAAGAAGTTTCGCAACTTGCAAATCGAAAAATGTGATTTACACCATCAGATGCCCTTGTGGGAAATACTATGTAGGTAAAAGTAGCCGATGGGCAAAAGACAGATGGACGGAACACAAGTCCCAAATCAGGACAAAAAATCTAAAATCACCAGTATTTCGGCATTTTAGAGATAATAACCATAACATTTCACAAATGAGATTTGCCATTCTGGAAGTTCTACATCCCCTAGCTAGGGGGGGAGATCTACCGAAACTGTTATCACAGAGAGAACTTTTTTGGATACACAAGCTTCAAGCCATGTACCCGCTTGGCCTAAATGAAGAGTACTACTTAGGTCCATTCATTTAAAAAGCCTTTCAGTCAAATTAGGAATACTGTGTTAGAGTGTGATTGACAGTGATGGATCAACATCAATGTGAAAGAATGTGAACCCAATTGAGGACAGGATTGTTACTATCCAGTGTAATAACCAGTAAAAATATACTATATGAGTTGCATCAGGTTGTCTAAAAAATGTATGGCTTAAAACTTATGTCAAGTGGAGTCTTGTTTTAGACTCTATGATGGGGTATAAGACCATAACACACATCCCATTGAGGGTCTTTTTTTCATCCATAAGAATGTGTAGATGATTAAAAATATATCCCACTGTGGGGATCATATATCCATGAGAATGTGAACCTGGATCAGGACAGTGACTTGAAGTAGTTTGTTATTGTGATACTTTTGAATCCTCTATGAGCTCGTTGAGTTAGGATCCAATAATAGGTATGCATCCTTCTACTTCTATCTCCATATAGCCTCCATTTGCACCTCCACACCAACACTCAACAAATCAACATGGAACTTAGAGCCCCCCTTTTTCTTACCTTTTGGCATTATGTAATATACAGCCCACTATTACCATTCTAGTGTGCGTCCGGCAGGCCGTTGTTTACATGTGACGTCATGCACATGAGCCGCGTGATTACGTCACAATGTAAACAAAGAGCGCATCCTCCTAAATATCAGACACGCTTAAAATTCTATTTATGTTTTTTGAGTTCCTTTACTCATACTGAATATACCTCAACATGGTATATAACATTGCGCTCTTTATTAACGAGAGCCCGAGCGCTTATTTTTTGAAGATGATGCATCACACGTGTATGCGCGTAATGACGTCATCATTATGCACCCCTTAAGAGATATCACACAAATTAGCACGGGCACTGTCGATCGTGATGGTTCCTGTTTTCCTTTGGACTGGAGTACATGATACAGGTGAGACCACACTCCCTATAGAGAATAGTTAGCAAAATTACACAACCCTTCCTATTTAGGAACTTTATTAGATCAGCTTTAGTTTTATTTCCCCCTCCTTTATATCCCTCAGAATTCGTGTTGCCACCGAGGTGGCTGCGCTTTGGGACCTCGAATCTTAGAGATAAGGCACATGCTGGACTCGTACATAGAGAATTATCCTCAGTGCTTGTAAGTAAGTACAAAATGCTTTGGCTGCCCCAATTTAGTATACCGCTCTCATATTAAGAGTTATAACCCTGGCCTTACTTACAGGTATCGGGTTCCTTAATATTTTAGAAGCAGAAATCAAGCCTACACCAGGAGAATGATACAGATGAGTTTGTAAACTGGACGTCTCATAATATTTTCGTATGGATTAAAACAATCACAAGGTTAGCATCCTTTGTTTCTCTCTTTTTCTTTAATACTATCTACTACATACTAGGATTCATAACCAGACCGTTTTCTGTTGCTCATTGATTTAGAAAAAAGATTGGTTCAAATTTATTGAAACCTATAGGTATAGAAATGTGGATCAGGTTTTCACAATTAAGCTTATGCCAAAATGCTTCTATTTAAAGACAATGTCTACTTTTAGATAAAAGGAAGAAAACATGAAATGATGGTCAATAATGCATTGTGTTGACACTAAGATTGACCCGCCACTAATATGGATGTAAATATATATTCTTTTCTTAGAAATCGCTTATTGCCCCTGATGAAGAGTGTATAATACTCAAAACGCGTTGGGCCCCTCTTGACTACCACATCATGAAAATGAATAAAAAGAAGATGGTTTCTTGTGACCTAAGTTGGTGTTAATGTGCTTTTCTTTAATTGATTGCATTTCTAAAAAATCATTTGTAACTACTAAATTGATAATTTAAACACAACTAATTGTTGGTCTGGTTTTCCAGTCAGTGAAAGTGTGCAGGGGACGTGAGTTCCCGAGTAGGGAACTTATCTTTGTTTTTTGTAGCACTTAATGCAACCTAGGTGTCAAGGCTGCATCCTTCTCCCCTGCACCTTAAATACATTCCTAATACCATTAAGAGTTTCCTTGTCTATTAACATACCTAAACATTTAAAAAGGGTGTGCTTCTGGTGTCTGCTGTTCTTTCACTACAGGGAAGTCTGGACATTTCCCGGAGGCCTCTGCACCTTGGACTCCTTTCATAAGAGCACTCAGAGAAGATGTTATATTGTTGCATACAGCACACCCTGTTAAGATATGATGTTCGCCTGCACAAAGCACTATGGGGCCACTTTTGGCTCCCAGTCCACTCCAGCGCACGACCTTTGCAGTGTTAGGAGTGCTGTCGGCTGCAGTTGCATGTAACCCTTTGGTCCTCCAGCCCAGCTACACAGCACACCAACCAAATGCAAGATTGAATACTGTAATAGAAGGTTCGGTTTTGGGGTAGGTGTGGACGTTTCAAGAGCGCTGACTTGCACAGGAATGACAGGAGGAGGCACCCGCTATTGGGTACATGGAAATAGATGCACTAAGCCCCCAGTAAAAGCCAGTGCACCTGACTAGCTTCTGAGCCATTGCTCACGCAGTAGCACTTTCTGAGATCCAAAGCTCTATTCTGCCAGACCTAAGAATGGAGCGGAACTATGAAAGATTTCTCTTAGAGAATATGAGTGAGAATGAACTCCCTTCTGTTAATGCACTAATGTATACACCATCACGAATGTGTGCCTCTTGCAGTCTCCGAAAAAATAACACGTTTGTACCCAGCCTTCTGTAATACTCTGACTGACCACAGTGTCGCTGCTACAGTGGGTGTCTGTCTCCAGCCACAAGTCTCTCAGCCACTGTCATGGTCCAACTGACCTCTCCTCTCACAAAAAAGGGTGGTGTTGTTGGACTATTAATCCACAAGGACACACCAACATCCTTTCTTCCCCACTTGGACTTTACTGCCTCTTCCTTCGAACATGTCTTCAGACAACTCCTTGCTCCCTGCCCTCTAACCATTCTCCTCATCTACTGCTCTGCCATCAGCCCCAAATTCTTCTTCTCTGAACTGGACTAGCCACTTGAATCCATCCCTGCTAACATCTCTATGGTCATCATGCGTGACCCCAACCTCTAGATCCACTCCAAGGCCAAGATACTTTAGCTTTTCTCCACTCTCACTGACCTCTACCTAGTCAGCCAGTTCTCTCCCACTAACATGCATCTGAAGTAACGCCCCAGGGTCCCTTTTCCTTCCTTTTTTGTAACTTTTTAAAAATGTATTGTCCCCCGCTTCCATCTACTGGAAGCGGGTGACACCCCTGCAGCCCCTGCTCCCCTTAGTTGGCGTAATGTGAGTTGCAGTTTTGGGACTGCTCAAAGGCGCAGTAGCAGTACTGGTCGCAGTTTTTAGGCGCCATTTTTGTACTATCCCAAATCATCACCATCGCCGCTTTCTCCACTGTTGACTTGGCCTCCTACTTCTCCAAAATGACAAATGTATGTGAACCCATAGTCACCCTACTGTTTCTCCATCCACCCTCTTATTTCCCCCACTGCCTCGGAATCCCACCCTTTCGATACTCATCCCCTTCTCCACTCATCACTATAGCTGCATACCTACCCATCCTCCTCTCTGCCAGCCCTTCCTCTGCCCCTGCACTCTTTTCCACTGCAGTCTATCAAGCAGATCCAACCCATCACATCTCAACAGCACGCATCCCTATATCCAGCGGTTTATCTCCGTCCTACTAAAAAATCACCACTGTCATCCTTATAACACATTGCTGACCCCAAATGCTTCTCCTTCTTCAGACTGGCCTTGCTCCATCCCCACTGCACTAAGATCCTTGAGCAAGTTTTCTTCAACGGTATAGTTATTTACCTGGAAACCCACTCACTCTGCACTCTCCCTCCAATCAGGTGGCATGTCCACCACAACATACCGCCTGGCTCTTTCAACACCCCTATCGACCATACATTAATTCAGCATTATTGTAAAGGCACCCGTCACGAATACCTACTTCGAATGTGTTTCAGTAATGTATCCTGTTTGATCACTTTATGTTTAATCAATACATGTAAACACATATTTCAGTTATTTTGGCCTCTATTCGTCCCAGTTTCTTTGTATATTTATATATTATGCCCCCCTGCCTTTAAATCGATCCTTGTTACTCTTTCTTTCCCTCACACAAAGCAGTTTTCATTCTCCTTTTCCATGAGCATTTTCCCTTCATGTCATGCCAACATTTTAAATGAGCAAAAAAGCCGTTTTGCTTTTTGCATTGATTGATTGATTGATCGATATTTTATTTCTATCGCGCTCGTACACACGTGTTTCAGAGCGCGACAAGGGAGGGGAAGAGGGGAGAACAAAACAGTGATCTTACTAGGCCCAGTGACATTGAGAACGCGCAAGTGCATGGGAAAGGGGGGAGGGGAAAAGTGCATGGAAGGGGGAGAGGTGGAAAGTGCGAAGCAGAGGAGAAACAGATAAATAATAAATAAATAATAAAGGCAACAAATAGTGGTAATGCAGCCAGCAATTTGCAAGTGCTAGGTTTAAGGCAGCAGACAGGGTAGGTCCGATAAGTGCAGGAAGAAAAAGGGGGGGGGCTGTATGGGTACAGATACAGACCCCAGTGCAAGGGGTGGCCCGGAGGCAGTGCGGGAGGGTGACAGGATGAGCAGGTACCTGGGCCCAAAAGACAGAGGGTGGCCAGGTGCACGGTGCCAAGAGAAAACAGATCAGCAGGGAAGAGGGGGGACGCAAGGCAGAAGAAAAGAGGAAGGTCTTGAGGTGCTTCCGGAACTGGAGATGGTTCTCCTCAAGTTTTAGAGTGGCAGGGAGGCTGTTCCAGAGGGAGGCCCCAGCCGAAGACAGAGATCTACCCCCAGCTTGTTTCTTAGAAAAACGACTGACCCTGAGTGAGTTGGAGGTAGAGGAGCGAAGAGCTCGAGAGGGGAGGTATAGCTGAAGGTATTTTGGACCCAGGCCCCAGAAAGCCTTGTGGACAATGCAGAGGGTTTTGAATTTAATCCTTGCATCCACTGGGAGCCAGTGAAGAGATTTCAGAGCTGGAGAGATACGATCCCAGGGCTTGAGGCCAAGGACAAGTCTTGCAGTCCTGTTCTGGATTAGTTGCAGAGGGCGGAGAGTAGAGGCAGGTAGATTTAGAAAGAGGCTGTTACAATAGTCCAAGCTAGAGAGAACCAGAGCTTGAGATACCATGAGCTTCTGGGGGAAGGAGAGGAAAGGCATAGTACCTCTGAGGAGGTGCAGTCGGAAATATGACTTTTTAGAGACCTCAGAGATGTGGGCGGAGAAGGGAAGGGTGGAGTCAAAGATGACCCCGAGGTTCTTAACCTTGCAGGTGGGGGTAGGAGGAGGGCCTTGGGAGGCTGGCCAGAGAGTGAGGGGAAAGGATGGTGAAGGTGTGCCGATGAGGAGGATCTCCGTCTTGCTGGAATTCAGACAAAGATCATTGGCGGCACACCAATCTTGAATGACAGTTAGGCAATCAGAAATGAGAGAGGGAGAGGAGGTGGCAGAGGACAGCCTGAAAATGAGATGAGTGTCGTCAGCGTAGCACTGGAAATTTGAGCAGAAAATGGCAATGCAGTGGGCGAGATTTGCTAGGTATTGGTTGAAAAGCCAGGACAAGAGGTTAGACCCCTGGGGAACACCACAGGTAGAGAGGAAGATAGATGAAAGGAAGGACCCAAGTTGGACCTGGGAGGGTCGATCTGAGAGGAAAGAGGTCAGCCAGGCCAGAGCCTGATCAGTGATATCCAAGTTTTCACGGAGACGGTTGAGCAGGATGGTATGGTTGACCGTGTCGAAGGCAGAAGAGAGATCGAGGAGGATGAGGACAGAGGGAATGTTAGAGTCAAGGTTGGTGAGCAGATCTTCACGGATGTTTAGGAGAGCAGTTTCCATGCTTCTGGCAGCTCTGAAGCCAGACTGGTGGTCATGGAGACAGCCAACAAAATTGGAATAAAGGTTAAGCTGAGAGATGGCCAACTTTTCCAGGAGTTTGCCAAGAAAGGGAGTAATGGAAATTGGGCGATAGTTAGCTGGACAAGAAGGATCAGCTGTGGGTTTCTTGAGAAGAGGATGCACAAAGGAGTCCTTCAGAAGGGAGGGGAAGGAATGAGAGGCAAAGGAGTGGTTGCAAAAAATCAGCAAGGGCCGGAGCGAGGGTGTCAATGTGGTCCTTGATGGTTTTAGAGGAACAGGGATGAACCTGTTTTGAAGAGGCTTTCATAGATCGGACTTGTCTAGCAACCTCGTCAGGGGTGAAAAGGAGAAAGGACGAGAAGGATGGTGGGAGGTTGGCTAAAGGAGGGTCAGCAAGCACAGATGGAGAGGGAAGAGGAGGAGTGTGGGTGGAGAGGGTGTTCAGGATGTCCTGGGTTTTTTAAATGAAGTGAGAGGCAAGGGTGTTGCAAAGAGCCTGGGAGGCAACAGGAGCGGTAGAGACTGCAGCAGGGTTGGCCAGCTCCGTGCAGATTTTAAAGAGTTCGGCTGAGTTGTTAGATGCCGCAGAGACACGAGCTTGAATGTGGACTCTCTTCTTGGTGAGGACAGAGAGTCGGTATTGCCTTTGCAGCAGGCGACAGGCCAGTTTGTCAGAGGATGAACAGGAAGTCCTCCATTTCCTCTCAGCTGCGCTACACTTACGTTTAAGTGTAGCTAGGCCAGAGTCATACCAGGAATTGCACTTGGCTTTGGACTTCAAACGGATCATCATGACAGGGGCAAGAACATCAAGCATATCAGAAATTGAAGAGTAGAGCAGAGACAGGGCTGTATCAGGATGAGAGACAGCCAAAGGTGGAGGGGGGGGAGAGAAAGTGGAGGCAAAAACCTCAACTGACACACGCTTCATGGGCCGGATGTCTGAGAAGGTAGGTGGCAGTGTTGGGGTAGGCTTGGCTTGGGGGAAAGAGAGGGAGAGATGAGATGAGAGGAGGGCTTGATCGCTCCAGGAGAGAGGAGTGGTCAGAGGGATGGAGAGGGGGAGGTCAGAGGAGATCAAGACATCGAGTGTGTGCCCTGGAGAGTGAGTCGGGCCAGAGGGAAGGATGGACAGGGGGAGGGAGTCGCAGAGGTCACGGAAGAGTACAGAGGAGGAGCAAGGAGAGTCTAAATGTATATTTAGGTCACCGAGGAGGAGGAGTTGAGTGGTAGAGGCCAGGAGGGAGGAGGAGAGGTCTGCCCACTCAGAGAGAAATGAGGTGATTTGACCAGGAGGCCGGTAGATGGTAACCACAGTTAGAGAATGGGTAGGCGAGAGAGAAAGCCTACAGACAAGGCATTCAAAAGAGAAGTAGGTCTGAGTGGGAATGATAGAGGCAGGAATCCACTCAGGAAAGATCAGGGCTACCCCCACACCCCCCCACCGGACCGGGAGGATCTGGGTGCTGAGAGGATCTTGTAGCCATCAGGGAGGAGAGTGTCAAAGCTCGTAACAGAGCTGGCCGTGAACCATGTCTCAGTAAAACCATGGACATCAAGGTCTAGTTCTTCTAGGAGGTGGCAGATGTCAGAGGAGTGTTTGACGGCAGAGCGAGAGTTGAGAGTGGCAATGTGAAGAAGGTTGCCAGCCTTAAAGACCTTCTGGGGAGGGGTACAGATCAGAGGTATGCCCTGCGGAGGAGAAAGAGCCCTAGGAGGGTCAGAGGAGGAGGAGGAGAGAGAGGGCAAGGTAGCCAAGGGGGGACAGCAGGAGATGAGAGGAAATTGATGAAGCGAGGGACTTTTAAGAGCAAAGCAAAAACAGCAAGATTTGACTTTTTAGCACAAAGCAGAAACAGCAAGATTTGACTTTTAAGAGCAAAGCAAAAACAGCAAGATTTGACTTTTTAGCACAAAGCAAAAACAGCAAGATTTCACTTTTAAGAGCAAAGCAAAAACAGCAAGATTTGACTTTTTCAATCTTGGAATCGGATGTTGGCAAAGGGTTTAGGAAGCACTGCGCAGCAAGATGACAGCATGGGAGCAACAAGCAGAAAGAACAGTGATAGTCAAAGGCAGTAGAAGTGAGTCCATAAGGAGGGAACTAACCCATAGTTCTGGAGGTGGCAAAGTCAAGGCAGTCCGGATTTCTTAGGGTAGAGAGGTGGGTGCATCATTGTGGTTAAGGTGCAGGGAGGACCCCAATTAGCGTTCTAGAAGCGGACAGGGAGCAGACAGGAGCCTTGGAAGTGGGCCTTTGCTGAGAGGGCCGGCTGAAGCCTGCCGGTCCCTGATTGGATGGAAGAAAACACTCAGCAACCAATGGGAGTGCAGCACAGGGAGAGGTGATTCAGCACAGCCTGTCTACACAACAAATAAAACCATGGCGGCCATCTTGGAAGGGCCAAAAACAGTCAAATAAGCATCAATAGGAGGAAAAAACGAGTGCTTTCATAATAGCAATGCAGCTCCAGGTATTGAAAAGCTCAACAAATTGCTGCACAATGAAAATACCAAATAAAACAGTCCTTTGCAACAATATTATGCACATTTCCTCTATTTTTCTTTTTCTTCTTTTTTTTTCAAATTTGCAAGTCCCATTTGGCTGTGTGCCTATTACGTTGTGGGTCACATTTTCCACCTGTTTCACTTAACCTGCATTTAAACCTCAAAAAATGAAGAAAACAACAGTTTAAAAACTGTCCTTTCTGTATTCTGGTTTGTAAGTAAAACCTAAAAACTTTGATTTTTCTGGGGAACTCAAGTGCACTTCCTGGCTTAGTCACCTTCGATCATGTGCCTGGGAATCCTCTGTCAATCCATTTGTTTGCCCTAGTCAGTCGATCACCTTTGTCATTGTGTGTTTTTCATTCCCAAGAACATGGGAATTGAAATGACAAAGTACGGTTGGGACCTAGAGGAGGAAAAGGAGGATGCCTACACCTGGAATGAGGAAATTGATTCTCCGCTGGAGGTCTCGGGGGAGAATGGTGCCTGTAAACCCAGCTCTAGCACAGGAAGGCGGAGACTGTCAGATCCCGGGTTTCATGGCTGCTGTGGATCTATCAGGGCATCCCAAACAAGGCCAAATAAATGTATACAAAGCAGAGTTCAAAAAAGAAAAGAAATTCAGAAAACGACACCCGAAAAAGGGGGCAGAGATCGCCAAGGAGCGTCATGAATGGTGCAACTCTTTTGGATGTGGTCATTGTAGGTACCAGACCCCCACAGCTACAGCAGTTTAAATGCTGATGTGGGCAGAATATTGTGGGATGGCCCAGAAAGAGGAGAGAAGGCAGATTTGCCACTGCCAGAATCCATAGACATGGTGGAAGAGGCCAATCCGACAACAAAGGAGATGTTGCCACTGACAAAGGGCGAGATAGCAGAGGGGAATCGGCAAAGGCAGGGCTCCCAGCAACAGAGAGTTTGCCACTGCCTGAGGAGGACAGGGTGGGTGGGAAGGTGCAGGAGGCAGGACTACCATGTCAACAACAGAAAGTTGAACACTGTCACAGGAGGACAATGCAGATTGGGAGGTGGAGGAGGCAGGGCTGACAACAACAGGTTTAAACATATATTTGGACTTAAAGGAGCAATTACATACTAGAATGAGTTGAATGGATCGAACATTGGTCCACATGGGAGTGATCTGCAGGTATACGTTTCTAGAAATGTCCATCAGATCTTCAGATAACACAAATTAGATTAACTATGTTGTTCTGCTTCTTTAGACTCGGATGTCTAAAGACTAGAATAGAAGAAGAATGCTTATTTTTCCAGCTATTGTTTCACAAGGAGGACTGAAATATATTGCCTGGGGTACTACTGTGTGTCCTCAAGGAAGATGACTCTGTGCAGTTCTGAGGTTGTAAAATAGTGGCAGCAGGACCCAAGAATACACGATTAGTAGCACAAATGCTAGTGGCATCTCTAAGGTTTATCCAAGTCCAGCACGTGGTCCATCTCCATAGAAATGTGGTTCCCAATGCCGGCCCAGACCTTTCCCAACACCAACATTTATCGTAAAGAGTGCAGGTGTGGAGATGGTGTTATTCTTTATGCAGCAGCATAACAAACGTTTACACTTGGTACTCTGTCAATGGGGCAGAAAGACATGCCCTCCTGGGCACTTCTGGCCACACAGGTTCTGTTGGTGGAGGTGGTAGAGTTGCTGCTGTGGCTGCCACCAGCTGATAGTGTGAATTTACAGATCTGGCAGGCTGTCTTTGAAAGACCCTGAACAAAATAGGAAGAATAGTTTTACCCATCCCTCTGTATCACCGGGTTCCAAAATCATCTCCTCCGGGTGTATCTTGGCCACCATCATCATCATCAGAATTATCCTTAGATTCATCATCAGTGGATGTTAGTGGAGGCGGAAGAGGCACGGAACCTGCAACTCCACAGTGCTTTCTTCTGGGCCTTCAGTAAATACAATCTGTAACTCTTCTGCCTCTTCTGCCCCACAGACAAGGGGTTCAGCCTTCTCCATATGCCAGTCTCACCTACTATTCCTTTTCTGGTGCTGTGGGCATCTTGACATGTAAAATTGTTGCTTCGCTATAGCCGCAAGAAGATGACACATTGCACACTCACTTGTATCCAGTGGATACACAATCCTCCTGACTACCAAGAAAAAAAAGACCTTTCTCTGCAGGTGGCATTTGTTAGGGCAACTGAAAGAAAACACACTCTGGAATTGAAACTGAATATAAGACGTTTGGCTCTGAACTACTACTAACTTGTATTTGGTCTGACCACAAAAAGATGGGGTAGTCACATCCCTTCTGCACGAGACCACAAGCATCACCAGCCATCACCTCTTTGTTTTTACTTTGTCACCCCGAGTGGGACGGGTATGCCCAGACGTGGGTCCCGTGCCTGCTGGGCCTAGAGACCCAAGCTACTCCTCACTGATGAGGCCCAACAAGGCCAAAACATGTTTGGGGATGCTTGTGGTCTCGTGCAGAAGGGATGTGACCTAGCAGTTCGGGCTGGACTGCCCTTTTTGGGGTGGGACAAAGCCTGATTTGCATATGGTTTTTCCCCTTCTGTAATGGCTTGGCAGGCGAAGAACACTGGTCTGGAAGGTTGCCCAGAGCAACGCTAGTGTTTAAGATTCAGTCTAAACCTTCCAGCCATCACCTCTTTGTTTTTGCTTAGTATCTGGTAGAGCCACTAAAGGATGGCACAGTCAATTACAGCTCCCAAATGAGATTTAATCTCCTGCCAACCTCCAAACAGTCCTGTGGTGTTCTGTTCTTCTCCTCACAGTGACAATGTATGCTGCATTCATGTATGTCATGCAAGGCAGGTAGACGGATGTAGATGGGCCAACACCATTGACAAAAAGAAGGACTACAAAGAAAGGGGTGGGGATATAGGCAATGATCTAAAGAATCACCAGCGCTGAGAACTCGAAAGACTGTAAATCTAAATGTACTGTCTACAACGTGTGTTAAGTCAGTGAGGACCAGAGCCCGACCGGCCCCATCAAAATATATAGGATAACTAGTTACCTAAGACAATAACAAGCGTGGAACACTGTTATTTATACATATGATTTATTAAATCATCCGAACTGAGGAGTAATTGAAGGTCATAAGTACATGTTGGACCTTCAAAAGTACAGTGTTATGACAAAAAGAACAGCGGACACGTGTTTCGACCAGAATACAGTTCTTTTTCAAGGCAGAATGGTTGCAGTTAACGTATGAAATGACGTAGACCTTTTCGGTATTCACAATTATGGTGGATGCAAACCCAAACAAATCTTGGTCAGGATGGTGCCTGTAGAACGCATAAGACGCATTGCTGATAATAAATTAACCTTTTTGTAGTCTCAAACATGGGTTTATGCCCAAACAAATCCAGGCATGGCTGTGTAAGGCACATGCAGATCCAATCTTTCAGCGTTCCAACAACAATGTTGGTAACTAGTTATTCTATAAAAAGAAGAATGATCCTATTTAAATATCCTTACTTTCCCTCAAATAAATCCTATTTCCTATTTCACTTTTCTAATTCTCCCTTAACTCAGTCCTATTTTTCCCCACTTCTCTTTCCTCTAAAGCCTACTCGCTCAACTGCCGTAGCTGTAGCACCCACCTGCATTAGTCCTAACAAGACTGTTTCTGAAATGTGACCACACCTGTCATATTTATGTCATTATAGTGGAAATCACCCAAATCATTGTACCCAAACCACTGATAATTTAGGAACAAAGTTTATTTTTGTTTGAAATGTTATGCTTATGCTTAGTTTGCCAGACGAGGTACAGAAACATGCACATTTAGTGACATATAGCTGTCCAAATGACCCTTGTCATGACCCTTGTCATATAGGATTATTGTGAAACTTTTACATTAATGTGAATCTGAGACTTGATGTAAGGATTCTGGGGTGGAAGAGAGAGAAAAAGAGAGAGAGAGAGAGAGAGAGAGCGAGACAGTGAGAATATTCATTGTTTCACTTAATAATTAGATTTCGGTCATCCATACACCTTCAAATGAACCCCTTTATTCTGTGCTGTGCTTGTTTTTAGCTAACCGATGATTGCATGCTGGAACTTGAAAGCCATGGTTTGATAAAGATGACCTATTACAAAGACCAGCAAGGGCAACTACATGTAACCAGGCAGAATTTACTACAACAAATGAGCGAGCTTGAGGTGAAGTTCCAGTGATGGCTACTGGGTGGTGCTGTGCTGTGTACGGCTTGGCTGAAATGACTAATTTTGCATAATACATAGATGAACACATGTTATGTTATGCTAAATTATTAAATATTTATGCTGCGCCCATCACAGGATAGTGGTCTTACGGTGCACATGAGAAAAAATATTCCTCCTGCGAACAGAAGAATGGTTCTGCAATTCATTTGATCCATTTAGAGCAAAGCAGAGGCTTTTTTTGTCAGAAAATCCAAAAGTTGATGAAAAGCACCTAGTAGAAAAATGATAGATATTGCATTTATTTTGCAATAATCATGCAGTTAATTTGCAATAGGTCTTCATCAGTTAATCATCAGAATTTGCCAATTCTCCACTTTTGTCTTGCAGTTTGTTTATTTGAGCTACGAATCTACACTCCGTTAAAATCCTGACCATTGAAAGTTTGTATGTCTTGGCAGTTTAAGGTGAAGAACTGTTCTTGTGACGCAGGGGTTGACGAAGACCTACTCCACTTTTTGTTAATGTGTAAATTGCTGTTGGATCTAAGGAGGAGGTAAAAAAAAGCTGCAGGGCAAAGGCACAGGAATAAGGCCACGCGGCTTTTCGTCTGCTCTGCTGCAAGAGCCCTGCAAGCGCATCACCATGACACAGCCTCAGAAGAATGCACCAGAGTACCACCCTTCAACGCCAACATCCACTACACCATTGGAGTCCCCGATGCTTAGCCTTACATCTACTGCAGCACTGAAGCCCCCCATGCCTGGGCCGACACCCATCACAGCTTTGGGTCACCCATTGCCAAAATCAGCATTTGTAGATCTCCACGCAGAGGTTGGCTGTCCCAAAATGGCTGTCCCATTTCCATGGAGATGCACGTAAACAATAACGCCTGCTGGAGCATCTCCGCCATAAGTCCTGATAGGCTTGCAACACCGGGCGGCCCCTCCTCTCTCTCCTTAAAGACAGAGGAGGCCGACCACCAGGCAAAGCGTGGCCTCTCGTCTGCTCTCTGCTGCTCGAGGCATTCTAAGATCAGCGTCAACCAGCGGCGAAACCAGGAAGGTAAGACTACCCTACATGAGCAGTGCAAAATCAGTATTCTGCTCAGAAGCTCCCGTCTCCGCTCCCGTACCCTTGCCCCTCACTTTATCACCAAACCCATCAGCCTTCACCATAGAAATAAAAGACTGGTCTAGAGGCTCCTCATCCCCTTCAGCGCACCACATAAGAAAGTGGCGCTATTCCACGGGCTGCAACATGGCTGCACAGTTGCAACCCCCCACAGCTGCAGAGAGCTACTCTTCATCCTATTCAACGTTGCCAACCACTCCCACACCAAGCACTCACTGCCACTGGTGGGATGTATCAACCCACTCATCCAAGCCGTGCAACATCACTGTGCATTGGTGGCAGCAGAAACATCAGAATGGCCACTGGAAAGCAGGCTGCTCGCTCAAAATCATCCAAAAATGTGCACTAAAAATCTGAAAGATAGGGCACCATCTACTTTTGCCTATATTAGTGAGGACAGGAGATCAATGCCAAAAACCACAATTGGGCTACCCACAAAGCAGCCTGAAACCACCTGGAAATAGCAATGCTGATTGAAAAAGAAACAGAGTTAGTTTCAAAAATCAGTTTTCTTGATTGTCAAAAATTGCTAAAATCCTGGCTCACAAATCACCTAAAAGATCCAACCTCTTTGTTGGGTGTTCCAAATTACTCTACTGCAAGAATCCACATCAATACAATGTCAGCAAGAATCATATGCTATCAGGCAAAATCCCCTTTTAAAGATACTGGGCCTCATTAGGACCCAGGCGGTAAGGGGTTTACGGCGGCGTAAACAGCACCGACCCTTACCGCCTGATTCCGAGGTCCCTTAGCGCCATGGAGGACTTAACACCTGCTTTTAGCAGGTGTTAAAATCCATGGCGCTAAGGGACCTTGTTGTTAATTACGCCACCGTAATTTACGGTGGCGTAATTAACGCCTTCCCCACTCCCATTATGCCCTATGGGGCAAAAATGGGAATGGGGAAGGGTAAATGGGGATTGGGGACTTACCGCCCCGCCAACGTCGGAATGGGGCGGTAAGTCCGCCAACCACCATGGCGTAAACATAGTTTACGCCATGCTGGTAAAGGTACGACCCAGGCGGTAACTTACCGCCTGGGTCGTAATGAGGCCCACTGATGGAAAGACAGCTGTCAAAAATAGGTACAATACCGGTACTCACCACTACCAGAAGCCGGCGTTTTAAAACCATTTCTTTGTAAAGTTGAACATGGAACCCAAACTATGCCAAATAAATACTTTCTATCAGAAGCCTAAAGGGTGGAGACCATTTAAAACTATATTCTGAAATGGCTTGAAGGATGAAATTGTTTAATGTATGTATTAAAAATGTGGGTTATATTGTAAGAAAAGACAATTTGTAGAAATTGGTTGCAGAGTTAAAAAGTTTCCCACACTGGGATCAAACAGATTCCACACCTTTGCCCTGGACAAAAGAAGCTTCCTTCTGTCCTTGGCCAAGAGATTGACAGACTGGTGTGAACAGGAACTAGCCAAGGCACCCTGGCATGTTGCTCTCAGTCAAGACAATGGATTCTTTGGGATGAATAGGAATATGCTGATTTGGGTGTAACTGGTCAACAACTGCTCTGGGAGAGACTGGACATATGACCTCTGAGTCAGGCCAGATCCTGGAGGTGGAGACAAACCATTGTGTGAATTGAATTGAAAGCAAATGTATGTTTTATAAAAATACTTATAACAAATTGTATCAAGCTGACAAAAATGTAAAACTTTGAGATGGTTAAAATGAAAAATTCACTCACAATTTAAGACTAAGCTGGACGCTGTGTGATGTTCTGAGACCAAATCCCAGAATTTATTAATATCGCAGCTGCAGTGTTTTTGCTATGAACATAAGAAATTACAGAGATGTGCTCAGATGGAGTGTGTATGCCTGTGTAAAATTTGGTGCAGAACCAATATTGGGAAACCCACCAAAAGCGCGAATAAGTGGTCATTTCTGAACCCAAGCTTGTAGGAACATGGGACTTGAACAGAGACATGCCTTAATTAATCTGTGATGTGTATTTGTATTATGAACAACTTGTGTATCTGGGAAATATGTTTTTTTGGAAAAATTGATTTTCTATGTAAAATCAATGGGGAGGAATTTCAGTTAAGCGATAAACACAGCATCACTCTGACTCATTCTGACACGCTGATCCTTTCTCCAGTCAGGGGACAGGAAATCCTTTGACCAATCAAATAGTTAGAGGGTTGGGCATGTAGAATCAGCCTACCCACCCACTTTGAAAACACATAAATAAGGACTGCTAGGACAGATGAGGAACACACACTCTTTTCCACTACTCAACTATTCTTGGTGCAGAACCCTGCTGGAAGACTCCAGAATCCAGGTAGATCCAGAGACCAGACTCTAGAATCCAGACTCCAGAACTTTGAAGCAAAAAGCCCCAATCCCAAAAGCTGAACTCTTCTCAGCAGGCCTCAGAATATTGTATTTATTTATTTATTCATTTATTTATTTATTTATTTATTTGTATTTATTTGCATTTGTTAGGTGCACTTGCAGCCCATAAGGCATTGAGGCGCTGTTACAGAGGATACACAGATTCAAGATTACATAAAGGTGCCAGATGGCTCTTAGTTACAGTTTGGCCGGCATATATGCAGTGGAGGAAACAGATTTAGTTTACACAAAAAGTTTGGTTTTTATAGCCTTACGAAAGGCTAGGTGGGACTCAATGAGACTTAGGTGAGGAGGTAGGGCGTTCCAGTTCCAGTGCGTGGCTGCTAGGGTGAGGAAACTGGAACCTGCAACCTGATTCTAACCCCTCAGCTTCCACTGGGCCTAACCAAACCATTCAACAGCCGGGTTGTGTTGTTTGATTCTAGCCAAGAACCCTGTGCTAGAACCCAGGTCCAGACCCAGAAAGCAGAGCGGTATCCAGACCCGTCAGATCTAGTTCAAGAGTGCGCAGACTGTCGTGTAGTGCTGAACGCAGACCAGGGTGCCTGAGACCTGTCCGGTGGCAAGTGAAGCCAAACCCTTGACCAGATCTTTGACGAGCCCCACTCCATTATAAAGCCTAGGAGTGAGTATTTAGTCCAGAACTGTCCATAACCAATCTCTTAGTTTAAAGTAATCTTACTCCAACCATTTTAACCTGTCCAGAACTGCATTATAGAATCTAGTGTCCATCCTGTTGATTCCACATCTGTAAAGCGCGATCTGTCATTGTAAAATCTTGACTTTATTTCTGAAAAATCTACCTTCACAAAAACCTCTGTGACTTTTGATCCGCACGTCCTAGAAGCGAAATTTAACTGTCATTTTGACATTCCAATTCCTATAGTTTTTCTGTAATCGCATTTCACGCACGCGGAAAAAGTGCTGCGAATTGAAATTTAGCTCAATTTCAACACATGTCAGAATAGCTGTTTCTTGTTTGCAACTGCTGAATTTCGTTTTCAATCTGATTATCTGATAATCATTCATGAATCATTGCTAGTGTTGTCCTGAACCAATCTAAAGTAAATATCACTTATCCTGAATCTCCTTTAGTGAATTAAAATCATTTTAGCATATTTTCCCTTTCATGACAATCACATTCAAAAGTATTTTTTGCCTGTTTTAAAATCAGACCTGTTCTCTCTAAGCTTGCTGGGGGAACTGGAATTGAACTGCATTATTGAGAGTATGCTTGAAACCTGTGTGCCCTCATTTCCATCTTTTCATATTGCATAGTGGGGGGAGTGAGTAGTCACAAGGGAAAAAGTTATCATATTATCTTTTTGTTGAAATCATGTCAAGTTTATTTCTGTGTTGCCTTTTTTCCATCTTGCATTTCCTTGAACCATAAAAGTATTCTCTGCTACCTTATTCTCCTATTCCTACTCCTTACTGATTAAAGAGATTGTTGGGTCTGTAACATTACCCATTGCTGATTACTGTTCATATTCATTAGTGTGCTATTCAGATATTATTGTATTCATAAAAGTATGATGTATACTGTTCAATTCTTCAAATAAACCTTTTAATTTGCAAAACAAACCTACTTCTTGGCTCAGTGAGGTCGGGGAGATCCAAAGAGAGGGGCATTATATAAAGGTTCACAATCCAGATTTAAAGAACTTTGACATAAATGTATATAAATAAGGTCTTCCATCTGGCATCCCAGACTAGGCATTGACTTAGTTAGATTGCTGGATTGAAGTCAGTTACAGATTGGGGGCTTGTTGCGGGACTTCTGGATTAAAAATACCACTTGTGCAGCTTAATACAGTGTGCTAACTAATAGGATACATAAATCTCGATGGTCTACCACGCCGTGTTACGCTGTAAAAGCACCCCTCAAAAAGGAACGCTCTCAGGAAACGGTCTGTTTTGCAAAATAAAATATAAACTTTTGTAAGTCAGGAAGGAAATCAATTTCCAGAATGGCGACATTGGTAGACATCAAGATAGCTAGAGAGCACCTTTTGCATAAGTTGTTTGTGAGAGGTGAATGGACTGAGCAGGACCAGAATGTGTGGTTGCAGGCAATCACACCACAGATCATTGCAACAGGGTCAGATACATGGAGAGACCAGGGTCCATTACATGTGGCCCTGATTGAACTATATATGGCCCCTAACGCCAAGGATGAGCACAACAAGATTGCCACGGTAGCGGCATATTTATATTTATCTATGGGAGCCATACAGGAACGATGTGCTAAAGGCCAAGATCTGGCAAGTAGGCAACTGATGGCATTAGAGAAGGCCCAATCTGATCTGGACTCTTCTGAGCAGAGGCTGCAGAGGAGCCAGGAGTCAGAAAATGAAAGTAGGCAGTATATCATTAAAATAAAAGAGGATATGGGTATCCTGCAACAGGAAAGGATAGACCAGGATACCAGAATTCTGGCCTTGCAGAAGGAGTATCAAGAAGATTTGGACTGCCTACTGCAGAGCCAGAAAAAGCTGGAGCAACAGATAGATTTCAACAGGGCATGCACAAAGCAGGTAGCCACCCTGCAAAGCCAATTGGATAAAGAAAAAGAGGAGAGCAATAGATTGATTTTGAAAGACATGGATACCCAGGCAGAGTTTGATGAAGAGCACCAGAAAGCTGGTGCCCTTCAAAGGCAGAGGGATGACCTGGGGGCACAGAGGCAGGCTCTTGCTCAGGAGAGGGACACTTTAGGCCAGGAAGACTGCCACTTAAAAGGGAAGCTGGGCATCACACTTTTTGGAGCACACCAGGAGGGTGGAAGATGCTCTGGCAAGAAAGGAGCAGGCCAATAGAGACGGGACCCAGGAGGTAACCCTCCTACAACAAAGACTGTCCCAGTACTCCAGGACCAACCAGGAAGCACAGACACAGAATGAGGCTCTCTGTCAGCACAATGATAGGCTCCAGCAACAGGTAGCCATTCAGGAGAGACTGATAGAATCTAGTAAGGCCCTCATAGAGAAACTGAAAGCACAGGCTCTTGCATGGCAACAGGGAGCAGGGGCTGATAGAGATGAGGTTCGCTGGGAAAGGGAAACACCTGAGCATAACCTCAGGAGCCCTAGTACCAGAGGCCTTCACCTCTCCCAGTCCCTGGACTCTGCTACCCCCATGTCCCCAGGGCCACGGGGATGCAGATTACTATCCAGCCAGAGGTATGGGGCTCATGGGCCAGTAGCTCCCAGGAATGGATGGGCGGGCATCGGGTATGGGCACCCAAGTACAGTGCAGTTTAGTGGGGAACCCCAGGAGAGTAGGCCCACTAAGGGCATCCTGAAAACCTCTGCCCAGTTAGGTCAGTGGGGGGGTACCCATCAAATCCTGGGAGCAAGGAGGAATCAGAAGACTCCTCTGAGCACCCCAGGACACAGGAGACCAGGTCCCCACATTCTGCCAGCCATTCCCAGGCTCGCAGAATCTGGGAAAACCTGGGAGATCAGACGGGCAGCTCTGGGAGCAGTGCCTCTGAGTCAGAGGATGAATGGACCCAGGTTACCCGAACCAAGAAGGCCAATAAGGCAAAAAGGTCCTTGCTTAAGGACCTCTTAATACAGATTAAGGCAAAGAGGAGTGTCATCACGCCTTATCACAAGAACGCCAAGTATTCTGTGTGGGAACACTTAGAGCTCTTTGAGCAAATGATGGAGACCTTCCATTTAAAAGACAGCAGTAGCTGCATTGAGTACGTAAAATGGACATTCTCCCCAGAATACTCCAGTTTCTTTGCAGGGCTGGAGGACCAAAATCATTCAAGATGGTACACATATAGGGCGGCCATCTTAAAGCACTTTTCTGTTCATAGAAATCCCCAAGAGGCTCGCAGGGCAGCCTACAATTTACAATGTGGGGAGGATCAAGCCCCACAAGAATTTGTGCAGGAGTTGAAGCGTGCCTTTGCGCAGACTACCAAAAGGGTGCGCACGGACAGTAAAGAATTTGTAAATACGTTTTCCCATGCCTTACCCAAATACATCATGACCCAGCTAGTGAGAGATTTTCATGAGAAAAGGTCACAAAACGGGGTCATTGAACAGGCCACCCGAATCTATGAGGTGCAGAAGCCCATAGAAAGCAAAAATAATGCCAAAAGCCCCAAACCAACCAGCACCCCTGCTGCTGCTAAGGTGGCAGAGGTAAAGGTTGACCGCATTTTAGATTTGGAGATGGGGGGCCTACAAACCTGCCTGCACAGAATAATTCCAAGCCCAGAAGGCCCTCGAGCCAGTCACAGACAGGGAGTCAAGGAGGTAGTCCCGCAAATGGGGTCCCTCACTCCCCTGATTATGTAAGTCCCCGCTACAAGGGAAACCAACCTATCCTGGGTTATGTGTGGACTCCTCCAGCCCAAGGGGGGGGGGGGTCCAACCAAGCACCTAACCCAGGGAACTGAAAGGGCAGAAATTCCCCAAATCCTGGCCAGAACTTTTTCCCCAGGTAACCACAGAACTTCCAACCCCAAAATCATCCATCTTTCCCCACATCCCTGAGCCCAGACAACCTAATCCGGGAGAGGGTAGGCAAGGGTGGAGGGGAAACCAAATCTTCCCAACCCTGGGTAGTACCAGAGAAGGGACAGCAACCATTCCCGGGATCAGCCCAGGGGAGAAAACAGAACCCCGTATCAGCCTGAGCGGGTTTCACAGCTTGAGCGCCAGGTCCAAAATATGGCACACGATCTGGGTCGCATGCTGAGGGCTCGGCATAACCCTCAGATGTGCATGCCGGCACAGAATGCCCCAAACTCCAGAACAATGACGGGGGCAGCACCCCGATAACTCACCGGTTCCCAGGGAGGAGGCACAAGGGGAAGGGGGTTGTAAAGCCTTGGAGGAAGCTTCCTTCCCCACTTGTAAACAGCCCCTGGAAACCCAGGAACCGGAAACAAAACCTCCTACCCCTGAAAGTCTGCCACCCAAGGAGCAGAGAGGGGGTAGGAGAAACAAAGGACCCAAACAGACCCATTTTGTGGAAGAAATACAGATCTTCCAATTTGAAGGAGAGAGATCCTCAGAGGATCCTGGGAAAAGGATCTTCTCCTTCAGAGATGGGGAACTCTTCCCAAAGACAAATGGGTCCCATGGGATTCACATCCAGACTGGGTAGATGTGGGGTCTGAGTTTGCGCCGCCCATCATCCCATCCCAGAACCAACAACATCAAAATCCCCTGGTTCAAACCCATCCTGGTGACTGCCTCCAAAAAGGGGGGGGGCGGCCCAGAACCGGAACCAGGGGAACTCAAAACTTCTCCTATCCTAGTTGCCAACTTTTTCTTTCAGATTCCCAAGACTCCCCACATAATTCTGCCCAAATCTCTTCTCTCTCCATGTCCAAAACCAGAGAATTAGCCCACCAGTTGTCCAAAAATGTGCATTATATGTGCCCCCTTGAGGAGAAGGAAGGAAGATACTATGCCCCAGTACAAGTACAGGGGCAGGGTTCTATTTTGGCACTGGTGGACACTGGATCCCAAGCTACCCTTCTGTCCAAAAAGGCCTTTGATGAACTAAATTCAGGAAGGGGGAGAATTACCAAATTCCTCTCACCTCTCTTCCTGGACAACTTCAGAACTTTGACGGGAAGGAAATTCCCGTCGAGGGGACTGCGGATTTGGACATTAAAATTGGGCGACATAAGGTGAAACACCCGGTCATAGTAGTGACTTCAGAGGGCACCCCTTGTTTACTAGGGAATGACCTCCTGAGAAGGTTGTCACCCCTAATAGATTGCGTAAACAAGGTCCTCTGGACCCAGACTAGCCGACCCATAAAATTGAAACAGAGTGTCAACCATGTTAGTTTAAATGGCACATGCCACATGGTTGAACAAAAATATGACCAAGTAGAATTTCACTTCCAGAACAAGCAAATTCCAGACGTGACAGTAATAGCAGTAGGCCAACAGACTGGTGATGGAGGGTCCTCTCTATTTCTGAAAATCAACCTTCCTTCCAGTCTAAGGTGGTATTCCACACTGGAAGGAAACACTCTGAAATTCTTTACCAATCCACAATCAGACATTCCCACTCCTATAGTTCAGAGAGATGTGAAATCAGCTCAGAACCTGGCTGATATTCAGCAAATTGGAGAGCAGTTGTTCATCCCTGTTCAGTTAAATGAAGGGAAGGACTCTGTTCTCGCCCTAGTGTGTGTGAACAACGGTAAGATCTTCATCAGCGAAGCCATGTTCCGCCAACTCCCAAAGGATCCTGCCATTCCCACATTCAAACTGATAGACAAATGGGAAATGGATCTGGAAGCACCCAATTCCAAACATCTCCTGCAAAGCAGGTGTATGCTCAAAATCTCCAATGGCAACAAGAGCATAGTCCATAATTGTTGGGTCGTGCGAGACGTCACTGCCACCTTTTACTTAGGCAGTGACATTCTCAATCGATTTGCCATTAGTTTGGACCTAATAAACTTCAAAGCTTTGTCCCGATTAGCGGATTATCCATGGGCTTTGATGAGCAAGAGAAAGCATTTAGGTCAGCTCAACTGCTGCCTTATGCAGTTGAAATTCAGATTGGAGAGGAAGTCACCATACCAGAAAGGACCCGACAATTCTCCCTAGAAGTGAAAGTTAAAAGAGGACAAAAATTTAAAAACCCTGATGCTTATATTCATCTAAATGCTTCTCTCCAACAGCAAGGGTTGCGGGTAAACCCAACACCATTAGTCAATATAGAACATGACACCATTCCAAAGGAGGTGGATAACCGTGACTTAAAGAGTATCACTCTAGCCGCAGGCATCATTATTGGAATGGCGGTTGATGACCGACATATTTCCATTGATTTAGGGAATGAACTATTAGGACCGATCCCCAAGGACTGTTTTGACAGTGACAGTGATGACAATACAACACTAGACAGGATCTTTACCCGGCATGGGGGGCACTTTCTGGTGTAGACTTCCTGCCCTTATGGTAAGGAAGATGTGACTTGTGACTTCAGGAGGGATGAGGTGATTTTCCAGGTCCATGAGGGCTGCCTTTCCCACTTGAAGCCACCAGTCCAAATCAGCACTCTGACCAGCGACTTCTCCACCCAGCTGGAGGAGGCCGCTGAGATAGCGAAACCAGAAGTCTTTCCAGGCTTCAGCCAGATGGTTGAAGAGAGAGTCAACCTAGCTGATGCCTGTGTGACTCTGGAGCAGAGCAAAAGCTGAAACAAGTTTTCTTGGATTTTCAAGATCTCTTTGCGGTGGACTCATATGACTGTGGTCGCACCGACATCCACACAACAACAATTCCCACGGACCTTGGTATGACTCCAGTGTTGGTGAAGCAATATCTCTTGCCTCTCGCATCAATGCAGTCCCTTACTGAAATCATTAAGAAACTTGAGTCCCGTGGGATAATCCGTCCAGTCCACAGCACCTTCAATAATCCGGTGCTGGGGATATTGAAGCCAAATGGCCAGTGGAGACTCTGCGCTGACCTTAGGGAGCTCAACAAACTGGTCCATACTTCCCGATGGCCTCTTCCCTACATTGACCAAGGGCTGGCCCAGATCCAGAGGTCACAGGTACTCACTGCTATAGACCTGACCAATGGATACTGGACTGTGCCTGTCAGTAGGGAGGACCAATACAAGCTGGCTTTTACCTTTGGGGGCCAGCAGAACACATGGACTCGGACTCCCTTCGGACACCTCAACTCCGGTAATGAGTTCAACATTTTCCTACATAAGACCATGCCCTACCTGGATGAGAGGGGTAACCTGGCCTATGCAGATGATGTCCTTTCAGAAAGCACAGTGGTGTAGAACCCATGTTAATTTCTTGGGGCATGAGATTACTCCTCAGGGTCTCTGTCCCAAGGAAAAGAAAGTGGAAGCACTTCAGAAACTGAAAGACCCCACAACTCTGCAGGAACTAGGGAGCCTCCTTGGACTGATTAATTACAGCAGAAAGTTAATTGAGCGCTACGTAGAGATCACCAGACCCCTGATTCATCTTTTGAAGGGGGGGTCAAGTGGGAATGGGGTCTAGAACAATCCGAGGCAGTAAGACAACTCAAAAGAAGCCTCTCACAAGCGCCTTGCCTAGCTTACCCTGTCAGAAACAAGGGGTTCTTCATGGCGACGGGGTTCTCTAATACATGCTTGACTGCAGTATTATATCAAAAGCATGACAAGGTCAATAAAGTCATCTCCTATGCGAGTAAGACTTTATCCTCTGTGGAGGAAAAATTCAACGACTGTGAGAAGGCACTCCTGGCAATGGTGTGGGCATTGAAGAATTACCGCCCGTTTATTCAGGGGGAACACATCATAGTGAAGACTCCACACCAGCCTCTGCAATATCTCCAAAGTGATAGAATCCGGGCCGGAAATATGAGTAATTACCAAATTACCTCCTGGATTCTGTCAATGCAAGGCTTTCCTGTGGAGGTCAGATATGGCCAAAACAAGAAGAGTTCCCTCGCGCAAGTTCTGGCTTACTTGCATGATTGTGCCAGAGAAAACTGTCTCGAGGACGAAAGTCTAAAAATCAAGGACAACATGGAGGCAAACCTCAATTCCCCACACAATTTCTTTGAAGAAGACAAGGGTCAGGGAATGCCCACTGTCTATGTGGATGGATGCTCTTACCATCTTGACAAAAACGGGGAAAAAGAACTTGTGGCCGGCATAGGGAATACATGGGTGAATGAATCCCCAGAACCCTCTGTGGGTACAAGATTGGTCCCCGAAGTAGTCAAGTGGCAGTGTTGATAGCTGTGCATCAAGCCATCCACACTGCTGTCCAACATCAATTCCACAAACTTGTCATGATGCCCACCTCCAAGGAGCCAGACAGGGCCCGGCCCCCTCAGAGGCAGGCAACATGTATACTAGGGAAGTCCCAGCCACCCCAGATAGGGGCTCTTTGGACTCAGTCCTGGCACCATCGGCGCCAGGCTCATACAAGATGTGAAGTTTCAGTGTTTGGTGCAAACTTACCTGGCAGACCATGCTGCAATTTCCTTACCTGGCAGATCAGTCTACAACTCCCAGATGAAAATGGAACTACTTAACCACAGGGGTGTGGCTGGTGGCAGGATACATACCTTCAGTGGAAGGATCATACCTGGGACTACTTGAAAGGCTGCTTAACCCACGCCCAGACAGCAAACCACGCTTCGTGTTGTTCTGCTCTTAGCAGCTGGACGCTCACCGTGCCTGCTCCTGCTCCAGTCCTCGACCACGCCTGCCAGCATCTTGAAAACACCTAAGGATAGAAAAGGGAAGAAGAAAACAGGTGAAAACAAACCTTACCTGTTAAAGCTGCATTCCGGATTCAGCGCGCCAACATTCCTGCAAAAAGACATTATTTTAAAAACTCACCGCGTCGCATACATCTCGGCACTTTTCTCTTACCTGCATGTGGCGCCTTCGGCTCTGCGACGCCCATCCGGATCTCCTGCAGCATTCCAGCACCTACGGGGAGACGAAAAGAAGAAAGCAAGGTGAGAAGGGGAAAATAACCAAGAAGCACTTACCCGCCAAGCTAATTCTTCTTACCTTCGGGTCGATGCCATTCCTTGGGCATTTCAGCACCCCGGCCCCTATGGGGAAAAAGCAAACATCACGTTAGTGAATGCAAGAACCATAGCAAAAGGACTATTTTAAAACTTACCAGCTTACAGGTCGGACTCAGCTTCTGCTTTATACCGGCTCCATTTCTTCGGCATTCTCGAACTCCGGCCCCTAGGAAAAAGAGACAGGAAAAGTCAGTAGTGGGCCTAAACCAAAACTCACCTGAAAACAGGTTTTCGACGGAAACCGCACTCAGACCGGAGTCTTCCATTACCTGCAAAAGAGAAGAGGAACAGTTTAGACTCAAGCTTGCCATAAACATTTACGGTACTTACCGGAACAATCAAGCGAACTCGAACTTACTATCCAGTAACATAACTGGATCCCAACGCGCCCCTGCATCAGAAGCAGGATGGAGAGCTTGTCTTTTCAATCCCTAAGGTGAGTCTCCTCAGGGGATTACAGAAGGGTTGCAAGGAGGGTGAGAAGGGGAACGGGAGATCAACACAAGACCCGCAGAGTATTAACCCTTCCTTTTCGCTCACAGAAGGGTATTCATCCGAGCCAGACAAGCCGGATTTGGGAATTCAGCCCACTCCATCTTCAGGGTGCTGAACATCTCCTTCAAAGAGGCCACTGCCGTCCAGACCACGCCCGCGCCTCCGTGGGAACCAGGTGAACGTTACAGAACGCGAAGACTACCCACAATTACCCACCCAGGCGCCATGGAGACTTCCGAAACAGACCAACTGGCCCAACTATTGGGGGAATTACGGGCGGAAGTTCACGCCGCCCGCCAAGAAACCAACGTTCTTCGAAGAGAACTGATCTTGTCCAAAGAACGAACCGATGACCTGGCTAAACAGCTTTTGCAGAATCAGGCTGGACAAACGCCATTACCTGCTTCCGGGAGAGAGTCCACTCCTATGGCTTCCACTAACCCGGTGCAAATTAACCTGCCGGGAAACATGCCTTTGGCCCCACCTGAACGTTTTGCGGGGGACCCCAAGAAATATGCTGTTTTCATGAACCAATGTCGTTTACACTTTTTATGTAGACCTGGGGCCTTCCCTAATGACCAAACTAGGGTGGCTTTTGTTTTATCGTATCTCAGCGGCTGTGCAGCCGATTGGTCTATTCCGTTGGTAAATCAAGACGATCCTATCCTTCGAGACTTTCCACGCTTCCAAGCTAGTATGGAGAGATTATTTGCCCGGCACGCCCAGGGTGAGGCCTTGAATAACGAACTTCTGTCTTTGCGTCAAGGGAACCAAGACCTCCTATCTTATATCGCCATATTTAACAGACTGATCGTGGAAACTGGGTGGCCTGAGAATAAAAGAATCACCTTGTTTCATCGAGGACTTCGTGGAGAGCTAAAAGACGTTCTGGCTCAAATTGTGAATCCACCCCAACTCTGTGAGGAATACATTGATTTAGTGATCCAACTTGATCATAGACTCCAGAATAGAAAGACTGATCGGACTAGATTTGAAACTCGGGCTTTGGTAAAAACCCACGCAAACCCCAAGAGTACCGACACTTCGGAGCCAATGCAAATTGGGGGAGTAAAAGGACCCCTAACGCAGAAAGAACGAGATAGAAGACCGCAAAACCAGTTATGTCTCTATTGCGGAGAGTCTGGACACTTTCTACGAAATTGCCCGGTAAAACCACCCAAGAAGGTGGTTGGAGCCACAGACCAAAACCTTCCAAAATCTGATTCGGGAAACGATCAAGCCCGACAAGCGTAGAGGTCCGCTTGCCGAGCGTGAAGACAAACTCTTTGACCTCGCATTTCATCATGCCAATGACCCTCGTCGATCCAAAGCAGCCTCAACGATTACATGGCATAAAGGCCTATCTCGATAGTGGGGCTATTGGGAACTATGTTGATCTTGAATTGGCTTCCAGGATTGGTCTCCCTCTTCGACCAAAAATCACCCAAGATGTCATTACCACGGTTGATGGGACCGAAATTGCCTCTGGGCCGGTAACACATTCTACCACAGAAATGACACTGGTTGGCCAAGATGGTCATAGGGAAACCATAGTGTTCGACGTAATCAAGGCTCCACAATTTCAGGTAATCTTGGGAATCCCTTGGTTAGAAGCACATAATCCTCGAATTGACTGGCAAGGAAAGAGTATCACCTTTCCTAACTGCAGACAAACTTGTTATTCCGGAAATCCACAAGTGGGTCTAGCCTCAGTAACCTCTGTGTCAGCACAACTACCACTTGAGTATCAGGACTTTCAGGACGTTTTTCAAAAAGAACAGGCCAACACATTACCACCTCACCGGCCATACGATTGTCAAATTGATCTGATACCCAATGCTCAACCGCCTTGTAGTAGGATTTATGCCCTTACCGAACCAGAGAATCTTAATTTACGCCACTATTTGGATCAGTATCTTGCCAATGGGTTTATTCGCCCGTCAAAGTCACCGGCTTCTTCAGCTTTGTTCTTCGTGCCGAAAAAGGAAGGCGACCTTAGAACATTTATTGACTATCCCGCCTTAAATCAGATAACGGTTAAGAATCGTTACCCCCTGCCTCTGATCCCTGAACTCCTCGACCAGGTGAAAGATGCCTGCATCTTTACCAAGCTGGATTTAAGAGGGGCTTACCATCTGGTGCGCGTCAGAGAAGGCGATGAATGGAAAACGGCCTTCCGCACCAAATACGGACTCTTTGAATACCAAGTGATGCCCTTCGGGTTGTGCAATGCACCTGCTGCCTTCCAGTATTTTATGAATGACATCTTTCGAGAACTCATAGATGTTTGTGTCATCATATATATTGACGACATCCTAGTATACTCTTCCTCAGAATCTGATCACCGAAAACATGTCAAGGCCGTCCTGGAGAAACTACGCCAGCACAAATAATTTGCAAAGCTCGAAAAGTGCATTTTTCACGTCACGGAGGTTGAGTTTCTTGGTTTCGTCCTAACACCAAAGGGAGTTCGAATGGACTCATGGAAAGTGGACGCGATCCTCAAATGGCCATCCCCTAGTTCTGTGAAAGGGGTTCAGAGCATGCTTGGTTTTGCCAATTTCTATCGATGGTTTATCCTGGAATTTTCTCGAGTTGTTCAACCCATCACAGCCCTCTTACGGAAAAACAAACGCTTCGAATGGACTGCGGAAGCAGAACAAGCATTTCTGAAACTAAAAACTAGATTCACCTCCGCACCTGTGTTAAAACATCCCCGTCCAGATCTCCCTTACGTTGTGGAAACCGATGCATCTAGTTTAGCCATGGGAGCGGTTCTATCACAGAGGGACCCAGTCTCGAACCAACTATATCCTGTGTCCTTTTGGTCCATAAAATTCTCAGTTCCAGAAGTTAACTACGCAATCACAGATAAAGAACTATTAGCTATCAAGTCTGCTTTCAAGGCTTTGCGTCATTACCTTCTCGGCGCAAGACATACTGTTACCGTAATTACAGACCACAGGAATTTGCAATACTTAAAAATGGCCAAAGTTCAATCCTCACGCCAACTCCGTTGGGCCCTGTTCTTTGCAGAATTTGACTTTGTGATCACCTATCGCCCCGGCTGCAAGAATGGCAAGGCGGACGCTCTATCCCGAATAGGAATGGGCGATTCTACCCCAACTCTAGATCCAGTTCCGATTATTCCTGAACAGAGAATTTTGGGGGTGATCGCCTCACAAACTTTAGAGGATATTCAAACTAGAGTTAAATTGCTTTTCGACGCCGCAGCCTTGCAAGAATGGAGCCTGAAAGATCCCAGATTTTCAATTAATAACGATTTACCTTATTTCCAGGGACGACTGTTCTTGCCTCAAAAGGATTTGCAAGATCTCGTTATTGCCTATCATCATGAGACACTAATGGAAGGACACCCGGGCATCGCTAAGACTGAAGAAAAAATTAAAAGGCATTTCTGGTGGCCCTCCTGGCGAAAGGATATAAAATCTTTCGTGATGACATGCGCAGTGTGCGCCCAAAATAAAAGTCAAAAGCAAAAACCAGCCGGTCCGTTACGGCCTCTGGACATCCCACCGGCACCTTGGCACACTTTATCGCTGGATTTTATAACTGACCTACCTCCTTGTCATGGATTTAATACTATACTGGTAATTGTAGACCTCTTCTCCAAGATGGCCCATTTTATTCCCTTGAAAGGGCTGCCTTCAGCCTTCACCCTAGCCAAGGAATTTCTTGAGAACGTCGTTCGTCTACATGGTTTTCCATCCATATTAATCTCCGATCGGGGAAGCAGTTTATTTCTCGATTCTGGAAGAGATGTTGCCAAATGGCACAAGTTGATGTGCGTTTATCTACCAGCCACCATCCTCAGACCGACGGCCAAACCGAGAGAACAAACCAGACATTGGAACAGTACTTACGGTGCATGTTGCATCAATCAGAACATAATTGGAAAGACTTTATGGATTGCTGAATACGCGTACAACAATTCTGTGCATTCAGGAATTGGCCAGACTCCTTTTTATACCTTATTTGGCCAGCATCCCAGAACTTCGGATCTTGAACCACCTCAAGGCCTTGAAATGCCCGCTGTGGATAACTTACATGCCACCATAACCCGAGCCTTCAAAGAAGCCAAGACTCATTTACAGCAGGCCAAGGACAAATATAAGGAAAATGCTGACTTACATCGGAGCGAAGTACCTCCTTACCAAGTTGGAGATCAAGTGTGGCTGGCGACTAGACATCTACCACTTAAAGGCCCATGAACTTTTAACCCAAGATATATAGGGCCTTGTCCAATCAAGGCTGTAATCATCCCGGTAGCCTTCAAACTCGATCTGCCCCCCAACATGCGAATCCATCCGGTTTTCCACGTATCACTGTTAAAACCTGTACAACCCGGAACCAGGCTACTCAAGCCACCAGAACCAATCCCAGTAGATGGGGAACTGGAATACGAAGTTAAAGACATATTAGATTCTAAGATGTCCAAGTCAAAGGTTTTTTACCTAATTGATTGGAAAGGATATGGACCTCAGGAGAGATGAGATCTTGGGAACCAAGCGATCATATACATGCACCTCGTCTAATACAAAGATTTCATCGTAAGTTTCCACACAAACCTAAGCCTCCGGACAATACATCCTTGGGAGGGGCCTTGGGGGGAGGTACTGTCATGATGCCCACCTCCAAGGAGCCAGACAGGGCCCGGCACCCTCAGAGGCAGGCAACATGTATACTAGGGAAGTCCCAGCCACCCCAGATAGGGGCTCTTTGGACTCAGTCCTGGCGCTGTTGGCGTCAGGCTCATAAGGGATAACAGTCCTGGCACCATCGGCGCCAGACTCATACAAGATGTGAAGGATCAGTGTTTGGTGCAAACTTACCTGGCAGACCATGCTGCAATTTCCTTACCTGGCAGATCAGTCTACAACTCCCAGATGAAAATGGAACTACTTAACCACACGGGTGTGGCTGGTGGCAGGATACATACCTTCAGTGGAAGGATACATACCTGGGATTACTTGAAAGGCTATTTAAGCCACGCCCAGACAGCAAACCACGCTTCGCGTTGTTCTGCTCTTAGCAGCTGGACGCTCACCGTGCCTGCTCCTGCTCCAGTCCTCGACCACGCCTGCCAGCTTCTTGAAAACACCTAAGGATAGAAAAGGGAAGAAGAAAACAGGTGAAAACAAACCTTACCTGTTAAAGCTGCATTCCGGATTCAGCGCACCAACATTCCTGCAAAAAGACATTATTTTAAAAACTCACCGCGTCGCATACATCTCGGCGCTTTTCTCTTACCTGCACATGGTGCCTTCGGCTCTGGGATGCCCATCCGGATCTCCTGCAGCATTCCAGCACCATACGGGGAGACGAAAAGAAGAAAGCAAGGTGAGAAGGGGAAAATAACCAAGAAGCACTTACCCGCCAAGCTAATTCTTCTTACCTTCGGGTCGATGCCATTCCTTGGGCATTTCAGCACCCCGGCCCCTATGGAGAAAAAGCAAACATCACGTTAGTGAATGCAAGAACCATAGCAAAAGGACTATTTTAAAACTTACCAGCTTACAGGTCGGACTCAGCTTCTGCTTCATACCGGCTCCATTTCTTCGGCATTCTCGAACTCCGGCCCCTAGGAAAAAGAGACAGGAAAAGTCAGTAGTGGGCCTAAACCAAAACTCACCTGAAAACAGGTTTTCGACGGAAACCGCACTCAGACCGGAGTCTTCCATTACCTGCAAAAGAGAAGAGGAACAGTTTAGACTCAAGCTTGCCATAAACATTTACGGTACTTACCGGAACAATCAAGCAAACTCGAACTTACTATCCAGTGACGTAACTGGATCCCAACGCGCCCCTGCATCAGAAGCAGGATGGAGAGCTCGTCTTTTCAATCCCTAAGGTGAGTCTCCTCAGGGGATTACAGAAGGGTTACAAGGAGGGTGAGAAGGGGAACGGGAGATCAACACAAGACCCGCAGAGTATTAACCCTTCCTTTTCGCTCACAGAAGGGTATTCATCCGAGCCAGACAAGCCGGATTTGGGAATCCAGCCCACTCCATCTTCAGGGTGCTGAACATCTCCTTCGAAGAGGCTACTGCCGTCCAGACCACGCCCGCGCCTCTGTGGGAACCAGGTGAGCGTTACAGAACTGGTCATAATCACAGATTCGGATTATGTACGGAACGGGTTCGTGAAGCACCTGGTTAATTGGAAAACCAGAGGCATGTTATGTGTTAATAACAAACCCTTGAAACATGGGAAGTTAATTCACAATATTGATGATCTGGTCACCTCGAATGGGATGACCATTTACTGGAAAAAGATCAAGGGTCATTCCAAAGTAGAGGGACCAGACAAAACTGGAAATGACTTAGCTGATCAGCTGGCCAAAACCAGGGCCATCCAAGGGGATCTAATAGAGATCGAGTCCCTGTTGGGGAAATCCAGGTCACTGCTATCACTAGGTCCCAGACAAATGCTCACAAGGATCTCTCAACTGCACAATGGAGTAAGGAGACCCCAGATGCTGGTTTGATTACGGCTCAAAAAGGGGATCCAATAATTGGTAAGTTTTATCAACACATTGAGGACCCTGAGAACTTTCCCCTGACAGATACCGATTGCATAGGGAAAGAGGACCTCAGAGTGTTGATGAAATGTCCAAAAATGTTCCGAATCCAAGACGGTTTGTTGGTAAGGAGATCCCTAGCTGGCCATGATCAGTGGGTGGTTCCTACCTCATTCCGAAGCCTGATGTTAAGTCATGCCCATGATGCGGCCACAGCCAGTCATAGGGGGTTTCATACAACACTTGACATTTTAAGAGAGGTTGCTTACTGGCCACACATGGAGCAGGACCTCGACCAATACTTGAAGGGGTATCTTGTATGTGCACAATTTCAGCCAACATCCCTCACACACCGTGCACCTCTCCAAAAGAGGGGGATGACACTGCCACGGTCAGATTTGCAAGTCAACTTTATCGCCCGAGTTTCACTCCTCTAGGGGGAATAAGTACATGTTGACCGTGTCATGCTTATTTACTAAATGGGTGGAATGTCTCCCGGCCCCAAACTGCAAGACAGAAACAGCAGCTGCCCTGATGATCAACCACATCTTTTCGCGTTTTGGACTACCCCAAAGGATTGAGTCAGACAGAGGTAGCCATTTCACCAGTGAAGTAATGACAAAGATGTGGGAGATACTTGGGGTTAAAAGGAAGCTACACATTGCTTACCGGCCAGCCTCTAGTGGTGCAGTGGATCGTTACAACGAAACCATTGTGAGCATCTTAAAAAAGTTTGTGGCAGATTCTGGGCCAAGTTGGGATATCCGATTACCTCTTGTCCTAATGGCCATCAAATCTACCCCTTCATCTGCAACTAAAATGTCACAGTTTGAGCTGATGACTGGACGCAGGGTGGTGCTTCCCCAGCATCTGCTCTATAGAACCCAAGAGCAGACATTGATCAATGCCTCCACAACTCATGAGTATGTTGAAAATTTAAGAAAACACCTTCAACATGCTTTTGCATATGCTCAGCGAAATCTATAAAGATCAGCCGAAAGCATGAAGACCCACTATGACTTAAAGACCACCAGAAAAGAATACAATGTAGGAGACCGGGTGTATCTATACAATTTCCAAAGGAACCAGGCCAAACAGCGGAAATTTCTGCCGACCTGGAAGGGACCTTTTGAAATTGTAGACAAGATCTCACCAGTCGCCTACAAGATCCGCATCCCCAAAGGCAGTTTGGCAGAGGGGTAAGATAAGTGGGTCCATATTAATCAGTGTTGGCATCCTAGGCACACTCTGCAGCAACTGGAGGAGTCTTCTGGAACCCCAGAAGGGGCCGCTCCAGATCAATAAAATTCCAACTCTAAAACCATTCCACACATAGGGCCTCATTACGACCTTGGCGGGGATCATGGTGCAATTTGCACCATGGTCCATGGCGCTAATCGGCCAATACCGCCATGGAGGTTGGCGGATTTACCGCCCCATTCCGACCCAGGCGGAGCGGTAAATCCCCAATCCCCATTTTGCCCTTCCCCATTCCCATTCTTGCCCCATAGGGTATAATGGGAGTGGGGAAGGCGTTAATTACGCCACCGTAGAATACGGTGGCGTAATTAACACGAAGGTCCCTTACCGCCATGGATTTTTCCGGCTGCTAAAAGCAGGCGGTAAACTCTCCATGGCGGTAAGGAATCTCGTAGTAGGGCGGAGAGGTACGCCATGCATTACGCTGGCGTAATACCCTCTCCGCCAGGGTCGTAATGAGGCCCATAGTCTATAAAATACAATAATGCAAATGTCTCCTGATTTATAAAATGTATATGTCTGCCCCACTACATTAATAGTGGTGGGGAAATGTCTACGAATATGTTTTTGCTTTGTCATCCTAGGAGAGATAAGCTATAGTTGACTGGAAACCATGGAGACTGACCAAGGAGGACCACCCTGGGACCGGGAGCAAAGATCCGAGGGGTCTGGGGTATCGCTCAATACTCCCATTAGGACTGGCGAGGAGAACCGATCGATCCACCCCTGATGGAGGAAAAGATGCTGAACTTTGCCATTTTTGGAATCTGGAGGGATGAGGCGGACATCCCAGTCTTGCGAAGTTCCATTGATGAAAGTTCAATGGCCATCACAAGAGGGGGGCTTGTAGGATTTATCAACCCCCTCATCCAAGCCCTGCAACATCACTGTGCATTGCTGGCAGCAGAAACATCAGAATGGGCACTGGAAAGCATGATGCTCGCTCAAAATCATCCAAAAATGCACAGTAAAAATCTGAAAGATAGGCCACCATCTACTTTTGCCTATATTAGTGAGCACAGGAGATCAATGCCAAAAACCACCATTGGGCTACCCACAAAGCAGCCTGAAACCACCTGGAAATAGCAATGCTGATTGAAAAAGAAACAGAGCTAGTTTCAAAAATCTGTTTTCTTGATTGTCAAAAATTGCTAAAATCCTAGCTCACAAATCACCTAAAAGATCCAACCTCTTTGTTGGGTGTTCCACATTAGTCTACTACAAGAATCCACATCAATACAATGTCAGCAGGAATCATATGCTATCAAGCAAAATCCTCTTTTAAAGATACTGATGGAAAGACAGCTGTCAAAAATGGGTGCAATACCAGTACTCACCACTACCAGAAGCCGGCGTTTTAAAACCATTTTCTTTGTAAAGTTGAACATGGAACCCAAACTATGCCAAATAAATACTTGCTATTAGAAGCCTAAAGGGTGGAGACCATTTACAACTATATTTTGAAATGGCTTGAAGGAAGAAATTGTTTAATGTATGTATTAAAAATGTGGGTTATATTGTAAGAAAAGACAATTTGTAGACATTGGTTGCAGAGTTAAAAAGTTTCCCACACTGGGATCAAACATATTCCACACCTTCCCCCTGGACAAAGGAAGCTTTCCCCAGCCCTTGGCCAAGAGATTGACAGACTGGTGTGAACAGGAACTAGCCAAGGCACCCTGGCATGTTGCTCTCAGTCAAGACAATGGATTCTTTGGGATGAATAGGAATATGCATATTTGGGTGTAACTGGTCAACAACTGCTCTGGGAGAGACAGGACATGTGACCTCTGAGTCAGGCCAGATCCTGGAGGCGGAGACAAACCATTGTGTGAATTGAAAGCAAATGTATGTTTTATAAAAGTGCTTATAACAGATTTTACCAAGCTGACAAAAATGTAAAACTTTGAGATGGTTAAAATGAAAAATTCAATCACAATTTAAGACTAAGCTGGACGCCTTGTGATGTTCTGAGACCAAACCCCGGAGTTTATTAATATCGCAGCTGCAGTGTTTTTGCTATGAACATAAGAAATTACAGAGATATGCTCAGATGGAGTGTGTAAAATTTGGTGCAGGACCAATATTGGGAAATCCACCAAAAGTGCGAATAAGTGGTCATTTCTGAACCCAAGCTCGTAGGAACAGGGGACTTGAACAGAGACATGCCTTAATTAATCTATGATGTGTATGTGTATTATGAACAACTTGTGTATCTGGGAAATATGTTTTTTGGGAAAAATTGATTTTCTATGTAAAAGCAAAGGGGAGGGATTTCAGTTAAGCCATAAACACAGCATCACTCTGACTCATTCTGACACTCTGATCCTTTCTCCAGTCAGGGGACAGGAAATCCTTTGACCAATCAAATTCTTAGAGGGTTTGGCATGTAGAATCAGCCTACCCACCCACTTTGAAAACACATAAATAAGGACTGCTAGGACAGATGAGGAACACACACTCTTTTCCACTACTCAACTATTCTTGGCGCAGCACCCTGCCGGAAGACTCCAGAATCCAGATAGATCCAGAGACCAGACTCTAGAATCCAGACCCCAGAACTTTGAAGCAGAAAGGCCCAATCCCAAAAGCTGAACTCTTCTCAGCAGGCCTCAAAATCTTTTGCAACCTGATTATAACCCCTCAACTTCCACGGGGCCTAACCAAACCATTCAACAGCCGGGTTGTGTTGTTTGATTCTAGCCAAAACCCTGTGCTAGAACCCAGGTCCAGACCCAGAAAGCAGAGCGGTATCCAGACCCGTCAGATCTAGTTCAAGAGGCCGCAGACCGCCGTGCAGTGATGAACGCAGACCAGTGTGCCTGAGACCTGTCCGGTGGCGAGTGAAGCCAAGACCAGATCTTTGACGAGGCCCACTCCATTCTAAAGCCTAGGAGTGAGTATTTAGTCTAGAACTGTCCATAACCAATCGCTTAGTTTAAAGTAAGCTTACTATAACCATTTTAACCTGTCCAGAACTACATTATAGTATCTAGTGTCCACCCTGTTAATTCCAAATCTGTAAAGCGCGATCTATCATTTTGAAATCTTGACTTTATTTCTGAAAAATCTACCTTCACAAAAACCTGAGTAACTTTTGAACTGCACAGCGATTGAAGCAAAATTCAACTTTCATTTTGAAGCTAAGATCCAAAGCTTTCCAACGAACCCAAAACGACATTCCAATTCCTTATAGTTTTTCTGTAATCACGTTTCACGCACGCAGAAAAAGTGCTGCGAATTGCAATATAGCTCAATTTCAACACATGTCAGAATAGCTGTTTCTTGTTTGCAACTGCTGAATTTCGTTTTCAATCTGATAATCATTCATGAATCATTGCTAGTGTTGTCCTGAACCAATCCAAAGTAACTATCACTTATCCTGAATCTCCTTTGGTGATTTAAAATCATTTTAGCATATTTTCCCTTTCATGACAATCACATTCAAAAGTATTTTTTGCCTGTTTTAAAATCAGACCTGTTCTCTCTAAGCTTGCTGGGGGAAGTGGAATTGAACTGCATTATTGAGTGTATTCTTGAAACCTGTGTGCCCTCATTTCCATCTCTTCATATTGCATAGTGGGGGGAGAGAGTAGTCACAAGGGAAAAAGTGATCATATTATCTTTTGTTGAAATCATATCAAGTTCATTTCTGTGTTGCCTTTTTTCCATCTTGCATTTCCTTGAATCATAAAAGTATTCTCTGCTACCTTATTCTCCTATTCCTACTCCTTACTGATTAAAGAGATGGTTGAGACTGTAATATTACCCATAGCTGATTACTGTTCATATTCATAAGTGTGCTATTCAGATATTATTTTGTTCATAAAAGTGTGATGTATATTGTTCAAATCTTCAAAAAAAGCTTTTAATTTGCAAAACAAACCTACTTCTTGGCTCAGTGAGGTCGGGGAGATCCAAAGAGAGGGGCGTTATATAAGGGTTCATCATCCATATTTAAAGAACTTTGACATAAAAGTATATGAATAAGGGCTTCCATTGGGCATCCCGGACTAGGCATTGACTTAGTTGGAGTGCTGGATTGAAGTCACTTACACAGTATACCACAATACCACTGATCAGCATCTGGGCCCCTTGCATATGCCAAGGGCAGACCGAGTGACACCATCAGCCCAAGGTATTCTACGCACCCGCCTACCATGTGTCCCACCGTGTCTGAAACTAGGAAAGCCATCAAATCCCCTACAGCTGCACAAAGGCACACCTCAGAGGCTAGCAATCCTACAGTCGTTGACAACGGGGCACCATTGAATGCTGCAGGGATTCCTGAAGGTGCGCCTATGATTAATATCAATACCAAATGTGCCCCCGTGATTACAATGACTGATGCCAATGCCAAATGTGCTCCCTTGATTGCAATGACTGATGCCAATGCCAAATGTGCCCCCTTGAGTGCTGCCCCCTTGAATGCAATGACTGATGCCAATGCCAAATGTGCCCCCTTGATTGCAATGACTGATGCCAATGCCAAATGTGCCCTCTTGAGTGGTGCCCCCCTGAATGCAATGACTGATGCCAATGCCAAATGTGCCCCCTTGATTGCAATGACTGATGCCAATGCCAAATGTGCCCTCTTGATTACAGTGACTGATGCCAATGCCAAGTGTGCCCCCTTGAATGGTGTCCCCCATGATTACAATGACTGCCAATGCCAAATGTGCCCCATTGAATGCTGCAGGGATTCCTAAATGTGCGCCTATGATCAATATCAATGCCAAATGTGCTCCCTTGAGTGCAATGACTGATGCTAATGCCAAATGCGCACCCTCAACTGCTGCTGACATTACCATGATTGCTGCGTGTGCCCCATCCCTACTACAGCCCACCCTATGTGTACCCTTAATTGTGCCCTCATTAATGCTCGATCACTCCCCGCCCACGTGCTTGACATCCACGACCTGATTTGCAACACCAATCTGGACCTTCTATTCGTTAGTGAAACCTGGCTTCACGAGGTATCAGGCCCGGCTCTGGCCCCGGCCTTACCCCAAGGTTACACCATCTTGAGGCAAGATAGAGGCTTGCAGAAAGGAGGGGGAGTTGCCCTTATCACTAAGGAGTCCATCCACATCAGGAGACCACAAAGAGACCTGGCTCAAAACTGTGACTACATGCTCATCAAGGCTAACCTATCACCTAACTGCACCATCACCCTCCACATCGTATACCGCCCTCCTGGCCCAGTCACCAACTTCCAAGATGCACTCCTACATGCCCTAGCGCACAACCTAATGAAGTATACCATGTCTATCCTCTTGGGAGACTTGAACCTAGGCCTTAATGACCCTGCTGACAGTCATGCGGCATAGCTCAATAATGCACTCTCAACACTGGGCTTTATACATGCAGTGACAGAACTCACTCACACCAAAGGTCGTACCTTGGATTGGATATCCCACCACAACTGCCCACCAACCATCTCATCCATTACACAAATTCCTTGGTCAGACCATTCAGCCATCCACTTCGATCTAAGTATTCCTAAAACCAAGCCCACCATCCAGATATCGTTGCCGCCTGCCTTCACTAGAAGCTCAAAACAACTCACCAAAGAAAGGCTTCAACCTCTCCCCCTAGTTCCAGAACTCAGCCCACCGCTCTCCAATAACCCAGACATTCTTGCTGCCACCTATAAATCCATCATCTCGCTGGCCGTGGAAACTATTGCCGCCCTTACCCAAACAAAGGCTAAGGCCGCCAAACACACCAACTCGTAGTTCTCTCCGGAACTCCTTAAAGTACGCACTAGAAAAAGGACAGCCCTATCAACATGGTTGGCCAAACCGAATGACGCCACCAAATCAAATTTGAAAGCTCAAAACAATTGCAAAAGAATATAAAATTGCCATTATTTCAGAGAAAGCCAACTCATTAAACACCAGAATAGCCAATGGGAAATCTGGGCCTAAAGAGATTTTTCGCCATATTCAGGGAATTGGAAACCCCAGCTCCAGCACCACCGTCTATCACCAAGGACAGTGAATGGTGTAACAAGGTCCAAGAGTCCATGCTTCACAAACTGGACACCCTCCAAGACAAAATCACTATCCACCAAAAAGCCTTATTACAACAACTATCCAATCTACAACAAGTATCCATTCTACACAATACTACTTCACATGGAATACCAGAATTCTCCTTCAAAGAAATGAATGAACAAGAAGTTCTAGCAATCCTCAGCTCCATCAAGCCTTCAAATGGCAAGGGTGATACATGCCCAGCACAGCTCATCAAAGACAGTGCACCCACCCTGGCTCCCTTCATCACGGCATTCATAAACACCTCGTTCAAAACTAACTGTGTCCCCTCCTGTCTTAAAGAAGCATGGGTGTGCCCTTTGCTGAAGAAACATACAATGGACCCAAAAAAAACTGGGAATTACAGGCCTATTATTATGGTCCCCTTCCTACTGAAGATTCTGGACAAGGCTGCCTACCTTCAGGTTCACAAGTACTTGGAGACACATCATGTGTTAGGTCTTAGACAATCAGGCTTCTGGCCAAACCATAGGATGGAACCCGCCCTACTAGACCTTAATAATCAGATCGACTACATCAGAGATGCAGGTAAACCCGCCCTCCTACTGCTTCTTGATCTATCGGCAGCCTTTGACTTGGTTAACCACCCCACTCTATGCCACCATCTCTTCACTACTGCCAATTTCTCTCCGAATGCCACTGCTTGGGTCTCATCCTTTCTCAAAGAAAGAACAATGAAAGTCTTCTCAGACCTTGCCTCTGCCAACCCTGTGACAATCAAATCCGGAGTCCCACAAGGATCCTGTATTTCGCCCACTCTGTTCACAAGGTTACTCTACAACTTTCTTGACTCCCTAGGTATCGCATACACGAATTACGCTGATGATACTCAGGTCTTCATACCCCTCACAGTAATCATGAGGCTGACAAGGAATAAATTGATAAGATCTAGACCACTATCCAAACCTGAATGGCGAGAACTGGTCTTGCTTAAATAGTGAAAAAACTGAATTTCTACTCATCGGCTCATCGGACATAATCAAAAAACTAGGCCCCAAATACAACTCCATCGTAATTGACAACTCCACTATACCAGTATCACAGGTAGTTAAAACCCTGGGAGTTTACCTAGACTCGAACCTCTCAACGTTTAGGCAGGTGAATGCCATCTCTTCCGCATCGTCCTATCATGCAAAGCTAATCACTGCCGCCAGACCTTTCCTGATGCAACAGAACTGGCACACCATCTCTAGAGCAATTATTGGGTCCAGGCTCGACTACTGCAATGCACTCCTGCTAGGCACCTTGGCAAAAAACATCAGAAAACTGCAGAAGAACCAGAACAATGCCCTCAGAGCAGCCACAGGCATTTATTTTATTTTATTTTTATTTTTTACATTTGTATAGCATGCAGGCAGCCCAAGGGCATTGTGGGGCTGTTACTTGCAGCAAGCTTAGTTACATTATGCATAAGTTACAGCATTGGGTACATAGGTGTAACACATATTATGCATGGAGGCGTACACAAGTCAAATATACATATGGCGGGTGTACATGAGGAACGGTAGAGAATCAAGCAAACAGGGTGGTTTTCAAGGTTTTGCGGAAGGTGGTCAGAGAAGGTTCAGCTTGCAGGGCAGTGGGGAGGGCATTCCAGTGTAGAGCCGCAAGATAGGGGAAGCTGGTACCCCCTGCTCTTGCTCTTTTTACCATGGGTACGGTGAGTAGGTTGGTATAGGGGGTCCTGGTTGGTCTTGAGGACATGGCCGGGTGGATCCTTTGTGCCAGGTAGGCTGGTGCTGCGAAGTGGATGCATTTGTGAGTGAGGGTCAGGGTTTTGAAGATGATCCTCTCTTTTATAGGTAGCCAGTGGGAGGCTCTTCTGGCAGTAGATATATGCTCTCTTTTGGAGATGCCTTGTGCTGTGCGTAGGGCATTGTTTTGAGTAACTTGCAGTTTCTCAAGGTTTTTTGTGGAGGTCCCTAGGAAGAGAACATTGCAGTAGTCCAGCCGTGATCCAGTGATAGCCCTAGCTATGTTTGTGCAGGTGTCACTGGAGAGGTAGGGTCTAACTGCATTGAGGAGTTTGGCCTGGTAGGCAGCTGAAGAGGCAATGGCATTCACCTTTCTGGTCATGGACAGACTAGAGTCCAGGTAGATGCCTAGGGTTTTCACTGACTCAGATACTGGAATTGTGATAGAGTCAATGGTGAAGTGGGTGAACTGCGTGTCAAGTTTTTTGAGGGTGTCAGCGGAGCCTACAAGTAGGAGTTTGGTTTTGTCAGAGTTGAGACAGAGGCTGTTGGCAGCCTTCTAGGTTTGGATTGTGTTATAGATGGTTTTGAGGGTCTTGGAGTCAGTCTCATAGTCACCTGTCAGGGTCACGAGGATCTGCGTGTCGTCCGTGTAATTAGCGTATGAGATCCCCATGGCGTCAAGGATGAGGATGGGAGAGAGGCAGGAGCCTTGTGGGACCCCACACAGCATAATGGTTGGGGGTGCAGTAGCTAGATCAGAGAAAACCTGCATGGTCCTTCCATGTAGAAAAGATGTGATCCAAGCACTATCATGGGCTGAAAAATGTGCAGTGGAGGTTAGGTGGTGGCATAACACGTCGTGATCCACAAGGTCAAACGCGGCAGAGTGATCGAGGAGGAGGAGCAGGACAGGTTTGCCCCGGTCTCTGGCATCATCCATCTGGTTTTTTTAATCCAGTAAGGCGGTCTCAGTTCCGTGTTTTGGGCGGAACCCAGATTGTCTCAAGCCTAGGAGTTGGTTCTCTTCGATTAAGTGGTGGACTTGCAGGTAGGCTACTTTGTCCAGAATGTTAAGAAGGAAGGGGATGGTGGTGATGGGTCTGTAGTTGTTAGGTGAGGTGGGGTCAAGAGTAGGTTTCTTTATGAGAGGCCTGACCCATGCTTCCTTGAGGGAGGAGGGTACTATACCTGTGGTGAAGGATGGGTTGACAAAGGCTGTGAGAAATGAGGTGAGGGAGTCGGCACAGTCCTTGATAATGGTGGCGGGGCATCCCTAGAAGAGACCACATTTCCAACACGAGGAAAGCTGTCCACTGGCTCCCCATTAAGGAGCGGATCATCTTCAAGAATCTTGCGCTTACGCCAAATGCCTACAAAACTCAGCACCACGCTACCTTTCTCAAAGATTTACCCTAAAACAGACTGACAGGCCCACAAGAACTGCCTATTCCAACCGGGTAGCCATCCCCAAAAGTGTCAGGGTATGAGCAGGGGGCTCAAGGTTTCCAGTCATCACGGCCACCAACTGGAACTCGCTTCCCCCCGCTCTTAGAGGCATCGAGTCACACTCTGCGTTCAGGAAAGCAATCAAAACTCTGCTGTTTGTGTAATGACAACCTTGCTAAGCACTGGGTTATGTACCTATATATGTATGTTCTTATCTGTAAGGTGTATAACGGTACCGTGTCCGGTTTGGTGCAATGGGGACTTACCGGTCTAGTCAGACCTTGGCAGGACCGGTAAGTCCCCATTCACCAAACCATTACCCATTCCCATTTGAGCCCCCATAAGGCTCAATGGGAATGGGGAGGGCGCAAATAATGGGCTGGCGTATGCCAAGCCCGTTATTTGCGCCCAGGTACCTTAAGGGGTCCCGTCCTTAACACCTGGTCAGACCAGGCGTTAAGGAAGGGACCCGCTAAGGGACCTCGTAGTAGGGCGGTAAGAGATTACGGGCACCGGTCTCCTTACCGGTGCCCGGTATCCATTACTGCCCTACTCAGAATGAGGGCCATTTTCTTGAAACAGCGCCTCAATGTCTCCGGGTGGCAGGCGCTTTACAAATGCATAAATAAATAAATAAATTGGAGCCGTCATTTTATCTGTAAGAACTTTAAAACAACCCTGGGGGCCATGCAGTAGGTTTTGTTATATACAGAGAGTAGCTTTGTTTCTGATTTTCGCAAGTATATCAACAACTCATTAATGCATTTGGGCAGACCATTTTAATGTAGTTATAAGCCACCCATATTTGAAGCTTAGCTATCTATATATTTTAATTGCAGTTTAATTTTTTTAATGTTTCATTCAACTTTGTATGTGTTAACGACTTGTATTCAATTTTCTGCATGTGGAAATGCCTGGTTAAATTGTAAGTGCTTCAATTGTTGTACTAAATGTAAATGGCGAATAAAGTATTACCTGACCTGACTCTTTGTTCGGAGCAGCGACAAGAATGGAGTTAACTGGACTGCTGCATCCCGAAACTGCCTCTAAATAAGCAGCACACATTAATTAAGGATCTCAAAAAAGCCTTTTTTAAGATTATTTAGAATGCAATTCTCTATAGGATAATTAGGGAGTTGAATTAATATTCTCAAGTAAATCCTCTGGAAGAGCCAATAGGATAAGTAGTGAAACATGTGTAGAGGTTTTGAGTACAGGTTTTGGAAAAATACAAAATAACAAACAACGGTTCCATGTGCTAATATCCCCAGAAAAATATCGCCATACAAGAATGGCGCCGTTATTTTGCGGCAATATTAACCCATGGAACCTGTGGGGTACACCCCCGCAAACCCCATATTTTTTTAAGGGAGCGCAGGGACACCCCCTCCATCCCCCCATTTCAAGCTAATATTAACCCCATCAATAATGTCACCTATGGCCTTTCCCGGCTACCATATATATGGCGACATTATTGGCGGGGATAATATTCCGTGATAACCAAACGACACGACTCAAGTGGAGAATTGACACATTCTGATGATTAACTGATGAAGACCAATTGCAAATTAAGTGAACGTATATATTGCAAAATAAATACAATATCTATCATTTTTCTACAAGGCGCTTTTGCCAACCCAACCTTTGAAATTTTGACTTTTACATTAAGTATTGGGTGTATGACAAGCGACAAGAGAACTGCAATATTTCTAAAAATGATCACCAGAGGATACTAGTTTTGTTTTCCTGGGGCTGTTTTTGCTGTGGGTAAGTCTGCTGTGCAGAGGAGCATACCGTTGTGACAGGCCAGAAAGCGAGGTTTCTGGGAATGGCGCGCTCACCTGCGCCCCCATGCACCTATCGTGCGCAGACTTCATGCCTCAGCGGCCGCGTCACTCACAGGAATCACCTGCTCTCGGGGTGGATCTGCGTTAAATTCGCCTTTTCCTTCGCCTGTCTTCGCTGTCTGAATTCTAGAGCCTTGACGGGAGCGGGGAGGCGGCAGAAATGCGCCAGGACCTGCCTCTGACAGCTCGCGAGCCAGACTGGATTCCTGCCTCGTGTTCCCGCCTCGGGCCCTGGCGAGCACAGGCCATTGCAGTGAGTCAGGCTTTGCTCGCTGTGTGTCACCAACCCTGGGCCCTGCCAGTGTATACACGGGGAGACCAGGCATGCCCACCGTGCGGAGAGGCTGCCCGCCTGCTGCCAGCAACGCCCCAATCAGCGTGGGTCAGGGGAGGGTCACATATTTCATCAATTAACATGGCACACTCCATTCGCAATTTGTGCCTTAAACAATGCGGTGTGTTAGTAACCAACTCAATGGTACTCATTTTAGCAATCGTTTTAGTAGGATAAAGACTTGAGTCTGTCTCCCTCAATGTTAGTTCTCACTTGTAACATGCGGAGTAAGTGCTGAACCCACCACGCTATCTTAAGGCGGGTCCTCGCTGAAGAGAAAGGCTGTGCTTCTGTGATCCGATTCCTGCTGTCAATCAAGAATGGAGAAATCATCGCTTGAAGATGTCCATTCCATCGTGGAGAAAGTTGAAAACTCTTCCTTTTTTGACTTTTCTGTTTTTGACTCCACTCGTAAAGCGCTTAGATGCCCTACGGTCGGAAGCGCCATGCAAGATATCTGACTTTGTGTGAATTCTTTGATTTTGTCGCCCGCCGTATAATTCGTGTGCACTGTTACGCTAACATTCCACTACCGGCTCCCTAGCAGTTTCTACCACCCGCCCGCATCCTGGATGCACTGGGGACTCCTCTCGTTACTACCTCGCCAGACCATACCGTGCCTACTGTACACCGCCAGCCCAGCCTGAGACGCTTGTTTAACCTAACTGTGTCTCTGCCTGCTGCCCATGACTAGGGTGACTAGATAAAAAATACATTTAAAAAACGGGATAGGCAATAGACATAGAAGTAGGACTAATGTAAACACAAATACAACTCTGGTCCTACTTCTATGTTGCTGGCCTGTTGCAGGGGTGTGGGGGTGGAGGGGGTTGATCACAGGCACACTCCTCTGATTGAGAAGAGTCGCGCCGGGCCCGATTTCAGGATTTCGAAATCGGGGCCCGGCAAAAAACAGGGACGGTAACCACCCACCCTTCCAATCCCTTGATGGGGTTTATAAAATAAAAATCTACCCATGACTCCCCTCCTCTGCCATGGAATATGCCCACTGCACAAACCACCACAGCACTCATGGCGCAGGACAGCAAGTCCCCCAAAGCGCCTGCCCCTCCATCCACCTCTGCGCTCAGAGCGCCGTGCCTCGTCACCCTCAGAGCACATGCTTCACCCACTTCCACAGCGCCTAGAGCGATTGTCAGTAAGACCTACACAGCACCCAGAGTGTCTGATACTCAAATCCACAGCATCCCCTCGCACACCCTCAATTCTCAATTCTAACACTACTGCACGGAAACCCCACCCAACTCTCAGATCCAAATCAGCCCCATGCACCGCTCTGCACCTGCATCGGGCATATCTGGTGAGGCACAGCCCGCTCCTCCTCCCACCCCACTTCATCTATGCACACTCTCCCGACTACACTGCCCAGGAGCCCCAACCTGCAGAGCATGACTGACTCGAGTAAGAGTCCTGTAGCACTGAACATAAAACTACACCAGCAATGGGCAAATCCACTCTGAGCCATTCAGCTCAAATAATACCTACACTGCACCACCTATGCGGAGCATACCCTCCACCACTAACTTGTAGAGGAGCAGCTGTGTGCATCTGCAGGAGATCCTGCCCCCATACCTCCCGTGCATTGGAGACACGAAATCGTGCTGTGCCTAACACCCGCCATAATACCAATACCACAGCAAGTGTTTGAAAGAAGATACCCATTGAGACAACCCTACCGAATATACCGTCAACGTGATAATAACCTGCAGGAGGAAAAACCTGAAGGAGTGTGAAAAGAAGCTAACTAATGAATTAATGACATAAATGACATCATAAGGACTTCAATGGGGATTTCTTGATGGGAGGTCAGTAAGCTCTAGTGTAGTGGGAAACTGCATTAGGTTTGCTCACTTCAGGACCAGTGCTTATACATCAGCTACGTTTTACAACTGAAAGAACGTGTGAGCGAGTGGATGAAGCATTGAATGCAAGGGTGGCGTGTTTTGGAAAACTTCTTATTGTAGTACAACTGTACAACTATGGTATTATTATACGTGTTTATCACTTGTGCCACCATTGCGACTCACACCTAATAAACCTTAGCCACTGGAATCTGAGCTCCCCTCATGCGCCATACTGCATTTGCAACGTGGGTGTAAGGCGCTGCCGGGATCGTCCCATTCATCCTTGCCTGGGGGCGTAGAGCTAACTGAAAACACACGCAGCCGCAACACGGCGATCAAACTGTACTTTTTGTAACTCAGCAGAAGCGTTACCGTCACTGAGTCTGACAGAAGCCATTACCATTGGCTGTCCAACTTACTGGGACTTCAATTCCCAGAAGCACCGGCGCTCCTTATAGTGAAACAACAGGCGCTTCAGGAGCCAAGCCAGTCTTGTGCCAGTGCTCACCGTCCGCAGCGTCTGGTGCAGAAAACACTGTTTGTAAGTACCATATATAATTTTCTCTAATTCTATTGAAAAATGGGATTTCTACAGCTTGATAAAATATTCTTGGACTACCACAAACATCAGTGTTTAAATAAAGCATCTATAGCAGCACACACTACAGTTGCCAAGAAAGACAAACAAGGCAGGAAAGATGAGGGACTATCCACCAAAAGACATCCTAAAAAACCCCGGCCAACAGCGAACCAGTCTCCAAATCCAGCTGGTAAAAGAAAACATACCCCAGAGCTAAGGATTAGCATACTCAATACACACTCACTGAACAAATATGCCCAATGTATCCACAACAGGATCATTGAGGAAGGCATAGATAGTTTTTGTATTAATGAAACTTGGCTTAAAGAACCAATAGGTCCCACATGTGACATCGCTGTCCCAGAAGGATATGTAATTCATTGCGCCAATAGAGAATCCGGTCAAGGAGGTGGAGTAGCAGTAATTGCAAGAAATTCCATCCCCCTTTTCCCACATAAATCTACGTGCAATGCTAGTGAAATTCGACATTTAAAACATTCGCCAACTGAAAATAGCTGTCTCAATCTGGTAGTAGTTTACAGAGTAACTTCTACTACCCCCGACTTCAACAAAGAATTCTCACACCTTCTCAATCTCCTTAAAGGACCAAACTGCACCACGCTGGTTTTCGGGGATCTTAACAGATGGTACGGCAATCCAGCAGACAAAGCCGCTATCAATCTAGAAACCGTATTGAATAATCTATATTTCCTTGTCACCAACAGTGAACCCACAATGGAAAATGGACATCAACTAGACTGGGTAGTAACTAACAACCTGGTTACACATGACTACCAAACAGAACCTTGCATCTGGTCTGATCATTTCAGCGTCACCTTTCAGGTCAACCCACCATTTCCTAAAGATAAAACCCCAAATCCACCAATGAAAGTAGCCCAAAGGATCTTTAAAAACATCAGTATGGAACGGCTTGAAATCTGTTTAAAGGATATCAATGCTAATACCAAAGATGAAGACACCTGCGACATCATGATGACCAACTTACTCGACCATCTTAAAGAACTAGCAGACCAGAATCCCCCCTCCAACTTAAAACTCTCAGATCAAGGTCAATCCCCAAACATGGTTCTCAAAGGAACTATTGCAAAAAGAAACAAAGAGAAAATTAGAAAATGCTTGGAAAAAAACCACTGTAGAGATGAAGAAAAATGGAAGACCGCGGAACTTAGATACAAGGAAGATATAATTGAGGCAAAAAAACAGTACTTTAATAATCAAATCACATTAGCTGATAATGCAACAAGCAAATTATTCAATATCCTGAAATATATTGCGAAACCTAAGGCAATCTCACCCCAGAAAATCGAAAAAAAAGCTAGAGACACAATTACTAAATCTCAATTTAACAAACCCAAAAATACAAAAATGCCTCTAGAAGAGGCTCTTGACAACATTAAAGCCTTTAAATTCTCCAACATCACCTCAGAGGACATGGAAAAAACACTTGCATCCATGAAACCAACTTCATGTGCTGAAAACATCTTACCAGCCAAAATTATACTAGAAAACTCGCACCCATACTAAAATTATTAACACCTCTTTTAGGGATCAGTCAGTCCCTCAGGCCATAAAAAGGGTCACCGTAACCACCTTGGCTAAAAAACCAGGTCTAGACCCAAGAGACCCGAGCAACCTCAGGCCAATTACAAATTGTAATTTCCTACTGAAAATCATGGATAGGGTAGCGACCGCACAATTACAGGTGCATGTAGAAGTTTCGGAATCCCTTCATCCTCAACAGTGAGGATTTAGACCAGCACACAGTACGGAGACTGCAATGATAGACCTTCAGACAAAGATGCTTAGCATCATGGATAAAGGGACAGCAGGCCTGCTTATCCTATTAGATCTCAGGGCTGCCTTCAATCTGCTAGACCATAATCTGTTCGAAGTTCCACTGGGTAAAACGGCCAATTGTCCACCAGCAGCAAAAAAATGGATAATGTCATTTTTTTAAAACAGGACATCTCGGGTACACTGGGGAGATACATTCTCAACAGAAAGAGAAATTCTCTGCGGGTCCCAAGGGAGCCAGCATGTCACCTCTACTGTTCAACTTGTACATCATATTTCTATGCCACGTACTATCGTACTAGATCAGACAAACATCTTTTTCACAAACTACGCTGATGAAACGCAGCTAGTGATGGAACTTAGTGGGGACCACAAAAAAGACAACGACAACTTACTTAGGATCTATGCCATCATAGAACAATGGATGGACATAAACTGGATGTGCCTAAATGGCGAGAAGACCGAGTTGATGGTCTTCGGATCCCACCAGGCCAGAAAATCTCTTTCTCCAGATTATTGCTCATTCCAAATTGAAAATACACAGATAAAGGTCCTGGATAAAGTCAAAACAATAGGCATGATGATGGAAGCATCACTAGGGGCCGAAGCACAGTCACAATATATTTTAAAAAAAACATGCAACTACTACCTTATACTTCTCAAAGCAATCAGACCATATCTGTCCGAGGGCAACTGTGCCACAGTGGCCAGGGCAACCATCCTATCTCGCCTTGACTATGGGAATGCTCTGATGGTAGGGGCAAATAAAAAGTCCCTCCAAGTCTATCAGATTATACAGAACAGTGCGCTCAGGATTATCAAGTACAAATCCAAATCCAACCACATCAGTAACTCCAGGAAACAGCTTCACTGGCTTAGAGTGGATAACAGAACTCAATTCAAGGCCCTCACCTTAGCCCACAGATGCATCCACGGGAAAGCACCAGGGTACCTGAAATCCAAAATTCATACTTACGCACCCACCCGCAGTTTAAGATCAACTGAACAAAACAGGATTGCAGTAGCAACGCACAAACCCAAGCTTGGACTGGGCAAATCCTTTCTGATTATCACTGAAGGCCTATGGAATAACCTGTCCAGTAACATAAGAAAAGAAGCTAGTTACCTACGCTTCTGCAAACTCGTGAAGACTCACCTCTTCAACTAAAACTCGCAAATAGGTTTACCCAGTCACATGCACTAAGCACCCAGAGTTGTCTCATCTTTTCATGTTTGTCTCACGTGTTCATGTATCTGCGCCCAAGACTTGCGAGTTACCGGCACAATAGAAACAAACAAATAAATAAATAAATACATAAATAAATAAATAAATAAGAAGTGTGCGTGACATCTTGAGGTACGGGCTAAAGATGATGTATAGATCCTGATGAACCCAATGACGAAGTAAAGAATTGAGTGAGTTTTCCAAATATAGAAAAGGAAGATTACACATGCACGAAGTACTGCAGAAAACCAACTGTTCATTAAAATGTACAGTTGCTGAAATTCAAGATAGATTAAGTCATCATAGAGTGCCCTCACTCCTGTGATTTCCCAAAGACAAGGATATTCTACAAGGCCAAGTACAAAGACAATTTAATGGCAGAAGGCCTGGGCAATTAGAGATGTTGGGCTAATTGGGTGGTGATGTAGCTTCATGGCCCACCTCCCTGCACCAGGGTCTTGGCTTACATGCTGCTAAATAAACCAAATGTTTCAGACATGGCACAAGCGTGCCCACCAATTATATTAGTCCATATAATGAAGGACCTTATAATTTGAAGACCAATGAGAAACGCTGTATCTAATGTTTCCAAAATGACATATTTTTTAGAGGTAGGCATAAGTTGTCCACCTGATAACGGGCAGCCAATAACAATCCTAGCACCTATAGAAAAGTATACTTAGATGTTTCCCTTAACCAATCCCAACCCTCTATAAGGTTTTTCATTATTGCCACATAGTATGACGTCACTCTGACGCATTATTGTTAAAAAAGTATGTTTCTTTGGAGATCATTGAGAAACTGAGCGTAGGTCCTTTGATGTTCATTGTAACCTCCCTGTTTTATATTCAGAATTACTCTGGTGTGAGCCCATCCTTTAGATATGCATGTTCCTAAAGGGCCATAAACTCAAACTCCCACCTTCAACCCCATCCAGAATGCTCTTTGCGCTCACTCGCGAGCACCTCAACACTTTCAGCCCAGCAGTTTGCTCAAAATGCTCTCCTTTCCCATTGTAGCCAAATGCATTGTGCATCGGAACATCAGGCTCTGCTCTAGAACCAGCCTACCCCAGCCTATATTATGTACCCAATCTAGGCAGGCTAGAAATATCCAACTTGGGTAACGCTCGTACACTAACATGCACCCGAGTCCCAACCTGGACTTCTCTTACCCTCAGTCTGGCTCCCCACCACCTCTTATCCACCACACAAGCAAGTCTCCCTCTTGACCCATTATAGCATTACGACTTGCTCTCATGAGGGTAAGCCAGAATTCACCTCCCATCCCTACCAAATTGAATGTTCCACCCGTGCCCTTCATAGGAGCCCATGTCAATACCAGATCCATCTCAGTGCATGCCCTTGATATAAATGAACTCATTAGTACCAACAATCTGGACTTCTTTGCCGTGTCAGAAACTTGGCTTAACCCTGCCTCGGCTGCCATGCTCTCCTTTGCCATCCCATCTGGCTATGTCATCTTCAGAACCAACAGCCAACAGACCATCTGGAAGAGGTGGGGGGGTAGCTCCTACTGCCAAAGAATCTATCTGCATCAGACACACCACAGTACCAATAGCGGGCAACTGCAAACTACTTGCAGCAATGTTTTTCCTCTCTCCTACTAACAACATGACCATCTTTGTTGTATACCGACCTCCTGGCCCTATCCTAAATTTTGATGAGGACTTCATGCTAGCCATGGTTGGCAATATTAAGCACACCTCGAGAATAATCCTCCTAGGGGACCTGAACCTCAGCCTTAACGACCCAACTGACCTACATGCACCCTCAGTAGCCGAACCTCTCAGCGCCTCTACCCTTCTATCTTCACAATCCTGAGGGCAATAGAAACCCCGGCCACCCTGCCGCCCCACATCATTGTCAAAGACGAGGCCTGGTCTTTAAAAATCCAAAATGCTATGTTAGAATAGATTCAGACCCTACCCAAAAAGAAACCTTCAGAAGCTATCCTTGCTCAAAACCCCTACTGCATTCCCACCCTTCTACCACCCTTGGAACTCTCCAGACACCAACTCACACCCCCTGTTTTACTTCAGTACCAGCTCTGAGTTGGATGCAGCATCCATTCCTAAGAGCCTTAAACCATCCAGATGCAAAGGGCACATCTGCTCAGTATTTATTATCAAGGAAGGCTCAGACGAATTGATCCAATTCATTGCGAAATTCATCAGTGTCTCCTACTCCTCCTTCCAAGTCCCAACCAAACCTGAAAGAAGCCTGGGTACTCCCGCTGATCAAAAAACCTTCTCTTGACCCAGCACTTCCCAACAATTATCAACCCATCACCACTGTCCCTTTCCTCTTGAAAACTTTGACAGTGGTGCATATATACAGATCCAACAAATCCTGCAAGCCCACCACATCATAGGTGTACGACAGTCCAGCTTCAGACCTGGCCATGTTATGGATTCCACTGTGCTTGATCTCAAAAAACAGCTTGATGAGATCTGAGATCAGGGACAATCCATCCTGCTCCTTCTCTTGTTCTTTCAGCTGCATTTGATCTTCTCGACCACCAGATCCTATGCCAACACCCTACGGCGACAGCAAGCTTATCGCCAGAAACGACTTCATGGTAGCTTCCTTCCTCGAAGGTAGAACTATGTGGGTGTTTGCTGAGAACTACAATGCCCCACCCACCCCATACCCTACAAACGTTCTCAAGGATCCTGTGTGTCCCCGACCCTCTACAACGCATTCACAAGACCCCTCTTCGACTTACTAGACACCAATAATGCAGATGATACACACATTCTCCTACCCCTGTCCGGCGACTATCTTGAAGACGCCCGCTCATTAAATAATTTCTATGCCACGATACAAGCCTGGATGGCCACTCACCTCCTCTGCCTTAACAATGATAACATAGAGCTACTTCTAGTTGGGCCACCCACGGTAATCAAGAATTTGATGCCCGAATACTCCTCATTCTGCATTGATGGGATCTGTAAGTGGTTTCAACCCAGCACTCCAACTAAGTCAATGCCTAGCGTGAGATGCCCAGCTGGAACCCTTAATTATATATTTTTATGTCAAAAGTTATTTTATTTCTGAACGATGTACCCTTATATCACACCCTTCTCTTTGAATCCCCCCGGTCTCACTGAACCAAGAAGAAGGTTGTTTTGCAAAGTCAAAAGATTTATTTGAGGGATTTGAACAATATATATGTCACACTTTTATGAATTATGAACAATATCTGGATATCACACTATTAATATTTATACATGGGTCAGCGTTGGGTGATATTACAATAATCAACAATCTCTTTAATCAATAGGAGTATGGGTGAGAAAAATAATGTAGCAGAGAATAAAACTGTGTGGGTTCAATGAAATGCAATGATATGAAATTAATGCAGCACAGAAATGAAACTTGATATGAATTCAATCAAAGACAATGTAATCACTCTTTCCCCCTGTTACTACTCAATCCCCCCTAATATGCAATATGAAGAGATAAAATGAGGGCACACAGGTTTCAGGAATATACAATCAACAAATGCAAGTTCAATCCCAATTCCCCCAGCAAGCTTAGAGAACAGGAATTATTTTAAGCAGGTCAAATGCTTTTGAATGTGATTTGAAATTAATGGTAAACTGCTAAAATGACTTTAATTCACTAAAAGGGATTCAAAACTAGCGGGAGTCACTTTGGATAGGTTCAGGTACACAGTAGCAATGATGTTTGAATGACTGGCAGATTGGAAATTGAATTCAGAGGTTGAATGCAAGTAATAGCTGTTTTATACGGATTGAAATTGAGCTAAATGCAGAATCGCGGCAAACTTTTCAGTGTGCGAGAAATACGATTACAGAAAAACTATAAGGAGTTTGAAAGCTGAGGCTGTTAGCTTCAATTCGACATTTAAATATTGTTCCTAGCATGTACGGTTCAGATGTTATGAAGGTTTTAGTAAAGGTCGATTTTTCTCAAAAAGAGTCAAGATTTCAAATGGGAGATGCGCTTTTGAATTCCAAACAGGTTCTTTACACTAGAGAGTCTATGAAGCCACAAGCTACACAACAGCGCACCCACCAGCCCATTGGCACCATCGGTTGATTGGGCCTGCCGAGACGCTTGCCTTTCTTCAAAAATATATTAGCGCAAAGATGATTTATCACTACAATTATCACAGAATTATAAGGATGAGAGAAGGATTCAGGATGGCCAAAGGAGATTCTACAATGCAGTTCTGGATATGTTGGAATGGGTTGGATAGGATTACTTAAAACTAAGAGATTGTGGCTATGGACAGTTCTATGCTAAATACTCACAACTATGGGTTTGGAATGGGCCCGTCAAGATCTGGTCAAAGGTTTGGACTGGAATTCGCTCGCCACCGGACAGGATTCAGGCGCTTGGTTCTGCACTTCAGCAAGGAACTCTGGTCTCTGCGCGGCCTCTCAGACTGGATCTGACGGGTTGGTTCTGGGTTACAGCTCTGCTCTACCAGTTGGATCTCTGGGTTCTAGCAAGGGTCCTTGGCCAGAAGCAGCAAAACAGCACAGCCAGGCTGTTGAATTTCTTGTGCCCCTTGGAAGTTTGGGGTTAAAATCAGGATGCAAGATTTTAAGGGCCAGCTGAGAAGGGTTCAGCTTTTTGGATTGGGCCTTCTGCTTCAGGGTTCTAGAGTCTGGATCTGGGTTCTGGAGTCTGGATCTGGATTCTTCCTGCAGGGCGCTTTGCCAGTAGATCAGTTGATGAGTGAATGTGTGTCTCTCTGGGCCCTCAACAGTCCCTATTTATGTATTTCCCAAGGGGGTTGGGTAGGCTGATTATACTATGCCCAACCCTCTAAGAATCTGATAGGTCAGAGAATTTCCTCTCCCCTGATTTGAGAAGCAACCAGAGTGTCATGATGTGTCATAGTAACACTGTGTTTATGGCCCAGAGAAAAACCCTCCCCTTTGTTTCTGTACAGGAAATCTATTTTCATATAAAACATAATTCCAATATCACCAACTTGTTAATAATACATAGTTACATTACAGATTAAACAAGGCACGTATCTGTCAAAGTCTCATCTTCCTAAGAGTTTTGGTTCACAAATGACAGTTTTTCGCGCTTTTGGTTGGTTACCCATTGACGGATCTGTACACATTTTTCCACAGAAATGCACATAACATCTGGGCATACTCCTGTACATCTTCATATTCCTAGCATAATCACAATAGCTACAATATCAACATTTCGTGTTTCAGTCTCTGAATATCGCACAGATTCCAGAGTAATTTTAAACTGTGAGCGACATTTTAATTTTAATAACCTCTAAATTCCATATTTTTACCAGTTTGGCACAATTTTCTACAAGTCTTTTTCTCAAACATATAGTTTCTTCAGTTCCAAATCCACACTTTCCGTCTAGCCCCGCCTCAAAGGCTTGGCTGAGCCAGAGATGCAACCTGAGCTTGTTCCTGCCAGCAGCTGGTTTCTATTGACGCCCCAAATTAGCATTCCCTTTCAGCTCAAGAAGGCTATTGTCTCTTTACCAGAGCAGCAGAGCAAATCCCCTCCTTCTCTCATTAGCATCCAAATGAGAGATCCTGTCCTTTTGGTGGGAAGGAGAAGGGTGGTGTGTTCCTCAGTGGGGGAAACCTCTTTGAAGTCAGGTTACCTTACAGTAAATTGTGACATTGTTCTTTGTGAAAATTAAAGTTACAAATTTAAAAACAAGCAAACATATCTTCATTTCCAGTCTTTTTCAAAATATAAATTAAATAGTGGCAACCTATATTGCATTCAATGGCAAGTCTCTTCTTTCCCCACACTTTGATTTTAATGTACCAGTTTAAAAGACAGGTTAAGTAATCGCCAGCTTCTGACACAGGCGAGCGGCGGTATTGTGCCCATTTTTAACCTATTTTTCCAAGCAAGCATCTTTAAATGTGGATATTCTTCTGATAAATGTACTTCTGCTGACATTGTACTTAAGTGGAATCTTGAAGTAAAGTGATGTTTAACACCCAACAAGGAGGTTGGATCTTTTGTGAGGTTTGGGAACCATGATTTTTGAAAATTGAACAGCCAAGAAAAAACAGATTTTCAAGCAGCTCTGTGTTTCTCTTGCAATGCAGCACTACATTTTCAAGTAGTTTCATTTTCCTCTGTGGGCAGCCAAATGATAGGTTTTGGTAGTGGTCTCCTGTGTTACCAATGACATAGGCAAAAGTGGTTTGGTGGCCTATTTTTCAGGTTTTCCTGTGCACTTCTGGGTGATTTTTAGCGTGCATAATACTTTCCTGTGGCCATTCTGATGTTCCTGATGCACACAGTGCACAGTAATGTTGCAGGGCGTAGACTAGTGGGTTTCAACATCCCACAACCCCCCTCTTGCGATTTGGTGTTGAGCGTCCATCAATGGGAATTCGCAAGACTGGGATGTCAGTCCCATCTCTTTTGATTCCCAAAATGGCAAAGTTCATCATCTTTTCCTCCATCAGGGGTGGATCGATCGGTTCTCCTTGCCCAGTCGTGATGTGAGTATGGAGCGATACTCCGGGCCCCTTGGATCTTTCCTTCTGGTCCCCGGGTAGTTCTCCTTGGTTAGTCTCCATGGTTTCCAATCCTAGGATGACAAAGCAAAAGCATATTTGTAGACTTTTCCCCACCACTATTAATGTAGTGGGGCGGACAAATACATTTTGATAAATCAGGACACATTTTTCTATGGTAAATCATGGACTATATATGGAATATTTTATAGTTGGATTCTAGGGAACTGGAGTGACCCCCTCTGGGGATCCAGGAGACTCCTCCAGTTGCTGCAGAGTGTGCCTAGGATGGCAACACTTAATTGGTTAATATGGACCCACTTATCTTCCCCCTCTGCCGAACTGCCTTTGAGGATGCAGATTTTGTAGGCGACTGGTGAAATTTTGTCTACAATTTCAAAAGGACCCCTCCAGGTAGGCAAAAATTTGTGCTGTTCGGCCTGGTTCCTTTGGAAATTGTATAAGTAGTCCCGGTCTCCTACATTGTATTCTTTTCTGGTAGTCTTAAAGTCATAGTGGGTCTTCATGCTGTCTGCAGATCCCTCTAGATTTCGCTGAGCATAGGCAAAAGCATGTTGAAGGTGTTTTCTCAGATTTTCAAAATACTCATGAGTTGTGGAGGCATTGATCAATGTCGGCTCTTGGGTTTTGTAGAGCAGATGCTGGGGAAGCACCATCATGTGTCCAGTCATCAGCTCAAATGGTGACATTTTAGTTGCAGATGAAGGGGTACATCTGATGGCCATTAGGACAAGAGGTAATCGAATATCCCAACTCGTCCCAGAATCTGCCACAAACATTTTTAATATGCTCACAATTGTCTTGTTGTATCTCTCTACTGCACCACTAGAGGCTAGTCGGTAAGCAATGTGAAGCTTCCATTTGACCCCAAGTATCTCCCACATCTTTGTCATTACTTTGCTGGTGAAATGGCTACCTCGGTCTGACTCTATCCTTTGGGGTAGTCCAAAACGCAAAAAGATGTGGTTGATCATCAGGGCAGCTGCTGTTTTTGCCTTGCAGTTTTGGACTGGGAGACATTCCACCCATTTAGTAAACAAGCATGTCACGGTCAACATGTACTTGTTTCCCCTAGAGGAGCGAATCACAGCCCGATGAAATCGACTTGCAAATCTGACCACCGTCAGCCCCCTCTTTTGGGGAGGCGCACGGTTTGTGAGGGATGTTAGCTGAAATTGTGCACACACAAGACACCCCTTCAAGTATTGGTCGAGGTCCTGCCCCATGTGCGGCCAGTATGCAACCTCTCTTAAGATTTCAAGTGGGGTATGAAACCCCCTATGACCGGCTGTGGCCAGGCTTCGGAATGAGGTAGAGACCACCCACTGATCATGGCCAGCTAGGGATCTCCTTACCAATAAACCGTCTTGGATTCTGAACATTTTTGGACATTTCATCAACACTCTGAGGTCCTCTTCCCCAATGTAATCGGTATTACATCAGGCTTAACATCAGGCTTCGGAATTAGGTAGAGACCACCCACTGATCATGGCCAGCTAGGGATCTCCTTACCAATAAACCGTCTTGGATTCTGAACATTTTTGGACATTTCATCAACACTCTGAGGTCCTCTTCCCCAATATAATCGGTATCCGTCAGGGGAAAGTTCTCAGGGTCCTCAATGTGTTGATAAAACGTACCAATTATTGGATCCCCTTTTTGAGCGGTCAAATCAGCATCTGGGGTCTCCGTACTCCATTGTGCAGTTGAGAGTTCATTGTGAGCATTAGTCTGGGACCTAGTGATGGCAGTGACCTGGATCTCACCCAACAGGGACTCTATCTCTAGGAGACCCCCTTGGATGGCTCTGGTTTTGGCCAGCTGATCAGCTAAGTCATTTCCAGTTTTGTCTGGTCCCTCTACTTTAGAATGACCCGTGATCTTTTTCCAGTAGATGTTCATCCCATTCGAGGTGACCAGATCATCAATATTTTTAATTCATTTCCCATGTTTCAAGGTTTTGTTGTTAGCACATAACATTCCTCTGGTTTTCCAGTTAACCAGGTGCTCCACAAACCCGTTCCGTACATAATCTGAATCAGTGATTATGACCAGTTCGTGGAGTTCATGTTGGACAGCAGTGAGGATGGCTTGATGCACAGCCTTCAACTCTGCCACTTGACTACTTCGGGGACCAATGTTGTACCCAGCGGAGGGTTTTGGGGTCTCATTCACCCATGCATTCCCTACACCAGCCACAAGTTCTTTTTACCCGTTGTTGTCAACATGGTAAGAGCATCCACCCACATAGACAGTTGGCATTCCCTCACACTTGTCATCGCCTCATCATGAGTTTGGTGGTAATCCAGCGGTTTTCTCTGTCGAGCATAAATAGCGCTAATGCCAAGCCCCCCGGCGGATAGTCGGGCAGATCACGAGTTTTCGTGCAAGCGCACAGAGACATGGCAGTAGCGCAAAGAGTGCTTGACTGGAAAACGAGCCAAGAAACCATAAATCCGGCGCACTGTGCGCTACCGCCATACTGTACTAATAGCGTGCAACATGAGCATGCGCAAAATGCCTCACCGCCGGAACAGGAAACAAAGCAGCGGCCATCTTGGAAATCACAATCCGTCGGATATCACAGCCCCTGGAAGCCATCCATCCCTGGGAAGACAGAATCATGTCACAGGAGCGCACTAGGGGCAAGTCTGCCCTGGACAGGGTGAGGAAGCCCAAATTTAGCGACCAGGAGGAGGCAGAGATCCACCATGAAGAGCTGCTGCAGCGCAAGACTAGTGGCCAGTGCCGAGCACAGATTTGGTGCAACATTAGCCAAAGGGTAACTGCAGTGAGGTGCTGCCCCGGGATGGCGAGGATTGTCGCAAGCGCCTCAACAACTGTAACGCTCACCTGGTATCCACAGGGATGTCACTCAGCCTGTTCTGACCTCTTACGACCTCGAACCCTTCCCTGGAGGCTATTCGACTGGAGACGGGGTCTGAAACACAGGATTGGTAGAGTTTAACTCCCTATTGTCTCTGTGTGCTTGAACCCCTTCTTCCCCGGGGTCCAACCCGGTGTCCAGTCATTTGGTCGAATAAAAACTGGTCGAATGACATTTGGTCGACGCAATTTGGTCGAAAGCCAAATGGTCGAATTTTTTTTTTAAATTATATATTTATTTTTCGGGTTTTCGTTTAAAAAAAAAAGGGTTTTTTTAAGCAAAAAAGGGGGTTGGGGGGGACCCCCCCAAAAAAAAAAAAAAAGTGAAAATAAAAACAATAACAAATTTGACCATTTGGTTTTCGACCAAATTGGTTCGACCATTTGTCTGGTCGACCAATTTTTTTCGACCAAATGTCTGGTAACCGTCCAACCCTTCCCTTTGATCCACAGCTCACCTTGTTTTCTTGGATAGTGTGCTCTCAGTCCTGCTTTCAGCGCAGGGGCGCGTTGATTGATGCAGGCTTGTTGCTGCCTTGTTACTTCACTGGCAAGAGTCCGACAGGTAAGTATAATGAGTATTTTGAACAGTTCTCTAACTTCGTTCTTTTCCTTCCTTAGATGATGGCCCGCGTCTGTGGATGGCGGCGTGCTGCTGAGATGAGTAGCGCTGAAGGTGAGTGAGAGCGCGATGCGCGATGCACCCCTTTCGTATTTGCATTGAACTGAGTTCTTTTTCTGTGTCTTTTAGGTGCCGCGACGTTTTCAGCATGGATACCGGTTATGAAGAACATATGCGGTGGGTAAGCGCGGTATGTGGCGCCTCTAGATGTTTCCACGCTAACCTGGAGTGTCTTTTCCCTCTTGCAGATGGATGAGAAGTTCCGGAGACAGAGTTCCCCCAGAGCGGCTGGGATTCAGGTAAGCATTTGAAGCTCGTACAGTATTTAAAAATAAGTGAAGACTTTCAGAATGCTTACTAATGCCTTTTTTCTGTTCTTTTCCCTTTTCCTTACGAAGCGGTGTACAGGGATGGGAATGACACCACCGAAGATGCCCGCAGAACAGAAGGAGCGATGAATGATGGGCAGAAGCGCCGCAAGGTAAGGCTGTTCCTAACGGTGTTCTTTTTCTTGCAGGAGCTGAGTGCAGAAGAAAGATGCAGGCCTAAAGGAGACCGATCCGAACACGGTGAGTGTCACGCTGCAGGTGCAGAAAACACAAAGCATGTTTCTCAGCCTGGATGTGGCTTAAATAGTCTCTGGGTATCCCAGGTGTCTCTGGGCTGAACCACACCCAAAAGACTAGACCGCACATGCAGTTCTGGGAACCGAAATATGTGGGGGCATCCATCTTGTCCCCATCAATGCACTACAAGTCCAATCCCCAATGTTATCCTATGGGAGTGAGTGAGTCTGGTGCCACAAGCGCCAAGTCTGACTCCAAGTGGGTTTTTGGAGGGATGGAGAGGCCCTTGAGGGCCATGTAGGTGATTGTGGCCTGGCTCCAGCCTGACATCTCGGAGAGCTGGGGACATGAGGGGCAAGAATCATGACAACAACTTGTGTGTGAGTGTCCACGGCATCCTGTCACAGCACAGGAGTGCAAGCAGGGACACTGGAGGAGGGCCACCACCACCCCCACCCGAACTCACACCCTGGGAGGAGAAGATGAGTGCCCTGATTGACGTTGGCACCATCAAGGGAATTGGCAGAGCAAAGGCAGGAACTGGCATTGATCCGACTGCAGGTGAGTCCCACCCCAAATGCATGCAACTGAAAGTTACACACATGCAGACCCTGAGTGAATGAATGTGAAGAAATGCATGTGAGGCACTGCAGACACCCATAAGTGACCCCTTGATCCATTGAACCATAGTGCTGCCTAGACTACCCTGCACATGCAGTGCATCAATAGAACGGGCAGGGGACAGACATCCATAGCCATGGGACAGCTACGTAGAGTTTGAGTGTGCAAGAATACACCCACAGGACCCTGAGTGCAGTGCACCCCAACCCCACATGTGATCTTGTCACACAAACATTCCCATGCAGTGTACCTCCACACTCACACATCACACCAATCACCACATGGTGACTGAACAAAATGCAAGTTGAATGCATAATTGATACTGTCTACAATCCCACTTGATGGCATGAACTGCTGGATACTTATGTAGGTTGCCTTGAACTCAATTCACACTCTATGTACCCCACAGACTCACGGCAAACCTCACGGGATGAAGATGATGGGGAGGAGGCCACACCATCACGGCGCCCGAGGCAGCGTGCCTCGACCAGCACCACCACCCCACAAAGGGGCCGCACGGAAGGGAACCGACGCAGGCCACATCCCACATCAACACAACACATCCCAACCAGACCAATGCAGCACCCACATGTCCACAGGGAGTCCACGGCAGCTCGCCCCAAGCCACCAGGCATACCCCCGATGCAGAGGGAGTCTTCTGTCGATCGGAGCCCAACGTGGGGGTGACACCTCCACGTGTGCATCAAGCAGGACGTCTGCATTCACCCGGAAGCAGTGATGCTGAAAGGATGGGCACACCACAGGGGACCGCAGGGCCAGGCACACAGGTAGCACAAACCCCACCTGTGCATGTGCGTCGTGTCCGCACACCACAGCCAGACGAAGACACGCCATCATATGGCAGCCCTGAAGACCGGCACTCAGAGCCCGGCAGCCCAATCCCAGCCGGCAACATGTCCCCATTCAGCCCCCCCCCCAACAGCACACAAGTGGCAGGCCGGTACCTGCCACACCAGGGGTACCCTTTGTCACGGGGGCAGCAGTGATGGGATGACTGGACGTGATCGAGGCCAAACACGCCAAAATTGAATCCATGGCCAAAGTGCACAGCCGGCACATCAAGGCCATCAGTGCATCCATACGCCATGGATGCAAATACATTGCGTGAGACAATGCCCGCACACGCAGAATGGTGGAGCAATGCACCTCAGCCTTGAGCGGGTTTGGTCAAACGGGGAGGGAGTTGCACGAGGCAGTATCAGCACTTGCTCAGCAGACAAGGGAGGGGAATAACCTTCTCCGTCAGCATATGCAAGCAACCGGGTCAGTCCCATCGACCTCCACTACACCCACGGAAGGATCTCTTGAGCCTTCTCCTAGGCGCCGTTCAATGCGCCACCTGAGGTCACACACACCAGAGGGGCCTGGATATGGAAAGCGCCCACGACCATCGTAGTTGGACATGGCATCGTTGTGGGTGCCCTGAAAACAAACATGCACCTAACTGCACTTTTGTGGGGAGTTCACTGGGGGCAGGGGGGATTGTGTGCTGGGTGTTCACTGGGGGAGGGGGCATTGTGTGCTGGGTGTTCACTTGGTGGATGGGGGATTGTGTGCTGGGTGTTCACTGGGAGTAGGGTGGATTGTTAAACTGAGAATAAATCACGTTTCAAAATGCACAAAACATGGACAGTAGTGATTGTGATTAAGTGCTCTTTAATGTTGAAGTGACATGTGCAAAATGTAGCCGTCACCGTTTAAAAAAAAACATCAATCAAGCCTTGTCTGGCCAACCTCCCCTCCCTCAGCCCAACCCTTTGGGCCTCATTACAAGTCCAGCGGTAGCTGCGGCAGTAAACCGCCTGGTTACCACCAGACTCGTATTACCAGTCTGCCTCCGTGACTCCCGGAAATACCAGGGCATTACGACCCCAGTGCCCCGGGAGTCACGGAGGCGGAATGGTGTTCATCCCCATTCCCATTGAGTCCCATAGGACTCAATGGGAATGGGGAAGTGGAAACACCGGCACCATCTCGTGATGGTGCTGGTGTTTCCACATCCGCCTGCAGGCGGGAGGTGTTCAACCTGCCAGGTCAGACCTGGCGGGAAGATCACCTTCTGCCTGCATGAGTCGGGATCGGGCGGTCCGGAATTAACAGTGGCAGTGGGTTTACCACCACTGTTAATTCCGGACCGCCCAACCTGTAATGAGGCCCTTTGTGTACGTTCAACACCTTCAGGCACGTCATCACCTTCACTCCCATCCTCAGGTGGCTGCACATGAGCATCAGGGGGCAGTGGCACATTCCTGCGACAGCAGATGTTGTGCAGCATGGCACATGTCAGTACAATTTTTCCAACTTTTTCAGGTGCATACATCAATGCACCTCCCATACGGTCTAGGCACGGGAAGCGTGCCTTCAGCAGTCCAAATGCCCTCTCGACGCAGATCTGTGTACGACCATGGGCAATGTTGTATGCCCGCTCTGCTGCAGTGTGTGGATGACACACAGGGGTCATGAGCCACGTATACTGGGGATATCCAGAATCACCTGCAGGGGAAAGAAAGCAGGTTTGGGGAGAAGGTAAGTTCAGTGGGTGTACAGGGCTCAGTCATCAGTGTCATTTTGGCATACTTGTCATTTGGTCACTAACATTGTGGAGTGTGCTGTGCTACGAGCAGCATTGATTCAATGAAGTACTCACAACTTGGTACGCATCTGTTTCAGAATCTAACAGTACTCATTCCCTTGTCACTGGGGAAGGGGACCCTTCCATCTGCTTGTGCATGCGAGAAGTGGCTACCTCATGTGTCATTGCCATTCCCTTTGGCTGCTGTTGCATTTGCTGGTTATCACTATTGTGTACTGTTCTCCAGGCATTTCATTGGCCAATCAGGGGACAGTGTTTGTGGGATGTACATTGGCATTAATCAGACTACTTATGTGTGGTGCTTTTGTGTATGTGCCGACTTTTGTGTCACATTTGCATGACTGTTGGGTGGGCAGGGTGGTATGTCTGTACTGTGTAAGTGTGGGAAGCCATAGTGCTACTAACACAGGAGGCTTTGTGGTGGTAGGCCTTCCATATGTCACTGTGCTGCCACATGTCTTTTACATCCTGAATGGGTGTCTTCTGCTGTGTTGGACATGTCCAAGGTTTCTCGTGCAAGGTGCTTAAATGGAAATGCTGCACTGATGGTGCTGCCTATAAACATTCAGGGATTTCATTGTGTGTGACCAGCCCCATCAGATGTGGATTAACATGCATTACGTATATATTTGTACTCACCCAGCAGCCATGTGTTTTGTCCTTGGTGCCTTTCCATGTACGCTGGCAGGGTACTCTTGCGCAGGATCATGGAGTCGTGGGTGGATCCTGGGTAGCGGGCACAGCAGCGGCTGAAGGTGAGGTCAGGGCCACATGTCATCTGCACATTCAGGGAATGGTAATTCTTCCGGTTTCTGTAGGCTGCCTCATGTGCCTGGGGTGGTACGAGTGCTACATGTGCTACATGTGTGCAGTCCAGGGCTGCTATTACATTCAGGACTTGGGCAATGACATGGAATTGACCCTTCAGCTGGTTAACCTGTGCCTGTGTGGGTGGCAATGCAATGTGCTCATGCACATGATTCAAAAGTGCATCGAGCACCTGTCCCAGCATGGCACTGAATGTGGACTGGGCCATTCCATGCATCATGGCAACGGTATGTTGGTAGCTGCCAGTCCCAAGGAATTGTAGCACCGACATGAGCTTCACAAGCGGAGTTACTGCTGTGCTGATGGCTATACGGCTGCCGATGTCAGCCTGGATTGTGTCCAGCAACTGGGTGATGGTTGCACTGTCCAGCCGATATTCGGTCACCAACTGGCCATCAGTCAGGGCCCAAGGTGTTGGCCTGACCCTGGGGATGGTGGGCTGCCTTGCTGGTGCTGCTCTCCTCCTCCTTCTCTTCATCCCCACCACACCCTGCGCTCCCAGGGCCCTGGCCTGGTTGGCTGGCCTCTGTAGCTCCAGGCGCAGCAGGTAAAAGTCCACATCAAGGCTCCCGGCTCCAAATGGCAGCATGGTGTTTGTAAGTGTGTGTTGTGCATGGGTGGGTCCTTTGTAGGCCTCTGATTTGCATTGGTTTCACCTGGGCCCTTATTGCTGTCTCCTCCCTGCTCCTGCTGGTGGAATGGTGTTGGGGAGGGTGTGTTGTGCATGGGTGGGTCCTTTGTAGGCCTCTGATTTGCATTGGTTTCACCTGGTCCCTTATTGCTGTCTCCTCCCTGCGCCTGCTGGTGGAATGGTGTTGAGGAGGGTGTGTTGTGCATGGGTGGGCCCTTTGTAGGCCTCCGATTTGCATTGGTTTCACCTGGGCCCTTATTGCTGTGGCCTGTGTTCTTTTACCTCCAGCATTTTGCTGGGGGTATTTTCGGCAGATTGTCTGCCGCTTTTCTGGTGCTAATTGCGCCTACGCCAGACTCGTGATTGCTATGTTTTAGCGTGAATGGATACTGCCGCTTTTACAGCCGACGCTTGTACAGCCGGCTGTAATGGCGCCGGCGGTATTTGGACTCGTGATCCGACGGACCCTTAAAATCAGCGCTGATAGCGTTACCGCCGATTTTAAGGGTTACCGCCCAACTCGTGATGAGGCCTTTGTGTGGGGAATTGAGGTATGCCTCCATGTTGTCCTTGATTTTTAGACTCTCGTCCTCGAGACAGTTTTCTCTGGCACAATCATGCAAGTCGGCCAGACCTTGCGCGAGGGGACTCTTCTTGTTTTGGCCATATCTGACCTCCACAGGAAAGCCTTGCATTGACAGAATCCAGGAAGTAATTCGGGAATTACTCACATTTCCGGCCCGGATTCTGTCACTTTGGAGATAATGCAGAGGCTGGTGTGGAGTCTCCACTATGATGTGTTCCCCCTGGATAAACGGGCGGTAATTCTTCAATGCCCACACCTTTGCCAGGAGGGCCTTCTCACAATCGTTGAATTTTTCCTCCACAGAGGATAAAGTTTTACTCGCATAGGAGATTACTTTATTGACCTTGTCATGCTTTTGGGATAACATTGCAGTCAAGCAGGTATTAGAGAACCCTGTCTCCAAGAAGGTAGGCAAGGCGCTTGTGAGAGGCTTCTTTTGAGTTATCTTACTGCCTCGTCTTGTTCTGGACCCCACTCCCACTTGACGCCCCCCTTCAAAAGATGAATCAGGGTTCTTGTTATCTCTGCGTAGTCCTCAATGAACTTTCTACTATAATTAGTCAGTCCAAGGAGGCTCCTTAGTTTCCGCAGAGTTGTGGAGTCTTTCATTTTCTGGAGTGCTTCCACTTTCTTTTCCTGGGCACAGAGACCCTGAGGAGTAATCTCATGCCCCAAGAAATGTACACGGGTTCTACACCACTGTGCCTTTAGAAAGGAAAGTTTTGCTCCGGCAGCCCTCAGCTGTGTCAGAACATAATGGATCTCCGCTATGTGTTCCTCCTCAGTTGAGCGTTTGATGAAAACATCATCTACATAGGCCAGGTTACCCCTTTCACCCAGGTCAGGCCTGGCCTTATGTAGGAAAATGTTGAATTCATTGCCGGAGTTGATGTATCCAAAGGGAGTCCGGGTCCATGTGTACTGCTGCCCCCCAAAGGTAAAGGCCAGCATGTATTGGTCCTCCCTACTGACAGGCACAGTCCAGTATCCATTGATCAGGTCTATTGCAGTCAATACCTGTGACCCTGGATCTAGGCCAGCCCTTGGTCAATGTAGGGAAGTGGCCATCAGGAAGTATGGACCCATTTGTTGAGCTCCCTAAAGTCGGCGCAGAGTCTCCACTGGCCGTTTGGCTTCAATATCCCCAGCACCGGATTATTGAAAGTGTTGTGAACTGGACGGATTATCCCACGGGACTCAAGGTTCTTAATTTTTTCAGTAAGGGACTCCATTGATGTGAGAGGCAAGCAATATTGCTTCACAAACACTGGGGTCATGCCAGGGTCCGTGGGAATTGTTGTTGTGTGGATGTCGGTGCGACCACAGTCATATGAGTCCACCACAAAGAGATCTTGAAAATCCAAGAAAACTTGTTTCAACTTTTGCTTCTGCTCCAGCGTCTCACAGGCATCCGCTAGGTTGACTCTCTCTTCAACCATCTGCCTGAAGCCTGGAAAGACTTTTAGTTTTGCGATCTCGGCGACCTCCTCCAGCTGGGTGGAGAAGTCCCTGGTCAAAGTGCTGATTTACACTGGTGGCTTCAGGTGGGAAAGGCAGCCCTCATGGACCTGAAAAATCACCTCATCCCTCTTCAAGTCACAGGTCACATCCTCCTTACCATAAGGGCAGGAAGTGTACACCAGGAAGTTCCCTGCATGCCGGGTAAAGATCTTGTCTGGTGTTGTGTTGTCATCACTATCACTGTCAAAACAGTCCTTGGGGATTGGTACTAGCAGTTCATTTCCTAAATCTATGGAAAAATGTCGGTCATCAAACGCAATTCCAATAATGGTGCCTGCGGCTAGAGTGATACTCTTTAAGTCGCTGTTATCCACCTCTATTGGAATGGTGTCATGTTCTATATTGACTAGTGGTGTTGGGTTTACCCCCAACCCTTGCTGTTGGAGAGAAACATTTAGATGAATAAAGGCATCAGGGTTTTTCAATTTCTGTTCTCTTTTAACCTTCACTTCCAGGGAGAATTGTCGGGTCCTTTCTGGGATCGAGACTTCCTCTCGAATCTGAATTTCAACTGCATAAGGCAGCAGTTGAGCTGACCTAAATGCTTTCTCTGGGTCATCACAGCCCATGGGATTATCCGCGAATCGGGACCAAACTTTGAAGTTTATTAGGTCCAAACTAATGGCAAAGTGATTGAGAATGTCACTGCCTAAGTAAAAGGTGGCAGTGACGTCTCGCACGACCCAACAATTATGGACTATGCTCTTGTTACCTATGGAGATTTTGAGCATACACCTGCTTGGCAGGAGATGTTTTGAATTAGGTGTTTCCAGGTCCTTTCCCATTTATCTATGAGTCTAAATGTGGGAATGGGTGGACCTTTTGGGAGTTGGCAGAACATGGCTTCGCTGATGAAGCTCTTACCATTGTTCACACACACTCGGGCGAGAACAGAGTCCGTCCCTTCATTTAACTGAACAGGGATGAACAACTGCTCTCCAAATTGCTGAATATTAGCCAGGCTTTGAGCTCATTTCACATCTTTCTGGACTATAGGAGTGGGAATGTCTGATTGTGGATTGGTAAAGAATTTCAGAGTGTTTCCTTCCAGTGTGGAATGCCACCTTAAACTGGAAGGAAGGTTGATTTTCAGAAATAGAGAGGACCCCCCATCACCAGTTTGTTGTCCTACTGCTATTACTGTCACGTCTGGGATTTAGCTGTTCTGGAAGTGAAATTATACTTGGTCAGATTTTTGTTTAACCATGTGGCAGGCGCCGTTTAAACTAACATGGTTGACACTCTGCTTTCATTTTATCGGTCGGCTAGTCTGGGTCCAGAGGACCTTGTTTACGCAACCTATTAGGGGTGACAACCTTCGCAGGAGGTCATTCCCTAGTAAACAAGGGGTGCCCTCTGGAGTCACAACTATGACCGGGTGCTTCACCTTGTGTCGCCCAATTTTAATGTCCAAATCCGCAGTCCACTCGATGGGAATTTCCATCCCGTCAAAGTTCTTAAGTTGTCCAGGAAGAAGGGTGAGAGGAATTTGGTAATTCTCCCCCTTCCTGAATTTAGTTTATCAAAGGCCTTTTTGGACAGAAGGGTAGCTTGGGATGCAGCGTCCACCAGTGCCAAAACTGTACCCTGCCCCTGTAATTGTTCTGGGGCATAGAATCTTCCCTCCTTCTCCGCAAGGGGGCACAGATAATGTATATTTTTGGACAACTGGTGGGTTAGTTTTTTAGTTTTGGACACTGATAGAGAAATATTTGGGCAGAATTCTGTTTGGAGTCTTGGGAATCTACAAAGAAAAGGTGACAACTAGATATGGGAGAGGTTTTGGGTTCCCTGGTTCTGGTGCTGTGCTGGCCCCCATTTTTGGAGTCAGTCACCAGGATGGGTTTGAACCAGGGGATTTTCATGCTGTTGGTTCTGGGGTAGGATGAGGGGCGGCGCTAGCTCAGTCCCCACATCTCCCCAGTCTGGATTTGCATCCTTTGGGACCCATTTCTCTTTGGGAGGAGGTCCCCCATCTCTGAAGGAGAAGATCCTTTTCCCGGATCCTTTGAGGATCCCTCTCCTTCAAATTGGAAGATCTGTACCTCCTCCACAAAATAGGTCTGTTTGGGTTCTTTGTTTCTCCTACCCCCCTCTGCTCCTTGGGTGGCAGACTTTCAGGGGCAGGAGATTTTGGTTCTGGTTCCTGGGTTTCCAGGGTCTTTTTACAAGTGGGGAAGGAAGGTCCTCCAAGGCTTTACACTGCCCTTCCCCTTGTGCCTCCTCCCTGGGAACCGGTGGGTTGTCAGGGTGCTGCCCCCGTCATTGCTCTGGAGCAGCAGGTGCAGAGTTTGGGGCATTCTGTGCTGGCATGCTCATCTGAGGGTTCTGTTGAGCCCTCAGCATGCGACCCAGATCCTCTGCCATGTTTTGGTCCTGGCGCTCTAGCAGTGACACCCGCTCAGGCTGATATAGGGTTCTCATTTCTCCTCAGGGCTGATCCCGGAAGGGTAGCTATCCCTTCTCTGATAATACCCTGGGTTTGGAATATTTGGGTACCCCTCCACCCTTGGCCTCTCCTCTCCCGGATTAGGTTGTCTGGGCTCAGGAATGTGGGGAAAGAAGGATGGATTGTTCTGGGGCTGAAAGTTTTGTGGGAACCTGGGGAAGAAGTTCTGTCCAGGATTTGGGGAATTTCTGCCCTCCTCAGGGAAGTGAGGAGGGAAGTTTCCTGGGTTAGATGGTGCTTGGTTGGACCCCCACCCTGGGCTGGAGGAGTCCACACATAACCCAGGATGGGTGGGGCCCCCTTGTAGCGGGGACTTATGTAGTCAGGGGAGTGAGGGATCACATTTGTGGGACTACCTCCTTGGCTCCCTGTCTGTGACTGGCCCGAGGGCCTTCTGGGCTTGGGATTGCTCTGATTTTGTGCAGGCGGGTTTTTAGGCCCCCTCATCTCCAAATCTAAAATGGGGGCAACCTTCACCTCTGCCACCTTAGCAGCAGCAGGGGTGTTGGTCAGTTTGGGGCTTTCAGGATTATTCTTATTTTCTATGGGCATTTGCACCTCATTCATTCGGGTGGCCTGTTCAATGACCCAGTCTAGTGATCTTTTCTCATGATAATCTCTCACTAGCTGGGTCATGATGTACTTTGGTAGAGCGTGGAAAAAAGTATTGACAAATTCATTGCTGTCCGTGCGCCCCCTTATGGTGGTCTGCGCAAAGGCACACTTTAGTTGCTGCACAAATCCTTGTGGGGCCTGATCCTCCCCACATTGCAAGTTGTAGGCTGCTTTGCGAGCCTCCTGCAGATTTCTATGCACAGAAAAATGCTTCAAGATGGCCGCCCTATAGGTGGACCATCTAGAATGATTTTGGTCCTCCAGCCCCGCAAAGAAGCTGGAGTATTCTGGTGAGAAGGTCCATTTCACATACTGAATACAGCTACTGCTGTCTTTCAAATGGAAAGTTTCCATCATCTTCTCAAAGAGCTCTAGGTGGTCCCAAACAGAATACTTAGCGTTCTTATAATAAGGTGTGATGACGCTCCTTATCGCCTTGATTTGTTTTAAGGGGTCCTTAAGCAAGGCCCTTTTTTGCCTTATTGGCCTTCTTGGTTCGGGTAACCTTGGTCCATTCTTCCTCTGACTCAGAGGCACTGCTCCCAGAGGTGCCCGTCTGGTCGTCTAGGTTCTCCTGGAGTCTAGGAATGGCCTGGGAATGGCTGGCAGAATTTGGGGACCTAGTCTCCCGTGTCCTGGGGCACTCAGAGGAGTCTTCTGATTCCTCCTTGCTCCCAGGATTTGATGGGTACCCCCCACCCCACTGTCCTAGCTGGGCAGAGGTTTTCAGGATGCCAGTATTGCGCATACTCTCATGGAGTTCCCCACGAAATTTCACAGTACTTGGGTACCCATACCCAGATACCCGCCCATCCATTCCTGGGAGGTGCTGGTCTATGAGCCCCATATTTCTGATTGGATTGAAATCTGCCATCCCCGTGGCCCTAGGCTCATATGCGCCAGTGGACATGGGGGTGGCAGAGTCCAGGATTGGAAGAGATGAAGGCCTCTGGTACCAGGGTTCCTGAGGTTATATGTTTCCCTTTCCCAGCGAACCGCATCTCTATCATTCCCTCTCCCTGTTGCCCTGCAAGAACCTGGGCTTTCTGTTCCTCAATCAAGGCCTTACTAGTTTCTATCAGTTTCTCATGCATGGCTACCTGCATGTGGAGCCTTTCATTGTTCTCGCAGAGAGCCTAATTTTCTCTCTGTGCTTCCTGGGTGGTTGTTGAGTACTGGGCCAGTCTTTGCTGCAGGAGGGTTACCTCCTGAGTCCTGTCCATACTGGCCTGGTCCTTCCTTGCTAGAGCCTCTTCCACCCTCCTGGTGTGCTCTAACAATTTTTGATGGTCTTTTTGGAGGTCACCCAGTCCCTGGAGGGCCAGGTGATTTTCTTCCAGTTTCTCTTTAAATAGCAGACTTCCTGGCCTAAGGTGTCCCTTTCCTGAGCAAGAGCCTGCCTCTGTGCTGCCAGGTCAACCCTCTGTCTTTGAAGTGCACCAGCTTTGTGGCGCTCTTTATCAAACTCTGCCTGGGTACCCAGGTCTTTCAAAATCAATGTACTTCTCTCCTCTTTCGCTTTATCTAATTGGCTTTGCAGGGTGACCAACTTCTCTGCGCATGCCCTGTTGAAATTGATTTGTTGCTCCAGCTTTTTCTGGCTCTGCAGTAGGGAGTCCAAACTTTCTTGGTACTCCTTCTGCAGGGCCAGAATTCTATTATCCTGTTCGGTCTTTTCCTGCTGCAGGATACCCATGTCCTCATTTATTTTGATTATGTACTGTCTACCCTTATTTTCGGACTCTTGGCTCCTCTGTAGCCTCTGTTCAGAAGAGTCCAGATCAGTTTGGGCCCTTTCTAATGCCTGCAGTTGCTTACTTGCCAGATCTTGGCCTCCAGCATATTTATCCTGTATGGCTCCAATATACAGGTTTAGATATGCCGCTATGTTGGCAATCTTGTTTTGTTATTCCTTTGCCTTAGGGGCCATATATATTTCACTCAGGGCCATATGTAAGGGACCCTGATCTTTCCATTTCTCTTACCCTGTTGCAGTGATCTGTTGTGTGATTGCCTGCAACCACACATTCTGATCCAGCTCTGTCCATTCACCTCTCACAAATAACTTATGTAAAAGGTGTTCTCCAGCCATAGTAATCTCTACCAATGTCGCCATTCTGGAATTTTTAATTTCTTTCTTGACTTACAGAAGTTTTCTTTTATTTTTACAAAACAGACCGTTTCCTTAGAGTGGTTCCCTTTTGAGGGGTGCTTTTACAGTGTAACACAGCGTGGTAGCCCAACAGGATTTATGTACCCTGTCAGTTACCACACTGTATTAAGCTGTCACAAGTGGTATATCTAATCCAGAAATCCCGCTACGAGCCCCCAATTTGTAAGTGGTTTCAACCCAGCACTCCAACTAAGTCAATGCCTAGCGTGAGATGCCCAGCTGGAACCCTTAATTATATATTTTTATGTCAAAAGTTATTTTATTTCTGAACGATGTACCCTTCTATCACGCCCCTCTCTTTCAATCCCCCCGGTCTCACTGAACCAAGAAGAAGGTTGTTTTGCAAAGTCAAAAGTTTTATTTGAGGGATTTGAACAATATGTCACACTTTTATTAATTATGAACAATATCTGGATATCACACTATTAATATTTATACATGGGTCAGCGTTGGGTGATATTACAATAATCAACAATCTCTTTAATCAATAGGAGTATGGGTGAGAAAAATAATGTAGCAGAGAATAAAACTGTGGGTTCAATGAAATGCAATGATATGAAATTAATGCAGCACAGAAATGAAACTTGATATGAATTCAATCAAAGACAATGTAATCACTCTTTCCCCCTGTTACTACTCAATCCCCCCTAATATGCAATATGAAGAGATAGAATGAGGGCACACAGGTTTCAGGAATATACAATCAACAAATGCAAGTTCAATCCCAATTCCCCCAGCAAGCTTAGAGAACAGGAATTATTTTAAGCAGGTCAAATGCATTTGAATGTGATTTGAAATTAATGGGAAACTGCTAAAATGACTTTAATTCACTAAAAGGGATTCAAAACTAGCGGGAGTCACTTTGGATAGGTTCAGGTACACAGTAGCAATGATGTTTGAATGACTGGCAGATTGGAAATTGAATTCAGAGGTTGAATGCAAGTAATAGCTGTTTTATACGGAATGAAATTGAGCTAAATGCAGAATCGCGGCAAACTTTTCAGTGTGCGAGAAATACGATTACAGAAAAACTATAAAGAGTTTGAAAGCTGAGGCTGTTAGCTTCAATTCGACATTTAAATATTGTTCCTAGCATGTACGGTTCAGATGTTATGAAGGTTTTAGTAAAGGTTGATTTTTCTCAAAAAGAGTCAAGATTTCAAATGGGAGATGCGCTTTTGAATTACAAACAGGTTCTTTACACTAGAGAGTCTATGAAGCCACAAGCTACACGACAGCGCACCCACCAGCCCATTGGCACCATCGGTTGATTTGGCCTGCCGAGACGCTTGCCTTTCTTCAAAAATATATTAGCGCAAAGATGATTTATCACTACAATTATCACAGAATTATATGGATGAGAGAAGGATTCAGGATGGCCAAAGGAGATTCTACAATGCAGTTCTGGATATGTTGGAATGGGTTGGATAGGATTACTTAAAACTAAGAGATTGGCTATGGACAGTTCTATGCTAAATACTCACAACTATGGGTTTGGAATGGGCCCGTCAAGATCTGGTCAAAGGTTTGGACTGGAATTCGCTCGCCACTGGACAGGATTCAGGCGCTTGGTTCTGCACTTCAGCAAGGAACTCTGGTCTCTGTGCGGCCTCTCGGACTGGATCTGACGGGTTGGTTCTGGGTTACAGCTCTGCTCTACCAGTTGGATCTCTGGGTTCTAGCAACGGTCCTTGGCCAGAAGCAGAAAAACAGCACAGCCAGGCTGTTGAATTTCTTGTGCCCCTTGGAAGTTTGGGGTTAAAATCAGGATGCAAGATTTTAAGGGCCAGCTGAGAAGGGTTCAGCTTTTTGGATTGGGCCTTCTGCTTCAGGGTTCTAGAGTCTGGATCTGGGTTCTGGAGTCTGGATCTGGATTCTTCCTGCAGGGCGCTTTACCAGTAGATCAGTTGATGAGTGAATGTGTGTCTCTCTGGGCCCTCAACAGTCCCTATTTATGTATTTCCCAAGGTGGTTGGGTAGGCTGATTATACTATGCCCAACCCTCTAAGAATCTGATAGGTCAGAGAATTTCCTCTCCCCTGATTTGAGAAGCAACCAGAGTGTCATGATGTGTCATAGTAACACTGTGTTTATGGTCCAGAGAAAAACCCTCCCCTTTGTTTCTGTACAGAAAATCTATTTTCATATAAAACATAATTCCAATATCACCAACTTGTTAATAATACATAGTTACATTACATATTAAATAAGGCACGTATCTGTCAAAGTCTCATCTTCCTAAGAGTTTTGGTTCACAAATGACAGTTTTTCGCGCTTTTGGTTGGTTACCCATTGACGGATCTGTACACATTTTTCCACAGAAATGCACATAACATCTGGGCATACTCCTGTACATCTTCATATTCCTAGCATAATCACAATAGCTACAATATCAACATTTCGTGTTTCAGTCTCTGAATATCGCACAGATTCCAGAGTAGTTTTAAACTGTGAGCGACATTTTAATTTTAATAACCTCTAAATTCCATATTTTTACCAGTTTGGCACAATTTTCTACAAGTCTTTTTCTCAAACATATAGTTTCTTCAGTTCCAAATCCACACTTTCCGTCTAGCCCCGCCTCAAAGGCTTGGCTGAGCCAGAGATGCAACCTGAGCTTGTTCCTGCCAGCAGCTGGTTTCTATTGACGCCCCAAATTAGCATTCCCTTTCAGCTCAAGAAGGCTATTGTCTCTTTACCAGAGCAGCAGAGCAAATCCCCTCCTTCTCTCATTAGCATCCAAATGAGAGATCCTGTGCTTTTGGTGGGAAGGAGAAGGGTGGTGTGTTCCTCAGTGGGGGAAACCTCTTTGAAGTCAGGTTACCTTACAGTAAATTGTGACATTGTTCTTTGTGAAAATTAAAGTTACAAATTTAAAAACAAACAAACATATCTTCAATTCCAGTCTTTTTCAAAATATAAATTACATAGTGCCAACCTATATTGCATTCAATGGCACGTCTCTTCTTTCCCCACACTTTGATTTTAATGTACCAGTTTAAAAGACAGGTTAAGTAATCGCCAGCTTCTGACACAGGCGAGCGGCGGTATTGTGCCCATTTTTAACATATTTTTCCAAGCAAGCATCTTTAAATGTGGATTTTCTTCTGATAAATGTACTTCTGCTGACATTGTACTTAGGTGGAATCTTGAAGTAAAGTGATGTTTAACACCCAACAAGGAGGTTGGATCTTTTGTGAGGTTTGGGAACAATGATTTTTGCAAATTTAACAGCCAAGAAAAAACAGATTTTCAAGCAGCTCTGTGTTTCTCTTGCAATGCAGCACTACATTTTCAAGTAGTTTCATTTTCCTCTGTGGGCAGCCAAATGATAGGTTTTGGTAGTGGTCTCCTGTGTTACCAATGACATAGGCAAAAGTGGATTGGTGGCCTATTTTTCAGGTTTTCCTGTGCACTTCTGGGTGATTTTTAGCATGCATAATACTTTCCGGTGGCCATTCTGATGTTCCTGATGCACACAGTGCACAGTAATGTTGCAGGGCGTAGACTAGTGGGTTTCAACATCCCACAACCCCCCTCTTGCGATTTGGTGTTGAGCGTCCATCAATGGGAATTCGCAAGACTGGGATGTCAGTCCCATCTCTTTTGATTCCCAAAATGGCAAAGTTCATCATCTTTTCCTCCATCAGGGGTGGATCGATCGGTTCTCCTTGCCCAGTCCTGATGTGAGAATGGAGCGATACTCCGGGCACCTCGGATCTTTCCTCCTCGTCCCCGCGTAGTTCTCCTTGGTTAGTCTCCATGGTTTCCAATCCTAGGATGACAAAGCAAAAGCATATTTGTAGACTTTTACCCACCACTATTAATGTAGTGTGGCGGACAAATACATTTTGATAAATCAGGACACATTTTTCTATGGTAAATCATGGACTATATATGGAATATTTTATAGTTGGATTCTAGGGAACTGGAGTGACCCCCTCTGGGGATCCAGGAGACTCCTCCAGTTGCTGCAGAGTGTGCCTAGGATGGCAACACTTAATTGGTTAATATGGACCCACTTATCTTCCCCCTCTGCCGAACTGCCTTTGAGGATGCAGATTTTGTAGGCGACTGGTGAAATTTTGTCTACAATTTCAAAAGGACCCCTCCAGGTAGGCAAAAATGTGTGCTGTTCGGCCTGGTTCCTTTGGAAATTGTATAAGTAGTCCCGGTCTCCTACATTGTATTCTTTTCTGGTAGTCTTAAAGTCATAGTGGGTCTTCATGCTGTCTACAGATCCCTCTAGATTTCGCTGAGCATAGGCAAAAGCATGTTGAAGGTGTATTCTCAGATTTTCAAAATACTCATGAGTTGTGGAGGCATTGATCAATGTCGGCTCTTGGGTTTTGTAGAGCAGATGCTGGGGAAGCACCATCATGTGTCCAGTCATCAGCTCAAATGGTGACATTTTAGTTGCAGATGAAGGGGTAGATCTGATGGCCATTAGGACAAGAGGTAATCGAATATCCCAACTCGTCCCAGAATCTGCCACAAACTTTTTTAATATGCTCACAATTCTCTTGTTGTATCTCTCCACTGCACCACTAGAGGCTCGTCGGTAAGCAATGTGAAGCTTCCATTTGACCCCAAGTATCTCCCACATCTTTGTCATTACTTCACTGGTGAAATGGCTACCTCGGTCTGACTCGATCCTTTGGGGTAGTCCAAAACGCAAAAAGATGTGGTTGATCATCAGGGCAGCTGCTGTTTTTGCCTTGCAGTTTGGGACTGGGAGACATTCCACCCATTTAGTAAACAAGCATGTCACGGTCAACATGTACTTGTTTCCCCTAGAGGAGCGAATCACGGCCCGATGAAATCGACTTGCAAATCTGACCACCGTCAGCCCCCTCTTTTGGAGAGGCGCACGGTTTGTGAGGGATGTTAGCTGAAATTGTGCACACACAAGACACCCCTTCAAGTATTGGTCGAGGTCCTGCCCCATGTGTGGCCAGTATGCAACCTCTCTTAAGATTTCAAGTGGGCTATGAAACCCCCTATGACCGGCTGTGGCCAGGCTTCGGAATGAGGTAGAGACCACCCACTGATCATGGCCAGCTAGGGATCTCCTTACCAATAAACCGTCTTGGATTCTGAACATTTTTGGACATTTCATCAACACTCTGAGGTCCTCTTCCCCAATGTAATCGGTATTACATCAGGCTTAACATCAGGCTTCGGAATGAGGTAGAGACCACCCACTGATCATGGCCAGCTAGGGATCTCCTTACCAATAAACCGTCTTGGATTCTGAACATTTTTGGCCATTTCATCAACACTCTGAGGTCCTCTTCCCCAATATAATCGGTATCCGTCAGGGGAAAGTTCACAGGGTCCTCAATGTGTTGATAAAACGTACCAATTATTGGATCCCCTTTTTGAGTGGTCAAATCAGCATCTGGGGTCTCCGTACTCAATTGTGCAGTTGAGAGTTCATTGTGAGCATTAGTCTGGGACCTAGTGATGGCAGTGACCTGGATCTCACCCAACAGGGTGTCCAGGATGGAAGATTCCGCTAACTCCCGTTCCTCCCCACTCTCCTCACCTGATTCAAAATCCTCCAGTTGCAGTTGCCGGTGAGATAGATAGTCCTTCTCCTTTTTATGTAGAACGTGTCTGTCTCGAGGGGAAGCCACAGTGAACGCTAAAGTATAGCAAACCTGGGGCCCCCTTCCCGAGTCCAGACAAAGCGAAGGGAAAAAGCCAATTAAGGCAGAAAAAACCCTTCAAGGAGTGTAGCTGCTGGAGAGGATCCGGAGCACGCAGTAGAAATGGCGTTCTTGTGGCAGGTAGCTGAATGAAAGCAGGCGAAGACGGGATTCCAACGTAGAGAAGAACCCGGAGTGGAAGGAAGGCACTGGAGAACCAGCGGGGAGAGAAACTCCAACTGTAAACTAAGGCCGCAGATAGCAAGCGCAGCCGAAGGAGAGACAGAAGAGGCGGAGTGGACGCGGAGGACTACACTCCGAGAGAGAGACAACACAAGAAGGTAAGGGGAGGAGATACGAAGAGGCAAGGAAGGGATAGTAGAGAGGCGGAAAGGCAGTCCGAGGCAAGCGGACCGAAGGTAGAGAGAAGTGACCGAAGCGGTCGAGACAGGAAAACTAGCGTGTTAACCCAAAGAAGCGAGCTAGCGCAATGAAGGGGGTTGCAACGCGGCGATCGCTGGGAGAGGAGGAAAGAAATACTCGCCAGCGGCGCCATGTTGAAAAACCACTAGACCGTAGGGTGAGAAACAGAGAAATCACGTAGCGGAACCTCCGCTCGCCCTACCAGCGCGTAACCGCCAACGCGGATACAAACGCCAAACAGGACGGCGAATGACAGTATGCCCCCTCCTAGAGCGTAGGACCCCCGGCTTAAAGGGGAAACGGGCATGAAACCGAGCCAACAACCGAGGGGCATGAATGTTGGAAGCTGGTTCCCACGAGTCCTCCGACCTAGGGTAACCCTTCCAGGACACCAAATACTCCAACCGACCACGGTAGTGGCGGGAGTCGCGTAAAGTAGAGACCTCATATTCCATGGAGGAATCCACCTGAGGAAAGGGCTGATCGGGAACAGCTCTCTGGTGGACGTCCGGAATGAAAGGTTTGAGAAGAGAGGCATGGAAGACAGGATGAATGCGGTGGAGGTAAGAAGGTAGTTTAAGTCGAAAGGAAACAGGATTTATTTTGGAAAGAATGGGAAAAGGACCCAAAAAGCGAGGAGAAAGTTTAGAAGGGTGAACCCATCGCGGCAAGAACCTGGTGGACAACCAGACCTTGTCCCCTTCCTTCCATTCAGGGCAAGGCCTACGATGTTTGTCCGCTTGGGTTTTGTTGTATTGACGACTCCTTTCCAAACACCTTTTGGCAGTGACGTGTGCATCAGAGATAGACTGCAGTACCTCTTCAGCCGTCGGGGAATTGGTTGGCGACGGAATGTAGGGAAGAAGGGATCTTGGGTGTACCCCATAGGTGCAAAAGAAAGGAGAGAGTCCAATGGCTGTATGAAATGAGTTATTATAAGTAAACTCTGCCGTAGGAAGCAAAGAAACCCAATTGTCCTGAAGACGATTGCTGTAGCACCTAAGGTACTGTTCCAATGTGGCGTTAAGACGCTCAGTTTGACCGTTGGTCTGAGGGTGGAACCCAGACGACAGAGCACGTTCCATACCAAGACGAGAACAAAGAGCCTTCCAAAACTTAGAAATGAATTGGCTGCCACGATCCGAGATGATCTTGTCAGGGAGACCATGGAGACGGAAGATATCCTGGGCGAAAACCTCAGCCATCTCGGTAGCGGTGGGAAGACCAGGCAATGGGGAAAAATGAGCCAGTTTGGTCATGGTGTCGACAGTGACCATAATACATGAGCAGGAGTTGGAAACAGGAAGTTCTACAATAAAATCCGTAGAAAGCAAGCCCCAAGGGCGAGAGGGTACCTCAGGTTGGGTGAGAAGACCCAAAGGTTTGCCAGTGATGGACTTCGTCATGGCACAAACTGGGCAACTAAGTATGTAGTCCTCTACATCCTTTTTGAGTTCCGGCCAAAAAAAAGAACGAGCGATAGATTCTGTAGTATTAAGCTTCCCACGATGACCTGCAGTGAGTGAGTCATGACACCAGTTTATGATCTTCAGACGTAGTGGACCGGAAGGTATGTATAAGCGGTGGTTGAGGTATAGCAGACCCTCCTTCTTAGTGTAGGATCTCTCTCCTCTGAGTAGTGGAACAGTACCTTCCGAAGCAACACCAGCACGAACCTCTTCCAAGAAGGTTTTAGCAACTGTTAAGATCCTATTCCTGTGGAACATCGGCTCTGGGGTATGTCTTCTTTCTTCGCATATGGGACCCTTCCGAGAGAGGGCATCCGCAAGAGTATTGTTAGAACCAGGCAAGTAGGTAATAAGCAGATCATATTGAGCAAAGAAATATGCCCAGCGAGCCTGCCTGGAGTTGACACATTCCATATTCTGAAGAACCTTGAGATTCTTATGGTCCGTTCTGATGATAACGGTCTGTCTTGCTCCCATCAATAGATGTCGCCAGGTCTCACATGCTTGTTTTATAGCCAGCAATTCTTTTTCCAGTACGGAGTAGTTGAGTTGGCTGGGAGTCAATGTCTTGGAGAGGTAGAAAATGGGGTGTTCTCGTTCCTCGAACACTTGTAGCAGAACAGCTCCAATGGCCATGGCCGAGGCGTCAGTTTCGACGATGAACTGTCTATTCTGGTCAGGATGGCGCAAAATGGGAGCAGTACAAAAGAGGTTCTTGAGATTGTGAAAACTCTGTTCTGCTTTGGAAGTCCAGCTAAAGGGATTGTTGGCCTTCTTGAGTAAAGAAGTAATAGGGAGAACAACTTCAGAAAAGTTTGAGATGAATGAGCGGTAGAAATTAGAGAGTCCGAGAAACCTTTGGACCTCTTTGATCGAAGTAGGAGAAGGCCAGTCCAGAATAGCTGATACTTTGCTGGGATCCATAGCGATACCTCTTTCAGAAAGGTGATACCCTAAATAGGGCACTGAAGTGGCAGCAAAAATACACTTCTCTGGTTTGACAAGAAGTTGGTTGTCTTTAAGTCTTCCCAGAACACTTTGGACATGGTTTTTGTGATCCTCTAGAGTGCCGGAATATATCAGGATGTCGTCCAGGTATATGATCATGGAGACAGACAATAAGTCTGAAAACATCCGATCCATAAACCGCTGAAAAACAGCAGGAGCATTAACCAAACCAAAAGGCATGACTCGGTACTCAAATAAGCCAAAAGGAGTGCGAAAAGCGGTCTTCCATTCGTCTCCTTTGGCGATGCGTAACAAATGATAAGCATTTCTGAGGTCTAATTTAGTGAACCAACGTGCACCTTGAACAGCTTCAATGATCTCATGAATTAAAGGCATAGGATACCGATCCCGGATGGTAACTTTGTTGAGACCCCGGTAATCGATACAAGGGCGCAAGTCGGTAGAGTCCCTCTTTTTTACAAAGAACAAAGAAGCTCCGGCAGGAGATTTGGAAGGTTGAATGAGCCCATTCTGAACATTGGCATCAAGATAATCTCTTAGAACCTTTCTTTCTGCTTGAGTTAAAGAGAACATCCTACAGAAGGGAACCAAAGCATTTGGTTCTAAGTCTATGGTGCAATCTTCTGGTCTATGTGGAGGTAAAGTCGCTGGTTTTTTCTCTACAAACACCTCCAAGTAAGGGGAACAGTACAGAGGTAGAGCATGAACCCCAGACAGCTGTGTGGTAGACCCCGTGACAACCTGAGGAAGACCGTCGTCAGAAAAACAGTTGAGTTTGCAATAGGAGGAACAAAACTGTAGTTGGTTATCCGCCCAATTAACATGGGGATTATGCTTTCTGAGCCATGTGATGCCAAGAATAACCGGAAAATGGGCAGCTCGAATAATGTCGAACCGGATGGTCTCGGTATGTTGAAATATGGTAACCGATAGATCTTCAGTGGTGTGAGTTATGGGTCCTGAAGAAAGAGGAGAACCATCGACCCCTTCAACCTTTTGATCTTCTTTACGAGGTAAGGTGCGAAGTCCCATTCTTTTTGTCCAGATGACGTCGACAAAATTTCCGGCGGCCCCGCAGTCCAGGAGTGCAAGACACTCAATCGCTCTGCCGTTGAACTTGATAGTAACGGGTAGAACCATAAGCCTGGAATCCTCGGGGATGTAAGGAGCCGAAATTGAGAGAGAAACATAGGGACTGGTGGATGAGTCCGAAGTCCCTCGGAACCAGGTCCCTACTGGCGCCGAGGGAAACCGTTTCCCTGACGTTTCTGAGGAAGAACAGTACATTCCTTGAGGAGATGTTGATCCGACCCACAATAGGCACATAAGCCCTTCTCCTTCCTTCTTCTTCTTTCTGCAGTGGAAAGAGGTCCTCTTGTAGATCCAATCTGCATGGGTTCGTCTGAGGTATGGGAAGGAGAGGAGGAGATGGTAGAGGATGAGGCGGAATCGGAAAAATGAACAGTAGTTCGTTGTTTACGGCGTTCTGACCGTCGCTCCTGCAGTCTATATTCAATCTGTAAGGCTGCGGAAAGTAAATCAGAAAAAGAAGGTTGTCTGGAAGATCTGGCGAGTTCGTCTTTAATTTCTTCCTTGAGGCCTCGCCGGAATATGGCAAATTGTGCCTGTTCAGACCACCCAGCACCCGAAGCCAATCTCTTGAATTCTGAAATGTACGATAGAACATCCGATGACCCTTGACGGATATCCAACAGGTCTTCGCAGGCGGTGTAAGTCAGTTCGGGTCTCTCAAAGGTTTGCTGCAACAGGGTCTGAAAACCCGCAAAATCATGTAGGATGGGATTAGACCCGGTAACCAGCGGAGTAACCCATGCCAGGGCATTGCCGGTCATGTTGGATATCATGAACCCGATCTTAGTCTGGTCGGAAGCAAACAGCCGGGGTCTGAAAGTGAAATATACTAAACAGGCCTCCAAAAATTCTTTTACTTTTTTAGGAGTTCCATCGAACTTCCCTGCCGAAAGGGCCATAACAGGAAGTTCTGGGGATTGAGGTTCACGGGCAGTAATCATCTGTTTCAAGACCACATTCTCTGCCTTAACAGTTTGTAACTCTTGGGATAATCCTTGGATAGCCTTCCATAGTTCTTGTATCTGATCTTCTGCCGACATTTCTTCTGGGTGGCGTTGCAATCTGTCCAGAATGGAAGATTCCGCTAACTCCCGTTCCTCCCCACTCTCCTCACCTGATTCAAAATCCTCCAGTTGCAGTTGCCGGTGAGATAGATAGTCCTTCTCCTTTTTATGTAGAACGTGTCTGTCTCGAGGGGAAGCCACAGTGAACGCTAAAGTATAGCAAACCTGGGGCCCCCTTCCCGAGTCCAGACAAAGCGAAGGGAAAAAGCCAATTAAGGCAGAAAAAACCCTTCAAGGAGTGTAGCTGCTGGAGAGGATCCGGAGCACGCAGTAGAAATGGCGTTCTTGTGGCAGGTAGCTGAATGAAAGCAGGCGAAGACGGGATTCCAACGTAGAGAAGAACCCGGAGTGGAAGGAAGGCACTGGAGAACCAGCGGGGAGAGAAACTCCAACTGTAAACTAAGGCCGCAGATAGCAAGCGCAGCCGAAGGAGAGACAGAAGAGGCGGAGTGGACGCGGAGGACTACACTCCGAGAGAGAGACAACACAAGAAGGTAAGGGGAGGAGATACGAAGAGGCAAGGAAGGGATAGTAGAGAGGCGGAAAGGCAGTCCGAGGCAAGCGGACCGAAGGTAGAGAGAAGTGACCGAAGCGGTCGAGACAGGAAAACTAGCGTGTTAACCCAAAGAAGCGAGCTAGCGCAATGAAGGGGGTTGCAACGCGGCGATCGCTGGGAGAGGAGGAAAGAAATACTCGCCAGCGGCGCCATGTTGAAAAACCACTAGACCGTAGGGTGAGAAACAGAGAAATCACGTAGCGGAACCTCCGCTCGCCCTACCAGCGCGTAACCGCCAACGCGGATACAAACGCCAAACAGGACGGCGAATGACACAGGGACTCTATCTCTAGGAGACCCCCTTGGATGGCTCTGGTTTTGGCCAGCTGATCAGCTAAGTCATTTCCAGTTTTGTCTGGTCCCTCTACTTTAGAATGACCCGTGATCTTTTTCCAGTAGATGGTCATCCCATTCGAGGTGACCAGATCATCAATATTTTTAATTCATTTCCCATGTTTCAAGGTTTTGTTGTTAGCACATAACATTCCTCTGGTTTTCCAGTTAACCAGGTGCTCCACGAACCCGTTCCGTACATAATCTGAATCAGTGATTATGACCAGTTCGTGGAGTTCATGTTGGACAGCAGTGAGGATGGCTTGATGCACAGCCTTCAACTCTGCCACTTGACTACTTCGGGGACCAATGTTGTACCCAGCGGAGGGTTTTGGGGTCTCATTCACCCATGCATTCCCTACACCAGCCACAAGTTATTTTTCCCCGTTGTTGTCAACATGGTAAGAGCATCCACCCACATAGACAGTGGGCATTCCCTCACACTTGTCATCGCCTCATCATGAGTTTGGTGGTAATCCAGCGGTTTTCCCGTCGAGCATAAATAGCGCTAATGCCAAGCCCCCCGGCGGATAGTCCGGCAGATCACGAGTTTTCGTGCACGCGCACAGAGACATGGCAGTAGCGCACAGAGTGCTTGACGGGAAAACGAGCCAAGAACCCGTAAATCCGGCGCACTGTGCGCTACCGCCATACTGCACTAATAGCGTGCATCATGAGCACGCGCAAAATGCCTCACCGCCGGAACGGGAAACAAAGCAGCGGCCATCTTGGAAATCACAATCCGTCGGATATCACAGCCCCTGGAAGCCATCCATCCCTGGGAAGACAGAATCATGTCACAGGAGCGCACTAGGGGCAAGTCTGCCCTGGACAGGGTGAGGAAGCCCAAATTTGGCGACCAGGAGGAGGCAGAGATCCACCATGAAGAGCTGCTGCAGCGCAAGACTAGTGGCCAGTGCCGAGCACAGATTTGGTACAACATTAGCCAAAGGGTAACTGCAGTGAGGTGCTGCCCCGGGATGGCGAGGATTGTCGCAAGCGCCTCAACAACTGTAACGCTCACCTGGTATCCACAGGGATGTCACTCAGCCTGTTCTGACCTCTTACGACCTCGAACCCTTCCCTGGAGGCTATTCGACTGGAGACGGGGTCTGAAACACAGGATTGGTAGAGTTTAACTCCCTATTGTCTCTGTATGCTTGAACCCCTTCTTCCCCGGGGTCCAACCCTTCCCTTTGATCCACAGCTCACCTTGTTTTCTTGGATAGTGTGCTCTCCGTCCTGCTTTCAGCGCAGGGGCGCGTTGATTGATGCAGGCTTGTTGCTGCCTTGTTACTTCACTGGCAAGAGTCCGACAGGTAAGTATAATGAGTCTTTTGAACAGTTCTCTAACTTCGTTCTTTTCCTTCCTTAGATGATGGCCCGCGTCCGGGGATGGCGGCGTGCTGCTGAGATGAGTAGCGCTGAAGGTGAGTGAGAGCGCGATGCGCGATGCACCCCTTTCGTATTTGCATTGAACTGAGTTCTTTTTCTGTGTCTTTTAGGTGCCGCGACGTTTTCAGCATGGATACTGGTTATGAAAAACAAATGCGGTGGGTAAGCGCGGTATGTGGCGCCTCTAGATGTTTCCACGCTAACCTGGAGTGTCTTTTCCCTCTTGCAGATGGATGAGAAGTTCCGGAGACAGAGTTCCCCCAGAGCGGCTGGGATTCAGGTAAGCATTTGAAGCTCGTACAGTATTTAAAAATAAGTGAAGACTTGCAGAATGCTTACTAATGCCTTTTTTCTGTTCTTTTCCCTTTTCCTTAGGAAGCGGTGTGCCGGGATGGGAATGACACCACCGAAGATGCCCGCAGAACAGAAGGAGCGATGAATGATGGGCAGAAGCGCCGCAAGGTAAGGCTGTTCCTAACGGTGTTCTTTTTCTTGCAGGAGCTGAGTGCAGAAGAAAGATGCAGGCCTACTGGAGACGGATCCGAACACGGTGAGTTTCACGCTGCAGGTGCAGAAAACACAAAGCATGTTTCTCAGCCTGGATGTGGCTTAAATAGTCTCTGGGTATCCCAGGTGTCTCTGGGCTGAACCACACCCAAAAGACTAGACCGCACATGCAGTTCTGGGAACCGAAATATGTGGGGGCATCCATCTTGTCCCCATCAATGCACTACAAGTCCAATCCCCAATGTTATCCTATGGGAGTGAGTGAGTCTGGTGCCACAAGCGCCAAGTCTGTCTCCAAGTGGGTCTTTGGAGGGATGGAGAGGCCCTTGAGGGCCATGTAGGTGATTGTGGCCTGGCTCCAGCCTGACATCTCGGAGAGCTGGGGACATGAGGGGCAAGAATCATGACAACAACTTGTGTGTGAGTGTCCACGGCATCCTGTCACAGCACAGGAGTGCAAGGAGGGACACTGGAGGAGGGCCACCACCACCCCCACCCGAACTCACACCCTGGGAGGAGAAGATGAGTGCACTGATTGACGTTGGCACCATCAAGGGAATTGGCAGAGCAAAGGCAGGCACTGTTATTGATCCGACTGCAGGTGAGTCCCACCCCAAATGCATGCAACTGAAAGTTACACACATGCAGACCCTGAGTGAATGAATGTGAAGAAATGCATGTGAGGCACTGCAGACACCCATAAGTGACCCCTTGATCCATTGAACCATAGTGCTGCCTAGACTACCCTGCACATGCAGTGCATCAATAGAACGGGCAGGGGACAGACATCCATAGCCATGGGACAGCTACGTAGAGTGTGAGTGTGCAAGAATACACCCCCAGGACCCTGAGTGCAGTGCACCCCAACCCCACATGTGATCTTGTCACACAAACATTCCCATGCAGTGTACCTCCACACTCACACATCACACCAATCACCACATGGTGACTGAACAAAATGCAAGTTGAATGCATAATTGATACTGTCTACAATCCCACTTGATGGCATGAACTGCTGGATACTTATGTAGGTTGCCTTGAACTCAATTCATACCCTATGTGCCCCACAGACTCACGGCAAACCTCACGGGATGAAGATGATGGGGAGGAGGCCACACCATCACGGCGCCCGAGGCAGCGTGCCTCGACCAGCACCACCACCCCACAAAGGGGCCGCACGGAAGGGAACCGACGCAGGCCACATCCCACATCACCACAACACATCCCAACCAGACCAATGCAGCACCCACATGTCCACAGGGAGTCCACGGCAGCTCGCCCCAAGCCACCAGGCATACCCCCGATGCAGAGGGAGTCTTCTGTCGATCGGAGCCCAACGTGGGGGTGACACCTCCACGTGTGCATCAAGCAGGACGTCTGCATTCACCCGGAAGCAGTGACGCTGAAAGGATGGGCACACCACAGGGGACCACAGGGCCAGGCACACAGGTAGCACAAACCCCACCTGTGCATGTGCGTCGTGTCCGCACACCACAGCCAGACGAAGACACGCCATCATATGGCAGCCCTGAAGACCGGCACTCAGAGCCCGGCAGCCCAATCCCAGCCGGCAACATGTCCCCATTCAGCCCCCCCCCAACAGCGCACAAGTGGCAGGCCGGTACCTGCCACACCAGGGGTACCCTTTGTCACGGGGGCAGCAGTGATGGGACGACTGGACGTGATCGAGGCCAAACACGCCAAAATTGAATCCATGGCCAAAGTGCACAGCGGGCACATCAAGGCCATCAGTGCATCCATACGCCATGGATGCAAATACATTGCGTGAGACAATGCCCGCACACGCAGAATGGTGGAGCAATGCACCTCAGCCTTGACAGGGTTTGGTCAAACGGGGAGGGAGTTGCACGAGGCAGTATCAGCACTTGCTGAGCAGACAAGGGAGGGTAACAACCTTCTCCGTCAGCATATGCAAGCAACCGGGTCAGTCCCATCGACCTCCACTACACCCACGGAAGGATCCCTTGAGCCTTCTCCTAGGCGCCGTTCAATGCGCCACCTGAGGTCACACACACCAGAGGGGCCTGGATATGGAAAGCGCCCACAACCATCGTAGTTGGACATGGCATCGTTGTGGGTGCCCTGAAAACAAACATGCACCTAACTGCACTTTTGTGGGGAGTTCACTGGGGGCAGGGGGGATTGTGTGCTGGGTGTTCACTGGGGGGAGGGGGCATTGTGTGCTGGGTGTTCACTTGGTGGATGGGGGATTGTGTGCTGGGTGTTCACTGGGAGTAGGGTGGATTGTTAAACTGAGAATAAATCACGTTTCAAAATGCACAAAACATGGACAGTAGTGATTGTGATTAAGTGCTCTTTAATTTTGAAGTGACATGTGCAAAATGTAGCCGTCACCGTTTAAAAAAATACATCAATCAAGCCCTGTCTGGCCAACCTCCCCTCCCTCAGCCCAACCCTTTGGGCCTCATTACAAGTCCAGCGGTAGCTGCGGCAGTAAAACCGCCTGGTTACCGCCAGACTCGTATTACCAGTCCGCCTCCGTGACTCCCGGAAATACCAGGGCATTACGACCCCAGTGCCCCGGGAGTCACGGAGGCGGAATGGTGTTAATTCCCATTCCCATTGAGTCCCATAGGACTCAATGGGAATGGCGAAGTGGAAACACCGGCACCATCTCGTGATGGTGCTGGTGTTTCCACATCCGCCTGCAGGCGGGAGGTGTTCAACCTGCCAGGTCAGACCTGGCGGGAAGATCACCTTCTGCCTGCATGAGTCGGGATCGGGCGGTCCGGAATTAACAGTGGCAGTGGGTTTACCACCACTGTTAATTCCGGACCGCCCAACCTGTAATGAGGCCCTTTGTGTACGTTCAACACCTTCAGGCACGTCATCACCTTCACTCCCATCCTCAGGTGGCTGCACATGAGCATCAGGGGGCAGTGACACATTCCTGCGACAGCAGATGTTGTGCAGCATGGCACATGTCAGTACAATTTTTCCAACTTTTTCAGGTGCATACATCAATGCCCCTCCCATACGGTCTAGGCACGGGAAGCGTGCCTTCAGCAGTCCAAATGCCCTCTCCACGCAGATCTGTGTACGACCATGGGCAATGTTGTATGCCCGCTCTGCTGCAGTGTGTGGATGACACACAGGGGTCATGAGCCACGTATACTGGGGATATCCAGAATCACCTGCAGGGGAAAGAAAGCAGGTTTGGGGAGAAGGTAAGTTCAGTGGGTGTACAGGGCTCAGTCATCAGTGTCATTTTGGCATACTTGTCATTTTGTCACTAACATTGTGGAGTGTGCTGTGCTACGAGCAGCATTGATTCAATGAAGTACTCACAACTTGGTACGCATCTGTTTCAGAATGTAACAGTACTCATTCCCTTGTCACTGGGGAAGGGGACCCTTCCATCTGCTTGTGCATGCGAGAAGTGGCTACCTCATGTGTCATTGCCATTCCCTTTGGCTGCTGTTGCATTTGCTGGTTGTCACTATTGTGTACTGTTCTCCAGGCATTTCATTGGCCAATCAGGGGACAGTGTTTGTGGGATGTACATTGGCATTAATCAGACTACTTATGTGTGGTGCTTTTGTGTATGTGCCGACTTTTGTGTCACATTTGCATGACTGTTGGGTGGGCAGGGTGGTATGTCTGTACTGTGTAAGTGTGGGAAGCCATAGTGCTACTAACACAGGAGGCTTTGTGGTGGTAGGCCTTCCATATGTCACTGTGCTGCCACATGTCTTTTACATCCTGAATGGGTGTCTTCTGCTGTGTTGGACATGTCCAAGGTTTCTCGTGCAAGGTGCTTAAATGGAAATGCTGCACTGATGGTGCTGCCTATAAACATTCAGGGATTCATTGTGTGTGACCAGCCCCATCAGATGTGGATTAACATGCATTACGTATATATTTGTACTCACCCAGCAGCCATGTGTTTTGTCCTTGGTGCCTTTCCATGTACGCTGGCAGGGTACTCTTGCGCAGGATCATGGAGTCGTGGGTGGATCCTGGGTAGCGGGCACAGCAGCGGCTGAAGGTGAGGTCAGGGCCACATGTCATCTGCACATTCAGGGAATGGTAATTTTTCCGGTTTCTGTAGGCTGCCTCATGTGCCTGGGGTGGTACGAGTGCTACATGTGCTACATGTGTGCAGTCCAGGTCTGCTATTACATTCGGGACTTGGGCAATGACATGGAATTGACCCTTCAGCTGGTTAACCTGTGCCTGTGTGGGTGGCAATGCGATGTGCTCATGCACATGATTCAAAAGTGCATCGAGCACCTGTCCCAGCATGGCACTGAATGTGGACTGGTCCATTCCATGCATCATGGCAACGGTATGTTGGTAGCTGCCAGTCCCAAGGAATTGTAGCACGGACACGAGCTTCACAAGCGGAGGTACTGCTGTGCTGATGGCTATACGGCTGCCGATGTCAGCCTGGATTGTGTCCAGCAACTGGGTGATGGTTGCACTGTCCAGCCGATATTCGGTCACCAACTGGCCATCAGTCAGGGCCCAGGGTGTTGGCCTGACCCTGGGGATGGTGGGCCGCCTTGCAGGTGCTGCTATCCTCCTCCTTCTCTTCATCCCCACCACACCCTGCGCTCCCAGGGCCCTCGCCTGGTTGGCTGGCCTCTGTAGCTCCAGGCGCAGCAGGTAAACGTCCACATCAAGGCTCCCGGCTCCGAATGGCAGCATGGTGTTTGTAAGTGTGTGTTGTGCATGGGTGGGTCCTTTGTAGGCCTCTGATTTGCATTGGTTTCACCTGGGCCCTTATTGCTGTCTCCTCCCTGCTCCTGCTGGTGGAATGGTGTTGGGGAGGGTGTGTTGTGCATGGGTGGGTCCTTTGTAGGCCTCTGATTTGCATTGGTTTCACCTGGGCCCTTATTGCTGTCTCCTCCCTGCGCCTGCTGGTGGAATGGTGTTGAGGAGGGTGTGTTGTGCATGGGTGGGCCCTTTGTAGGCCTCCGATTTGCATTGGTTTCACCTGTGCCCTTATTGCTGTGGCCTGTGTTCTTTTACCTCCAGCATTTTGCTGGGGGTATTTTCGGCAGATTGTCTGCCGCTTTTCTGGTGCTAATTGCGCCTACGCCAGACTCGTGATTGCTATGTTTTAGCGTGAATGGATACTGCCGCTTTTACAGCCGACACTTGTACAGCCGGCTGTAATGGCGCAGGCGGTATTTGGACTCGTGATCCGACGGACCCTTAAAATCAGCGCTGATAGCGTTACCGCCGATTTTAAGGGTTACCGCCCAACTCGTGATGAGGCCTTTGTGTGGGGGAATTGAGGTATGCCTCCATGTTGTCCTTGATTTTTAGACTCTCGTCCTCGAGACAGTTTTCTCTGGCACAATCATGCAAGTCGGCCAGACCTTGCGCGAGGGGACTCTTCTTGTTTTGGCCATATCTGACCTCCACAGGAAAGCCTTGCATTGACAGAATCCAGGAAGTAATTCGGGAATTACTCACATTTCCGGCCCGGATTCTGTCACTTTGGAGATAATGCAGAGGCTGGTGTGCAGTCTCCACTATGATGTGTTCCCCCTGGATAAACGGGCGGTAATTCTTCAATGCCCACACCTTTGCCAGGAGGGCCTTCTCACAATCGTTGAATTTTTCCTCCACAGAGTATAAAGTTTTACTCGCATAGGAGATAACTTTATTGACCTTGTCATGCTTTTGGGATAACACTGCAGTCAAGCAGGTATTAGAGAACCCTGTCTCCAAGAAGGTAGGCAAGGCGCTTGTGAGAGGCTTCTATTGAGTTATCTTACTGCCTCGTCTTGTTCTGGACCCCACTCCCACTTGACGCCCCCCTTCAAAAGATGAATCAGGGTTCTTGTTATCTCTGCGTAGTCCTCAATGAACTTTCTACTATAATTAGTCAGTCCAAGGAGGCTCCTTAGTTTCCGCAGAGTTGTGGAGTCTTTCATTTTCTGGAGTGCTTCCACTTTCTTTTCCTGGGCACAGAGACCCTGAGGAGTAATCTCATGCCCCAAGAAATGTACACGGGTTCTACACCACTGTGCCTTTAGAAAGGAAAGTTTTGCTCCGGCAGCCCTCAGCTGTGTCAGAACATAATGGATCTCCGCTATGTGTTCCTCCTCAGTTGAGCGTTTGATGAAAACATCATCTACATAGGCCAGGTTACCCCTTTCACCCAGGTCGGGCCTGGCCTTATGTAGGAAAATGTTGAATTCATTGCCGGAGTTGATGTATCCAAAGGGAGTCCGGGTCCATGTGTACTGCTGCCCCCCAAAGGTAAAGGCCAGCATGTATTGGTCCTCCCTACTGACAGGCACAGTCCAGTATCCATTGATCAGGTCTTTTGCAGTCAATACCTGTGACCCTAGATCTGGGCCAGCCCTTGGTCAATGTAGGGAAGTGGCCATCGGGAAGTATGGACCCATTTGTTGAGCTCCCTAAGGTCGGCGCAGAGTCTCCACTGGCCGTTTGGCTTCAATATCCCCAGCACCGGATTATTGAAAGTGTTGTGAACTGGACGGATTATCCCACGGGACTCAAGGTTCTTAATTATTTCAGTAAGGGACTCCATTGATGTGAGAGGCAAGCAATATTGCTTCACAAACACTGGGGTCATGCCAGGGTCCGTGGGAATTGTTGTTGTGTGGATGTCGGTGCGACCACAGTCATATGAGTCCACCACAAAGAGATCTTGAAAATCCAAGAAAACTTGTTTCAACTTTTGCTTCTGCTCCAGCGTCTCACAGGCATCCGCTAGGTTGACTCTCTCTTCAACCATCTGCCTGAAGCCTGGAAAGACTTTTAATTTTGCTATCTCGGCGACCTCCTCCAGCTGGGTGGAGAAGTCCCTGGTCAAAGTGCTGATTTACACTGGTGGCTTCAGGTGGGAAAGGCAGCCCTCATGGACCTGAAAAATCACCTCATCCCTCCTCAAGTCACAGGTCACATCCTCCTTACCATAAGGGCAGGAAGTCTACACCAGGAAGTTCCCTGCATGCCGGGTAAAGATCTTGTCTGGTGTTGTGTTGTCATCACTATCACTGTCAAAACAGTCCTTGGGGATTGGTCCTAGCAGTTAATTTCCTAAATCTATGGAAAAATGTCCGTCATCAAACGCAATTCCAATAATGGTGCCGGAGGCTAGAGTGATACTCTTTAAGTCGCTGTTATCCACCTCTATTGGAATGGCGTCATGTTCTATATTGACTAGTGGTGTTGGGTTTACCCCCAACCCTTGCTGTTGGAGAGAAACATTTAGATGAATAAAGGCATCAGGGTTTTTCAATTTCTGTTCTCTTTTAACCTTCACTTCCAGGGAGAATTGTCGGGTCCTTTCTGGGATCGTGACTTCCTCCCCAATCCGAATTTCAACTGCATAAGGCAGCAGTTGAGCTGACCTAAATGCTTTCTCTGGGTCATCAAAGCCCATGGGATTATCCGCTAATCGGGACCAAACTTTGAAGTTTATTAGGTCAAAACTAATGGCAAAGTGATTGAGAATGTCACTGCCTAAGTAAAAGGTGGCAGTGACGTCTCGCACGACCCAACAATTATGGACTATGCTCTTGTTACCTATGGAGATTTTGAGCATACACCTGCTTGGCAGGAGATGTTTTGAATTAGGTGTTTCCTTGTCCTTTCCCATTTATCTATGAGTCTAAATGTGGGAATGGGTGGACCTTTTGGGAGTTGGTAGAACATGGCTTCGCTGATGAAGCTCTTACCATTGTTCACACACACTCGGGCGAGAACAGAGTCCTTCCCTTCCTTTAACTGAACAGGGATGAACAACTGCTCTCCAAATTGCTGAATATTAGCCCGGCTTTGAGCTCATTTCACATCTTTCTCGACTATAGGAGTGGGAATGTCTGATTGTGGATTGGTAAAGAATTTCAGAGTGTTTCCTTCCAGTGTGGAATGCCACCTTAAACTGGAAGGAAGGTTGATTTTCAGAAATAGAGAGGACCCCCCATCACCAGTTTGTTGTCCTACTGCTATTACTGTCACGTCTGGGATTTAGCTGTTCTGGAAGTGAAATTATACTTGGTCAGATTTTTGTTCAACCATGTGGCAGGTGCCGTTTAAACTAACATGGTTGACACTCTGCTTTCATTTTATCGGTCGGCTAGTCTGGGTCCAGAGGACCTTGTTTATGCAACCTATTAGGGGTGACAACCTTCGCAGGAGGTCATTCCCTAGTAAACAAGGGGTACCCTCTGGAGACACAACTATGACCGGGTGCTTCACCTTGTGTCGCCCAATTTTAATGTCCAAATCCGCAGTCCACTCGATGGGAATTTCCATCCGGTCAAAGTTCTGAAGTTGTCCAGGAAGAAGGGTGAGAGGAATTTGGTAATTCTCCCCCTTCCTGAATTCAGTTTATCAAAGGCCTTTTTGGACAGAAGGGTAGCTTTGGATGCAGTGTCCACCAGTGCCAAAACTGTACCCTGCCCCTGTAATTGTTCCGGGGCATAGAATCTTCCCTCCTTCTCCGCAAGGGGGCACAGATAATGTATATTTTTGGACAACTGGTGGGTTAGTTTTTTAGTTTTGGACACTGATAGAGAAATATTTGGGCAGAATTCTGTTTGGAGTCTTGGGAATCTACAAAGAAAAGGGGACAACTAGATATGGGAGAGGTTTTGGGTTCCCCTGGTTCTGGTGATGTGCTGCCCCCCATTTTTGGAGGCAGTCACCAGGATGGGTTTGAACCAGGGGATTTTCATGCTGTTGGTTCTGGGGTAGGATGAGGGGTGGCGCTAGCTCAGTCCCCACATCTCCCCAGTCTGGATTTGCATCCTTTGGGACCCATTTCTCTTTGGGAGGAGATCCCCCATCTCTGAAGGAGAAGATCCTTTTCCCGGATCCTTTGAGGATCCCTCTCCTTCAAATTGGAAGATCTGTACCTCCTCCACAAAATAGGTCTGTTTGGGTTCTTTGTTTCTCCTACCCCCCTCTGCTCCTTGGGTGGCAGACTTTCAGGGGCAGGAGATTTTGGTTCTGGTTCCTGGGTTTCCAGGGGCTTTTTACAAGTGGGGAAGGAAGGTCCTCCAAGGCTTTACACACGCTCTTCCCCTTGTGCCTCCTCCCTGGGAACCGGTGGGTTGTCAGGGTGCTGCCCCCGTCATTGTTCTGGAGCAGCAGGTGCAGAGTTTGGGGCATTCTGTGCCGGCATGCTCATCTGAGGGTTCTGTTGAGCCCTCAGCATGCGACCCAGATCCTCTGCCATGTTTTGGTCCTGGCGCTCTAGCTGTGACACCCGCTCAGGCTGATATGGGGTTCTCATTTCTCCCCAGGGCTGAACCCGGAAGGGTAGCTATCCCTTCTCTGATAATACCCTGGGTTTGGAATATTTCGGTACCCCTCCACCCTTGGCCTCTCCTCTCCCGGATTAGGTTGTCTGGGCTCAGGAATGTTGGGAAAGAAGGATGGATTGTTCTGGGGCTGAAAGTTTTGTGGGAACCTGGGGAAGAAGTTCTGTCCAGGATTTGGGGAATTTCTGCCCTCCTCAGGGAAGTGAGGAGGGAAGTTTCCTGGGTTAGATGGTGCTTGGTTGGACCCCCACCCTGGGCTGGAGGAGTCCACACATAACCCAGGATGGGTCGGGTCCCCTTGTAGCGGGGACTTATGTAGTCAGGGGAGTGAGGGATCACATTTGTGGGACTACCTCCTTGGCTCCCTGTCTGTGACTGGCCCGAGGGCCTTCTGGGCTTGGGATTGCTCTGATTTTGTGCAGGCGGGTTTTTAGGCCCCCTCATCTCCAAATCTAAAATGGGGGCAACCTTCACCTCTGCCACCTTAGCAGCAGCAGGGGTGTTGGTCGGTTTGGGGCTTTCAGGATTATTCTTATTTTCTATGGGCATTTGCACCTCATTCATTCGGGTGGCCTGTTCAATGACCCAGTCTAGTGATCTTTTCTCATGATAATCTCTCACTAGCTGGGTCATGATGTACTTTGGTAGAGCGTGGAAAAAAGTATTGACAAATTCATTGCTGTCCGTGCGCCCCCTTATGGTGGTCTGCGCAAAGGCACGCTTTAGTTCCTGCACAAATCCTTGTGGGGCCTGATCCTCCCCACATTGCAAGTTGTAGGCTGCTTTGCGAGCCTCCTGCAGATTTCTATGCACAGAAAAATGCTTCAAGATGGCCGCCCTATAGGTGGACCATCTAGAATGATTTTGGTCCTCCAGCCCCGCAAAGAAGCTGGAGTATTCTGGTGAGAAGGTCCATTTCACATACTGAATACAGCTACTGCTGTCTTTCAAATGGAAAGTTTCCATCATCTTCTCAAAGAGCTCTAGGTGCTCCCAAACAGAATACTTAGCGTTCTTATAATAAGGTGGGATGACGCTCCTTATCGCCTTGATTTGTTTTAAGGGGTCCTTAAGCAAGGCCCTTTTTTGCCTTATTGGCCTTCTTGGTTTGGGTAACCCTGGTCCATTCTTCCTCTGTCTCAGAGGCACTGCTCCCAGAGGTGCCCGTCTGGTCGTCTAGGTTCTCCTGGAGCCTAGGAATGGCCTGGGAATGGCTGGCAGAATTTGGGGACCTAGTCTCCCGTGTCCTGGGGCACTCAGAGGAGTCTTCTGATTCCTCCTTGCTCCCAGGATTTGATGGGTACCCCCCACCCCACTGTCCTAGCTGGGCAGAGGTTTTCAGGATGCCCTTATTGCGCATACTCTCATGGAGTTCCCCACTAAATTTCACAGTACTTGGGTACCCATACCCAGATACCCGCCCATCCATTCCTGGGAGGTGCTGGTCTATGAGCCCCATATTTCTGATTGGATTGAAATCTGCCATCCCCGTGGCCCTAGGCTCATATGCGCCAGTGGTCATGGGGGTGGCAGAGTCCAGGATTGGAAGAGATGAAGGCCTCTGGTACCAGGGTTCCTGAGGTTATATGTTTCCCTTTCCCAGCGAACCGCATCTCTATCATTCCCTCTCCCTGTTGCCCTGCAAGAACCTGGGCTTTCTGTTCCTCAATCAAGGCCTTACTAGTTTCTATCAGTTTCTCGTGCATGGCTACCTGCATGTGGAGCCTGTCATTGTTCTCACAGAGAGCCTAATTTTCTCACTGTGCTTCCTGGGTGGTTTTTGAGTATTGGGCCACTCTTTGCTGCAGGAGGGTTACCTCCTGAGTCCTGTCCATACTGGCCTGGTCCTTCCTTGCTAGAGCCTCTTCCACCCTCCTGGTGTGCTCTAACAATTTTTGATGGTCTTTTTGGAGGTCACCCAGTCCCTGGAGGGCCAGGTGATTTTCTTCCAGTTTCTCTTTAAATAGCAGACTTCCTGGCCTAAGGTGTCCCTTTCCTGAGCAAGAGCCTGCCTCTGTGCTGCCAGGTCAACCCTCTGTCTTTGAAGTGCACCAGCTTTGTGGCGCTCTTTATCAAACTCTGCCTGGGTACCCAGGTCTTTCAAAATCAATGTACTGCTCTCCTCTTTCTCTTTATCTAATTGGCTTTGCAGGGTGACCAACTGCTCTGCGCATGCCCTGTTGAAATTGATTTGTTGCTCCAGCTTTTTCTGGCTCTGCAGTAGGGAGTACAAACTTTCTTGGTACTCCTTCTGCAGGGCCAGAAATCTATTATCATGTTCGGTCTTTTCCTGCTGCAGGATACCCATGTCCTCTTTTATTTTGATTATGTACTGTCTACCCTCATTTTCGGACTCTTGGCTCCTCTGTAGCCTCTGTTCAGAAGAGTCCAGATCAGTTTGGGCCCTTTCTAATGCCTGCAGTTGCTTACTTGCCAGATCTTGGCCTCCAGCATATTTATCCTGTATGGCTCCAATATACAGGTTTAGATATGCCGCTATGTTGGCAATCTTGTTTTGTTCTTCCTTTGCCTTAGGGGCCATATATATTTCACTCAGGGCCATATGTAAGGGACCCTGATCTTTCCATTTCTCTAACCCTGTTGCAGTGATCTGTTGTGTGATTGCCCGCAACCACGCATTCTGATCCAGCTCTGTCCATTCACCTCTCACAAATAACTTATGTAAAAGGTGTTCTCCAGCCATAGTAATCTCTACCAATGTCGCCATTCTGGAATTTTTTATTTCTTTCCTGACTTATAGAAGTTTTCTTTTATTTTTACAAAACAGACCGTTTCCTTAGAGTGGTTCCCTTTTGAGGGGTGCTTTTACAGTGTAACACAGCGTGGTAGCCCAACAGGATGTATGTACCCTGTCAGTTACCACACTGTATTAAGCTGTCACAAGTGGTATATCTAATCCAGAAATCCCGCTACGAGCCCCCAATCTGTAAGTAGTTTCAACCCAGCACTACAACTAAGTCAATGCCTAGCGTGAGATGCCCAGCTGGAGCCCTTAATTATATATTTTTATGTCAAAAGTTATTTTATTTCTGAACGATGTACCCTTCTATCACGCCCCTCTCTTTCAATCCCCCCGGTCTCACTGAACCAAGAAGAAGGTTGTTTTGCAAAGTCAAAAGATTTATTTGAGGGATTTGAACAATATGTCACACTTTTATGAATTATGAACAATATCTGGATATCACACTATTAACATTTATACATGGGTCAGCGTTGGGTGATTTTACAATAATCAACAATCTTTTTAATCAATAGGAGTTTGGGTGAGAAGAATAATGTAGCAGAGAATAAAACTTTGTGTGGGTTCAATGAAATGCAATGATATGAAATTAATGCAGCACAGAAATGAAACTTTATATGAATTCAATCAAAGACAATGTAATCACTCTTTCCCCCTGTTACTACTCAATCCCCCCTAATATGCAATATGAAGAGATGGAATGGGGGCACACAGGTTTCAGGGATATACAATCAACAAATGCAAGTTCAATCCCAATTCCCCCAGCAAGCTTAGAGAATAGGAATGATTTTAAACAGGTCAAATGCTTTTGAATGTGATTTGAAATGAATGGGAAAAATGCTAAAATGACTTTCATTTGCTAAAAGGGATTAAAAACGAGTGGGAGTAGCTTTGGATAGGTTCAGGTACACACTAGCAATGATGTTTGAATGACTGGCAGATTGGAAATTGAATTCAGAGGTTCAATGCAAGAAATAGCTGTTTTATATGCAATGAAATTGAGCCAAATGCAGAATCGCTGCAAACTTTTCAGCGCATGAGAATGCCATTACAGAACATCTATAGTTCGTTTGAAAGCTGAGGATGTTAGCTTCAATTCGACATTCATATCTTGTTCCTAGCATGTACGGTTCAGATGTTATGAAGGTTTTAGTAAAGGTTGATTTTTCTCAAAAAGAGTCAAGATTTCAAATGGGAGATGTGCTTTTGAATTACAAACAGGTTCTTTACACTAGAGAGTCTATGAAGCCACAAGCTACACGACAGTGCACCCACTAGCCCAGTGGCACCACCGGTTGATTGGGCCTGCTGAGACGCTTGCCTTTTTTCAAATATATATTAGCGCAAAGATGATTTATCACTACAATTATCACAGAATGATATGGACGAGAGAAGGATTCAGGATGGCCAAAGGAGATTCTACAATGCAGTTTTGGATATGCTGGAATGGGCTGGATAGGATTACTTAAAACTAAGAGATTGGTTATGGACAGTTCTATGTTAAATACTCACACTATGGGTTTGAAATGGGCCCGTCAAGATCCGGTCAAAGGTTTGGACTGGAATTCGCTCGCCACCGGACAGGATTCAGGCACTTGGCTCTGCACTTCAGCAAGGCACTCTGGTCTCTGCACGGCCTCTTGGACTCTATCTGACGGGTTGGTTCTGGGTTACAGCTATGCTCTACCGGTTGGATCTCTGGGTTCTAGCAAGGGTTCTTGGCCAGAAGCAGCAAAACAACACAGCCAGGCTGTTGAATTTCTTGTGCCCCTTGGAGGTTTGGGGTTAAAATCAGGTTGCAAGATTTTAAGGGCCAGCTGAGAAGGGTTCAGCTTTTTGGATTGGGCCTTCTGCTTCAAGGTTCTGGAGTCTGGATCTGGGTTCTGGAGTCTGGATCTGGATTCTTCCTTCAGGGCACTTCACCAGTAGATCGGTTGATGAGTGAATATGTGTCTCTCTGGGACCTCAACAATCCCTATTTATGTATTTCCCAAGAGGGTAAGGTAGGCTGATTATACTATGCCCAACGCCCTAAGAATCTGATAGGTCAGAGAATTTCATCTCCCCTGATTTGAGAAGCAACCAGAGTGTCATGATGTGTCATGATGTGTCATAGTGACACTGTGTTTATGGTCCAGAGAAAAACCCTCTGCTTTGTTTCTGTACAGAAAATCCATTTTTCATATAAAACATATTTCCAATATCACCAACTTGTTAATAATACATATTTACATTAGAGATTAAATAAGGCACGATCTGTCAAAGTCTCATCTTCCTAAGAGTTTTGGTTCACAAATGACAGTTTTTCGCACTTTTGGTTGGTTACCCATTGTCGGATATGTACAAACTTTTCGACATACATGCATCTGGGCATACTCCTGTATATTTTCATATTCCTAGCATAATCACAATAGCTACAATATCAACATTTTCGTGGTTCAGTCTCTGAATATCACACAGATTCCAGAGTAGTTTTAAACTGTGTCATGATCTCTGCTTCCAAAAGGTCAGGGTTTTCCCAACTCCCTTGGAAGCAGATCCATAACCCAGGTTCCGAGTGCCAACCAGTCCCAATTGGGACCTTTTGGACCCAGTCCTGGCGCCAGTGGCACCAGGCTCATAAATATGCCCAGTCCCGGCGCTGGAAGCGCCGGGCTCATAATGCTTGGGTGGACTTACCTGCAGCAGACCATGCTGCTTACTTGCCTGCCAGTTGAGCCTCTGATCCTCTTCTGTTTGGAACTACTTTTCCTGTTGGGTGGGGCAGGAGCCACTCCCTAGATTCAGAACACTGGAACTCTTCTGGAAAGCAGGAACTCTTTTCTTACCTGGGCGTGGCTGTGGAAGGAGACACCTAAGCACTACAGGAGGCTATTTAAACCACACCCGATGGATGAATCTTGCTTTGCGTTATTCTGCATCCTCTGCAGCAGAACGCTCATCGTGTCTTCTGCATCTGATCCTGGGCCTAAGGCAAAAGGCTTACCATCCTGAATCCAGTCTTCAGCAACACCTATAAAGACAAGAAAGAACAGGTTAGCATTACGGTCTTCAGTGACAGCTCTTCACTTACCTGGTCCATCGGCTGTCACCAACGCCTCGCGCTGCATTCCAGGCATCTGAAAGACAAAGGCTTACCTACTCTTCGCGCGCTCCGGAGGTCTTCACACTGCATTCCGGCATCTGAAAGAGAAAAGCTTACCAACTCTTTGCACGCTCCGGAGGCCTTCGGCGCTGCATCCCGCATCTGAAAGACAAAACAAGGTGCGTTTAAAGACATTGGGGAACTTCACTACTCACGTGCCATTACTCCTTTCCACATCTAACCCAGTGGGTATTCCGGCACCCTGCAGCCGCTCCAAACTTGTATCTGCAAAATAAAAAGACAGTTAGAGCGCATCGTGAAGCAGGCAACAAGCGCTTACTTACGTGCTTCCAGGCGCTTCTATTCATCACACGGGCTCCATTTTCAACTCACTTCAGCCCGTCATCCGCCATCGCCGGAACCCTGCAAAACAAGAGACATCATTACTAAAGACTTTAAAGACATTAGAATTACTCGAAACTTACCGTTCGTGCAGTAAACGACGGACAGCAGTCCTCTGAAGTCAAGAGACCTGCTCCCCTTATCCAGTGAAGAAACTGGTTACAGCACCCTGCCCCGAGGCAGATGGAGAGCACGGCGTTCACTTACCTAAGGTGAGAGCGTTAACCTTTGGGGTTCTACAGGAGAAGAGAAAGGGAAGAAGAGAGAGACATTCAATAACCCAGTTCCTTTATCCGATATTTTCTATCTGCAGACATCTTACCCTTCAAGTCAGACATACAGTGCACAGAGGTCCAGCCCAAAGAGCCAGACGTGTGTTACACATCACCTTTGAAGATACGGTATACGCCCAGTCAAGACCGGCGCCTCTACGGGAATCAGGTGAGCGTTACAGAACGCAAAGCCTACCACAAAACTCCCGTCCAGGCGCTATGGAAACCTCGGATACTGACCAGCTAGCCCAGTTACTTGGGGAACTAAGGGCAGAAGTGCATGCAGCCCGTCAGGAAACGAACGCTCTAAGAAGGGAACTGATTATTTCCAAGGAGCGAACAGATGATCTCGCTAGACAATTGCTACAGTCACAAGCCGGACAGACCCCGTTACCCGCATCTGGGGAAAATCTTCCTTCTACATCCTCTATGAATCCAGTGCAGATCAACCTACCTGGGAATGTACCTCTGGCCCCGCCCGAACGATTTTCTGGTGACCCAAAGAGGTTTGCAGTATTTATCAATCAGTGCCGGTTGCATTTCTTATGCCAGCCAGCAGCCTTTCCAACTGATCAAGCTAAAGTAGCTTTCGTGCTTTCGTACCTTAGTGGCAATGCGGCAGACTGGTCGATCCCTCTAGTAAATCAAGATGATCCGGTCCTCCATGATTTTCAAGCTTTTCAGCTCAGTATGGAAAAACTGTTCGCAAGACATTCACAGGGGCAGGCCTTGGACAATGAGCTTCTTTCGTTGCAACAAGGTAATCAAGACCTTTTGGCTTATATTGCGTCTTTCAACAGACTGATAGTGGAAACTCAATGGCCTGAGGACAAAAGGATTACGCTGTTTTATAGAGGTCTACGTGGAGAGCTCAAAGATGTGTTAGCCCAAGTAGTGAATCCCCCACAAGGTTGTTCGGACTATATAGACTCAGTCGTTCAAATAGATCACAGACTACAGAACAGGAAGGCCGATCGTTCCAAGTTTGATGCTCGAGTATTTTCCAAACCGCCAACTCCTTCCAAAGGAGTAGACTCCGGGGAACCCATGCAAATAGGGGGTCTGAAAGGTCCTCTAACACAAAAGGAGCGGGAAAGGAGAAAACAGTTGCAATTATGCCTCTATTGCGGAAACTCAGGGCACTTTCTTCGAGACTGTCCGGTGAAACCTGCCAAGAAGGCAGTAGGAGCTGCAGTTACCAAAGTTACAAACTCTGAGCAGGGAAACGACCTCGCCCGACAAGAATAGAGGTCCTCTTGCCGAGCGTGAAAACCAGTTCTGTGACCTCGCATTTCGTGATACCTATGGTCCTCATTAGCCCTGATAATCCGGATCGATTACATGCAATTGAAGCTTACGTCGACAGCGGTGCCATCGGCAATTATGTGGATCATGAAATGGTTTTGAGGATGAATCTAACTCTTTGTCCCAAGGCTGTAAAGGACGTTATTACTACGGTGGATGGTACGGAGATAGCCTCCGGGCCAGTAACGCATACCACTCAAGAAGTGACGCTAGTAAGTCAAGATGGACACCATGAGAAGATCGTGTTCGATGTGATCAAGGCCCCTCAGTTTCAGATTATTCTAGGAATACCTTGGTTAGAGAAACACAATCCTCTGATCGATTGGCGAGCAAGAACGGTCCAGTTTCCAGAATGTGTCTCTACTTGTCACCCTCCACCTGGTGTTGCACTGGCAGCAATTTCTTCAGAGACTCCCCAGTTACCTCCCGAATACCTAGAATACCAAGATGTTTTCCGGAAGGATCAGGCTAACTCTCTACCTCCTCATAGGTCTTATGACTGCCAGATAGACCTGATACCTGGATCTACTCCTCCTTGTAGTAGAATTTATGCCCTCACCGAGCCTGAGAACCTTCACCTTCGACAATACCTGGATCAATACCTGGCAAATGGGTTTATTCGTCCTTCCAAGTCCCCTGCTTCTTCAGCTTTGTTCTTGGTTCCAAAAAAGGAAGGAGACCTTAGAACTTGTATAGATTATCGCTCCCTGAACCAGATCACCGTTAAGAATAGATATCTGTTACCTTTGATCCCTGAACTCCTGGACCAAGTCAGAAAAGCATGCATATATACAAAGCTGGATCTTAGAGGAGCTTACCACTTGGTACGAGTAAAAGAGGGCGATGAATGGAAGACGGCCTTCCGCACCAAGTATGGGCTATTTGAATATCAGGTCATGCCCTTCGGACTTTGCAATGCCCCGGCCGCCTTTCAATATTTTATGAACGATGTCCTCAGAGAGCTCATAGATGTGTGTGTTGTTGTTTACATTGACGACATCCTCGTTTATTCTTCATCGGAATCTGAACATCGGAAACACGTGAAAATGGTCCTCGAAAGATTGCGTCAACACAAACTTTTCGCTAAGTTGGAAAAATGTGTTTTCAACGTGACTGAAGTTGAATTCTTGGGATTCATATTATCACCTGGCGGAGTGCGTATGGATTCAAAGAAGGTCGATGCAGTTCTCAAATGGCCATCACCATCCTCCGTAAAAGGTGTGCAAAGCATGTTAGGCTTCGCTAACTTTTACCGCAGGTTTATCCCCGAATTCTCTCGAATAGTCCAGCCCATCACTGCCTTGTTAAAGAAAAACAAACGTTTTGAATGGTCTACCGAGGCGGAACAAGCTTTCCAGGATTTGAAGACTAAATTTATCTCTGCACCAATCTTAAAACACCCTCGCCCCGAACTCCCCTACATCGTGGAAACTGATGCTTCAAGCCTTGCCATGGGGGCAGTTCTATCACAAAAGGACCCGGTAACCAATCAGTTGCATCCCGTGGCATTTTGGTCCCGCAAATTCTCGCCTCCTGAAATCAATTACACGATTACTGACAAGGAACTTCTGGCTATCAAGTCTGCCTTTAAGGCTTGGCGGCATTATCTGCTGGGGGCCCGACACACTGTTACTGTGATTACGGATCACCGAAACCTGCAATATTTGAAAACCGCAAAAGCCCAATCCTCTAGACAACTCCGTTGGGCATTATTCTTTGCCGAGTTTGACTTCATAATTACCTATCGACCTGGTACAAAGAACGGTAAAGCTGATGCCCTTTCTCGGATGGGAGTGGAAGAACACTTGATCAACCCTAAACCTGTACCAAACATTCCCGAACAAAGAATTCTGGGTGTAATCGCCACAGAATCCATAGAGGAAGTTAAGGATAAAGCCAGGCAACTTGTAACTCCAGCAGACATACAGAATTGGCATCTGCAGGGAAAGGACTTTGCAGTAAAGGACAACTTATTGTATTTCCAAGAACGATTATACCTACCCAGCACAGATTTACAGAAAAAAGTAATCTCTTGTTATCACGATTCTTTAATGGAAGGACATCCCGGTATAGCCAAGACCTCAGAAAAGATCAAGCGCTACTTCTGGTGGCCGTCTTGGAAAAAAGATATCAGAGACTTTATAATGTCCTGTGGAGTATGCGCCCAAAACAAGAGTCAAAAGGAAAGACCAGCAGGCCTCTTACGCCCTATTGACATCCCACCTCGCCCTTGGCATACGCTTTCTATGGACTTCATCACCGATCTACCTCCATGCTAAGGATACAATACGATTCTAGTAATCGTGGACTTATTCTCCAAGATGGCGCATTTCATTCCGCTCAAAGGCTTGCCAACAGCAGAAACTCTGGCCCGAGAATTTCTCGAAAACATCGTCCGACTGCACGGTTTTCCTTCGGTTCTAATTTCGGATCGAGGTAGTCAATTTATTTCTCATTTTTGGCGAAGTTGCTGTCGGTCGGCTCAAATTGATGTGAGACTATCGACCAGTCACCACCCTCAGACCGACGGACAAACCGAGAGGACCAATCAGACTCTGGAACAGTATTTACGCTGCATGCTGCAACAAACTGAAAAAACTTGGAAAGACATCCTTTGGATAGCCGAATATGCCTACAATAACTCTGTCCATTCGGGAACTGGGAAAACCCAGTTTTTTCTTTTGTACGGCAGTCACCCTCGAACCTCGGAGTTGGATCCCCTCCAAGATCTTGAAACACCAGCAGTAGACTACCTGCATTCTACAATCACCCAAGCCTTTAAGGAAGCTGTTTCTCACCTTCAAAGGGCTAAAGAACAATACAAGAAAGGAGCAGATCAACATCGGAAGGAAGCCCCTCAATATCAAGTAGGGGATCAAGTCTGGTTATCTACCAAGTATCTACCTCTAAAAGGGCCACGCACATTCAACCCAAGATACCTTGGTCCCTATTCCATCACTGCCATAGTAAACCCAGTAGCGGTCAAGTTGGACTTGCCCCCGCACATGAAGATACATCTGGTCTTCCACGTCTCTCTATTAAAACCCGTGCAACCTCAAACCCGACTAACTAAATCTCCAAAACCTATCCTAGTTGATGGAGAACTCGAGTTTGAAGTCAAAAGCATTCTGGACTCCAAGATCTCCAAATCTAAACTATTTTACCTAATTGACTGGAAAGGCTACGGCCCCCAAGAGAGATCCTGGGAACCTGCTGAATATGTCCACGCTCCTCGCCTAATCAAAAGATTTCACCGAACATTTCCTGACAAGCCAAAACCCCCGGAGAAGCCCGGTTTGGGAGGGGCCTTGAGGGGGGGTACTGTCATGATCTCTGCTTCCAAAAGGTCAGGGTTTTCCCAACTCCCTTGGAAGCAGATCCATAACCCAGGTTCCGAGTGCCAACCAGTCCCAATTGGGACCTTTTGGACCCAGTCCTGGCGCCAGTGGCACCAGGCTCATAAATATGCCCAGTCCCAGCGCTGGAAGCGCCGGGCTCATAATGCTTGGGTGGACTTACCTGCAGCAGACCATGCTGCTTACTTGCCTGCCAGTTGAGCCTCTGATCCTCTTCTGTTTGGAACTACTTTTCCTGTTGGGTGGGGCAGGAGCCACTCCCTAGATTCAGAACACTGGAACTCTTCTGGAAAGCAGGAACTCTTTTCTTACCTAGGCGTGGCTGTGGAAGGAGACACCTAAGCACTACAGGAGGCTATTTAAACTACACCCGATGGATGAATCTTGCTTTGCGTTATTCTGCATCCTCTGCAGCAGAACGCTCATCGTGTCTTCTGCATCTGATCCTGGGCCTAAGGCAAAAGGCTTACCATCCTGAATCCAGTCTTCAGCAACACCTATAAAGACAAGAAAGAACAGGTTAGCATTACGGTCTTCAGTGACAGCTCTTCACTTACCTAGTCCATCGGCTGTCACCAACGCCTCGCGCTGCATTCCGGCATCTGAAAGACAAAGGCTTACCTACTCTTCGCGCGCTCCGGAGGTCTTCACACTGCATTCCGGCATCTGAAAGACAAAAGCTTACCAACTCTTCGCACGCTCCGGAGGCCTTCGGCGCTGCATCCCGCATCTGAAAGACAAAACAAGGTGCGTTTAAAGACATTGGGGAACTTTACTACTCACGTGCCATTACTCCTTTCCACATCTAACCCAGTGGGTATTCCGGCACCCTGCAGCCGCTCCGAATATCTGCAAAATAAAAAGACAGTTAGAGCGCATCGTGAAGCAGGCAACAAGCGCTTACTTACGTGCTTCCAGGCGCTTCTATTCATCACACGGGCTCCATTTTCAACTCACTTCAGCCCGTCATCCGCCATCGCCGGAACCCTGCAAAACAAGAGACATCATTACTAAAGACTTTAAAGACATTAGAATTACTCGAAACTTACCGTTCGTGCAGTAAACGACGGACAGCAGTCCTCTGAAGTCAAGAGGCCTGCTCCCCTTATCCAGTGAAGAAACTGGTTACAGCACCCTGCCCCGAGGCAGATGGAGAGCACGGCGTTCACTTACCTAAGGTGAGAGCGTTAACCTTTGGGGTTCTACAGGAGAAGAGAAAGGGAAGAAGAGAGAGACATTCAATAATCCAGTTCCTTAATCCCATATTTTCTATCTGCAGACATCTTACCCTTCGAGTCAGACATACAGTGCACAGAGGTCCAGCCCAAAGAGCCAGCCGTGTGTTACACATCACCTTTGAAGATTCGGTATACGCCCAGTTAAGACCGGCGCCTCTACGGGAATCAGGTGAGCGTTACAAACTGTGAGCGACATTTTCATTTTAATATCCTCTAAATTCCATATTTTTACCAGTTTGGCACCATTTTCTATAAGTCTTTTTCTCAAACATATAGTTTCTTCAGTTCCAAATCCACATTTTCAGTCTAGCCCCGCCTCCAAGGCTTGGCTGATCCAGAGATGCAACCTGAGCTTACTCCTGCCAGCAGCTGGTTTCTATTGATGCCCCAAATTAGCATTCCCTTTCAGCTCAAGAAGCCCATTGTCTCTTAACCACAGCAGCAGAGCAAATCCCCTCCTCCTCTCATTAGCATCCAAATGAGAGATCCTGTCCTTTTGGTGTGAAGGAGAAGGGTGGTGTGTTCTTCTGTGGGGGGAAACCTCTTTGAAGTTTAGCTGAATCAGGTTACCTTACAGTAAATTGTGACATTGTTCTTTGTGAAAATTAATGTTACAAATTTAAAAACAAGCAAATATATCTTCAATTCCAGTCTTTTTCAACATAGAAATTAATTAGTGGCAACCTTTATTGCATTTGATGGCAAGTTTCTTCTTTCCCCACACTTTGATTTTAATGTACCAGTTTAAAAGACAGGTTAAGTAATCGCCAGCTTCTGACACAGGCGAGTGGCGGTACTGCGCCCATTTTTAACATATTTTTCCAAGCAAGCATCTTTAAATGTCGATTTTCTTCTGATAAATGTACTTCTGCTGACATTGTACTTAGGTGTATTCTTGAAGTTAAGTGATGTTGTTTAACACCCAACAAGGAGGTTGGATCTTTTGTGAGGTTTGAGAACCATGATTTTTGCAAATTCAACAGCCAAGAAAAAACAGATTTTCAGGCAGCTCTGTGTTTCTCTTGCAATGCAGCACTACTTTTTCAAGTAGTTTCGTTTTCCTCTGTGGTCAGCCAAATGTTAGGTTTTGGCAGTGGTCTCCTGTGTTACCACTGACATAGACAAAAGTGGATTGGCGGCCTATTTTTCAGGTTTTCCTGCACACATCTGGGTGATTTTTAGCACGCATAATGCTTTCTGGCGGCCATTCTGATGTTCCTGATGCACACAGCACACAGTAATGTTGCAGGGCATAGACTAGTGGGTTAAAACATCCCACAGATCCAAATTCAGGTATCATCCTCTGTGAAAACTCTTAGCATGTATCTGGACGCCATACTCTCACTCACTCGCCAGGTGAATGCGATTGCCTCTTCATCTGCACACACTACGAAACTGATTAAGGCCATCAGATCCTTGCTCTCCCAATTTCTCGGGCAATGATTGGATTAAGATTGGATTATTGTAATGCCTTATTTGCTGCCACGTAAAGCAGGAACATTGCACATCTACAGGTAATCCAAAACAATGCCATGCGAACACGCTAAACATCCTAAAACGCGAACACATCTCTGCTGCTAGCAAAAATGTCAATTGGCATCCCATAAAAGAGCGCATTATCTTCAAGACACTATCCATCCCAGTAAAGCAGTGGAACCTACTCCCCCATCCTTGAGAGCCGAGAACTTTAACTGGGTTTTCAGGAAAGCATTCAAAACTTGGCTATTCGCATAACCATACACAGTGGCTGCATAACTGGCTCCTGAACCTTCTCAGTTGGACGATTTGCCTTTCCTTGTGTGTGTAACTGGTTTTGTAACAGCGCCTTGATGCCACTGGGCTTAGTGCACCTTATAAGTGAATAAATAAATCAATAAATAAATAATTACATGTTCAGTGTCCTATACACTACCACAACTTCAATATGCTGGTGTTTCATTCTAACCATTTTCATCCTTCACTATAAAGCATCCCTGACCAGGGAACAGCGGACTCATTACCAATCATGGATTGCTTGCCACTGACTGCTTAGTACAGTCCTTCTGAAAAGAATTGAGCACTCAGCCCTCCTTTGCCCATAGAACTATGATGTCACAGTGAAAGAGACATGAACATGCAGGTCTAGCATTTGGAATCAGAAATTAACACTCAGCCCTCTCCTCTCAGGCCTGCTCTCCAACAGTACAGCAATCCCGGCCATCATTCACAAATAAAACAGAGTACTTAGCCTTCTTCAACAAAACAAAGATCCCAGGCATCATTTACTGTCAAAATGAGCTCCTAGCCCTCTTCTCAGACACAACTGAGCACTCAGGCCTCATCTCCAGCACACACCACCATTCTGCCCTTTACCACATAAAGGTTGAAGACTCACTCTCTCCCCAAGAGAAGTGACTACCTGTGCAGCTGAACTGACTATCAAGTCTTCTCCTCAAGCAAATGGAAGCATCTCACTGTTTTCTTCAAATAATTGAACACTCAGCCTCCTACCAGCCAGAGCTACCCATTTTATGGGTCTTGGCCTATCAGCGCTGAGGAGTTGTTGGAAGGGCCACATGTTTCCCTCTTTAACTCCCCTAGTATCCCGTCATGAGCGCCTCTTACTACAAAGAAAAACGAGACCTTTCAAAGAATAACTAGCTCACCTTTTGGTAGAAAGGCGGAATATCCAGACAGAACTTTTCAAATGGTGGATGTTGTGTTATATTAAGACCACCCTTAACCGGGGGTGTTCCCCCCCAATCAAGTATCCCTGCAATACTTGCTTACATTTGTTAGTGATGGCCTTACTGAAGACTCATTTAGAGTCACACAAATCTCCCCCCCCCTGTGCCCACAGTGAGCCAAGAACCCGGCTGGGATATGGGAAATATATTTGTATTTATTTGAATGATAAACAATGGCCCACAATTACAAATAAATTACACAGGCTGGTTGGGATAACCTCAAATCACAAAACTTTAATTTATCCCAATTTCCCTTACAGAAATAATCTGTACTGGTCATTGAGCAAAATCAATTTACATATGTAGTGCTGTGCAATTTCGATTTTCCTGCACGCAAAAAAGGCTAGCAGTTTGGGTTATAGATTGGTACAAATGCATGTGGCATTATGATTGCACCCACACTTTTGCTTTAAAATAAACACAGGGTGTTTTAGTGGTTTATTTTCAGATCTCCCACCTACTTTGGTCTATTTTGGGGTAGTCAGACAGAAAACTTTAAATGATTTGGGAATTTTGGATTGCAGACCACCCTCCACTTGCAAGCTTGTGTTGGGGAAGCAGGACAGAAACATTGGGATAATTTGGGAACTTTGGATTTCAGACACCCTCCACTTAAAGACAAATGTTTGGGGAAGTTTGACAGAAAGATTGCTCAATTAAATTACAGACTATGAGGCCGATTCATGGAATTAATGTGCGCTGAAATTTTCAGCGCAAGCGTGCGAAAGTGTGCAAATCGCATTGCCAGTGCGAAAATCGTAGCGAAACCCGCGCACAGCGATTCATGGAAGTCCATGCGCGTGGACATCCATGGATGTGCGCTGAAATCCTGTTTGCACATAGCGCAGCGCACACAACAAAAGTAGGCGTAACATGGGGCGTGACACGCGGAATGGGGAACAAGGCGTGAAAATGTGGGTGTCATGGGGGAAGTACAGGAGGCAAGTGCGTGGAACGCCCAAACGCTCGCCTACAACACGTATTCATGGAATCGAATAGGGAAAACCAGCGCACGGGCAAAGACGCGCACAGGCCTAAACACGTCCACCACACGAAGGCAGGCGGTAGCGTCCCTGCACATGAAAACAATGTGCGCTAACAAAAAGCACGTACATACAGCTATGATGAATGTCCCATACTGTGTCCCTCTAGGACAAATGACGTGCAAAGTGGTACGCGACAAACACGGACACCCGCTGTGTGAAAAATAGCGTGTGCGTATATTTCAGGGGTTCGTGTGAAGTCTCACACACGATTGGATCCGGGTACATGTATTTCTGGGGTTCGCATGAAGTTTCACACGCGATTGGCCCTGTGCGAGTGGGGAACGTGTATTTCTGGGGTTCGCGTGAAGTTTCACACGCGATGGGCCTTGGGCGAGTGGGGTACGTGTATAACTGGGGTTCGCGTGGAGTTTCATACGCGATTGGATCCAGGTACGTGTATGTCTGGGGTGCGCGGGAAGTTTCACACGTGAAAGGGCCTGTGCGAGTGGGGTACGTGTATTTCTGGGCTGCGCGGGAAGTTTCACACGCGAAAGGGCCTGTGCGAGTGGGGTACATGTATTTCTGGGGTACGTGTGGAGTTACACACGCGATAGGCCCTGTGCGAGTGGGAAACGTGTATAACTGGGGTTCGCATGGAGTTTCATACGCGATTGGCCCTGTGCGAGTGGGGTACGTGTATTCCTGGGGTTCGCGGGAAGTCTCACACGCGATTTCAGCAGGGTACGTGTATTTTGGGGGTGCCGGGGAGTCCTACCCGTGAATTGGCAGTGTGGGCCCTCCCAGGTGTTCCCTCTACACCCTCCACGCCCCCTGCAGGCAGCCCACACCTCAGGGGACTACCCTGCACCCCTGGTCATGTCCCGCAGGCAGCCCATCCACCATGGGCATGCCCCCCAGCCAAGCCACATGTCACCTTGCACTACTGATCACCACTCATGTCCCCCAGCACCCCCACCCCCCAGCAGTCAGGGGAACCTGCCAGCAGGCCCCCACTCAAGTCCCCCAGCACCCCCACCCTCCAGCCGTGCAGGGCACCTGCCAGCAGGCCCCCACACATGTCCCCCAGCACCCCCACGCCCCAGCAGTGCAGGGCACCTGCCTGCAGGCCCCCACTCATGTCCCCCAGCATCCCCACCCCCCCAGCAGTCAGGGGCACCTGCCAGCAGGCCCCCACTCATGTCCCACTCATGTCCCCCAGCACCCCCGCCCCCAGCAATCAGGGGCAACTGCCAGCAGGCCCCCACTTATGTCCCACTCATGTCCCCCATCACCCCGACCCCCCAGCAGTGCAGGGCACCTCCAGTAGGCCGCCACTGATGTCCCCCAGCACCCCCACCCCCAAGCAGTCAGGGGCAACTGCCAGCAGGCCCCCACACATGTCCCCCAGCACCCCCACCCCCCAGCAGTCAGGGGCACCTTCCAGCAGGCCCCCACACATGTCCCCCCGACAGGTCATCAAACTCCAGATCCATGCCCCTCATGGCCACCCAAATCCCACCCCAGTCCAAACACCTCACATTGAATTCCCAAAGTCATGATAGAAAATACATAACCAGCATGGCCATGAAGCAATGTCCCTCGGACCCACGCAATGGTGACACATGACTGTGAAAAGATCAACATTGTGACATGCACAAAACAAATGAGATAAGACCACATCGGTAAAGTATATAATAAATGTGTATTCAATAATTAACCAAATGAATAAAAAAAATCACACAATAATGGACATAATGAAGAAAAAGCTGCATGTCCAAAATATTCAAAAGAAATGTGTGAAAGCAGAATCCAAATCAATCCAAAAGCAAATGGGTCCAAAGAGTCTGTCCGTCCAACCAAATCCAAAGTGTAAAAATAAGACACATCGATTGATCCATGGTAAAAAAGAAACTTAAATGAAGTGAAATCCAGTGTAGAACTATATACAAAGTACAAATCCAGGGTCCATGAGCCCAACCATTGAAAGGAAAGCTACAAAACACTAACACTAATTAACTATATTCAATGTGGCAGCGGGCTAGTCCGACGGCTCACTTCCTGATTTCCCGGGCCAGGGCATCATCGAACTCCTGCTCGATGTCCTGGAGGCGGTCCTCTTCTAAGGCCCCGAGGGTTCGCAGGGACGATGACATCCGGACCTCCAGGTCCCTGCGAATTGCCTCGAGGCACTCGGCCCACCTCAGAGCCCTTTGCATGGTGTTCTCCGCCCTGACCATCGTGAGCCGTGCCTCTTCCGCCCGCTGCCACTCCGCATATATAGCATGGCCTAACCGCTGCCACACGGAAGACACTTCCCGTCCTGGGTCCTCCTGCCCTCCGGCCGCTGCCTGCCCCTCCGATGTCGAAGGCCCCGAGCCATCATTGCTCCCACCTTGTTGCTGCTGCCGCTGTGCCTGTGCCCGTGCCCTGGCTCCTGCTGCCTGCACATCCTCCTCTGGCTGTGGTGCAGTTGTTGAGGTGGCCATCCCTGCTAGGGTTCCCAGGTAAAACATGGGTGGGAAGATGGCATGGAGGACGACTGGCGCATAGGGGGTTCAGGTGAGGAGGGGGTCGAAGCAAGGTTCAGCAAACGGAGGAATCCAGCCTGGGTGACCTGTCCCAGTAGGCTGACGTGGTCAACGAGCCATTCGAGATGACGTGCAGTCTCCCCATGAAAAGACTGCAAGTCACCTCGCATGTCCCGTTGACACAACGCCACCCCACCCAGGACAGGCTCAACCCGGTCCCGCATAGCCACGTCCGCAGGGAGAGGAAGGCCAGTTGTTGTAAGCGGATCCCCTCCCTGAAAACGGGTCTGGACGTAGGCATCCCTGCTGGTGCGGGATGATGCAGTCACAGGATCGGGGACAGGATTACACACAGGCACCTCCGCGGTGGCCTGTGCTGCCTCCTGTCCCTGCCCCTGCACTGCACCACTGACACCAGTGGAATCCCCATCTGTAGACCCAGTCTCTGTCCCTTGCGCTGCCTCCTCCCCCACCAAACTCCCCACCAACCTGGATGACTCCGTGTCATCTTCCTTCGTCGGACCCTGTGGGGTCTCAGCTGCCCCTTCTGCTGCCGAGGAGTCCAACTCTGACCTCCGCCTCTTGGACCTGCCCTCGGCAGCTGTGGCCTGGGACGCGGCACCGAACTCCTCACTCCCTGACGAGATCACAACCTGGGAGGGGAGCCGGGCCTTGCGTCTCCGGCTGGTGGTGTGATCCCCGCTGCTGTGCTCCACAGCACCCGCTCCGCCCTCTTCATCAGTTGACGCTGCAGACAGGGAGGGATAGGAGACAGACATCAGGACACTGTACAATGGACTGATGCACACATGCCAGTTGCACATGAGTGGCAGTGTCAAACTTCAGACATGGCATCACAATCCCCAACACACATGGCATGTCAACTCACACACATGAGCAATTCCACAGCCATATGGCAACAGCCAGCACCATCCATACACATAAAACAGCATGAGCAGCGACCCCCAGCCAGAGGGTCAGAGGGCCACCAGCTTCAGTCAGAAGGATGTTGGTGTCCTGGTGGAGCATGTCCTGGGGCATTATGATGCCCTCTTCGGAACATCATGCGCCAACAAGTAAGGACGGGATAGGATCTGGGACGACTTTGTGGTTGCCATCAACGCGGAGGGGGTGGCAACCCGCAACATCAAGCAAGTCAAGAAGCGCTGGAAGGACTTGAGGTCCAGGACCCTAGTAAAGACCCAGCGCCTCATGGAGGGGGGGCGGCGCAATATGAGTACCATCCAGATGAGGGTCCTGGAACGCGTAGGCCCAGCGCTCCACGCCCAGATCCTTCAGAGGCAGATCCGTCTGGAGTTGAGCGGTAAGTGGCCAAGCATTGCTGTGTGAGACAGGGCATGTTGCAGGGTGCTGGTTGTCTGATACTTGCCTGTATGTCTGACATAGGCCATGTATGTATGTGTGTGTGCAGGTACATCATGGTCATGCATGTGAGACCAGTAATGTGTGAACCACATGGTAGGTGCATGTGTTACAATGCAACATGCGGAGCAGTATGCGGAATGCACACATTAATGCATGCCTGTCTCTGTTATTGGACATGGATGGGGTGTGAGAGATGGGTGCTGCGGTCATGGACATGTATGTTGTCCATGTCTGTGTGTCTGACTTGCGTGTCTGTGACTTGTGAGTGCCATGGATGCATGACAGATGTCTGTGACAATGTTCAGATTCACTGATGAAGCCTACTCATCCTTGAATCCACTGTCTCTGGGGTGTACGAGGCCAGATGGATTAAACTATGGTGCAGTGTGTGCATGTGATAGGCATGACCCATGATGCATGTGAGTTTCAAACCAGCATTGTATGTTTCAAGAGTCCCTTGGGCATGTATGCTAATGTTCATTGCATGCCTGTTACTGCATGTGTTTTGCCTGCACTGACCCATGTGTTGTGGATGGACATGATGGAAGTGATCTTTGACAGTGCCACTCATCTGCTATTGCTTCCTGTCTAGGGGACCATTGTACAGTACCCTGATGCTTGTGTTCTATGTCTCCCTCTACACAGCGGCGAGTGATGAAGAGGGCGGAGACGGCGCTGTGGAGCAAAGCGGCGGGGATGCCCCCACCGGCCGGCGACGCAAGGCTCAGTCACCCTCCCAGAATTGACCATCGTCTGGGAGTGAGGGGACTGGTGCTGCGTCTGCCACTACAGCTGCAGCGGAAGGGGTGGGTGAGCCCCCACAGGGGCTTGCAACGGCAGAAGACGGTGTGGTGCCATCCAGGTTAGTGGTTTCCACAGAGGAGGATGAGGCCGCTACTGAGTCGCACATGGGGCCTGGTGGGGGTGGTACCACTGGTGCAAGTGGTGCAGTCCGGGGGCAGGAGGCAGCACAGGTCACTGCAGAGGGGCCTGTGCATGTCACTGTCCCTGACCCTGTGACTGCACCACCATGCACCAGCAGGGATGCCCCATCCCAGGCCCGTCCGCAGGTAGGGGGGGATGTCCATGTCATCTGACACTCCTCTACCTGCGGACGAGGAGACCCCTGGCCGTACGGAGAAGGTCCTGATTGGTGTCGCGTTGCGCACGCGTGACATTCGTGATGACGTGCATGCTTTCCAGGGGGAGCACGCATGTCATCACGAAGAGCAGCGTGCCAACATGGCCCAGTTGGGAGTGTCCATGGTCGGGGGTTTTGTACATGTGTCGGCCACTCTGGCGGCCCTCTCTTCCTCTGTGGAGACTGTGCGCCAGTCGTTCTCCAGGCCGTCTTCCGGCCCAGATGCCACCAGGGCCCCCTGTGGACCTGCCCTGACCAACGCAGCCAGCTCAGTGGGGATCCCATCCTTGCCACAGTCGGGAGTCGGAGGTCCAGCAGGGGTGGACACCACAGCAACTGGACCCCAGCAGATGGAGGATGTGCCGGCATCATCGAGCAGGGCATGTGCACAACGGTGTCAGTGGATTCCATCAGCCTGGATGCCGTCATGCTGGCAGAGGTAGTTGCGTCGGAGGCAGCGGCAGGCTCAATGTGGGAGGCATCATGGCTCGGGGCAATCTACATCAGAGTGGCAGGCATCGGCTGGAGGGCAGGAGGACCCTGGAATGGGAGTGTCTTCCGTGTGGCAGTGGTTGTGCCAGCAGATAGGTGCGGAGCAGCGGTGGGCGGAGGAGGCACGGCTCACGATGGTCAGGGCGGAGAACTCCATGCGCAGGGCGCTGAGGCGGGCTGAGTGCCTCGAGGGAATTCGCAGGGAGTTGGAGGTGGACATGGCGTTATCCCTGCGAGACCTCGGGGCCAGAGAACAGGCCCACCTCCAAAACATTGAACAGGAGTTCGATGATGCCCTGGCCCATGACATCAACAAGTGAGCCGTTGGGCTTGCCCGCCGCCATTGTATATAGTTCATTAGTGTTAAGTTTCATTTCTTTTTTCTTTCATTTGGGGCACATGGACAATGCCCCACATTTTTGTATATAGTTAGTAATTAGGTAGGGGTCATTGTAGGTTTCATTTATGTCGTTGGGCTCATGGACCCTGGATTTGCTATTTGTACATAGTTTTACAGTGGATTTTTCTACTTCATCTTTATTTTTCTTCACCATGGAGCAATGGATATTACGCTTTTCTTTCCCTTTGGATTTGCTTTGTTGGACGGTGACTTTGGACACATTTTCATTTGGATTAATTTGGATTCTCATTTTTTTTATTTATCATTTTTTGGGACATGCTGCATTTTCATTATTATTGGCATTATTGTGTGTTTTTATTTCATTCCCTTCATTTTGACTTGAATACATTTTTGTTTCTTACTTCAATGTGTGGTCTTCTCTCATTGGTTTCATGCATGTCACAATGTGGGTTTTCTCAGTCATGTGTTGCCATTGTGTGGGTCGGACAGACTTGTACTCATGCGCATACTGCTTATTTGTGATCTATCATGTAATGGGGATTTCAATTTGGAGTGGATGTAAAGCTTGGTTGGGTGTTTGGACTGGGGTGCTGTGGGGTGGGATTTGTGTGGCCATAAGAGCTCGGGATCTGGATTGTGATGACGTGTTGTCTGGGGGACATGTGTCCGGGCCTGCTGGCAGGTGCCTGTCAATGATGGGGGGGTGGGGGTGCTGGGGGACATGTGTGGGACATGAGTGGGGGCCTGATGGCAGGTGCCCCTGACTGCTGGGGGTTGGGGGTGCAGGGGGACATGTGTGGGGGCCTGCTGGCAGGTGCCCCTGACTGGTGGGGGGTGGGGGTGCTGGGGGACATGTGTGGGGGCCTGCTGGCAGGGCCCCTGACTGCTGGGGGGTGGGGGTGCTGGGGGATATGTGTGGGGGCCTGCTGGCAGGTGCCCCTGACTGCAGGGGGGTGGGGCTGCATGGGGACATGTGTGGGGGCCTGCTGGCAGGTGCCCCTGACTGCTGGGGGATAGGGGTGCTGGGGGACATGTGTGGGGGCCTGCTGGCAAGTGCCCCTGACTGCTGGGGGGTGGGGGTGCTGGAGGACATGTGTGGGGGCCTGCTGGCAGGTGCCCCTCACTGTTGGGGGGTGGGGGTGCTGGGAGACATGAATTGGTGATCATATTGCAACGTGACATGTGGCTTGGCTGGGGGGCATGCCCATGGTGCATGGGCTGCCTGCGGGACATGACCAGGGGTGCAGGGTAGTCCCATGTGGAGGGGGTAGAGGGGACACCTGGGAGGACCCACACTGCCAATTCACATGTAGGACTCCCCGCGCACCCCCAAAATACGCGTTCCCCGCTCTGACAGTAAAATCGCATGTGAAACTTCATGCGCAGCCCAGTAATACAGGTACCCTACTCCAATCGCGTGTGAAACTTCCCGCGCACCCCTGGAATACACGTACTCAGGCCAATCGCGTGTGAAACTTCCCGCGCACCCCTGAAATACACGTCCCAGGCCAATCGCATGTGAAACTTCCCACGCACCCCTGAAATACACGTACCCAGGCCAATCGCGTGTGAAACTTCCCGCGCACCCCTGAAATACACGTTCCCAGACCAATCGCGTGTGAAACTTCCCGCGCACCCCTGAAATACACGTACCCAGGCCAATCGCATGTGAAACTTCCCACGCACCCCTGAAATACACGTACCCATGCCAATCGCGTGTGAAACTTTCCACACACCTCTGAAATACACGTACCCAGGCCAATCGTGTGTAAAACTTCCCACGCACTCCTGAAATACACGTACCCAGGCCAATCGCATGTGAAACTTCCCGCACACCCTTGAAATACACGTACCCAGGCCAATCACGTGTGAAACTTCCCCCGCACCCCTGAAATACATGTACCCAGGCCAATCGCGTGTGAAACTTCCCACGCACCCCTGAAATACACGTATCCAGGCCAATCGTGTGTGAAACTTCCAGCGCACCCCAGTAATACACGTACGCCACTCGCACAGGCCCTTTCGCGTGTGAAACTTCACACGCACCCCAGTAATACACATTCCCCGCTTGGCGTTTGCTGTTTGGCAGCCCTGTAAACTGCTCCAGGGTTAGCGCAGCCCTTTGCGCTGAATTGGGAATTTTGATGGCTTTTCCTTGCGCGAGGGCGTTCTTGGGGGCGTAACTGGCGCTGCTGCAGGGTCGCTGCACCACTCTGCGCCACGGCTGGTTTTGGAGGCTAAAATCCATGAATACGCTGTGCGCAAAAATCATTTTTAGCGCACGCGGCTGGTGCAGACATTCGCACGCGCACACTGTGCGCCAGCCCCGTGCACCACTTTTGTGCAAAATTCTATGAATTACCCTGTATAATATTCAGCGCACAGTGGGAATGAGCTTTGTTAATTTGTTGGGAATGAGCTTTGTTAGCACCTCGTGGTGTTCTACCAAGGGGAACTAATTTAGTAAAATAGGGTAAGGATCTACACAGTTCTGCCCCCCCCCCTGCCCACTATAAAGGGAAAGGATTTAAGGCATACAGATTCCCCCACCTTTGGTTTCAATTGGTTCAATTCTACTTACATTGAAAACCTTTGTTTAGAGTTCAAGAAAGCCAGTTGCCTTTGAGGACCATCTAGGAGGACAGTGCAGGGGTCTGGTCACTCCACTCTTAAGGATAGTCCCCAACTTTTCACCATAGGACCCAGTCAGCTGATAGGCCTTCCCAGCAATAGATCACTCCACCCAGATTCAATTTCAGCAAAATCTCCATTTGGGGTTTCCTTGCGGTTGTCAGATGGTACGTTTCTGCAGCTCAGTCCCTCACTCAAAGTGCTTCAACTTTATATACCAGTGATGACACCATCAAGTTTCTATTTTGGGCATTGCCCTGCAAGAGTTCTCACAACTGGGATTGTACAATTACCCTTTTCTCTACTCCCAAATCCAGCCTCTCTCTAAGGATTGGTTTAGGTGTCTGGAGCAAATATAGGTAATTCCCATTTGAAATCCTCTTTTGTTTTCATGTCAACCTTTGGCAAAAACCTAGTTATGTGTCGTCGTGATATACTAGTAACTGCCATAATAGATACATATTCCAATTCAGCTAATCACTGGGAATTAAATAAAACAGCAGTCGGGTCCACACCATTTTGCACGGCTGTTTTGCAATTTTCAGCCAATTCTACAAAAAGAATAATAGTTTAGAAACTTTAGCTGGCCATTACAAATCCCTATGTCATAGGTGGATGAATTGTATTTCAACAAAATTGCCTAGAAATTCTGTATGAAATGACACAAAACTGAAGGCATTCCGATTTATGGTTGCTAAGAAAAATGCCTAAATGTTAATAGTGCTTTTAAATTATAAGCAAATCTTTATGTTATGCAAATTGTAGCTCTCTGGTCCCCAGGTCATTTGCCACCCTTGGCCAGCCTGTGGCCAGAGTTTTTTATTTGTCTCTTTGTTGTTTATAGTGTAGGCTGCAGAACGTAAATACATGGGATGCACCATCCACACATAGATTCCCCCATTGCAGACATCTGATATCCTGCCTTCTTATCTCAAGGGGACCACAATTTTGATCTGGAAAACATCTCTTTTCCTGTAATTTCTACTGAGTTCAGCCTTAATTGCTCCCCCTGTTTTCACACCTTCCCCCTACATTCGGGTCATGCACCAGCTAGGTCACCTGTCCTGCAAAGAAATGAGCTTTCAGAGAGTCCCAGTCTGGGGGAAATTTGTTTTCAACACCCTTAGCGGCCACACTTTATTGCAGTTGTAAACAGCTGGCATGCAAGCCAGGCCTTCAGTGGGGGAGTCATTTGTGACATTTGCCCAACAACAAGCAGCAATGTCTATATCTGGCCTACAGGAACGTTTCATGGAAATAAAGTTGGCTTTTCTTTTCAAATGTTTGCTGGTATTTTGCATGTGACACGTAATATGCATTACTCTTTGTCAACGCACACCCTGTGTTTTCCCTGAAATCTTTATGTTAGCAGGATACATTTTTCTCATTTTTTGCTTTAAACAGCAAGTAAACATGCAAAGCCATTCTGGTGTCAGTGTTTAAAAATCCTGTTTTTTATGTGAAAGGGACCTTTGAATTTCTTCTATTTTTGTGAATTAAAATGCTGCTTTTAGTTTTGTAATGCCAGGTAGTCCTTTTCCACATGCCCCTTCCTTGTGTTACTTACAGAAACCCAACAGTCTGCCTTAATATGCCTGTTTTCAGTGTGAAAGTGTTGTTATAAATGCTGGCAGGTCATTCTTTCACTGGGCCCTTCAGTTCTGTCACTTTGGGGCCTTTGATTACACCACACAGAGGATGTCGGCTTTGATTACATCATAAAACCTAGATGCAATCTTAATAAATGAATAGTGTCCTAGTAGGCTATTTAGAAAGATACAACTTTTGTTCGCAGACATTTTTTACCAGATTGCACTTTAGCAAAACCAAAACTGGCAAAACCATCAGAATTGAAAAGCTATAACAGTTTTTAAAGCAATAGGAAAAATAGGTTAACAATCTAAACTGCAGGGACATCTCACTGTCCCATGTTACTTAGTAAGTAGTGATTGAGAAAGTGTAGCTGAGCTGGAAAATAAGTTCCTCATATTGGTCTGTGTAGTAAGGGTATACCCGGTGTGAGTTCAGAATACAACTTGTTTTGCTGCTCTGCACTATTGTATGTCCAGGTGTTAAAATCCACCTGCTTGGAAGCAGAGGTATTGCCTTCGATTTCGTTGGCTGTATTTCCCATGCGTTATTACCACAGGTGGTAATACCACATTCCTAATTGAGTCCAATGTGACACCAAAATGGGGAATAACTAATGAGCTGGTAGGACTCTAAATAACCTGGAACATTACTTTTTCCACATGCAGTAAGGCTGTCCTTTGTCAAGGGAAGTCTCAAATATCCTCATTAATGTCCTGCCATGACAACAGTAGACAGCAATAAAGTTCACAGCATTGCAATTAATAACAATGATTAAAGTAAAGTATTTGTGTATATTTATTCATTTATTCATTTTTATAGCGCACCTAACCCGTGGGTATCTGTGCACATTACGTAGGCTTTACAGTGTTATTACAAAACAGTAAAGAACAATTCAGTACTTAGACAGGTTCATAGCATTAATCATAGCATATGGCCTCATCACGACTTTGGCGGTAACCCTTAAATCTGGCGGTCGCGCTATTACCACCGGATTTAAGAGTCTGCCAAATCAGGACTTCAGCGGATCTTGCCACAGCTCTTGGCTGGGGGGAAATCCGCTGAAAATTCTCACTATTACCGCCGGCGGTAATACCGCCGGCGTTACCGCAAAAGTCGTGATCAGGCCCACAGTATTGGCATAGTTGTTTACGGTTTTATAGCCGCTCTTGTGGATTGCTTTAAGCATGCACTCCTTGATTAGTTCAAATGAGAAGTATTTCATTGGTGTTGTCTAATTGTTTACATGTATAGATGTGCTGCTTTGATGAGTTTGCAAATCTGTTATTTATAAGTCAAAATAGACCCTCCATAGGGCCTTTCATAACACTTGGATATTCTACAGAACAGAAGGTTTGATGTTACTGCATAACAGAGCTAGCTCTAAGAGATCACAGGAGGATGTGCTTTGGGCAGGGAGGGTCAGTGGATCTAAATGGTCACACGGATTAGCATGGCCATGGGTCAATGGGTGAGTAAATAACTAAAAAACATCCTCAGACTGTCTCCCTCTTCAAATCCCATAGTTTCAGCTTATACATGGCGTTAACGTGCCATCTAATAGTCAAAACTAAAATATACTTGCCGGCTGTATACACAAAGGGGCGGACACTTATGTCAGCTGGAGAAGCCCAATTATAAGAATTTGAAATCCAGCATAAGAAACCTGTTTACAATTGTGCTGTGGCCACGCCCATCCACTGGAAGAATGCCGCTCCTGGTGTCCATTTTAGTTGGGAATTGTGCCGAGACAGAATAGTTTGAATGTGTCCTGCACCCCTCACCTTACAGAAAATATCTGTGATCTGTGTGCCTTCGGTGGGGCACACAGGGCCTGACACATGAGCACACGTTTGTGAAATCTGCAGAACCGTGTGGGTGTTCAACCTGCCCCCCTATGCTTGATGCATAATGGAACTGACCGTCCTGGGGTGTCTGCATAGTCATTAACCGCCCTCGAAATCAGACTGCACAACAGGATTGGTGGGGGGGGCTCTTTGCCAGGTAGAATTTTGGAACCTTACCCCGCTACCCCCTAACTCCTCTCACCACCTACCGGTAGCACATCGTGGCAAATATTTTATTAAAAACCCCTTGATTCTGCTCTAAATTAACACCTTTGTCAGAAAAGGACAGACAGGACACAAGGCGCAGATAAGGGATTTCAAATCCGAACCATCTGTCACCCATGCCTTTTTAGTTGTATCTATTACGCAAGCTTTAGCGTCACCAACTAGCCAGAACTATAGCGCCCAGAAGGGAGATGGGATGTGAGGTGGGTTGCACACAACCTGTGGGTGCTGCATGTATTTGTACTCACCCTAAGACCCCCGAAGGCCATGCTGATCCCTATGACCATTCCCAGCCTCTACCTGTCCCTCTCACTGAAAACACACCCTTCCGGCCCTTTCCTTGTGCTAGCTATAGCCAGTGGTACTGTGCCTGCCAGTGTTATTTCTAAGCATTCTTAAGGGCTTAATTGCAGTTGTAAATGAACTCCTGGGGAATTACTTGCCCTAACCAAGTGTACCTTTAGCTTAATCACAGCCGATTTATTTACAAGCAATACATGCGTCCTCGCACATGCTTCTTGCACTGAAGACATGCTAAAATAAGCCAACAGTGTGCTAGTTTCGTAGGTTAAGCTAGGCTTTTGCCAGCCACTGAAATAACATGTCCAGATCGTGACACCATTTTCCACCAGTTACCATCTTATGACCAGGGAGGAACATCACAACAATGTCTGACAAATCCCTATGCTATGCCATACCGACACAAAATCCCAAACTGTTGGCTTTGGCGATGCTTGCTTCCAGTAGACTTTTGGTCGCCCCACAATCCCTCACTCCCTGCCCTGACGCATCTGCCATAGCCGCTTTGAGGCTTCATCAAATATGTCATCTTTCTGCAGTTGATGATATGAGTTTACATTGAGTGACATTACATGCAATCAACATGTAGCATGCAGAGCGATGTGGTAAACGCGTGTAATAAATAACAATGATGGCAAGGCGGGCTACCAAGGGAGCAAAAATCCTGAAAAAGTCAAGGAACACCTAATGCAGTCACACTATTGTAGACATTTAGTGATGTAAATAATAATGATGTTAAGGGTGTTGGGGAGGAAAAAGCAACCCTGGCACCAGCCTTTATTTATTAATTTATTTATTTATTTATTTATTTATTTATTTATTTGGTATTGTAAATAATAATGCAGTTAAGGGTGCTATGGAGGAAAAAGCAACCCTGGCAGCAAGCTGTATTTATTTATTTATTTGTTTATTTATTTAGACATTTAGTAATGTAAATAATAATGCAGTTAAGGGTGCTGGGGAGGAAAAAGCAACCCTGGCACCAGGTTTTGTCCACAGAAAAACACAATAGCATCCTATGTTTAATGATACTCCCAGCACTTGGGACCACTTGTCAGTGGTGCACGCCATTTCTAAATGTAATACATGCCACTTGCTAAGGTGTCAAGGCGCGCCAATGGCAGAGCAGGGATTTCACACTCCACTGTGTCCTCTGTCCACTTAAAGCAGCCCTCTCTAGTTTCCTCCTCCCCCTCCCCACCCACCTGTTCTATGTTTACCTTTAACTTAAGGGATGAAAGGCAGCCCGGGCACCCTGCAAAGAAACACCTTTGCTGCCAGGCTGCGTCTGATGTCAGTGCAGGCAGGGCCTCTCCTCCCAGGGGTTGGCCCCTCTCTCTCCAAGCCGGCTTTGATGCCTTCCATGAAAGATGGGAGTTGGGGGGGATTTGTGCTGGAGGGTGGGGGAGCCCTTGGCTTTGATGATGAAAGGCCTCAGCCAGGCGTTTGAAGATGAGCCTCCGCGCGACACTTCTGAAGGAGGCAGCAGGACTGGGCACGCAGGTGAGTCATCAGCACCTGAGTCAGCTTTTCCAGAGGCGCTGCAGCGCCTCGGCCCTCCTGCAGGTAGTCCTCCTGGGCCTCATCTGGTAATCGTGGGTTCATGCACCTGCTGCGGAGTCGGCTCAGGGCAATGATAACATCTAGTACTTACAAGCCAAGAAATAAACCGTTTGTTGTGCGTGATATATACATTACACCTGCTACTCCTAATGTATATATGGAACAATGTATGGTGATATATATATATATATATATATATATATATATATAGATACATAAATATACATATCACATCCCACACCCACTGAATTTCAAGTTTTTTTTCACTGAACTTATCACTTTAACTTTCTCTTAACTAAATATTTGTCACACATTTTCAAGGCTTTTGTTATACTATAATTTCCTCTGGTCCCACTAGCCATGCCCTTGGGCCATGGTCACTGTACATGATGCACTCATGATTTTAAAAGAGGGAAGGACACTGGCCATGGTCGAAGGCCCATAATTCCGTAGCGACGTCAGAGTCCACCGTCCTACGGCCATTTTTTCCAGTGGCTCACTAGCCATGGCTTTCGTCCTTGTCCACTGTCCATGTTGCCCCAAAAATGTAAATCTTAGCCGCAAGGGTCAGAGTTCATTGGCCACAGTCGTGTTCATTGTACCTGGTGCATCACCTGTTCCCAATGACCCATTGCCCCTGCCTAGTGGATGTGATCTGTGCAAGTTGTCCCGGGAGGATAGCTCAGCGGCAGCGTGCGCGTCTTGGAAGCAAGACGACAGGAAGCAACAACAGGTTCGATCCCCGGGTCCGCGCTTAGAAACCTGTGGGTGTTTAAGCGCGTTATAAATGCGTAACTAAGACAAAAAAAAACACAATTGCAACTTAGAAAAACAAACAATTTCTGTAACAGCGCCGATGCCGGCGGGCTGTGTGAGCGCTTTATAAATGATAAATAAAAAAAAAAGTTTAGAGACTATCCCAGTGGCGCCCGCCCCTCTTTCTAGTCCCACATAAATGTTCCAATAATCATTCAGGAGTATGCCGACTATTGCGATAACCTAACGTTTGCATATTCCCGCGGTAACAGGACAATGTTTGAAAATTAAAACGTCTTCCCTGTCCTCACTGGCACTCACCTTGTGTTCCCACATTTCTCCCCATGTGTTTTGTGTTTTCCATCCCTGTCAATCTCCCTTTACCCACTTTTACTCTTTCGTTTGTGACGTATTTTTTTCCTAGCACATCTTGTGACGTTACACTGGATTTCCCCAATAAACCAAAAATGATCTACTCCAAACGGGCTCCCCAGCCCTCCTCGAAATCCCCCATTTCACATGTTGTCCTCTTTCCTCCACTAGCCTGATGTAAATGCACCCCTTTTTCTTCCTCCAAATAATTGTTGTGTCATTTTCGGTTACCCTGGAAATCCGGTCTCGCCTCAAGCAAAACAAAATAGCGGTTTTACATTTCTGAAAAACCTCTGAGCATCTCTGTTGCAAAATCACCAAGGCAGATATGGAAAAGTTTTTCTGGAGCAGGGGGCACCCCCTTCTCCATTGAATATTTGAAAATTACTACCACCAAAAGCCACACACGCAACGCTTTGGTGCCCACATTGTTTCTTATTTGGTGTAAACCTATCCGGCGATTTTCACACTATAGCTGTTCAATTGATGCACTTTTTCTCTATGGGAAAATGAATGGGAGTAGGCCGAAAGCCGAAAGCAGCGTTATTTTTCCTTAATAATTTTTAAAACTTGCAACAACCTTTCCCCAAATGTTCTGTTTTGGGGGTCCCAAAATATTTTATTTGGGCGGGGGGGTAGAGGGGTTTACATTTGCATCCAAATCAGCCAGGAGAGTCAAAAGTTATTTGTTATGTTATGTTAAAGAATATTTATACCATGCACTGTCACCACCTGACTGGTCCCCTGGTGCTCTGGTGGATCTGAAAAGCAAGAGGGTAGGGTAAGTTAGTAGGAGTGAGCGGGAAAAAAGTGCAAGAGAGCTGTAATGTGCTGGTGTCAGCTTCATTTCGGTTTACACCGTTGGCCGAGCATAGGTGTGATTTTTCACTCGGTAGTTGTCATGTTCTGTTGTGCTGGGCTATGTGTGGTTTTTTTCGTTGTTGCAGTATAGTGAAGTACGTGCGGTTTAATGTGCTGTATAGGCATGGTTGTGTTTTGTTTAGAGTTTGAACGGTGTAAGGAGAGGGATGAATTTTTTAATGGGTTGGTTCGTGGGGGCGCTCCACCGTACCCCCCTGCGCTGTGGTCACCTGTGGCATGTCCCTCCCAGTGTCCTGCATTGTAGTGTGCTAGGGGGTTCTCCCTCCCATGTTCTGTGCATAGTTGTGGGTTGCCAGCAGGGTTGTTTAGTGGTGATGCCTCCTCCACCCTCCGTATTCACACTAATGGATGACTACATTGATTTGTCCCCAGGCATTGCCTGGCATGCAGCCACCATTGTCTCCCTGGGCACCTTCTGTGGTCTATCTGTTCGGATACCACTCTATCCCCTTCAGCTCTAATGCCCTCTGTCTGTGTTTCAACCTAGGTTGCTCCCATCCCTCTCCCTAGCCTTCGGCAGACCATCTATGGGAACGGGTGCAGATGGGTCTCCCACCCGCTTAGAAGGTCTCTCCCCTCCCAGCACTTTGTCATGGTCCAGTATAGTCCTCTGCCCTTTGTGTGTTAATTCCAAGGAGTGTGGTTTTTGCTCATTTGTTTTCATCTGATTTAGAGTTGAAGAGCCAGGTTTTTAGGAGTTTTATGAATTTAGATGGTCCTTCATGTTTCATATTTCTCTCAGGAGTGAGTTCCAAATGTTTGCGGCTAGGCAAGATAATGCTGATCCACCAAGGTTTTTCCTTGCGTATGGTTTACCTTGAGGTGGATGTGGTTGCTGGATCTGAGTGTTCTGGTCGGCTGGTAAATGGTGATTTTATTTTGTAAGAATTCTACTCATTGGACGTGGATTGTGCTGTGTGTTATGCACATTGTTTTGAATGTGATTCGTTTTTTGGCTGGCAGTCAATGTAGCATCTTTAGCGCTGGAGGGATGTGGTTGCTTCGTCAGAGTTTGGGGAGAAGGCTGGCTGCTGCATTCTGCATACATGACAGTTTCTTCAGTAGATTATCCGGCATTCTAAGGTACAGGCTATTGGCGTATTATGTCCTGGACATGATGAGGGAGATGTGGGCAGTGGTTTGTGAGTGAAGGAGGGGAATGGTAGAATCTTTTTGATCGTGTGTATCTGCAAGACACATTTCTTGATTATTGTGTTAACTTGTGGTTCTAGGGTAAGCTCGTTGTCCATTAAGATTCCATGTTTTTTTACTATTTTGGATGGCATGGGCACTGCTCCTCGTTCGGAGGGCCATGGGATGTATTGTTTGCTTCCCTATTTTTTGGATATAATCATGATTTCTGTCTTGCCCGGGTTGACGTTGCGGCTGTTTGTGTTTATCGATACATAGAGTTCTTTGAGACAGTCTACTAGCGTTGTGTTCTCCTCTTGTACATCTTTGATTATGTAGATGATTTGGGTGTCATCAGCGAAGTTGTAGCAGGTGAGGCTGTGCCTTTTGATGAGGTTGATTATTGGAATCAAGTGGGTGTTGAAGAGGAGTGGGGATAGAGAGGATCCTTGTGGTACTCCACAGGCGGTTTCCGGCGGTGAAGATTTGAAAGGTTTTATCCATACGGTTCAGATAAGTAATCCAGAGCAGCGCTGTGTTGATGATCCGTATTACTTCCAGTCTGTTGATGAGTATTTTGTGGCTGACTGCATCAAACGCTGCAGAGAGGTCAAGTAGTATCAGTGTTGAGTTTGTGTTGGCATCTGCGTTGGTCTTTAGGTCATCCCAGATGGAGAAGAAGTGCCATCTCTGTCCCTCTCATGGGTCTGAAGACGGCTTTTGCCTGGTCCAATAGTTGTTGTTTTTCTACATGTTCCAGTGTTTGTTCCTAGGCATAGGTCTGAAGAGGTTTATGTGGCATTTCAATGGATTTCCCTGTGTAAGGAATGACTCATAGATGTCTGGAGGGCAGGGGTCCATTGGGGAGCCTGCTTTGTTGCTTTGTTTCACCAGCTTGACAAATGTCTCTCCAAATATTTTGGTGAAACTTTGCTGCTTGGTCTGTGGTTCCAGGGTAGGTGGGGTATGGTGCACAGTCTGGTTGATTGGTCTGCTTTGTATGATTCGATGTGTGCCAGTGATTCTATTTTTGAAGTGGTCTGCGAGGTTGTTGCATAGTTTCTCTGAAAGTACTGATATGGTGTTGTTCTCTGAAAGTACCGATATGGTGTTGCATCTAGGTGGGTTTCTCATCTCATTTACAATGTTGAATAGTTATTTCTGGGTGTTGGTGGCATTTGGAATTCAGTCGTTGTATTTCTTTTTGGTTTGAGTATTTACTTTTACTATGCTCGGATTTGTTTTTGATCATTTATTCTTTTTGACTGATATTAGTTTTTGCAATAGAAATTTTGTAAAAGTCTATGCAAACAGTCTTCACCTTAACTCCACATTATTATAGGAAGAAACTATAGTGTAAGGGAAGCCTTGAAAATCAGGGAAAACACTTTAGTAAAGAGAGAGTTAGGGGGATCAGTTCAATGCAACAAACCCCTTGAAATTCAGCAGAGGTGGGAAGCGAAGACAACCTTAACATGGCATCGCCCACTTGTAAAGCCCATGAGCACATACATGGGGTTTCCGGATTTCAATCAATAAAGTCAGTAAGATACTGTTTGGCAAAGAACTGATTTTGGAATGCATTCAAGCTGATCTGATTCCACAGCTGACAGCCTTTACACTAGACCATGTCTCCTGTCGAAGGAAAATTGAATGGATTCTGCCAATCAAATGTCAGGACTTTTAACCTCTATGTAATTGACACGACTGACCCAGACTGCACTATGGGTCTTCAGAGATTATTATGTGGTTTCAAAGCAGAATAAGCCTCCCATTGGACAACAATGATCCACATGTTCTGATTGCTCGCTACCTCTGATGTTATATGTGGGCTCTACTAACCTCTGATGTTATATGTGGGCTCTACTAAGTAAATAACACCATATAGCATGAGAAATAATTGGCTGAGTGTGGGTTCTGGTGGTAACTGATGATGCTCGTGCACCCGATGCTAGTGCATGTTCATCAGATGGATGCTCTGCGGCCTGAGGCAGGCGAGGAGAAAGGGGTATTTTAAGAATGCACTTACAATGGTAATACGTCTGACTTTTTAATTGTCTGTGAAGTGTATAGATGGCTGCTTGGTGGACATTTTTGTTTGTTTGGAATGCATTTCTTTGTGTCTGTCTTTGTATTTGTTTTTGGATATAATTGTTGTTTATGTTATTACTATTAATATTATTTAGTTCTTTTAATGCCCCACATGCCTGTAGGCCTCAGGGCACATGCACAACAGTACATACGAACTTACGAAAAGTCAAAGCCAGAAGAACAGAGGTCAGGATAGAAATTAACAATTAATCCCTCAGGTTAAACAAATGCTTTTTTGTGGCTCTTATCAGATCAGGCAAAAAAGGCATGGCCCTAAGAGGGGTCGGAAATATGTACGGCTGTTGTGCTCTATTAAGTGATTGTAGAGGAGCAGATGTATACATTCACAGGAGATCCCACCCCCCCTTCCGCCTTTGTATTGGAGACATGAGACTGTGCCTTGCCTGACACCACCTATCGTGCCAATACTGCAGTGAGTATTTCGAAAGAGATATCCATTGAGGCAACCCTATTGAATGTACCCTCGAGTTAACAACGTACAGGGTGAACTCCAATAGGAATATGAGAAAGAGCTAAGAAAATTAACCAATTACATCATAAGAAAGTGTGCACGACGTCCCGAGATACCGAATGAAAATGATGTATGGATCCTAGAGGATAAATAACAAAGTAAAGAATTGAGTAGAATATCAAAGTAAAAAAGAAGACTACACAGTAACAAAGTGCTGCAGAAAACAGAAGTTCAATGAATGTACAGAAGCTTCAACTCAAGGTAGATCAAGTCATCGTATAGGCTAGCTATGAGTAGTGAATATAATGCAGGCAGGCGAAGCTGCCATTGTATAGAAACTGGACAGTGGTATCATGAACTAGTAAGACAAAAACCATAAAAGGGCAATGGAAAGCTGCGTTGCAGCAGAATAGCAGGTTCATGGAGCTGCGTGGCGAGGCTGTCTGGCCTGAAGTCAAGATCCTAGAAAGTGAGGTCAGCTTTCTACTCTGAAGAGAACGACTGAGCATAGGATGAATCCTCTCACGTTAAGGTGCAAGAAAGAACACAAGTTTAATTAATTAAAAGCATTTAAAAATATTGTGGTCAAGTACAAAGACCATTTCGTGGCAGAAGGCATGGGTGATGAGAGATGTTGGGCTAATTGGGTGGTGATGTAGCTCATGCCCTATCTCCCTACACCTGAGTCTTGGCTTACGTGCTACTAAATAAACCGAAATGTTCCAGACATGGCACAAATGTTACAACCAATTGTATTAGTTTGTATAATGAAGGACCTTATAGCTTAGAAGATCAATCAAACACGATGTAACTAGTGTTTCTGAAATTACATGTTTGAAGAGGTAGGTATAAATTGTCCACCTGATAAAGGACAGCTAATAACAATCCTAGCTCCTATATGATTGGATATCTAGACGTTTCCCTTAACCAATCCCGACCCTTGATAGGTTTTTCACTATTGCCACGTAGTATGCCATCACTCTGACACATAATGAGTATATTAATTATGTTTTTTGTGAAAATCACTGAGAGGCTGAGCGTACGTCCTTTGATGTTCGCTGTAACCTCCCTGTTTTAAAGAATTGTTAATAAAACAGTGACTTGCTATCTTCTTGAGTTTGTCCGGTTATTTGGGAATGGGGAGTATGGAAGCACTGGCACTGTGTGCAACAGTGCCGGGGCGATCGCAGACTCGGAGTGTGCCATTTCAGACCAGTAACAACGATACTGGTAAGCCTACCAGCACACTCCGAGTCTGCAATTGCACCGGCACTGTTGCACACAGTGCCGGTGCTTCCATGCTCCCCATTCCACCTTTTCTGGTGCCTGATTTTCAGGACCGCCGGGGCCAGGTGCTGGTAAATCTTGCAAGTCTGGTGGCAGCCTGCCGGTTTTACCGGCACGGCTACCGCCAGACTTCTAATGAGGCCCAGTCACAGAGCTGAGCACCGGTGGCACACAAATCTGGAGCAATTTACCACAAGAACTCAGAGTACCGCACAATCACCTTATTTTCAGAAAGGGCTTAAAACAGGATTATCCAGCATGCCTCAACTTTCCGGCTGTAATAATGCACTCCTAACTAGTCCTATCCAATGGATCTGATCTCATACCCAGGTGAAGTACCTGGGCGAAGCTTAGTTTATTTGTGAAAAAATACACAATGCATATTTATTCCAGTTCACCACATGCCATCCTCCCTTCTCCTACATGCGCATACATCCCCAAACCATTTTTTTTGCCATTCTGAAGGAGTGAAAAGTGTAATGCTGTGCAAATCACTAACAAAGAAATAAATCCAAATTAAATATGCCTGGGTGATCAGCTTCTATGCCAGTGATTACCCAGTACGGCCAGGTACTCGTAGATAGGGCTGGGTGAAATTGTGAAATTCTGTTCCGCATTCAGAGGAACCGAAATCTGTAAAATTTCGATCCGTTTCACCGCAATAGGCCATTCCACCACCCCTCTGTATCGAAAAGAGTGTTGCAAAGTTTTCTTGAGCCGTCTCGCTAACCGAAATGAGCCATGTAAATTTTGTTGCGCCGCTGCGTGAACCTAGCACAGATTGAAAAGAGTGGCACGAAGCTTCTCGTGTCACTGCACAAACCTATAATGAATAGAAAAAATCTGCATGAGTTTTTTTTTTGCTGAGCTAACCTATTAAAAATTGAAAAGGGTTGCACAAAGTTTATTGTGCTGCAAAACTAGTACAAGTCAAACAAAAAGCTGTGCAAAGTTTCTCGTGCTGCTGCATGAACCTAGAATGTATCGATAAGAATGGCAGAAAGTTTCTCATGCCGCTGCGCGAACCTACAACGAATCAAACAAAAAGCTGCAAGAAGTTTATGGTGCCCATGCGCGAACCTAGCACCGTTTGAAAACACCATGCAACGTTTCTCGTGCCGCAACACAAAACATTTATTCATCTAAAATAAGCTTGCGCAAAGTTTCTTGTGTCGCGGCACAAAGCTAGCACGGATCATGGAAAATCTTGTGAAGTTTCTCCTAACGCTGCACGAAACGACCACGGCTCAAAAAAGACCTGCACAAAGTTTCTAGTGCCGCTACACAAAACTAGTCTGGATAAAAAAAGACCTGCACAAAGTTTCTTGTGTCTCTAACCTAGCACGGATCAAAAAAAGACTCACAAGTTTCTTGTGACGTTTCACAAACCTATCACGAATCAACAAACCTGCATGTTTCTCGTGGCACAGCATGAAACTAGCACAGTTTGGGAAAACCCATGCACAAAGTTTCTCATGTTTCTGCTTGAAACTAACAAAGATCGAACACACTAAACTAACAAGGGAATGAAACACCAAGCTCTGTGTGAAACCGCACACAACCTGGTAAATTTCAGTGGCTGCGGAACCGTAATGCTTATTTCGCAGAATGGGCGGTAACGGATTCCAGTGCCGATTCCACACTTTTCACTTTGTGGGAAAAAGTTTACTCGCCCCTATTTGTACCATATGCCAGGGATTCCTTCATATGGACAGTTGCAAGCACCATCTCTCAGGCACAGTCTTACAGCCCTCTATTTACAGTTTCTCACAACACATGTCTGCTCCTGCCATCATATATCCAGTCACTAGCACTGTAGGCTAGTGTGTCATCACGTGCCCTGCTACCCTACTTGTATTCTAGTTATTGCTATCATATGGCAGGAATGACAACCAGATAGCAGATATTGCAACAGAAAAAATCTTCCTGACAATATTCGTCTTTTCACCAACCATTCAGTGCCAGTGATATTGACATACGCACTTTGCAAGTAATACGAAATGATGCAGTACGCATTGCTAAAAATGTCTCAAAAAGAGAATACATTTTGGACCATACAAGAGACCTACATTGGCTCTCTATATCATCCAGAATTCAACTTTGAAATGCCCTGCCCTTTAGGATGGATCCCGCCCTACTGTCACTCCTCAAAAACTAAAAACGTGGCTCTTTACTCAGGATACCTAGGCTTCCAATGTCCAGCTGAAAGTACCCTAACACGACCTGTATCCTACAATATAAGACAACACAAGCCATGTATATACATTCTTAAGTGGGCGTAATATGTAACAAAAGCCCTAGTCTAGTCTGTGTCTTACATTTTCTCTATATACATTCCTAAGTGGGCGTAATATGTAACGAAAGCCCCAGTCTAGTCTGTGTCTTACATTTTCTCTATATACATTCTTAAGTGGGCGTAATATGTAACGAAAGCCCCAGTCTAGTCTGTGTCTTACATTTTCTCTATATACATTCTTAAGTGGGCGTAATATGTAACGAAAGCCCCAGTCTAGTCTGTGTCTTACATTTTCTCTATATACATTCTTAAGTGGGCGTAATATGTAACGAAAGCCCCAGTCTAGTCTGTGTCTTACATTTTCTCTATATACATTCTTAAGTGGGCGTAATATGTAACGAAAGCCCCAGTCTAGTCTGTGTCTTACATTTTCTCTATATACATTCTTAAGTGGGCGTAATATGTAACGAAAGCCCCAGTCTAGTCTGTGTCTTACATTTTCTCTATATACATTCTTAAGTGGGCGTAATATGTAACGAAAGCCCCAGTCTAGTCCGTGTCTTACATTTTCTCTATATACATTCTTAAGTGGGCGTAATATGTAACGAAAGCCCCAGTCTAGTCCGTGTCTTACATTTTCTCTATATACATTCTTAAGTGGGCGTAATATGTAACGAAAGCCCCAGTCTAGTCCGTGTCTTACATTTTCTCTATATACATTCTTAAGTGGGCGTAATATGTAACGAAAGCCCCAGTCTAGTCCGTGTCTTACATTTTCTCTATATACATTCTTAAGTGGGCGTAATATGTAACGAAAGCCCCAGTCTAGTCCGTGTCTTACATTTTCTCTATATACATTCTTAAGTGGGCGTAATATGTAACGAAAGCCCCAGTCTAGTCCGTGTCTTACATTTTCTCTATATACATTCTTAAGTGGGCGTAATATGTAACGAAAGCCCCAGTCTAGTCCGTGTCTTACATTTTCTCTATATACATTCTTAAGTGGGCGTAATATGTAACAAAAGCCCCAGTCTAGTCTGTGTCTTACATTTTCTCTATATACATTCTTAAGTGGGTGTAATCAGTGGTCGAAGTGGGCGGGAGCGGTCGGGAGTGGTGCTCCTCTACTTATTTTAATTAATTTTTATTGTTCCTATACTTTTATTTTAAAAAGAAACCGTTCCGGAACGGTTTCGTTTTAAAATAAAAGTGCAGGAAGAGGTTAGAACATGCACTTTCAGTGCACTGCACATGACGTTTCCTTGTAGAGCAGGCATATGTGTTTTGGGTGTTTTATTGTGCATGGGAGGGGGCGTGGCGATGGTGTCTGTGGGGAACGGTGCAGGCCAGTAGGGAACATAGTTCCACTGCTTCTTTTCGTACACTTCGACCTCTGGGCGTAATATGTAACAAAAGCCCCAGTCTAGTCTGTGTCTTACATTTTCTGTATATACATTCTTAAGTGGGCGTAATATGTAACAAAAACCCCAGTGTAGTATGTGTCTTACATTTTCTCTATATACATGATTAAGTGGGCGTAATATGTAACAAAAGCCCTAGTCTGCTCTAACTGTGTCTTACATTTCCGGTAACCATACACTTAAGTATGTGCAAGCTATGACCTGCATAATCTGGAACCATATTCTTAAATTGTAATCATGGAACCAGTATCTGAAGCTTGCTAGCTTGTTACCATTTTCTTACGCCTGCAATACATGTAACCATATTCGTAAGCTGATGCGCCCAGATGCCTGAGGGTTGGGTGCGCAATACAAATGCAATAATACATAAACTCAAGCTTAACATCGTGGTACACAAATGTGTGTTTGGTTTAGCTCCATCCTTTGTCGGGCTGAGTTTGACCCAACAACGGGAGAACAGATCTTCTAGGTTCTCTAATGCTTTTAGATTGACACGTCCTAGGACAGAAAGAGCAACTGGCAGTGGTCGCTCATTTCCAGCGCACGCCTCTGTGGCAGGGAATTCGCTCCCTGCTGATCTTTGCGTGGAAAGGAATCTTCTGGTGTTCCGCAAAAGATTGAAGACTCTTCTGTTTACTTGGTCCTCTCTTTCATTCAGGGTCTGTCCATTCTCCTGGCACTCCTTGTCTTGTCACGTCGTTGTCTTGGTCTTTCTGTGCGCTTTGATGTCTGTGGGCTTAGGCGCATTATAAATTCAAATAGAAACAAATAAATATAAATATATGCATGTATGTATGTTTGCATACATCTCTTTGAATCCACATGCATGCAAGTTTCTCTTATCACTGCCCGAAGGCTGCTTCAAAGTGCTGTAGGGGAAAGGTAGGAAGACACGTGGAAATAGGAGCTAATAAGTATGGGGACGAAGAGATGATGAGGTTGGAAACTCACCCGGGTTCCCCAAATCTCCCATCCATGGAAGCATTGACCTGAATGGCACATGCTAGATTCTGCCATGATACACATACATACTGATGCGTGATTTGCATCATGCCATCCCTGTGTTATTGTGAACCTGCTGTTGGACTCAGTTGATATTGGATACCAGTACCAATGGCCTTCTAAAATGACGTGCCATATAATGTAAATAATGTAATGTAGTCTTGTATGGCGTCTTTCTGCCACTTGTGGTGGCCTTGCCGCATGTAGAGCTGCACAAAAAGGGTGGGGGCACTCTTTATTGGGACAGTGGGAGAGGCAGATGTGAAACCTGTGGGGTTGATGAGTGCAGGTCAGAAGTACCCGGTTTCCTGTGTGCCAATCTGCTTTCTATAGGGTTTGGGGGAGAGTCATCAGAGAATGTTCTCCATAGAGAAGAGCCCATGATCTGATGGTCTTCATCACTTTGGTTCTGGTTAGCCGCTGATGTTGGAGAGCATGATAGGACTAAAGAGGAGAGCTTAAGAGTGGATCGTGAAGTGCTGATGAGCTAACAGCTATGCCTGTGGCAGCCATCCTTGCAGGATATGTGTGAATGGTGTAAGGTGGTAGGAGATCTCAGAGGGGAGTTGTTAGTCTGGGGAAGGAGGGAGTATGTCTTATAAGGCAAAACATCCTGAAACCCTACACTCTTACCACTGGCCTCTTGCAGACAGGTCCCAATTCACTATGTCACATTGTCACTGTCAATCCCCTTCTCTCTCACCGTCTCTTGTTCCCTCTTTCTCTTTGTTGCTCTGTCTTTGTCTTTGTTGCTCTCTCTCTCTTACTCTCTGTCTTTATTTATCTTAAATAGATCCATTGTAGCCATGTGAATTTAAACAAGTGTATTAAAGGTGCTAATTCAGCGCCAGACAGAGGTACATACCTACAAACTGTGAGAGTAAAGAAGGGGGACGGTGGGGGCAGCTACATGGGAAATGACCCAGGCATCCTAAACCACAGACGCCATGTACACAGGGCTTCACCAGGAACGTTAGGAGGTCATGATGCATTGGATGTACACACAGTCCAAGACACTGCCCCATGATTATCTAAAGACGGGGAAAGGTCAAAGTAGTGCCATCATAAACACGTGTAGTGATAAAAAAATCCCTCAGGGCGGGCTGGACCTGGGAAACCTCAATCTGAAACACGTGACCAATACGACAGGGATCTGCTAAAGGAAGGTGGAGCTCAAGCTACTCATCACGAGAAAGCCAACATAACTAGAACTGGGTAATGTAATTACAGGGCGGTCAGCCAACCTAGCCACCCTACATGTCAACTGGGAGGATGGCTCTGGACCAGTGTGCTGGTCACATGACCGCCAATGGCCAGCGGCAAAGCAGGTGTGGGAGAGGAACACTGGACGGAGTTGTGGTCCTGGGAAAACCAATCTCATGGTAAATTCCTGAGCTCTCAGGAGGAGGCCAGCCTCCAAAGTATCTACTAAAAAGTTTGCGAATTAATTATCCAACAGGTATTGTGTGGATGTCCCCCTTCCCACCAGCTGCAGGGAGTCTTGTGCTCCGTTCTCAATGGTGCTGACCAATGGCAGTGTATTAAAGTTACGGACGGTCAGCACAAATGTTACTTCAGTAATAACAAGTTGTTCCGGGATGGGGTGTGAATAAATGTGTTACCACATGGGGAGGCATTGTAATAGGAAACTGCCAACCTGTTTGTTTCAATGTTGCTTCACTAATCAATGTACAGTTCGAGGAGGTGATGTCTACGAACCAATGGAATCCCTGGGAAACATAGAAAAAGTGAGCTCTCTAACTTGCAAGTGTTTCGAGGGTTTTCCAATCACTGTATTTCTTGGTATAAAACTACTGTTCAGATTCCATTCAGATGTCAGCCTTTTGATCAGAGTCTATCCACTGTTCTGTTTGATTTGTGCTCACTCAGCTGTAATAAACAACGTTGCTTCTTGCTCAGCGTTTGTTCTACTTTTTGAGTATGTGGTTTTTATTATGCTCTTAGTGGTAGACCCTTGACTACACAAACATATGCACGTTGGCAGATGAGGGAGGGCAGTCTGGAAGCTCTACACTCAGTACCATGAGCTGCATGCTAAGGGTAATCGGAGGTAAGAACTATTAGTTCAGAGAATACGCTGCATCAAATTTGAGGACCACAGGCACACATTTTACTTTTCTTAGTCCGTTGTCTAGCAGGCAGAGGGATGCCTCAAATCTCACTCTAACATGCTCAGGTACTATGCTCAGTGGCCTGCTGGGACTTTTGAATTTCAGGGCATCACCCGTCTGGGTAAATGCAATGCATTTATCAGATTCCATCAGGCAAGGGCCTGAATCCCTGCTCGTTTCTCCTAGAGATCTACACTGCTGTCTTCAAAAGCCACGAAACTCTGCTTACAAGTGCACACGACCCTCCCTACTCTCACACAAGTGACCCACCATATGCTGAAACTGCACCAGAACTTAGTTTACATGTGCAAGGCACCTATGCAGCACCATGCAACTCAACATCAAGATACAAAAACAATGCACCCAGTTACACTTCTAGGACTAGAAACTGACATTGAAGGTCATTACAAGTTGGGCAGTATGCCGGCATAAATCTGCGGGGATACCACCCAACACAATTAGCGCTACCGCAACTTGGTCCAGTGCTATTAGCGCTAGATCCCAAGTTGCGGTGGGGCGGTAAGTCCCCATTTACATTGGGGCATCTTCGGCACAATTACTGCAGTGCTAATTGTGCCGGAAATGGGCAGAAAGTCCACAGATTTAACCCCAGCTCAGAGCTGGAGGTGTTTATGCAGCAGTAATAGCGTTTAGCCCGCATTTCTACCACTCCACCCAACTTGTGATGAGGCCCACAGTCCAGTGCACATCAGACCACAGCTTTGTATATTGCTATCTGCAGCAATATTGTGCTGTCCAGGTACTGTGGGATAGACCTAAATTCCAAGTCAATGTTTTCTAAATGTGGCAGCTATGATGTGTTGACCTAATGTCTTTCTATGATGCACTGCCTCTCAGCAGTAGAGTTATGCCTATATGTATGTGTGTGTGTGTGTTTGTGTTTGTGTGTGTGTGTGAATGTGTGTGTGTGCGCGCGCACACGCGTATGCCAGGTAAGCAAGAGTAGTCAATTGAATGGGGCACTCAAGTGTACAGCGCACTCTGCTAAAAACGCGGAATTTGGACCCGACTTTAAACCAGCTCATCGAGCATCTCTGCAATGCTCTATTTTGTCCTATGATGTCTGCATGCCTGATGTAGCAGCCCGTAACATGAGGTGAGGCTCTGCCGGGCTGTATATGTGCACCTATTTTGTCCTATGCTGTCTGCATGCCTGATGTAGCCCCCCTAAAATGAGGTGAGGCTCTGCTGGTCTGTATACATGTACCTATTTTGTCCTATGATGTCTGCATGCCTGATGTAGCCCCCCCTTAACATGAGGTCAGGCTCTGCCGGTCTGTATACCTGCACCTATTTTGTCCTATGATGTCTGCATGCCTGATGTTGCTCCCCCTAATATGAGGTGAGGCTCTACCAATCTGTATACCTACCTGTCTGCATGTCTGATGAACCCCCTATAACATGAGGTGAGGCTCTGACAGTCTGTAAACTTGCACCTATTTTGTCCTAAAATGTCTGTATACCTGATGTAGCCCCCCGTAACATGGTAGAAACTATAGGGCGCCTGGCGGAGTCCTGATTTACCCAGGTGGGTATATGTACAAAAAAGGAATAATCAGGATGAAGAAGATCCTACAAGTAAGCCAGTTGTGCTGTGCATGTATGTTTATTTTACATTGACACAGTCCTTTTTTAGTTCATTCAACAATTTATTTTACAGGTCTTTCGATAAGCACGAAAGTTTTTGGCATCAAACGGACAAAAGTGATTGTGAACGGTGGTAACACGGGTTAAGTGTCAACCTCTGATGTATAGAGGTTAAAACTCCACACTGAAGTACATTCCCTGTATAGATGTGATAGAGAAAGAACTATCAAGCAGGGAAAGTATGCCTGAGGCTTGAAAATGGCCCCAGGGTTAGTTCACACAAGGTGTACACAACAAATATTTACACAACATACACGAGGGGGAAGATACAGTTGTGTCACGGGGATCGACACAGGTGTGTTTCGGCCAAAACATGGCTTGATTGAAGCCGGTCTATATGCTGGCCTTCGTCAGGAAAGGCACCATTGGTGGTGCTGTCCGTTGATTCTGCGGGTTTAAGAGAAGCAGTGAGGATCTTCAAAAAGGGGTGATTTAATTAATTTAGGATAGTATTAAATACTGGCCAAATTGGCCATGGTGTTACATCTCGTGGTGCAACTGAGAAACGGCTTACCTGCTGCTCCGGTGGCAGTGGCAAGCTGGGAACTATCCTCACGTGGTTTAAGGATAGTATGTGCGTGATTGCACTTAGGAATGTGCCTGAGAGTGCTTCAGGCCGACATCTCTCGGGTTCCCGCTGACTGCGAAGGGCACAGTGGGTCCCAAATCTGAGAGAAAGAGAATACAGGATCAGAATGCATGATCCTGGATAAGGATTCAAAAGAGTGGATTCGATGATGGTGAGAGAATCCTACTCGGGGTGGACTGCCCTCGGAGAACATGGTGGTGGGCAAGTACGTGCCTATGAGGTGAAGACGTCTGACCGGTGGTTCAGGTGGTCTGTGACGAGTCAATCTCGGTGAGCAGGGTGGCTCCCACGGGGGTGGAGTCGTTCCGGTGCAGCGGTGGTCCATGGGGGTGGAACTAGTCACAAGTCGAAATCCTGTATGGCTATCAGGAGTGCGAGTGCGCGCATCGAGTAGCGCTGAGGTCTAGGCAAGAAAATGACCGGTGAAAAGACTGAAATCAATGCAGTGAGACCGAGTTGGAAAAAAGGCACGTGGGGTGTGGAGGACATAAAAAGCGCGCATGAAGTGGCGCCGAGGTGTGGTAGGGACCACTACAGTCAATGCAGTGCATGAGAAAAGGCACGTGGGAGGTGCGAAAATTCGTGTAATAAGGTGCCTGTATGTGGCGGTGTGGACACCTGAAATGCCTACTTTAAGTTATGAGTGGAGCCCAGCAACAGGGTATAGTAAGTGCAAAATGGCAAGCCAAGTCAAACAGGGGCGCTCTCTGGTCAACAATTAAAAAGCTAAAGTGCTGTTCCCTGGCTAGCTTACCGCAGTATGTCCGGCGTACCTCTGCAAACGGGGTCCTCAGCTCGAAATGAAACTGTGAGGAGAGTGCTGGCTGCTGTGTAAATATACATTTTACAAGCTAGGCGGCAGCCAATCAAAAACGCGCATTGGAAGTACCCAATGGGTACAGGAAGGAGTTTGAACCAATCGCGTGTTGTCAAGAAGGTGGAGCAGAATTGAACTACTCGAATGGTGGAGCATCATGGGAGGTGTGGTCCCAGAAACAGTGCTTGCAGGCTAAAGGAATGCTGAATGGGATGTACTGAATTTTACAAGCTAGGCGGCAGCCAATCAAAAACGCGCATTGGAAGTACCCAATGGGTACAGGAAGGAGTTTGAACCAATCGCGTGTTGTCAAGAAGGTGGAGCAGAATTGAACTACTCGAATGGTGGAGCATCATGGGAGGTGTGGTCCCAGAAACAGTGCTTGCAGGCTAAAGGAATGCTGAATGGGATGTACTGAATGCAAAATGTGGAAAAGGGTGTGTAGAAAAGGGGGAAACCGGTTGGCTCTGGGTCTGGTGGCATTTCATAATAGCTCCATAAAAACACCTATTTGTTTATTAATTATTACCAGCTGGGAGTGCGTTGTATATACCGGTGCATGATCTGTCCAAAGTGCCTATTGTGAGTGCTGGCATAATACAGGTAGAGAGGTCCACTATACATACGTATCCATTCACAGTACGGGTCCATACAGCAAAAGGTTAATTAGCATTGGACATATATGCATGTCATATCACACGTAACCCGTGGTGGAAATTAATACATGTGTACACTTGATGTTAACGGGAGATGCATGAGTACTGATTGCCAGAGGTCAAAACAATTGGTGAAAAAACCACAGTCCATGTAAATACATGTGTACTCTTGGTGTTACATAGGTTCTGATTGCCAGAGGTTTAAAACAATTGGTGACAGTAATACAGTTGTTAATGTATACAAGCTGAGATATCTCTGTAGGTTGCCCCTGGTGTCCCGAAATGATAAAAGAGGGTGAGGGGTTTTGTTTTTAGAAATGTTTCCATTCAACGGTTATATTTAAACCGTGACGTACGGTGTCCAATTTGTGAACCCATTTCTGTTCCAGTTTTTTCAGAGTCAAATTGATATCCCCCCCACGACGTTGTGGTTGGAGCTGTTGCAGCACGGTCCATGAAAATTGTTCATGAGTATGGCCCTTTTTGGTGTAATGTTCAACGAGTGGTTTGTCTTGGACTGAGTTCTTTATGCAGGACCTGTGTTCATTAATCCTTTGTTTTACGGGCCTTATTGTTTTGCCAATGTAGACCATGTCGCAGGGACATTTGATGGCGTAGATAACACATCTGCTCTCGCAGTTAGTGTGGTTGTTCATCTTCCATGTGAAGTCCTTGTGTGTGAAGGTCTTACTGTTGGTGGTGTATTTACAGGCGACACAGTGTCCACAACTGAAGTGACCAGTAACTGGAGGGATACTCCATAGGGTGGCAGTCGTTTTCGTGGGTTCCAAGAATGTGTGTACAAGGGTATCCCTCAGGTTCCTGTTTTTCTTGAAAGCGAACAGTGGTTTCTTCGCTAGGCTGCCCTCGTTCTTAATCAAATGCCAGTTTGTGTTGATGGTGCTCTTTATGAGATTGCTGATCGGGTTGAAGGTGGTTACACAGACAGTCCTGTTGGTGGGATTTTTCTCTTTTGTAGTCAAGCAAACCGAGCGGTCGGTGTTCTCTGCTCTCTTCCTGGCAGTCCTGATGGATTTTTTCGGATAGCCTCTCTGTCCTAGGCGTATTTGAAGTTGTTTTGCATGATGGAAGAATTTCTCTCTGTCGGTACAATTTCGACGGATGCGAAGAAACTGGCCGTATGGGAGGTTGTACTTTAACCCTTCTGGGTGGTAACTCGTGAAATGTAGCAAGGTGTTTCTGTCGGTGGGCTTTCTGAAAAGTTCTGTTTTCAACATATCTCCAGATCGATAAATATGTAGATCGAGAAAGTTGATTGCTTGGTAATCCCACTCGATGGTGAACTTTATGTGGGTATTCTGTGTGTTCAGCCATTGATGAAAGGCCAGTAGTGATTCTCGATTGCCTTCCCAGATCAAGAGCACATCATCAATGTAGCGGCGCCAAATTTTGATGTGTGATCTGTGAGGGTTGTATAAATGTTATCTTCCTCATACTGGGCCATGTAGAGGTTCGCGACGTCTGGTGCAAAGGTGGCTCCCATGCTAACGCCTTTGATCTGTTGGTACATTTGTTGGCCGAATAGAAAAAAGTTTTCTCCCATGGCTATTCGGATACATTCTATAAGGAAGTTGGTGGGTATGGTGGTGGTGTCGGTTCTTCTTTCGAGGCAGGTCGCCAGTGCTTGTAGTCCTTCCAGTTGTGGGATGGAGGTGTATAGTGCCTCTACGTCCATGGTGACAAGGATGGAATCAGTGGTGAGATGTATGGCGTCCAGGATCTTAATGGTCTCAGTGCTGTCTTTTATGTAGGAAGCCAGTTTTCCGATAAAAGGTTTCATGAAAAAGTCTGTGTACAACGAAAGGGGTTCTAGAAGAGAGTCACAAGCAGAGACAATAGGTCTTCCTGGAGGTTTTGTTGCATGCTTATGGATTTTGGGTAGTATATAGAATGCTGGAATCCTGGGGTGCGTTTTGTTTAAGAACGCCCGTTCCTCCTGACAAATCCATCCTTCGTCTTCGGCGTGTTTCGTTAGGTAGACGATTTCCTCTTTTAGGCGAAATGTCGGGTCCGTGTTCAATTTTTTATATGAGGTCGTGTCACTGAGTAGACGTTGGCACTCTTTGTTGTAATCTCCGGTGTTCATGATCACAATAACTCCACCCTTGTCGGCTGGTTTTATGGTGATGGTAGTGTCTTGGTTGAGGTCCATTAGAGACTTTCTCTCGTCTCTGTTGAGGTTGTCTTTATAGAAGTTTTTTGTTGTGAGGCCGTTGGTGATGGTCTTCATCACGATTTTTTCGAACGTGTCGAATTCGCTCGGGATGGTGTGCGGAGGCGGAGTGAAGGTTGATTTGGGTTTGAAGCCCGTCATGTTGTCTGCTGGTCTCTCTGGTCCTCCGGTAGCGATGGTTTCAGAGTTTTGTTTCTCAGGTAGGTATACCTCGAAAAAGTATTTTAGTCTTAGAGTGCGGAAGAATTTCCTGAGTTCAACTTCTGTGTTAAAAGGGTCCGCCTTGGTGGCTGGGACAAAGGATAGACCTCTCTCCAGTAGAGTTTGTTCTGCTTTGACTAGGGTTCTACAAGAAAGATTGAAGATAGGGATGGTGGCGAAGGCTGGTTCGAGTACCACTGGCGCGTTCTCATGTACTGGCCCATTTGTTGTGGTCGTCTCCTCGGTCGGCCTCGTTGGCCCCCTCTCTGAAAAAAAGGATGTTGGGGTGGTGGTCCGGTGCTCTTGCTCCCTCCAGGTGGACTGGATGTGCTTCCGCTTGAGGAACCTGAGCTCCCAGAAAATTGCACCATGCGGTTGCGTCTATCGTAATGGGTTTTTTGTTGCTGTTGTAAGTCACTGTAGAACGTCTCTTTGAGGTAGGGATATGTTTTTTCCTCAGCGTAGTTAGTGAGGTCTTTCCTGAACTTCTGCACCTTGCGTTCCACCGTTAGTTGGTTAAATTTCACTACTTCTTCCTCCATTTTCTCCAATTTCTTCTTGGCGTCATTGATGGTTTTGTCTTCGGCGAATTTTTTCTCCAGAGTCGTTAGATCTTCTCCCTGTTTTTTACATTCCTCCTGTGCCGTGTCTATAATGAGAATGATCCAGTCACGGCTGCATTTATTGCCGACGCCGCTGAAGTTAGTTTTGAACTTGGGGTTGTCGGTGAAAACCCGGGGAATATTTTTCACTTGTAATCCTTCGGGAATAATCCCGGCTTTAAGGTATTCCAGCATAAAGGTTCCGTGCATCTCTGTGCGTATCAGTTTCTTCCTTTTTTGGAGAATGGTGTCCAGTTCATCTTTATTTGCGCCTTGCGCGATAGGTCCACCTTCTGATCCTAAAGTGGACATCGTACCCATCAGTTTTTGAAAATATTCGTCCGTGTAGGACACAATGTTTACTTTGTCCATGTCGGTAGGTAGTAGGAGGAAAGACTAGGTACTATTGTCTGCTCCTATTTGTGAGATAGCCCTACAACCGTGGGTTGTGCTAAATATGGTAGAAACTATAGGGCGCCTGGCGGAGTCCTGATTTACCCAGGTGGGTATATGTACAAAAAAGGAATAATCAGGATGAAGAAGATCCTACAAGTAAGCCAGTTGTGCTGTGCATGTATGTTTATTTTACATTGACACAGTCCTTTTTTAGTTCATTCAACAATTTATTTTACAGGTCTTTCGATAAGCACGAAAGTTTTTGAATCAAACGGACAAAAGTGATTGTGAACGGTGGTAACACGGGTTAAGTGTCAACCTCTGATGTATAGAGGTTAAAACTCCACACTGAAGTACATTCCCTGTATAGATGTGATAGAGAAAGAACTATCAAGCAGGGAAAGTATGCCTGAGGCTTGAAAATGGCCCCAGGGTTAGTTCACACAAGGTGTACACAACAAATATTTACACAACATACACGAGGGGGAAGATACAGTTGTGTCACGGGGATCGACACAGGTGTGTTTCGGCCAAAACATGGCTTGATTGAAGCCGGTCTATATGCTGGCCTTCGTCAGGAAAGGCACCATTGGTGGTGCTGTCCGTTGATTCTGTGGGTTTAAGAGAAGCAGTGAGGATCTTCAAAAAGGGGTGATTTAATTAATTTAGGATAGTATTAAATACTGGCCAAATTGGCCATGGTGTTACATCTCGTGGTGCAACTGAGAAACAGCTTACCTGCTGCTCCGGTGGCAGTGGCAAGCTGGGAACTATCCTCACGTGGTTTAAGGATAGTATGTGCGTGATTGCACTTAGGAATGTGCCTGAGAGTGCTTCAGGCCGACATCTCTCGGGTTCCCGCTGACTGCGAAGGGCACAGTGGGTCCCAAATCTGAGAGAAAGAGAATACAGGATCAGAATGCATGATCCTGGATAAGGATTCAAAAGAGTGGATTCGATGATGGTGAGAGAATCCTACTCGGGGTGGACTGCCCTCGGAGAACATGGTGGTGGGCAAGTACGTGCCTATGAGGTGAAGACGTCTGACCGATGGTTCAGGTGGTCTGTGACGAGTCAATCTCGGTGAGCAGGGTGGCTCCCACGGGGGTGGAGTCGTTCCGGTGCAGCGGTGGTCCATGGGGGTGGAACTAGTCACAAGTCGAAATCCTGTATGGCTATCAGGAGTGCGAGTGCGCGCATCGAGTAGCGCTGAGGTCTAGGCAAGAAAATGACCGGTGAAAAGACTGAAATCAATGCAGTGAGACCGAGTTGGAAAAAAGGCACGTGGGGTGTGGAGGACATAAAAAGCACGCATGAAGTGGCGCTGAGGTGTGGTAGGGAACACTACAGTCAATGCAGTGCATGAGAAAAGGCACGTGGGAGGTGCGAAAATTCGGGTAATAAGGTGCCTGTATGTGGCGGTGTGGACACCTGAAATGCCTACTTTAAGTTATGAGTGGAGCCCAGCAACAGGGTATAGTAAGTGCAAAATGGCAAGCCAAGTCAAACAGGGGCGCTCTCTGGTCAACAATTAAAAAGCTAAAGTGCTGTTCCATGGCTAGCTTACCGCAGTATGTCCGGCGTACCTCTGCAAACGGGGTCCTCAGCTCGAAATGAAACTGTGAGGAGAGTGCTGGCTGCTGTGTAAATATACATTTTACAAGCTAGGCGGCAGCCAATCAAAAACGCGCATTGGAAGTACCCAATGGGTACAGGAAGGAGTTTGAACCAATCGCGTGTTGTCAAGAAGGTGGAGCAGAATTGAACTACTCGAATGGTGGAGCATCATGGGAGGTGTGGTCCCAGAAACAGTGCTTGCAGGCTAAAGGAATGCTGAATGGTATGTACTGAATTTTACAAGCTAGGCGGCAGCCAATCAAAAACGCGCATTGGAAGTACCCAATGGGTACAGGAAGGAGTTTGAACCAATCGCGTGTTGTCAAGAAGGTGGAGCAGAATTGAACTACTCGAATGGTGGAGCATCATGGGAGGTGTGGTCCCAGAAACAGTGCTTGCAGGCTAAAGGAATGCTGAATGGGATGTACTGAATGCAAAATGTGGAAAAGGGTGTGTAGAAAAGGGGGAAACCGGTTGGCTCTGGGTCTGGTGGCATTTCATAATAGCTCCATAAAAACACCTATTTGTTTATTAATTATTACCAGCTGGGAGTGCGTTGTATATACCGGTGCATGATCTGTCCAAAGTGCCTATTGTGAGTGCTGGCATAATACAGGTAGAGAGGTCCACTATACATACGTATCCATTCACAGTACGGGTCCGTACAGCAAAAGGTTAATTAGCATTGGACATATATGCATGTCATATCACATGTAACCCGTGGTGGAAATTAATACATGTGTACACTTGATGTTAACGGGAGATGCATGAGTACTGATTGCCAGAGGTCAAAACAATTGGTGAAAAAACCACAGTCCATGTAAATACATGTGTACTCTTGGTGTTACATAGGTTCTGATTGCCAGAGGTTTAAAACAATTGGTGACAGTAATACAGTTGTTAATGTATACAAGCTGAGATATCTCTGTAGGTTGCCCCTGGTGTCCCGAAATGATAAAAGAGGGTGAGGGGTTTTGTTTTTAGAAATGTTTCCATTCAACGGTTATATTTAAACCGTGACGTACGGTGTCCAATTTGTGAACCCATTTCTGTTCCAGTTTTGTCAGAGTCAAATTGATATCCCCCCCACGACGTTGTGGTTGGAGCTGTTGCAGCACGGTCCATGAAAATTGTTCATGAGTATGGCCCTTTTTGGTGTAATGTTCAACGAGTGGTTTGTCTTGGACTGAGTTCTTTATGCAGGACCTGTGTTCATTAATCCTTTGTTTTACGGGCCTTATTGTTTTGCCAATGTAGACCATGTCGCAGGGACATTTGATGGCGTAGATAACACATCTGCTCTCGCAGTTAGTGTGGTTGTTCATCTTCCATGTGAAGTCCTTGTGTGTGAAGGTCTTACTGTTGGTGGTGTATTTACAGGCGACAGAGTGTCCACAACTTAAGTGACCAGTAACTGGAGGGATACTCCATAGGGTGGCAGTCGTTTTCGTGGGTTCCAAGAATGTGTGTACAAGGGTATCCCTCAGGTTCCTGTTTTTCTTGAAAGCGAACAGTGGTTTCTTCGCTAGGCTGCCCTCGTTCTTAATCAAATGCCAGTTTGTGTTGATGGTGCTCTTTATGAGATTGCTGATCGGGTTGAAGGTGGTTACACAGACAGTCCTGTTGGTGGGATTTTTCTCTTTTGTAGTCAAGCAAACCGAGCGGTCGGTGTTCTCTGCTCTCTTCCTGGCAGTCCTGATGGATTTTTTCGGATAGCCTCTCTGTCCTAGGCGTATTTGAAGTTGTTTTGCATGATGGAAGAATTTCTCTCTGTCGGTACAATTTCGACGGATGCGAAGAAACTGGCCGTATGGGAGGTTGTACTTTAACCCTTCTGGGTGGTAACTCGTGAAATGTAGCAAGTATGTCCACCATTCGAGTAGTTCAATTCTGCTCCACCTTCTTGACAACACGCGATTGGTTCAAACTCCTTCCTGTACCCATTGGGTACTTCCAATGCGCGTTTTTGATTGGCTGCCGCCTAGCTTGTAAAATGTATATTTACACAGCAGCCAGCACTCTCCTCACAGTTTCATTTCGAGCTGAGGACCCCGTTTGCAGAGGTACGCCGGACATACTGCGGTAAGCTAGCTAGGGAACAGCACTTTAGCTTTTTAATTGTTGACCAGAGAGCGCCCCTGTTTGACTTGGCTTGCCATTTTGCACTTACTATACCCTGTTGCTGGGCTCCACTCATAACTTAAAGTAGGCATTTCAGGTGTCCACACCGCCACATACAGGCACCTTATTACCCGAATTTTCGCACCTCCCACGTGCCTTTTCTCATGCACTGCATTGACTGTAGTGTTCCCTACCACACCTCAGCGCCACTTCATGAGCGCTTTTTATGTCCTCCACACCCCACGTGCCTTTTTTCCAACTCGGTCTCACTGCATTGATTTCAGTCTTTTCACCGGTCATTTTCTTGCCTAGACCTCAGCGCTACTCGATGCGCGCACTCGCACTCCTGATAGCCATACAGGATTTCGACTTGTGACTAGTTCCACCCCCATGGACCACCGCTGCACCGGAACGACTCCACCCCCGTGGGAGCCACCCTGCTCACCGAGATTGACTCGTCACAGACCACCTGAACCACCGGTCAGACGTCTTCACCTCATAGGCACGTACTTGCCCACCACCATGTTCTCCGAGGGCAGTCCACCCCGAGTAGGATTCTCTCACCATCATCGAATCCACTCTTTTGAATCCTTATCCAGGATCATGCATTCTGATCCTGTATTCTCTTTCTCTCAGATTTGGGACCCACTGTGCCCTTCGCAGTCAGCGGGAACCCGAGAGATGTCGGCCTGAAGCACTCTCAGGCACATTCCTAAGTGCAATCACGCACATACTATCCTTAAACCACGTGAGGATAGTTCCCAGCTTGCCACTGCCACCGGAGCAGCAGGTAAGCCGTTTCTCAGTTGCACCACGAGATGTAACACCATGGCCAATTTGGCCAGTATTTAATACTATCCTAAATTAATTAAATCACCCCTTTTTGAAGATCCTCACTGCTTCTCTTAAACCCACAGAATCAACGGACAGCACCACCAATGGTGCCTTTCCTTACGAAGGCCAGCATATAGACCGGCTTCAATCAAGCCATGTTTTGGCCGAAACACACCTGTGTCGATCCCCGTGACACAACTGTATCTTCCCCCTCGTGTATGTTGTGTAAATATTTGTTGTGTACACCTTGTGTGAACTAACCCTGAGGCCATTTTCAAGCCTCAGGCATACTTTCCCTGCTTGATAGTTCTTTCTCTATCACATCTATACAGGGAATGTACTTCAGTGTGGAGTTTTAACCTCTATACATCAGAGGTTGACACTTAACCCGTGTTACCACCGTTCACAATCACTTTTGTCCGTTTGATGCCAAAAACTTTCGTGCTTATCGAAAGACCTGTAAAATAAATTGTTGAATGAACTAAAAAAGGACTGTGTCAATGTAAAATAAACATACATGCACAGCACAACTGGCTTACTTGTAGGATCTTCTTCATCCTGATTATTCCTTTTTTGTACATATACCCACCTGGGTAAATCAGGACTCCGCCAGGCGCCCTATAGTTTCTACCATATTTAGCACAACCCACGGTTGTAGGGCTATCTCACAAATAGGAGCAGACAATAGTACCTAGTCTTTCCTCCTACTACCTACCGACATGGACAAAGTAAACATTGTGTCCTACACGGACGAATATTTTCAAAAACTGATGGGTACGATGTCCACTTTAGGATCAGAAGGTGGACCTATCGCGCAAGGCGCAAATAAAGACGAACTGGACACCATTCTCCAAAAAAGGAAGAAACTGATACGCACAGAGATGCACGGAACCTTTATGCTGGAATACCTTAAAGCCGGGATTATTCCCGAAGGATTACAAGTGAAAAATATTCCCCAGGTTTTCACCGACAACCCCAAGTTCAAAACTAACTTCAGCGGCGTCGGCAATAAATGCAGCCGTGACTGGATCATTCTCATTATAGACACGGCACAGGAGGAATGTAAAAAACAGGGAGAAGATCTAACGACTCTGGAGAAAAAATTCGCCGAAGACAAAACCATCAATGACGCCAAGAAGAAATTGGAGAATATGGAGGAAGAAGTAGTGAAATTTAACCAACTAACGGTGGAACGCAAGGTGCAGAAGTTCAGGAAAGACCTCACTAACTACGCTGAGGAAAAAACATATCCCTACCTCAAAGAGACGTTCTACAGTGACTTACAACAGCAATAAAAAACCCATTACGATAGACGCAACCGCATGGTGCAATTTTCTGGGAGCTCAGGTTCCTCAAGCGGAATAACATCCAGTCCACCTGGAGGGAGCAAGAGCACCGGACCACCACCCCAACATCCTTTTTTTCAGAGAGGGGGCCAACGAGGCCGACCGAGGAGACGACCACAACAAATGGGCCAGTACATGAGAACGCGCCAGTGGTACTCGAACCAGCCTTAGCCACCATCCCTATCTTCAATCTTTCTTGTAGAACCCTAGTCAAAGCAGAACAAACTCTACTGGAGAGAGGTCTATCCTTTGTCCCAGCCACCAAGGCGGACCCTTTTAACACAGAAGTTGAACTCAGGAAATTCTTCCGCACTCTAAGACTAAAATACTTTTTCGAGGTATACCTACCTGAGAAACAAAACTCTGAAACCATCGCTACCGGAGGACCAGAGAGACCAGCAGACAACATGACGGGCTTCAAACCCAAATCAACCTTCACTCCGCCTCCGCACACCATCCTGAGCGAATTCGACACGTTCGAAAAAATCGTGATGAAGACCATCACCAACGGCCTCACAACAAAAAACTTCTATCAAGACAACCTCAACAGAGACGAGAGAAAGTCTCTAATGGACCTCAACCAAGACACTACCATCACCATAAAACCAGCCGACAAGGGTGGAGGTATTGTGATCATGAACACCGGAGATTACAACAAAGAGTGCCAACGTCTACTCAGTGACACGACCTCATATAAAAAATTGAACACGGACCCGACATTTCGCCTAAAAGAGGAAATCGTCTACCTAACGAAACACGCCGAAGACGAAGGATGGATTTGTCAGGAGGAACGGGCGTTCTTAAACAAAACGCACCCCAGGATTCCAGCATTCTATATACTACCCAAAATCCATAAGCATGCAACAAAACCTCCAGGAAGACCTATTGTCTCTGCTTGTGACTCTCTTCTAGAACCCCTTTCGTTGTACACAGACTTTTTCATGAAACCTTTTATCGGAAAAATGGCTTCCTACCTAAAAGACAGCACTGAGACCATTAAGATCCTGGACGCCATACATCTCACCACTGATTCCATCCTTGTCACCATGGACGTAGAGGCACTATACACCTCCATCCCACAACTGGAAGGACTACAAGCACTGGCGACCTGCCTCGAAAGAAGAACCGACACCACCACCATACCCACCAACTTCCTTATAGAATGTATCCGAATAGCCATGGGAGAAAACTTTTTTCTATTCGGCCAACAAATGTATCAACAGATCAAAGGCGTTAGCATGGGAGCCACCTTTGCACCAGACGTCGCGAACCTCTACATGGCCCAGTATGAGGAAGATAACATTTATAACAACAACCCTCACAGATCACACATCAAAATTTGGCGCCGCTACATTGATGATGTGCTCTTGATCTGGGAAGGCAATCGAGAATCACTACTGGCCTTTCATCAATGGCTGAACACACAGAATACCCACATAAAGTTCACCATCGAGTGGGATTACCAAGCAATCAACTTTCTCGATCTACATATTTATCGATCTGGAGATATGTTGAAAACAGAACTTTTCAGAAAGCCCACCGACAGAAACACCTTGCTACATTTCACGAGTTACCACCCAGAAGGGTTAAAGTACAACCTCCCATACGGCCAGTTTCTTCGCATCCGTCGAAATTGTACCGACAGAGAGAAATTCTTCCATCATGCAAAACAACTTCAAATACGCCTAGGACAGAGAGGCTATCCGAAAAAATCCATCAGGACTGCCAGGAAGAGAGCAGAGAACACCGACCGCTCGGTTTGCTTGACTACAAAAGAGAAAAATCCCACCAACAGGACTGTCTGTGTAACCACCTTCAACCCGATCAGCAATCTCATAAAGAGCACCATCAACACAAACTGGCATTTGATTAAGAACGAGGGCAGCCTAGCGAAGAAACCACTGTTCGCTTTCAAGAAAAACAGGAACCTGAGGGATACCCTTGTACACACATTCTTGGAACCCACGAAAACGACTGCCACCCTATGGAGTATCCCTCCAGTTACTGGTCACTTCAGTTGTGGACACTGTGTCGCCTGTAAATACACCACCAACAGTAAGACCTTCACACACAAGGACTTCACATGGAAGATGAACAACCACACTAACTGCGAGAGCAGATGTGTTATCTACGCCATCAAATGTCCCTGCGACATGGTCTACATTGGCAAAACAATAAGGCCCGTAAAACAAAGGATTAATGAACACAGGTCCTGCATAAAGAACTCAGTCCAAGACAAACCACTCGTTGAACATTACACCAAAAAGGGCCATACTCATGAACAATTTTCATGGACCGTGCTGCAACAGCTCCAACCACAACGTCGTGGGGGGGATATCAATTTGACTCTGACAAAACTGGAACAGAAATGGGTTCACAAATTGGACACCGTACGTCACGGTTTAAATATAACCGTTGAATGGAAACATTTCTAAAAACAAAACCCCTCACCCTCTTTTATCATTTCGGGACACCAGGGGCAACCTACAGAGATATCCCAGCTTGTATACATTAACAACTGTATTACTGTCACCAATTGTTTTAAACCTCTGGCAATCAGAACCTATGTAACACCAAGAGTACACATGTATTTACATGGACTGTGGTTTTTTCACCAATTGTTTTGACCTCTGGCAATCAGTACTCATGCATCTCCCGTTAACATCAAGTGTACACATGTATTAATTTCCACCACGGGTTACATGTGATATGACATGCAAAAATGTCCAATGCTAATTAACCTTTTGCTGTATGGACCCGTACTGTGAATGGATACGTATGTATAGTGGACCTCTCTACCTGTATTATGCCAGCACTCACAATAGGCACTTTGGACAGATCATGCACCGGTATATACAACGCACTCCCAGCTGGTAATAATTAATAAACAAATAGGTGTTTTTATGGAGCTATTATGAAATGCCACCAGACCCAGAGCCAACCGGTTTCCCCCTTTTCTACATACCCTTTTCCACATTTTGCATTCAGTACATCCCATTCAGCATTCCTTTAGCCTGCAAGCACTGTTTCTGGGACCACACCTCCCATGATGCTCCACCATTCGAGTAGTTCAATTCTGCTCCACCTTCTTGACAACACGCGATTGGTTCAAACTCCTTCCTGTACCCATTGGGTACTTCCAATGCGCGTTTTTGATTGGCTGCCGCCTAGCTTGTAAAATTCAGTACATCCCATTCAGCATTCCTTTAGCCTGCAAGCACTGTTTCTGGGACCACACCTCCCATGATGCTCCACCTTTCGAGTAGTTCAATTCTGCTCCACCTTCTTGACAACACGCGATTGGTTCAAACTCCTTCCTGTACCCATTGGGTACTTCCAATGCGCGTTTTTGATTGGCTGCCGCCTAGCTTGTAAAATGTATATTTACACAGCAGCCAGCACTCTCCTCACAGTTTCATTTCGAGCTGAGGACCCCGTTTGCAGAGGTACGCCGGACATACTGCGGTAAGCTAGCCAGGGAACAGCACTTTAGCTTTTTAATTGTTGACCAGAGAGCGCCCCTGTTTGACTTGGCTTGCCATTTTGCACTTACTATACCCTGTTGCTGGGCTCCACTCATAACTTAAAGTAGGCATTTCAGGTGTCCACACCGCCACATACAGGCACCTTATTACCCGAATTTTCGCACCTCCCACGTGCCTTTTCTCATGCACTGCATTGACTGTAGTGTTCCCTACCACACCTCAGCGCCACTTCATGCGCGCTTTTTATGTCCTCCACACCCCACGTGCCTTTTTTCCAACTCGGTCTCACTGCATTGATTTCAGTCTTTTCACCGGTCATTTTCTTGCCTAGACCTCAGCGCTACTCGATGCGCGCACTCGCACTCCTGATAGCCATACAGGATTTCGACTTGTGACTAGTTCCACCCCCATGGACCACCGCTGCACCGGAACGACTCCACCCCCGTGGGAGCCACCCTGCTCACTGAGATTGACTCGTCACAGACCACCTGAACCACCGGTCAGACGTCTTCACCTCATAGGCACGTACTTGCCCACCACCATGTTCTCCGAGGGCAGTCCACCCCGAGTAGGATTCTCTCACCATCATCGAATCCACTCTTTTGAATCCTTATCCAGGTTCATGCATTCTGATCCTGTATTCTCTTTCTCTCAGATTTGGGACCCACTGTGCCCTTCGCAGTCAGCGGGAACCCGAGAGATGTCGGCCTGAAGCACTCTCAGGCACATTCCTAAGTGCAATCACGCACATACTATCCTTAAACCACGTGAGGATAGTTCCCAGCTTGCCACTGCCACCGGAGCAGCAGGTAAGCCGTTTCTCAGTTGCACCACGAGATGTAACACCATGGCCAATTTGGCCAGTATTTAATACTATCCTAAATTAATTAAATCACCCCTTTTTGAAGATCCTCACTGCTTCTCTTAAACCCACAGAATCAACGGACAGCACCACCAATGGTGCCTTTCCTGACGAAGGCCAGCATATAGACCGGCTTCAATCAAGCCATGTTTTGGCCGAAACACACCTGTGTCGATCCCCGTGACACAACTGTATCTTCCCCCTCGTGTATGTTGTGTAAATATTTGTTGTGTACACCTTGTGTGAACTAACCCTGGGGCCATTTTCAAGCCTCAGGCATACTTTCCCTGCTTGATAGTTCTTTCTCTATCACATCTATACAGGGAATGTACTTCAGTGTGGAGTTTTAACCTCTATACATCAGAGGTTGACACTTAACCCGTGTTACCACCGTTCACAATCACTTTTGTCCGTTTGATGCCAAAAACTTTCGTGCTTATCGAAAGACCTGTAAAATAAATTGTTGAATGAACTAAAAAAGGACTGTGTCAATGTAAAATAAACATACATGCACAGCACAACTGGCTTACTTGTAGGATCTTCTTCATCCTGATTATTCCTTTTTTGTACATATGCCCCCCGTAACATGAGGTGAGGCATCTCAGTGTTGGCTTTCGCCTACCACCATTATGCTGTAATCCTATTGCGTGTTCTTGTACCTAAGAATTGTAGCAAGCACTTGCTCTAATTAGTGCCTAGATGCTTAAGGACTTTGTGCGGTGAATTAAATGCAAATAATAAATAAATAAAGAACACACACCGAACATCGGCAGAAATGTACAGGCAGAATACGGCAGAAGGCAAAGTGAACATGAGCCCATGCAGAGGATGATAGTCACGAGGAGGGCTTACCTCACGATAAAGTTGCAAGAAAAGGTCATAGGGGGAGAGGCACGATGTGGAAGTCGCCACACCACATGGCCAGCAAAGACCAGCTGAGACCTCTAGCAGAAGCCTTTTGTGTTTGCCTTCTGTCTTGGGAGGATAGCTCAGGGGCAACGTGCTCGCCTTGGAAGCAAGACGACACGGAGCAACACAGGTTTGCTCCCCAGGCCCGTGCTTAGAAACCTCTGGGTATTAAGTGCGTTATAAATAACCTATCATATCATATCATTCTGGGGAGGCTGGCTTTGCCTCCCGGGTCGTCCAGGCTGTTGTTGAAGATAAGCAGGCAGCTAGCCAATGAGTGAAAGGGAGCAATTGGGAAGCCTGGGAGTCCAAGAAACTGCGATCGAGGTTGGCGGCCATCTTCAGGTGGTTAATGGGGTCTCCAGACCCAATGCTTCAGATCGATGTAGATACTTTATTGCTTATATTCATGGGCATTTCATTAACTGCAATTATGGCTGATCATGCATGGATAGTGGCCACATGTCCATAGAACACATCTATTACATGCTATCCTGGCAAGTCTTCACTAATGGATCCAAGTACCATACATTTGCACCAGTAGCATCCCACCTAGTGAGGCCCCAGAGCCTGTGCAATGACCACCTTTGCTATATCCTGATATAAAGAACAGAAGATCCTTGAAGAAAACATATATTTGTTCAGTTCGAATTTTTATTGAAACCAACAATTTGGATCCCTTATTACTGTCAACTGTGAATGCTGTAGTTCTGACAGATCTTTCCCACTATTTCTAGTTCCATGCAGTGATACCTATTTTCAACAAGTATTTTAAATCCTTTTTTGCAGATAGAGTTATTGCGGATTGAGTAATGGGTGCGTGGATGAATGAATGGGTGGGTTGGGTGTGTAGGGGGATTGATCGGTGGGTGTGTGACTGGACTGGATGATGGCTGTGTGTCTGGGTGAATGGATGGATATGCAGAAGTATGGATGGATGAATGTGTTTTGTTGGATACAGGCAGGGATGTCTGGATGGGTGTATACATAGATGGAAGGATACTTGAATTTGGGGGTGAGTAAATGGTGTCTGGGTGTGCCAATGGATGCATGGGATATGTGCGGTAACTGCAACCATGTATGCGTGTGTTGGTGCATGGGTATATAGCTGTGGATTTATGGCTGCATGAATGTGTTTATAATTATAATCTTTCTTTTATAACACACTTAATACTGGTTTCTAAGTGTGAGACCTGGATTCAAACCTGTGTTGCTATGCATTGTCTTGCTTCCAAGACAACTGTGTTGCCACTGCGCTATTACCTTGGCCTATTATCCCACCTAGCAGGGTCCTCTGATGTGGAGGGCTACATGGAACATAGGGCATGATACATGTCGAAAGAGATAAATGTGATGGTACGACGTCCTTTCATTGCCACCCGTTTTTACGACGGGTGTTTTACCATGGAATTTTTGCTGAAAAAAAACATTTAAAAATGTATTTGGGGGGGGTGGGAATAAAGAAATAGGTAAATGAAAGGGGGTTTAACCCCCTGCTCCCTCAAATACTTGTAAACACATTTTGATACATTTTTTCGTCAAAAATTCCATGGAAAAACACATGTCGTAAAAACGGGTGTGGATGAAATGAAATAGAACCAATGTGATATATGTGTTGTGTGGTTGTGCTGAAGGTAGTTGGTGTGGTGAGAGGTTGGAAATGAGGTGCAGCAGCTCTATCACCACAGAAAATGGATCCTTGATATATTTGGCCTAGTGATCTGATACAACATCCCTTACCACAGTGCTGTACGTAAAACAGAGCTCATGACGAATTGTTGTAAAATTAGATCATGAAATAACACTACAATCAATTAGCAGTCGTCAAGAACGTATATGCAGGAGAATGCTATCCATTTGCCAATGCAATACATTTTGCAGTCTGCCACCATGTGCACAAAAGGTTGCATACCTTTGCTATACTGCGTTTTAGGCCTCTTCTGTCGTTCATCACAGCGTTTCAGGTGATTTTCAAATGGGATTTATGTTTCATCTAGTTTTGCCTCATTTTTAGAGAGCACTAGCCTACTAAGCACATTGTGGAAAGATGGGCGGCAAAAGATATTGTTACTTGTTTCCATAGGCATAATAGCCTGTCACCACTTTAGCCATAGTACTGCCATTTTGAACTAGGCCCTGTCAGAGACTGCGTTGATTTTTGTCATTCAGGGCACTAGGCTGTTGTTCTGAGCCTCTGTCTTTCCATTTAATTAAACTCTATTCCTGCTTGGCCCGGCGAGTGTTCATCATGCCATGGTCTATGGAGGAAGGGTGAGGTGCATCACACATATTAGTTATTGTTACAGGGCTTAGCTGTTATCGGGAGCTTTTAGTGAAATATAGAATAACGGTTTGTGCTCTTGATGACAGAAAAAATGCAATAGTTGGGAAGGACATATTTTGGTGTTAAAAAAAGCCTTGTGTGAAGGCATTGCCAAAGCGTCAAAACTAGATTGTGGTCATACTGCCCCCTAGGGAGTGTTGGGACAAGTGGTCTGCATTAGAATGGTTTTGCAGCATGAATAAATATGAGCAATTCATTTCCAAGGATTGGAGCCTCAGTTAAGCCACCTGGTTACCAAGAAATAGCCGGAAGAATGTGTGCCAAGGGATAGCAACAAGGGAGCAGGCCGATGAGATATGGAGGAAAGCAGGGTATAAAAGGGTAACACATTGTGACTAATTGATTGAGACCAGTGAACACAATTGAACTGTTCAACAGCAATGGCCCATACACGTCAAAAACACGTGTCAACAGTTTAAAATGGCAGTTTTAAATACATACACCCTTTGTGTGTTGGTTTGACCTTACAATAGATGATTTTCTTTAGTCCAAAACACAAGTTGTTGTCCACATTTTCCTATTTAGAATAGTAATGAATGAACTCACGAGTGATTGAATGAGAGACTAGGCATTCACCATTGTGTTTTTTATCTTTAACCTAATTACTTTTGTTTTGATGTAACCATTTATGTTACCATAAATATATGACAATTGTATATATAAAAAGAAAATGTGTGACACTACTGAAGAGATGGTCCATGCAATGCCCCTCCTCACCCCCATGAACATGACAGCCCCGAAAGAGTAAAAAAGTCCACAAAGCTACTCACTATTCGGACAGCCCCCAGGAGGACCATTGACTGACACATATGCAGAAAGATATTCTCTCAGACAGCTGTTTAAACCTTTTACAGTCAATTTCCTTATGGATACAGGTGCTTCAACATTGGTCATGGACCCAAATGGCTCTATGGATGATGTTGACTAATGCTGAGAAACCACTGTGCTGACGTCATTAGTGGCACCATGACATGGCCACATTAGTCATGAAGCACACTTATAACCATGTACAACGTTCCACAAACACACACTCGTGTACACGAAGAACATGCTTACACAGTTCTGTAGATAGAGGACAGCTACATATACATACTGTCAAAAGCTTTTATTATTTTTCTCATTAGACAAGTGCAGAAATGCTGAATGCCAGGCAATGAAGAGATGCAGGTCAAGCTTGCAGATGCTTATGGCAACTAACTACAGGATCACATAAGGAGCCTGGCAGGACCAAATACGACTAACCTATTAGAAACATAGCATGATATAGATGTGTAGAAATCATAGTATGAGTATATCGATGATCACAGAAGGCCACAAGCCGCAGGACGAGAGATGAGGGAAAGCAAACCAGGCTGCACAGAACAGGCAGCCAAGCTCAGAGACAAGCAGTACATTCCAAACTTAAAATAACAAGGGGCCATCTGCAGAAAAACTGAATACATCCTTATACATTGCAGACAAGAAGAGCTTGATTTCTTGGTCCTCAACCACATGATGGGGCCGAGCTAGATAATGGTTATTCACCCACGGTGGGAAGGCAAACAGTTATCAGCACCACAGATATCAAGTGAAACATGAACTAGTCAACAATTTTGCAAGGTGGAGAGCACTCTCACAGGCAAAGTGGTACTGCTAACAGATACATTGGGAACACATAGGCATTCTCATCACCTTGAAGAGGTGCACAGAGTGCTGAGTACAGTTCTGGGTCCTAGGCCTGGGGGGACCAGTTATAGCCAATCAGGGGACAGAAATCCAGAGGTGGATGGCAGAGGGCAAGGGTCAATGGTAATCCTGCGACCCTGCAACCATGTAATAGATTGTTTCTTGGGGAAGGGGCAGGCCATTCACCAAACATGAGAGGGCAAATCAACTCAGATCCATAGGGGCAATCTATATGGTATATCACTCTGATCACCCAATCAGAAAGTGGGATACATTTTTGGGGGGAAGGGTCCATGTTGTGATGATACTCTGCAACAAAAAGGCTTGACACAGGTTTGGGAGACGTGACTCTGGAGATGTTTGAATGTCCTGTATGATCCCTTTCGGTTTTTGTAATAAATGACAGTTCTGCCTTACCCTTGGCTGAGTTCTCTGTTTGTTCTGGGGGAGGGTTTTTGGGCCCTGGTAGCTGAATGGGTAAGCTTGTAGTATCCCCCAGACCTCTGGCATACCAGACCTCACCAAGAAGTTGGTAGCAGAAGGTTGTCTACTAAGCCCATTCAGCATAAATTGACTCTTACGCCACAGAGCCTGGAGGGCTGTGGGGCATCTTGTGGAAATGGAATCCGACGGGGTGTGCACTCCTGTACAAAGGCCATCAGGAGCCAGCTTGGAAATATCCTGCCTGTGGTCCATGAGGAGTCCAGCAGACCAGAAGGGTGGCGTGGCAGCTTTGGGGGAGCCGGTAGTCGGACAGTGTCAGTGGATCATGGAATGTAAATATTGACTAAGCCACATGGCAACTGTGAGTATAGAAATTACCCTCCCATATCATAGGTGGTATATTTTGTTGGCCGAAAACCAACAGCATCATATGTTCAGCATTATTGGTACAGACTCATGAGCATAACCAGAGAGCATCCATTTTGTAGGAATAGAATTCGCCATTTTGAGTAACTTTCGCTTTCTTTCTTTTCTGTTCAAACTGCTTTGCTGTAAGTGAATTCTATTTCGTTCTTGCTCATGCATAGAGCAAGGCCACAAGTTACATGTTGAAACGCAGCCCAGACAACCCAGACAGCAATGCCCCGGTCTCCTCCCTAAAAAGTCCTTGGAAGTAAGCAACAAGGCATTTAATCACTACGCAGGTGCCAGCTAGTCTCGCTGGTGCAGCAGAAACGGTAGAAATAATATTGGCTTGAATTATGCTCTCTTCTGTGGCCCCCTTCCCTGAGCCCCTGTAGATTGAGCTGACCTCCAGCCCACGAATAGAAACTAGAAGATAGTGAGGCCTGGAATGTGTCTCCCCCTGCACGCAGCTTGCTTGTAAAAACAAGAGCATTATGTTCCCTAAAACAAAGAATGATGTCTGCACCTTCGCACATTGCAAACTGTTACTAAATAAATGTCCGAAGGGTGTCATATTCATCATAATTGTCAATCATCGAAACCATTGCAAAGAAAGATAAATTATGGGCGGTTTTGAATATGTCACTACTGATAATAAGATGATCATTTTGTATATATGTAACTGATGTAGAATGCTCGCTCTCTTGTGTCCCACGAGGTCTGGGTGACACACGTTGTGGGACGTGAGACCCAGTCAGCCGACTGAGACTATTTGCTTTGCAATAAACCCTAGATTTTGGGAATTGAACCTTGTGTCTGGCGTATCAGTCGTGTGTGGTGATTGTCCTTGTTTCCATATGCGAGGGTCCCCTAGGGGCCCCATCAAAATGGCACCCGAATAGGGACCCTCCCCCACTTGCTCCATCGTATACGTTGTAATTTAAGGAAGGCGAGAGAGAAAAAACGAAGCGAGGACGAGACGGTCGAGCCGGGATCGAGAGGTGTTCGGGGCACCCCTGTGAAAGTGATGAGAGACTCCTTTGCTGATCTGTACACAACTGATCCCTGATCAACGTATCTGGCCAGAGAGCAAGAAGGCGAGGGTCCCAAAACGAGGCAGAGTGAACCAAGATACGCAGACACGACGATTCTTAGTTGCGTCAGTATATGGACGAATTGCGTCTTGAAAGACGACTTGGTTGATCAGGTGAGTTGTGCCCCAATTCTAAATAACCCTGATATTGGTTGAGTGTTTTTCTTGCAAGATCAAACGCCCAGGGTAAGGTTAAAACATGCCTGGGATATTGTCTTCCTGTTTAGTGGGATTCTTCCACTGCGGTAGACAATCTTTGGAAACTGGCCAGGCTGCGCCACCCGTAGGGTCGCCAGCATATGAGATGTATGTGAAATATGTACTGAGTGAGGAACTTCTTGAGTGGGGATCTCATAAGGTGTACTCTCGCGACCCGTATGTTAGTGCTATTAAGGTTAGCAATGGTTTTCTTATTTTATTCTTGTGTCGCAAGGGTGTAGGTCAACACAGAGACATAGAGACCCTCAACTCCGTTTGTAAAGTAAGCAGTAGTTTTTTTGTGCCTACACCTCTTTGCGCCAAATTTCTGATGTAAAAAAAAAAAAAAAAAGTACGTAGTCAAGTTTCTTCAAGCATATTTTCTTAATTTATTTGATATATATTCTGCCCATATGGATGACACGTGTTTCGGCGTTTCTTTGGCGCCTTTTTCAAATCCGGGCCTTATTGAATGTAATACGAATCTCCCTTTCCTTATTTCCGGGAATTAGTTTTTAGTTGAAGTGTATCACGGTAGTTCCAGGGTTAAATCCCACCTACAAAATTCTCCTGCTCATGCCTCAAGCGTCGGGTGTGAAATATGGTATAGGGGCAATAATGTTTTGTGAAATTTGGCATAGGCAAACCAGACACGATGAAGATTTACAATGGCCAAAAAATGGGAGTTATGAGATTGCGCGGATAGATTATTTGGAATCAGCACTGTTGAAAAACAAAGCACACCCTGCGACATTTGACGTCATTAGAGACTGGAGGAAGGAAGCTATACTCAGCTTGAGAAGCAGAAAGAAAAATGCGCGCAGGCACAAGTCAAGAATAGAGAGAGTGAAAGAACAGGACGAAAAGGAGTGGGATGAGAATATAAGAAAGACAGATAGATGTGTTCAGATGGGAGTATATAAAATATATCCTCAACTAGAATTGCATTCATCAGATGAACTAATCAATGAAATATTAACCGAGAAGAGACAAGAGCGCCCCAAAAGTAAGGCTGATGAAATTGCATTAACGCCCATTGCCCAACCTATCCCTGTTGCCCAGTCATCGTTACAGCCGCAGACCGTACAACCGCATCAACCACTCCCCCTTCCAGTTGTTCCATCTGCACCAGCCCCTTCCCTCCAAGACACCCGCCTTCCCCCTCTGCCTAGTGAACTTAAATTCACCGTAACAAGAGAAGACAGTATGGGAAGAGAGGGGGGTGGCACAAAGTGAGTGTACTAGAATAACACGTAGTGCGGTCAGCAAGGAGAGAAGAAAGGAGTTAAAAGAACAGGCAGAAATGTATATAGATGGAAATGATGAGACATCGATGCTGGATTCAATGTAAGATTTCAGGAAGACGAGTGAAAAACAGGTATTGTTGGAATGCATGGGAGAATATTTAATGGAGAGATGGAAGCAGTTGATTGGAATGGTACCGCCGCAGAAGTTGCGGGATCTGAATGCATTTGGATGATTGAGACAAAGAGATGTAGAAATAAAGGAACATGTGGACAGGCTTTTTGAGTTTAAAAATGAACTCGATGAAGCATATGCTGAAATGTTTTCTATGCCAGGGTATAGGAACAAAGACATAAGAGGGGAAAGGCAAGAGGCGGTACCATATGTGCAGCAGCGATTTCTTCCGCCATCAAGACAGGCTAGTGAGAAAATGAAAATATGTACACGAGAGGCGCTTAGATGGATTACAGATGCTAGTATTCCCACCATGGAAGTGCACGAAATATTTGATCAATATACATTGCCAATGAAGAGAAAAGCACTGCAGGTGATGGTTGAATATTTGCAGGATAAAGATATAGAAAATAAGCAACTTAGCCCCCCCCCCCCAAATTAATGGCAGTGTATAAAAGAGCTATTGAACACGATATAGGAGAAACAGCCTTATCCCTTGATTTAGCAATAGTGTTGCATATGAGGGAGAGAGGGGGAAAAGCAAGTGTGATATTTCCCATGAGGGAGTTCCACCTACTTTTGTGCCGAAAGTAGAAATTCCTGGTGTTAATGGAGGCGCAGCGCAGGTAACGAAGCACATTATACAGCACAGTACGTACATGTTCCTTTCTCCAGACAAGAGGTGAATAATATAAAACAGACGATCCCTGATTTAAGAAAGAATCTGGCAGGATTCTATAAAGCAATAGAGTCCTATTTGAAATCATCTATTTTTACTATGAACGATATTGACCTAATATTCCCAGTAATCTTACCAGCAGATATATGGAAGCAGATAAGAAAAGCAGATGATGTGGATAGTTTCGGTGACACATGGGAGCATCTAGCAAAAGAAGATGTGGTCAGGAAAGCAGGTGAAAAACCATTGCCAAATATGGCAGCATTACCAGCACGAATAATACAAAAAAAAAGGAGATAGTTCCAGAAAAAAGAATTGTATGGGACAAACTAACTGCATGTGTTCAAGGCAAAGATGAGTTAGCAACAGACTATTTCAATACATTTGAGGAAGTGTTTACAGATTTCAGTGGGCAAGATGTAAGCACTGAGGCAGGCAAAAGACTATTTGTTGATAAATATGTGAGGGGATTAATACCTCCAATTCAAAACCTAATAATGACATCTGAAAATACATGGCAAGCAAAATCATTGAGTGAGGTATTACACATGGCCCAGTATTATGAGACTAGAGTGAATACAGAGAAAGAGAAAGAGGTGAAAGATAGGGTAAATTTGAAAACAAGGGTGTTACTCCAGCAGGTAGCGGGTCACAATAGAGGAAGAGGAAATGCGCAAGGGAGAGGAAGTAATTCTAACATGCATGGAGGTCCTCTGGGATTAAATCAGTGTGCATATTGTAAGGGAGAGGGTCATTGGCGAGCGGAATAATAATAATAATTTGGCATTTATATAGCGCTACAAACCCTCAGGTATCTGAACGCTGCTTATTGTTACCCACGGTGTGTGGTGCTCATTTATCGACCTCGGAAGGATGAAAGGCTGAGTTTGGCCCCGCTGGGATTCGAACCTGCATTAGCAGGCTCTGCACGGATGTCAAAGCGAGTGCTCTACTCGCTGTGCCACTTGACCGGCTCTGACTGGAATGTCCACACTTGCAAAATAGAAATGGGTATGGTCAAAGAAGACAGCACAGACGTCACTCGGGAACAAATGGACAGAATAGAAATAATAACATGCAGCAAAACCAGAATAATCAAGGAAATGGCAATCAGAATCAGAACCAAGATCAGAGTCAGACTCCTCACTTCCAAAATCAAAGTGAGCGCAATAAAGGTAGGGGCGGAAATATTTTTGATACACAGCCAAATACATACTATTCTGGTGACTACACATCAGATGACGTATTGTTTCCCCAATAGGACATCCCAAGACAGGGGTCGGAACTAGTCTCTGTTCCGTAAATCAAAAAGGACCCTACGTAGAAATGAAAGTCGGGAATAGTGAGCACAGCTTTCTCGTAGACACTGGTGCACAAAAGTGCTCAATAGACCACCGCTTGGTTCCGGAGATATCACTGTCAGGGAAAAAGAATATTTCAGTAGGGTTTGCAGGTACCCCAGTAATTAATCCCGTGTCCCAATCAGTACCAGTAACGCTAGGGCCATTTACCAAATATTGTCAATTTCTATTGACAGAGAATTTGTGGGGAAAATCTATTAGGATTAAACCTGTTGAAGAAACTAAGTGCAATTATCCATTACACTCCTGATGGAGTGTTTTTAACAATATCACCACAGAATATACCAGTATACGAGTTCCTGTCCAAACCTCTGCCAGGGGAGTTAAGTGAAGTACCAGCTTGTGTGTGGGCAATGAATGACAATGATGTGGGATGTTTGAAGATAGAACCAGTGAAAAAAATTTGAAAGAAGGAGTAACATTGCCACATATTCCTCAGTATAAGATTTCGATGGAGGGCGAGAAAGCATTGAAAAGTATTGTCTCAGATTTGGTAAAGAGGAATGTAATTGAAGAGATTACAGGTAGCACTTGTAACAGCCCCATTCTCCCGGTGTATAAGAAAGGAGGTAATGAGATACCATATCGTTTCATAATTGATTTAAACACATTGAACAAAGATGTTGATCCTCAATTCCCACTGGTCCCAGACGTCACCACAATTCTGACAATGATACCTGCCTCGGAAGCATATGTTAGCGTGATTGACCTTAAGAATGCATTTTTCAGCATTCCAGTACACCAGGATTGCCGATATTTATTTGTTTTCACGTTAGGGGGACGGTCATTTACGTTCACACGTATTCCACAAGGCTATACAGAAAGTCCAAGTATTTACAGCAGAGCATTAAAAGAACAGTTAGATATGCTAGAATTACCTGTGGGTTGTGTATTATTACAATACATAGAGAATTTGTTAATTGCTGCTGATACAGAGGAGATTTGTAAAAAGAGTACCGTTTTGTTATTGTCACACTTAGCAGCACATGGCCATAAAGCTAGTTTGAAAAAATTCCAATATTGTCGAAAGGAGGTGGCTTATTTGGGCTACCTACTTTCGAGAGAGGGGAGAAGATTGACACCAGAAAGGATAGAAAGTATCTCTGGTATGCCTATTCCAAAAACGCAGAAAGGAGTCAGAGCCATAATAGGCATGGCTTCCTATTGCCGTCAATGGATAGCAAACTTTGCGATGATTGTGAAAGCGATGGTGGCATTGACGAAAAAGGATGTTGTGATGCCTTTGCAATGGAATGAAGAATGCCAGAGAGCATTTGATCTGCTCAAAACTGTGTTGTGTTCCACCGCAGTTTTGGGCACACCAAATTATGAAAACATTTTCAGATTATTTGTGCATGAGAATGAAGGCTGCGCGTTGGCTGTTTTAACGCAGGAACAAGGTGGAAGAAATAGACCATGTAGGTACTTTTCTCCCGTGCTGGAATCTGTAGCGTGCACTTTACCATGTTGTTTGCGAGCTGTTGCAGTGGCTGCTGCGTCAGTGAAACAAACTGAAGGAATGGTGTTGGGGCACCCCTTAATTTTAATGGTGCCCAATGAAATAGACATTCTATTAAATAGAATGCAGATACAACACCTCACGTCCGCTAGATTGACTAGATATGAAATTGTCCTATTTGCACCAAACATTCAAATTATGACGTGTAGCGCTTTGAATCCTACAGAATGAATGCCACTGCCCAGGGGAAAAATAGGGTAGGATGAATTACCTCCCCATGATTGTTTGATGGTAACTGAAGAAGAAACAAAAGGAAGAGTTGATTTAACAGACACCCCACAGAAAGAGCCAGATGGAGAACTGTTTTGTGATGGCACCTGTTTTAGATTACCTGATGGCACATCATGGACTATCCCCCTGAAGGAGCAGGAGCTCCCCTCTTCTCACTGCTGGAGCAGCGCCTGCAAATGGAGAAGCTGTGCAGCCACACTCTGTTGAAAGGTAAGCCTTAAGGCTTATTGTGCTGCCCATCCGCACGAAAATCGACTACATCTGCTAGAAAACAAATTTCTGACGAATCCTGCTGCCATAATTATTATATTTACCCACAAGAGTTGCATCGATTGGCCATCAGATTTCACTGCCCTCCGCAACCATTGTTGCCAGTGAACCTCCATTGATTACCACGAGGTTTCACCATTCCAAGATGGCCGCCCGCCGAAGTCTCTGAGAACCAGCACCTTTGTTCCTGTGCTGAGCTCCATGCGGCCACTGATTGGCTGCTGCCCTGCTTGTAAGGGCCAATAGAAACCGGGAGGCGAGAGCCTGCACTCCCATGAAGGCAGGACCACAAAGGCTTCCTGTCCCTAGCTTGTCCCAGCCTTCCTCGCCTTTCGCCAGGTCCTTATGCCCAATTCGCCTTGACATGTCTGTCTACACTTCACCCACGAAGCACGGAACCAACACAGTCACGACCTGGAAATCGATCTTCAGACTGTAAGACTCCCTGCAGCTAATGTCTTTTCCAATTGCAATCCTGTTACTTTAGCATTATAATCATTTGCCCGCCATGAGTACATACCCAATTATGATGCCACGCTCTCCTATCAGGCTGCCCTGAACTGCTATGTGCCCAATGCACTGCCTTATTGAATTCTTATTTGCCTGCTGAACGTATTCCCACTGCCCTGAACTGTTATGTGCCCAATGCACTGCTTTATTGAATTCTTATTTGCCTGCTGAACGTATTCCCACTGCCCTGAACTGTTATGTGCCCAATGCACTGCCTTATTGAATTCTTATTTGCCTGCTGAACGTATTCCCACTGCCCTGAACTGTTATGTGCCCAATGCACTGCTTTATTGAATTCTTATTTGCCTGCTGAACGTATTCCCACTGCCCTGAACTGTTATGTGCCCAATGCACTGCTTTATTGAATTCTTATTTGCCTGCTGAACGTATTTCCACTGCCCTGAACTGTTATGTGCCCAATGCACTGCCTTATTCAATTATTGTTTGCCTGCTGAACGTATTCCCAATGTCCTGAACTGATATGTGCCCTTACATTGTCTTTTTGAAACTGACACGGCACCGCACGCTTTATTTGCTGGGTGCACGTTCACTGAGTAACTGATAACCGTCTTTCCTTCTCCCCTGCTATTATGCATCCCCGGAGTGCAGCATTTATTCTCTGTCAATTTGCCTTTTGCCTTTTGTTCACTTTTACTGCACATACAGGCTCAGCATTACCCAGCCGCAACACCCCCATAGCAGCACCACTACAGAACTACACACACGTCCTTTTGTCACCCTTCTGTGTCTCCCAACACATATTGTACACGTACCCTACTATGCACATACAACACCCTAGGGGTACCATTGCCAACTTACACCAACAACTTCCTTTTCACTCAACTATGGATGGCCCTCTGACCAACACTTACCTCAACGACCCAGCTCTTTGACTACATGACTTCGCCAGGAAACCTACACGCAACCAACCTTGTTCTGTCTCATTGAGAAATTCTAGACTAGGGTCCAGACTTCCCCACACCTTTTATCACCACTCTAGCAGGGCCCAACCTGCCAAACTATCTGACATCAAGCATACAGCAGTTACCTATCACCATACGCCTATCCCCTCCATGGACATCCCTTCCTTGAACACACCTTCGCTAGTACCCACCCCTGATGCTTGCACCTCACCGGTTAATATACATCCCTCAACGTGCATTAAGGCAGCATTGATCAATTCCAGGTCTCTCACAGCCCATGCCCTTGACATGGCGGATCTTATCACTACTCATGACCTCGACCTCATAGCTGTTACTGAAACTTGGCTCCATGCGGCCTCAGGACCCCTTCTATCCCTTGCACTCCCTGAAGGATACACAATCATCAGAAATGACCGTAACACTGCTCAAACTAAAGGCGGAGGTATAGCTATTATCCACAAAACCGTGCTAAATCTCCGGCTCTCCACTCCTTGCCAATTCAAATCAGCAGAATCCCTCACAGCGAAGCTCGTCATCTCTCCTAACCAGACCAACACCATCCACATCATATACAGGCCCCCTGGCCCCACATCTAGCTTTACTGAGGATCTTGCCCACATCCTGTCTGAAAACACTAAGACTACCTCACAAATCATTGTACTAGGTGATTTCAATTTAGGCCTCTCTGACCTTAACGATGCACCGGCCCATGATGTAAACAGCTTACTACTCTATCTAGGCTTCACACAACGTGTCACAGCACCTACTCACTCTAAGGGCAGAATCCTAGATTGGATAGCTGACCTTAACTGTGATTCTAAGGTCAACTCCAATTTACCATGTGCCTGGACGGACCATCACCTTATCACATTTAGCATCCCCACTAAAATCACTCACCCCATCCCTAACATAGCACCTGCCACATCCACTAGGAACAAGCGCAACATAACGTGTGCTAAACTTATCCCACTCATCCTCCCCGCCCTCAATGATCTTGCATCTGCATGTTCGGACCCTACTGTCCTGGTCGACACTTACAACCAGACTATGCCAAAGGCACTTGATCTTATCGCTCCCTCAAAACTACAGAAACCTAAACCCCGGACTCACCTTAACACCTGGTTCACGCCTCAGCTGAGAACCGTACGTAAGGAAAAAAGGACTCTTGAAACTCGTTGGAGAAGCCACCCCATGGAATCCAATAAAGAAAGCATGGCTCTAGCCACTTTAAATTACAAAGAAGCCATACTGGCTGCTAAAAAAGAAACATACAATAAACGTATTGAACAGGCCCAATCCAACACCAAGGAGCTATTCAAAATGTTAAAGGAACTGGAATCCCCCGCTCCTCCCCCAGACCCCTAGACCCCTGCTCCAAAGACAGCGCTTGGTGCACAAACATCCAAGAGGCTCTCCTGGGAAAAATTACTATGCTCCAAACCAAAATCAATGAGAAAAAAAAACAGTCTACACTCCTTTATAGCACAGCTTGCCCCTCAGGCTAACTACAAACCGAATACTGCACCTCAGAAACCCTTCTGCTTCTCACCCCTCTCTATTTCTGAAGTTGAACACATCATTAACAGTCTTAAGCCCTCTAACTGTCAGGGTGACTCCTGCCCTGCCACTATTATCAAGGAGGCCTCACAGCACCTGGCGCCTTTCATCACTACACTCATAAACGCCTCCTTCAAGTCGGGGATCGTCCCTGACAACCTCAAGGATGCCTGGGTTATTCCCCTACTGAAAAAAACTACCTTGGATGCTAACACTCCTACCAACTGCAGACCTATCACCACGGTGCCATTTCTTTTAAAAATTCTCGATTGAGCGGCATACCTGCAGATCCAAGATTATCTTGAATCCAACAACCTTCTGGGTCTTAGGCAATCAGGCTTCCGCCCTCGCCATGGCACAGAAACTGCGTTACTAGATTTAAAAACACAAATAGAAGACTTAAAAGATAAGGGAAAACTGGCTCTCTTACTCCTTCTTCTCCGCAGCATTCGATTTAGTCAATCATCAAATCCCCTGCCACCAGCTTAAATCAGCGGCTAATTTCTCAGAGAAAGCCACAGCTTGGATTACATCATTCCTGGACAATAGATCTATGAGGGTCTTCTCCCCCTCTGCCACTGCTGAACCTTCCCCTGTCACATGTGGTGTCCCCCAAGGGTCATGTGTGTCCCCGACACTCTACAACGTTTTCACAAAACCTCTGTTTGACATACTGGACTGTATGGGTGTCACGTACACCAACTACGCTGATGATACCCAAATACTTATTCCCATCACGGGTGACCACAAAATTGACTCCCTAGCTATCAACGCCATTTATCAAGTCATCCAGGCCTGGATGGCGCAGCATGAACTGTGTTTAAATGATGAGAAGACTGAGCTCCTCATCTTAGGTTCACCCCAAAAACTCAGTAAACTTGACTCCTCATTCAAGTCCTTCAGCATCAATGGTAACTCTATCAAAGTGGCCAAGGACACCAAGAGATTAGGTATTTATCTTGATTCCACCCTCTCCCTATCCAGACAAACGAATGCAGTCTCCTCAGCCGCGTTTTACACATGCAAGCTTATCACAGCTTGCCGCCCTTTTCTGTCTCCTGACAATTGTACAACTCTAGCCAGGACTCTTTTCCTCTCCAAAATCGATTACTGCAATGCCCTCTATCTGGGAACTAACCAATGCAATATCAGAAAACTTCAAATCATCCAAAACAACGCTATTAGAGCAGCCTTGAACATTACTAGTACTGCACATATCTCTGAATACAGACGGAGCCTTAGCTGGCTCTCAGTTACCCAAAGAGTCTCTCTTAAAGCCTTGGCACTCACACATAAAAGTATTGCTAACCTAGCCCCCAGCTACCTTTCCAACAGGTTCACCTCTCACTCAGCTGTGAGACCTCTCAGAAGCGCACACACTAATTGCCTTGTCATCCCACGGTCCAACCTCCAAAAATCTGGAGGCTGCAGTTTCCCTGTCCTAGCAGCCAAGCTGTGGAACATACTACCCAACCCACTCCGAGCTGAACCTTCCTTCACTGCCTTCAAGCGTAATGCCAAAGCTTGGCTGTCCACCCTCGACTAAGGATGACTATTGACTGTAACAATATTCTATGACACCACAGGCTATTTTTATGTCTCTGCCATTGCATTCTGCCCTATCCTGTAAATTGTATACCTTTGTTTATGTCACTTGTATATTGTACATTTTATACCTTTGATTATGTCACATGTATATTTTGTATATCCTAAATGTAAATACTTCTATGTAAGCTGATTGTGACTAAATAATGCTCCCGGTTGCACTCGGGCCTTGTGCGCTATACAAATAAACAAAAAATACAAAAAAAAATAAAAATCCACTGCTGCCTATGCCATTACGACACAAAAAAGAATTGTAGAAAGCAAATGAATCCCCTACAATTCCGCACAAGCCGCGGAGATAATAGCGTTAACCAGAGCATGTGAAATTTCTGAAAATCTGAGTGTAAACATATATACTGACAGTCAATATGCCTTTGGGGTGGTAATAAGTTGAGCAAACGGTCCATTGGGTACCGTGCATGCAATGGATGGAAATGCAGAATAACTCTGACACCAAATAATCAAACCAACTTATGCAGAATGCAAAGGTGCTGTTTTATTAACAATGATCTCAAACAGGGAGTTATAATGGACATCATTCGGAACATTCGGTTCACTTAGCAGCACGTAAGCTCAGACCCAGATGCCAGGAGGCGGACTTGGCTTTACCTAGCCACTCAATTAGCCCATCCTCTCTCATCACCCATGCCTTCTGCAATGAAGATTGTCTTTGAACTTGGTCTTGCAAAGTATTCTTGTCTCGGGCAATATATAGGAGTGCGATCACACACTATCGTTGTCCTATCATCTATCTTCCTCTCTACCTGTGGTGGTCCCCAGGGGTCTAACCTCTCGCCCTGGCTTTTAAACCAATACCTGGCAACTCTCGGCCACTACATTGCCATTTTCTGCTCAAATTACCATTGCTACGCTGATGACACTCAATTCATTTTCAGGCTGCCCTCAGCCACCTCCTCTCCCGCTCTCATCTCTGATTACCTAACTGCCATTCAAAATTGGTGTGCCACCAATGATCTTTGTCTGAATGCCACTATCCTTTCCCTGACTCTCTGGCCGGCCTCCCATGGCCCTCGTCCTATCCACACCTGTGAGGCTAAGAACTTCAGGGTCATCGTTGACTGCACACTTTCCTTCTCCGCCCACATCTATGATGTTTCTAAAAAGTCAAACTTCCTACTGCACCTCCTCAGAGGTACTCTGCCTTTCCTCTCCTTCCCCCAGAAGCTCATGGTCTCCCAAGCTCTAGGTCTCTCAAGGTTGGACTATTGCAACAGCCTCTTTCTAAATCTACCTGCCTCTACTCTCCGCCCTCTGCAACTAAACCAGAACAGGACTGCAAGACTTGTCCTTGGCTTCAAGCCCTGGGATCATATCTCTCCAGCTCTGAAATCTCTCCATTGGCTCCCAGTGGATGCAAGGATTAAATTCAAAACCCTCTGCATTGTCCACAAGGCTTTCTGGGGCCTGGGTCCAAAATACCTTCAGCTATCCCTCCGCAAATACCTCCCCCCTCGAGCTCTTCGCTCCTCTACCTTTAACTCCCTCAGGGTCAGTCGTTTCTCAAAGAAACAAGCTGGGGTTAGATCTCTGTCTTCAACTGGCGCCTCCCTCTACAACAGCTTCCCTGCCACTCTAAAACTTGAGTAGAACGTTCTCCAGTTTCAGAAGCACCTCAAGACCTTCCTCTTTGTTTCTGTCTTTGCTCCCCTTCTCCCCTGCTGATCTGTTCTCTCTTGGCACCGTGCACCTGGCCACACTCTGTCCTCCAGGCTCAGGAACCTGCTCACCCTGCCATCCTCCTGCACTGCCTCCGGTCCACCCTTTGCACTGGGGTCTGTATCTGTACCCATACAGTCCCCCCTCCTTTTTCTTCCAGCACTTATCAGACCTACCCTGTCTGCTGCCTTAAACCCAGTATTTGACACTTGCTGGCTGCACTAACACTGTTTGTTGCCTGTATTATTTATTTATCTATTTATTATTATTTATATTTTTCTCCTTTGCTCCGCACTTTCCATATCTCCCCCCTCCCATGCACTTTTTCCCCTACCCCTCTCCCATGCACTTGCGTGTTCTCAATGTCACTGGGCCTAGTAAGATCGTTGTTTTGTTCTCCCCTGTCCGCCTCCCTTGCTGTGTCGCACTCTGAAACACTTGTGTACGAGCGCAATAGAAATAAAATATCATTATCAACATCAAAAAGTAGGAAAAAACACAATGGGATTTAAGGTTGACAAGGACAATAGATCACAACAGTCCAGAGATGAATCATACAGTATGGACGACCTGACCCCATATGAGTGGCGGTTTAGAGATCTTCCAGGGCAAAAGACTGGGGAGCCGGCAAAGGCATTTACTGACATTAAAGAAGCTGGAAGCCCTGATAGGCAAATCAGGTTGACACAAGGGGTGAATGGGGAGAACCTATTCACACAGTTGCCCTTACTGGAAAAGGGAGGGGGCGACCTCAGTACATACCATGGAAGCAAATAGACAAAGAAAACCTAAGTTTTAGGCTGCCCTCGTTAACCGTGGGTGCAGGGAAATGGATATATGAAATGGAAGGATGACAGCGGGACAGAAGTTAGCAATGGGGGCCGCATAGGGGCTACTCGTGGCAAAACCTCTGATGATGTATGGAGAAGGGCGGGGTACCTAGGAGTAACCACTCAGGACATGATGGTGCTCCATTTGACAAAACTGCTGCGTGGCTATATGAAAAGCTCTATGGACACAGTACAGAGACACGCCAGACGTTAGTGCGATTATGGCACGCAAACTGGGGGAAGACAAAGTCCCCTTACACTACATTCAGGCGATTCAAGAGCTTTGGTGCCTTGACGCGCAGGAACCATGGTACAAAACAGTCACATTATTCTACTACATATTATTCCAAGGTTTGCCAGGGCAGAGCAAAGGCAACTGAAGAAATTGGTGGGGATGGAGGCAAAGCCTTGGTCAGAAATACAGCACACGATAGTACACTATTGTCGGTGAATGCAAGAGAACATGAGGAAAAAGCACGAGGAAAGAAAGCAGGAGGAGGTAAAGTTAGTGCAGAAGAAGCTATCTAAATATGCCATAGAAGGGGCAGTATTGACGAGCACGGGCGGACAAGGAGCACCACCGATGTAGTACGAAACAACCGCCCACGGGAGGAGGATTCATGGCATGGGGATGCTCAGCATGGGTTATCTAGTAAGAGTGCGGTCACCTAGAGTAAGTTGGTGCAGGCATCATATGCAGCCTAACCACAGGGTTTGCCAGGAGGGTGTGAGGATATGGGCAGCAAACACAGCAGGGCCAGAGGGATTTTCTGGGGGGTTTCCAAAGGCAGAGGAGAGAAACACCCCAATGCTGGGTGTTTGGACTGATAGGGCATATCTTGAGGGTGTTAAGATGCAGGGGAGGGGCACAACATAATCGGGGAATGCAATACCAGCCAGCATACCAGGGGAAACAGAACAAGTATTACACGCAGGACCAGACGCCACAACACAGACAGACACCAAATGCATACCCACAAACACACCAGACCATTACACAGGTACCACAAATGCAAGTTCCTATGCAGCAGTACTCGCAGGCACCACAGATGCAGGGTAACACACAACATGCATACATGGCACAGCAAATACTGCAGATGCAGAACAGCACACAACCAAATGATGGGATGGTGGCACGCACAGACTCCATGACAATGACTCCCATTAGGAAACAGAGGGGGCACTGTATTGGGGGCAACCCATTTCTGGGGAATGGAATATCCTTATACCCTCAATAGGACAGCCCACACACGGACTTCATTTGTTCCATCCTATCGCTTACACCCAATCCTGCAGAGGAAACACATATAGGGGGGACAATCTGTGGCAAGACTTTTTCCTTTCTTCTAGACACAGGGGCAACCAAATACTGCTTCCGGGATGGGAAATATAGTATGTCAGGCAATGCCATGAATGCTCAAGGATTCTCGGGGGTGACAGAAGTGGTTCCTTTTACAGACAATATTGCACTTTCTATAGTGGGGCATGATCTATCTTTGCCCCTACTCTATTTTTGACAGACATCTGTAAATATACTGGGGAGAGATATCATGAGCAGACTTAACATGATCATTTCATTCACTGACAAGGAGATAGTGTACTCCACACAGGGGATACACCTTCTAAATGTGAGGGAAATCATTCAAGTCTATTGTGGATGAAGGAGCCAGTGGACGAGGAGCTGGTCCAATATGGGACTGAAATTATAATAGCATGGCTTCCAGGGATTCAGGGGAAAATGTGGCGCCTTCCAAACGAGTACTTATTCAGGCCAGAGATGCCATTAGATTAGAAAGAAGGGACAATAGTGCTGTTAGAATTAGAATTAGTCCCTATGACATGGATCTTCTAAAGGGGATATGATCCGTAAAGTTAAAACTAAAGCCAGGTGCCATTCTGGCATGAGTTAAACAATACCCCCTTTCAAGAGAGGCAGACAAAGGTATTTATCAGACCATCGTAGCACTAGTGAAGCTGGGCATCCTAGTGCCATCAGCATCACCATGAACACAACTGTGTACCCTGTCAAAAAGGCAACAGGAAGGCCATGACATTTTATACAGGATGTATGCCCTCTCAACCATATTGTAGAAGCAGAATATCCTTTAGTTCCAAACCCGGTGCCAATTTAGTGCAGCATCCCCATGGAAGCTGCCTATTTCACGGTCATAGATTTGAAGAATGCATTCTTCTCTATACAATTACACTCAGACTCCCAAGACTTAATTTCATTTCTATTTAGAAATAAGAAATGGAAACATACAAGACTTCCTCAAGGGTACTGTGAATCACCTTTCATATTCAATACGGTCCTCCATATGGATTTAGGCAAAGTACAAATGGAAACCACAGTTATACAGCACGTAGATGACATTGATTTGCAGTGAGACAGAGGAGCAGTGTAGAAATGACTCGGTACATATGCTGACAGTACTAGCAGAAAAGGGATACAAGGTGGACAAGGCCAAACTACAATATTGCCAGGCAGACGTGTGATACATTGGACAGATGATCTCCCAAAATGGCTGACGAGTGAGGCCAGAGAGGGCAGAGGCAAAACGCAGGACAGCAAAATGCACAACAGCAGCTCTTAGGGCTATGTATTTACTGCAGGGTATGGGTATTCAATTACAGCACCTACACTAGGCCCTTAGTAAGTGCACTGAAGGAAGCACAGAGAGGGGAGAGGATAATACAATGGACAACAAAAATGACTGAGGCATTTAACGAGCTGAAGGAATCAATATGCACAGCTCTAGTGTTAGGGATCCCAGAATATCAAAAGGAATTCTTTCTGTTCTCACACTCCGCTGGAGTAGGAATGACCGCAGTACTGACACTGAAGACCAGATTGGGGCACAAGGCACTAGCTGATTACAGCAGGAAAGTAGACCCAGTAATGAGAGGACACTATCCACATGAACGAGCATTGGCTCCAGCTGCATTCGCAGTGGACACATCAGCGAGAATTACCATTAGATGCAGCACCACTCTATACATGCAGCATGCTCTCTTTGCAATACTGGAAAGACCAAAGATGTGAAATGGCTTCAAATAACATGTTGGGAGCTCCTCCAGCTGGTAAATGAAATGGAAGAAGGACTAAATGTAATTTAGAGAGGAACTGTGTGAGATTAGGTCGACCACCCTCCAAATTGATACATCCCAGACTTACTCACCACCACGGAGGGTGGCATCTGTGCAAAAATAGATAGTTCCTGTTGCACCTACACAACTTCCAATGAGGCATAGAACAGCAGCTTCACACATGCAATTCACTCACTACACACTTTGTGCACTAGAATGGAGAAGTAAGTGGGGTTTCAGATCAAGATTGGATTTCACTATGTTTTCATGGGTACTATCATGGCTGTGTCATATATTTAAGGTACTGATTCCTGTACTTGTCCTGTTGTTTATCCTTCATTGTACTTGCCAGATGATTATGGGTTACTGCAGAAAGACAGTGGGCCTCATTACGAGTTTGGAGGTAGCCATGCCCTTAATAAGGTCATGGCTACCCCCAAACACAGGTCCGGGTCAGGGTTCCCTGAATGTGGAAATACCGGGCCATTCCGACCTTGGAGGGCCCAGTATTTCCCCATTAAGGAAACCCAAACCTGGTCCATCCCCATTCCCATTTGAGCCCCCATAGGGCTCAATGGGAATGGGTAGCATGCTAACAATGGGCCCATTAATGACGGGCCCATTGTTAGCATGTTGGGGTGGTAAGGGACACCTTACCACCCCAGTACAAGTTCCGCTCACGGGACCTGCTCAGGACGCCTGGCTTTACCAGACGTCCTGAGCGGGTTCCGCGAGCGGAACTTGTACTGGGGTGGTAAGGGGTTAATGGCTCCGGCATGTTTACCGGCGCGGTTAACCCCATATCGCCCTCCTCGTAATGATGCCCAGTGTCCAAGGGAATGCCTATGAAGTCACTTACACTGAAAAAAGGTGAGGCCACTCCCCTTTTGAAACATGTGCACACACAGACAGACAAATAGAATGGAAAAATTGAGCATTGCATGGTTAGAATATCAGAACAGATTGGTCCACTTTCTTATCCCTCTGCTGTTATATAGAGCTATTGGGAAGAATCAGTTGAATGCACAGGCGATGGGGGTTGCGGTGTGGAAGTTCAATTAGCATGGAGATTTGCTTATTTTTAGTGTCAGTGTTTCTGTCGTTCATCACAGCGTTTCAGGTCATTTTCAAATGGGATTTAGTTTTGCTCTAGTTTTACCACAGTTTTTAAAGAGCACTAGGTTACTAAGCACATGGTGGAATGATGAACGGAAAAATATATTGTTACTGGTTTCTATTAGCATAAGGGCCTCCTGTCACATTAGCCAGAGTCCTGTCCTTTTGACATAGGCCCTGTCAGAGAAAGTGTGGATCTTTGTCATTCAGGGCACTAGGCTACAGTTCTGAGCCTCTGTCTTTCCATTTAATTAAACCCTATTCCTGCTTCCCCCTGAGAGTCTTCAGCATGCCAATGCCCTTGGCGGAAGGGTTAAGTGTAGTGCACATATAATTGTTGCAGGGCTTAGCTGTGTTCGGGATCTTTTAGTGAAGTATGGAATAACTGTTTGTGTTCTTGACGATGGATAACATGAAATTGTTGCAAAGGACATATTCTGGTGTGAATGAAGCCTTGGGTGAAGGCATTGCCAAAGCGTAAAAACTAGATTTTGGTCATAATACTCCCTAGGGCGTGTTGGGACAAGTGGGTTTGCATTAGAATGGCTTGGTAGGATGAATAAATATGCAAAAGTAATTTCCAAGGAGTGGAGCCTCAGTTTAGCTACCTGGTTCCCAAGAGATAGCCGGGAGAATTTGTGGTAAGGGACAGCAACATATTTCAAAATAAGAGTTTCAAAATGTGTTGCAGAGTAAACTGCTACAAGGTCTGAGAACTGCCTGGGGTTGTCAAGTTGACTGAACTCATCGGAGAGGATGTTTCTCTGCCTCATTTATTGACTTCACTGTCCACACCCACTGCATGATTGGACCGTTTCGATGGGATTGCGCATCAGAAGTTACATGAACTGGTCTTGACTAATTAGGGTATGCCATTTCAGTAAATTTTATATGTATAGCTTCAGCCAATCAGGATAAATTATTTTCCACTTGCTACCCAATGAGGTCATATCTAGGGGCCTGTATATAGGAGGGTCACAGGTGATGTACTAACAAATGGGGTGCTACTAATGTATATTGTGTTTAGATTTCTGTATAGGTGAGTGCCAATAGTTAACACAGGATTAGCATGTGCTTGATATTTGTAATGTATTCTAATCTTTTAGGCTTTATCCTTAAATACTGTTACTCAATGTGAGTGGATCGAGAGTATTTCAGTGTCCAGCTCCACAGAGCTGACTGACCCATGTATTTGCATGTATTAAAACAGTTTTTTCTTGCAAATCGTGCACACCTTTATTGCTTCCTTGGATTTATTTTTTCCGATCGGTTTTCGGCACTACCGTATATTTTCCCTGATATAATCTGAAGATGAGTTGAAGTGGCCCGTGGGCAAGTCTGTCAGTGCTTTAACTTGGACTTTCTTACAAATTTGCAGTCCTGTACCAGCACCTGATCAGCATTGCTCTTTTGGATTCCAAAGATCCCTTGATGCCGTTGGTCATACTGGACTGTGAACATGTTTGCAAATAGCTATTACCTTGACAAAGGTATGATGTGCTTACTCTCCAACAGTGTAACCAATAGAGGACATACCAAGGAAGGTCAGACTACTGGTGGGATTAGAATCTCCTAAGGTGCCTCCCACTCCCACCACTGACTCTCCCACTGAAACAGCCCTTGGCAACCTCCACCTCTCCATCTCCAACACGCTGGACATCCTTGCCCCTATCACGAGGATCTGCATAAAGCCTGCAAACAAGCACAAGACCTTGTTTGTTTCTGACCTGGCCGCTCTGAAATGCATGTGCAGAGCTGCTGAGCATAAGTGGAAGGCTTCAAGCACATCCTCTCACAAACTGCCCGCCTCCTGCTCCAAAGGTAATACAGACTTTATATCTGCTTGAAAAAGAGGGCCTATATCCAAGCCTGGATCTCTGGAGCCACTAACAACACAGCTGAACTGTTAAAAATCTTCAAGGAACTTGCCAATATAACTCCAGTCTTCACTATACCTCTTCCATCCCTGACCTTCTGCACTGCACTGGCCCCTCACTTCTTAATCAAAACTGAGTACCTTCTGTCCTCACTTTCCTCTAACCCCTCCCTTCTCCCTCACCTGCTCTGAGGCCTCCCTGTCCCCTTCCCTCCTACTCTGCTCACCCATATCACTGGATGAGGTCTTTAAGAAGTCCTCTCTATGAAAGTCTCTTCCAAACAGGTGGTTTCTTGCACCGCTAGAGCTATCAAGGACAGCATTGTCTCCCTTGCTTCAGCCTTGGCTGATTTCTGCATTCACTCTTTTGTCACTGGGTCCTTCCCACCACTCCCCAAGCACTCCCTGGTGCACCCTCTATCAAAAAGCATTCTGCCGACCCCTTCTGCCCAGTTAACTACCGCCCTATCTCCATTACCCCCTTCCTGGGCAAACTCTTGGAGAAGCTGGTCATCTCCCAGCTGCTCCCCCTCACTGAATCTGTTGGTTGTCTCTATGACCACCAGTCTGGCTTCAGAGCAGCCAGAGGGATGGTAAATGCGCACCTGAACATCCGTGAAGACTTGCTGTCAAATCTCGATTACAACTCTCCCTCCATTCTCATCCTTCGTGACCTTTCCTTTACCTTTGATATGGTCAGTCATTCCACCCTTTTAAACCGGCTCTGTGATACCCCTGGCATCACTGACCTGGGACTAGACTGGTTTACCTCCTTCCTCTCTGACAGACCATCCCAGGTTCAACTGGGCCCTTTTCTCTCCTCTGTCACACTCTCCACATGTGGTGTCCCTTACAACTCTATCCTCTTGCCCTGGCTCTTCAACATCTACTTTGCCCTTCTATCCCATTTGATCTCCACCTTCTCTCCTCACTTCCAGTGTTATGCGGATGACACACAACACTCCTTCAAGCTTCCCTCCACTGCCTCCTCTTCTTCCTCTCTCATTCGCGACTGTCTGACTTCTATAAAGGCATGGTGCGCTGCTAATGATCTCTGCCTTAATGCCATTAAGACTGAGATCCGTCTGGTGGGGCCCCAGCTACATACTTCCCTCCTACTCTCCGGCCACCCTCCATGGGCCCCTTCGCCCTCTTGTGAGGCAAAAAACCTTTGTGCTATCTTCGACTCCTCTCTCTACTTCTATTAATACATCACACACCTTTCCAACAAGGCCCACTTCCAGCCACACCTCCTCAGAGGCATTCTCCCTTTCCTCACTTTCCCCAGAAACTCAATGTCTCCAGAGCTCTGGTCCATTCTAGGCTTGACTACTGTAACAACCTCTTTCTTAATCTGCCCAAATACTCCCTTTGCCTCCTTCAAGAAATTCAGATTAGGACTGCAAGACTTATCCTTGGCCCTAAAATCTCTCCACTGGCTCCCCATGGCTGTGATGATCAAGTTCAAGACTCTCTGCATCATCCACAAGGCTTTCTGGGGTCTGGGACCCTGCTACATCCAACATTCTCTCCCTAAATACCTCCCTGCTTGAGCCCTTTTGGTATTCTAGCTACAACTCTCTGCAGATTAGATGCTTTTCCAAACAGAGAGTGGGGGCAGATCTCTCGCTTCCACAGGTGCCTCCCTCTGGAATGGCCTCCCTGACCCTCTCAGACTTGATCTAGACCTCTGTAAGTTCCAGAAGCTTCTCAAAACCCTCCTTTTTTCTTCCTCCTTCCCTATTCCCCTCCCCTGCTAATGTCCCCCTCTGCCTCTTTGATGGGCTGCCTGGTTCCTTAAGATTCATACAGGGCACCAAGCCCCCCACAACTAGTCTACCCCTGCACTCGGTGTCCCCTGAACCCCCCATTACTTACACTTGACCTACTGGGCTCCCTCCCCCTGCATTAGCCTGGCTGAGCCTGCACTCCTAGACCTTCTTCCCCCTGCACACCCTGCAGCACACTGCACTTGTCCACCTGGCCTCACCCTAGCACTCGCCACTCCTACCTGCACTTCCTTTCCCTCCTTAGCATTAGCGCATTCCGCTCTGACCGTCACTTTCTCCACTCCCCTTTCCCCACGCACTTCTTGTTACTGCATTTGGATGATCCGAATGAAGAAGCGTTCTTTGTTTTTTTTGTTTTCTTCATCCCTGTCCCCTCCGCCCCCCCCTCCTTGTCTTGTTGCGCCTTGAAACGCCTTAAATACCCAATAAATAAAATAAAATAAATCAGGGCTATATTCTCATGGCGTCTACCCAGTTTAAAAGCTTGTACGAAGTTCACCAGAGTGTAACACTAAATCTACCAGCAATTGCAAGCACATGGATCCACTTCCTGCTAAAGAATGATTCCCCCATGGTCCTAGCAAAGAATGATAGCTAAACCATCATAGTTTTTGATTCTTTTTGCAAAGACCGACAACATGGGATTAATGTCTCAACGTGAAACATCCCTGCTCTGTGTTCTTGAATACTTCTTAAAGAGATATAGATAACAAAATGCTGCACACACGAGATGACAATCTAAACTGAAAGCATAGGGGTACCAAAAACAATTATATTTTCTCTCATTTGATTGGTGGAATGTTAAGACACTAGATACAAGTTGCTCTGTGAGTCGATAGCTTCAAGTGTATAGCAACTACATTTTACAGAGTTGAGGTTTGGATCTATACAAGTATGAGTCCCTTTGAACCTGTTACCAAAAGCTTTCTGATTAAGTCGAATTTGTGGCCTGTTTGACTCCAACCAAGATTTGTACTGCATCCTGAGCCAGGCCTACCGCATACAGAAGACCCTACAGATCCATCACGTGTTGTGAGCCAGGCCTACCTGATATGGAATACAGTAGAGATCCATGGCGTGTTGTGAGCCAGGCCTACCTGATATGGAATACAGTAGAGATCCATGGCGTGTTGTGAGCCAGGCCTACCTGATATGGAATACAGTAGAGATCCATGGCGTGTTGTGAGCTAGGCCTACCTGATATGTAATACTGAAGGGATACACTGCGTGTTGTGAGCCAGGCCTACTGCATATGGAAGACTGTATAGATCCGCAACATGTTGGGAGCCAGGCCTACCTGATATGTAATACTGAAGGGATACACTGCGTGTTGTGAGCCAGGCCTACTGCATATGGAAGACTTTATAGATTCACAACGTGTTGTGAGCCAGGCCTACCGCATAATGAAGACCGTACAGATCTGCGACACGTTGTGAGACAGGCCAACTGCATATTGAAGACTGTATAGATCTTCCTTGTGTTGTGAGACAGGCCTGCCAGATATGTAATACTGTAGAGATCCACGGCGTGTGGTGAGCCAGGCCTACTGTATATGGAAGGCTGTATAAATCTACGACGTGTTGTGAGCCATGGCAACCACATAATGAGGACAGTACGGATCTGCATCATGTTGTGAGCCAGGTCTCTGCATATCGAAGACCGTACAGATCCACGTTGTGTTGTGAAACAGGCCTACCAGATATGTAATACTGTAGAGATCCACAGCGTGTTGTGAGCCAGGCCTACTGCATATGAAAGGCTGTATAGATCCACGACGTGTTGTAAGCCATACCAACCGCATAATGAAGACTGTGTAGATCTGCAACATGTTGTGAGCCAGGCCTACTGCATATCGAAGACCATACAGACTACGCTGTGTTGTGTACAGGCTAATGTTATATTCTGATGACTTTTTATTGTGTGTAGTTGTGCTTCAGTGTATTTTTTGACTGTTTCTGTTATATTTGCACATGAAAACTGGCAAGGGCCAATGCATCAATGCATTCATATGCCTTGTGTGTTCAATGCTTCAAACTAGCAAGTCATTGTTCTGCAGAACTCAAAGATTTAACTCTTAGGCATGACTTTATTTCAAAGTTTAACTTTTGTTGTGAGCCATGTCGCTTTGGTGTTTAGAATAAAAAAATGCACACCTTATGGCAGTGAATGTGTGCAGATGTCCAAGTGTGTATGCGTGCGATTGTGTGTGTGCACGAAAACATGTTTATATATGTGTGTTGTGAGGGTCTAGGACTAAGAATCGGACACAAGAGTGACATGTTGATTGGCAAAGACTTTTATTCTATAGTAAAATGGGGGGGTTGGAGGAACACCTAACTAGCCATAGCTCTGAGAGGGCTTTTCCTGCCTCAACAAAACTAGCTATTGAAGCTGTCTGCGTCAGAATGTCCAAAGTAAAGTTTTCTGTCCTGTGTCCAAAACCTACTCTGTCCCTCACAAGCTAAACTAAGTATAATGCGCAAGGGGAAAATGTCTCTTGACTGCTAACCTACATCACGATCTTGTCAGCCAAACACAGAAGTTCCAAAAGGTGTAGAAAATCAAGCAAAAGCTCCACAAGACTCAAGAGTTGTCTCCCTTTCTCCAGAGTCTTTCCAGCATATGAAAACAAGTAAAAGTTTCACAAAGACCCAAGGGTTTGGGTCCCTTTATCCAGGGTCTTTCCACTGTATCTGTGCTTCTATTAAACTGCCTTGTGTGGAGGGGACTCTTATCCCTTCGTTAGCATCCCTTCCTTGATTTACTCTCCTGTCAAGGAGGGTACTTGTTCTTCTCTTTCACCCACAGCCTTGGTTTTCTCTCCTGCTAAGGTCTTTGGGTTTCCCTTGAATATGCAAGCTTCATATTTATGCTTTGGGGTATTTGTCCCCCTGTGGGTCCCAGAACCCCTTCACTTGATTACATTGCCAGCTCTTTTTTTTCTCCCAACCACAACCTTGGTTCACTCTCCTGCCAAGGTCTGTAATACTTTCTTGCAACCACAAAGCTTCTGTTCCCTTTTGTAATGCCCAGGGGTTTGATCACCCCCTTCAGTTGTATGTGTTCACAGTAGTCTTTTTCTTTACCCCACCAGGGTTTGTGGATGTTGGGGCTTAAACAGGCAAAGTTTGTATTTTCTGTAATTTGCTGTTTACTTTACACAATGGGTCCCAGGCCCAATTCACGTGGTTATTCTCCCAGCTAATGTCTCATATCTCTTGCCCCTCGTCTCTTGATCCCTCTGGGTCTCCACAAACCTGGGATCAGCCACCCTGTTTCCTGTAGTGTCTGGGCCTTCCCTCTCTGGTGCTTGTGGGTCTCCCAGGGATTTTGGCAGGTTCCTTGGCTTTCTGGTGTCCTTGCCGGACCTCTCTGTGCTTCCTGCACTGCTCTGCATCCATCTCCCTGCACTCTCGTGGCTCCGCTCCACAGCAGGCGGCTTGCCTCTGTTTCGGTCTGCTTCCCAGTTGGTGAGTGTGGTTCTCCATGTGGTGCTCCATGGGACGCTCTGTTCTCCGGTCTCTGTCTGGCCTCCTCTTACCTGCAGCCTCTCGTGGTCCGCACCGGACCAAGAATGAAGTTGCCATTCTCCTGCTGCCTCTCTGCCTTTGAATGAGGCTGGGCCCACTTGGTCCCAGCAAAAGCTAGAATGCGTGCTGTCCCTTGCATTGGTGATCATTATTTCTAGCATCCTCTTCCTCGTCCCAGTAGTTGTTAAATGGGATGTATTGCAGTAATACATGGGAATCTTGGGTAATGTAGTGAAGGATTGTTTTAGAGGGAAGGTGTAAGGGGCAAAAGGGTAATGTGTTTTCCCAAGCTGGTCACTACTCTCATTGAAGTTATGCCTCCCCATGAGATCCTCCAGCTGAGCACCACCCCCAGGGGGACATCGGATAGCAGCTTCACCTCTCTGGCCTCATGGAAAGGGGCTCCCCCTATCTAAAGTAGGTACAATCTCTTGGAATTCGTCACAGTGTATGTGGGTGTGCCTGTCTGGGTAGCATGGTACAATCAACAACACAGTTGTAATGCAAGTCTTAACGACACGACCACTGCATCAAGATTCAGTACAAGGTCTAAGCGGGTAATTACTAAAATCTATGTTGCGGGCAAATCAAAACATGTGTGGCTTAGCTTGATCAATACTTAGATACTGACTCCATATATAAACCCCCAAGCCCATGAAGTCTGCCAACTCTCCTTCCTGACATCCATTCTACAAAGCTTCACATATAAACATTAAAACAGTGATGGGCCTCTAGGCATGGCTCTTAACCCTGCACATTGGTATGTTTGAACATTAACCGACCACTAGCTTTGGTCTTTGGTACTGGCCAGTGACCACAGCCTTTGTACTGGCCAAGTCCACGGACTACATTGTTATTAAGGAAAGCTTTCATGAGCTAACTTATAAATGTTGTTATGTCTAATTATTGATCTAATCAGTTATATACAATGTAATTAGTGTTATCACATTGTAGGCATCAGTGATGTGATTGTGTTCTCGTATATCATGTAATTAGTGATGTCAACGGTGATGAGATCTGTGATGTCATCATTGTGGTCGTAGGCTGCGCAACAGGGGGCACGAAGTTAAGGTGGCTTTCACAGAATTTCAGGGGTTTTGTTGCGTTTGTTCTTACCTTAATGTCCCTGCAACTAACGTGTTTTCCTTGAATTTCAAGGGTTTTGTTATTCCATACACAATTGGCATTAGTACTGCAGACAATTGGGCTAATGAACAAAAATGTATCAGACATGTGTAGAAAGTAAAATAGAAAGAAATTGTACATCCACATTCCCCCCAAATAACCCTTTTCTTAAAAGCTCTGTTTTCAAATTTATTTAACTTTGAAAAGTGTTTACATTAATATGAACTGTTGATGAATAGAACGTTATAAAGAGTAACAGTATGTGCATACAAACGCTACACTCAATGGGCCTGATCACCCAACTTGTGATCAGTCCAGCCTTAAATACAGCGGTATTAGCATTACCAATGCATTTAAGGGCTACCGCCCAACTTTGATCAGGCCCAATGTATCCTAAAATAAATCTTTACACGTCTACTGCCCACATATATATGTACATATGTTTATTTTTTGTAAAGTGTTTTATTGTCATGGCTATAACGGAAGCATGCACAGCTAAATGCACCAACGACCAGGGGGGTTTTAACTGCAGCTTCCACAGGGGATAACAGCGTCTATAATGAAATACATAAGGATATGTCTTTTTTTTTACCACACACTGGCCCTCATTATGAGTCCGGCAGTAGCTGTTCCTGTAAATACAGCAGGCTGCCGCCAGACCCGTTGTGAATTACTGGCGCCGGACTTGCTGGATTTACCGGGGCATTATGGCCCTGGTGGTCTGGTAAATCTGGCGCCGGTATTCTGTAAATCCCCATTCCCGTGGAGTTCCACAGGAATGGGGACGTGGAAATACTGGCACCATGTGGTAATCATTGCTACTGTTTCAGCGTCCATCTGCGGGTGGGTGCCGTTCCGCCTGATGGGTCCGACCTGGCGGGCGGGACGGCATCCGCCCACAGAACTCGTAGTCTGCCGGTCCGGAAAACCATGCCGGTACGGTTCTACCGGCACCGTAAATTCCGAACTGGCAAACTCGGCCCTATAAGGGACCGTTATGGTGCATAAGGAAAAAAGAGGTAGCAACTGGGAATGGAAAAACAAAAGGTAGTTATATATAGTACATTTGTTTGTGATCTTTTCGTCTAAAGAATAGCGTAAAAAAACTATTGTCATTTAAAAATATAGCTAGCATTGGCAATTGACCGTAGGATCTGAAAGAGCCTTGCCCAAAGCTTCTATGGTACCACCTCCCACCTCACTCAAGCAGTGACAGGTTTTACATATCACAATAAAGTTAGAAAGATCAGGTGCACACACAATGGACTGAGGTTGGGTGCTAGTTGGTGGAAAATAGTAAGTAATCATGTTGGAAGTCAGTGGGGCAGATGATAAATACAGCTGTGATAATCTTGCTCCATGTGCTTTGATCTTATGTTTTACATGAGCCTTCCTATATAATTCATCCTCAACATCCCAAAGAACGCGGACAAGATGCTGAATTGACGTGGATGTTCCCAAGCTTTGCGACGACTTGTCTGAAAGTCCACTCCGCAAAACCTTACAAAAAAAAATGCACATAACCTCCTCGATCTCATTTTTGCTGTGTTGGTCCTTTACGTGGATATATTGCCAACTGTCTGAATTTTTTGTCTGCAAATTGTTTCTTTCGTAGAGGACAGTGGAGGAGAAATAAATACTGTAAAAATACACAACACAAAAAGGATGCTGCCACTTAATGTAAAAAATGTAGAAAATAACAAAATAACAAGCTAAAATAACAAAGGATGACAAAGCACAAGACAAAGGACAAATTTATAGGAAGAAAAAGGGTAAAAAAGGAAGGGATACATCAAGGTACTGCTTTTAAAAGTTACTGAAGGCTTACAAATAAGTTCACCCACTGAGAGACAAAAAGCAATGACAGAAAACAGGAAAAAAGATGCTTGGGGAGGGATAGAACTGTGGTTACGTGATATAGTGAACATGAATGTGTTTTCCGTACACATGGGTACGCCTAAGAACAATGACGTGTTGCCACCTAAATTATTAATCAATCGCCTAAATCAACGAGAAGACACACCTGCACGTAGATTTAGCTACTTCGAGGAAAGGCCCGATCACTTTAGTTGCATTGACGTAGCTACGTGACTTCACAAATATTTTTTACAGCTAATCGGATCATGTAACAGTTTTGCTTTTCCACTATATCTTAAATGTGTTCATTTTTCTAATGGTATCCAAGTAGAAAATTTAACGTACAATTAGTACCTGACAAAGGGATAATCAGATATTCACAAACAAGCTGATTATCCCTCAATGGATCCTTAGCAGCCTCACAAGGGACCAGTCAGCACTACGTCCCTTGGTGTTCATTCTCCGAGTGGCTGCCATGTGAAGAGAGAAGGGACTACATGTACTCCCTTCTCCCTTTTCATGGCGGTTATTTTCTTAATTTGTTTCTATCTTTTTAATAGCCGCCATGGAAAGGGAGAAGAGACTACATGTAGTCCCTTCTCCCATTCCATGGTGGCCATCTTCTTTGCTTAGATTTCTTTTTACTGTTTTAAATGGCCACCATCGAAAGGATGAACGGACTTCATATCCCTTTCCGTAGTGGGCATCTTTTTTTTCCTTTTTTCAGTTGCAAAATGCCAGAGTGTCTTGCAACTGAATGAAGTCACTATTAGTACCCTGGGATGAAGTGGATGAAGACTTACGGCAGATGCATTGTATCAGAAAGAAAAGATCCTGTGAGGCCTCTCGCTCATCCAAGTGGTACTGCTGGAGATAGGAGCAGCATATCTGTACACACTTCATGGAAATCCTCCTCTCTGAACCTCTCTATCATTTCTGATGACTCTTCAAATCGAGTGCTACGGTGCTGCAGTTGTTTCAAGACTATACGCCTCATTACAGAGTTGTCAGTAAAACCTGAGAGTAGGCAGTGAGTTACCAGCAACCCTGTAACACCGGTTTCCACCTGAATCCCCAGTGCCACCAGGATATTTTGTCAGGCTGTGGAAATGGTAAATACTCTTTCGGGGAATGGAGTCACTGAACCACCAGCACCATTGCTAACAGTGCCAGTGCTTCAGTAAAAACACTGTCAGGACGGGCCTGAACTCCCGGCAGATCAGGCCTGCTGGTAGTTCCGTGCCCCTACTGACAAACTCTTATTTTGCCGGTCTAGAAAGGGTACCAGTACATTTCCATCGGCACCCTTATTTCGGGGCAGCCAAAATCATAATGTGACCCTCTGGCTGTTGCTGGCAGCACTTTTAATGGGTGGAACTTGATACATAATTAAATTACATAGTTACAGACCTGAGTGAAGGCAGGACTTATTGCTAAATAATAATTTTCTGTGACACAGATGTGCAATATATTACACACTAAGGGCCTCATTACACGGTAGGCGGTAACCATGGCGCTACTAGCGCCATGGTTGCCGCTGGTATTTTACTGTGTCGGCCTTGGTGGATGGTGGAATTACCACCCTACTCCAATGTGAGCGGGGGCAGTAATTCCCCATTCCCATTTTTGCCCCCATAGGGCTCAATGGGAATGGGGAAGGCGCTAATTACGGTACCGCAAATTGCGATACCGTAATTAGCACCAAGGTCCCTTAGCGGGCCCATTCCTTAACGGCTGGTAAAACCAGCCGTTAAGGTCGGGTCCCGCAAAGGGAACTCGTAGTATGGCGGTAAGGGTTTACCGGTGCCCTTACCGGTACCGGTAAACCCTTACTGCCTACTGTGTAATGAGGCCCTTAGACTGAAAAGACCCTAATTCCCCAAACCTGTGTATACATTAATTTCTTTACACAATTTTCTTTTTTATTGAAAAGTAATATGCATAGAAAAAAAGAGTTCAAAATATAGAGTTTCTTAAATCTGCAAATAGAAATCTGTAAGATGGTAAACAATAGTTTATCATAAATCAAGCTCTAAATAACACAACACATGTACTCTCAGAGTTCCCACTGCAAATAAAGGTCTAAATATTTACTGACACTTTCTATCTACTCATCCAAGTGATCCACAGATGTTAAAATCAACAACAGAGTAAGCATGTGCACAGTCTGACTTTCAGCAGTCATAGCCTACATTGTTATTACGAAATTCAAAGTTTTTATATGCAGACTTATGAATAACATTATGTCTAATACCATAAGTGTTTCATCTACATACACATAATCTTTTTCTAAAGAAGGTGTGAAAAAATTGCCACTTAAAAATAAAAATCTAAAGATTTCTGGTATTCAGCTATTAACTTGTCCCAATTACTTGCAGTACCTCCCACAGCTACCCATTGGTGTGGCACAGATCACAGATGATGCTCATAACTTAAACATTGGGCCCAGTAAAACTGGAATATGTAGAGTTAACATTGCTGCCAAAGTCAAGGGTTCATTGAGTGTCGGTTGCGTCACACTGATGGAATCAGGTGCTGAACGTGGTGCCAATTTCCATGCACATAAAGTATGCGCCCCATGCATTTTCTTTATTTTCAGGTGCTTGTCCAATTTCCAATATGCATCATCCACATCATCCAAGTAGACTCACACCAAAGTTTTATCATGATTGAAGTTCCCAGGCTTTGTGACAGAACATTAGAAAGGCTGCGTCTTAGTATGATCTTGCATAATATGCACTGAACATCCCCCGCCTCCCTTTTAGAGCACTACTCGTTCACCTTGAAATATCTCCAGCTGTCTACAGGTGTTTTTATTCTTATGTCTTTCTTCCTGGGTGGTGATGGATTGGGGATCCACATGACACAGCTGATGCTCATTGCATTGTTAGACATGCTAAAATACCCAAATGGTAAGGAAAATATAACAAAACTAAAATAACTACTCTAATAACACAATGCCACAAAAAAATAAAGCCACCTCTCTGACCCTCCCTAGCATTTCTAATGACTCTTCTAATAGAGTGTTCCAGTGCTGCAGGTGTTTGAAGACTCTGGCTATTGCTTGCAGTGCCTTTAATGGGTGGAGGTTGATTCTGCACCAACACTACTCAAAACTACAGTCAAGATAAAGCACTGAGATCAAGGATTTTAAAAAAAAATACATCATACAAAATATCCTCACCCAGCTCGGTTGAGGAAAAAGAAGGTTGGCATAAGCATTCCAATGAAGAAAAGGCCAAAACGTTATCATCTTACAGAGAAGATAAAGACACAAAAAGCACTATAAAAACTAAAGACCGAGTAAAATCAGTATTGATATATTAACTTGTCCCAATCCTTAGTTACACCGCCTCCCACAGATACCCATTGGTGGCATAGATCACAGATAACTCTCATAACTTAGACATTGGCAGAGAGTAAAACTGGAACATGTGGAGTTGCCACTGCTTCCAAAGTCGAGGGTCCATTAACTGTTGGTGGCGACACACCAGTGGAATTACCTCCTGGACGTGCTGCCAACACCCACACATGTAACACATGAGCCCCAAGCCTTTTTCTTTTGTGGGGCTCATTCAATTTCCAATACGCATCATCCCAGGAGACTCGCACCAGATGGTTTACCATGATGTTCCCAAGCTTTCTCCTGGAACATTACAAGGGGCCATGTGTTAGTATTTTCTTGCACAATGTTAGACATGTTCAAATGTCCAACTGGTGAGGAAAACATACAAATTAAAAAAATGACAACTCTAAAAAGACAATGCCACAAAAAAAAGCCTCCTCTCTACACCTCTCTAACATGTATGACTGTTCTAATAGAGTGTTTGTTTGTTTGTTTATTTATTTATATAGCGCTCTTGACCCGGGGGTATATATGCGCTTTGAACATCAGGTTACAGGTAAAAGACAATAGTACAGTATTAATAGGGCATAGATAATAGTATTCAAACAATATACATAAAATTGGACATTCGGAGTGCATACATGTGTGGTGGGACGGTTATTTGTTGGTTAACCAGGAGATGACCTTGGTTCTGAAGGGTTGGAAAGTAGGTGTAGATTTAATATCCAGTGGGATGGAATTCCAGAGTTGTGATGCCAAAGTTGGGAAGCTGGATCCGCCGGCTCTTTTGAGGGAGTATTTGGGAACTGTTAGTTGTAATGAGTTGGACGATCTGGTGGTTCTAGTGTTCTGTCTTAGTGTAAATTTGTTCGAGAGGTAGGGTGGGGCAAGATGATTGAGGGCTTTGTAAGTAAGGCATATGGTTTTCAAGTCTATTTTCTGTTGGATGGACAACCATTTGCAGGCAGTTCTGGTGGCGGAGATGTGTTCCCTTCTAGGAATATTGAGGGCGGCACGGAGTGCGTTGTTTTGTAAAACTTGCAATTTATTGATTACTGTTTTGTTGGCACCTACATAGAGGCTATTACAGTAATCCAGTTTAGATTGAATGAGTGCTCTGGCTAGGATGAGACAGTTGCTAGGGGAGATCAGTGGTCTGCAGGCCCTGATTAGTTTACCAGTGTAGGCAGTGGCTGAGGCGGTCATATTGATTTGTTTAGCTAGGTTAATGTTCGTGTCTAGGTAGAAACCGAGGGTTTTTACGCTCTTGGCGATGGGTATGGTGTTACCGTCAATAGTGAAGCTAGTGTAGCCGGGACAGAGTTTACTGATAGTGTTAGGTGAGCCGACAAGAAGCAATTCAGTCTTGTCATCATTCAGGCATAGGCCATGTGTGGCCATCCATGCCTGAATGATGGAAAAGACTTCATTGATCCATTTGGCGTCCTTGTTGTAGTTGCCTGATAGGGTGAGGAGTATCTGGGTGTCATCTGCGTAGTTAGTATAGGTGACACCCAGATTGTCCAGCTTGTCGAATAAGGGCTTGGTAAAAATATTGTAAAGGGTGGGTGAGACACAGGATCCTTGTGGGACACCGCAGGTGATGGGGATGGGGTCAGCCGCTGCTAGGGGGGAGAAGACCCGCATGGTTCTGTTGTCCAGGAAAGATTGGATCCATGTGACTGCAGAGTGGGAGAAGTGTGCTGCCAGAGACAAATGGTTGCACAGGATTTTATGGTCGACCAGGTCAAAGGCAGCGGAGAGGTCAAGGAGTAGAAGGATGGCAGCCTTGTTTTTGTCTTTGAGTTCGTCTATCTGGCATTTGAGATCAACAAGGGCCGTTTCTGTCCCGTGTTGTGGTCGAAAGCCAGATTGGCGAGTTCCTAGTAGGTGATTGGCCTCGAGGTAGTCCTGGATTTGTAAATAAGCCACTCTATCCAAGATTTTTAGTAGGAATGGGACGGTGGTAATAGGTCTGTAATTCGTGGGGATGTCAGGGTTGAGAGTAGTTTTTTTTAGTAGAGGTAGGACCCAGGACTGTTTCAGATTGCTGGGGACCATGTTGTTGGCGAAGGACAGGTTTATTAATTTAGTGATAAATGGGGAGAGATCCCTAGCTGCATCTTTTATGATCTGTGCGGGGCAGCTGTCCCCCTTGCAATTCGATGGTTTAAGGGATGCTATAATTTTCTGAACCTCCAATATGGATACCTTTTTGAAGGTGAAGCCTGAACTAGTGGCAGTAGGTGGAGGGGGCGTGGGGATGGAGGTGGGATCGAGAGTGAGTTGTTGTCGTTTGTTGTTGATTTTGGTTTGGAGCCCTGAGATTTTGTTAGCTAGGGCATTCTGGATCCCTGTGCACCAAGGTTTATCCTTAGTGCAAGAGTCAGTGGGGGTAATGGGGTTTTCTAATTCCTTTAGTATGTTAAAGAGCTCCTTAGTACTGGAGCTTGCCTGGGAGATCCTAGTATTGAGAGATTCTTTCTTGGCACGTATAATCTCGTTTTTGTAGAGGGTGGAGATGTTGGTGAGATTAGTTCTGTTATTTATAGAAGGCACTGATTTCCAGAGTGCTTCGAGTTTGTTTTTTTGTTGACGAAGGGTTTTGAGCTCCGGGGTGAACCATGTGTTCAGGTGCGCTTTGGGTATTCCTTTGCGCAGTTTCAGTGGGGCAATGATGTCAATGGCTTTGGCCATGGACTCATTGTAGGCATTGACCAATTGGTTCAAGTCCGTTGTAGCGGGTAGTGCGTTTAAAGTAGGGATCACCAGAGGTATTAGGGCTTCCGCTGTGATATTGCTCTTTTTCCTAGTAGGGCAGGCGGGTGCAATGATAGGCCTTTTATGTGCTGAATTGCTGGTAAGAATGTCAAACGGGAGGAGGTAGTGGTCAGTCCAGATAAGTTGTGTGGGATCTTTCGTAGTAATGTTGCAATTAAGGGTAGTTATCCAGTCGAGGATTCTACCTTTCGAGTGGGTGGGTTTGGAACAGAGTTGTTGGAGGCCATGCTCATCTAATGCCATGGCCAGGGCAGTGGCTGGGGTGTCTAGGGGGTCGTTAAACCCAAGATTAAAGTCTCCGAGTATAATCAATTGTGCTGATGGTTTGGAGCTTTCAGCAACTAGTGAGGTGATGTCTTCCTCAAATGAGCCAGGAGGGCCCGGGGGTCGGTAAATTAAGTGCAGCATAATAGTACTTTTAGGGGAGGTTTGAAATTTGACTGTAATGTGTTCACAGGATTTGAGTGGGGGAGCAGAGGATAGTCTGATGTCAAGCGTGGACTTAAAGATAATAGCTACACCGCCTCCTCGAGCGTTCGGTCTATCTGCTCTAAGGATGGTGTAGTTATCAGGTATGGCTAGGGTAAGAGATGGACCTGCAGCATCGTGCAGCCATGTTTCGGTTACCGCAAGGAAGTCCAGGTTGTTTGTTAGAATAATGTCTGCGACTTCTGTGGCATGGGCGACTAATGATCTGACATTTAGGAGAGCTCCTTTAAGACTGGGATGGATGGTGTTGATGGGTGTTACAGTGTGAGGGTTGGTCTTATTGAGTGATTTGGCTGGGCCTTTGCTGGGTCTGTGGTGGGTTCTGGCGCCAAGTCCCAACACTGCTGCAGGTGTTTAAAGACCTGGCTGTTGCTGGCTGCAGGTTTAATGGGTGGAGGTTGATTCTGCACAACAACTACTCACAACTGCAGTGAAGATATAAGACCACATATAAGCCAATAAAGGCTTCAGCCCGAGCAAAATCATTATTGAGGTATTAACTTGTCCCAATAATTAGTTACCCCCACCTCCCACAGCTAGCCATTGATGGTATAGATCACAGATAACTCAAATAACTTAGACATTGCCAGACAGTAAAACTGGAACAGAGGTGATACTGCTGCCAAAGTCGAGGGTTCATTAACAGTTGGTGGCTTCGCACTGGTGGAATCACCTACTGGACGTGGTACCAGTTTTCCATGCATTGTTTTTTTGGGGTGCACATACAATTTACACTACACATCATCCCAGGAGACTCACATTACATGATTTAGCATGATTCATGTTCGCAATATTTGTGATGGAACATTAGAAGGGCCACATCTTACAGTTTTCTTGTACAATGTGGTCTGAACATACTGCACCTCTCTTTTAAAGCATGGCCCATAATCTATGCACAGGAATCTATTGGAAAAAAACATCACAACTGCTGCTGTTCTCCAACCAAATAAGGACACTATTACTACTCCAGTCTAATGAGCCACAGTCGTAATAGCAATAGGCCCTGATCCAAGGGGGCATTCCTGCATCAGATAATGCCCCACAGTCTTTATTAAGGCCCTCACGTTGGCTGGATCTGTGACTATGGGCATGCTAAATATACACCTTAACTCCATGGAAGAACCAGTGTGCCCAGTAAACTGCCATTGACAGCTGCCACTATTTCTATTTCAAGTAGCAGTAGAGTAACAAGAACATTACAAAAAAACAGTGTGTTTCCTATTTTAAACTGTTGCACATGGAAACTCCCGATACACCATCCCATAATTTTACAACCTCTAATTTGTGTACTAAAATTGGATTGCTGAGCACATACTGCACCTTCATTTATTGGGGCAATTTGCACCAGAAAATCAATTCCATTTCTAATTTACAGAATAGCAGTTTGCACAACTAAGACAATTCCTATATACTTTATGAATGTATATTTAGAAATAAAACCAATCAAACATAATATTCATGAAATTAATCACTAGGTTTCACAAAACAATAAACAAATGAAGACAATGCATTTTCTCTTATAGATAACCACAAAGTAACACACTTCAGCAAACTCAATCTTTTTTTAAAGCACACACATTTTCAAATCACACAACATCAGCAAAATAAAATCTTTTTAAAACCACACAGTTTCAGATCACCCCAAAAAGCACTTTAGCACACACCATAAGTGATTATAAAAGCACTGTAGATAAAATCACATGTCTACTGCTCTGTGACCATTCTTTTATATTGAGTGCAGTAAGTATACTTAATGATTCTATATCATGCACCTCACTGAAATACATTTCCTTTTCTAATAAACAACTTCCAGCAATTGTTTCCACCCATTTTCTACATACAGCAGGACCACTTCATTGTTAACAAATACAGTTAATAACACACAAAAAAACATGGAGCCCCATTATCAGTATATTATCAAATACAACTTTCATCAAAACAATGACAAACAACTGATTAATGGCAATCATATTTTGTCACAGGTAACATTACCTGCATAGTGTGAGTTCTGCAGTCAAAATGAGAAAGGTAGACAAAATGGGATGTTTCATACTTTCCAAAATCAAAACCAGAAAAAGAGGACTAAATTCTATGAAAACCGATAAAATGGCTGACACATAATTACTGCAACCTATCACAAATATGTACACATTTACAACATTAACACCAGCCAATTAGAAACACCAAAACACATACAAAACCCTGCCCAGCATCGCTAGTAGCTGCGGATAATCAACGCGGCTACAAAGCTTACTTGTAGCCGTGGCTACACGTACATTTTCTACAAACTAAAAACCAAACTAAGCCAAACTAAGCCAATCTTCAAGCTTCAAATAAGATAAGACAACACCTAAACACACAAATTACCAACCACAGATAACATTCTGTGCTATATCATCTACATAACAATATGGTTATTGCACAGAAAATGTATGTTTATAGACGTGCCTACAGACACAACCAGTAAAATGATGAAAGGCATTGACAGGCTTATGCACATGCTTTTTATACACATGGTTATACAAATGTACTTCATGGGTGTTTGCTGTTAGCCACGGCTATTTGCAAAAACTACAAACTGTATTTCCACTCCCCCATACTCCTAATAAGAGTCCCTAACACACATACCAGCCCACCTCCACTCTGTATGCTCACCCTGCAATCCCCTGGTCTCTCCCGATCCCCACAAAACTCAATGCATCTATGTTGCTACTCCACCCAAAATGTCAGATAGCCACGACTACCACACGTCAAAAAAACACACAATGTGCCATTTGCCACAAAATAGCTGCGGCTGCACAGCATTCAACATCTGCCCGTGGGAAGCAACTTTGTGCACTGAGTGGCTGCTGGATAGCCGTGGGTAATTAAAACAGTACCATCAGCCAATTACAAACTCCAAAACACACACATCATACATACCCTGCTCATACAAACTACTAGAAATTCAAACTAGGAACAATTTTCCTGGAAACAGAAAAAAACTGCAGATATCATGGCTGTTTTAAAAACTGTGTGGCTGATCAGAGACAGTTGGCTGTTTTGGAGACTGGCTTTTTGTGAGTAACTAAATATTAACATGGACCTAGGTTTAAGAAATGTTTTAATTAAATGGTTTGAATTGCTGGGAATGCGTTGGTTACAGGTTTTTCCAACTTGTTAAGTCTGAGAAGTACAGGGCAGCCAGATATCATACTAATTAATTGTGGAGGCAATGATTTGGGGAATGTACGAGGTGTGTCTCTTACTTTAATGATGAAACAAGACATGGGAAAACTAATGGAACTATTTCCTCACACCATCTTTATCTTTTCCAATTTGACACAGAGACAACAATGTTTATGGGCCACCAGATTTAATGGTAACATTGAGAAATCACAGAGAAATGTTAATAAAATAGTTTCAGCATTCATGAGAGACCACAACCAATTATGGATTTCAAACAACAACATGCAGTTATACATGAACAATTTCTATTGACATGACGGAGTACACCTAACTGGTGAAGGAAATGCAGTGTTCCTTCATAATATCAAAACAGTACTCCAAATGTGGGAAAATACTACACTCAATGTACCCCGAAACAGTCCTTTTAAGGACTACTTATCACATATAAATACACAAATACAATAAAATAATAACGAAAAAATTTTTTTATTATACCCGCGGCTACAGTTAATTGACTTTTATTATAACCGTGGTTATAAATTGTAAGTTAAAAGGGGGGTTCACTTCAGGTTTTAAAATACAATAGAACTTAAAAGATCAAAACAGTACCACAGAGCTCATGTAGTAATGTAAAGTAGGTGAAGTTAAAAAAAGCAGAGAATAATGCATGACAGTAAACTAGATTAGGCACAAGCTATAATAGCATGAGTGTCAATACACAGACTAAAATACAGTGTATGGGGCATCTAAAACTAGATGAGAATGGCTTCTTTTTGTATTAATTTTTTAAAACAACTTTCTTCTGTTTTTCTTCACACTCTCATGTGTAGGAAAGTCTGAAAACGCACAGCCACAGTAGATACGACTCTCAAATGCCTACCAGGTCACTGACCATGGCCTATAGCCATGGCCAGTGATTTTTCACCCCTGAAGTCACTATACCTATAAAATTAACTTTCAAAAAGAAATAAAACACATACACCCCAAAATGTATAGCCGCGGGCACAGAAGTACTCTTACTCTTGGGTATTTGTAGTCCTTTATAGCTCCTGATATAGCTGTGAATATCGGCAAAACGGCCTGAAAAATGCTTTCCTGTCCCCATGCCCTCACCAAGTGCCCCCTCATATGTGCCAGCTCCCCCACTCACCAGATGGCATCCTCACCTCCCCTGCCCTCTTCCTTTCCCCCAAAACGCACACTGTTTCTGTGACACAGTTTGCTATGAGATGTCGGCTATTCAAGGCTATATGCGAGGCGACAGAAAGATTTGTGTTGCAAACTCAGCCCCTATGCCCACTCCAACTCCCATACTTCACTCAGTGCCCTCTGACCACCTCCCACCTATAACTTGATGGCATTTGCGTGTTTTTTGACAAATAGCTTTTTTCCTGCGTTTAATTTTCCTATATCCTCGGCTATAGGTGCAGATATCTCTTGCATCGAGAGAAAAACAAGATGGCGGTCGTTTCATCTCTAAAAATACCTGGTTTCGGCTAAATCCCCAAGATATAGCTATCTATTTTTGAGAAGGGCCACCTCGATCTCCATCAAATATTTAAAGGACTAACGCACGGAATAACCCCAGACCAGGCATGGAACGCGAGTCAGGGCTTCGGGCTCAAGTTGTTTCAGGCATGGACCAAATCCGTCCAGTGGTTTGGGCTCTACGTTTTGGCAAACATTGACCCTGTTTGTCTATGGGAAAATGAATGGGAAGTAGGCTGCACTTTTGGCAAAAAAATCTTTTTTGACGCTTAATAACTTTCTTATTTCTTAACACACCTTTACGAATATGTGCGGTCTGGGGGGGGGGCGTGGGTTTTTAATCACTTTCACAATTCCGGTCAAATCTGTTACTCGAATCAAAAGGTATTAACGCTAGAATTTTGAGGGGTTCCTAATGGAGTGCGACTCACCGCATTGACGATTTGGCAGACCTGGCTTACCCTCTCAGATCGTCCACCCCCTAATACATTTCTGGCCAATCCAGAAGCCACTGTGTCATTTTGATCACACAATCTAATCCAGAGGCTGTTCAAATGAGTATGGTTCATGGTTACAAACACTTCACTGTTACGGTTGGTGTTGTGCAAAGGAATTGAACATCTATCCCAGTGTGCATTATGTACTTAATTATTCAGACATAGAACCCTTTAACTGAAGACATATTTTAAAAATATAAAGATATGTGGTTCCCAGCATGCTCTTTGATCTTATGCAGCCAAACTACCAACATTTGTTGCTGATGTTTATTTCCTTCCCTGTCTCATAGGGGTATTTCAAACGAGTACAGTAGGAGTGAAATGGACTGTTCACCTTGGAATGACAATGTTCTCTCATAAATAATTGCTATGGTCATTCTATATTGAGCTTTGCTCAGTAAAACGTGTACAACATTCCTCTCATGACTGCAATTTATCCTGTAAATTATCATAAGAAATATACATAGAACAATTGTAACAAGAGAATGCTTAAAATGTTAATTGACTAATATCCTTTTTCTGTGTAGCTTGTTTTGCCTAGAAAGCAAACTATTTTGTCTTTCAAAAAGACGTGCTTCGCTCTTCAAACTTTCATGCTCTGGTTCTTCTGTAGGTACCAAGATAGCATTTCATTTTGTGCCCTGGCCACTGATTGGTTCCTAGTGCTGCTGAACCTATGCATTTGTTAAAGCACCAACAATTAGCAAAAAATACAAAACACCAAATGCAGTAATCAACCATGTATCCTGTTCTCTGTCCCCTATGAGGTCTGTCACCTCCATAGAGCCTCTCTGTGTTTCCCTCCCACTTCCCCTGTACAAGAAATGCACACTCAGTGTAGCTGTACAAGCAATGCACACTCAGTGTAACGGCAACATTCCTTTAGGAAACACAGAACAATAATACATGTCTGTAAATAGCAGGCTGGCCCCCAACTTGGGGGATGCCTCAGTTGCTGCGGCTCACATTCTAAAATATAAAACACTGCCACTCCTCCTGCAAGATGTCTGCATGTGTGTTTGTGTTCTCGATAGGCAGCCATCAGCAAATCTGCAGTGGCTCAAGCAACTGCACACATGATAATGTGACTTTCAGGAAGAGAGTGGGGCAGATACATAGAGTGAGACAGAGAGAAACAGAGAGAGGAAGAGAGAACAGGGAGAGATCTTGACTAAGGGCCTCATCAGGAGGTTGGAGGTATCCTGGCGCTAATTGCACTGTGATACCGCCAACGGCAATTAGCGTTCCTGCTACTCAGTCTGGCGCAGTTTGCGCTGCATCACGAGTTGCGGCATATCTTGTGGGATGTTTTTACCCATGCATCCAAGACCTACCATAAAACTGTGCATTACTGGAATTGAAAACATCATGATGGCCAGGACTCACCAGAAAATGCACAGGGAAAACATGAAAAATAGGTTGCCATCCATTTTGCCTCTGTCAAATATTAATACAAGAGACCATTGCCAAGCCCTAACCTTGGGCGACACACAAAGCTAAAACCAGTGCAAGAAAGATGGTGCTGTTCAAAATCCTTTCTTTTTGAAATGTATTAATTCAAGACAACTCCTAAAGAAATAGGTGCAGTACCGGCATTGGACACTAACCGGTGCTAGCGGTCTAAACTCTGACAGGAGAACTGTATTTCAGTAGCTGACAAAGGAGCATGAGCCAGCCTGGACTTCAAAGCCTTGCTGGGTAATGGAAATTCTTAACACCTGCGGTTCCCAGAAGACAGTCTGATTCAATTAACAGTCCAAGAGGCTGGGAAACCTTCTCACCTCAGAGACCCACACCAGAAGGCAGGATATTACATGGCCCTGTTGATTGAGAGGCAGGGGACTTCCCTGCAGCCTGCTGGACCCAATACGATAGACCCTTTCAATTGAATGGGGTATGCTGATTTCGGGTGTGGGCTGTAAACAGTGCCCTGCCAGCAACGAAGGCCTTGTGACCATCTGACTCCCCAAGCTTCTGGGGGCGGACCCATACACTTTTGGAATTGAATTGAAGGCAAATATATGTTTTATAAAAATACTGATAACTAATGTAACCAGATGACAGAAATGTACAACTTTGAGATTCTTAAAATGACAATTTTACTCACAGTTCAAGACTCAGCTGGTCCCTCTGTGATGTTCTGAGGCAAAACCCCAGGAATTATGAATATTGCAGACACTGTGCTAATGCTAGAGACCTAGAAAATGTACTGGTATATGTGTAGAGAGGCGGTGTACATCGGTGTAATTTTTGGTAAAAATTCAATATTGGAAAACCAACCAAAAAGCACAAAATGTTGTCATTTCTTAATCCAATCTCTTAGTAACATCAGAGTTGGAACAGAGGCCTACCCAAAGTGATATATGATGTGTACATGTAATGTCAACCACTTGTGTATCTGGGAAATATGTTTAGTTATGAAAATTGATTTTCTAAGAAAAAGCAAAGGGGCGTTTCTTTAATAGATTGTAAATGGTAGCATCACGATGACACTCCATTCCTTCCCCCAATCAAGGGAGAGAGGAGGACTTGGCCAATGATAAGTTGTGAGGGGCAGGCTTAGTTATGCCCATGCATACACCCACTTGCAAAACACACAAAAAAGAGACTGCTTGGACAGGCAAAGGTATTCATTTTCCAACCTTCAACTGAATTCCTGCGCAGCACTCGGACGGAGAACTCCAGAATACAGAACTCTAGAGACCCAGACTAACTCCAGAACAAAAACTCCAAAGAGGTGAACTCTTCAGCAGGCCTCAAAATCTTTTGCAAACTATTCAACCGCCGGGCTGTGCGGTTTGCTGCTTGCTAAGAGTCCTGTGTATCCAGAACAGAACCAGTACCCAGAAAGCAGTGCGGTATCCAGAATCTACTTGATCCAGACCAGCAGAACCAGAGACCCAGACCAGACCGCTGTGAACTGAACCGGTGCCTGATTGACCCGCCGAGCAGAAAGAACCGCAGCTAAACTTGTTGACCAGATCCGTGACGAGGCCATTCCTTTCAAATTTATAGTGTGAGTACCCAGCTAGAACTGTGCAGAACCCATCTCTTAGCTTAAAATAATCTGATTCAAAACATTTGAACCTGTTTAGAACTGCATCATAAGAAATCGTGTGTTCTTCCTGTTGATTCAAACCTTTCAAAGCGCATCTGTCATTTCGAAACTGTAATTTCATTTCTGAAAAACTACCTTTACAAAATCGTCTGTATCTTTCTAATTAGGACCCAATTGTGGGGGGAGGCCTTCACCACCCACTCTGCCCGTGCTGTCTGCTGGAGCATTCTGTGGTTGGTCACATGCCGTGTTCTGCATTCTGGGTGTGGCAGTGGCATGTCTCTGTAACTGTCTAGTGGTCAGTGGGCGGGAAGGTGGTGAAGGCCACAATTAAAAATTGCTGCAAATTGAAAAATTAGCTCCTGTCAAAAACATCTGTCTTTTGCTTCCATTCCTGAAATCCGTTTTCAACCTGATAATCCCTCATTAATCATTGTTAGTGTGGACCTGAACTCATTTAAAGTAGCTATCACCTACCCTGAACCTCCTATAGGGAATTAAAAGCAGTTTCAGCATATTTTTACTTCACTGCCACCACATTTAAAAGGATTTTGCCTGTTTAAAATCATACCTGTTTTCCTCTAAGCTTGCTAGGGGGGAACTGAAATTCGTATTGTATTGTGATCGTATACCTGAAAACTGTGTGTGTTACCTCCATCTCCTTACATTGCATAGGGGGGGAGTGAATTGCCACAAGGGGAAAAGTGAACATAATATCTCTTGTGAAACCATATCAGTTTATTTCTGTACTGCATTTTATTCATCTTTGCATCTCCTTGAACCATATAAAGCATTCTCTGCTACCTTTTTCCTCTGTTCCTATTCATAAGCATCCAAGAACTGTGCTACAGTAGGATTACCTATTGCTGATTACTGCTCATATTCACAAGTGAGCTATCAATTGTCAATTTATTTATAAAAGTGTGATATATATATTGTGGGATTTTTCAAATAAACCTTGTAATTTGCAAGACAAACCTACTTCTTGGCTCAGTGGGGTCAGGGGGATTCTAAGAGAGGGGTGTTATATAAGGGTTGTCATCCAGAGTAAACAAACTGGACATAAACATACATCAATAAGGGTTTCCATCAGCATCCCAGACTAGGCATTGACTTAGCTGTAGTGTTGAATTGAAGCCGCATACAGAGTGGGGGCTCGTCCGGGATTCTGGATCAGATCTACCATTTGTGCAGCTTAAATACAGTGTGCTAACTGACAGGATACATACATCCGGTCGGATCACCACGCTGTGGTACACTGTAAAACACTCCTCAAAGGGATGCTCTAAGGAAATGGTCTGTTTTGCAAAATAAAATACTAATGTCTGTAAATCAGGAAGGAAATCAATTTCTAGAATAACGACTTTGGTAGATATGAAGATAGCTAGAGAGCACCTCTTACATAAACTGTTTGTGAGAGGTGAATGGTCTGAACAGGACCAAAATGTATGGTTGCAGGCGATCACACAACAGGTCACTGCAACTGGGTCAGATATCTGGAGAGATAAGGGTCCCTTACATGTGGCCCTGAGTGAACTATGTATGGCTCCTAAAACTAAAGATGAACACAACAAGATTCTCAGGATAGCGGCATATTTGTATCTATATATGGGAGCCATGCAGGACAAATGTGCGGAAGGCCAAGATCTGGCAAGTAGACAACTGTTGGCATTAGAGAAGGCCCAATCTGATCTGGACTCTTCTGAGCACAGGAGCCAGGAGTCAGAAAATTATAGTAGACAGTACATCATTAAAATAAAGGAGGACATGGATATCCTGCAACAGGAAAAGGCTGACCAGGATACCAGAATTCTGGCTTTGCAGAGGGAGCACCAAGACAGTTTGGACTCCTTACTGCAGTGCCAGAAAAAGCTGGAGCAACAGATCAATTTCAACAGGGCATGCACGGAGCAGGTAGCCACCCTGCAAATCCAACTAGACAGAGAGAAAGAGGAAAGCAATCAATTGATTTTGAAAGACCTGGATACCCAGGCAGAGTTGATGAAGAGCGCCAGAAAGCTGGTGGCCTTCAACGGCAGAGGGACGACCTGGCGGCACAGATGCAGGCTCTTGCTCAGGAAAGGGACACCTTAGGCCAGGAAGTCTGGCACTTAAAAAGAAAAATTCAAGAAAATCACTTGGCCCTCCAGGGGCTGGGTGACCTCCAAAAAGAGCATCAGAACTTGTTAGAGCACACCAGGAGGGTGGAAGATGCTCTGACAAGAAAGGAGTAGGCCAGTAGGGATGGTGCCCAGGAGGTAACCACCCTGCAGCAAAGACTGACCCAGTGCTCCAGGACCAATCAGGAAGCACAGAGGGAAAATGAGGCTCTCTGTCAACACAATGATAGGCTCCAGCAACAGGTAGCCATGCAGGAGAGACTGATAGAGTTTAGTAAGGCCTTGGTTGAGGAACTGAAAGCCCAGGCTCTTGCATTGCAACATGGAGCAGGGGCTGATAGAGATGAAGTTCGCTGGGAAAGGGAAACCCCTGAGCATAACCTCAGGAGCCCTAGTACCAGACGCCTCCACCTCTCCTAGTCCCTGGACTCTGCCACCCCCATTTCCCCTGGCGCACATGAGCACAGGGCCATAGGGAGGGCAGATTACTATCCAGCCAAAAGTATGGGGCTCATAGGCCAGTACCACCCAGGAATGGAGGGGCGTGCATCCGGGTATGGGCACTCCAGCACAGTGCAATTTAGTGGGGAACCCCAGGAGAGTAGGCCCACTAAGGGCATCCTGAAAACCTCTGCCCAGTTAGGTCAGTGTGGGGGGTACCCATCAAATCCTGGCAGCAAGGAGGGATCTGAAGACTCCTCTGAGCGTCACAGGATACAGGAGACCAGGTCACCACATTCTGCCAGCCATTCCCAGGCTCGCAGAATCCGGGAGAGCCTGGAAGATAAGATGGCACCTCTGGGAGCAGTGCTTCTGAGTCAGAGGATGAATGGACCAGGGTTACCCGAACCAAAAAGGCCAATAAGGCAAAAAAGGGCCTTGCTTAAGGTCAAGGCAATAAGGAGTGTCATCACCCCTTATCACAAGAATGCCAAGTATTCTGTCTGGGAACACTTGGAGCTTTATGAGCAAACGATGGAGACTTTCCATTTGAAAGACAGCAGTAGCTGCATTCAGTATGTAAAATGGACATTCTCCCCAGAATACTCCAGTTTCTTTGCAGGGCTGGAGGACCAAAATCATTCAAGATGGTCCACCTACAGGGTGGCCATCTTGAAACATTTTTCTGTTCACAGAAATCCCCAAGAGGCTCGCAAGGCAGCCTACAATTTGCAATGTGGGGAGTATCAGGTCCCACAAGAATTTGTGCAGGAGTTAAAGCGTGCTTTTGCGCAGACTACAAAAAGGGTATGCACGGACAGTAAATAATTTGTTAATACGTTTTTCCATGCCTTACCCAAATAGATAATGACCATGCTCGTGAGAGATTTTCACGAGAAAAGATCTTTAGACTGGGTCATTGAGCAAGCCACCCGCATCAATGAGATGCAGAAACTGGTGGAAAATAAGAATCAGTCCAAAAACTCCAAAACCAACAGCACCCCTGCTGCTGCCAAGGTGGCATAGGTAAAGGTTGCCCCTGTTTTAGATTTGGAGATGGGGGGGCCTAAAAACCTGCCTGCACCGAATAATTCTCAGCCCAGAAGGCCCGATAACCCACCGGTTCCCAGGGAGGAGGCACAAGAGGAAGGGGGGTGTAAAGCCTTGGAGGAAGCTTCCATTCCAACTTGTTAACACCCCCTGGAAAACCAGGAACCGGAAACAAAATCTCCTACCCCTGAAAGTCTGCCACCCAAGGAGCAAAGAGGAGGTAGGAGAAACAAAGGACTCAAACAGACCCATTTTGTGGAGGAGGTACAGGTCTTCCAATTTGAGGGAGAGGGATCCTCAGAGGATCCTGGGAAAAGGATCTTCTCGTTCAGAGATGGGGGAACTCCTCCCAAGGAAAAATGGGTCCCAAGGGATTCCAACCCAGACTGGGTAGATGTGGGGATTGAGCTGTTGCCGCCCATCATTTTATCCCAGAACCAACAAGACTGAAAACCCCTGGTTCAAACCCATCCTGGTGACTGCCTCCAAAAAGGGGGGGGGCGGCCCAGAACCGGAACCAGGGTAACCTAAAACCGAATCAATAGACTGGGTAGATGTGGGGATCGAGCTGTCGCCGCCCATCATCCTATCCCAGAACCAACAATACCAAAAACCCCAGGTTCAAACCCATTCTGGTGACTGCCTCCAAAAAGGGGGGGGGGGGCGGCCCAGAACCAGGGGAACTCGAATATCCTCTTTCAAGTTGCCAACTTTTTCTTTCAGATTCCTGAGACTCTCCACAGAATTTTGCCCAAATCTCTTCTCTCTCAATGTCCACAACCAGAAAATTAGCCCACCAGTTGTCCAAAAATGTGCATTATCTATGCCCCCTTACAGAGAAAGAGGGAAGATACTATTCCCCGGTTCAAGTACAGGGGCAGGGTACAATTTTGGCACTGGTGGACACTGGATCCCAAGCTACCCTTCTGTCCAAAAGGGCCTTTGATGAACTAAATGCAGGAAGGGGGGAGAATTACCGTATTCCTCCCACCTCTCTTCCTGGACAACTCCAGAACTTTGACGGGAAGGAAATTCCCGTCGAGGGGACTGTGGATTTGGACATGAAAATTGGGCAACACAAGGTGAAACACCCGGTCATAGTAGTGACTCCAGAGGGCACCCCTTGTTTACTAGGGAATGACCTCCTGAGAAGGTTGTCACCCCTAATAGATTGCGTAAACAAGGTCCTCTGGACACAGACTAGCCGACCAATAAAATTAAAACAGAGCGTCAACCATCTTCGTTTAAACGGCACCTGCCAAATGGTTGAACAAAAATCTGACCAAGTAGAATTTCACTTCCAGAATAACCAAATTCCAGACGTGACAGTAATAGCAGTAGGACAACAGACTGGTGATGGGGGGTCCTCTCTATTTCTGAAAATCAACCTTCCCTCCTGTTTAAGGTGGTATTCCACACTGGAAGGAAACACTCTGAAATTCTTTACTAATCCAAAATCAGACATTCCCACTCCGATAGTCCAGAAAGATGTGAAATCAGCTCAGAGCCTGGCTGACATTCAGCAAATTGGAGAGCAGTTGTTCATCCCTGTTCAGTTAAATGATGGGAAGACTGTTCTCGCTCGAGTGTGTGTGAACAACGGTAAGAGCTTCATCAGCGAAGCCATGTTCCGCCAACTCCCAAAAGATCCAGCCATTCCCACATTCAAACTGATAGGCAAATGGGAAATGGACTTGGAAGCACCCAATTCCAAACATCTCCTGTCAAGCAGGTGTATGCTCAAAATCTCCATTGGCAACAAGAGCATAGTCCATAATTGTTGGGTTGTGCGAGACGTCACTGCCGTCTTTTACTTAGGCAGTGTAAGCGATATTCAATCAACACTACAGCTAAGTCAATGCCTAGTCTGGGATGCTGAGGAAAACCCTTATTGATGTATTTTTATGTCCAGTTCAGTACTCTGGATGACAACCCTTGTATAACACCCCCCTCTTAGAATCCCCCTGACCCCACTGAGCCAAGAAGTAGGATTGTTTTGCAAATTTAAAAGGTTTATTTGGACAATTCAACAATATATATCTATCACACTTTATAAATAAATTGATAACTGATATCACACTTCAGAATATGACCGTGATCAACAATGGATAATGTTACCGGGATACACTGATTTGGTTACTTAGGAGTAGTGTAGAGGATGAGGTAGCTGAAAATGCTTGATGGTTTCAAGGAAATGCAAGGTGGAATAAAATGCAGTACAGAAATAACTTGTTATGATTTTAGCAAAAGGTAATATGATCACTTTTTCTTTTGACAATTCACTCCCCCCTATACAATGTAAGAAATGGAAGGGGAGCACACAGTCCTCAGGAATGCAATCAAATACAATACGAAATTCAGTTCCCCCCCAGCAAGCTTAGAGGAAACAGGTAGGAGTTTGAAACACAGGCCCAAAATGCTTTTTAAATGTGATGGCAATGGATGGGAAAATGTGCCAACTGATTTTAATTCCCTCTAGAGATTCAGGGTGAGTGGGAGATGCGTGTTGGTATTAGTTCAGGCTCACTTTAGCAATGCTCTATGAGTTATTACCAAGTTGCAAACGGATTTAAAAAAAAGAAAGAATGGAGCTGCTATTTTGACAAGTGGAGAAATTGAGCCAAAATCGCAAATCGCGGTAAATTTCGCGAGTGCGTAAATCGTGATTGCGGAAAAAGTATAAGGAGTAGGAAGTCGGAAGTAGGTTTTCGGATTTAAAGTAAAACTCAAAATGACAGGTGACAGCTTGCAGCTGCAGAATTGACAGGTGACAGTTGTGCAGCTTTAAAAATGACAGATGACACGATTTCTAGGCGGCTGTTCTACTTAGGTTAAAATAGTTTGGATTAGATTATTTTAACTAAGAGATTGGTTCTGCACAGTTCTGCTAGGTACTCACAATATCAATTTGAAATAGGCCTCGTCACGGTCTGGTCAGGTTGGACGGGACTTCCGGCGGGTGGTTCTGAAGTCCCGGCTATCTGGGTCAGGTCTGCTCTCTGGGTCTGTCAAGCACTGGATCTGCTCACGATGGTCGGATTTGTGGTTCTCTCGGGTTCCGGATACAGCACTGCTTTCTGGATACTGCTACAGGTTCTTGCAAAAATTCTTGGCAAAAATTCAAACAGCTCGCCCGGCTGTTGAATAGTTTGGTTGGTTTTGAGGCCTGCTGAAGAGGATTCAGCTGGTGGATTCAGGCCTCTCTGCTACAAATTCTGGAGTTATTTTCTGCTACAGGTTCTGGAGATTGATGGATTTGAAGTCTGGATCTCTGGATGTGAAGTCGTCGGTCAGCATGCTCCACAGCAAATGGAATTGAATGTCTCTACCTGTCCCAGCAGTCTCTTTTTATGTGTTTTGAAAATGGGTGTGTGCCTGGGCCTAGCTAAGCCTGTCCCTCTCTACTTGTCATTGGCCCAGCTTTCCTCTCTCCCTTGATTGGGGGGAAGAAATGAAGTGTCAGAGTGATGCTGTAGGTTTTATGGTCAGAGGAACCTCCCCTTGTCAAATTGCACACAAATCTATTTCTGACCCAAATACATATTTACCTATGTACCATTTTCTAATATTATAGGTCCAGTTAACATATTTTCTGTAGCACCAAACCATCCGATCCCTGTCTTTGTACGATGTTGTGTCCACTGATGACAGAATTATCCCCTTTTCATCCAGATAACGACCTCTAAACCTTTCCAGATTTTACACAAATGTACACCAGGGATATGGGTTACAGATGATAAAGTGTCAGATTTTTAACATGCAGACATTTGGAGTAAGAACCTTTTTTCCGCTACCATCCCCAGGAACATACAACAGGGTCCTAACACTTCTTAAAATGTGCACAGAAAAATCACAAGAATAATGGTATTATTTATATAATTTTGACCAGTCCGCACTATGAGTTATCTATCTTTTTAAAATTATGCCGTGGTCAAAAAGGGGTGTGGCTTCCCACATCACAGGGTGGAATAACTGGTTTATCCACTTCCCCCAAGCTCAGCTGCTAGCAGAGGCACTGCCCCTTCCAGTTTTCCCAAGAGGAAGCCACTTTACAGCCCCCCCAATATAACATTTGCCTGAGTCCAGGACAAGGCTTTGTTCAACCTCCTGCAGTCTGCAGGTCCCCTCCCTTAATTCAATCAGGGAGGTGTGAGCTCCTTTTAGCAGGGGCAGCAGGATGCAGCCAGGCCTCGGAAGAGTGGCTGAGCAGGTTTCTCCTGTCGGGGGTAGTTGTCAGGCAGAATCCAGTTTTATTAAGCCAGGTTTCAGCTAAATGTCACTTTTTGTTCCCAGTTTCAATCAAACTTACAATTTTTACATATACATTAAATAATTACTTCCTTCAAGTCATTTCAGAATATAGTTTTACATTGTATCCACCTCTTAGCAAGTCTTTCCTTGGCCTGGTTTTGTTTCATTTGTTCAGTTTTACACAAAAGTCTGGTGGTTTTAAAACGCCGGCTTTCTGATGGTGGTGAGTACCGGTATTGCAACCATTTTTGGGATTAAGAAAATGAATTCCCCACAGTTCTGAGTTGCTTTTTGGCAACCAGCATTGCCATTCCCAATGGTTTCAGGCTACTGTGTGTGTAGCCCAATGGTGGTTTTAGGCAGTGCCCTCCTGTGCTCACAACATAAGCAAAAAAAGGTGGCAGCCTATTCTTCATGTTTTCCCTGTGCACTCTCTGGGGAGTTCTGACCATCATGATGTTTTCCATGCCAGTACTGCACAGTTTTATAGTAGGGCTTGGATGCATGGGTAAAAACATCCCACAGCAGTAACATTCTCAATCGCTTTGCCATTAGTTTGGACCTAATAAACTTCAAAGCTTCGTCCCGATTAGCGGATAATCCCATGGGCTTTGATGATCCAGAGAAAGCATTTAGGTAATCTCAATTGCTACCTTATGTAGTTGAAATTCAGATTAAAGAGGAAGTCACCATCCCAGAAAGGACTCAACAATTCTCCCTGGAAGTGAAAGTTAAAAGAGGACAAAAATTGAAAAACCCTAATGCTTATAGTCATCTAAATGCTTCTCTCCAAAAGCAAGGGTTGGGGGTAAACCCAACACCATTGGTCAACATAGAACATGACACCATTCCAATAGAGGTGGATAACAGTGACTTAAAGAGTGGCGGTTGATGACCGACATTTCTCCATTGATTTAGGAAATGAACTGTTAGGACCAATCCCCAAGGACTGTTTTGACAGTGACAGTGATGACAATACAACACCAGACAGGATCTTTCCCCGGCATGGGGGGAACTTCCTGGTGTACACTTCCTGCCCTTATGGCAAGGAAGATGTGACTTGTGACTTCAGAAGGGATGAGGTGATTTTACAGGTCCATGAGGGCTGCCTTTCCCACCTGAAGCCACCAGTCCAAATCAGCACTCTGACCAGGGACTTCTCCACCAAGCTGGAAGAGGCAGCTGAGATAGCAAAACCAGAAGTCTTTCCAGGCTTCAGGCAGATGGTGGAAGAGAGAGTCAACCTAGCTGATGACTGTGTGACTCTGGAACAGAAGCAAAAGTTGAAACAAGTTTTCTTGGATTTCCAAGATCTCTTTGCGGTAGACTCATATGACTGTGGTCGCACCGACATCCACACAACAACAATTCCCACGGACCCTGGCATGACTCCAGTGTTTGTGAAGCAATATCGCTTGCCTCTCACATCAATGGAGTCCCTTACTGAAATAATTAAGAACCTTGAGTCCCGGGGAATAAGCCGTCCAGTACACAGCACCTTCAATAATCCGGTGCTGGGAATATTGAAGCCAAACGGCCAGTGGAGACTCTGCGCCGACCTTAGGGAGCTCAACAAATGGGTCCATACTGCCCGAGGGCCTCTTCCCTACATTGACCAAGGGCTGGCCCAGATTCAGGGGTCACAGGTATTCTCTGCAATAGACCTGACCAATGGATACTGGACTGTGCCTGTCAGTAGGGAGGACCAATACAAGCTGGCTTTTACCTTCGGGGGCCAGCAGTACACATGGACCCAGACTCCCTTCGGATACCTCAACTCCGGAAATGAATTCAACATTTTCCTACACAAGGCCATGCCCGACCTGGGTGCGAGGGGTAACCTGGATTATGTAGATGATGTCCTCATCAAAAGTTCAACTGTGGAGGAACACATAGCGGAAACGCGATATGTTCTGACCCAGTTGAGGGCCACTGGAGCAAAACTTTCCTTTCAGAAAGCACAATGGTGTAGAATCCGTGTTAATTTCTTAGGGCATGAGATTACTCCTCAGGGTCTGTGTCCCCAGGAAAAGAAAGTGTAAGCCCTCCAAAAATTGAAGGATCCCACAACTCTGCGGGAACTAAGGAGCCTCCTTGGACTGACTAATTACAGCAGAAAGTGCATTCAGGGCTAGGCAGAGATCACTAGACCCCTGATTCATCTTTTGAAGGGGGGGGTCAAGTGGGAATGGGGTCCAGAACAAGCCGAGGCAGTAAGACAGATCAAAAGAAGCCTCTCACAAGCGCCCTGCCTAGCTTACCCTGTCAGAAACAAGGAGTTTTTCCTGGAGACAGGGTTCTCTAATACATGCTTGACGGCAGTATTATACCAAAAGCATGACAAGGTCAATAAAGTAATATCCTATGCGAGCAAAACTTTATCCTCTGTGGAGGAAAAATTCAACGATTGTGAGAAGGCACTCCTGGCAAGGGTGTGGGCATTGCAGAATTACCGCCCGTTTATCCAGGGAAAACATATCATAGTGGAGACTCCACACCAGCCTCTGCAATATCTCCAAAGTGACAGAATCCGACCCGCAAATTTGAGTAATTCCCGAATTACTTCCTGGATTCTGTCAATGCAAGGCTTTCCTGTGGAGGTCAGATATGGCCAAAACAAGAAGAGTCCCCTCGCGCAAGGTCTGGCTGACTTGCATGATTGTGCCAGAGAAAACTGTCTCGAGGACGAAAGTCTAAAAATCAAGGACAACCTGGAGGCATACCTTAACTCCCACACAAAGTCTTTGAAGAGGACAAATGTGAGGGGATGCCCACTGTCTATGTGGATGGATGCTCTTACCACGTTGACAACAACGGGGAGAAAGAACTGGTGGCCGGCGTAGGGAATGCATGGGTGAATGAGTTCCCAGAACCCTCCGCTGGGTACAAAATTGGTCCCCGAAGTAGTCAGGTTGCAGAATTGATGGCTGTGCATCAGGCCATCCTCACTGCTTTCCAACATCAACTCCACAAACTGGTCATAATCACAGATTCAGTTTATGTATGGATCGGGTTTGTGGAGCACCTGGTTAATTGGAAAACCATAGGCATGTTATGTGCTAATAACAAACCCTTGAAAAATAGGAAGTTAATCCAAAACATTGATGATCTGGTCACCTTGAATGGGATGACCATCTACTGGAAAAAGATCAAGGGTCATTCCAAAGTAGAGGAACCAGACAAAACTGGAAATGACTTAGCTGATCAGCTGGCCAAAACCGGGGCCATCCAAGGGGATCTAATAGAGATTGAGTCCCTGTTGGGGGAAATCCAGGTCACTGCTATCACTAGGTCCCAGACAAATGCTCACAATGATCTTTCAACTGCAGAATGGAGTAAGGAGACCCCAGATGCTGATTTGATTACGGCTCAAAAGGGGGATCCAATAATTGTTAAGTTTTACCAACACATTGAGGACCCTGAGAACTTTCCCCTGACGGATACCGATTACATTGGGAAAGAGGACCTTAGAGTGTTGATGAAATGTCCAAAGATGTTCCGAATCCAAGACGGTTTGTTGGTGAGGAAATCCCAAGCGGGCATGATCAGTGGGTGGCCCCTACCTCATTCCGAAGCCTGATGTAAAGTCACGCCCATGATGTGGCCACCGCCGGTCATAGGGAGTTTCATACAACACTTGAGATCTTAAGCGAGGGTGCATACTGGCCACACATGTGGCAGGACCTCGACCAATACTTGAAGGGGTGTCTTGTGTGTGCACAATTTCAGCCAACATCCCTCACACACCGTGCGCCTCTCCAAAAGAGGGGGATGACACTGCCATGGTCAGATTTGCAAATCAACTTCATAGGCCCCCTGATTCGCTCGTCTAGAGGGAACAAGTACATGTTGACGGTCACATGCTTGTTTACCAAGTAGGTGGAATGTCTCCCAGCCCCAAATTGCAAGGCAGAAACTGCAGCTGCCCTGATGATAAACCATATCTTCTCCCGGTTTGGACTGCCCCAGCGGATAGAAACGGACCGAGGTAGTCACTTCACTAGTGAAGTGATGACAAAGATGTGGGAGATACTGGGGGTCAAAAGGAAGCTACACATTGCTTACCGACCAGCTTCTTCTGGGGCAGTAGAACGCTATAACCGAACCATTGTGAACATCTTAAAAAAGTATGTGGCAGATTCTGGGCCAAGTTGGGATATCCGATTACCTCTGGTCCTAATGGCCATCAGATCTACCCCTTCATCTGCAACTAAAATGTCACCATTTGAGCTGATGACTGGATGCAAGATAGTGCTTCCCCAGCATTTGCTCTACAGGACCCAAGAGCAGACAATGATAAATGCCTCCACAACTCATGAGTATGTGGAGAATTTGAGGAAACACCTCCAACATGCTTTTGCCTATGCTCAGCGGAATCTAGAAAGATCAGCGGATAGCATGAAAACCCATTATGACCTGAAGACTACCAGGAAGGAATTGTAACGCTCACCTGATTCCCGTAGAGGCGCCGGTCTTGACTGGGCGTATACCGTATCTTCAAAGGTGATGTGTAACACACGGCTGGCTCTTTGGGCTGGACCTCTGTGCACTGTATGTCTGACTCGAAGGGTAAGATGTCTGCAGATAGAAAATATGGGATTAAGGAACTGGGTTATTGAATGTCTCTCTCTTCTTCCCTTTCTCTCCTCCTGTAGAACCCCAAAGGTTAACGCTCTCACCTTAGGTAAGTGAACGCTGTGCTCTCCATCTGACTCGGGGCAGGGTGCTGTAACCAGTTTCTTCACTGGATAAGGGGAGCAGGCCTCTTGACTTCAGAGGACTGCTGTCCGTCGTTTACTGCACGAACGGTAAGTTTTGAGTAATTCTAATGTCTTTAAAGTCTTTAGTAATGATGTCTCTTGTTTTGCAGGGTTCCGGCGATGGCGGATGACGGGCTGAAGTGAGTTGAAAATGGAGCCCGTGTGATGAATAGAAGCGCCTGGAAGCACGTAAGCAAGCGCCTGTTGCCTGCTTCACGATGCGCTCTAACTGTCTTTTTATTTTGCAGGTACAAGTTCGGAGCGGCTGCAGGGTGCCGGAATACCCACTGGGTTAGATGTGGAAAGGAATAATGGCACGTGAGTATTAAAGTTCCCCAATGTCTTTAAACGCACCTTGTTTTGTCTTTCAGATGCAGGATGCAGCGCCGAAGGCCTCCGGAGCGTGCGAAGAGTTGGTAAGCTTTTGTCTTTCAGATGCCGGAATGCAGTGTGAAGACCTCCGGAGCGCACGAAGAGTAGGTAAGCCTTTGTCTTTCAGATGCCGGAATGCAGCGCGAGGCGTTGGTGACAGCCGATGGACCAGGTAAGTGAAGAGCTGTCACTGAAGACCGTAATGCTAACCTGTTCTTTCTTGTCTTTATAGGTGTTGCTGAAGACTGGATTCAAGATGGTAAGCCTTTTCTCTTAGGCCCAGGATCAGATGCAGAAGACACGATGAGCGTTCTGCTGCAGAGGATGCAGAATAACGCAAAGCAAGATTCATCCATCGGGTGTGGTTTAAATAGCCTCCTGTAGTACTTAGGTGTCTCCTTCCACAGCCTCGCCTAGAAGAAAAAGAGTTCCTGCTTTCCAGAAGAGTTCCAGTGTTCTAAGCCTAGGGAGTGGCTCCTGCCCCACCCAACAGGAAAAGTAGTCCCAAACAGAAGAGGATCAGGGGCTCAACTGGCAGGTAAGTAAGCAGCATGGTCTGCTGCAGGTAAGTCCACCCAAGCATTATGAGCCCGGCGCTTCCAGCGCTGGGACTGGGCATATTTATGAGCCTGGTGCCAGTGGCGCCAGGACAGGGTCCAGAAGGTCCCAATTGAGACTGGTTGGCACTCGGAACCTGGGTTATGGTTCTGCTTCCAAGGGAGTTGGGTAAGTCCTGACCTTTTGGAAGCAGAGATCATGACAGCACCCCCCCTCAAGGCCCCTCCCAAACCGGGCTTCTCCGGGGGTTTGGGCTTGTCAGGAAATGTTCGATGAAATCTTTTGATTAGACGAGGAGCGTGGACATTTTCTGCAGGTTCCCAGGATCTTTCTTGGGGGCCGTAGCCTTTCCAGTCAATTAGGTAAAATAGTTTAGATTTGGAGATCTTGGAGTCCAGGATGCTTTTGACTTCAAACTCGAGTTCTCCATCAACTAGGATAGGTCTTGGAGATTTAGTTAGTCGGGTTTGAGGTTGCACAGGTTTTAATAGAGAGACGTGGAAGACCGGATGTATCTTCATGTGAGGGGGCAAGTCCAACTTGACCGCTACTGGGTTTATTATGGTAGTGATGGAATAGGGACCAAGGTATCTTGGGTTGAATGTGCGTGGTCCCTTTAGAGGTAAATATTTGGTGGATAACCAGACTTGATCTCCTACTTGATATTGGGGGGCTTCCTTCCGATGTTGATCTGCTCCTTTCTTGTATTGTTCTTTAGCCCTTTGAAGGTGAGAAACGGCTTCGTTAAAGGCTTGGGTGATTGTAGAGTGCAGGTGGTCTACTGCTGGTGTTCCAAGATCTTGAAGTGGATCCAACTCCGAGGTTCGAGGGTGACTGCCGTATAAAAGAAAAAACGGGGTCTTCCCAGTTCCCGAGTGGACAGAGTTATTGTAGGCATATTCAGCTATCCAAAGGATATCTTTCCAAGTTTTTTCAGTTTGTTGCAGCATGCAGCGTAAATACTGGTCCAGAGTTTGATTGGTCCTCTCGGTTTGTCCGTCGGTTTGAGGGTGGTGACTGGTCGAAAGTCTCACATCAATTTGAGCCGACCGACAGCAACTTCGCCAAAAATGAGAAATAAATTGACTACCTCGATCCGAAATTAGAACTGACGGAAAACCGTGCAGTCGGACGATGTTTTCAAGAAATTCTCGGGCCAGAGTTGTTGCTGTTGGTAAGCCTTTGAGTGGAATGAAATGCGCCATCTTGGAGAATAGGTCCACGATTACTAGGATCGTATTGTATCCGGAGCATGGAGGTAGATCGGTGATGAAGTCCATAGAAAGCGTATGCCAAGGGCGAGGTGGGATGTCAATAGGGCGTAAGAGGCCGGCTGGTTTTTCTTTTTGACTCTTGTTTTGGGCGCATACTCCACAGGACATTATAAAGTCTCTGATATCTTTTTTCCAAGATGGCCACCGGAAGTAGCGCTTGATCTTTTCTGAGGTCTTGGCCATACCGGGATGTCCTTCCATTAAAGAATCGTGATAACAAGAGATTACCTTTTTCTGTAAATCTGTGCTGGGCAGGTATAATCGTTCTTGGAAATACAATAAGTTGTCCTTCACTGCAAAGTCCTTTCCCTGCAGATGCCAATTCTGTATGTCTGCTGGAGTTACAAGTTGCCTGGCTTTATCCTTAACTTCCTCTATGGATTGTGTAGTGATCACACCCAGAATTCTTTGTTCGGGAATGATAGGTACAGGTTTAGGGTTGATCAAGTGTTCTTCCACTCCCATCCGAGAAAGGGCATCAGCTTTACCGTTTTTTGTACCAGGTCGATAGGTAATTATGAAGTCAAACTCGGCAAAGAATAGTGCCCAACGGAGTTGTCTAGAGGATTGGGCTTTTGCGGTTTTCAAATATTGCAGGTTTCGGTGATCTGTAATCACAGTAACTGTGTGTCGGGCCCCCAGAAGATAATGCCGCCAAGCCTTAAAGGCGGACTTGATAGCCAGAAGTTCCTTATCAGTAATAGTGTAATTGATTTCAGGAGGCGAGAATTTGCGGGACCAAAATGCCACGGGATGCAACTGATTGGTTACTGGGTCCTTTTGTGATAGAACTGCCCCCATGGCAAGGCTCGAAGCATCAGTTTCAACGATGTAGGGGAGTTCTGGGCGAGGATGTTTTAAGATTGGTGCAGAGATAAATTTAGTCTTCAAATTCTGGAAAGCTTGTTCCGCCTCGGTAGACCATTCAAAACGTTTGTTTTTCTTTAACAAGGCGGTGATGGGCTGGACTATTCGAGAGAATTCGGGGATAAACCTTCGGTAAAAGTTAGCGAAGCCTAACATGCTTTGAACACCTTTTACGGAAGATGGTGATGGCCATTTGAGAATTGCATCGACCTTCTTTGAATCCATACGCACTCCGCCAGGTGATAATATGAATCCCAAGAATTCAACTTCAGTCGCGTTGAAAACACATTTTTCCAATTTAGCAACAAGTTTGTGTTGACGCAATCTCTCGAGGACCATTTTCACGTGTTTCCGATGTTCAGATTCCAATGAAGAATAAACGAGGATGTCGTCAATGTAAACAACAACACACACATCTATGAGCTCTCTGAGGACATCGTTCATAAAATATTGAAAGGCGGCCGGGGCATTGCAAAGTCCGAAGGGCATGACCTGATATTCAAATAGCCCATACTTGGTGCGGAAGGCCGTCTTCCATTCATCGCCTTCTTTTACTTGTACCAAGTGGTAGGCTCCTCTAAGATCCAGCTTTGTATATATGCATGCTTTTCTGACTTGGTCCAGGAGTTCAGGGATCAAAGGTAACGGATATCTATTCTTAACGGTGATCTGGTTCAGGGCGCGATAATCTATACAAGTTCTCAGGTCCCCTTCTTTTTTTGGAACGAAGAACAAAGCTGAGGAAGCAGGGGACTTGGAAGGACGAATAAACCCCTTTCGCTAGGTATTGATCCAGGTATTGTTGGAGATGAAGGTTCTCAGGCTCGGTGAGGGCATAAATTCTACTACAAGGAGGAGTAGATCCAGGTATCAGGTCTATCTGGCAGTCATAAGACCTATGAGGAGGTAGAGAGTTAGCCTGATCCTTCCGGAAAACATCTTGGAATTCTAGGTATTCGGGAGGTAACTGGGGAGTCTCAGAAGAAATTGCTGCCAGTGTAACACCAGGTTGAGGGTAACAAGTAGAGACACATTCCGGAAACTGAACCGTTCTTGCTCGCCAATCGATCTGAGGATTGTGCTTCTCTAACCAAGGTATTCCTAGAATAATCTGGAACTGAGGGGCCTTGATCACATCGAACACAGTCTTCTCATGGTGTCCATCTTGACTTACTAGCGTCACTTCTTGGGTGGTATGCGTTACTGGTCCGGAGGCTATCTCCGTACCATCCACCGTAGTAATGACGTCCTTCACAGCCTTAGGACAAAGAGTCAGATTCATCCTCAAAACCATTTCATGATCCACATAATTGCCGATGGCACCGCTGTCGACGTAAGCTTCAATCGCATGTAATCGATCTGGATGATCAGGGCTAATGAGGACCATAGGTATCACGAAATGCGAGGTCACGGAACTGGTTTTAACGCTCGGCAAGAGGACCTCTATTCTTGTCGAGCGAGGTCGTTTCCCTGCTCAGAGTTTGTGATCTTGGTAACTGCAGCTCCCACTGCCTTCTTGGCTGGTTTCACCGGACAGTCTCGAAGAAAATGCTCTGAGTTTCCGCAATAGAGGCATAATTGAAGCTGTTTTCTCCTTTCCCGCTCCTTTTGTGTTAGTGGTCCTTTCAGGCCCCCTATTTGCATGGGTTCCCCGGAGTCTACCCCTTTGGAAGGAGTTGGTGGTTTAGAAAATACTCGAGCATCAAACTTGGAACGATCGGCCTTCCTGTTCTGTAGTCTGTGATCTATTTGAACGACTAAGTCTATATAGTCCGAACAGTCTTGCGGGGGATTCACTACTTGGGCTAACACATCTTTGAGCTCTCCACGTAGACCTCTATAAAACAGCGTAATCCTTTTGTCCTCCAGCCATTGAGTTTCCACTATCAGTCTGTTGAAAGACGCAATATAAGCCAAAAGGTCTTGATTACCTTGTCGCAACGAAAGAAGCTCATTGTCCAAGGCCTGCCCCTGTGAATGTCTTGCGAACAGTTTTTCCATACTGAGCTGAAAAGCTTGAAAATCATGGAGGACCGGATCATCTTGATTTACTAGAGGGATCGACCAGTCTGCCGCATTGCCACTAAGGTACGAAAGCACGAAAGCTACTTTAGCTTGATCAGTTGGAAAGGCTGCTGGCCGGCATAAGAAATGCAACCGGCACTGATTGATAAATACTGCAAACCTCTTTGGGTCACCAGAAAATCGTTCGGGCGGAGCCAGAGGTACATTCCCAGGTAGGTTGATCTGCACTGGATTCATAGAGGATGTAGAAGGAAGATTTCCCCCAGATGCGGGTAACGGGGTCTGTCCGGCTTGTGACTGTAGCAATTGTCTAGCGAGATCATCTGTTCGCTCCTTGGAAATAATCAGTTCCCTTCTTAGAGCGTTCGTTTCCTGACGGGCTGCATGCACTTCTGCCTTTAGTTCCCCAAGTAACTGGGCTAGCTGGTCGGTATCCGAGGTTTCCATAGCGCCTGGACGGGAGTTTTGTGGTAGGCTTTGCGTTCTGTAATGCTCACCTGATTCCCGTAGAGGCGCCGGTCTTGACTGGGCGTATACCGTATCTTCAAAGGTGATGTGTAACACACGGCTGGCTCTTTGGGCTGGACCTCTGTGCACTGTATGTCTGACTCGAAGGGTAAGATGTCTGCAGATAGAAAATATGGGATTAAGGAACTGGGTTATTGAATGTCTCTCTCTTCTTCCCTTTCTCTCCTCCTGTAGAACCCCAAAGGTTAACGCTCTCACCTTAGGTAAGTGAACGCCGTGCTCTCCATCTGCCTCGGGGCAGGGTGCTGTAACCAGTTTCTTCACTGGATAAGGGGAGCAGGCCTCTTGACTTCAGAGGACTGCTGTCCGTCGTTTACTGCACGAACGGTAAGTTTTGAGTAATTCTAATGTCTTTAAAGTCTTTAGTAATGATGTCTCTTGTTTTGCAGGGTTCCGGCGATGGCGGATGACGGGCTGAAGTGAGTTGAAAATGGAGCCCGTGTGATGAATAGAAGCGCCTGGAAGCACGTAAGCAAGCGCCTGTTGCCTGCTTCACGATGCGCTCTAACTGTCCTTTTATTTTGCAGGTACAAGTTCGGAGCGGCTGCAGGGTGCCGGAATACCCACTGGGTTAGATGTGGAAAGGAATAATGGCATGTGAGTATTAAAGTTCCCCAATATCTTTAAACGCACCTTGTTTTGTCTTTCAGATGCGGGATGCAGCGCCGAAGGCCTCCGGAGCGTGCGAAGAGTTGGTAAGCTTTTGTCTTTCAGATGCCGGAATGCAGTGTGAAGACCTCCGGAGCGCACGAAGAGTAGGTAAGCCTTTGTCTTTCAGATGCCGGAATGCAGCGCGAGGCGTTGGTGACAGCCGATGGACCAGGTAAGTGAAGAGCTGTCACTGAAGACCGTAATGCTAACCTGTTCTTTCTTGTCTTTATAGGTGTTGCTGAAGACTGGATTCAAGATGGTAAGCCTTTTCTCTTAGGCCCAGGATCAGATGCAGAAGACAAGATGAGCGTTCTGCTGCAGAGGATGCAGAATAACGCAAAGCAAGATTCATCCATCGGGTGTGGTTTAAATAGCCTCCTGTAGTACTTAGATGTCTCCTTCCACAGCCTCGCCTAGAAGAAAAAGAGTTCCTGCTTTCCAGAAGAGTTCCAGTGTTCTAAGCCTAGGGAGTGGCTCCTGTTCCACCCAACAGGAAAAGTAGTCCCAAACAGAAGAGGATCAGGGGCTCAACTGGCAGGTAAGTAAGCAGCATGGTCTGCTGCAGGTAAGTCCACCCAAGCATTATGAGCCTGGCGCTTCCAGCGCTGGGACTGGGCATATTTATGAGCCTGGTGCCACTGGCGCCAGGACAGGGTCCAGAAGGTCCCAATTGAGACTGGTTGGCACTCGGAACCTGGGTTATGGTTCTGCTTCCAAGGGAGTTGGGTAAGTCCTGACCTTTTGGAAGCAGAGATCATGACAGGAATATAATGTGGGAGACCGGGTCTATCTATACAATTTCCAAAGAAACCAGGCCAAACAGCGGCAATATTTGCCTACATGGAAGGGACCGTTTGAAATTATAGACAGGATCTCCCCAGTCGCTTACAAGATCCGCATCCCCAAAGGTAGTTTGGCGGAAGGGGAAGATATGTGGGTCCATATTAATTAGCTAAAGTGTTGCCATCCGAGGCACACTCTGCAACAACTGCAGGAATTCTCTGGAATCCCAGAGAGGGCTGCCCCAGATCAATAAAATCTCCAACCCAAAAATAGTCCACATATCAAAAATATAGTAACATAATGCAAATGTTTCTTGTTATATCTTGTTTTTTAAAATAAAAATGCAAATGTATCCTGATGTATAAAATGTATATGTTCGCCACACCATTAATAGTGGTGGAAAAATGTCTATGAATGTGTATTGCTGCTTTGCTTTGTCATCCTAGGAGAAAGAAAACCTGGAGACTGACCACGGAAGACGACCTGGGGACCAGGAGCAAGGATCCGAGGGGCCCGGGGTACCGCCCAATACTCCCATCAGGACCGGCGAGGAGAACCGATCAATCCACCCTGATGAAGGAAAAGATGCTGAACTTTGTCATCTGTGGAATCGAAAGAAGATGAGGCGGACATCCCAGATCTTGCCAGTTCCATCAGTGAAAGGTCAGAATGGCCATCGCAAGAGGGGGGGCTTGTGGGATGTTTTTACCCATGCATCCAAGCCCTACCACAAAACTGTGCATTACTGGCATTGAAAACATCATGATGGCCAGGACTCACCAGAAAATGCACAGGGAAAACATGAAAAATAGGTTGCCATACATTTTGCCTCTGTCAAATTTTAATACAAGAGACCATTGCCAGGCCCTAGCCTTGGGCTACACACAGAGCTAAAACCAGTGCAAGAAAGATGGTGCTGTTCAAAATCCTTTCTTTTTGAAATGTATTAATTCAAGACAACTCCTAAAAAAATAGGTGCAGTACCGGCATTGGACACTACCCAGCGCTAGCGGTCTAAAATCTGACAGGTATTTCAGTAGCTGACAAAGGAGAATGAGCCAGCCTGGACTTCAAAGCCTTGTTGGGTAATGGAAATTCTTAACACCTGCGGTTCCCAGAAGACAGTCTGATTCAATTAACAGTCCAAGAGGCTGGGAAACCTTCTCCCCTCAGAGACCCACACCAGGATGCAGGATATCACATGGCCCTGTTGATTGAGAGGGAGGGGACTTCCCTGCAGCCTGCTGGACCAAACACATTAGACCCTTTCCATTGAATGGGGTATGCTGATTTCGGGTGTGGGCTGTAAACAGTGCCCTGCCAGCAAATAAGGCCATGTGACCATCTGACTCCCCAAGCTTTTGGGGGCGGACCCAGACACTTTTGTGAATTGAATTGAAGGCAAATATATGTTTTATAAAAAATACTGATAACTAATTGTAACCAGATGACAGAAATGTACAACTTTGAGATTCTTAACATGACAATTTTACTCACGGTTCAAGACTCAGCTGGTCGCTCTGTCATGTTCTGAGGCAAAACCCCGGGAATTATGAATATTGCAGACACTGTGCTAATGCTAGAGACCTAGAAAATTTACTTTAATATGTGTAGAGAGGCGGTGTACATCAGTGTAATTTTTGGTAAAAATCCAATATTGGAAAACCAACCAAAAAGCGCAAAATGTTGTCATTTCTTAATCCAAGCTCTTAGAAACATCAGAGTTGGAACAGAGGCCTACCCGAAGTAATATATGATGTGTATATGTAATGTCAACCACTTGTGTATCTGGGAAATATGTTTAGTTATGAAAATTGATTTTCAAAGCAAAAGCAAAGGGGCGTTTCTTCAATAGATTGTAAATGGTAGCATCACGATGACACTCCATTCCTTCCCCCAATCAAGGGAGAGAGGAGGACTTGGCCAATGATAAGTTGTGAGTGGCAGGCTTAGTTATGCCCACGTACACATCCACTTGCAAAACACATAAAAAGAGACTGTTTGGACAGGCAAAGGGATTCATTTTCCAACCTTCAACTGAATTCCTGTGCAGCACTCTGACGGAGAACTCCAGAGACCCAGACTAACTCCAGAACAAAAACTCCAAAGAGCTGAACTCTTCAGCAGGCCTCAAAATCAAACTATTCAACCGCCGGGCTGTGCGGTTTGCTGCTTGCTAAGAGTCCTGTGTATCCAGATCAGAACCAGTACCCAGAAAGCAGTGCGGTATCCAGAATCCACTTGATCCAGACCAGCAGAACCAGAGACCCAGACCAGACCACTGTGAACCGAACCGGTGCCTGATTGACCCGCCGAGCAGAGAGAAACTCAGCTAAACTTGTTGACCAGATCCGTGACGAGGCCATTCCTTTCAAATTTATAGTGTGAGTACCCAGCTAGAACTGTGCAGAACCCATCTCTTAGCTTAAAATAATCTGATTCAAAACATTTGAACCTATTTAGAACTGCATCATAAGAAATCGTGTGTTCCTCCTGTTGATTCAAACCTTTCAAAGCGCATCTGTGATTTCAAAACTGTAATTTTATTTCTGAAAAACTACCTTTACAAAATCGTCTGTATCTTTGGAACCGTGCATCCTAGGAACAAACTTTTATTGTAAAGCTAAGATTCACAGCTTTCCAACAAACTCTAAACCGACTTGCTACTCCTTATAGTGCCTCCGTAACTGCGCTCGACGCACTCGAAGAAATTGCCAGAAATTGAAAAATGTGCTCCTGTTAAAAACATATGTCTTTTGCTTCCATTCCTGAAATCCGTTTTCAACCTGATAATCCCTAATTAATCACTGTTAGTGTGGACCTTAACTCATTTAAAGTAGATATCACCTACCCTGAACCTCCTATAGGGAATTAAAAGCAGTTTTAGCATATTTTTACTTCACTGCCACCACATATAATATAAAAGGATTTTGCCTGTTTAAAATCATACCTGTTTTCCTCTAAGCTTGCTAGGGGGGAACTGAAATTCGTATTGTATTGTGATCGTATTCCTGAAGACTGTGTGTGTTACTTCCATCTCCTTACATTGCATAGGGGGGGGAGTGAATTGCCACAAGGGGAAAAGTGAACATATTATCTCTTGTGAAACCATATTAGTTTATTTCTGTACTGCATTTTATTCATCTTTGCATCTCCTTGAACCATATAAAGCATTCTCTGCTACCTTATTCCTCTGTTCCTATTCATAAGTATCCAAGAACTGTGCTACAGTAGGATTACCTATTGCTGATTACTGCTCATATTCACAAGTGTGCTATCAATAATCAATTTATTTATAAAAGTGTGATATATATATTGTGGGATTTTTCAAATAAACCTTTTAATTTGCAAAACAAACCTACTTCTTGGCTCAGTGGAGTCAGGGGGATTCTAAGAGAGGGGTGTTATATAAGGGTTGTCATCCAGAGTAAACAAACTGGACATAAAAATACATCAATAAGGGTTTCCATCAGCATCCCAGACTAGGCATTGACTTAGCTGTAGTGTTGAATTGAAGCTGCTTACTATCTGTAATTCCCCATTCCCATTTGGGTCCATTGGACCCAATGGGACTGGGGGCGCTGATGAGCTGGAGCTGGAGGTGAATGCGTCCAGTTATGGCCAAACTCTAGATTAGGTCAGCCCTTAAATGTGGCAGTAATATTGTTACTGCCAGATTTAAGGGCTAAGGCCCAACTTGTGATAAGGCCAAAGACAGAGAGACAGAGTAAGAGTGAGAGTGCTTGATCAGTATATGATATGCAGGGTACAGCTGTTGCACTTTAAAATCGTAAAGTCTATCATTGCTATCCCTACATTCTTCTTAAACAAAAGGTATAAGAATTAAAGTCATTTTGAGATTGTCTTTTTAGCAACTGCTACTGGTGAAAATCACGCTTTGAAGTTGGTTTCTTAACCATATTTGTAGGTGTTGATTGAGGAACAGGATAGTCTTGTTTTCAAGTTTGTTGGAGTAGAACGTGTTGGGAGGTTGTCTTATAATTGAACATTGTAGGAGTACCCTATGTGACTCTGAGGGCAACCAAGCAACCAGTCCGGATGAACAGTCAGATAGATTAGCAGGGGAGAAGGAGAGAGAAGGAAGAGGAGTAAAGGAAGGTCTTGAGCAGCTTCCGGAACATCAGGTGATCTGGCTCAAGTCTGAGAGGGGCAGGGAGGCCATTCCATAGGGAGGCACCTGTAGAGGAGAGGGACCAACCCCCCCCCCACTCTCCACTTGGAGAAGTGTCTGACCCGCAGACAGTTGGAGGTGGCTGAGCAGAGGGCTCTAGAAAGAAGGTATTTAGGAAGAAAGAGTTGGATATAATGAGGACCATGGCCTCAGAAAGCCTTGTGTATGATGCAGAGGGTCTTGAACTTGATCTTCGCGGCCACCAGGAGCCAGTGGAGAGATTTCAGAGCTGGAGAGATGCAGTCGCTGGACTTGAGGCCAAGGATATGTCTTGGAGTCCTATTCTAAATTAGTTGAAGAGGGCGAAGTGTAGAGTTAGGAAGATTGAGAAAGAGGCTTTTGCAATAGTCAAACCTGGAGAGAACCAGAGTTCTGGAGACAGTGAGTTGCTGGGGGAAGGTAAGGAAAGTTGGAATACCTCTGAGGAGGTGCAGCTGGTAGTGGGACTTCTTGGCAAGCTCCATGATGTGAGTAGAGAAGGAGAGAGTGGCGTCGAAGATGACACCAAGGTTTTTATCCTCACAGGAGGGCAAGGGAGGGGACCTAAGGAGGGTGACCAGAGAGAGTGGGACAATGGGAACAGGGGTCTCAATGAGAAGAATCTCTATCTTACTGACATTAAGGCAAAGATCGTTGGAGACGCACCATCCCTGAATAGCGGATAGACAGTCAGGAATGAGTGAGGAGGGAGAGGAGGTGGAGGGTAGCCTGAAAGAGGGCTGTGTTTCATTTGCGTAACACTGATAGTTAGAGAAGAAAGTAGATCTCAGATGGGCCAACGGGGCCACATAGACATTGAAGAGCCAGGATGAGAGGATAGAGCCCTGGGGGACACCACATGTGGAGAGAGAGGTGGTGGAGAGAAAGGACCCACATTGGACTTGAGAGGGTTTGTCCAAGAGGAAGGAGGTCAGCCATGCCAGAGCCTGACCTGTGATGCCAAGGTTCACACTGAGACGAATGATCAGGGTGGCGTGATTGATTGTGTCAAAGGCAGAGGAGAGGTCAAGGAGGATGAGGACAGTGTGAGAGCTTCAGTCAAGCTTAGTGAGTAGATCTTCAAGGGTGTTCAGGAGATCAGTTTCCATGCCTCTGACCACTCTGAAGCCAGACTGATGGTCATGGAGATAACCAACAGATTCAGTGTGAATGTTTAGCTGAGAGATAGCCAGATTCTCCAGGAGCTTGCCCAGGAAAGCAGTGATAGAGGTCGGGTGACAGTTACCCAGACAGGAAGGATCAGCAGAAGGCTTTTTTAGGAGAGGGTGCACAACGGAGTGCTTGAGGAGCGTGGGGAAGATCCAGTGGCAAAGGAATGATTACAGAAATCGGCCAAGTCTGGAGCGGGCGAACAAATGTTGTCCTTAATGTTTCTGGAGGAGCAGGGGAGCACCTGTTTAAATGAAACTTTCATAGATCGGGCTTGTCTAGAAACATCATCAGGAGTTATAGGCGAGAGGATGGAGAGAAAGATAGGAGGCGGAAAAAGGGCCAGAGAGGACCTGAAAGAGGTAAAAGGGGAAAGATGAGAAGAGGAAAGCGAGGACAGGATATCCTGGGTTTTAGTGGTGAAATGAGAAACCAGGGCTGTGCAGAAGGCCAGGGAAGGTTCAGGAGAGGTAGAAACTGTGGTAGGACTGGCCAGCTCCTTGCAGATTTTGAAAAGTTTGGCTGTGCTGTTAGAGGCTGCAGAGATGCATGCATGAGTGTGGACCCTCTTCTTGGAGAAGATGGAGAGTCTGCATTGCCTTTGAAGCAGAGGGCAGGCCAGTTTGTCAGGGGATGCACCCGAAGGCCTCCACTTCCGCTCCCCTGCTCTGCACTTGCATTTCAGAGTGGCCAGGTCAGAGTTATACCAAGAGTTGCACTTGGGTGCAGGTTTCCGATGGATCCTCATGACAGGGGCAAGGATATCAAGAGCAGTGGAGATGGAGAGATGAAGATTGGAGAGGGCTTTGTCAGAGTGGGAGTCAGCCGCAGGGGTAGGGGGAGAGAAACCTCATCAGGAGTTATAGGAGAGAGGGAGGAGAGAAGGAGAGGAGCTTGTTACAGAAGCTTGTAGGAGAGAATTGTTATCCTGCCACTAATTAACTGTAACAGTGCTTGTAGTAGGAAAATGTGTTGCAAGGCTATTTTGTCAACTAAGCTCGAAGTGACATGCTCTTAAAGGCTATCTGGTTGAAGCTTATAGGAGATGAACTTTTTGCAAGTTTGTCTTTCTGAAGAGGTTTTCAGATATTAACCAGATGATTCTGAGGTTATCCAGGTGTAGCCCCCTTCAAACCCTTTGATTAAACAATGTGCAGTTATCAATGAGACCTTTTAAGATTTTAGATCTATTTATATCCATTTATCCCTTTTGTAATTTACCCGCACATTTCGTAACCATAGTATAGCTCAGAAATTAAGAGCGCATAAGCAAGCGAGTGATGTGGATGTTCACATGTGATGTAATCGTAGATAGCAATTGAGGCTGAATGCCTGTTTGCTCTGTGCATTACATAGTCTTTAAAAGTGCTTTATGATGGGTTCAGGAATGTCTGTGGTCTACATTTTTGAGGTATTAAAGGAATTCTCTTTTTTTCTTTCATTAGGACACATGGCTAAGCTTCTTTCCCCTGAATCATCACTGCTATGTGTCTCCGCATTTCGACAAGCAGACAAATAATGTGGTGTTCGGTTACTCGTATTTCGTGAACAGCACACACATTCTCCTCAAGATCTTCCATGTCTCAAGGCTGCTTGTTGTCCAATGAGAAAGGCAGCAATCCTGTTCCAGAGCTGTTCTTTGGGAGAAAAGCCAAGGGGAATATACATGCACTGTTAGAAGATAGGACTTAGGTTCACACTGATATTAAAGCAAGGGAGACTGAAAGAGGTTTTCAAGTGGGCCACATAATTTACTTTTTTGGGCATTATGTGCCCTGGACAAGATTGATTTGTGAGTCTTTGAGCCCTAAATTATTCAATTTGGAAAATCTCGTGGCTTGTTTCAACAGTGCTATCCGGGCCCTCCTAAAGCAATGACTCCATTTTATGCAACTTACTGATGACGTTCTAGGGCCTCATCACACCTGTACCAGTCCGGAAACACTGGTGCCGGTAAGGCAACCAGCACCAGTGTTTCCGGACCGGCACAGTACGACTCTGCGGGCGGGTGCCATTCCGCCCACCAGGTCTGACCCTGGCGTGCGGTAAGGCACCCAGCCGTCGAATTTTATGGAAGGGCCGGTGCTTCCGTGGTCCCCATTCCCATTGAGGCCTGCCGGACTCAATTGGGAATGGGGATTTCATTTACCGCTGCCTGACTTTCCGGTACGCCAGGGTCGTAATCCCCCAGTGTTTCCGGCAAGCCAGGAACCAGTAAATCTTGCAAGTCCGGCAGCAACCCACCGGTAGCACCGACAGGGTTACCGCCGGACTTGTAATGAGGCCCATAGACTGGGATTTGTGGAGGGTTGTGCATCTGTAGCGGTTGATGGTTACTGTGCACTTATTGGGAGACAGGTGTGGGTGGGCATGACAATTTACTTTCATGCAATTTACTTGACCCGTCTCTTACCTGTATCTACACCCCACCTAGCTGTTCCTCTCTGGGAAGTTTTCGTGGGGCGGAAGGGCAAAGGTTAGGAGGGGATTCCCCCCAAAACCAGTAATGAAAAAAACACTGGCTTATGCTAACTTGGCAGAAATAAGCAAAGGCCGCCAAGAAAATGCTGGTGTTGGGACTCCAGCTGATCTTCAGCGTCTCCTTCTGCCAGGACACCAGCACGTTTGAACAGTGTTGAACAAAAAGGGGTCATCTCACAACCCTGTAAATCTATCTAATCTGTGAAGGATCCAAAAGACTACAAGTAGTCCTTTCAAAAATATAGAAAGTTTCCCTTATATATAAAATAAAGTCTTCAAAAATATATACAAAACATTTCTCTGTGCAGTGCACTGTAAAAACTATTTACACCAAACCTTACTTGGAAGACAACCTTGCCTGGGCTCTGTCATTGTCTGTGTTCCTGCAGTTCTTGTTGTTCTTTCTTCAAGGTGGCAGGGAGATCATCAGGAACAACACGTGTGTGGAGGAGAGCCACCATCAGAACATGGGCAGAAGCAGGGAACATGAGGGTTGAAAAATCAGTTTAATGCTGCTCCGCTCGCGCCGAACAACAGATGGGGGTCCTTTACTCTAATGTTTTTCATTAAAAGGATGCTCGTGTAGCTTCTCGCACTGGGTTATTTGTTTTTTCTTTCTTTATTCTCCGCAGGGGGTTACACAGTCTACTTGCAGGTCCATTTTTATGAATTCATTTGAATATCTGTTTCCAAAATACCACTTGAATTATATGCTTCCAGGATAAACATAATGCATTTAAATGTACACGAGGTCAGTATGATTTCCACAGGTTACCTACGGTATGGTCATAACACCGGCTACCTAAAATAATTTCTTTAGACAAACATTTGAATATTTTAAGATTCAAGCATGTCTATCCAAATTGAGTTCTGGAGCGTATGAGTATATTTCATATTTCCAAATACCCAGATTTAGTTCGATTTTGTATTTTCCTGACAGTGCTCCAAATGGTTCAATTCCAGCTTTCCATCTAGGGAAGGGGGTGGGGAACGCGTGAGAAAGCCAGAAATCCTCCAACACCAATGCTGGAGTTCTTATCGCTAGGCGGCGCTAGAAGATGCAGCCGTCTACTATATGGTACCGAAACACTTCTAAACACTATCCCCCCTCAGAACAATCTTTTCATTTTAAACATAATCTGCAGTTTGTTTCACATTGTTTTAAGAAAACTTCAGCACACTTTGGGACATTAGGAAACAGATAACGCCAAGTAACAGTGCTTCAAAGAGAGTCATTCGGTAAGCCCAACTACTGGGGGCAGGATAGGCGAGGTGAGCTGAGGTCCAACTCCATTGCTGACTCATTGTCCTCATGCCTAGTTATACTTTCTCCCTTTCCGAGAATGATTGCTTTCTTTGTCTCCCAAACTGATGATTTTTCGTTTAGGATTTTAGGTTATGTGCTAATGAATTTCACAATTGTGTTCCTTTTGACCTGTTGTTTCCTGAGGTTGTGGGCTTGCATGGTTCTGACATGATCTGAAGCTCATAGTATTTGTGATGACAGTGTGCGTGTGTTCCAAACATGAAATCCAAGCTCCAGAATAGCCAACCACCTTGGTCACCACTTTATGGACCAACACGGCATATGCACTGCCTCCCAAACAAATGTGTCTGCTTCTGGGCGTAAAATGCCAGAGAAGGCTGCCCGCATATATTTTTAATGAGGGTTTCTTGACCCACATTGCCCACCTTTCTTGGGTCACAGCTTGCTGATTGTCAGGGAGTAATGGTACACTCGAAGACGATATATCACTCTGTCAAGGGTGTTGGCCCCATACACTAAAATAAAACAGTACATCAAGAATGTTTGACAACACACACACACACACACACATAGACATACTCACACATAGACACACATACACACACACACATACACACACACACACAGACATAGTCACACACACACACACACACACACATAGACATAGTCACACACACACATAAACATAGTCACGCACACACACACACACACATAGACATTCTCACACACACACACATTCAGCAATCATGGAAGTAGCAGAACACACACATTGGGCCTCATTACACGGTAGGCGGTAAGGGTTTACCGGTACCGGTAAGGGCACCGGTACCGGTAAAGCCTTACCGCCTTACTTCTAGGTCCCTTTGCGGGTAGGTACTTTAACGCCTGCCGTTTAGCAGGCGTTAAAAACCAACCCGGAAAGGGACCAGGGTGCTAATTACGGTACCGCAATTTGCGGCACCGTAATTAGCGCCTTCCCCATTCCCATAGAGCCCTATGGGGCAAAAATGAGAATGGGGAAGGGCAATGGGGGAAGGGGGAATTACCGCCCGCCAACCTTGGAATAGGGCGGTAATTCCCCTTTCCACCAAGGCGGTGCCGGTATTTTACTGGCATGGACCAAGGTGCTAACAGCACCTTGGTCCTCCGCCTACCGTGTAATGAGGCCCATTCTCTGGCATTTTGTCAGCCACTTGATAACTCTACTTCTTGGGGAAATGTGATTTATGTAGATGTCCCCTCCCATTGCAACCTACATTATTTCCTAATTTACAGGATATTTTTATCCAGGGGACCAACAGCACTACTTATTCCTGGCGCCGACAGAGCTCAAAGAAATATATGACATTCTGAGTGGCAATCAATCCCAGATAGTACCACGTGCTTTATGTGCCTACCTCTCGTGACCATAGAGTGCACCCTCAGCAAGGCTTGATGACAGAAAGTCACATTAACAGCAGAATTCATATCAGTTCCATAGGTGGTGAAGGGAAGACACTGGGAAGGCTTCTACCACTAACATTTTTCTTTGAAACCGGTGACATATATGAACATTACACCACATCTCTCTTGGTGGGATGTGGTGCAATGGATGACAAGTAGACCTTATATCTAACCACTGCTTTCTAAATATGGAAATATTCTTATCTACTTTCCTTCACTACAAAAAAGGAGATCACTCAGATCCAGGCCTACCCAAGTATGCCATCACAATCTAAGCAAAATCTGACATTGCCATCTCACTTTATGTGCTGCTAACTTGTCACTACCCAAACTGTATATAACGGGACCCCCACACATCAAGAAAGCTCAAATATGGCTTAAGACTAGAGCCAAAGGAGTACACATGAGAGGAGAGCAGAGAATGCACCCCTTGCATGTTGTTAGGCAGAAACCTGTGCAGTTCCCTCTGGGACCACTGCAAAAGATTTAAGACTACAGGTGTTTGGCAGTAAACCCACTTGGTAGCATTCTGTACCACACAGATTCACTTGGTAGCTGTGGCTGAGCAGTCAGACTTCCCTCAAGAAGAGTTAGGCGGTATACAGAGTATTCACAATAGGTCAAGAGAACACAGTAGAACAAGTAAACACTGACCAGGGCTTGGTGTAAAAGAGATATCATTATTTATTTAAAACCACATCTAGAAAAACACACAGGCACTAATAGTAAGCAATTCAAAAACACGGTCACTAAAAGATAGACACTCCCTTAAAAGAATATTAGACAAGTCTTAAGTAAAGCCCCACTTATTTTCAGACAGCGGTGAGCGCTTAACGTAGATGGCACTCTAATAGTTTGAAAAGCAGAGAATAATTTGAAACAGATCCCAACACTTTTACAAGAACATAACAAGAGAGGAAGGCAAAGTAAAACCGTGAAGTTAGAGTTCAATAGGCCGGATCCACTTTAAGAAGATCAAACGAAATGTGTCCAAGGTCACACGGTTGCAGTGCACAAAAGCCTTGTAACGGTTCAAAAAGGAGTTGGACCAAAGAAAGGGACCAGTTAGAGGGTCAAGGCGGCCAGCCCAGTCCAGAAGGTTGAGGGGTTATTATTACCTTGTAGCAATCTTTAGAAAGGGAGGCCTGGCGGACACGGTACCTTAAGTGGTGAGAATACTCCAGCGGGGGCAGTTGTTCCTGGCAGCGGTTGCAAGTCAGTGCTTCATCCGGGGGGAAGAGAGGATCTCGTCGTGGAGGAAGACAGGAGTCCGTTGCACTGCCAGGGAAGAAACCAGCCGCGGAGTTTCTCAGGTACAAGGAGCAGTCTGTTGATTCGCGGTTCAGTGTTGAGTGGCTATCTGGCCGCCGGGGTGTTTGGCACGGGCAGTTCGACCACAAACCGGTCTGGGGTGCGAAGAAAGAAGGTAAAACTGGTTGTGCCCACCAGTCAGGGGAAGAAGCCTCTCCAGCTGGGAGATCTTCTCTGTCGTCGGGAAGTGGTGAGTCGGTTCCACAGGGCTCCACCGGTGGTGTCGTCGTGGTAGGTCGTCTCAGCTTCTCCCCCGCCGGATTCTCAGGTCCTGTGGTGACTTTTGAAGTTCCAGTCCCCAAAGCCCTGCTTTTATGCAGCATACCCCCATTCACTCAGCCTAGCTGTCAATCAAACATGCTAAGTGGTGAGCCGGCCGGCTCACCACTAGGGCCAATCACACAAGAGTGCGACTTGAGTTACCAAGGTAACTCAGTCCAGGGTGCCTACACCCCCTCCCACACCCCCTGTGGTACCCAGACAGAGTGGCACCACTTTTGGAGGCTTCTGTGGAGAAGCCCGCCAAAAAGTGGAACAAAGGGCTCGACTTGGATTGGAGTCACAGAAGAGAACACAAATGCCATTTTAGAATCGAGTCCTGGCAAAAAATACCAACCGGCGAATTAATATTCATTTTATAAACCGGCGGTATGTTCGAGGCTATGAGAATTCAATAATTAAAGTTGGTAGCCTCAAACAATGGGAAAATCCCATAGGGAAATATTTGCGGGCGAATATAAAAAGTAGTTTCCACTGCCACCAGCCAAAACTCGATCAGGGGGGACGGAGACGTGCCCCCTCGACTAACAGACCCCAGGGCAATCGAATTGCCCCGACCAGTACATCCACAATATGATGGTTTGTACTGGTTTCTGTTAATAATTTGGGACTAGTAAAGCCAATGGTGACTTTACATGCCCTGGGAGACAGTAGTCAGTACCAGGGTATGGAGTCTATGGTGGGGTGTCACTATGACACCCCTGTGTTACGGCACGGAGGGTGCTGTGTAACACACATAGTAAAAACACATGAGACCCTATGGAGTAAAGGACCCCATAGCCCATAAAACACATTAACAGTCAAAGGAACACCATAAATCATGTCCAAGAGTGGGTGAAAAAGAGTCTCACTCTTGGCAGGAGAAAAAAACAAACTCCAGAAATCCAGCAAAAAGCTGCTGGGGGACTCACTAGGTTAGGAAATTCAGCCTAAAGAGAGAATTCTCCCTAACACTCGCCCCCCCCCCCAGACTAAGGGACAGGAGGATTTAATCCACTCCTGGATAAATCTCATACCTCTAGTCGATGACATACATCCTAGAGAGACCATCAGCATTTTGGTGGTGACGCCCTGACCTGTGCTCAATGGTGAAATCAAACCCTTGCAGGCAGATTGACCATCTCAATAGTTTTGGGTTTTCCCCCTTCATTTGCATTAACCATCTCAAGGGTTGGTGGTCAGTCTGAATGACAAAAGTAGAACCATACAAGTATGGCCTAAACTTCTTCAGAGCCCACACAATAGCAAAACACTCTCGTTCAATGGTTGCCCACCTTGTTTCAGGATCCTTCAGTTTTCTACTGATGAAGCAAATGGGGTGCTCCCTACCTTTCCCATCCAGTTGACTGAGGACTGCACCTATTCCTACATTTGAAGCATCTGTTTGCACAATGAAAGTTTGGTGATAGTCAGGAGCTCTGAGTACTGGGGCTTGGCAAAGAGCCTTTTTCAGGGTTTCAAAAGCCTGATGCATTCCTCATTCCACCTAACCTTTTTAGGGAATTTAGGAGAGGAGATGACATTCAGTGGAGAAGCTATGGACCCATAGTTCTCAATGAAATTCCTGTAATACCCAGTGAGACCTAAGAAGACTCTCACCTGGGTCTGAGTAGTAGGTGTTGTCCAATTCTGCACAGCTTCAATCTTACTGGGCAAAGGCCTTATTTCTCCACCTCCTACCTCATATCCAAGGTAGGCCACTTTACTCTGTCCAATCTGGCATTTACTTGCCTTTATGGTCAGATTGGCCTTTCCAAGAGCCTGCAAAACATATCTCAGGTGGTCCACATATTCTTCCCAGGAATTGCTGAACACTGCTATGTCATCCAAATATGCCATGCAGAAGTCCTCCATCCCATTCAGAACCTGGTTTACCATCCTTTGAAACGTAGCAGGTGCATTTTTCAATCCAAAAGGCATAACCTTAAACTGGTATAAGCCAACTGGGGTAGAAAATGCAGTTTTCTCCTTGGCATGGTTTGTCAGGGCTATTTGCCAATAGCCTGACGTCAAGTCAAATGTGCTGAGGAACTTGGCTGCACCAAGTCTATCCACCAACTCATCTGTCCTTGGCAAAGGGTGGGCATCAGTCTTAGTGACTGCTTTAAGAGCTCTGTAATCCACACAGAATCTTAGTTATTTAGATCCTGCCTTTGGTACTAACACAACTGGGCTAGACCATGGACTAGTAGAGGGCTCTATTACCCCGAGATCAAGCATCTTGTTGACCTCACCTTTGATGTGGGTTCTTACATTTTCTGACATTCGATATCCTCTGCTTTTGACTCGCAGACAGTCACCAGTGAGTATGTCATGCTGTCCCCAAGGGGTCAAGCCTGGTGAAAGTGAGAACAGCGATGCAAAATGATTTAACATAGATTTGCACTCTTCCTGTTGCTCAGGTGTCAGATTTGAAGAGAGATTTACTCCTTCAATCTTTTAATCTAAAGGTAAGCCTCTGAGGAGATCAGGAAGAGCTTCACTCTCTTCTTGTTCCTCTGATGATGCTAGAAGCAAAGCTCCTACATCAGGTCTGGAGACATACGCTTTTAGTCTGTTGGTGTGGAAGACTGTTGGAGCCTCCTTGGGGTTACGCAAGTCCACCAGATAGTTGACCTCTCCAAGTTTACCCACAACTTTGAAGGGTCCCATCCATTTGTCTTGCAAGGCCCTCTGCCTTGTTGGAATCATAACGAGAACTAGCTGGTCCTGAGTAAACTCGACCATGCTAGCCTTTTGGTCATGCCAGTGCTTGACCAATGCTTGTCCAGCTTTCAAGTTATCACTTGCTTCTGCCATCATTTGTGACATTCTCCTCCGGAGACCTATCACATAGTCAGTCACTCTGACTGGCTTGGGGGAAGGAGCACTCTCCAACCCCTCCTTGATCAGGGCCAATGGACCTCTGACCGGATGACCATAAAGAAGTTCAAAGGGAGAATAACCTACTCCCTCCTGAGGGACTTCTCTATAAGCAAAGAGAAGGCATGGCAGTAGAAGGTCCCACTTTCTTTTAAGGGGGTCTTCTAAAGCACCTATCATGCTCTTCATGGTTCTGTTGAACCTTTCAACCAATCCATTTGTCTGAGGGTGGTATGCGGTTGAGAACTTGTAAGTAACTCCGCAGGTTTTCCACATGGCTTTCATGCAGTGGGACATAAAATGTGATCCCCTGTCAGAGATTACTTCCTTAGGAAACCCAACCCTGGTAAAAATACCATGGAGGGCCTTAGCCACAGCCGGAGCTGTAACGGTCCTCATAGGAATTGCCTCAGGGTATCTAATAGCATGGTCTACTACAACAAGTATAAACCTGTTGCCTGAGGAAGTTGGAGGATCAAGGGGACCAACAATGTCAATCCCTACTCTCTCAAATGGGACTCCCACTACAGGGAGAGGCACTAAAGGTGCCACATTCTTGGAACCAACCTTACCAGAAGTCTGGCAGGTGTGGCAGCTCCTGCAGTATTTATCTACTTCAGCCCCCATCTTTGGCCAATAAAAATAGAGTGAGAGCCTTTCCTTAGTCTTCTTGAAACTCAAGTGACCAGCCAAAGGAATCTCGTGGGCTAACTGCAAGAACTCTGGTCTGTTCTCTTGGGGTACTACAAGTCGTTTGTTGTCCCCAGGTGCAGACTCGGTTGGTTCACTGTAGAAGAGGCCATATTCCCAGTGTAACCTATATTTCCCAGGCTCTTGCCCTTCAGACTGAGCATCTGCCTGGTGGTGAAGACCTTCCAGAGTTGGACATTCTCTCTGTACCTTACTGAAGTCTGCCCTGTTGGGTCCACCTTCTGCCAGTAAAGACTGCAGCTCAGGATGGTCAACAGGATCCAGATCTCCAATGAGTTTCTGGCCTTCCACTAGCTCTTCTTCAGAGTCTAGTTCAACCACACAGGGTTGTACCTCCCTCTCAGCCTCAGCTGGAGGGGGAGTTACGGGTGTAACTTTGGAGAACCTAGGGGAAGTCCCTGTTGGCTGCACTGGAGTGATGGCTGTGAGGTTCTTTTTAGAAGTTTTAGGTTTCCCTTTTTCTTCTAGTTTCTTAGAGACAGCAGCTGACATCTCCAGTGGAGCAGGAGTGATCTCTTTCTTCATCATCTCCTTGGGAGTACCTCTCATGGTTCTCTCCCTTGCAGGTCTGGTGAGCTCCTGTAACCTTTTATTATGAGGTCTGGGGGTATGTGACACTACTCCAAGAGTTTTCAAGTCATTACCCAGCAGAACCCTTCCTGGCACCTCACTTTGTATGCTGACAGGTATCTTCACAGTCATGTCATTACACTGGATGAGAACTGGTAATTGGGGAAGCATCTGCACAGGCCCTCCAGCTAACTTGGTGAGGCGTTTGGGTGCCTTAGCAACATCCTCAGCCTGAAAAAACGATTTGTCTACCAGAGTTATGCTGGCCCCAGTGTCCCTAATGGCAGGAGTCTCCTGACCATTCACCTGGACACTGTCCTTATAATACTCTTTAGTATTATCTGGGATAGAATTATAGACATCTAAGTTCTGTTGTTCCCACAGACCCAGAGACACTAAAGAAACACTGGCTGAGACTCCAATGGGTTCATCAGCCAGTAATAGAAAGTTTCCACTTGCCATTTGTACTTCCTCCTCTGGAGCGAAGGCTAAGGAGACAAGCTGGACCCCTGAAGGTTTACCCTGACATCTGGGATCTCCTTTCACATGGTCAGTAGAGCCACAAACAAAGCATTTACCAAATGCTTTCTGGAATGGTGCCTTGTTCTGACCTCCTTCTGGTTTGGCACCAGGAGGTACACTAGCCTGATTTGGTTTCCCTGGTGGCTTACCCTTTTGGTTCTGTTTGGGGCCCTCTTTGAAATTGGAATTATTAGAATTCTCTTTGGAGCCCTTTTTTGGCTGTTTTCCCTCATCCTTTTTCTGAGTAGCCCAAGAATCCTTGTCAGTGGCCCTGTTGGCAACCCACAAGTCAGCAGCCTTAGCTAACTTCCTGGAATCTAATTCCTTTGAATCAGCCAAGTGCTGTCTGAGCTCAGGAGAGCAGGCATCATAAATTGACTCCAACATTACAAGATTCTTCATTCCTTCATAAGTGTTAACTCTGTAACCCTTAATCCATCCCTCTAAGTTTTTCAAACTTTCACTCACCCAGGTAGCCCAAGGGATACCATCATGCATTTTGAGGGTCCTAAACCTCTTAAGGTACTGGGAAGGGGTCTTCCCAAATCTAGCTATCAAAGCTAGTTTCACACATTCATAATCCTTTTTATCCACCTCCCCCAACTCCATTACCACATCAGTTGCAACGGGGGGAGCCTAGAGAACAACCAGGGAAGTAACTCATTCCCTGTGATGTCCTGGAGCCCATGATTATACTCAAACATTTTTAACCAATCCAACACATCCAATCTGGGTTCATACATACCCATGAATTCCTTAGGCATCCGGGGTCTTTTGGGACTGGAACTCCTAGAAGAACCAGAGGAGAGAGAAGCATTTTCCACAGACAACTTTTTCATTTCTAATTCATGATTAAGCTCTATTTCTCTGAGTCTTAACTCAGCTTGCTTCTGCTCAGCCTGGGCATTCATTCTTCTGAACTCTAGCTCTTGGTTTCTTTCAGATTGAGCAATAAAACGTTTGTACTCTAATTCAAGCTTCATTTTTTCAAGTTCAAAATAAGCAGGGTTACATGTGGGACCTGGTATGGGCCCATTAGGTACAGTAGGTAAGGCAGATAGAGGCTCAGAGTGGCTAACTTCATTAGGTTCACTCTACTCTTCTGACTCATTATCGAGACTTTGATTCAGATCAATACCATCACTGTTTTCTACATTTGCTGGGGGGGGGGTAGAATCCTCTGTACCACCCAGACTTTGGTTTTCTAACAATCTTTCAATAAGTTCCATTTTCTTGCCCTTCTCAGAGAGATTCTTATGTCTACACAATACTTTTAAGCAATCAGCAGTTTTGGCAGACAATGATTCTAGGGTATAACTCTCCATAGCAGACATAGTTAGAAAATCAGCTTTTTAGTGCTAAGCTCTGTGGTTAGTTGTCCTAAAGTGTTCAACAAGCACTCTAAAGTGTATACTCAATACAAATCCCACCGCTGTACACCAGTGTTAGGCAGAAACCTGTGCAGTTCCCTCTGGGACCACTGCAAAAAATGTAAGACTACAGGCGTTTGGCAGTAAACCCACTTGGTAGCAGTCTGTACCACACAGATTCACTTGGTAGCTGTGGCTGAGCAGTCAGACTTCCCTCAAGAAGAGTTAGGCAGTATACAGAGTGTTCACAATAGGTCAAGAGAACACAGTAGAACAAGTAAACACTGACCAGGGCTTGGTGTAAAAGAGATATAATTATTTATTTAAAACCACATCTAGAAAAATACACAGGCACTAATAGTAAGCAATTCAAAAACACGGTCTCTAAAGGATAGACACTTCCTTAAAAGAATATTAGACAAGTCTTAAGTAAAGCCCCACTTATTTTCAGACAGCGGTGAGTGCTTAACGTAGATGGCACTCTAATAGTTTGTTTTTAAAAGGGAGAGAAAAGCAGAGAATAATTTGAAACAGATCCCAACACTTTTACAAGAACATAACAAGAGAGGAAGGCAAAGTAAAACCGTGAAGTTAGAGTTCAATAGGCCGGATCCACTTTAAGAAGATCGAACGAAATGTGTCGAAGGTCACACGGTTGCAGTGCACAAAAGCCTTGTAACGGTTCAAGAAGGAGTTGGACCAAAGAAAGGGACCAGTTAGAGGGTCAAGGCGGCCAGCCCAGTCCAGAAGGTTAAGGGGTTATTATTACCTTGTAGCAATCTTTAGAAAGGGAGGCCTGGCGGACACTGTACCTTAAGTGGTGAGAATACTCCAGCGGGGGCAGTTGTTCCTGGCAGTGGTTGCAAGTTGGTGCTTTGTCCGGGGGAAGAGAGGATCTCGTCGTGGAGGAAGACAGGAGTCTGTTGCACTGCCAGGGAAGAAACCAGCCGCAGAGATTCTCAGGTACAAGGAGCGGTCCGTTAATTCGCGGTTCAGTGGTGAGTGGCTATCTGGCCGCCGGGGTGCTTGGCACGGGCAGTTCAACCACAAACAGGTCTGGGGTGCGAAGAAAGAAGGTAAAACTGGTTGTGCCCACCAGTCAGGGGAAGAAGCCTCTCCAGCTGGGAGATCTTCTCTGTCGGTGGGAAGTGGTGAGTCGGTTCCGCAGGGCTCCACCGGTGGTGTCGTCGTGGTAGGTCGGCTCAGCTTCTCCCCCGTCGGATTCTCAGGTCCTGTGGCGACTTTTGAAGTTCCAGTCCCCAAAGCCCTGCTTTTATGCAGCATACCCCCATTCACTCAGCCTAGCTGTCAATCAAACATGCTAAGTGGTGAGCCGGCCGGCTCACCACTTGGGCCAATCACACAAGAGTGCAACTTGAGTTACCAAGGTAACTCAGTCCAGGGTGCCTAAACCCCCTCCCACACCCCCTGTGGTACCCAGACAGTGTGGCACCACTTTTGGAGGCTTCTGTGGAGAAGCCCGCCAAAAAGTGGAACAAAGGGCTCGACTTGGGTTGGAGTCACAGAAGAGAACACAAACGCCATTTTAGAATCGAGTCCTGGCAAAAAATACCAACCGGCGAATTAATATTAATTAAATAAACCGGCGGTATGTTCGAGGCTATGAGAATTAAATAATTAAAGTTGGTAGCCTCGAACAATGGGAAAATCCCATAGGGAAATATTCGCGGGCGAATATAAAAAGTAGTTTCCACTGCCACCAGCCAAAACTCGATCAGGGGGCACGGAGACGTGCCCCCTCGACTAACAGACCCCGGGGCAATCGAATTGCCCCGACCAGTACGTCCACAATATGATGGTTTGTACTGGTTTCTGTTAATAATTTGGGACTAGTAAAGCCAATGGTGACTTTACATGCCCTGGGAGACAGTAGTCAGTACCAGGGTATGGAGTCTATGGTGGGGTGTCACTATGACACCCCTGTGTTACGGCACGGAGGGTGCTGTGTAACACACATAGTAAAAACACATGAGACCCTATGGAGTAAAGGACCCCATAGCCCATAAAACACATTAACAGTCAAAGGAACACCATAAATCATGTCCAAGAGTGGGAGAAAAAGAGTCTCACTCTTGGCAGGAGAAAAAAAGAAACTCCAGAAATCCAGCAAAGCTGCTGGGGGACTCACTAGGTTAGGAAATTCAGCCTAAAGAGAGAATTCTCCCTAACACATGTGCACTCATTTCTGAACTGGTAAGGTCATCTCATTCTCAATGGTGACCTGAGCATTAATAATGTATGCAAGGGGGCTGGACAGCACATCTTTGTCGTACTGTCCAACCCCTTCTGAAATACTCAGGTTGTGACCATTTCAGGAGGGGCTTTACAATAGCACAAAGCTGCCTTGTCCAGCCCCCTTGCATACATTAGTGTAAGGAGAGTGCTCTTGACACTAATGTTTGACAGGCCCCCATTAACCTGGTGTTTGCTGTAAGTGCATTTCACTGAGATGGGGCGTTAAAGGGCCCGTCTTGTTGACATAACTGAGCAAAAAGAGCATATTCCCTTCTTGTATGGGGCATACACATGCAAGTGTGGCACTCCCGGTCTATCCCTTGGCAGCCACACTTGAAAAAAAATGATCATGGGGTCAGAAATGACCTTGTGATGACTTGCACTTCCCCCTGCACCATTTTCAAAAGGCACAGGGCGCTGACCCTTATAGCAGGGTATTAAAAATATTATCCCGTTTGTGGAATCGGGATGCACTTTTAAATGCTCTAAAATGCCACCATATTTGTGCAAATATGCAAAGGGGAGAGAGGGTATCAGAATGAGTGAATCTAAAATGCGCTATTTAGATACCCTTTGTGAATTGGGTGGCTCCTTTTTTTGGCACAAGTGAGGAGATGTGCTGGCACATCTCCTCACTTGTGCCAGAAGACCATATTGAGTATCTCATAGCATAGACGAGCCTCATATTATACCTACCATGGTGCTGAACCCAAATTGTGGCATAGACCCATATTTGATACCTATGAACCAATTGTCACCAAACAGAGGCAATAGCACATGCACAGGTGTGTGTTTGGATCAGGTGACAGTGCAGAAGGCACTCCAACAGAGGCAGAAGGTGAAGAGGTTCAATCACAACATGCCAAGAACGTGGACAATCCATGTCCAGTGTAGAGGTGGAGCAGGGCATGCTTTCCTCGTCTGTTCCCAGTGCCGCCAAGCCAAGCCAAGCCATGATGATGATGAGCAAACCAGAGATTATTCTTCATCTATCATGATTTTTATCATACCCTGCTAGCCAGAGCCTGTGCTCCACCCCAGTGGTTGTTTAAATGCCCACTTGAGGCAGATCGTGTAGCAGACATTTGTGCGCTACCTGATGCAAGTCTCAGGAGAGAGTTTGATCTCTGTGCTTAGAAAGCACTTCCCATGAACTCCTCACAGGTTTACTTTTAGACAGCAATAATGCAGTGTGTCAACCCACAGGGCATCTGGGAACAAATGTGTACAACTCTTGTGTGAGTGATTAAAATTAGATTCTATCAATACATTCGATACAGTGACCCGCATTACAACCCCGGCGCTAAACCATGGCGCTATTAGCACCATGGTTGGTGCCGGTGTTGTAACGAAATACCGCCCCATTACAAGGTTGGCGGGGCGGTAATTCCCCCTTCCTCCATGGCCCTTCCCCATTCCCATTTTCACCCCATAGGGCTTAATGGGACTGGGGAAGGCGCTAAGTACGGTACCGCAAATTGCGGTACCGTAATTAGCACCGAGGTCCCTTCGCGGCACCCATTGGGTCCCGCAAAGGGACCTCGTAATCAGGCATTAAGGGTTTAATGGCGCCGACACCTTTTACGGCGCCGTTAAACCCTTAACGCCAGAGTCGTAATGACCCCCAGTGTGTTTTGTACTGATAAATAAAAACACATCAAGGGTGCTCAGACTCCTTTTGTTTGGCTTGTAGAGATAAAATATGAGCAGACCAATTTTACAGTCAAACAATATGCAGTTTAATATCGGCATAGCCTCCTACTCTTCTTCTATTCACTTCTAGAAATGTAAAGCAATAACGATCAACAAACAATGTGCACAGTCATCTAAAATATGGCACAGTAAAAAGTACAATGATACTCACTCTGTTTCAGTCCGGATTGGAATGCCATTACACAGGGGAGGTTCTACCAACCCATCGGAAACCATTAAATGGACACTGCTCAACACTCTAACAATGCCTGTGCATTCGAAGGGTAGTTACATAAACACAATCTAAATCCATGGATGAAAACATACTTGTAGAACCTTTTAAATCCAGTGTTGGTTTATCTCTTCAATCCATAAGCACTTTGATGAGTGCAATTATTCTGGCCAAAGAAAAACAGGTGGGTCCTACTGCACTGTGCCGAACGCATATCACAGTGTACTCAGTGCTTCACCAGCAGGAAGGATAGTTGAATGACTACTGGACATAAATACATCATATTGGCCCTCATTACGAGTTTGGCGGTAGCCATGGAGCTATTAGCTGCATTCCGGGCTCCATTACCGGGTTCCTGCAATGAGGAATAACCGGGTCATACCAACATAGGAGGACCCGGTAATTCCTCCTTGCAGGAACCATTGCCCATTCCCATTGGGAATGGGGATGGAGGTAACAACGGGCACATTACATGTGTCCCGTTGTTACCTCCCTCTTCCCCTCGCGGGACCCGGAAAGGACGCCTGGTTTTACCAGGCATCCGATCCGGGTCCCGCAAAGGGAAGCTCGTAATCGGCGCTCCCGTATTGAAGGGGGCCGGTCCCGTACCGGCCCCCTTCATTCTGGGAGTGCCAGGCCCATATGCAGATTAACGGTGTGCTAATGAATGTATTAGAATGGCTGCTTGCTTCTCCTTACCCAAGCAGTCCAGTCATGTGGTTCAGCCTTGTTTCCCGTATCTGTGGCCCAGCTCTGCCTTGTTTGGCATCTCCTCACGGGGAACTCTGGAACTCTGTCGGCTTTGTGGTTCAGCTTGTTATGTAGTCTAATGTCAAGTTTATCGAAACCTCACCTGTTCTCTTGCCAGCTAATCCATATTTGTGGATATCAGTGGCTAAATCTCTAGTTTTAATCTTTGATCTTGTCAGGTGCATTGTGTCCGATAGGCTGCATTGATTTTCAGAATTGACAGTGCAATAGCCATTCATGATCTGTAGAATGATTAGGCCAGCCCACAGCAAAGCGTAGACCGCCCACCAGGAATAACTGAAACATCCCAGGAGCTTTGTTTTTCATAGACCTGCCATTGATTTTGCAGACTTGATTCTGCTCATGTCAGTTATGATGTCAGAGGCTAATCTTTGGTGTCCTTCCGGACTAATCATAGCCAACCGGCTGCTCTATGAGAGTAACATTTGTAAATCTGCCTACTTCATGTACTTGAAGGTCCAAAATGGCTGATTCTCAAAAATGAAATTAACATGTATATGTTTATAGGGGAATTCGAGCTAAACGTAAACGTGTTTTGCTCTTTGTTCTAGGACGTACACCCAAGAAATATGAAGACTAATTGGACATTTTTGTCATTCTGAAGCCATCGTATGCAGTTAATTATTTTTAAATAACACATTGGGTTTCATTAAGTGAAGTATAACAGTTGTGAACGAGACAGCAGCCTTTGTTTGAAATGCCTTGTTAATACAAACAAACCACATTTCTAAATACATTAAAACAATCAAATGCTTTGAAAAATACCTTGTGTCTTGGTTGTGAGAACCAGGACCCAACTTTGTGTTTGATTCTGTGAACATTCAGTTAGTTTAACAATATGTAGATAAGAACAGGGATGTGATATGTCTACTGGCATAGAGCAAAAGTGTGTTACATCGGAGCAATGTGTAAATGAAACGTTCTAAATTATTGTGCATGATTGGTGAAGCATGAGTGAAAAATGCATGTTGTGTTTGCTAGCCAGCATCCTGGGTGGTCTTGCCAGATGCTTCCCCAGCAATACAGGAGGCAGCTGTGGGAGTGGGATTGAAGGCAGGAATGTTGCATGTGTCTGGTGGTAATGTGTCACTGCTGAATGTGGTGTTTCATGGTTATTGCCAACAATGTGCACCATGGGGCTTGTTGTCTCTGCATCCTTAACACATGACATTCTGTGCACAGAACAGATCCCAACACCTTCAAATGATCTTCCACTTTAGCAAGGAAAACTAGTCACCAGCCCCAAGACCTTGTGATTAGCGGGATCTTGTGATCTTGGCCCAAACCTTCCAGAACTCTTCTGCCTATCTTGCCATGTCACATCACTGGATACAAGAGGTTCAATCACCACGCCCTCTTCTCCTTCTTCCCTCCAAGACATATCCTCCGCCTCAAACACTGCATCCATCACCACAGGCTGCACCGCCTCTGAGAAGCTGCCTGCTCATTTGCCAAAGCTGCAACATTCTGCACCCCGCCACCCCCCCACCACCTCCTGCTTGAATGATATGATATGCTAGGTTATTTATAACACGCTTAATACCCAGAGGTTGCTGAGCCCGGAGTCGGGTGCTCCGTGTCGTCTTGCTTCCAAGTTGAGCACCTTTCCCCTGAGCTATCCTCCCGTGACAGGCAACCCCCCCACCCTATCTCCTCCTGTGCCTATCGATCAGCTGAATTTTGCATCATTGACACCAGTTTAAGAGCAGGACAGCCTCCTTCTCCTCGGACATCTAGTACTCCACCAACACAGCTGCCATCACTGCTGCCTCCACCCACCGCACCCAGCGGAGCCTCCTCTATGACCTTCAACACGGCATACGCCAGCAATTGGACCATAGCCTCACCAATCACCGGATCTACCTCTGCCACCCTGTGATGCTGTAACGACAATAGTTTATTTACAGTTCAGAGGATTGAAGTCAAGGCTTAAAGAAAACAGCAAAACACGTAAAAACGGCCATATTATACAATCAGTCCATGCACATAATCACATCCAAAATAACAAACAAGCATGTGTAAAAGTTGAATAAGCACAACACTAGCCTTGACAATATTAATAGTTGGTTTATCATTACATGTTCATACAGCTGATATTAATCATGCCAGTGAAGGGAAGTGTGTGTGTGTGTGCATGGTTGGGAGGAAGGTGGGGTGGGGTTAGTTACATTGTTCAGCTGTTTATGCTCTAAATCATTTTAGATCCAAGTTTGTAAAAGGTTAGAAAGACCATAGGTCAATTTGATACATATTGACAGTCAGCTATTTGGTGGATGTAATATTCCACTTTATCCAAATAACTATATTCACAAAAGTAAGGTATGTAATCCCATAACAGGAACACCCTATTAAAGCAGCCAACATTTTCAGACGAATATATATATACATCAAAATGTGTTCTGGTCAAGGTTCTACGCAATAAAGTAGGATCAGCCCATACAAAGGGTTATTTTTATATTTAGTACAGGCATACCCTTATCACACCCTAGATATGTTGTGCTACAGCACACATGATCTCTCGTTGTGTACTATGCTGGCCGGGGCTGATGGGAGCTGTGGTCCCAAACACACGTGGAGAGCCATGGGTTGCAGACCTCTGATTTAAGGCAACATCAATCAATAAAACAGTTATGATACACGTACGTGAATGTGAAAATGCAGCTCAACGTACAACACGTATCAGCAGACTAGGTATCAGCCCTCTAAAAATAGATAATGCAAGACATTTAGGCAATTCAAACGTACAAATAATTTTACACAAAATAATGAATCCAATGTTGCAAATGCACATGAAGGAATGCACACTAATTTGCTTGTTCGTTTGTTTTATTTATTTCAATAGTGCTCCAAACCCAAAGGTAGAAGGGCGCTTAAAGGGGATGGTTACAAGGTGTGACAAAAGCAAATTCAATATACAGCAGTTTACAGAGTATAACAACATAGTTAAGCAGTAGGGGGTACTACACTTGTGTTTCCTGAAGATCTGGAAGGACTCAATAGTTTTAATGTTGAGAGGTAAGGTGTTCCAGAATTGGGAGGCAAGTACTGTGAAGCTCGTCCCTCCCGCTCCTTTCAGGGAGAATCTGAGCACTGTCAGGCATAAGGTGTTGGAGGATCTAGAGGTTCTGGTGGCGGGTTTCATGGTGAACTTGTTGGTGAGATATGGTGGGGCTAAGTGGTTTAAAGCCTTTTATGTGAGGCAAATGGTTTTCAGGTCAATTTTTTGTCGTATTGAGAGCCATTTGCACGATTTCCTTGCAGTGGAGATATGCTCTCGTCTGGGAATGTTGAGCGCTGCACGTAGTGCGTTATTTTGAAGTACCTGTAGTTTTTTAATTATTGATTGGTTAGCACCTAGGTACAGGCTATTGCAGTAGTCCAGTTTGGACTGTATGAGGGCTCTAGCAAGAGTGAGACAGCGATTGGGTGATAGAAAGGGTCTATTGGCCCTAATAAGCTTGCCGGTGTAGGCGGAGGCTGAGGCGATCATGTTAGTTTGTTTGGTGAGGTTAGAGTTGGCATCAAGGTAAAAACCGAGAGTTTTCACGCTTTTGGCAATAGGGATGGTGTGACCATCGATAATAATGTTGTTGTAGTTAGGATTACGTTTAGCTTGGTTGCTGGGGGAGCCGACATGGAGGAGCTCTGTCTTCTCATCATTCAGGCAGAGGCCGTGAGAGGCCATCCATGCCTGAATGATGGAGAATATTTCGTTAATCCGGGAGACGTCTACATGGTAGTTGCCTGTGATGGTGAGGAGTATCTGGGTGTCATCTGCGTAATTTGTGTATGTGACACCCAGACGGTCCAGTTGGTCAAATAGTGGCTTTGTAAATATGTTGTACAAAGTGGGGGGGACGCAGGAGCCTTGAGGGACCCCGTATGAGGTGGGAATGGGATCTGCTGCAGCTGTTGTAACGAAAACCTGCATGGTTCTGTTTGCCAGAAAGGATTGTACCCATGTGACGGCCGAGGGGGAGAAGTGAGCTGCAGTGACTAAGTGACTACAGAGAATATTATGGTCGACCAGATAAAAGGCCGCTGAAAGGTCTAAAAGGAGTAGGATCGCGGCATTACCTTTGTCTTTGATTTCATCAATCTGGCTTTTGAGATCAACAAGGGCAGTTTCTGTTCTGTGTTGAGGTCTGAAGCCAGATTGACGTATTCCTAGCAATTGGTTGGATTCCAGGTATTCCTGAATTTGGATGTAGGCGACTTTATCCAGGATTTTTAACAGAAATGGGACAGTGGTGCTGACATAAATAAATTGACAGACACTTGACTGCACATCCTTTGTATAATTCTCTAAGGATATCTGCGTTGGACTGGGGATAAAGACAATCATCCTAATCCTGTGACCCAGCGCCTCCTCTTCTGAAATTCTGCAAAACTCCCAAACCCAGTGAGGGTCTCTGCACATAGGCAAGAAAATCATGACTTGGTCACACGTGGAAAGACAAACGTCACTGCAAATTTATCATCACACCCAAATCACTAGGCTACCCAAATGAGTATATACGGTTATGGTTACAAACACTTTAATGTTAGGGTGATTGTTGTGAAAAAAGAAAGGAGCAGCAAGCCCAGTGTGCATTATGTACTTACTGATTAAAGCACACAACCGTTTTTATTTATCACCGACAGATCTGTTAAACATAATGATCAGTGGCCATTCTTATGTACCCATAATGCTCTTCAGTGAATAAAAAGCAACAAGTAGCCCTCACCAGTGCTATTTGCCCAGTTCCCTTTTTAGTATGCATTTCAAAATTTCAAAATAGTACAAATAGGGGTTCGCAAGACTGTCCATTTGGTCATATAAACCTATTGTGGAATCAGAAAAATACAATATTAAGGCTTTTACACCATGCAAAGAGAAATACACCGACACGGGCTTGTAAAGATTCCCAGAATTTTTATTGCAATTCTGTACAGTTCACAAAACAAAGTACACAAATAGCTATTTGGCCGTCAATACATCACAGAGACCACCAGCAGGGTTCAATGTGAGCAGTGAACAGGATTTGCTAGCTGGACATCAGCGTATTTATACAGTTTGTTATAACGATGTCCTGCCTCCTACAAGTTAATCATGTACTGGGATAGGGTCGCGCCAGGTTCGTTCCTAATTTACATATCTCGTGCATGCGGTTTACTTTTGAATACATTTGCTAACAAACACTATTATTCTCTAGGTTTAACTTTACACTCTTTACACATTGCTTTAATACAGATCATACAGATGTTTCACATATCGTGTTTAGATAGCGTTATTGTTCTTATATACTTGTTGGTTAACATCGCCGATTCAAGTAATCCCCTGATCCCGAGGTCAACAAAGGACAAGGTCTACATGACCCTAACATGTAGCCTGAAGGCAGGTTGGACATTAACTCTCCTACAGAGGTTGAAGAGGTTAAAGCAAGAACAAGAGAACACAAGACGGCCATTTTAGGCCACAGGGTGACTTTGTACAATAAACTAAAATGGCGGCTTTAACCTACTGGCTTGATTCACTTAAGGTCACAACCTTGCAATACGGATTTCCTCGCAAAGCGACTGGGCATAGGCCAACATATACAATGAGGATGAAACAATATTATATCAGTTCTAACACTATCAGAAAAAATCTTTATATGGTTATTCTTGCTTTTGATAATGTGCTTTGCTCAGAAGTGTAAGGTGTTTTCTAACTGCAATGTATGCTGCAAGTGAGCATTAGAAATGGGCATCGGAGACATTTTAAAAGAAGCAGTTTGCAATGTTTTTTCAATTAAATAATTGAATTTTACTTACAGCTTCTTTTTCCAAGGATGCACATCATTTTGTCGTTCAAAATGTCCTTCCTTCTTGTATAGGGTTACGTTGATTTTAAACCTGACGGTAGGTTTATTCTGTGAACACCAAGGCAATGATTAATTTTGTGTGCTAGCAACTTGTTGGTAGTGCAGATGAACACACCCATTTCTCACAATGTGAACCAACAGTAATGATTAACACAAAATAGACAATTACAAACACAATTGTAGGCCCTGCAGCTCGTCCTCTGAACCCCTTTAAGGTGTTTTAGCAGCCCAGAATTCCCAATAGAACCTATTTGCATCGCTCTCACCTCCCCCATATGAGCATTGAGCCCTCAGAGTGACAGCAACATTCCTGCAGGACACAAGCAATGACAATGTATCTCTCCAAATTCCAGGTCATGTCCCACCTCAAGGGATGCCTTTGGCACAGCTGCTCTTGTATGACTTTTAACTATTGAACTAGTTAACTATTAAACAGACAGCCCTGCCCCTTCAAGACATCCATGTTTTTTTCAGCCTCTTCTGACCTTCCTTCAATCGTATCCACTGGGTTCGTCAAGGCTTTGGGAGATATCAGATGGATATGTCAGAGGGGAGGTGTAGTGCCAACAACAAACCTATCTGATCAATCTTAAATTATACAAACAGAAATGATCAAAGCTAATCACCATCCAGCTGTGTGCTTCATTCACTGGAGCATGTGAGCCTTTGATGAACAGACCGTGGGCAAGGAAGGCCACACAAACAAATATGTGAGCACATATTTGTGGGCACATATCTGAAGTATTCCCCAAACCCAAGTCGTGACAATGTTTTGGATAATTGAACCCATACCTATGGGTAGATGAAATAGATGATTTAGGTTTCAAGAAACAATGACGAATAATGGGCAAAACCTGCCCCATTCGCCATTTCTCTTGCAGAATTAAATTGGACATTTTGTCTGTTTTCCCACGAAAGGTGTGCAATTTGTCTCTCTTGCATCACACTTGTGTCCGTTCCAGCAAAGTATGGGGGCACAAAGTGCTTCGGTCCCTTAATTGGGTGACATTTTCCTGCAATATTCCTGCATTTGAAACACAAAGGTGCACAATAATGATTCCATCCAAAATCAAGAGAACTGTGTTGATATCCACTTTGCTGATGAAGGAAAAATTGGGAAAAGTTTAACCTATTTTGCATCTCTGACAGTAATTGTTGCCATCCCCAACCATAAGATCTTAATTTCTCTCAAAACATAACTCCCTTCATTCCTTGACCCCTGGAACCTTAGACATGGTCTCCTTCTCAATATACAATCCTGATGCCCCATCCAATCTCCATGAGTTGGAGAGCTTGTTGGGCTGTTGCTCGTCACCCTGGCAGTATGTAAGATATTTTTTTGTGTGCAAGATGGATGCCTGCGCATCAGTGCCAGGGCTGGCTGACACAAGCATTTCAGAGGGTGAAACTGAGGGCCAAGGCCTCAGAGAAAAGGGATTGGCACCGGGAAGCAGCTGGGAGATGAAGAGGCAGGTGAGAACTAGTAATTGGCACATGCTGGGCACAGCATTAAACCACAAGAACAAACTGAAATAGCAACCTTGGAAAATCACCCAGCTAGGAGTTTCGGTGAAAGGGCATAAGGGGAGCCTACAGGTGTGGAATCTGTGAGTCACACCTCTCGCTCTCTGCCTCTAACCTCTGCCACCATACCCTCTCTATCCCTTGTGCCTAACACCTTTCCTCCAGTGTGAAGCTGGTTTATTCATTAAGTGGAGTGATGTACATGTTTCCCTCAAATACGCAGGAGTGACTGAGCAAAGCGAGGGATCACAAACCAACATAGTGGGTTTGGGGGAATGAGGATTTCAGAATGTTTTTTTAAATAATAGGGTAAAATGGTGCAGTTTACATCAAACCTTTTTGAACAATTGGGTAAAAAGACACACAGTTTGCAATTGCTTTAGTTGGCTAACCCATGGAAAAATCTAATCAAATAGTCATGTAGAGTGCACGGGAGCATTTTTGACATCTTTGTCCACAATATATATAGGCCAGTATACAAATCATGTTCATGCTGGCTGTGCCCATACGTTTCCATGCTGACTTAAAAAATATCTTCCAGCATTCCCATATCAGAAAATAATCATGTTTGCTTTTCACATAATGCCAGTAATGATATAAGAAAGCATGTCCATGCAGGCTCTGCTAATATATGCCAATTATCTTCATGTAAGAACATACTCCTGCTGGCTTTGCCAGTAAAAAGGCCATGTCACAATTAGAAAACATGCTAAGACTGGCTGCACCAATATTGGTCAATCTTGCCACATAAGAACACTCATCATACTGGGTTTAACCTTGATGGCAGCAACGAAAATACAATGCCGCATCAGAAAATATATTCCGACTAGTTGCAACAAAGAAGGCCAGTCTAGCAATGTAACAAACCTTAACAGGTTTACTTTGCTCTTGATGCCCATTAAATCATGCCATGACACAGTATAAATTATATCTAGACAGGTCCACCATCGTAGGCCAGTCTTTCCATGTAATAACACTCATCATGTCTGCTTTCCTCTTGATGCCCATTAATACATGCCATTTATGTCATTATGTATTGGGTGTTTGTAATGTGTCTACATACAATGTGTTTCAAGGTGCAACAAGACTGTGGGGGGCAGGGAAGAAAAAAAAAAACAATTGTCATACTAGGCCCTGTGACATTCGGATCCTGCAAGTGCAGTAAACAGAAGTGCAGGGGAGAGGGGCGGGGAGAGTGCAGGAGGGTTGAGCGAGTGCTAGGATAGGCAAGGTGGATAGAGATCAAGGGGGCGAGAGTGAAAGGACAGAAGGTGTCCACGTGCCAAGCGCAAGGAGCAGGGCTGGAAAGGCTCAGAGTGAGCAACCCAGCCAGGATAGTGTAGGGGAAGAGAGCCCAGAAGGGCGAGTGCAGGTTGGGGGAGGGGCGCAGTACCATGCCACCACTCACAAAAATCTATCTAGACTGGTCCATCAACACAGGCCAGTCTTGCCATATAATAACAAAATGGGCATCAGGAGTAAAGCAAACATGAATCATGTCTGCTTTACTCTTGATGGCCATTAAAACATGCCATGCCAAAGTATCAAAATATATCCACACTGGCTCACCAACGTAGGACAGTCTTGTCACATAATAACACTTTTCATGTTTGCGTTACTTTTAATGAAATTTAAATCATGCCATGCCACAGTAAATGCATATATACAGACGAACCCATCAAAGGAGGCCAGTGTTGCTATAAAATAACACTTACCATGTCTGCTTTCCTCTTGATGCCCATTAAACATGCCATGCCACTACAGTAAGGAAATATATGCAGACTGGTCCATTAACCAGGGCAAGTCTTTCCACGTAGTAACAAAAAGGGCCTCAAGAGTAAAGTGAACGTGAATCACGTTTGCTTTACTCTACTCTTGATGCCCATTGAAACATATATATACAGCCTCGCCCACCAACAGAGGCCAGTCTTGCCATGTAATAACACTCACCACGTCTGCTTCGCTTTCGATGGCCATTAAATCATGCCATGCCACAGTAAAAAATATAAATAGAATGACCCACCAACGTAGGCCAGTCTTGCCACGTAATATGACTTATCATGTCTGCTATGCTCTCGATGGTCATAGGAACATGCAATATCATTTCCTGGCATGCCCCCTCACCCTCGCTGTGAAGGGGGTGCCAGGACATAACACTGAAGCTTCACTTTCCTCCTACCCCAGCTACTCCTCCCTGCCCCACTCACAATCAGATATTCACACATGCATTTACATATCCATTAATGTCTCTGTTCACTTGCACGCTCATGCAATAGACACGCTCTAATTCAATTGTGCACACGTACAGATACAAACACTCACATGCCCGCATACATACATAAATACATACATACATTCATACCTACAGATTAGAGATCTTATTTCCCTTGCCTGCAGCCCTGATTCGGACTCCGTCTTCCGCAAAGGCCCTCTGGCTCCCGGTCAGCATTAACAGAAACCAGGAAGCAGAGGGAGATTCCTGGTTCCTAAAGACATATATGTGGGGGAGCCCGAGCACCTCCTAGACACACCCCAGTTTGGCCTAAATGTGCAGGGAAGCATGTGATAGCCCTTCAGCACATATAGACCGGCAGTTCCCCAGCCTGCATCCCCAATGGGCCCTGAAAGGCTGGGGAAGCAAAATGCCCCCGGAATTTCATGACTCATTGGCCAGACATGCTGGGGAACTTAAACTGTCAAAAGGAACCCAGGTTTCCCTTTCACATTTAAAGCCAGCCCGGGAGTGTTTGAGAGTGCTTTCCCTGGGATGACTTTGGCTGATCCACAATGAGCGAAGGACGGAGCGGTACCCTATTGCCCATCATGGAGGAGCCACACCTGCTTATCCCTCTCCTCCCTTTCTTTTCCAATTGTGTGTGTGCCACATTATAAGTGAGGCGGTAAGGGGTTAACGGCGCCAGTAAAGGTGCCGGCGCCGTTAACCCCGCACTGCCTCATTACGTGGTCCCCTTGCGGGACCCGCTCTGCACGTCTGGTTTTACCAGACGTGCAGAGCGGTTCTCGCGAGGGGAGGAGGGAGCAAACAACGGGCCGCTCGTAATCGGCCCATTGTTTGCTCCCTCTCCCATTCCCATTCAGCCCTATGGGAGCTGAAATGGGAATGGGGAAGGTCTGGGCCTGGGTTCCTGGAGGTCGGAATTACCCGGCCTTTCGAACTCGGAATGGCCCGGTAATTCCCCATTCCGGGAACCCGGGCCCAGACCCGATTTTGGCCAAAAAAATGACCGCCAAAATCGTAATGATGCCCTGTGTCTCTTTCTTTCCCGTTTCTAGTCCGTCTTCGATCTCTCCCAATTTGCCAGGGCCCTCTTCCTCACTCACTCCCCTCACCTGTCCATCTCTATCTATAACGCTCTTTCCTTGCGACCCAGTCTACCATCATATGCGCTAAGCCTCTCTTAATCTTCCTTCTCCCTTCTTCTGTCCCCTGCCCCTCCTACGTATCCGCCCTTTTTTTTCTTCAATATTTATATATGTTTGTATTGTTTGGTATGTCATTATTTGTTAATAAATTCCCATTACTACACACAACAGAAAGAAGCTTCATTAGCTGACCACGTGATTGATAAAACACGTATAAACAGCATTGCTTGTGAACCATTCAGCCACACACATCTTTGCAGCCACAGCCTTTTGCCACCTCCCCAATGTCAGTGCTTCTCTTAAATGTGTGCTTTTCAATTAATGTAATACACTGTTGCATAACACCGCCATCAAAACGCCATAGATATTTCATCAGCAAATCAACTCCCTGATGGCTACAAGATCCTCTCCGCACCCAGATCCTCCCGGTCCGGTGGGGGCGGGGGGTAGCCCTGACCGTTTGTGAGTGGATTCCTGCCTCTATCATTCCCACTCAGACCTACTCCTCTTTTGAATGCTTTGTCTGTAGGCTCTCTCTCTCTCCTACCCATTCTCTTACTGTGGCTACTATCTACCGGCCTCCTGGTCAAATCACCTCATTTCTCTCTGAGTGGGCGGACCTCTCCTCCTCCTCCCTCATCGCTTCTACCACTCAACTTCTCCTCCTCTGTGACCTCAATATCCATTTTGACTCTCCTTGTTCCTCCTCTTTACTCTTCTGTGACCTCTGTGACTCCCTCTCCCTGTCCATCCTCCCCTTTGGCCCGACACTCTGCAGGTCACACACTAGATGTCTTGATCTCCTCTGAACTCCCCCTCTCCATCCCTCTGACCACTCCTCTCTCCTGGAGCAATCATTCCCTCCTCTCCTCTCCTCTCTACCTCTCTTCCTGCCAAGCCAAGCCTACCCCAACACTGCCACCTACCTTCTCGGACATCCGGCCCGTGAAGCGTGTGTCAGTTGAGGCTTTCGCCTTCGATCTTTTTCCTCTTCGTTCCATCTATAATTCTTCTCAGAGGAGAAGCTGTTCATAGGCCGAGTCTCTCTTTTTTAGTATGTAAAACATTCATTAGCAAGTAGTAACTGCTTGTATTATGCAAATAAATTAGTACATTGTGTTAAGATTTTGTAAACCGAAGCAGAATTCTGTCATCTTTATTCTATTGGTCCATGTTGATCTTTTTTTACATGGAATTCCAGAAAGACACATTATTTGCTATTCCTTTTCTTTCTTATTTAGGGTCACTGCTCAAAGTGTTACACTTGTGGAACCCCTGTTTTTTTTTCAAGAGGCCTCAATAAAAATGCCTGCCACTCCAGAAACAAAGAACCACATGGCACTGGCCACAGCCCACAAGCTTCAATGTAAAAAACAACCCCCCAAAAACATTTTTCAAAATGTTTAATATTTTTTAGGGGTGCAAGGGAGACCACAGGGGTAGCAGGTGCTCCCCCTGGCGACCCCAAATGACATCCCTGGCTGGAAACTCTGCATTCATTTGTTACTGTTTTTAGTCCCATCTTGTGGTGATGTTAGCAGAGCCCAGACCTGGCAAGGAAGCCCTGCACTGTGGTTTATAACAAGAGTAGAGCATGAAGCAAGATTATGCACAAAGTGATGGGAAGTTTGAAGATAGCGGGCAAGAGACCTAAGTGGAACATTTCAGTATCCTCTAGGGGCAGTGACCATCACCAAAAGTAAGTCCCAATGGGCCTGGAAGGGACGATTCTTGAAGCTGTCGGTGAAATGATCCATGATGAGATGTGTTTCTAGCTATCATAATGCAGAGATATCGACATGAACCAACCATTTGGGATGCATGCCAGAGAGTTCCAGTGTCACTGGCTTTGCTTTTTCAGGTCCACCTCTGGCAGGCCGCAACACCCGTGATCTTGCTCCCCCAGGCACGCAGTATGCTAATCTCAACATTGTTGTCTTTTCTCCTCCCAACATCTTTAGTGCTTTCTGCAGATCTGCGGTTTTTAAATATTTTATTTAATTTTATTGTTTAAAGCGTAGACCTAGCTGAAGAGTAGCGGAGCGCTGTACAGAGTGTGGGTAACCGGCATTTGAGCTGGCATCTTTTAACCGTAGCGCAGTGCTGTCAGGACTGTGCATCGGTATGTGCGTCCATTGGAATTAGTCCTTGGTCAGGTGTTGTTAAAAGAGCAATGTTTTGAGAGATTTGCAAAATTGGAGAATTGTGGGGACATTCCGAGGTGACACCGGGATTGAGTTGCAGAGGGTGGGTGCATGTCAAGAGAAGGATTGTTTGCAGATCCTCTCTTGGCGGATGGGTTGTGATTCAAGCCGGTTGGTTGATTTGCTGCGCGAGGAGCGTGTGCCACCAGATATGTGAAGCGTAGCTGTCGGGTACGCTGGTGTGCTACTCATGACTGCTTTGTAGATGATGCATGCAGTCTTGAACAGTATCCTGGCCTGGAGTGGAAGCCTATGTAGTTTGGGTAGAATAGGGGTAATTCGGTCAAATGTGCATGCTCCCATAATAAGATGTGCTGCAGCGTGGTGGAATGCTTTTAGGGGAGCCAAGTGAGCAGCTGGGAGACTTGTCAGGAGAGCATTTACCCCACCGATGTGCGAGACACAAGGGCCTGCACTACCACCCAGAAGTCCTGTGGCGGGATGAAGGGTTTCATTTTTCAAAGGCTAGAGATTCTGAGCCAGGCTATTTGGACCTTCATAGCTATGTGTATCTGGAAGGAGAGATTGCTGTCAATGGTAAAGCCTAAGGACTTTGCTGAGTCAGAGTGTTATGGATCAAATCTTTCTAGGCGCATATCATTGAGCCATTGTTGGACAAGTTGTTTTTTTAGTGGGCAGACCATTGAGGACAAACTCAGTCTTAGATGGGTTTAGTTTGTGGTAGGCAGTCGACATCCAGGACTGGATGACGGCTAGGTAATCGCAGAGATGAATGATGTCCTGTGCGCTATTTACTCTCATGTACAACTGAGTATCGCCCACGTATTGGTGGATGGCTACATTGGGATCTTTGAGGAGAGTGCCCAGAGGCTCATGTAAAGGTTAAAAGGGGTGATGAGAGGATGGAGCCTTGGGGGACTCGGCAGGAGCCCTGGAGCCTGGTGTCGGCTTGAGAGGCAGGAGGTAAACCAATTCAGGATAGTGCCATAGAATCCATCCTATCCTGTCAGTGAGGATAGAGAGAAGGATGAGGTGGTCGATGGTGTCGAATGCAGCCGAGGGTTCAAGAAGTGCAGGGAAGCATGACTCGCCCTTATCCATGATTTGGAGAGCATCGTCCACCACCTGGATGGTGGCTGTCTCAATGCTGCACTTTGGGCAGAACCCTGACTGATAGTCATTAAGGTGGTGGAGTTGTTTGATTCTGGCGAGTGGTTGTGTAGCAACTATTTTTCCATGATTTTGCCAATAATCAAGTAGTTCGTAATGGACCTGTAGTTGGCCAGGTCATCTGCATCTAGAGTTGAGTTTTTCAAAAGAGGTCATTTGAGACTAGTGTTGAGGTTGTCCCCGAACTATCCTTCTGCGAGGGAGGCATTGATGAAGTTGAGAAGCGCATTGAGCTGGGCCAGCCAGTTGTTTAATGATGGAGGCTGGAATTATATCGTCAGAGTAAGAAGTAGGTTTGAGGGAGTCAATCATTTTTAGGAGATCCAGGGGAAAGAGAGAAGAAAATCCGGTCAAGAGGGGCAGTGTGTGTGCCAGGATACAGGGGATGGTAATGCTGGGAGAGGTTGATTTGAGGTCTCTTGGATTTTGTCTATTTTTTCAAAAAAACATTTGTTGATTCTAGTTAATTTCTTCTGAGTTTCTGGTACCTCGGGGTCGGGTGAGGGTTTGGTACAATGCTTTACTGCTTCAAATAGTGCTTTGCTCCTGTTAGAGGCTGCCACAATGGTGGAGAAGTAGTAAGCAGCGTTTCCCTTTGATTATCAGAATTCTACACTTTGCAAGCAGAGATTTGAAGTTGGTGAGGTCTCCCGAGGTATGGTTTTTGCTTCACCATTTCTCTACGGCTCAGATTGAGCATTTGTTGGAGGCTAGCTATGGGCTGTACCATGGGGTGGATGGTTTGGTTTTATAATTATAATTGTTCTTTATTTTTGGTCTTAGCCCTTAGCAGTTGAACCATGTGGTCTCTTCAGGGATTCAGGGAATCATCTGATGTATCTTTGGAGATGAGGACATTGGCCATTGCAGCACATGCTTCCCAGCTTCTGCTTTCTTTCCTTAACATCTAAGCCCAATCCAAGATGTCAGCTTTTCTAACCATCAAAAATTGCATCGAAACCCAAGGTGGCCGTCTCCTGTTGTCTCACCAAGAAATGGGGTTAAGGAGCCAACTCTAAAACTGGGTATTGTTTTCCATCACTGCATCCTAACACATGTGTTTCTTATTCCCGTTGCCATTGCCCCACACACAGTGCATTCCTTTGTTTCTGTTTTTCTCCTTGCTTCTCTGGTTCTTGTTCCTGTTTTCTTCCATCTTGCGCGTTGACCTGGTCAGTTGCCTTCATGCTAGGATTCGTCCTGATCCATTTCCAAGTGGTTTTTGTAACACACTTCCGGCTTTTCCACTCTGCCTACTGGTCCCTCCCACCACAGTGCAATGTCTTGCTATTCTAACACCGTGGCAATATGGCTGTGCAGCCGGGCAGGCCTTATCTTCCACGCAAAGGGTACTTGCAATGACTCCCGTCCGGCCCGCCATCGACCCCGAACACTTTTTGAATCACAATTGATGGTGTCATCCTGATGCCTGGAGATATGTATGCATGCATGTGATTTACAAACTGCAAACATAGCTGGGAAGCAACTGAGCACTGCACACAGGGGACACATTAATGAATGGTACAGGTAGGGTGTGGGGTTAGCAGAACAGCTGACATGGATTGGGGAAACAGGGTGGAGCTCCAGAGGGGAGAATTAGGGTTGAGTGGAGCGATCAGTGATTGGCGAGATGCTCTTTGAAGAGAAGGGTCCCTCTGGTCCTTATAGAAGTGTAGCACGAACGGGGCAGTCTTGCCAGCATTGGCAACTGGTTCTAGGGACAGGGTGCTGAGCAGATAAAGGTCTGTTTTCCTGTTTTTCCCTCTTGCAGTTCTTTGCCTCCATCCTCGAGATGTTGTGGACTCTGGTGTTCCACTCCCCTCCGGACATGGTGAGTTTCTCTGCTAGGTAGAGTGCTCTGCTATTCCAAACCATGAGTGTGTCGCTTAAAAATACTGGTTTGTTTCTGGTCTTTTCCTTGATTTGTAGCTTTATGATATGATATGATAGGTTGTTTATAACACGCTTAATACCCAGAGGTTTTTAAGCACAAACCCGGGGATCGAACCTGAGTTGCTCCGTGTCGTCTTGCTTCCAGGGAGAACATGTTGCCCCTGAGCTATCCCCCCTTTGAGATGCTGCGGTTCCTTGCACTGCATTGCCCCTCTTTGAGGGGGAGTTCTTCGATATGGTGGTGGGGCGGGGGGTGCTTTAGTGGCAAAAGAGGCCTAGGCGAATCAGAAGGACTCGAAGACTCTTCCGGCTTGCAGAGGTCCCAGTGAAGACCAGGCATGCTTGGGGCCCTGTGGCTATACTGTGAAGATGGTGGGGGTGATGAAGATGATGATGGCTCGATGGGAACTGGGATGTGCATGGCATAAGAAGTGCAGTGCTGGAACTCTCCATGCATAACACCTTGCACGGAGTGCCTAAAGTCTGCGTCAGGGAGCTAAAGGTTTATAGGACATCAATGACGTTAGGTTTAAAGGGCGCAGCTAGGACAAATGTATGTTGCTCGTCTATTGGATCCAGTATTTTGTATGGCAATTGTTGTCCTCTTCTTTGTGAAGGCATGTGTTCATTTGCCCAAGGGTAGTCCTCAGCATCATGAACACAGTAATTATAACAATAGGCTTCTTGTATTCATTTTTCAATAATGATCTGTTTTGACATGCAGACATATGGAAAGCTATCAACGTGCTACTGTAGGGCATCAGCATGGTTGTATGGCCCGCTCCCTCTAATCTTCCAATCACCGTGATTGCTTTGACATTCCAGGGTCTAAGTGGTTTACAGCTCTGTCTTTGCTCTCGTGATTGCACCCTGTTTTTTCTCCCCACCAATCTTTCTCTGCATGTTCTCTCGCCCATTAACAGCCATCAGTTGGCTGACCCCCCCCCCCCCCCCCCACGGCCCTCCTTTGCATTGCTTTTGTGTGACATTCCTGCCTCCAGGTGAGTGTTTTCGATCTGGTGTATCTTACCTTTGACAAATGGTGCTTTCGCAGACCTTGACATGGCCCAACTCCATCTCAATCCGCTTTGAAATGTTTTTCTCGCGTTTGTAGCTGCTGCTCCAAATGACTGGCGCATGAGCTAATGGCGCTGTAAGTGCTAGCTGTGCACGCGAGGCTAATTACACAGGCTCTGAAGTATAGGCCCTGCACCGTGCCTGAGTGTCCAGTGGCTGCAACAGCCAGCAGGTGCTCCAGGTGGATGGGGGCCAGTAACCAGCCCCCGCCCCTGCGGCCTCTATGATCGCCTTCATCTCACGAGCGGCTCATCAAAGCTGCAATGTCATTTCTGTTTATTGCCAGGGTATCTTAGACGTTTCACTCCCAGCGCAGGTCCGGTACAGGACGAATTCCAGAAAGTAGACGGGCGGCTGTGGAGCAAAATGCCATGGTTCAGAATTGCCCTGTGAAGTATTGGGCGCACAGTCACTGCCATCGTCATCAAGGACTTCTTCTCTCCCAGTCTTGCCTGTGGTAACAGCCCTTGCCTCGGTCACCCCATTTCTGTTGCTTCTGGCTGCTGCCTGAACCGCATACCAACTGCCAGGCCCGGCTGAAGATGTGCGGTGGCCCATTTCAAAATGATGGTTCAGGGCCCCTTTGTTAGAGCGGAAAGCATTCTGAGACACCCGTGGGAGGAGGAGGGCATACATTATAATGGAGATAAAGATAAGGTTATTAGCAGACAATTATGACGAGACTGTGAGCCAGCAGGGAGCTGAAACACTGAATGCACACTGAGTAGCAATTGATCCTTCTTTGTAACAAGTGGCTGAAGTGGAGGAACCAGTGTTGAAAGTCAACACGGTGATAACACTTCTGGTTTCCCCAATGGAAGTGAATGCTGGACAGGCTCCTGCAAACGCAGCTTGTGAGGCGAGCATTGCAAATCGCACACTGTAAGCCCCAGAACGCAAGTGATTTAAAAGAATAGATTGCTGTGTTATTAGACTGCTGAATGGCAATATGGGGGGCAGTGGCTCGGGGCCACCTCAGGCTCAAGGCCCCTTTCCTTTGAAAAGGTTGAAAGGCCCTGACGCTGTCCCTGCCAATTGTTGGCATCCTTCACCATATCCCTCTGCCCAGTTCACCATAGAAAATTACTGAAGGCCTAGTAGTGAAAGGGTTAAGCCCCTCTCGGTGGTCCACTGAGTTTAACAATCCCCCCAATCATCAACTGTAAAAATTAAATAATTATTTTCGAGGATCCATCCGGTCCTCTGCCTCCATGGCTTTCCAGTACCCAGATCGCAAAAAGGTCAACGTTGGTTGATGCAAATCTCCGTACCAGGGGATCAGAAGACACCGTGGACAGCAGGGGGCAGCAGCAGACAATGTGCAGTTTCTACACAAATGGCTCCTTTTGCCTTTTTGCTGCAAAGACTCGGCAGTAACACTAAATGCATATTCGCAAACTGTACGGTTGCAAATTCCAATGAGGCTGTTCATAATTTATATGGGGGTGTCCAGTGCCCCTGAGAGAATCTCTATTGCCCCCAGAATCTTGGTTCGCAGAGTGCTGACCCAAGGAGAAATTTTGGATGGGCAAGGAGGCGGGGGCCCATCCGTGCCCCGGGAAAGGCCATCGGCGTGAAAACACCTATACTTACAATGAGACTTTTTTGGTGTGCACTATTCCAGTTTTGATACAAGGCTTAAGTGATCCCCTTCTATGCCTTTTCTGTCTTAGCTGCCAACATATATATACTTTTAATTTTTGTAAGGTTTCACATTAAAACAGCAAGGTTGAAAGTACTGTTTTTCAGCATCAGGTCATACTGGTAGTATTATACACCTGCATCAAGCACCATCCCACAACCAGAAACTCCTGCCACTAGAAAACCAAAGCAGGCAAGGCAGGGAGAATGGTGAGGGGAGACCAAGAAGAAGCTTTGAAAGTGCAGAAGTAGCTATGGCAACAGCAGCCCATCATTGTCCATTGACATCTGTGGAGGTACATTGGAAAATGAAAAGTGTATGTACTCCCCGTGCCTGGCACTGCAGTATTATAGTGACTCGGCCCTGTAACCTACCATGTTTAAGCAGTGTTTCTTGCTTATGCGAGGCGGGCACTGGAGTATATACTGCACATGTCTTTGCAATGAAAGCCTCTCTCCTAATTTGTTGGAATGCTCGCTTTATCAGCACTCGTTTCTGACATATTTCCCTATTGGCCTATACAAGCCAGATCTAGGTTCTCGCTTTCTTAAGAAAAGCAGCACAGGGGAGTGGAAGTCATCCCATTGCTAACACTCTCGTTTACCTCAAAGCGTATAGGAATCTTTAATGAGTGAGGGCATCTTGACTGAGTTACGACAGGGTGACCTCACTGATAACAATGGCTTACATGAAAGAGCCCAGCTGGTGTCAAAGGCTGATATAATGAAGCTTTGTTCTTTGCTAGCAGGGTGAGTTTAGTATGCCACCGTGACCTGTTGAGGCCACCCGTGACATTGGAAAACATGTGTCCTGTTGGATATAAAGGTACAGGCCTCGGAGGGAAGGGGGCGCTCGGAATTGGTGTCTCATGTTGTTGTTGGGTTTGCGCTGTCCCTGCTTTCTGTTAATAAAGTGTTCAGCTATCCAACAGAACTGGGAGTGATCTTTTTACCTCAACTCATTTCATCCAAGTGCAATATGCCCACACATACACACACCCGTAAGTACTTACCACATCAGATTTTGTAGAATTTGAGGTATTTACACCGGATGTCTCGGAAGCGGCGTTCCCGGGGTCCAGGTGCTGGTGGTGCCGGTTGGCTCATTTAATTTCATCCGGACAATCCTTAACCTAGTGCGATTTGCCAGATTTCTTGTGCTTGGTTCACCGAGCTCTGCATGGTCCGGCTCCTAGATTTCTGCAGGAGACGTTCACTAATGATATCCCTCAAGACTTCTCAGATCTTCTTCCATGGGGTTTGACTTTACAACACAGATTTAAAATAGCTAAGTGTGGTGGCAGATTGTTTCCATTGTCGGTGGTGATGTGCAAATGCATTCCACCAGATGGATCAGCATTTGCTTTTTTGATGCAAATCAAAAGCTTACATTTCCCAGCTATTTTTTCAGTTTTTTACTCCTCTAATTCGATTGATCGAATTTCCTAACTCTCTTCCATCTGTTGTGGTCCAATACTTCTAGCACCAAGTTAACAGTTTGAGGCGCGCAAACGTTAGCAAAACTCCTTGCTATGAAATACATTACAGTGTTCACAGTATGTGTCTTTTCCCTGTGATCAAACTTTTAAATATGAGTATTTTGAAATCCAATCCAAATGAGTGTTTGCTGCTTACAATCTTTCATCGGTACTCTCCAGTTTTTTAGCAATGTTTTTGTGGAGGATCTCTGCGGAAGGTCTTTACTGGTGAGTGTTGGTTGGGTATCACGTAATATCATCCCCACCAGTAATATCACCATATATATAGTTGTCGGGAAATGGCATAGGCGATATTATTGATGGGGTTAATATTAGGTTAAAATGGGAGATGGGGCTTGCAAGGGGTGCCCCTTGCTCCTTTAAAAAAAATATGGGGGCTGCGGGGGTGTCCCCAACAGGTTCCATGGGGTAATATTGCAGCAGAAAAACTGCTCCAATCTTGTATTGCGACATTTTTGCAGGGATATTAACACATGGAACTGAGTGTTGACCGCACAAGGAGAGTAGGCTTATAGTTTTCTCTATGCATCTGCTTTTGTTCGCCGATTCTTCTTATTTTTTGTAGGGTCTCTGCACTCTCTTTTCCTCTATTATTAAAAGCTGCTTTCAGTACAGTGTAAACAGAGCATTGAGTTCAAGTGAGCTTAGGCGTGAGAGCTATGTCAAAGTGCAAACCCACGCGAAAGAGTGCAAACTCATTCAGTGATACCAATGGTCTGACATGGAGGTTTATCTATCAAGATTTAAAAGAAAATGCTGCTTGGATAAGATTCAGTTTTGCTTAATTGCTGGACAATCTGCCACAAGAAATCAGTGATAATAATACAAAATATGCAGTGGAGACTAGCAATTTGCTTGAAACTTTTCACAGATATTGAAAGCAACAGAGGAAAGTTAAAAGGATTTGAACAGAAAAATGGATGTGTTGTTGCAAAATAAAAGTAAAGCGAAAAGGGATATAAAGAATGATCAATATAGAAGGAGAGGGAGTGGATAGGTTTAATGACGAATTCGTTAGAAATGCAGATTGTGGGCTTAATTGTGAGTTCAGTGCAGTACATTTTTTATGGTAATTCTGTTACTGACACTTGTTTTGGAGGTGGAATGGAGGATCTGCCATCAGTGTATTGCCAGTGGTAACTCCTCCACTTTACCTCTAGAAAAGGGATGCTTTACCACGGTGGAGTCACTGCGTGCAGTAAATCCTCCAAAATCCTCATGGAGTCCTATGGGCTCCAGAAATGCGGACTAACGCCTCTGTGGCCCACTCGTAATCACACTATACATTCGGAGCACCAAATGGCTGTAAAGGGAAATGACTTTGGCAGTAATTCCTTTGGTATTTAGCTGATCTGAAGTTGTTTGCAGGGATGAAGGGCTTTATTTTCTGCAAGGGGACATTGTGGTACCACGCCATTTGTCCCTTCCTTGCTGTGTGCTCCTTGAAGGAGAGGTGTCTGTCCATGTTGAACCCAAGGGACCTGGCATAGTTGTTTAGCTGGGATGTTAAGTCCTCGAGGTTCATAGAGGAGAGGCAGATCTGGATGTCAGGGTGTTTGGTGTTGGTGTTGGTGCTCAGCAGTAGGAATCTGGTCTTGGAGGGCTTGAGCTTCAGGTAAGCACTGGAATTCTAGAGCCGGATCAGTGTAAGCCAGTCCTTCAGCCTGTGGATGTATCAGTGGAAGGTATCTTGAGGTAGAGGTGGGTGCTACCTGCATACTGGTGGATGTGGATGTTGTGTGGATCCAGGAGGGTTCCGACCGGTTACATGTAAAGGATGACGATCAACGGAGAGTGGATGGAACTTGGTGGTCAATAGACATGCACCAGGAGATCGGTAGCGTTGGAGATCTTATGAAATCATTGCTGATGAATTGGGGGTGGTATCCAAGATAAGATTTGAACCAGCTCAGAACAGTCTTGCTGATCCCCACGCAGCAATGTAGAATGTCAGGAAGTGTCTGTTGGTCTACTGTGTTTAATGCGGCTGAGAGGCTGAGGAGAACCAGGAGACAAGGAGGATGGCCATCACTGAGGATGTTAGGGCATTGTCAATAATCTTGAGAACAGCCATTTAAATGCTGCATCTAGTTCTGAAGTTAAATTTGTAGGACTGAAGGAGTTTGCTGGCATCGACATGTTGGAGCAGTTGCATGTGCTTTCTTCAAAGATTTTACCTAGGAAGGAAAAATTGGAGAGGGAGATACAGTTGCTGAGGTCATTGGAGGTCCAGTGTTGGTTTCATGAGAAGTGGAGAGATATTTACATTCTTTAGGGTTCAGAGAAGGGTGCCTAGAGAGAGGGAGCTGTTGATGATTGCCGGGAGGGAAGAGTGCTTCACCCGGAAGGGTCTTACGGCATGACCTGCAAGAAGAGGCGGGTTGTAGTCCCTATCATCTGCCGAAGTTCAGAGTGGGAGAACACACTATGTCACCAATCTTTTGGGATCAAGTGGTCACAAATTCAGGTGATCGTTGAAATCCAGAGTCCACGTCTCAGGAATGGAGGAAACAATTGACCTACGCTGCGCTGTGGAGACATCCAGAAGATACCCGTTGCCAAGCAGATTGGTGACGTACTGTGTTCTCCCACTCTGAACTTTGCCAGATGATAGTGACGACAACCCGCCTCTTCTTGCGCGACAGGCCTCCATTAAATAAGACACAATACACATATATTTGTGTTATCTAGAATCATGTCATTGTCCTGATGAAGGCAGCTTTACTACTACACCACAGTTGGTGATGTGACAGCCGAAACACAACGTGTTGACATTCAATTTTAGCAACCATCAGCACTGCTCGAATTGGGACAGGCACTATAGAACACAAGAAATGTATTAGAAATAGACACTACCACTCAATGGTGTCCAGTTTGTGAAACTAATCACGAATAGAGGGGAGTGTGACTATATACAGCCTTGACAATTTTCTGTTGATTACCTTATGTAGGGAAGAAGACACGACATATTATCAGTGATTGATTGAACAGTGGGTGGAACTGAGATCATGTGACCGAGATCCACTTGCAGCAGCTGGCCAACTGCAAAATAAAAGAGGCAGGAAGGCTGGTTGAATAGGGGGAAACAAGAGCAGTAAAACCAGAAGGTGCCATTTGACAGGTGGGTGGGACAGAGGTCACATGACCTAGATTCATTTACACCAGCTGACGAAATCCAAAAGAAATTATCCTGGAAGGCTGCTCAAGTAAGGAAAAAAGAGAAGCACAACAAGAAGGCCTCTCAATATTACCAGTGATTGACAGGTTGGTGGAGCAGAGGCCAGGTGATCGAGATCCACTTGCACCAGCCGAGCCCCTGTATAACGGTGTCCAAGTCTACGTCAGTGGTCTATATCAGGCATCATCAGTTCCTTTGGCTTGGTAGGCATCCTGGACTTCACCTCGAGAACTTGTCTTCAGAGAGGGCATACAGCCCTATTACAGCACAATGATGTAGATGGGAAAGCAGCACTAACTTCCCCGCCAATCCCTTCTAACAGGGACTGGGACTTGCAAGCCCAGTTTGGGGATTTAAGAGTCACACTTTATTTTTAGTTTTCTGCAACCAGTGTGAACTTCAGAAATAAAGTGGTTGGGGTGGCAGTTCCTGTGACATATGAACAAGTTAAAAGCCCCACTTGTTGGCCTCTGTCCTTTAGCTCTAAGGATGTCCTCAGTTTTGCCTTGGCCCCTCTCCCACACAATATGGAGAAACACCAGCCTTTTAAAAGTATAAGAGCCTGATGCCACGAGAAGGTGCAGTGCTACAGACTGATGCTGTGGGCTACAGAGTGGGGAGTGAGGGAACACAGAGTGGGGGGAGCAGGGAGCACAGGGCTACCCAGCAGCCCCCATGCCCTGTCATTTCATCTGCTATAGTGGATAAGCTGACATTTCACTTCAATCGAAGTGGTACTTTTGCTAGTGTCTAAGATAAGTGTTTCATCTTGCATGTCTGCTATGCATGTACATGACATTTAGAGCCCTTTCATTATTGAAAGTGATCCCTGTGAGCAGACACGCCAGTCTCTGGGGGACACATCTGTGTGACCCGCACGGATCTGTTTGCCCTGCCGACCCGTGGGGCTTATAGTGTTGTGTCTGTCCCAGAGAGATGCGTTTTAATATCTCATTGAGTGCATGGGTTTTACTGTCCGGTTGCTGTAAATATCTCAGGTGTGGGGCACTGCGTTGCAATCTGCACTTTTCCTTCCAGAGGGCAGTATCTGCACGCGTCTTTCTATATGTGGGAACACGTTCACTTTTAACGTCCTTGCATTTTTAGACACCAATTAGGGAATAGCAACATCTTTTGTCTCATATAGTGAGTACCTTCACTCTTCATTTCTGAAGGAGTCCTACATGCGCTTTAGTTCTATAACTTTCTTTTCGCTGTGGAGGGTATATCTTTAAATTTTGGCCCTCATTACAACACCGGTGCTAAACCACGGCGCTATTAGCACCATGGTTGCTGCTGGTATTGTAACGAGTCCACCATGGTGAAATGGGGAAGTACCACCCCATTCCAAGGTTGGCGGGGCGGTACTTCCCCATTTCAGCACAGCCCTTCTCCATTCCCATTTTTGCCCCATAGGGCATAATGGGAATGGGGAAAGGCGGTAATTACGGTACCGCAAATTGCGGTACCATAATTATCGCCAGGGTCCCTTTGTGGGTCCCTGCAATAACGGCTGGTTCCAGCCGCCGTTATCGGAATTGGGCGCTAAGGGATTACCTGTACCGGTACCCTTACTGGTACCGGTAATCCCTTAGCGCCATGGTCGTAATTAGCCCCTTTGTATGGTATGCATGGCCCGGGAGGACTTCTAATTTGGGGCCACTTTTCTAGCCACAGGATGGGCCTACACGGGGGCTTGTCCGGGCTGCCCTGATCGGGTCACCCCTCACACGCGGCCCGGACTGAGCTGCTCTTCAGTCTATGCCCCGGGCAGCCCCGCGCTCGCTGTCGGGCCATTTATGTCACTGGGTCCATCAGGTCTGTTCCCAGGGTAGGCCGACACCCACAACAGGCCAGTCGGTGCCTGAGCCGATCCAGGCACGCAGTCTGGCCCCGTGGTTCGCAAGCCGGGTCACCCCTCCCACCTCTGGTGGCCCTGCATGAGAATTGTCGGTGGTCCCTGGAGGCTGCGCCCTATCCAACCCCCCCCACCCCCGTGCGTGTGTTTGTTTCTTCTCTCTCCTCTGTTTTATCCTTCCCTTCTAGATGCTACTTCTTTCTTATAAATTTCCTTTCAACTGTCCTTTTTTTCAAATCCCTCAAGATTCCTTTCTCCCCTGTCCAGCCCATTCTTGGGCAGGGGAGTTCTGTTCCTTTGTTTGTCTTTTCTCCTTTTCTTTTCAACATTCCATCCAGCCCCATGGTGGTTTGGATGGACTGTGTGCTTTTTCATTTTCATGCTAGTTTGGCACTGCCACATTCAGAAAGAACCGTACATACCGGCCTGCATCACACCTGGACAGGATTGTGAATGCTGTGCAGATTCAGATAGAACCGTACATACTAGCCTGCGTTTCATCTGGACAGGATTGTGAATATTAGCCTGTGCCACATTCGGATTGAACCATACAAACTAGCCTTTGTCGTATCTAGACCGGATTGTTAATATTAGCCTGTGCCACATTCAGATAGAACCATACATACTAGCCTGCATTGTATCTAGACAGGATTGTGCATATTGGCCTGTAAAACATTTAGATAGAATCGTACATACTAACCTGCATCGCACCTAGACAGGATTGTGAATATTGGCCTGTGCAACATTGAGATAGAATCGTACATACTAACCTGCATCGCACCTAGACAGGATTGTGAATGCTTTGCATATTCAGATAGAACCGTACATACTAGCCTGTGCTTCATCCAGACAGGATTGTGAATATTAGCCTGTGCCACATTCAGATAGAATTGTACATACTAGCCTGTGTTGCATCTACACAGGACTGTGAATATTAGCAAGTACCACATCTAGATAGAAGTGTAAATGTTAGCTTGCGTCGCATCCGTATAAGACTGTGAATGCCGGCCTATGCCACATTTAGATAGAAATACAGAGATATTCACGTGCCACATCTAGATTAGCATGCCTCACATATAGATAGTGATGCCACTAACCAACCCACTTAAAATCTCACTCTTCTGCATACACCTCTCAAACTCTAAGAAAACACAACCACACCTCTAAATCATAGCAACCACACAAACCTCACTACACCGCACCAACAAAACAAATCACACATAGACTCTCACAACAGAACATGAAGGCTGCCACTTGAGAAACACACCTCCTAAGCTCAGTGAACGGTGCAAACTGAACTAAAGCTGCCAACAGCACATCACTGCTCTCCTACACCTTTCCCGCTCGCTCCCCTTAACTCACCCCATCCCCTTTCCTTTTCAGATCTGCCAGAGCGCCAGGGGACCACTCCAGTGGTGATAGTGCATGGGTCAAATACCCTTTAACATTAACATTAACATTAACCTACATTCGTACATTCATCCGTTTTTCTTAAAAGGGCAATTAGGTGCATTTTCTTCCCCATAAAATGAGGGCTTGCATTTTTCTTCTCCACAGTGGACAGATCTGCAGTCTCCTTTTCCATTGAGTAGGGTACTGTGAGGAATTCGACCATCCACATAGGGAGAGTGTGCGCTCGCCTGGGCTTTCTGATTTAAAGAAAATGAAAACTAATGATGGGAGATCAACCTCCGAAAATGTGTGGGGCTAAACCACACACATTTTTGAATGCTCGCCACACAGCAAACACACAGTCCAGTGTACTCTGGGGGACACAGCCTACAGGTGCAGACCTCCCTGTCACATTTATTTGACAGGTGACAGCGAAGTGTGCACGAAACAACCAGGGGAGAAGGGCAACACCTTCCTCCTCCCATGGCCAGTCTAATTAAATGTCAAAGGCTCCATGGATCTGCCCTGTTCTATTGTCTACATTTTGTGTGGTGGCAGTACATACTGATGAGAGTTAATTGAAGCAGGCCTGCGAATAGGCCTGGTCACAGAACTTAACAATGGGCAGGAAAACTGACACCTCTTTGATATGCAATGTGTTAACTTGAAGCTAGTTCCCATCCCTCTGTATGAAGGGCAGTGAATGGCATGTCTGGGTCCACTATTTGCCTTGGGCAACCCCTGCAGAGCAGACCCCTTTCAGAGGGAGAATTATGTGATTTAAGGGAGACAGAAAGTCTGCTCTTTTCACAAACTTCAAGGGAGACCTGTGCTTTGATCAAGAGCCACAGAAGGCTCAGTTAACCAGAGAGACACTACAACAGACAGGAAGATGGGTGGGATTTAGGAGTACATGTTGTCACCTCTTACCTTTCCTGTTGCAGAGCACTCTGGTCCTGACCTCACGCATAACAGAAGATTGTTGGCAGGGACCCCGGATTGGTTCCTTAAGGTAGGCTTAGCCTGCACCAATCACTGGGGCCCATTTGGCTTTAAAGAGGGCTGATCCCCTCACCAGATCATCTGAAGGCTTAACCAGAAGCAGGAAAAAAGGACTCAGCATTGGACACTGGCTGAAAGTACAGTCTACCTTACATCTTACACCAGTGAACGAAGTGCAGGATTTCCAAGAGGGAAGCAAGATCCCTCCCCTAAACATCTCCCAGGGAACAGAGGAAGATACCAGACTCAGAGGACCAATCCAGCAGCTCCAGAACCGATAGCCAGCCAGCACACAGCATGCCCTGCTAGGTTCTGCCAGCAAGCTTCCTAGATGGGAAGTGCCAGAGAGTCTCTGAACAAAGGACAAGGCTGATGCCTACAATCACTCTCCTCAGCTTCGGGCCGCCCGCATTAAAGGACGACACAAGCCCTGCGAAGAAGCTAGGAAGAGTGCCACAACAAGCATCAACCAACGTCCATCTTTTAAGGACATTTTTGAGGCAGTCGAGCCCTTGAACCATGACCGGCTGCACCACTGACTGTTGTCACGCTGCAGTCACAAACGCCATCCGAGACGCCTTGACCAGCATTCTAGATCTGACAATCAGCACAGAGACAACAATTCTTGACCCTGAGCTGCTGTGTAGGGCAGCCTGCAGCTGTCTGTCCAGCCTTGCTTGCCGAACTGCCTGCCGCCTGATACCCACAGCTGTCTCCCGTCTTAAACTCTGTTGCAGGATCTGCAAAGCATCCTGGAACCAACTCGACACTGTCGAGCATCAAGATCATCTCAAGCACCAGGCACATTGTTGTTTTGTCCCCCTGGTCCTTCTCTTGTAATAATAATAATTAAGTAGATATTTGTATACAACCTTGACTGGACAGTCCCTTTAATCATTTTGTAATAATTGTATTTTTGCTGTGGTGCAACTAACCAACGATCCACAACCTTGCAGAGATAAGCCTGCCATTCCATCCACATTACCAAAATTGGACAAGGAGGTTTGTAATTGACTTGTGTTCCAATCTGTCCGGATCCCTTCTGGTGTACTAGAGGTGTGGGGCTGAGTGATGGTTTAGAAACTGATATTGATCCCTGGACCACTGGTGCCCCGGAAGTTGATTCATCATAGGTACGTGCACTTTTCTTCTCCATAGTTGGAGGACATCAGTTTTTACTTTCCAAATGGCAAGTAACGACAGTCCAGGAGATAGACACCTTGCCGCACTGGTGTCCACGTGTCTTAAAAGACCAGCTATGGGCTGTTACTGTTTACCTTAAATCATTTTGGAAACCGTGAACTGCTGTTGACATGGTGGTGTGCTTCTGGATAATCCTATATGTAAAATTCTCTAAGGATGTCTGTGTATTAGGGACTGGGCGTGTACAACACCAGCCCAGTGAATTGGGGACTGGGCATGCACACATCCATCCTTATCCTAAGACCCAGTCCCTCCTCCACTAAAACTCCCTGTTAGTGAACCCAGAAAGGCTCTACCTGGAAAAGAGAAGCAGGGTCTTCACCCCCTTTGGAGTGACAGTTGCCTGAAACCTTTTCAGTTACAAACCCAATATTGTTAGGGTGAGGGTTGTGAAAATGTAAATGAGCACCAGCCCAGTGTGATATAGTTGCCATTCCTAAGTTCCCAACATGCTTTTCCATTTGATATAAAGCATACAGGAACCCTCATTGATGCTATTTAACCCCTGCCCCTTTCTCGTAGGCTGGTTTTAAAAGAGTGCAATAGGAGTGTGCCAGACTATACATCTTGGAATGTTAAACTCCTACCAGAAAAGAATGTATATGGTTTATCTACGTTTTGATAGTACACTTGGCTCAATAAGACACGTCACATTCTTATGAGTATATTACATAATGGAAATAATCATTGGAGATGAACATCCTTAAAGCCAGTTCACAATGTTAGTACAATACAATTATTTCATTTTTACTAAAAAAAAAAAGCAGAGAATATGCACCCTTTTGCCCCATCAAAATCCCCTTTCTTCACGGAAAGCATTGTCCTAAGAATACCACCAATGTTCTGTTTCTTCTGTGATTACAAAAGCTCACTGAACCCTTAAAAGGCCTGTTAGAAACTAAGCACCCACGACAGAGCAAAGCTGCACCCACCTTACCCCCCCATACAGACAATGCCCCCCTAATTTTAACCATACGTATAACTCAGCTCAAGATCTCTTTGTTTTTTCCCTGGATGCACTGCTGCCAGCAACAGCTGGGGTAGCTCTAATAAACAGGCACATGCCAATGCTACTGCCAAGGTTTTTATTTTCGAACTTACTATAGTGAGGGTTTCTGGGAAGTCAACTTAAATGTACAACCATTTTACACTTAAATCCCAGACCAAACTAGCAATGTTAACGCAGCTTAAGAGCTAGCGTTAGACGCAGGCTGGTGTAGGCTTGGTGTGAAACAAACTTGATAAGAGCAAAATTTGCTCTGTTAAGGAATAGAGGTTTACATATGTAAGCATAAAAATGTACTATGTATTAGACAATACAATGCTATTAAGTGTAGTCACTATAAAACATACACATGTCACACTTACTTTCGGTTACCTAGCACTGTAGATTACAAGGCAATAGGACATATGCACAGGAAATGGCTGAAGTGAGTTGAAGTAAAAGGTTATGAACAGTTTCCCAAGCCTTGGAGGAGCTATAATAGTTCAGTAACAAGAGCAACATTATAGAAGTCCACCCCTACCTTGGTTATAGTTCAGTGTATCACAAGCAGGTGTTTTTGTCACGCAATTTCCTGAAACGGCACCGTAGAAATCTTCAAAAGGACCCTCCAGCTATATAAGGGGTAAACTGTCAGTCCCCAGGCCCTGGATAACCTAAGGGAGAATGCAGTAACCCAGGTCCTATTGCCGCCGGTCTAATACAATAGCTACCGTCCAATGCAAACACATGGGATAGGGGTTGCTCGGGAGATATAAGGTATCTGAACCCCTGGACTCCAACATGCAAGAGCGCAGACACCACAAGACTGGGGATAGGTGGGAACAAAGGCCCTCTCTCTAGGCTTTGCTGGAGTGCTGCAGAAGTCTCGCAGGCTGCTGGTCTGAGGATTCCAGCAATGGAAAGACCCCAGGACCTTCCTTTTGGTGACAGATGGCAGAAGCACGTCAGCAAGGTCCAGAGCTCTGAACGTTTCCAGCAATCACTCAGGAAGGGGCTATATGATATGATATGTTAGGTTATTTATAATGCTTTTAATAGCCAGAGGTTTCTAAGCACAGAACCGGGGATCGAACCTGTGGTGCTCCGTGTCGTCTTGCTTCCAAGGCGAGCGCGTTGCCCATGAGCTATCCTCCCGAGACAAGTCCATTTCCAGTTAGGTGCAGCCCAAATGCAGACCCGGCACATCAGCGACTTTGAAATAGCATTGGATGCAGTGCAGAACCTGAGACTGGTTGGTCCAAGAGGAGGAAGGCACCCAGTTCCCAGTGGTTGGCTTGGACAAGGCTAGTCGGAACAACATCCCTTCTGCTGCTCTCTGAGGGTCCTTTCATGTCATAGTCTTTGATATCGTGGTTCTCAAATTGCTCCGGATCTTCTCTCTGAATTCAAAATGTGGCCTGCGGCCACCCCCAGCTCATGCTTGAATGGACCTGCAACATTCGAAAAAAAGTGGAGGCTGTCCAATCATGGACCGCCTTCTCCCCTACCCTCAAACAAAGAAATCTGGCCAGCAACAGGAGATACCCAGGCTGAAATGTGGACTGGGGCAGAACAGATCTGAACCCCATTTTCAGACAGTTCAGTCGCACAAAGCATGGCCCGGCAGTCCAGAGTTGGACTGCTCCAACGGTGCATGTCCTTATATGGCAGTTTCTTTTTTTTTAAACTTTTTTTTTGTTGGCAGAGGTTTACAACATACACACATGTTAGGGCATCGCAAACATTGAATACGCTCATACATCAGCAAGAGGGAAGGTAGCATCAAAAGGAGGGAAAAACACAGTCAGTAGCATGGTAATACAGCACGGGAGATTAATCCTGTGGAGCCAGGATAGAGCTATATGGTCAGCCAGGTTGATAAGATAACTATTGAAAGCAGACCAAATGTTCTTGGGACGAGAGTGAGTAGGAAGCATAGTTAGGTACTCTTCTTCACAAGTCCGGGATCAGGTGAGGAAACTGAGCCATTTCTGATAGGTCGGAGGGGAGGGGCTTGTCCAAGACTGGAGCACACATTTCTTGGCAACCATGCAGCTGATGTTTAAGAATTTAGCAATACGCCTAGTGTCGTCAGTATTCCAGACTCCAAACAAGACTCCCAGCGTGTCAGGGTCGATCACTGTTTCAGTAATATCAGTGAGTGCCTTCAAGATCCCATCCCAAAACCCGCCCAACATGTGACATGACCAGAACATGTGTAGGTGATCAGCCCCTTTGGCTTTGCAGCGAGCGCAGGTGTGTGTGTGACAGTGCGAGCAAACTTAGATATTCTGAGGGGTGTAAAGTATAACCTATTCTGTAATTTATACTGCATGACTCGGTGACCTTATATGGCAGTTTCTGACCTCAAAAAGAAGGAAAGGGGAATATCCACTTTGAGTATATTAATAATGTGCTGTCCGGTCATTTGGTCGACAGAAAATTGGTCGAAAGACAAATGGTCGAATTTTTTTTAAAATTTTTATATATATTTTTCAGGTTTTCGTTTAGGAAAAAAAAGGGTTTTTAAGCAAAAAATGGGGGATGGGGGGCACCCCCCCAAAAAAAAAAAAAAGTGAAAATACAAAAAAAAAAAAAATCGACCATTTGTCTTTCGACCAAATTGTGTCGACCATTTGTCCTGTTGACCTTTTTTTTCGACCAAATGACCGGTAACCCAATAATGTATTATCTAATACTCATTTTGAATGTTTTTACCTTGCATATTAAGATGATGTTAAAGGTTTTTAATTAGATTTATAATATTAATCCTTTTTATTCTGCATATTTTATATTTCTGATGAACATATGTGTGCTTAAAGTTTTGTAAATAAACTAATGCACAATAAAAAAATAATAATGTATTATTTTTAAGAACAAAAGCATTATAACATAAATAATAATAAAGGTGCATAGCTGTACAGTGGGAAAAAGATGACAAGCAGTACACTGCCACAGGCATGTCCAAAGCACATGAAATAGTAGCTGGGATGCAACGTAATTGAAAGCAACACATGACCAAGTGTCCCTGCAGTGTTCCACTGAGGGTGGCTGGGGCTACACTGTAGAAATAAAGCTGAAACACTTTGGCAGACACATTCCCTACGCTGGTAGACATAGGTACTAAATGAGAGAAGAAGGGGAAAGAGGCAAAAGGGCCTCACTCATTCCAAAAATCAATCAGAAAGCAGATATGCTGGGGGTCACCATTTAAGTCAATGGGGAAAGAGGAGAGCTGCAAAAAGAATAGCGTTCCCAATAGCAACAACTCTCACCAAGTGATTAATAGAGAGGGGGTGAGAGAGAGTGAAGGGAGAGGGAGAGAGAGATAAGAGAGGGACAGAGGGAGAGAAAGAGAGAGAGAGATACAGCTAGAGAGAGAGAGAAAGGGAGAGAGAGTGAAGGGAGAGAGAGAGAGAGAGAATAGAGAGAGAGAGAGAGAGAGAGAGAGAGAGAGGGTGGGAGAGAGAGTAGAGAGAGAGGGAGGGAGAGAGAGATACAGAGAGAGAGAGTACAAGAGTGTGGGAAAGGGAGAGAGAGAGAGATACAGAGAGAGAGCGAGCATGAGAGAGCAAGAGAGATCGAGAAAGGGAGAGTGAAGAGGGAGAAAGAGAAAGATACAGAGAGAGAGAGAGCGAGAGAGAGAGAGAGAGAGAGAGACTAGATCAGTTTACGGTATGCGTGCTATGGATAGTTGGCAATATCAGCTTAACTGCACAAGTGTGGTCTGCACAAATGCTTGCTGTTAGGCACCTGGTGGCCACCAAGACAAAGAGGGGACACTTGTATTGATTGGTGGCGCAACTACCAATTGCCAAATTATGTCTTGAACATGGTAGAGTGCTGAGGAGTTTGAATGAACTATGAAGCCCCAAACATTGCCTACTGCGTGCATCCTCCCACATGTAGTCAATGTGTGAAAACAGAAAAATTGCTATGAGGCTGGGAAGCCCAAAGGAAACACACCAACACAGGTTACAAAGAACATACAAGTGCTTTATTTAAAAGCTACAACAGTTACCAAAGTCAATTGACAAACGGATAGCTATTCGGCTCTCAAAGTAACGTAACGAACTTCAACGAAGGTTTGATGCATTAGTAGAGAGACCATACATTGGAATATTTGGGTCTTTTATATGTTTTGTCCAGCCTTTGGCCAACCCTCTCGCGGGTTAACCATTCTTGGGATCAGGCCTAGAGTTCCTTGCCAGGTCAATCCTATAATTTATGCGTTTTGATCAGTTTCGCTGATACAGTTGTTCATTTACACATAGGTCAGCAATAGGACAAGGTCTCAGTTCGCGACCCCGACAAGTGGCCTGCAGGCATATTAATTATTTGTGTGTGCGGAGGTCACAACGGCCAGAATCTCGCTCACAATATCACTCAGCCTCCATTTTGATGTTCAGGGTGACTTCCACATTTACAAGAGGACCTAAAATGGCGGCTAAATCCAAGATGGCGACTTACATTACTTTTCGATAAGGTCAAGACCTTGCCGCGGAGTCTATTCACATGATATTTTAGACAACTTGGCGTACGCCAATACACATTCAATTTACTGCGATAGGAGGCATAATATTATTTCAATTCCAACAGACCCTCCTTTTGGCCTATGCCAAGTGCTAATATAATTTCTAATACTTTTGCAAATAACTCCATGCATTGTCACCCATACATCCCGAATCATTGTCTGTAATATCTATAGCCATTAGGTCATTCATCAGAACCTCTTGTAACACAAACTCTTTAGATGCTGTATCTGGGGCATATATTCTATGCCCTATTGTGCTCACTGCTTGGGCACAACATCCCCCTAGCATTCCACATATACTCGGAAGACATTGAAAACAGCAACAAAGGAATAGCAGGATCCCCAATATAACCAGAATGACAGAAAGCACCTTCCAGCCCCAAGATCGTAAAGAATCCCAAAACCAGGTGCTAAGATTCCAATCTCCTACAGGGATATGTACTTCAGAACTAAGGAGATGTAAGTTCTGTATTGCTTTAAAAATTGTCGGCGAGGAAACTGGTGCGAAAACACAGCAAGCGGACCCCACCAATTTGCATACTCCACCTCGTTCTGCCAAAATGACATCTAATGCCATCCGATTTTGGAGTGCTACCAATCTTATTGCTTTTTGTTCTAGTGTCATATTGTAGAGTATGTCCGTGGTCCGGTTGATCATTCTCTCCAGTACCCTTGCTAATCCCCTAATGTTCTCAGAGTTTGTTATCTGTCCCCAAAAGGGCACAACTGATTTTGCTATATCTCCCAATACTTGCCCAGGGGTATCTCCGTTCTTGTCCCGCCGTGGGCGACCCTTAGAAACCTCCAATGTACTAGCTACAAATACCCCGGGTAACAGGATTCCTAAATAACAGGTTCCCTGCCAATCCTTGGGCAACCAGGGAAATGCTAGACTACCACAAACAAAATAGACAGGCCACCCTACATACAGAGGCCTGTTTTCTCCAGTCAAATTTACAATGTTCACACAACCTTCAAAATCTCCCATTGGCCGAGTGCCATTTCTTTGTACACAAAAGGGGACTGAATCAGGGCTATGATTTATAGAGTAGGAAGGAGGCACGGCGTCCTTATTGCCTATCGGAGCCATTTTAAAGGAAATTAGAGTTTGAAAGGGAAGAGATAGTTTATCAGACGGCCTAATAGAAGCGACGTTAGGTTTACTTCTATTCGCAAAAAGCGAGCATCCCAGGGGAGTCAATTCACGTTTCTCGAAATCATTCAAATTAGTTCCATCAAAGTTCCCTGAGATGCTGTCATTCCAATGGCCAAAGAATAGTGCTCTAAGAGAGGCATAGCAAGCAGTCGTTAAAGGTAAAGGGTGAATATACCATCCTAGCCCCTTGTTCCCATGTTGCGGTAAATGAGTGCAAATCCAACAATTACTCTTATTAAAAATGGCATGCGTTGCATTCATTACTATCATTAAAGTGTTATTATGATACTTTTGTCTATGTTGGGAGTATCTAGTGGACAGAGTGTGAAGGTGTACAGAGGGAGTCAAAGCAGTTGGTACAATTTCGATTGGTAGTAGAGGTTTTAGAGGATACATTTCTTCAAAGTACCAAAGTCCTACAGCAGTAATTGCCAAAATACCAATTATCATTATCAAAACACAGCAATACGTTTTCGGGGCCCAGGCACATTGTTCATTGTCCAAGTTGGTCACCCCCCTATTCACAAGTCCAGTGCGGGGAGCAGCAGTGGAGGTGGCAGGCATTGTAATTCCTCAATCGACGACCCCAATGTTCGTTGCTGGCGACGCTACGGTCGCGCGATATCTTAGTCCTTCCCAACCTTAGCCAGCAGAATCCCTTTTTTTTCCTTTTGTTCAACAGAAACTTTCTTATACAAAAGAAAAACTTTCAACCACTTCTCTTTTCCAAATGCACGGAAAGACCCGTGCCGCAGTTCTATTTTCTTCGTCGAAGGTTGTACCTGGTGGTACCCAAGACTGTTTGATCCGAAAATAAGGTGTCGTCACTTCCTGAGGGAAGCGACGTATCAGAGGCGACGGAAGTCGCAGAACTTGAAACAGTGTTTTCCGGAAGTGATTTTTCAAAAGAGTGCGGAGACGAAATGGACTGTTCCCCAAGCTCCACGGGCTCAGAGAAATTCTCTGACGCACTCACAGCGCTGTTTGCTACTCCAAGATCAGAGACTGTAGCATCAGCGAGGGGTTCTGCTTCTTCTGTAACGTGTGGCGTCGGGTGAGGAAGTTTCTTGACATGCGTCGTGTGGATCCAGTGTTTCTTCCCCGCCACCCACACTGCTGTCCGGGTGACCAACAGCACCTGGTAGGGTCCCTTCCAACGAGGAGCGAGACAGGAAGACCTTTTCGTAGGCCTTCACTAGGACCCAACTTCCAGGCTGAATATCGTGTCCTGGGCCCGTAAAACGTACAGGTAAAGCTGAATAGACCTGGTGATAAATGAAATACAGGTTTTTAGTTAACTGGTTACAGTAGTCTACAAGCAATACATTTTCCACCTCTCTCAGGGCTTTAGGCTTTGGGAGACCCCAAATGTTAGCAGGCCTCCCCATTACTACCTCAAATGGAGAAAGCCCAGTCTTAGTTTGAGGTGTGGTACGCATAGCTAATAATACAATAGGTAAGGTATCTGGCCATTTCAGCTTGGTATCGGCACATGTTTTTGCAAGCTTATTCTTTAAGATACCATTATGTCTTTCCACCAACCCAGCACTTTGAGGATGTCTGGCTGAGTGAAATTGTTTCTCAATATGTAACGCTGTGCATATCTGCAAAATTACTGCTGCAACAAAATGAGGACCGTTGTCCGACCAAATTACCCTTGGGAGCCCAAATCGAGGAAAGAATTATTTTACCATAGTCTTTGCAGTGGTCATGGCAGTAGCATCTTTAACGGGGAAAGCCTCGACCCATTTACTAAAAGCACAAATAATTACAAGAACATATTTTAGATTGTTACACCGTTCCATCTCAATAAAATCAAAGTGAATGACCTCAAAGGGAACAGAAGGGGGCCCAAAGCTTCCCCTTGGAGTTACTGTCCCCTTTGCCACATTGTGCTGTAAGCAGATCATACAGTTCCGGACATGACGTCTTGCAGTCTCCGGAATCTTGTTATTCACCCAGACTTGTTCTAACATTTTCATGATCTGCTGAGCACACACATGTGTAGGACCGTGTGCCATCGTAACCATTGCCAGCACATATGAATCAGGGAGCAACCATTTTCCTTCAGATGTATCCACCCAACACCCATCATCATCTAGTTCCCCCATTCCTTCGGCCCACCTTTTAGATTCTTCTGTTGTGGCATCAGTTTGAATATCTTGCACAGACCCAATACCTTCATCCATTACATAAGCATCTTTCATTTCCCTTAGAGCATACATGTCCGTGCTAAGGTCTGTGGCCGGTTTGCCTGGCTATCAGGTCCGCAAAAGCGTTCCCTTTTCCCACATCATCTATGACCTTACGATGTGCTGCACATTTCATGATCGCTAACTGCCTAGGGAACGAGAGTGGCGAGAGCAATTGCACTATCAAGGGGCCATGCTGAATCTTGGTCCCATGTGAGGTCAGGAACCCTCTTTCTGACCAGAGCCTCCCAAAGTTGTGAGCCACCCCAAAGGCGTACTGGCTATCAGTATATATATTTACTATACGCCCTTCGGAGAGTTCACAAGCTCGGGTCAATGCTATAATCTCTGCGGCCTGCGCGGAGTTATACGAAATTCTCTTAGTTTCAACTACTTTACTCAGCGTAGTAACTGCGTAAGCAGCTGTAGATGTACCATCTGAAAGATTGAAGCAGGAGCCATCACAAAACAGCTCCCCTTCTGCATTGTCCAATGGAGTATCTATAAGGTCTATCCTGCCCTTCGTTTCTTGTTCAGTGGTATACAGGCAGTCATGTAATTCTTCATCACCGCAAACAGTGCTTTGCGGGAAAGGTAAGAGTTCAGCCGGATTAAGAACACAACACCTCTTAATTTGAATGTGAGGAGCAAACAAAATTAATTCATACCTTGTTAGCTGTGCAGAGGTAAGGTGTTGCGTTTGGGTTTTGTTCAATAGGATATCTACAGAGTGAGGTACCATCAAAATCAAATCATGGCCTAAGACCATTCCCTCACTCTGTCTTACAGACGCGGCAGCAGCAGCGACAGCTCGCAAACATCTTGGCAAAGCGCATGCGACAGGATCAAGGGCGGAGGAGTAGTAGCCGCACGGCCTATTCTTCCCTCCGTGTTGCTGTGTTAACACAGCCAAAGCACATCCATCACATTCATGTACAAACAACACAAAGGCCTTGTCATAATTTGGAGTACCCAGAACCGGTGCAGAGCATAACGCGGTTTTGAGAAACTCAAATGATCGTTGATGTTCCGATTTCCATGGCAGTGGCAGAGAAATGCCCTTCTTCGTCAAAGCCAACATCGGTTTTATCACTAGTGAAAAGTTTGGGATCCACAACCTACAGTAAGAAGCCATACCTATTAAGGCTCTGACTTCCTTCTGTGTATTTGGAACAGACATGCCAGAAATGTGTTTTATTCTTTCAGGTGTCAATCTTCTCCCCTCCTTTGAGAGGAGGTAGCCTAAATAGGCGACCTCCTGACAACAATATTGACATTTTTTGAGCGAAGCTTTATGACCATTTTTAGCTAGATGAACAAGCAACAGTACAGTGCCTTCTTTACAAGCACTTTCAGAGTCAGCAGCCAAAAGCAAATCATCGACATATTGAAGCAGTGTACAAGTAGGTGGCAATTCAAGGGTGTCGAGCTGCTCTTTCAAAGCTCTACTATAAATGCTTGGACTTTCAGTATACCCTCGAGGTGCCCTAGTAAATGTAAATGAACGTCCTCCCAAGGTGAACGCAAACAAATATCAACTTTCCTTATGTATAGGAATGCTAAAGAAAGCATTTTTTAAATCCACAACGCTGAAGTGTATAGCCGTAGCAGGGATCATTGTCAATCTCGTCGTTACATCAGGCACGATTGGAAATTGTGGGGCGACAACTCTGTTAATAGCACGAAGATCAATTATGAACCGGTATGGGATTGCATTGTCGCCTTTCTTATATACAGGCAAGATCGACCTGTTACACAAACTACCTGTAATCTCCTCGATCACCCCACGATGCACAACATCGGAGACAATGCATTTCAAAGCACGCTCACCATCAACTGATATTTTATACTGCGGAATGCGTGGTAGTTTAACTCCATGTTTCAAAACTATTTTAACGGGCTCAATCTGTAGTACCCCGACATCATTGTCGTCAACCGCCCATAAACATTCCGGGACAATGCTAAACTCAGGAGGCAAAGGTCGAATCAGAAACTGAGAATTAGGAAGTTGCTGTGGTGAAACCGTCAGCCGTACTCCATCAGAGGAACAATGAATTACTGCATTCAATTTCTTTAACAAATTCAACCCCAGCAAATTCTCTCCACAGTTCGAAGTCAAAAGAAAAGGGCAATGGTCCGTTAAGGGACCCAAAGAAACAGACACCGGTGAAGAAACCGGACAGACAATTGGTATATCAGAAAACCCTACGGAAACATTCGTTTGCCCTGACAGTGGAATGTTTGGAACCCGAGAATGATCAATGGAGCACTTCTGTGCTCCAGTGTCTATCAAAAACTGGTGTTTCCTATTCCCTACTAATAATTCAACGTAGGGGCCTCTCTGATTAACGGGAATAGGTGAAGGTTCCAAACCCTGCTTCGGGCAGTCCTAATGAAATAGAGTATCGTCGAAAGGGAGCTCTTCAGAAAGATAGGCAGCAGAAGGGTGATCAAATATGTTCCTCGAGTCCACACTCAAGGTCTGATTTTCCTGTGAAAAAGGTTGCTGAGGATCTTGCAAAAACTGACCTCTATCAGGGCCCCCTGCTCCAGGGCGGCCCCTGGGTCGTCTACCCATACTCCCAAACAGACTGTTTGTCCTTTGTCGAAGGACGGGGCACTGTGCTCGCCAATGACCTTCCTGGCGGCAATAAGCACATTGATTAATATTCACAGAACCCAAAGGAGCATTTCCTTTTGGGACATACTGACCTCTGGTCTGTGTCGTGCCTCCTCTAGGGTTTCTAACAATTTGTTGTAATAATACTTTGGTTTTCAAATCTCCTTTCCTCTTTTCTACTTTCTCCTTCTCATTATTAACACGGTTCTAATAATACTGAGCCATGTGCAAAACCTCAGATTGAGATTTTGCCTGCCAAGCGCTCTCAGAGGACATAATCTGTGACTGGATATCTGGCAACAATCCACGTACAAACCTGTCCACAAACAACCTTTTCCCAGACTCTGTACCCAAGTCCTGCCCACTGAAGTCAGAAAATACCTGCTCGAATCTGTTAAAGAATTCGGTGGCGCCTTCAGTTTTCCCTTGAACACAGGCCGTAAGCTTGTCCCAAATAATTCTTTTCTCTGGAATTATAGTTTTTAATTTTGCGACAATTCTATCAGGCAAAGTAAGTATTACCTGAGGTGGTTTCTCACCTGCTGGTCTTTCCCCATCAACCCTAATCATATTAGCCCACATATCTCCCAACCCTGGCACATCGACTATTGTCCGAACCTGCTTCCATGCATCTACGGGTAGGAGTACAGGGAATAGCAAGTCAATATCACTTAAGGTGAACACAGAGGACTGCAAGACGGACTCTATCTCTTTGTAAAACCCTGTTGGGTTTTTCCTGATATCGGGAACTGATTGTCTAATAGTGTTCACTTCCTGTCGTGAAAACGGGACATGAACGAATACATAATGCGCAGGGATATCCACAGCAGGTGCACCAGTCCCAGCGTTAGCGGGAATCTCAACCTTTGGGACGAAGGTCGGAGGAACCTCTCTCATAGGCAACTGAGATATAGGTACCTCCGGCCGCTTACTAAGCAACAGAACCAGGTCGAGCGCTAAGGCAGCCGAAGAAGTGTCGGGCGAAAAAGCCCTTTTACAAATCCCCAACAACTCTATGAGGCAACTAACCTTCTTTCTTACACATTCTTCTTGCAGGTACTGTACCATTACCTGAATTACATTTCTTTGCATTTCTACTGTATACTGACTATACGTATCATATACTTCATCTGGCGGAATCGATGAATCCGAGATCCATCGAATCGCATCTTTGGTACAAATTCGTACTTCCTCAGGTGCCGATCTACGACACGGAAGGAACCGTTTCTGTACATACATACTATCGTCTTCGTCATCCTCATCTCGTGACTTTTCAAAGTCCTTCCTATACTCAAACAATCTTTCAACATGACCATGTACTTTCTGCTCTGTGTCCCTCGAAAGTGCCAAAGCATTTACATCTCTTACCCCTTGTGGAAGATCCGAATTTTGTAATCTACCCCACATCACACATAAATGAGTCCCCAAACCTTCGATAAAAACATTTTTCTCGGGAAAACTGTTCAAATTAGATAATTTGGAAAAAACATCAACTTGATCACCTTTCTCCATACAGTGCTTAGCCCATGCAAACAATTCCTGTTTCTTATCTGCAGAAACAGTATTACGAGTGACAATCTTTGACCCTGCACCTTGATCGACTTTAGTCAATACGGGACCACTCGGGAGCGGAGGTGCAGGTAAATTTAATAAGGGTGCAACTATCGGCGCAGGAGGAAGGGGCAGTGCGATAGGTGAAGGAACAACAACTAGAGGAATAGGAACAATAGGTTGTGCAGGGGGAACAGGAATAACAGCAGGAACAACAGCAGGAATGGGCAGAGCGCCCAAAAAGGGATCATACGGAGGTGGCGCAGAGGCACCAGGCCTGCGTTCGTTTAACAATTTTTCAATAAATTCTTCAGAAACATGAAAATCTTTAGAGGGGTACATTTTCTGGATTCCGAGTGAAAAAGCCCTATCCATATTCTTAACTGATTCTGAATGTTTTTCTTTATCATATAACAACGCTTTTTCGCCATTTGTTTTATGACGGCGTGCATGTTTATCCCTACTTTTAAGCTGCTGTAATGCTTCTTTTTTCCAATTCTGTAAAACATCAAAGGCTGCAGGTCTAGCCTTCTTTTTTGGCAAGACCGATTCTAGGCATTCAATACGGGGGATCTCAAAACTGCCATTGATTGGCCACTGAAATTCGGAGGCATGTCTGGTCTGTCTGTGCCAAATATCATTAAATACTATACTACCAATGCCATACTTACAGTACATAGTACATGCCGGCGACCCCTCCTGTGGTGCCGGACAGCTACATTCCAAAGATTGTCGATCGCTGCGGAACAGAGCCCTAAAGCAGCTAGACAATTTCCCAGGCATTTCACAAAAAATTGGTGTTACCTGGTCAATAATTGTGTCTGCAGATACAATACGGCAAATTCAAATTGTCAGGGTTAAATTAAGAGCCGGGTCACGACTGCACCTGACCAAACCTAAGGAGGACCGTACGGTTTACCAAAGAACTTACCTAACAAATTTTACCTTGTGTTTGGTGGTTTCGACAAATCTGCCCGCCTCAAAAAATGAACCCTCGTCAAGATGCCGTGTCAGACCACAGGACTATCGTCCAAGGATCGTATCGTGCAGCGCTGCCGAGGTATCGCGTCTCGTTCGGTCGGGCCCGCAGAATCACAACGTCCGATTCCGGTTCGATAGTCTGCGTCAACCTTCAATGATCCGGCATCAATCTTGAGGGTCTCTATTCGGGCGCCAACTGTGAAAACATAAAAATTGCTATGAGGCTGGGAAGCCCAAAGGAAACACACCAACACAGGTTACAAAGAACATACAAGTGCTTTATTTAAAAGCTACAACAGTTACCAAAGTCAATTGACAAACAGATAGCTATTCGGCTCTCAGAGTAACGTAACAAACTTCAACGAAGGTTCGATGCATTAGTAGAGAGACCGTACATTGGAATATTTGGGTCTTTTATATGTTTTGTCCAGCCTTTGGCCAACCCTCTCGCGGGTTAACCATTCTTGGGATCAGGCCTAGAGTTCCTTGCCAGGTCAATCCTATAATTTATGCGTTTTGATCAGTTTCGCTGATACAGTTGTTCATTTACACATAGGTCAGCAATAGGACAAGGTCTCAGTTCGCGACCCCGACAAGTGGCCTGCAGGCATATTAATTATTCCTGTGTGCGGAGGTCACAACGGCCAGAATCTCTCTCAGAATATCTCTCAGCCTCCATTTTGATGTTCAGGGTGACTTCCACATTTACAAGAGGACCTAAAATGGTGGCTAAATCCAAGATGGCGACTTACATTACTTTTCGTTAAGGTCAAGACCTTGCCGCGGAGTCTATTCACATGATATTTTAGACAACTTGGCGTAGGCCAATACACATTCAATTTACTGAGATAGGAGGCATAATATTATTTCAATTCCAACAAATGCTGTGTTGAAAACATGGGAATGCTGTGGAGCCAAATCTCCAGCTCGCAGGAGGCGAGGAGGATGTTAAAGCTGCTGAGTAAGCATGTATCTGCTTCACACCCTAGCACCCCATAACAGGAGCTCTTCATTGACGTGAATATCATTTGCATTTGATGGCAAGCCCTGGCAATGGTGCGAGCTCCTGGGCTATTCCAGTACAAATATTGGTAATGTATGACGTCAATAACGAACATAACAGGAACATGTTAAAAGCTCTGTAATTGCATGTACAATGCCAATGTAAAAGCTAAAACTACTGGCTTTGTGAGTGATTGCCTGTGACATTTGCATGATTCCCGTATGGCTGAAGACACTGCCTACCACAGGGTGAGCTGTGTGAAAGAGCCAGTCTTCACTGTGACAAATCTACTTCTGGGGTAACAGTGGTCCAGGGGTTATTATCGGTTTCTATACCATCAATCAGCCCCACACCTATAGTACAACAGAAGGGATCCAAACAGATTGGAAAAACAAGTAAATTATAAACCTCCTTGTCCAATTTTGGTAACATGGACAGAACGGCAGGCTTTTCTCCAAAAGGTCGTGGATAGTTGGTTAGTTGCAATACAGCGAAAATACAATTATTACCCAATGATAAAAGGAGTGTCCAGTCAAGGTCATATTAAAACATATCTACTATCAATCACAACTAGGGGTGTACCGAACTTCGGCTTCGAGTCACTATTCTGCCAAAGTTAGGCTGAAATACAGCTATCCGGCTTCGGCAGAATAGTTTCTGCCTAGTGACTCGAAGCCGAAGTCCACTTTCTATGATTAACTGCCTTCTCCCTGTTTGGGAGATGACAGCCAATCATAGAAAGTTTTACAGTGTTCAGACTGCAGAAGCCAAATAAGGTGTTTGCTTATTGGCTTCTGCAGCCTGAACACAGAGGAAACAGCCTCAGAACGTGTTGGAATAGTAAGTGAGGGAAGGGAACAGTTCTTCCCTTCCCTCGCTTCCTATGCCAACGGATGGAGTGCTCCAGCAGATGCCAGCAGCAGACCTCCTTGACCCACAGGTAAGTGACCCCCCTACCCCCTGACCCCCACGGCATCACCGCAATAATATTGATGATGTGATTGTCCCGCAATGTTCTCCCATGTCCCCCCGCCCCCCACCCCCTCCGTTGTCCCTCGATGTTCTGCCATCCCCCCAACCCCCTCCGTTGTCCTGCAATTTTCTCCCATGCCCCCCACCCCCTCATTTGTCCCGCAATGTTCTGCCATGCCCTCCACCCCCTCCATTGTCCCGCAATGTTCTGCCATGTCCCCCCACCCCCTCCGTTGTCCCATGATGTTCGACCATGCTCCCCACCCCCTCCATTGTCCAATGATGTTCTGCCATGTCCCCCAAACCCCTCCTTTGTCCTGCGATGTTCTCCCATGTCCCCCCATGCCCCTACCCCCTCCATTGTCCCGCAATATTCTGCCATGTCCCCCCACCCCCTCTGTTGTCCCATGGTGTTCGACCATACCCCCCTCCATTGTCCCGCAATGTTCTGCCATGTCCCCCACCCCCTCCATTGTCCTGTGATGTTCTCCCATGTCCCCCCGCCCCCCCCACTCCCTCCATTGTCCCGCAATGTTCTGCCATGTCCTCCCCACCCCCTCTGTTGTCCCATGATGTTCTGCCATGTCCCCCAAGCCCCTCCATTGTCCCGTGATTTTCTCCCATGTCCCCCCACCCCTTCCGTTGTCCCGCAATGTTCTCCCATGTCCCATCACCCCCTCTGTTGTCCCGCAATGTTCTGCCATGCCCCCCACCCCCTCCGTTGTCCAGCAATGTTCTCCCATGCCCCCCCACCCCCTCCGTTGTCCCATGATGTTCTGCCATGTCCCCCCACCCCCTCCGTTGTCCCATGATGTTCTGCCATGTCCCCGAGCCACTCCATTGTCCCGTGATGTTCTGCCATGTCCCCCACCTCTGTTGTCCTGTGATGTTCTGCCATGTCCCCCTCCGTTGCGGTGCATCACAGTATTGGCCAAATTTTCCCATAGGAAAAGGGTTAGGCTTGCTGAAAATGTGTAATATGGGGTCAATTTAAACATTATTTCTAGGGCCTCTTTTGGTTGTGCAAATGCTCAAATGGGGTTGAAAAGGGCAACTGAATGTGTGCATCCATGATGCATGCGTTCACATGCTCTTTACTGTCTTGCAAAGCAGTATTTCTCATGTTGTGGACAATGTATTTTTAAAAACCAACTATTCGGTTCACTATTCGGCTTCGGCCGAATAGTTTTGCTAACTATTCGGTATTCGGCCGAATAGTAATTTCACTATTTGGCACACCCCTAATCACAACACACAGTCTTTCAACACCACAAAATACAACCCACCATATAAATGAGTACAGAGGACAGACAGTTTCAAAGAAGGAAAAGGGATGCACTCTGGATAGTGACAGGAGGGTAGTTGGTATGGATAATAACCACAACAGCTTTTTAAGGTTTCTTGGCTTTAGCACAAAGCAAGCACTGGGTCTTAAAATGTCTCTAAGGGCCATCTAGCAAAGGCCAGGGGACCAAAACCACAAGGTACCTTGTGCTCTGGATGTTCTTGGTTCGAGTCGGCTTCAGGGTTATTTGCAGGTTTTTGTGACAGAGTTCGCGACGGGAGTCATTGCATGTATCTGGCAGCTCAATGTTTCAGTGAGCAAAGCTGGATGAACGGCTGCAGGCTGGCCTACATGATGGCTCGGGGTCAGGAATCATTGTGTCAGTGCTGAGCAGCAGTTCTAAAGCACTGGTTGAGACGTCCCGGTTGTCGTTCAGCGGCGGCGGCTTGACAACGGTTAATGTTGCAGTCGGTTGCAGCTCAAAGAATTCGACTGGCTCGAAAATGTCCTTTAAAGCTGACGTCGGTAGATGTTAATCGAGGCACTTCTCCCAGCATCTTCAAAGGGCTGGTGTCGTCCTTTAAGACAGATGGCGCAAAGCTGAAGAGTGTGCTTCAGGCAGCTGTATTGTCCTTGGTTGTAGGTTCAGAGACCTCTGGAAATTCCCATTGAGGAAGCTTGCTGCAGAGCCTAGCATGGCATTCTCTGTGCTGGCTCAGTACTGGTTCTGGAGCAGCTGGAGAAACCTCTGAGTTCTGTACCTCCCTCTGTTCCCAGGGAGATGTGTAGGAGAGGGGAAACTTGCTTCCCTCTTAGGATATCCTGGCCTTCCTTCACTGGCGGAAGATGTACAGCAGACTGTACCTTCAGCCATGGTCCAAGGATCAGTTATTCTTTGTTACTTCTGATGAAGTCTTCAGATGATCTAGTTAAAGAGGGGCTGAGCCCTCTTTCAAAGCCAAGCGGGCCACGATGATTGGTCCAGGATAAGCCTACCTTAATGAACCAATCCTGGGATCCCTATGAACAACCTCCTTTATGCATGAGGTCATAATCAGAGGGCTTTGCAACAGGAAAGGTAAAGGGGTGAAAACTTGAGATACCAAGTCCTACCCATCTTCCTGTTTGTTGTTGATCAAAGAGTCTCTCTGGCGAATGGATATCTCTCTGGTTCCTGATGATTAAAGCAGCAGGACTCCCTTGAAGCTGTGGCAAGACCATACCCTCTGGCTCCTGCAAGCCAAATTCTCGTACCTTATGAATGGGGCCCATGTACCGGTACTGAGGGTGGTTGCTTGCTTCAGGTTAACACAGTTACATGTAAAGGTTGCTCGGTTTCCTGTCTACTTTGTTAACCTCTGCCACCAGGCCCCATCTGGGCCTGTTTGAAGTAACATCTAATTGGAATGTTAATCGCTGCCACCAGCTGCAAGGCCCAACAAAAAAGCAGGGATGATCCATGGAGCCGTTGTTAGTTAATCAGGCTGGCCATGGCAGGGGTAAGCTTGGTACGCCTTCTTCCTGGAGATGACATGGTGCACTCATGGCTGTCAAATTACAACAAAATATGACAGGGCGGAGTCAGCATGTATGCTGTGCCCACCCAGTGTACACAGTTCTATGCATTTGTTGTGGTGTGAGCATAGCAAAATGTGTGTGGATTAGCCCCACAGATTTTCCTGTGGTGGGTCTACCATCATTCCATTTATGGTAGGCCTCATGGGATGTTCCAAGATAACAATGTATTTCAGCCAGTATTTTCCCTGACCAAAGGTCACCTAAAAAAAAGTTAGGTCCCTATAAAAAACAGACCCACAGAGCAAAAAGATATTTGGTCTTTCAGTTCACTTCATAGCAGCACCAAACACTGCAAAATAACTTTTCAATGTCCTCAAAAAGCTTTTGGCGTCTGCACCACAGCCAATCCCATCAAATCATCAACGATGCACAAGTGAGATATCTTTATCTCCAAAATAACCCAACACCATTCAAAATAAATCTCCATGACTACCCCAGAAGCTGACCCTGATGATAACAGCCACTGTCTTATGTACTTACAGCTTTGTCGTTTCAAGCACAATTTAAACATATACAGTACCTTTCAGTTTATGTGAGAGGGAGCTGACAGAATCACAAAGCAAAGCCACACAGACTTGCACACTTTCTATGTAAGTTGACAAAAGATACTTTTCACAAATGTGGATTCCAACTATTTACTTTGACAGCCTTTCCTTTTCAAACACAAATGGAAATATATAGCACATGACTGAACTTTTCAGAATACTGTAGAGCAAGTGCAAACACTTGTTGGTTTAGTGATACAGCTGTAGTGAAGATATTGATAGCATCTAATGTTTTTCATACCTACAAGGGTAATAATCACTGATACATAGTCACCCAGAAATCAGATCCACAACAACTTTGCTGTCCAAGAATAAGCTTGACCGGCACTCTGGGGTAGTAGGTTCTCTTTCTCTAAAGTGCAGAGACCCAACTTTCTCCAGAGCCTTGTTTCGGGTACAGCACGATTCTCTACTGCAGAACCTGCCACAGCCGCAGCTGGGCATTTAGAGAGCCTTTGGCATGGAGATTAGGCCCTGGCAAGCAGGTTACGATGACAATGCTATCACCACTCCCCCACAGAAATGTCCTTCCATCCTCACAGCCTGACAACTTTCAGTTCTCTTAACCAAGAATAATTTGCAAGCTGTCTCCAACTTCCAACTAAATAAATAAAATGTTTCTGATCTTACAACTAGAAGGGCCTTTGCATCTCCACTAGCACTTCATTCCAAACAGGAAGCATTCCACCTGCACCTAAACATGCACCGGTCTGCCTTCTACTAAATAGCATATCTTTGTCCAAATGACCCATGCCAATTCCACCCTATGTCGCAGCTTTCCCTTTCAGGACAAATCACTCAAAATATTTATTATATCTCAATTGCAACCATTTTTCAAAAATAGCAATCGTCTCCATCGCACCAAGAAGGGTTTCACCTTTTCGGGGAACCAAGTCCATGCTTCCTAATGTTAAATTACCAGACTAGGTTAAAAAAAAAAAAATCAGCCTCCAACTTCAAGTTACTGAATTGAAGTTTGCAAACAAACTAAATTATCCCTCTGATCACCAATTAACTCTTAACCATTATCCTGGAACCCAACATTGAGACCACAAACCAGGGGCTTGTGTCCCAGCCCGGTACAAACGTCTTAAACCTGGATATCATCTTAACTATTAAATTACATTTAAAGGGAACAACGTAAAAAAATTAGTTCTCCTCCATAAGGCAGGGGCCTGCAACAGTTTAATCATCAGATGTTTTGGACTAACCATTCCAACAGCCCTAAACCAGCATTTTCTATGGTGAGGGATCATGCGGGTCATAGTCCAAAACATCGGGGGATCCGCCCGTTGTAGACCCCCATCTCGACTACCACAAGGGAACCTTTACCTGTCCCCCCCAAAGCCAAAAACCATAGACTCCAGTTTGTCCAGAATTGAGCTGCCCATTTAATCTTTCTACTATGATGCCAATATCACATTTCACCAGGAATAGGAACCCTCCATGGGCTTCCAAATCTGCAAAGAAGTAAATTCAACATCTTAAGCATCATTCATTAGGCATATTGTTGCATAGGCCTTAGTTTCACTTTTGACAAATTCCAGACACCACCACCAAACAGAACAGCAAGATCAGCTGACAAAAAAGTTTTGCTTGAACCTGAAGTCCACCGCAAGTAAAAGCAATAACACCTTCTCAGTTCAAGCCAATGATCTCTGGAACTTCCATCTGTCCCATGTCCATGACTGAAATTATCACCTCTTCAGAAAGGCGGTAAAGACTTTGCTGTTGTTCGCACCCAATGACTAATTTACTCAGGACATCTCTTAGTTTTCCATAGCACCAAGATACCTTAAGGTGTGAGGTGCATTCTACAATATCTACTTAAACAATTTAGAAAATGTTGCTGTCAATCTGTGTGCCGTGGTCCCAGAAACCCGCACACAAAAGCGCAGCATGCTGTGTCCCGGGCTTTGGGATTTGCGGCACACAGACAGATAGCAGGGGAGTGGAGCAAGCAGCTGTAGGCCGGAGCCCGCACCAGGTAAGTAGGGGGGTGGCATAAGGGGCCCAGACTGCCGCAATGCAACTGGAGGTTCAGGGGGGGACTACCATCATGGAACGGGACAGGGGGATTGCAACCTTTTGTCATGTAATTGTGGGTGTAACCTTTTCTGCATGACCTGTATACAGATGTAATTCTGATTGACCTACTTGAACCTGTATTTCTTGTAATTATCTGTGTGACCTTATTGTATTTTCTAATGTACATTTTGCTATGATGTAACCTTGTAAGTTTCGCATTTTCTTGCCACTGCGCCCTGCTACCCCTGGGTCTGGCGCGCACAAAAAGTGAATAAAATAAACAAACAAACAATAGTACTGAAAACCTACAACAAATACTGCGCATGTAGTCATTTATCATGTACTTCATGCTTGCCACTCAATCCAAAGTTCATAGTCACTTGCATTGTGCAAAGCTTAAGTTCTTCCAAATATATTTATGCCCCTTGAGCTCCTACTACATCGCGCTTATGGCTCTTTTTGAGGCACACCCAGAGAAGTGGGGAGCTGAAGGTATGGCACCTGAGTTGGTGGCTGCGATCCACAACAGAGTGGAGCAGGGAACTAAAAAATAAAAAGTCTTATCCTTGGCCTCAAGCCCAGGGACCGCATCTCTCCGGTGCTGAAATCCCTTCACTGGTTCTCCGTGGCTCCAAGGATCAAATTCAAGGCCCTTTGCACTGTTCAATAGGCTTTCTGGGGCCTGGGACCTACCTATTTTAAACGCTGCCTTCTTAAATACTGTCCCTCATGAGCCCTCCTCTCATCTACCTCCACCCTTCTGCGGGTGAGCCGGTCCTCCAAGCAGATATTCAGAGGGGGATCCTTATCCTCAGCAGGGGCCTCCCTCTGGAATAGCATCCCTGCCGCTCTCCGTCTTGAGCTGGATCTCTATAAATTCTGGAAAATCCTCAAGACGTTCCTCTTCTCCTCTTCCTTCTCTCTCCCTCTACCCTGCTAACCTAGTTCTCTGTTTTTTCCTCTCTTCCTTACAGCATTCTGACTGGCCACCGGGTGTACATCAGAGTCTCCCTGGTCCCGGCACCCCTGCCAGTCCTCTCTCGCCCTTGTGCCAGGACCCTTCACCCCACCCATACTCAATGCACCTGAGAAATTAACCCAGGAGAGTGGCCCTCTCTGCACTTACCCCAGTCACAACTGACCGGGTGAACTGGAACCTGCCCCACCCTGTGACCCTCTGTGCACTTGCTCGATCTGCAAGCACCTTGCCTGAAGATCGTCTGTTCAATTCTCCCTTGTCTTCACCCCTTAATTGTACTGTTAAAACTGCAGAATCGCTGTAGGCCTATTTGCTGTTTCCCAAACTGTTAAATGTATTTTTAAGCACTTACTCTGCCTGTGCAGACTGTTATCGTCTCAGAATTTCAAGGGCTCTGAGCGACTGTTTGATTTTTCCCCATGTTCCCACACTCCCTGAGCGCTTTGAAACACTTGCCTTTGTATAGGTGCTATTTTCTTTAAAACAAATGTTTTATTGGTTACATAACATACAAAACAAGGATAATTAGATGAGAGCAAAAGAGACAAATCAAGAAACAGTATTAAACAAATTTAAACATAAAAACTCTCTTTATCTACCTTTACTCTCTCTCAAAATCATTGCGAATACACAACCTTTAACATTAACCTAAACTAATCTACACAGCTTCCAATCTCTTCAAATCAACATTAGGGAACATGGAAGCTTGTAAAGGCCATTGGGTCAATCCATCTCCTTACTCCCTGACATTCCCAATCCATATTTAAACACCCATTCTGTCCGACAGCTTTGGTAGTATAGCTTCTAACATTTTCATAGCAGCCAACGCTAGCTTAGTTTGATCTCCAATTATTAGCCAATTCCACCATTCCCGCCTGGAGGGAGTAGTTCCCATAGATTTGAACTCACCCAAAAAGAAATTTCTGGTTTTGGATAGACCTTCACAGATCATTATCAAATGCTCTGGAGTTTTAACCATCAAAATGTCCATACAATATCGACAACTAGCATTTTCAACCCCCACAGTCCTCCTCCTGAACATAACCTCCCTGGTGTTCAGGATATTGAACCTACATCTAAGAAGAAGATCTCTGTATATAGGTGATGGAAACTTTAAGAGGAATTTTGGATGCTCATCCTCCCCTGCTCCAAAGTTAAAGATAATCCCGTTTTTAAAGTTGCACAATGATCAATTGTAGAGATCCAGTCCTGCCTCGTCAATTACTTTTTGACTGATACTGGATTGTGAAACAGCAATTCCATCTGGATCTCCTTTTCCTGAAGGAAGGCTTCTATTTTAAGTTTCCATGCCTTTAACGATGTATCTATCAAACATTTGTCCAAAGTCAGTATTTCAAGAGGCTTTATTGCTTCTTGCATAACACATTTTCTATATAGACTAATGGACTTCCAAGCCACCAATGATTCCAAAGATTGCAGCCTTAGTTCTAATCTAATAATACAGGACGGTAGGCTATTTGGGAGTTTCAGGACAGCTCGCCAAAATTGGCCTTCAAGCCTGTCCCACCACTGCCAAGGTAAGCGAAGGAATGCCTCCGCTCGATATGTTAGAATTTGGGCTACCTTCTGTTTGTAGAAAGATAGGATGGGGACCATCGTAAATTTGCCAAATCTATAGTGCAAGACTAGTCCGCAAAAATTCCAACTGAGAGGCTTCATTACTATTCCTATTGATCATAGCCCCCAAATAGACCATCGTATCTACAATCTCTAGAGGTATGCCCTTCACCTTCAGGTACATTTCTCCTTATTTGTTTTTCCATCATGCTTCATAGGGAGGATTTTTGACTTTTTGATATTGATGCTCATGCAATTGGCACTCAGATAGTGCTCAAAAGCCTCAAGTCATCGCTGCAGCCCTATTTGTGTTAAGTCTAAAAAGACAAGGTCATCAGCGAAGAGTATCCAAGGGACCTCCACCACGTTGATTTTTGGCGGAAAGGCTCGAATAGCAACTTGAGATAGGGCAAGATCGTCAAAATACAAGCCAATTAGCAGGGGCGCAAGAGCGCAACCCTGCTTCAGGCCCCGATAGATATAAATCCTGTGCGATAGCGTTACATCCACACAAAGTCTAATCCTAATCGAGGTCCCCATGTATAACGCTTCAATAGCCTCAACAAGCTCCCCCAGGCAGCCCCAGTTCCGCAACTTCGCCCACAGATGTTCCCGGATTACACCATCAAAAGCTTGTTTGAGGTCAATAAAGGCCATGAGCACAGTACTACCATCAACAAGAGCTTTTTCCTTAAGCAGATTTATAATAAAGAGGTTAAGGGCAGTACCCAACCCCTTTACAAATCCGACTGTGGGGGGTCCAGGATTCCACTAGTCTCAGCCCATTTGTGCAGGTCTCTCAAAAGGACCGTTGCAAAGAGCTTGCTGATCGAATCCAAAAGAGCGATAGGGTGGTAGTTTATGGGCTCCGCCCTATCGCCCTTTTTGAAGAGAGGCACGATATAAGCTTCCTTCCACGAGGGTGGTATCCACCTATTTGTCATAATCTGCTCAAACAGGATCACCAACATTTTTCCCCAGGGGGCGATATTCTTTTTTAGCTCCTGATTAGAAAGTCCATCGGGCCGAGCCGCAAGAGAGGAGCTCAGGTTGTCGATCAATGTAAGAGCATCCTGTTCATCAAATAGAAAGCTCCATCTTGGTCCTTCATTTCTTTTTTCTACTCCACCGGACCACCCGGGATCTGCGAGTAAGATGGCATAGTGATGAATCCAGTCCCTCTCTGCAATCATGGAGATGAAATTGGCTTGTCTAAAGGCTCCACCATTGTTTATAAGTTCCCAGGTGCTTTTAGAGTTTTTAGAGCACACAGCCCGAAGGATTTGCTCAGCATAATTTTGTGCACGCAGCACCTGGGAGGTTTTTCTCCAAGTTCTCTAAGCCTGGCGGACTTTCTTGATTCTTTCCATTTTATTATCCTTTGCATCCCCTTTAATCCCTTTTACTAATTTTCTCATTATCTTTCTCCTTTCAACAATTCTCGAATCATAGGCATGCTTTTGAATCCAAGTGCCTTTAGTACCAGGGACCTGTTTCAAGGAGAATTCTTTTAACAGGCCAGTGTAATCGATATTCAAGGGATCCGTAGCAATCTGCACTTTGTAAGCCAAATTGGACTCCTTATGGACTCCCCTTTTAGTCACAGTCGAATCCCACAAGCAGCCAGGTGCACTTCTGCCATTTTCACTCTACGTTCCTGCTCATACCATTTCCGCAAGTAGACTGCTAGCAGATCATGATCACTAAACTTTTGAGGCCAGACAGAAAAGCTCACAATCCACTCCTTAGTATTCTCTCATATAAAGCAATAGTCAATGCAGGAGGTTTTATCCCCAGAGCGCCAGGTGGGACAGCTTGGACAGTCCCCCTTTGTTTGCCCATTTAGCATACTCATGTCTCTTGAACACTTCAACATCCATGCCGGTTATCTTTCATTCCATTTATTCCTTTTTAACAGTCCAAGAGCTTAATATTTAAATCACCACAAACCACTATCTTCACTCCTTTCAATCTACCCATCGCATCATCAATCACACTAGTGATAGATCTCAAGAAATGTATATCCCTCCTCATATTCACCCGCCAATATACATTAATCACAATCAGGGAAATGTCCACAAGGTCCCTCTCATGTTTTAAATATGATATATGGACATATGGGTTGGGACATTTTGCTTCAATCATCGACCAACCCAGCCCATTTTTCAGTAGCAGCAGAAGGCCAGCATACGGATGACCCAACACACCCTTTGGAGCAGGGTTTGTAAAAGCCAAATATCCATCACATAGCGGTAAACTCTTTAACCACGTCTCCTGGAATAGAAGGATGTCGAACTTTTCCAAGTCTGGTACATTTTCACAAAAAAGAGCAGAAAATCCTCTGGTATTCCAACATCCAATCATCAAATGAGAAGCACACTCAGCCACTTGAGTGTAGCTTCCACCCTCGGATACCAAGGCTCCAGCCAACCAGGCCCAAGATTGTTCCCCAGATGGCACAGAGGTGGACAAGTTTTTTTCGGATATGTATATAGGTGCTATTTAAAGAAACACTACCATACCATACCAAAACTCTTACACTCCCGGAACAGCAAAGAGAAATAACCAGGTTTTTGCTTGGGTAGTCATCCTTGGACTTCAGAGGCCCAACCTGCAAATAAAGCATCCTGGCGAGGAAGGTCTGCCATCAAAACTGCTGTGCAAACTCCAGGGGAGAATCCCACGCCACAGTTGCCTACAAGAGTGAGGCGAGGGCAGCAATTTCCAAATTTGACCTATGAACTTCCTTGTGATAGGTGTCCTAGGTTTTCAGGTCCACAACACCTCACAATAGTCCATTCCTCACCAGTGAATTTATACTCTGAGACAGTCCCTCCGAACATTGCAAGTGAGGTCACATGACAACTGTGATCCTTTATGTGGTAATCCCAATTTACCAGGAGACCTGAGGGGATCTAGAAATATTCCAAAATCAAATTCACAATGGATGTGGGGGAACCAGATCTCCACTTTTTGGATGTAAGCTTGAAGATCTATGAAGGCAAGATAATGACCACCATCTATCATAAACCTACAGATGCTAATAATCTCCTACATTTCACCAGTTTTCACCCTAAACCGATGCTAAAAAGTCTCCCCTACAGCCAGATACTGAGACTTAAAAGGATTATAACAGACCCAGCGGGCCTCGACGTTGAATGTACTCAATTGATTGAACGCTTTGAGAAACGGGGTTACCCCCATGACATTTTACAAGATGCCAACATTAGATCAAATCATCTAACACAGAAAGATCTGCTAGCACCTAAACCCAAAACTAGGTCCACTCCATTGATGTATATTTCCAAATACTCACGTCAAAGCTTCCAAATTGGCAAGTCAATAAGAAAACACTGGCCATTACTACAGAGTGATGAACATCTGAAAGAACTTTTCCCAAGAGCACCAATGATGGCTTTTAAAAGGGGTCGTAACCTTAGGGATAGACTCGTGAAAGCTGAGAGACCTGACAAGGAGAAACAAACACTTCTACAGACTAAAAAAATGGGTACTTTCCCATGTCTTAATTGCACCAATTGCAATAATGTAATTAAGGGAAACACCATCTCTCATCCATCGACTGGCAGGAAGATAAAGATCAGAAGCTTCGCCACCTGTTTAACAGCAGGCGTCATATATGCTTTGAAATGCCCGTGTGGTAAACTGTACATTGGACAGACCGCGAGGTCCCTAAAAGAACGAATTTCAGAACATAAGTCCACCATCCGGTGCCTAAACCAGAAATCACCGGTAGCCAGACATTTTATGGAAGCAAAACACAACATCAGCCAATTGAGATTTCAGGTCGTTGAAGTTGTTAGCAAACCACAGCGAGGTGGCAACTATACAAGACTGTTATCACAAAGAGAAAAATTCTGGATATACCTTCTAGACACTAAATATCCAAGGGGACTCAATGAGGAAACATCCCTTAACTGCTTTATCTGAACATTTTTTAACAGTCTAGATATTTCTGTCCTGTAGACCCTGCATCCTCTAGTATATACCAACATATTCACTAAGTCTTGGGACATGGGTTGTCAGCAACGATCCAATAATTACCCATTTGATATATGAGATGATCAGTAACACAATGGCCCCCGATTGAACAATAGCAATCTGTTACACTAATAGCACCAACTATGGAGACGCTACCAATTAAGTAGAGTTTCCACGTCATGTTACACAGTATGTACTCTTAAATGCACAGTTGTAAGCAAGAATCCATAGTTGAGATCCTTGGCATAAGATGTAACCTAAATTGGTATCCCCTAAGGCTAAACATTGAGTATGTTCGTACAACTTAGAATGTGAGGACACCTGGTACTCGTGACCAGATGGTTCAGCCAATCACATAGAAGGTGAGGACACCTGGTAGACTTTTTGATCAGATGTTTCAGCGAAGTGTTATAAAGAAATGAATGTCAATGGGGACTCACCTATACTCGAATGCCTTAGTAATGCCACATTGCTTAGCACCATCACGCAAAAAAACTACCTGATAAAATTATTCTGATTTCTATATTTGATCACTATAGGTGAAGCATATATCTCTCAAAATCATGTTATTGACATCATCATCTTGTTGTAGTTGCTCGATGATGCTACTCTGAATTGTTTACATGCTACTACATTTACTCACTAGGGTTACCCAGATTGCTTAAGATGGCCGCCACATTTTGTCACGATTGGGCTAGTCCCTCCTTGATGTCTTTCCACTGAATTTAGCCCGCCAAATACCAGACTGTTTCTACACGGTCCCTGGTGTCCATGGAGATCGTGCTAACAACGAGCAGAACATTGCCGATTCAATAGAACATCGCGATGGAATAGGTACGCGTTCTTTTAATCTTCTGCACACTCGACTCACGCGACCTATGTTTTACCAAGTTCTGCAGGCTTACCTACACTCCACTGTCTTTTCACAGATAACGGCTGGTTTTAGGACTCCGCCGATCAACTTTCACCTGCTCCCCCTGAGATGTTATACGTTTCACAGAGACTACCACAACATTGAATCGTGCCGCAGAAAGGTACTTTGGCATATCCCGACCAATAGATTTTGTTTTTCACACCTGTACAGTTACATTGAATTACACACGGTGACCTGTACGTGATTACTATTTCATACAGGTCACACCGAGAGTGTCGGAACATCAACCGGCTTCAGGAAAATATTTACATCGAGAACTTAGCTCCTCTAGTACGCAACCTTTTGACGCACTTCTCACTGTGGGTGGCTCTCCAGCCACAACATTAGACCTCTATAGGTGAGTGCACTCTACTTAGAAAATGCCTCCCCTTGTTAAAACAACTTTGTTGGGTGATCAGCCCGCATCAACCATACTCAATTAAATTGTCCTTCTGTGGTTAATCATGTCCGCTAACTCCCACAACCTGTAGAACTGTTTTATCGTATTAGATTCCCATTAGAGGTGCTAGGGAAGGCACTAGACTGATATATTTTCTGGAATCGTTTTTCAACTAAAAATATAGTAACTCTGGGTATACTAAACTGAATATGTATAATATAGACCACAATATGCGTATATATTCAATCTGATTGTAGTTATGAAACTTTGTTTGTTTGATCAATGAAGCTGATGTAGACATATACTTTCGTTTGATTGATTGATTTCTTTTTGATCTTCATTTCTATGTGCACAATGACTAGACAGTAGATCCACAAAGGCTTCTGAAGAAGAGGAATCTCCTCGAAACGCGTCAAGCCATTGAAAGTGGAATCTCAATCAATCATCTTTATGTTGACATTATAATGTTGTTTTGTTTTTCCTGCCTTGATTACACATTGTTTTATGTATTAATAAATAGGTGCTCATTTCACTTTTGAACACCTAAGAAACCAAAATGATTGTTCTTCTGTTTTAAGTTAAAAATCTCGACAAATCATCATTTTTTATTGATAGCCTAAAAACAAATATTTTGAATTTTACTGTAAAATATCTACGCCTCTGTTGCGTAGCCTTAGAGTGTGCAGGGGACGGGAGGACTCCAACCTTGGGTCCTCTTCCTTTGTTGGGATCTAGAAATAATCCTGCTCCATTTGACGATACATGCACCTATCTCCAATAGGTGCACTTGCCACATGGTTCCATAAAGAATAATTTGAATACCATCTCATCTCAGTGTGTGTCTCATGCTCCTACTCTTGGGGCATGTCTTGTGATGCCTCCTTAACACCATTGCACTCCTCTTCTTCTTGGCACACCTCTAGAGGCATTTACTGTAGCCAGGACAATCGAGAGCAATAGTGTGCATTATTGAACACAATACCATTAAGTGACACACTACACATACATTTGAGCTCCAACATTATTGTACAGACAGCACAATCTTAATTTAATTAAACCAAGGGTAAACTTACTGGGGTTAAGTGCCAAGCTGTGTTCCCTGTTGAATCCTATTTCTTCAGATCTTAATAGCTGCCTCACAAAGGTCAGTGGACATGATCTTGATGAAAACCAGCAGCAACTAGAAGCATTTGGATTCACGAGTTATATGAACAATATGACTCATTACCAGACATTCTTAATGGTCCACACAGGGTTTCCCATCTTGAGCTCTGAGCCAGGTGTGAAATGCAGCTGCATTCCTGCCTTGGGTTATGAAATAACACAGAGACTGACGCATGGGATTCGGTGAAACAGAGCTTGAGAGAATACACATCCTATTGATTCAAGCTAGGGTGCTGATCTTGGTTCCTGAATGCTTGCCACCCTGTTGTGAGATGGATGATTACCACATGAGTACAGTCAATTGTTCCTGCCATGTTCGGGAAACCTGCCATGTGACAGAATTCTGACGTATTCCGTGAAGCTGCAATATCACATAAATTGAAGTAGTAATTCAGCCAGTGAAGCATGGCCCCAAGGTGGCATGAAAAGAGGGCTGGAATATGCTGTTTACACTTCCAAATGCATTTTGAAATAATCCAATGACAATAATATGTAACCCTACCAAGTCCTTCAAAAGAGAGCATATTTGATTGATAATACAATATGAGGCTCAAAGGCTTGCGACGGATCTAGTCCTATGAAACATCCTTAGTCTCCTCAACCTCCTTCCTCAATTGGTCATGAAACGGTTTATTGTGAGGCCACCCTGAACACAGGGAGTTCCTTCCCTCCCCAATCAAGGTGTCATACAACAAACTGATGTCAGTTCTTTGTGCAGTCCTATTTCCAGTTCCTCTCATACCCCTTGGATCCTTCCCCCCCTGAGCAACCAATGAGCCAAGAACCAGTCTGGTGTACAGGAAATATATTTTTATTTATTTGAATGATAGATAATGGAGATCACACTAAACTGCACACACCACCATCTTTGTGGCTCACAATTAAACTTCTTGTTACATACATTAATCACAAAAGCTGGTTGGGAAAATACAAATTACAAATACTTTACTTTCTACAGGTTTCACTTCAAGAAATAATCCACATTGGTCAATGAACAAAATCAATTTACATATGCAATGCTGAGCAATTTCGATTTTCCTGCATGCTATAAAGGCTAGAAGTGTGGTTTACAGATTTGGACAAATGCATAGGGCAATTATGATTTCACCCACACTTTTGCTTTAATATAAATACAGGGTGATTTTGCAGTTTGCTTTTCAGACCTCTCCTACTTTGGTCTCTGTTGGGGAAGTCGGAAAAAAGAAAATTAGGATGATTTAGGATTTTTGGATTTCAGACCCCCTACACTTAAAGGTCTTTGTTGGGGAAGCTCGACAGAAAGATTTGGATGATTTTTAGGAATTTTAGATTTTAGAAACCCCTCCACTTAAAGACCTGTTTTGGGGAAGCTGGACAGAAAGAAATTGGGATGATTTTTAGGAATTTGGGATTTCAGACCCCCCTCCACTAAAAGGTCTGTGTTGCGGAAGCTGGACAGAAAGATTGGGATGATTTTTAGGAAATTGGAATTTCAGACCACCCCCCTCTTAAAGGCCTTTGTTGGGGAAGCTGGACAGAAATATTGGCATGATGTTTAGTAATTTGGGATTTCAGACCCCCCTCAAGCCTGTGTTGGGGAAGTTGTCAGTTTTTTTTTAGTTTTAGTTTAAGGACAAAGACACCGCTCTTCCTAAAAGAAGGCAGGGTTAACAGGAAAAATAGGATTACCCAATTGCATAACAGTCTATAAATGTTTCAGAGCACACTGGGAATGAGCATTTTTAATTTTGAATTGTAACAAAAATCACCCCTTGGTGTTCTGCCAAGGGGAATTAACACAATTATATTTTGAGTTAAACGGTAGCACTTTGAAACACTGCCTTTCTGTATAAGCGCCTTATAAACACCCAATAAATAAATAAATAAATACATTTAAAAAATAGGCTAAGAATGCACACAGTTTTGCCCCGCCCGCCCACTATAAAGGGAAAGGAAAGCTGATTCCCCCACCTTCTGGTTTCAAAGAGCTCAATTCTACTTACATTGAAAACCTATGTTAAAGTTCAGAAAAAAAGGTGCATTTCAGCACCCTCTTTGAAGTCAGGGAAGAGGTCTGGTCACTCTACTCTCAAGGGTGGTCCTCAGCTCTTCACCATAGGGCCCAGTAAGTGTTGTTTAGGTTTTCTCAGCAATAGGCAGCTGAAGCCCAGATGCAATTTCAGCAAATCTCCTTTGGTGTTTCTTTGTGGCTGCCAATTGATAATTTATAGCAGCTTCCCCCCTTCCCTCATATTTCATCCACTTTATATACCAGTCATGGCACCATCAAGATTTCAACTTTGGGCAGTACCCTACAAGAATCTGTGTGACTTTGATTGATCCTTCACATCCCTCTCCAACCCCAAGTCATCCCCTGTCTAAGGATTGGTTCAGGCATCTAGAACAGAAATATTGCAACTCCCCAATGAAATTCCGTTTATTTCTTATGTCAACTTTAGCCAAAAAGTAGCTATATGGAAAAACGTTGTGATTTACTAGTAACTGCCATAATGTATATATATTCTGATTCAGCTAATCATGAGTAATTAAATAAAATGACTGCCAGTTCCACACCATGTTGCACAAAAAGCATAATAGTTATGCATATGCAATTTACTCTCCAAGTACCTAATTTTACACCCTCCCAACACCACCCCAATTCTCAAATTCGGGACATGTTCATAGCAGCCAGAAACACAATTTAGTTTGCCAATACATTTCCCTAAGTCGCAGGTGGAAACATTTTTTTTTAAAAAATCGCCTTGATGTTATCTAAAATGTGAAACATACATTTATGCAGTGCAACGTTTGGTTTCTGAGAAAAAGCATCAATTTTGATAGTCCATTCAAAATAATGGGAAATCTTCATGTTATGTAAATGTTCTCTCCTTTCTTCCAGCCATTTGCCATTCTGTTGTTTGAAGTTGGTAGGCTGCTGGTCGTAAAGGCATGGGAGACAACAGCTACACAGAAATCTCCCATTACAGATAATGAGCTTGGCTGGCCCGGTGATGTCAGGAGGCCAAGCTGCGATTTGGCATCCTGCCCTGTTATTTGAAGTGGACCACCATTTCGATCTGAAAGACCTCCTATTTTCTTGTATTGTGTTCAGAGTTTCAGCTTTGCTTGATTGTAGCCCCTACCCACATTCCAGTCACGCACTGGCTAGGGCCATTTGTCCTGCACAGAACTGTGCCTTCAGACACAACAGGTCTGCAGAGAGTTTGTTTTGAACACACTTTAGGCCGGCCACACTTTATTGCAGTTGGGATGCACAAACCAGGCTTGCTGTGGGGTAAGCCATATGCAAATTCTGCCCAGACACCCACCGATTGTCCTTGGCTGAAAGGAACTCCTTACACATTGCATTTCCTAACATCAGCCTTTACTCTTTGACCTTTGGTGTGTTTTACTGATATGGGATCACTTTACTTTGCATCTATGGATTTCTTCTTTCTTTTTGCACAGCATTGTTTATTTTTAAAATATGATAGCTGAAAGTACAGGATTGTTTTTTTAGTCATTAATAAAATACACTTTTAATCGTCTGCTGTTCATTTTTATGCTGAAAAGTGGATCTGAATTGCCACAGTGCAACATCTTTTGATGGATGGCAGTTTCAGTGAAAATGCTGCATTACTTCTCAGCCAGCTATGTGATGTGCTTTTCCAATTTTCACTCGGATTAAATTTCTGTTTTGGCCTTCTCTGGCCACCCACATAGTCTGCCTAAATAGGTCAATTTTCAGCATGAAGGTTTTGGAATGCTGCAAGGTAATTTTCCCAGTGGGCCCTTCAGTTCTGTTGGTTTGGGGCCTTTGATTTAACCCCACATGCACCCTCTTCCCCCTGGTGCTTCCATAATTCTTTCATGGGGAAGAGCTGGGCTGAGTGGGGTTTCATCCGATGTCCATTTTTAAAAATCGTATACATTATTTTTCTTTCTGTTAGAGCCTATCTGGTACCATTTCTTCCATTAGGGAGTCCAGCCTCCCCTTCTGTCGTTGGCTTGGGGGCTGCAGGACGGCACCCCATTTCTTCCTTCATTAGGGAGTGGGCACTCCAGCATCCCCTTCCACCATTAGCTTGGGGTGTAGCACAGCAATGCCATTCTTCATTCATTCTGGGGTCCCTGGGGTCCTCCCTGGACTCCCCTCTTGCCTACAGTCTGTAAGTGAATGAAGTTAATTATCCAGTCATAGAAAAAAGAGAGGGTCAGTACTTTTTACACAGCATATTTTCCCAGAAAATGGTCATTGCATTCGAGAGAAAATATTAACCTTCAAGACTTGCATTCGAATGAGAAAAACATTACATAAAACTACACACAATATTTCAGAATGTCAATTCAGCACATTTATTTTAAATTTCCAAAGAATATTAATTAAACTACTCACCTGTCTCCATCCAGGGTTTTCACTCTTCGGACAGTTCCTCGTATTTCATTTGGGTCCTCAATTAGTCATACATTTTGTCTGGCATGACAGCGTAGTGGGGCAATTGTTAACTAGAAAGCAGGTGCCCCCCTACCTTCCCCAGTAAAAACGGAATTACAAAATCAGAAAGGACCCATTTGAAACTGCACTTTAAATTCTCCTGGAAATACAGCTGGCACAAAGAATAGTAAGTTTTGCTACACAAGTAGGACAGATGAGGCATTCGTTTGCATTCGTGACAGGTATGCATGTACCCAAGATAGGGACTCACAACACAAATAGGGCAGCATTTCTATAGGTAGGGACGAGGTTGCAGCGTACCTATAAGTAGAAATGTTATGTGCCAGGCATGCACTTGGACTCCGTAGACAGCAAATAGATGCAGAGCAAATGTGTCCGGCAAAACAAACATAATGTGACAAGATGCTATTTTAAAAACTGCACCAGCTGAGAATTCAGCTTTGCTGCTTTAAGAAAAGCCCAGTTAAGGACGCTTGAACAAATCAGGGAAAATGCTGTAGCCGGCTAGATGGTAGCTACCTCGAGGAATGTCAAGGCCAAGGCTTTGCAGGGAGTGTACATGGCGGAACTAGATATTATTGTGTGCAGTCAGCAGTCAGATAAATTAAGTTGCAAAGACATGGCAAACCGTTTCAAGGTTGTAACATTCCAGGAAATCAGAAGCAGTTGGCAGATTAATGTTTCTGCAAGCGGCAAAGAGGACGCAAGATGCGACTAAAGAAAAAACAACTAATTACAGCTATGAAATCTTAGCAGGGTAAAAGCAGGATGACTCACAAAATAATTATTCATAAATGTCCCAAGAGCAGGATGGCGATCACCATGCAAGAAACATATCCTTAATACTGGTGACTCATGACAGAGGAGGTAACATGGTCTATTTGATCTAATTAAAATAAGGCAATACGATTGTCTCTCTCTCACCCATGTCTTTTTCACTGCAGAAGTAATTTAGGGCCTACCAATTAATGAGATGAGTAATACACTTTTTAGGGGAAGGTTCATGGGTGGGATCTTAGATAATGATTGTCCAATATACTAGTTCTGCACATATAGGTTCAATATGTAGCTTAGTAGAGAGAGCCAATGACCAGCAGTGATAGGTTTTCATAACTTAGTCATTAAGATGACACCAGAATGACTCATTTGTACTATATAAACTCCTTTTGTCTGTTCAAATGTTGGAGCATGCTGGAGTGAGAGCTTGGCTTTAAATCTTATGTTTTGCCCCATTCTATTGTCAAACTGGATATTAAATTATGCCTCCTATTGTAACGATTTTATGTAGATTGGCCTACGCCAAGTTGCTTAAAACTGTACGCGAATAACTCTCTATGGAAAGGTCTTGACCTTAGAAATTGATGTAAGCCGCCATCTTGAATCAAGCCGCTATTTTAGGTTCTCTTGCTGTGTAATAGTCACCCTTTTATGGTGGACGATGCCATTCCGAACAGAATCTGGTCGTCATGACCTCCGTACAGCTAATGTATAACTTGCCTGCAGGCCACTTGTTCGGGTCGTGAACTGAGACCTTGTCCTTCTGTTGACCTGTTTGTAAATGGATTACCTGTGTCAACGGAACTGATCTATGCACATACTGATGAATATATTAAAGGTTGACCTGGCAGAAACCCTAGACCAGTGATACATTCATGGAATGGTTAATCCACGAAGGGGTTGGACAAAAGGCTGGAGAAATGTATAAAAGCCTGATTGTCCCAATGTATAGTCTCTAACTGAATACATCGAACCCCGTTAAAGTTTGTTGTGTTGTACTGAGGGCCGATAGCTATCCGATCTGTCATTGACTTTGTCACTGCTTGAGCTTAAAAATAAAGTACTTTGTATGTTCCTTTGTAACCGGTGTTTGGTGTGTTTCGTTTGGGCTTCCCGGCCTCATAGTATTTTTCTGTTTTCACAGTTGGCGCCCGAATAGGGACCCTCAAGATTGATGCCGGACCATTGAAGGTTGACGCATGCTATCGGTCCGGGATCGGACGGTGTGATACTACGGGCCCGACTGAACGAGACGCAACACCTCTACAGCGCTGCATGATCCGATCCTTGGACGATAGCCGTGTGGTCTGAGACGGCATCTTGACGAGGGTCCACTTTTGAGGCAGGCAGATTTGCTGAAATCACCAAACACAAGGTAAAATCCATTAGGTAAGTTCTTTGATAAACCGTACGGTCCTCCTTAGGTTTGGTCAGGTGAGTCGTGACCCGACTCTTAATTTAACCCTGACAATTTGAATTTGGCGCATTGTATCTGCAGACACAATTATTGACCAGGTAACACCAAGTATTTGAGAAATGCCTGGGAAATTGTCTAGCTGCTTTAGGGCATTAGGGAACTCAAACTTAAATCTAAATTTACGCCACAATTTACTGGTGACAATGTCATTGAGACCTTTAACCAAGCATTAACTCGAGATATCCACCAGTATTTGGACAAGCGCTCTAAACCCCAATGGAGATCCAATCTTACCAATAATCAAAAAACCGCTCTACGAGATCTTGCCAATGATACTAATATTGTAATTAAGGAGGCAGATAAGGGGGGTAATATTGTCATTTTAAACTCCTCTGACTATATTACCATGGGTCGTAAACACCTTGATACCCCCGGTTGTTATGAGATTCTCAAATCTAATCCTACCAAACGTGTTGTATTGGACCTAATTGAATTGATTGATGTCTGGTACTCTAGAGGTTATCTAACTGATGATGAAAAGGACTTCCTACTAATTACTGACCCCACCATACCTACAATGTATTTCTTGCCTAAGATACACAAACCGTATGATGTTCTACCTGAGGTTAGGCCCATCATGAGCGGAATCAATTGGGCTACCGAAGGATTGTCCAAATACTTGGACGAAGCCCTCAAACCATTTGTAATCCAAATGAATTCCTACATTAGAGACAGTGCCCATATCCTTCAGGACCTCTTTTCCATTACGTGGCATTCAGACTTTATGTTAGCTACCATCGATGTTGTTGCTTTGTATACCAATATCAATCATGACTTGGCATTGCTCACATTAGATTATGTTTTCAGAAATAGCTCGGCATCATTTCTTGAACATGTTTCTATGCTCAAACAATTTCTACAATTTGTCTTAGCTAATAATGTTTTTCTCTTCAATGATCAATTTTACCTACAATTGAAGGGGGTGACCATGGGGGCCAAATTTGCACCCTCCTTGGCCAATCTCTTCATGGCGTACTTTGAAGAAACACACATTTTGAACCAAAATCAGTATGTCTCCAATATCGTCACTTGGCGACGGTTTATTGACGATATTTTTCTAATTTGGAGAGGTACTGAAGAGACCTTCAATGATTTTCTAACTTTTGCCAACACCAATATATTTGGTATCAATTTCACTAGTAAATGTGATTGCAAACAAATTGATTTTGTGGACCTACACATCTTTGTTGAGGATCAACAACTTTACACTTGTACTTATAGGAAACCCACTGAGGTGAATTCTATACTAGCAGCACAAAGTAATCATAGGAGAATTACCATAAACAATATTCCTACCGGAGAATTTCACAGGGCTAGACGAAATTGTACTCGTTCCATTGATTTTGACAAAGAATGCAACACTATCAATCAACGCTTTTTGAATAGGGGATACAAAACATCTATTATCAATGATGCTTATGCCAAGTTTACTAATGTCACTCAGCCAGACCTCTTGACTAAGACGCCAAGACCGAAAGACTCTTCATCACATATTTCTCTGGTTACCCCATTTACAGCTGATTCTTCAATGCTGTATAAAATGGTTGCTAAGCATTGACACATTCTGAGACTCGACAAGGATCTCGAGCCATATCTCTCATCTAAACCGAAATTCACTTTTTTGAGATCACCTACCATCAAGTCACAGATTAATCCTTCATTTTTTGATAATAAAAAGTCTAACTCCTCTTGGTTACAACAACCTACTGGCTTCCACAAATGTGGGAACTGCAATCAGTGCCCATGGGCCTTTCCTAAATGCCAAACTTTCACTGACAAATTTGGTTCCACAGTTACGATTAAGGACTTCATTAATTGCAGGACTACCCATGTGGTCTATGCCATCATATGTGTGTGTGGCAAACTCTACGTGGGTAGCACTATTCGCCAACTTAGATTCCGCATTAGAGAACACTTGGCCAGTCTCCGAATGTGTGAACCAAAATCGCCTCTAGCAATTCATTGGCAATTGGAACATCAAATGGATTCAACCTCTGATTTACGTTACATTGGATTGTTGAAAGCACATAAGGGGAAAAGGGGCGGGAATCTCCAGCTCAAACTGCGTCAAATGGAAGCAAAATTAATATGTCTGTTGCGATGTACTACACGTGGACTAAATTCTGACCACGAAATGCATGTCTTTCTGTGAATGCTAGCCCATTTGAAACGACCTGAGTGTCGAAACACGTGTCGGCTATCTCTCAATCTACCTTATTAAAATACTGTACCTTGATTGCTAGTTGTAGTATTGTAATGGTGTTGAGCGCAATCCTATCCCCTTTTTTCATATAACTGCTTTAGGGCATTATTCCGCAGCGATCGACAATCTTTGGAATTTAGCCGCCCAGCACCACAGGAGGGGTAGCCGGCGTTTACTATGTATTGTAAGCATGGCATTGGAAGTGTAGTATTTAATGATATTTGGCACAGACAAACCAGACATGCCTCCAAACTTCAGTGGCCAATCAATGGTAGTTTTGAGATCCCTCGTATTGAATACTTAGAGTCAGTCTTGTTAAAGAAAAAGGCCACACCCGCAGCATTTGATGTTCTGCAGAGTTGGAAAAGAGAAGCGTTGCAGCAGCTTAAGAGTAGGGAAAAACATGCGCGCCGTCATAAAACGAACGCTGAAAAGGCGTTGTTATATGATCAGGACAAACAGTTTGAGTCGGTTAGGAATATGGATAGGGCTTTCTCACTCGGTATTCAGAAAATCTATCCTTCTAAAGACCTTCATGTTTCTGACAAGTTTCTCGACAAATTGTTAAACGAGCGAAGGCCTGGTGCCTCTGCACCACCTCTGTATGATCCTCTTCCTGTTGCTTTGCCTCTTCCTGCTGTTATTCCTGCTCTCCCTGCTCAACCTGTTTTTCCTATTCTTCCGGCTGTTGTTCCTCTGCCTACTCTACCACCTCTTCCCATTGCACCAGTAATAACACCTCCATTGAATCTGCCTGCACCTCCACTCCCTAGTGGTTCCGTACCGACTATAGTGGATCGAGGTGCGGGGTGGAAGGTTGTTACTCGTAATACTGTCTCTACAGATAAGAAGCAGGATTTGTTTGCATGGGCTAAGCATTGTATGGTGACAGATGATCGAGCTAATGTTTTTGCCATACTGTCTAATATGGATAATTTTCCTGAGAAAAATGTTTTCATTGAAGGTTTAGGGATTCATTTATGTGTAATGTGGGGTAAATTAAATAATGTGGATCTCCCACAAGGGCTGAGGGATCTGAATACTTTAGCATTTTCAAGAGACACTGTGGAGAAAGTACATGAGCATGTTGAGAGGTTATTTGAGTATAGGAGAGATTTGGAAAAGTTATGGAATGAGGATGACGAAGAAGAGAGTATGTATGTACAGAACGATTTCTTCTGTGTCGTAAATCGGCATCTGAAGAAGCACAAATTTGTACAAAAGATGCGATTAGATGGATTTCGGATTTATCAATAACTCCAGTTGAGGTATATGACACATGCAGTCAATATACGCTAGAAATGCAGAGGAAGGTGATTCAGGTAATGGTAGAGTACCTGCAGGATGAATGTGTGAGGAAGAAGGTTAGATGTCCCACAGAGTTACCAGGTATTTATAAGAGAGCTTTTTCACTTGACACTTCTTCGACTGCTTTAGCGCTCAACTTAGCTCTGTTGCTTAGTAAGCGTTCGGAGTTGCCTATATCTCAGTTGCCTATGAGAGAGGTACCTCTGACATTTGTCCCAAAAGTTGAGATTCCTGCTAATGTTGCAGCAGGTACACCTGCTGTGGACATTCCCACACATTATGTATCGCAGTTTGTTCACGTCCCGTTTTCGCGACAGGAAGTGAACACTATTAGGCAATCTATTCCCGACATTAGGAAAAATCTGACAGGATTCTATAAAGAAATAGAGTCCATCTTGCAGTCCTCAGTGTTCACCCCAGGCGATATTGACTTGGTATTCCCTGTACTCCTGCCCATAGATTTGTGGAAGCAGGTTAGAACAATAGATGATGCACCTGGGTTGGGAGATACGTGGGCTAATATAACTAGGCTTGACGGGCAAAGGCCAGCTGGTGAGAGACCGCCTCAGGTGATACTCACTTTGCCTGACAGAATGATTCCAAAATTAAAAACCATAATTCCCGAAAAAAGAATTATTTGGGACAAGCTTACGGCCTGTGTCCAAGGAAAATCCGAGGGTGCCACCGAGTTCTTTAATCGGTTCGAACAAGTATTCTCGGACTTCAGTGGACAGGATCTAGGCACAGAGTCTGGGAAAAAGTTATTTGTGGACAAATTCATGCGTGGATTGCTGCCTGATATCCAGTCACAGATTATGTCTTCCGAGAGCGCTTAGCAGGCGAAATCCCAATCAGAAGTACTGCACATGGCTCAGTACTACGTGTCAATAATGAAAAAGATAGAGTCGAGAAGAGAAAAGGAGACTTAAAGACTAAAGTATTGTTACAACAAATTGTTAGAGGCCCCAGAGGGGGTAGTTCGCAGATTAGAGGTCAGTATTTTCCACAAGGGAACGTGCCCTTGGGTCCTGTGAACATTAACCAGTGTGCCTATTGTCGCCAGGAGGATCATTGGTGTGCTCAATGCCCCGTCCTACGACAGAGGTCGAATAACACATTTGGGAGTATGGGTAGACTACCCAGAGGTCGCCCCGGGGTGGGGGGCCCTGGTAGAGGTCAGTTTTCGCAGGATCCTCAGCAACCTTTTTCACAGGACAATCAGACTTCAAGTGTGGATACTAGAAACATATTCGATCACCCTTCTGCTGCTTACCTCTCCGAGGAGCTTCCTTTTGACGATATTCTGTTTTTTTAGGATTGCCCAAAGCAGGGTTTGGAACCTACACCTATTCCTGTTAGTCAGAAAGGTCCCTACGTTGAAATGGTAGTGGGAAATAGGAAACATCAGTTCTTGATAGACACTGGAACACAGAAGTGCTCCATTGATCATTCTCGGGTTCCAAACATTCCACTGTCAGGGCAAACCGATGTCTCCGTAGGGTTTTCTGGCACACCAGTTGTTTGTCCGGTTTCTTCGCCGGTACCTATTTCTTTGGGTGCCTTTGCGGACCACTGTCCATTTCTTTTGACTTTGAATTGTGGAGAAAATTTGTTGGGGTTGAATCTGTTGAAGGAATTAAGTGAGTTAATTCATTGTTCGTCTGATGGAGTGCGTTTGACGATTTCACCACAAACATTTTTGGTCTCTCATTTCTTTACTAGACCTTTGCCGCCAGAATTCATTGATGTACCAGAGTGTTTATGGGCAATTGACGACAATGATGCCGTTGTTCTACAGATTGAGGCTGTTAAAATAGTCTTGAAACATGGAATTAAGCTGCCACGCATTCCAGAGTACAAGATCTCAGTTGAGGGCGAGCGAGCTTTGAAATCCATTGTTTCCGATTTTGTGCATCGTGGGGTAATTGAGGAGATTGCAGGAAGTTTGTGCAATAGTCCGATTTTACCCTTGTACAAAAAAGGTGACAATGCCATTCCGTTTCGTTTTATAATTGATTTGCGTGCCATCAATAGAGTTGTCGCTCGCAATTTCTAATTGTGCCTGATGTGACGACGATATTAACTATGATTCCAGCTACGGCTACTTACTTCAGTGTTGTGGACCTGAAGAATGCTTTCTTCAGTATTCCTATACGCAAGGACAGTAGATATTTGTTCGCGTTCACCTTAGGGGGACGCTCGTTCACATTTACTTGTGCACCTCAAGGTTACACCGAGAGTACTAGCATTTATAGTAGGGCCTTGAAAGAACAGCTTGATACTCTTGAATTACCCCCTACTTGTACGCTGCTTCAGTACGTTGACGACTTGATTTTAGCAGCAGATTCTGAGAGCTCTTGTAAAGAGGGCACTGCATTGTTGCTCATCCATCTAGCTAAGCATGGTCACAAAGCTTTGCTTAAAAAGTTTCAATATTGTTGCCAGGAGGTCGCCTATTTAGGCTACCTCCTGTCAAAGGAGGGAAGAAGATTGACACCTGAAAGAATAAAACACATTTCTGGCATGTCTGTCCCAAATACACAGAAGGAAGTCAGAGCCTTAATAGGTATGGCTTCTTACTGTAGGTTATGGATCCCGAACTTTTCACTAGTGATAAAACCGATGTTGGCCTTGACAAAGAAGGGCATTTCTTCACCATTGCCATGGAAATCGGAACATCAACAATCATTTGAGCTTCTCAAGACTGCATTATGCTCTGCACCGGTTTTGGGTACACCAAATTACAATAAGACCTTTGTGTTGTTTGTGCATGAATGTGATGGATGTGCTTTAGCTGTATTAACGCAGGAACATGGAGGGAAGAATAGGCCATGCGGTTACTACTCGTCCGCCCTTGATCCTGTCGCATGCACTTTGCCAAGATGTTTGTGAGCTGTCGGTGCTGCTGCCGCGTCTGTAAAGCAGAGTGAGGGAATGGTCCTAGGCCATGATCTAACCCTGATGGTGCCTCAGTCTGTAGATGTTCTGTTGAACAAAACCCAAACACAACACCTCACTTCTGCACGATTGACGAGATATGAATTGATCTTGTTTGCTCCCCACATCCAAATTAGGAGGTGTTGTGTTCTTAATCCGGCGGAACTCCTACCTTTCCCGCAAAATACTGTTTGCGGTGATGATGAGTCACATGACTGCCTGTATACTACTGAACAAGAAACAAAGGGCAGAATTGATCTTAAGGACACTCCTTTGGATAATGCGCAAGGGGAGCTATTTTGTGATGGCTCCTGCTTCAAACTTCCGGATGGTACATCCACAGCTGCTTATGCAGTCACTATATTAAGTACGGTTGTAGAGACAAAGAGAATTATGCATAACTCTGTGCAGGCCGCAGAGATTATAGCATTAACCCGACCTTGTGAGCTTTCTGAAGGGCTAACAGTGAATATATATACTGACAGTCAGTATGCTTCTGGGGTGACTCACAACTTTGGGAGACTTTGGTCAGAGAGAGGGTTTCTAACTTCACATGAGAGCAAGATTCAGCATGGCCCCCTGATAGTACAATTGCTCTCGGCACTCGTGCTCCCTAGTCAGTTAGCGATCATGAATTGCGCAGTGCATCGCAAGATCACAGACGATGTAGGAAAAGGGAATGCTTTCGCTGATCAGATGGCCAGACAAACTGCCACAGATCTTCGCACAGAAATGTATGCTCTAAGAGAAACTAGGGATGTCTATGTAATGGACGAAGATATTGGGTCTGTGCGGGATATCCAAGCTGATGCCACAAAGGAAGAATCTAAGAAATGGGCTGAAAGCTTGGGGAATTTAGATGATGATGGGTGTTGGGTGGACACAGTTGAAGGGAAATGGTTGCTTCCTAATGCCTACATAGTCTTGATGGTTACTATGGCACACGGTCCCACACATGTGTGTGCTCAACAGATCACGAAAATATTAGAGAAAGTCTGGGTAAATGATAAGATTTCGAAAATTGCTCAGCATTATGTCCAAAATTGCATGATTTGCCTACAGCACAATGTGGGGAAGGGGACAGTAACTCCAAGGGGTCGCTTTGGGCCTCCTTCTGTCCCGTTTGAAGTGATTCATTTTGATTTTTATTGAGATGGAGCGGTGCAATAGCTTAAAATATGTCCTTGTGGTCATTTGTGCCTTTAGTAAATGGGTTGAGGCTTTTCCTGTCAAAGATGCTACAGCCATGACCACTGCGAAAATTATGATAAAGGAGTATTTTCTGTGGTTTGGGTTGCCAAGAGTCATTTGGTCGGACAATGGTCCACATTTTGTTGCTTCTGTAATTTTGCAGATATGTACGGCACTGCATATTCATAAGCGATTTCATTCGCCTAGACATCCTCAAAGTGCCGGGTTGGTAGAGAGACATAACGGTATCCTAAAGAACAAGCTCGCTAAGACGTGTGCCGGCACCAAACTAAAATGGCCGGACGCCTTACCGATCGTGTTACTAGCCATGCGCACTACCCCTAAAACTAAGACTGGGCTCTCTCCATTTGAGGTGGTGATGGGGAGGCTTGCCAATATTTGGGGTCTTCTGAAACCTAAAGCACTGAGAAGTGTTGAGAATGTATTGCTTTCAGACTACTGTAACCAGTTGACTAAAAATCTGTATTTCATTTATCATCAGGTACGATCAGCTTTACCTGTACGCTACGAGGGCGCAGGTCACAACATCCGGCCTGGAAGCTGGGTCCTGGTGAGAGCATACGAGCGGTCCTCTTGCCTCGCGCCTCACTGGCGGGGACCATTCCAGGTTTTGTTGGTCACCCAAACGGCAGTGCGGGTGGCTGGAAAGAAGAATTGGGTCCACGCGACGCATGTCAAGAAACTTCCTCACCCAACGCTGCATGTTACAGAAGAAGCAGAACCCCTCGCTAACGCTGCAATCGATGATCCTGAGCAGCAAATAGCACTGTGAGTGAGTCGGAGAATCTCTCTGAGCCTGTGGGGATTGGGGAACCTTCCATTTTGTCTCCACACTCTTTGGAAAAGTCATTTCCGGAATCCATTGCTCCGAATTCTGCAACTTCCGTTGTTCCTGATACGTTGCTTCCCTCGGGAAGTGACGTTACCTTATTTCCGGATCAAACAGTACCAGGAACCACCAGATATAATCTTCGGTGGACAAAATAGACCTACGGCACGGTTCGACTGTGCATTCGAAGAAGGAAAGGATCATCGAGGGCTTGCTTTTGCCCGAATTTGAGAAAGGGGATTCTGTTGGCTAGGGTTGGGGAAGGACTAAGAAGCCGCGCGACCGGGGGGTCGCCAGCAACGAACATTGGGGTTTCCATCCGAAGACTACGCTGCCTACCACCGCTACTGCTCGTATTGGACTTGTAAATAAGGGGGTGACCAACTTGGACAATGAACAATGTGCCTGGGCCCCGAAAACGCATTGCTGTGTTTTGATGATAATAATTGGGGTTTTTATAGTAACTGCTTTAGGATTCTGGTACGTCGAGGAGATTTATCCTCTAGAGCCTCTTTTGCCAACTGAAATTGTACCTACTGTTTTTACTCCTTTTGTACATTTGCATACTCTGTCACCTAGAGACTCTCAGCATAGACAAAAGTATCACAACAATACTTGTTGATTATGAATTCGACACATGCCATTTTTAACAAAACCAATTGCTGGGTCTGCTCGCATTTACCTCAACACGGGGATGAGGGGCTAGGTTGGTATATTCATCCCTTACCTTTGACGACTGCTTGTTATGCCTCTCTTAGAGCACTGTTCTTTGGCCGATGGAATGATAGCATCTCAGGGAATTTTGATGGAACTAATTTGAATAGTTTTGAAAAATGTGTTCTGACTCCCCTGGGATGCTTGCTTTTCGCAAATAGGAGTAAGCTCAACTTTGCTTCTATTAGGCCTTACGATAGACTCTCACGTCCTTTCCAATCTTTGATTTCCTTTAAAATGGCTCTGATAGGCAATAAGGATCTCGTGTCTCCTTCTTACTCTGTTAACCATAGCCCCGATTTAGTTTCTTTCTGCATACAGAGGAATGGCACCCGGTCAATGGGAGATTTTAAAAGTTGTGCCAATGTTGCAAATTTGACTGGGGAAAACAGACCTTTGTATATAGGCGAACCTGTCTATTTCGTTTGCGGTAATGTAGCATTTCCATGGTTGCCCAGGTATTGGCAGGGAACCTGTTATTTAGGGATCCTGCTACCTGTGGTGTTCATAGCAAGCACTTTGGAAGTTTCAAAGGCTCGTCCACAGCGGGACAAGAATGGTGATACTCCCGCACAAATCCTGGGAGATATAGCAAAATCAGTTGTGCCATTTTGGGGGCAGATAGCAAATTCCAAAGATATCAGGAGACTAGCGAGAGTACTGGAGAGAATCATCAACCGGACCACAGATATACTCTATAACATGACATTAGAGCAGAAAGCGATAAGATTAGTAGCACTCCAGAACCAGATGGCATTAGATGTCATTCTGGCTGAACGTGGTGGAGTATGTAAATTAGTGTGGTCCGCTTGCTGTGTTTTCGTACCAGATTCCTTCCCAACAATTTTCAAAGCAATTCAGAATCTGCACGTCCTTAGCTCAGAAGTGCATGTTCCCGAGGGGAACTTAAATCTTAGTGCTTGGTTTTGGGATCTCTTGCGATCTTGGGGTTGGAAGGTGCTTTCAGTCTTGCTGATCATTTTGGGAATTCTGCTATTCCTTTGTTGTTGTATCCAATGTCTGCCTAGTATATGTTCGATGCTAGGGGGATGTTGTGCTCAGGCGATAGGTACGATAGGACATAAAGTATATGCCCCGGGTAAAACTTCCAAGGAGTATGTGTTAAAAGAGATCTTAGTGAACGACCTGATGGCCATAGATATCTCTGACAGCGATTCAGGGTGTATGGACGATGACGTATGGAGTTACTTGCAAGGAGATCAGAAGTAGTCTTAGCACTTGGCATAGGCCAAAATGAGGGTTTGTCAAACTGGATATTAAATTATTGCTCCTATTGTAACGATTGTATGTATATTGGCCTACGCCAAGTTGCTTAAAACTGTACGCAAATAACTCTCTACGGCAAGGTCTTGACCTTGGAAATTGATGTAAGCCGCCATCTTGAATCAAGCTGCCATTTTAGGTTCTCTTGATGTGTAAAAGTCACCCTGTACATCAAAATGGTGGATGATGCCATTCCGAACAGAATCTGGTCGTCATGACCGCTGTACAGCTAATGTATAACTTGCCTGCAGGCCACTTGTTAGGGTCGTGAACTGAGACCATGTCCTTCTGTTGACCTGTGTGTAAATGGATTACCTGTATCAACACAACTGATCTATGCACATACTGATGAATATATTAAAAGTTGACCTGGCAGAGACAATAGAGCAGTAATACATTCATGGAATGGTTAACCCGCAAAGGAGTTGGACAAAAGGCTGGAGAAATGTATAAAAGCCTGATTGTCCCAATGTATAGTCTCTCACTGAATGCATCGAACCCCGTTGAAGTTCGTTGTGCTGTACTGAGGGCCGATAGCTATCCGATCTGTCATTGACTTTGTCACTGCTTGAGCTTAAAAATAAAGTACTTTGTATGTTCCTTTGTAACCGGTGTTTGGTGTGTTTACTTTGGGCTTCCCGGCCTCATAGTATTTTTCTGTTTTCACACTATTGCAATAAACTGGTTACCTTGCATCTGGCATACCACAATCACTCTGTGTTGTCTCTTTTTTGACAAATACCAGTTAGAGGGCTACTTGGCTTTTGACCTCTACTTATCATCTGATAGCAGAGTACGGTTGAGGCAGTGGATTTTAGGGGTGCCCTACCACCCTCCTTTTGAGCAGCGGATCTGTCAGCAGAGCAGATTTTCTTTTGTGCACAACTCAACAGGAAGGACAGCAGGGTTGACTTTGGAGTGGAACTCTGCCTGGTCTCCCACCGCCTGCTGGAAACAACAGGAGGAGCTGGCCAGTGAGAGTACAGCACAGCCCACAACCCTCAAAGGTCCACTGAAAAATGTGACCGTGCTATGTCCAGTGTAATAGGGGGTGGGAAATGTATTGTATGATATTTAAGAAACTGAAGTTGATTAAGGATAGCTCAAGACAAGGAGCCTCATTACGACGCTAGCGGAATGGGTTTAATGGCACTGGTAAAGGTGCCGGCGCCATTAAACCCATTCCGCCCTATTACGAGGACCCCTAGCGGGACCCGCTCTGGTCTGACCAGACGTCCTTTGCGGGTCCCGCGAGGGGACCAGGGAGCTAACAACGGGCCCGTTATTAACGGGCCCGTTGTTAGCTCCCTCCCCATTACCATTGAGCCCTATGGGGGCTCAAATGGGAATGGGAATGGGTACATTGAATGAGGAATTACCGGGTCCTCCAAGGTTGAAATGGCCTGGTAATTCCTCATTCAAGGAACCCGGACCCGAGTTTGGAGGCAGCCATGCCCTTGTTAAGGTCATGGCTGCCTCCAAACACGTAATGAGGCCCAAGGTCTTGGAAAACTGTGTAGGGCTACTGAGGGACCAGCCTTCTGTTGAGGGTAGAATTAAAGAGACAGAGAGATAAAGATACCCTGGGGGGAAACCGGAAGACAACTGTATTTTATTGCATTGTATTGTGGTTTTGTTGATAACATTGTTGATAACAACTGTATTTTATTGCATTGTATTGTGGTTTTGTTGATAACATTGTTGTTTGCCGGCATTGTGTTGTGTTGTGAGACAGGTCCTTTAAAGGTGATTTTTCTTTTGTGTGTTGTGAGATTAGCAGGTAATATTATTTGATAGAGGTTGATGGGGTAAGTTTGAACATTTTGATTGTGAGCATATTTTTGTTGTTGTGAGCCAGTGGTAGGATTTGAATTTTGTGAAAAGTTTGAGAAAATTGTCAACAATTATTTCTGTTCTAAATTTTTGGAAACCTGACCACTATTTTGCTTTGTTTATTCTGTGTAAGTGCCCAGATGCGTGCTGCTTAAAAGGTGTCACCATGTCAGATATCCTAACAATTCGCCTATGAAATGCATTCCCTAGATATAGTGTCAAAATCAATAAGTATCATGCTGAGTGGGTGAAAGGGACTGCTGGGAAGATGTACCTGTCGTGGCCAACAGAGGGCACTCACTGTAAAAATTTACTCCAACCCATGTCCACATACTCACATGCCACACACAAGGGCAGGAAGCTCAAGAACAGGTTAGGGGCATTAGACATCTTGGAAGTCCTTGGAGGAAAAAACAGAGAGGCCTAAGAAGGAATGGATGCTTAATATGTGTGAGGTGAAGTGCGAGCAGTCCACAGCGCCACCGCCTCCTCCCTCTGAGGAAAGCGCTTACACACAGCCAACAGCTCCGCCAACACCAGGTGAGGCAGGCAGCCACACATAATTCACTGTACCACCTCCATATGAGGAGAGCACACCAGCCTCTACCATCCCAGGAATATACCCGGTGCAAGCAACAGCTGTAGGGTATAGTAATCCCAGGTGTAAATCCACTGATGAGGAAAGTGATGAAAATAGGAAAAGGGTGAAAGTGGTAAAAGGAAAGGCGTCATTAGTGCAAATAGCGAATGAAGCATGCACAGCTCAGAGACACAGTTAAGGGATGAGGAAGAATATGGAGGGCTATATAGCTTAGAAAAGCAGTTAAAAGCATCTAAGGAAGAGCTCCAAATAGTGAGAGGCATACAGATAGATGGCCACAGGGCAAGAAGCTTACCCATAGATAATGGGGATAGTGGAGAGACCATGATGAAGCCAGAGAAATGGGTAGGAGGAAAACTCTTTTTGAAACTCGATGGGAATGGCAGTGAAAATAGTTATGTGAAGGTAGTGGAGTATGAAGAAATGAAGGAAGAAGCCAGGAGGAAGTCAGGAGGGAGACACAGGAAGAGATGGAGCAAAATGCACAAAGGGAGAAAGAGAGGGAACAGAGAGAAGCAGCATAGAAGATGCTGAGAAAGGAACAGGAAAGAGAACAAGGAAGAAGGAGGTAGGAGAAAGGGATAAGTGTGTAAAGAGGCTAAATGGGAAGCAAAGGAGAATGACAAGAGAAAAGGAAGAAATTAGTAAAAGGATAAGCAGAGGTATGATAAGCAGAGGAAGACATTAGTAAAAGGATAAGCAGAGGTATGATTTCAGAGATGTTATTAGAAGGGAGTGGGACAGTAACCACATAGACCAGGGGCATAGACCAGGGGCAGTGATGTGTTGCCAGAGATGAGTGGAACATATGTAAGGGAGCCTGTTAAGGGAGTGAAGTTTGATCTCATACTTGAGGATGACAAGAGCGGAGAAAGTGACAGGGAGACATATTGGGAAGACACAGATGGCAAAGAGGGGGAAGAAGAGGCAGTGCAAGCCCCACAAATGGATACCACAGGACCAGGCATGGGAGAAATAGCAGATTTGCTGGGGCAAAATGTAAGCATGTATCCACCCCTCACTTCAGTACTGCCCATAAATGAAGACAATAAATCACAATATTTCTTAAGAAACTTGCCAAACGCCAGTCACACCATGTAGCTGAGACATTGAAAAGGAAAACATGTGCAGCATCACCTTTGCGCAAGAAAGGGGTAACGCCATTCCCACTGCTCCACAAGGGATTAGGGCAACCCGACAATACTCCATGGAATCAGACAAACAAAAATAACTTGATGGATAAGCTGCCATCACTGAAAGCAGGGGCTGGCCGATGGATCTACAAGCTAGAGCGAGAGATAGCTGGGACAGCATTAGCTATAGGTGACATGAAAAGCCTATTTACATTCATATTGGGTGTCATGCAGAGGACGTGTGGAAGCGAGCTGGCTATTTTGCAGTAACAGAACATAACACAACTCAGTCACCATTTAATAATTGCTGAGCTGATGTATAGAAGGCACTGAGAGTGCTATTTCCAGATCAATCAGACATGAGTGCAATAGTGACTAGAAAGATGGGGCCTACTGAGGACCCTGCTGCCTATATTCAAGACATTAAAGCGTTTGGAAACCAAAGACTATTGGGATAAAAATATACCAGTGTTTTATCAAATTCTATGTCAGGGTCTACCTGAAGAAGTAAAGACAGTTAAAAAAAGATTGTGGGGATTGAAATGAGATCATGGCCAGCAATACAATTACATCACTGTACGTTAAAGCAAAAGAAGGATCAAAAGGAAGTAGAGGGTGTTGGGTGTCCTGACCCACGTTTAAGCTATCATGCCACAACATTTGGTGCTGTGGGCTTAGAAAATTCAAGATGGCGGAAAACCCACATGTGCGCCGAAATCCAGGAAAGCTGCGCAGTTTGTGCGCCCACTAAAATGGTCGCCTCACTTGCCACCCACCAGTGCGAGAATGAAAGGCCGGGTTGCCATGAGGGAAATGGGTTGCCAAAGGAAAAACAGTAGCGCCGGTTAGCTTCAAAGCGCTTTAAAACCACCATTGGACTACCCGCACAGTAGTCTGAAACCATTGGGAATGGCAATGCTGATTGCCAAATGCAACCTAGAAGTGTGGGGAATTCATTTCTTAAATCCCAAAAATGGGTGCAGTACCAGTACTCACCACTATCCAAAAGCCGGCGTTTTAAAACCACTCTGTGTTTTTCTGAAGGCAAGTCAAAATGCCTATTTCAAACATTGCAACATGTGCAAAGTATTCACTGAACACCAGCAGACATTTGGCAGAATGGAGTTTTGTGTGCCTACAAAATCTGGGAAATGAAGAGCACAAAACAATGTATAACTAAACTGGCTAAGCTGTGCATGTCAGCAGCTTAAGCCTAACTGAAACTGGATTTAAAGACACTAAAATCGAAAATGTTTAGATTAAATGAGTGACCTATGTTTGGTGTCACATGCCTTTGTAACTGTTGAAATGTCATAGTTTTGCACTTAGAATCAGCATTCTAGCTGCATGTGTAAAATTGCAAGTTAAGTTAAAAAGCAACAAAAACCTGCCAGTTAGCTGAAGGTCTGGCTTAAGGAACTTGATTTTGCTTGACAGCTACCCCCATCAGGAGTGAAACTTGAGTCACAACTATGTTCCCAGGCCAATCTTCCTTTTGCTGCCCACACTAAGGATATGCCATCTATCTGATAATTGAATTACCTGTGCTCTGCAGGAGAGTGAACAAAGCCCTCTTCACTCAGGCAAAGGTTTTTATTACCGCAGTCGTAAAATGTAGCTTCCTCTTGGCAGGAGCTGGGAGGGGCACTGCCTGTGAGAGCAAGCTGGCTTGGCAGAACTGGATGAACCAGTATTTCTACCTTGTGCTGAGAGAAAACCACACCCCTTTGTAGCCAGAATATTGTTTAGAAAAAGATTAATAACTCATGGTGCGGACATGTGAAAATTTTATAAATGATACCATAATTCTTGTGATTTTTCTGCCCACAGTTTAAGACGTGGTAGGAACCGGTGGTATGTTCGGGGGGTTTCAGCGGAAAAGTGGATATTACTCTAAATGTGTGCATGTTAAAAATCTGAAACTTCATCAGTTAATGTCCCTACTCCCTGCACACATGTATGTAAAGTTGGGTCCATGTCAGAAATTGAAAAATCAGTTAAAAAGTCAATTATGTACCATCTCTGAATGCAAGCTCCTAGGAAGAGCAGATTTGGACAGAGACATAGCTAAATTCAGCCACACCATGTATATGTAATTTCAAACAACTGTGTAACTCTGAAGTATGTATTTTGATCATATATAGATTTGGGTGCACAGATGACAGGGAAATGTCCCATCTGCAAGCCATAAAATGACATCCCTCTGACTCACAGTTCATTCGCCAATCAAGTAAGGAATGGAAATTTGACCAATGACAAGTGAGAGGGGCAAGTCTAGTGATGCTGCATATACACCCACTTCCAAAAACACATAAAAGCAGACAGAGAGGACAGAGAGGGACCTTCAATTCCATTTGCTGCAACGCACTCTGCTGGACCATACAACATCCTGAGATCCAGACTTCAAATTCATCAACCTCCACAAAGCCAAACTAGAGACTTCAATCTATCCAGAGCAGAGAGACCCAGAGAACCGGTGCCTAGCAGAGACCAGACCAGAGAGAAAGCAGTGCTGTACCCAGAGAGACCCAGACCAGACCGCTGTGAGCAGTTCCAGAGGCCAGGCGCTGTGAGCAGAACCCGGGAAGACCTGACCAGACTGAAGTCCGTGACCAAGTCGCTTTCCTGTTTAAAATCTCTTGTGAGTACCGCCAAACTGTACCAAACCAAAGCTCTTAGTTTAAATTCATCTAATTCAATCTATTTAACCTAAGTAGAACTGCCTCCTAGCTGTCACCTGTCATTTCTAGTAAAATTTGTCACTTGTCATTTTGAGCTTTTAAAATTCGAAAAACCAAAAACGACCTCTATTAAATCGCTCATATCTCCGCGACCGTTTGGGCTAGAGACTTGCAGTAACTTTCCTCTGATAGCTTAGAATCGTGGCTTTCCTATGAACCTAGAACCGAATTCCTATCCCTTATAGTTTTACCGCAATCGCGGAACACGCATCCGCGAATTTTACCGCGATTTGCAAATTTCTTCACATGTAAAAAACTGCTGCTGCTTGCTTTCCATTTGCCAGAAATTCGTTTAACCTGTTAACTATCCCTGCATCATTGCTAGTGTGTGCCTGGACTAATATTAACTAGATACCACTCACCCTGAACCTCTGAAAGGGAATTAAAAGCAAATTTAGCATATTTCTCATCCATTGCTAGCACATATCAAAGCATTTGGGCTTGTGTTTTCAAAACTCCTATCTGTTTTCTGTTGTCTAAGCTTGCTGGGGTGGACTGATTTACATTGATTGCATTTTTGAGAACTGTGTGCTTTCCTCCCATTTCCTTGCATTGCATAAAGAGGGGGGGAGTGAATAGCCAGAGAAAAGTGATTACATTGTTTGGCTGAAATCATATTGCGTATTTTCTGTACTGCATTCATTGAATATTGCATCCACCTGAGCTTACATAAAGCATCCTCTACCACATTATACTTTTGTTCCTATTTACCAGTGTGCTACCTTATCCATTTCATGTCAACTCATTAGTGATTATAAGAAGCGTGCGAGTGCCAGATTCTCCGTGGTTGATCTTTATCATATCAGATTAAGTGTGCTATTCAAGTATTAATTTATTATAAAGTGTGATATATATATTTTAAATTATCAAATAAACCTTTTAAACTTGCAAAACAGAACTACTTCTTGGCTCAGTGGGGTCAGGGGGATTCCAAGAGAGGGGTGTTATATAGGGGTAGTCATCCAGAACGCATGAACTGGACCTAAAGATATATCAATAAGGGTTTTCATTCAGTATTCTAGACTAGGTGTTAACTTGGCTGTAGTGCTGAATTGAATCCTCTTACAAAGTGGGGGCTCGTCCGGGATGTTGGGTTAGATTTACCATTTGTGCAGCTTAATACAGTGTGCTAACTGACGGGATACATACATCCAGTCGGATCACCACGCTGCATTACGCTGTGAAGCATTCCTCAAAAGGGACACTCCAAGAAAAGTTCTGTTCTGCAAAAATAAAATACTAGCTTCTGTAAGTCAGGACAGAGACCAATCTCTAGAATGACGGCCTTAGTAGACATGAAAATAGCCAGAGAGCACTTCTTACATAAGTTATTTGTGAGAGGTGAGTGGACTCACCAGGACCAAACAGGCTGGTTGCAGGCCATCATGCAACAGGTCACGGAAACAGGGTCAGACTTATGGAGAGATCAGGGTCCATTACATGTGGCCCTGAGTGAACTATATATGGCTCCTAAAGCCAAAGAGGAACACAATAAGATTGCCAGGATAGCAGCATACCTGTACCTATATATGGGAGACATGCAGGATAGATGTGCTGAAAGCCAAAATCTGGCAAATAGGCAACAGATGGTGTTAGAGAAGGTCCAATCTGACCTGGTCTCTTCTGAGCAGAGGCTGCAGAGGAGCCAGGAGTCAGAAAATGACAGCAGACTGTACATCACTAAAATAAAGGAGGATATGGATGTGCTGCAAAAGGAAAAGTCAGAACAGGATACCAGATTTCTGGCCTTGCAGAAGGAACACCAAGAAGGTTTGGACTCCCTACTGCAAAGCCAGAAAAAGCTGGAGCAACAGCTAGACTTCAACAGGGTATGTGCTGAGCAGGTAGTCACCCTGCAAGGCCACCTAGATAGAGTGAAGGCAGAGAGCAACAAACTAATTCTGAAAGACCTGGATACCCAGGCAGAGTTTGATGAAGAACGCCAGAAAGCTGGTGCCTTTCAAAGGCAGAGGGACGACCTGGCGGCACAAATGCAGGCTCTTAGTCAGGAAAGAGACGCCTTAGGCCAGGAAGTCTGCCATTTAAAAAGGAAAATGGAAGAAAATCACCTGGCCCACCAGGGGCTGGGTGACCTCCAAAAAGAAAACCAGAACTTGGTAGAGCACACCAGAAGGGTGGAGGATGCTCTAGCAAGAAAGGAGCAGGCCAATAGGGACACAGCTCAGGAGGTAACCCTCCTGCAGCAAAGACTGGCCCAGTTCTCCAGGACCAACCAGGAAGCACAGAGGGAAAATGAGGCCCTCTGTCAACGCAATGATAGGCTCCAACAACAGGTAGCGATGCAGGAGAGACTGATAGAGTCGAGTAAGGCCTTAACAGAGGAACTGAAAGCACAAATGCAGGCTCTTGCATTGCAACAGGGAGCAGGGGCGGATAGAGATGAGGTCCGCTGGGAAAGAGAGACTCCTGACCATAACCGCAGGAGCCCTAACACCAGGGGCCTTCATCTCCCCCAGTCCCTGGACTCTACCACCCCCATGTCCCCTGGCGCACATGAGCACAGGGCCACAGGGATGGCAGATTACTATCCAGCTAAGAGTATGGGGCTCATAGGCCAGTACCACTCAGGAATGGAGGGGTGGGCATCCGGGTATGGGCACCCAAGTACAGTACAGTTCAATGGGTAATACCAGGAGAGTAGGCCCATTAAGGGCATCCTGAAAACCTCTGCCCAGTTAGGTCAGTGGAGGGGGTACCCATCAAATCCTGGCAGCAAGGAGGAATCTGAAGACTCCTCTGAACTGCGCAGGACACAGGAGACCAGGCCCCCACATTCTGCCAGCCATTCCCAGGCTCGCAGAATCCGGGAAAACCTGGAAGAACAGACGGGAACCTCTGGGAGCAGTGCCTCTGAGTCCGAGGAAGAATGGACAAGGGTTACCCGAACCAAAAAGGCCAATAAGGCAAAAAGGGCCTTGCTTAAGGACCCCTTAAAGCAGATTAAGGCGATCAGGAGCGTCATCACGCCTTACCATAAGAACGCTAAGTATTCTGTTTGGGAGCACTTAGAGTTGTTTGAACAAATGATGGAGACTTTCCATTTGAAGGACAGCCAAAGCTGCATTCAATATGTAAAGTGGACCTTCTCCCCGGAATACTCCAGTTTCTTTGCGGGGCTGGAGGACCAAAATCATTTAAGATGGTCCACCTATAAGGCGGCCATCCTGAAACATTTTTCTGTTCACAGAAATCCTCAAGAGGCTCGCAAGGCAGCCTACAATTTGCAATGTGGGGAGGATCAGGCCCCACAAGAATTTGTGCAGGAGTTAAAGCGTGCTTTTGCACAGACCACAAGAAGGGTGCGCACGGATAGCAGGGAATTTGTCAATACATTTTTCCATGCCTTGCCCAAATATATCATGACCCAGCTCGTGAGGGATTTTCATGAGAAAAGATCTTTAGACTGGGTCATTGAACAGGCTACCCAGATCTATGAGGTGCAGAAGCCCATAGAAAATAAAAGCAATGCCCAGAAAAACCCCAAAGCCAACAGCACCCCTGCTGCTGCCAAGGTGGCAGAGGTAAAGGTCACCCCCGTTTTAGATTTGGAGATGGGGGGGCCTAAAAACCTACCTGCACCTAATAATGCTAGGCCCAGAAGGTCTTCGGGCCAGTCACAGGCATGGAGTGAAAGAGGTAGTCCCCCCAATGGGGTCCCTCGCTCTCCTGACTATGTAAGTCCTCGCTACAAAGGTAACAGTCCAATCCTGGGGTATGTGTGGACTCCCCCAGCCCAAAGGGGGGGATCCAACCGAGCACCGAACCCAGGGAACTTCCCTCCAAACTTCCCACCGGAGGGCAGAAATTTACCAAACCCTGGGCAGAACTTTTTCCCCAGATATCCACCCGACTTCCAACCCCAAAATCATCCATCCTTCTTTCCCCAATTCCCTGAGCCCAGACAACCTAATCCGGGAGAGGGGAGGCCAAGGGTGGAGGGGTACCAAAATCTTCCCAACCAGGGGTACTACCAGAGGAGGGACAGCTAGCCTTCCCGGGATCAGCCCAGGGGAGAAAACAGGGCCCCGTATCAGCCTGAGCGGGTTTCCCAGTTAGAGCGCCAGGTTCAAAACATGGCGCGGGATATGGGTCATATACTGAGGGCACAGCAGAACCCTCAGATGGGCGTGCCGGCGCAGAACGCACCCAACTCTGGACCTGGTGCTCCAGAACAATGACGGGGGCAGCACCCCGATAACTCACCGGTTCCCAGGGAGGAGGCACAAAGGGAAGGGGGGTGTAAAGCCTTGGAGGAAGCTTCCTTCCTCACTTGTAAACAGCCCCTGGAAACCCAGGAACCGGAAACAAAATCTCTTGCCCCTGAAAGTCTGCCTCCTAAGGAGCAGAGGGGGGGTAGGAGAAACAAAAGACCCAAACAGACTCAGTTTGAGGAGGAGGTACAGATCTTCCAATTTGAGGGAGAGGGATCCTCAGAGGATCCTGGGAAAAGGATCTTCTCCTTCAGAGAGGGGGGAACTCCTCCCAAAGAAAAATGGGTCCCTAGGGATGCAAATCCAGACTGGGGAGATGTGGAGACTGAGCTACCGCCGCCCACCATCTCATCCCAGAACCAACAGCAAAAAAATCCCCTGGTTCAAACCCATCCTGGTGACTGCCTCCAGAAAGGGGGGGGCGGCCCAGAACCGGAGCCAGGGGAACCCAAAATGGCTCTGATCTCCAGTTGCCAAATTTTTCTTTCAGATTCCCAAGACTCTCCACAGAATGCTGCCCAAATCTCTTCGCTAGCGATGTCCAAAACCAGAAAGTTAGCCCACCAGTTGTCCAAAAATGTACATTATCTGTGCCCCCTCGAGGAGAAGGAGGGAAGATACTATGCCCCGGTACAAGTACAGGGGCAGGGTACAATTCTGGCACTGGTGGACACTGGATCTCAAGCTACCCTTCTGTCCAGAAGGGCCTTTGACGAACTGAATGCAGGAAGGGGAGAGAATTACCAAATTCCTCTCACCTCTCTTCCTGGACAACTACAGAACTTTGACGGGAAGGAAATTCCCGTTGAGGGGACTGCAGACTTGGACATTAAGATCGGGCGACACAAGTTGAAACACCCGGTCATAGTTGTGACTCCAGAGGGCACCCCTTGTTTACTAGGGAATGACCTCCTGAGAAGGTTGTCACCCCTAATAGATTGCGTAAACAAGGTCCTCTGGACCCAGACTAGCCGACCCATAAAATTAAAACAGAGTGTCAACCATGTTAGCTTAAACGCCACATGCCACATGGTTGAACAAAAATCTGACCAAGTAGAATTTCACTTCCAGAACAACCAAATTCCAGACGTGACAGTAATAGCAGTAGGACAACAGACTGGTGATGGGGGGTCCTCTCTATTTCTGAAAATCAACCTTCCTTCCAGTCTAAAGTGGTATTCCACGCTGGAAGGAAACACTCTGAAATTCTATACTAATCCACAATCAGAAACTCCCACTCCTATAGTCCAGAAAGATGTGAAATCAGCTCAGAGCCTGGCTGAGATTCAGCAAATTGGAGAGCAGTTGGTCATCCCTGTTCAGTTAAATGATGGGAAGGACTCTGTTCTCGCTCGAGTGTGCGTGAACAACGGTAAGAGCTTCATCAGCGAAGCCATGTTTCGCCAACTCCCAAAGGATCCAGCCATTCCCACCTTCAAACTGATAGACAAATGGGAAATGGACCTGGAAGCACCCAATTCAAAACATCTCCTGCCAAGCAGGTGTATGCTCAAAATCTCCATTGGCAACAAAAGCATAGTCCACAATTGTTGGGTCGTGCGAGACGTCCCTGCCGCCTTTTACTTAGGCAGTGACATTCTCAATCGCTTTGCCATTAGTTTGGACCTCATAAACTTCAAAGCTTGGTCCCGATTAGCGGATAATCCCATGGGCTTTGATGATCCAGAAAAAGCATTTAGGTCAGCTCAATTGCTACCTTATGCAGTGGAAATTCAGGTTAAAGAGGAAGTCACCATCCCAGAAAGGACCCGACAATTCTCCCTGGAAGTGAAAGTTAAAAGGGGACAAGAGTTGAAAAACCCTGATGCTTACATACATCTAAATGCTTCTCTCCAACAGCAAGGGTTGGGGGTAAACCCAACTCCATTAGTCACCATAGAACATGACACCATTCTAATAGAGGTGGATAACAGCGACTTAAAGAGTATTACTCTAGCCGCAGGCACCATTATTGGAATGGCGGTTGATGACTGACATTTCTCCATTGATCTTGTAAATGAACTGTTAGGACCAATCCCCAAGGACTGTGTTGACAGTGACAGTGAGGACAATACAACACCAGACAGGATTTTCACCCGGCATGGGGGGAACTTCCTGGTGTACACTTCCTGCCCCTATGGTAAGGAAGATGTGACTTGTGACTTCAGGAGGGATGAGGTGATTTTCCAAGTCCATGAGGGCTGCCTCTCCCACCTGAAGCCTCCGGTCCAAATCAGCACTCTGACCAGGCACTTCTCCACTCAGCTGGAGGAGGCCGCGGAGATAGCCAAACCAGAAGTCTTTCCAGGCTTCAGGCAGATGGTGGAAGAGAGAGTCAACCTAGCTGATGCCTGTGTGACTCTGGAACAAAAGCAAAAGTTGAAACAAGTTTTCTTGGATTTCCAAGATCTCTTTGCGGTAGACTCATATGACTGTGGTCGCACTGACATCCACACAACAACAATCCCCACGGACCCTGGCATGACTCCTGTGTTTGTGAAGCAATATCGCTTGCCTCTCGCATCAATGGAGTCCCTTACTGAAATAATTAAGAACCTTGAGTCCCGGGGAATAATCCGTCCAGTCCACAGCACCTTCAATAATCCGGTGCTGGGAATATTGAAGCCAAACGGCCAGTGGAGACTCTGCGCCGACCTCAGGGAGCTCAACAAACGGGTCCATACTTCCCGATGGCCTCTTCCCTACATTGACCAAGGGCTGGCCCAGATTCAGGGGTCACAGGTATTCACTGCAATAGACCTGACCAATGGATACTGGACCGTGCCTGTCAGCAGGGAGGACCAATACAAACTGGCTTTTACCTTTGGGGGCCAGCAGTACACATGGACCCGGACTCCCTTCGGATACCTCAACTCCGGCAATGAATTCAACATTTTCCTACATAAGGCCATGCCCGACTTGGGTGAAAGGGGTAACCTGGCTTATGTAGATGATGTCCTCATCAAAAGTTCATCTGTGGAGGAACACATAGCGGAGATCCGTTATGTTCTGACACAGTTGAGGGCCGCCGGAGCAAAACTTTCCTTTCAGAAAGCACAGTGGTGTCGAACCCGTGTTAATTTCTTGGGGCATGAGATTACTCCTCAGGGTCTCTGCCCCCAGGAAAAGAAAGTGGAAGCACTCCAAAAATTGAAAGACCCCACAACTCTGCGGGAACTAAGGAGCCTCCTTGGACTGACTAATTACAGCAGAAAGTTCATTGAGGGCTACGCAGAGATCACCAGACCCCTGATTCATCTCCTGAAGGGGGGGATCAAGTGGGAATGGGGTCCAGAACAAGCCGAGGCAGTAAACCAACTCAAAAGAAGCCTCTCACAAGCGCCTTGCCTAGCTTACCCTGTCAGAAACAAGGAGTTCTTCCTGGAGACGGGGTTCTCTAATACGTGCTTGACGGCAGTATTATATCAAAAGCATGACAAGGTCAATAAAGTAATCTCCTATGCGAGCAAAACTTTATCCTCTGTGGAGGAAATATTCAACGATTGTGAGAAGGCACTCCTGGCAACGGTGTGGGCATTGAAGAATTACCGCCCGTTTATCCAGGGGGAACACATCATAGTGGAGACTCCACACCAGCCTCTGCAATATCTTCAAAGTGACAGAATCCGGGCCGGAAATGTGAGTAATTCCCGAATTACTTCCTGGATTCTGTCAATGCAAGGCTTTCCTGTGGAGGTCCGATATGGCCAAAACAAGAAGAGTCCCCTCGCGCAAGGTCTGGCTGACTTGCATGATTGTGCCAGAGAAAACTGTCTCGAGGACGAAAGTCTAAAAATCAAGGACAACATGGAGGCATACCTTAATTCCCCCCACAAAGTCTTTGAAGAAGACAAGTGTGAGAGAATGCCCACTGTCTATGTGGATGGATGCTCTTACCATGTTGACAACCACGGGGAGAAAGAACTGGTGGCCGGCGTAGGGAATGCATGGGTGAATGAGTCCCCAGAACCCTCCGCTGGATACAAAATTGGTCCCCGAAGTAGTCAGGTGGCAGAATTGATGGCTGTGCATCAGGCCATCCTCACTGCTGTCCAGCATCAACTCCACGAACTGGTCATAATCACAGATTCGGATTATGTACGGAACGGGTTCGTGGAGCACCTGGTTAATTGGAAAACCAGAGGCATGTTATGTGCTAACAACAAACCCTTGAAACATGGGAAGTTGATCCAAAACATTGATGATCTGGTCACATCGAATGGGATGACCATCTACTGGAAGAAGATCAAGGGTCATTCCAAAGTAGAGGGACCAGACAAAACTGGAAATGACTTAGCTGATCAGCTGGCCAAAACCGGGGCCATCCAAGGGGATCTAATTGAGATTGAGTCCCTGTTGGGGGAAATCCAGGTCACTGCCATCACTAGGTCCCAGACAAATGCTCACAACGACCTCTCAATGGCACAATGGAGTAAGGAGACCCCTGATGCTGATTTGATCACCGCTCAGAAGGGGGATCCAATAATTGGTAAATTTTACCAGCACCTTGAGGACCCTGAGAACTTTCCCCTGACGGATACCGATTACATTGGGAAAGAGGACCTGAGAGTGTTGATGAAATGTCCAAAAATGTTCCGGATCCAAGACGGTTTGTTGGTAAGGAAATCCAAAGCTGGCCACGATCAGTGGGTGGTTCCTACCTCATTCCGAAGCCTGATGTTAAGTCACGCCCATGATGCGGCCACTGCCGGTCACAGGGGGTTTCACACAACATTGGAAATCTTAAGAGAGGTTGCATACTGGCCACACATGGGGCAGGACCTCGACCAGTACCTGAAGGGTTGTCTTGTGTGTGCACAATTTCAGCCATCATCCCTCACGCACCGCGCGCCTCTCCAAAAGCGGGGGATGACCCTGCCATGGTCAGATTTACAAATCGACTTTGTAGGCCCTGTGATTCGCTCGGCTAGGGGGAATAAGTACATGTTGACTGTGACATGCTTGTTTACCAAGTGGGTGGAATGTCTCCCAGCCCCAAATTGCAAGGCAAAAACTGCAGCTGCCTTGATGATTAACCACATCTTTTCCCGTTTTGGTCTACCTCAAAGGATTGAGTCAGACAGAGGTAGCCACTTCACCAGTGAAGTAATGACAAAGATGTGGGAGATACTGGGGGTCAAGAGAAAGCTGCATATTGCTTATAGACCAGCTTCTTCTGGGGCAGTAGAGAGATATAACCGGACAATTGTGAGCATATTAAAGAAGTTTGTGGCAGATTCTGGGCCAAGTTGGGATATCCGATTACCTCTGGTCCTAATGGCCATCAGATCTACCCCTTCATCTGCAACCAAAATGTCACCATTTGAGTTGATGACTGGGCGCAAGATGGTGCTTCCCCAGCATTTGCTCTATAGGACCCAAGAGCAGACACTGATAAATGCCTCCACTACTCATGAGTATGTAGAGAATTTAAGGAAACACCTCCAACATGCTTTTGCTTATGCTCAGCGGAATCTAGAAAGATCGGCTGATAGCATGAAGACCCATTATGACCTGAAAACTTCCAGGAAGGAATATCAGGTGGGAGACCGGGTCTATCTATACAACTTCCAAAGGAACCAGGCCAAGCAGCGCAAATTTTTGCCTACATGGAAGGGACCCTTTGAGATCGTCGATAAGATCTCCCCTGTGGCCTACAAAATCCACATCCCCAAAGGTCCTTCGGCAGAGGGGGAAGACAAGTGGGTCCACATAAACCAGTTGAAATGTTGCCATCCCAGGCACACTCTGCAACAACTGGAGGAATCCTCTGGAATCCTAGCGGGTATTGTCTCAGACTAATTCAGTTCCAATCATAAAACATACCGCATCTAGTCTCTAAAATATTGTGATTTGCATGAAACTGTCTCTTAGTTATACTGTTTTTATCAAAATAAGAATGTAATGTTGCGTTATGATGAAATGCATATGCTGCCCCACTATCTCAACAGTGGTGGAAAAAAAACGTCTATGAGTAGATATTGCCGCTCTTCCTTTATCATCCTAGGAGAGATGAAACCATGAAGAATGACCAAGAAGGACGATCCGGAGACCGGGAACGGAGATCCAATGGGCCCAGTGGACCGCCCAATATTCCCATCAGGACCGACGAGGAGAACCGATCGATCAGTACCGGATGGAGAAGAAGATGCTGAACTGTGCCATCTACAGAATCGGAAGAAGATTATGCGGACCGACCGGTGCATGGGTCAAAACCCTTGTGCACGCGACTCCCCATCGACTCAAATTCAAAGTACAGTCGCGTGGGGGGGACTTGTTGGGTGTCCTGACCCACGTTTAAGCTATCATGCCACAACATTTGGTGCTGTGGGCTTAGAAAATTCAAGATGGCGGAAAACCCACATGTGCGCCGAAATCCAGGAAAGCTGCGCAGTTTGTGCGCCCACTAAAATGGTCGCCTCACTTGCCACCCACCAGTGCGAGAATGAAAGGCCGGGTTGCCATGAGGGAAATGGGTTGCCAAAGGAAAAACAGTAGCGCCGGTTAGCTTCAAAGCGCTTTAAAACCACCATTGGACTACCCGCACAGTAGTCTGAAACCATTGGGAATGGCAATGCTGATTGCCAAATGCAACCTAGAAGTGTGGGGAATTCATTTCTTAAATCCCAAAAATGGGTGCAGTACCAGTACTCACCACTATCCAAAAGCCGGCGTTTTAAAACCACTCTGTGTTTTTCTGAAGGCAAGTCAAAATGCCTATTTCAAACATTGCAACATGTGCAAAGTATTCACTGAACACCAGCAGACATTTGGCAGAATGGAGTTTTGTGTGCCTACAAAATCTGGGAAATGAAGAGCACAAAACAATGTATAACTAAACTGGCTAAGCTGTGCATGTCAGCAGCTTAAGCCTAACTGAAACTGGATTTAAAGACACTAAAATCGAAAATGTTTAGATTAAATGAGTGACCTATGTTTGGTGTCACATGCCTTTGTAACTGTTGAAATGTCATAGTTTTGCACTTAGAATCAGCATTCTAGCTGCATGTGTAAAATTGCAAGTTAAGTTAAAAAGCAACAAAAACCTGCCAGTTAGCTGAAGGTCTGGCTTAAGGAACTTGATTTTGCTTGACAGCTACCCCCATCAGGAGTGAAACTTGAGTCACAACTATGTTCCCAGGCCAATCTTCCTTTTGCTGCCCACACTAAGGATATGCCATCTATCTGATAATTGAATTACCTGTGCTCTGCAGGAGAGTGAACAAAGCCCTCTTCACTCAGGCAAAGGTTTTTATTACCGCAGTCGTAAAATGTAGCTTCCTCTTGGCAGGAGCTGGGAGGGGCACTGCCTGTGAGAGCAAGCTGGCTTGGCAGAACTGGATGAACCAGTATTTCTACCTTGTGCTGAGAGAAAACCACACCACTTTGTAGCCAGAATATTGTTTAGAAAAAGATTAATAACTCATGGTGCGGACATGTGAAAATTTTATAAATGATACCATAATTCTTGTGATTTTTCTGCCCACAGTTTAAGACGTGGTAGGAACCGGTGGTATGTTCGGGGGGGTTTCAGCGGAAAAGTGGATATTACTCTAAATGTGTACATGTTAAAAATCTGAAACTTCATCAGTTAATGTCCCTACTCCCTGCACACATGTATGTAAAGTTGGGTCCATGTCAGAAATTGAAAAATCAGTTAAAAAGTCAATTATGTACCATCTCTGAATGCAAGCTCCTAGGAAGAGCAGATTTGGACAGAGACATAGCTAAATTCAGCCACACCATGTATATGTAATTTCAAACAACTGTGTAACTCTGAAGTATGTATTTTGATCATATATAGATTTGGGTGCACAGATGACAGGGAAATGTCCCATCTGCAAGCCATAAAATGACATCCCTCTGACTCACAGTTCATTCGCCAATCAAGTAAGGAATGGAAATTTGACCAATGACAAGTGAGAGGGGCAAGTCTAGTGATGCTGCATATACACCCACTTCCAAAAACACATAAAAGCAGACAGAGAGGACAGAGAGGGACCTTCAATTCCATTTGCTGCAACGCACTCTGCTGGACCATACAACATCCTGAGATCCAGACTTCAAATTCATCAACCTCCACAAAGCCAAACTAGAGACTTCAATCTATCCAGAGCAGAGAGACCCAGAGAACCGGTGCCTAGCAGAGACCAGACCAGAGAGAAAGCAGTGCTGTACCCAGAGAGACCCAGACCAGACCGCTGTGAGCAGTTCCAGAGGCCAGGCGCTGTGAGCAGAACCCGGGAAGACCTGACCAGACTGAAGTCCGTGACCAAGTCGCTTTCCTGTTTAAAATCTCTTGTGAGTACCGCCAAACTGTACCAAACCAAAGCTCTTAGTTTAAATTCATCTAATTCAATCTATTTAACCTAAGTAGAACTGCCTCCTAGCTGTCACCTGTCATTTCTAGTAAAATTTGTCACTTGTCATTTTGAGCTTTTAAAATTCGAAAAACCAAAAACGACCTCTATTAAATCGCTCATATCTCCGCGACCGTTTGGGCTAGAGACTTGCAGTAACTTTCCTCTGATAGCTTAGAATCGTGGCTTTCCTATGAACCTAGAACCGCATTCCTATCCCTTATAGTTTTACCGCAATCGCGGAACACGCATCCGCGAATTTTACCGCGATTTGCAAATTTCTTCACATGTAAAAAACTGCTGCTGCTTGCTTTCCATTTGCCAGAAATTCGTTTAACCTGTTAACTATCCCTGCATCATTGCTAGTGTGTGCCTGGACTAATATTAACTAGATACCACTCACCCTGAACCTCTGAAAGGGAATTAAAAGCAAATTTAGCATATTTCTCATCCATTGCTAGCACATATCAAAGCATTTGGGCTTGTGTTTTCAAAACTCCTATCTGTTTTCTGTTGTCTAAGCTTGCTGGGGTGGACTGATTTACATTGATTGCATTTTTGAGAACTGTGTGCTTTCCTCCCATTTCCTTGCATTGCATAAAGAGGGGGGGAGTGAATAGCCAGAGAAAAGTGATTACATTGTTTGGCTGAAATCATATTGCGTATTTTCTGTACTGCATTCATTGAATATTGCATCCACCTGAGCTTACATAAAGCATCCTCTACCACATTATACTTTTGTTCCTATTTACCAGTGTGCTACCTTATCCATTTCATGTCAACTCATTAGTGATTATAAGAAGCGTGCGAGTGCCAGATTCTCCGTGGTTGATCTTTATCATATCAGATTAAGTGTGCTATTCAAGTATTAATTTATTATAAAGTGTGATATATATATTTTAAATTATCAAATAAACCTTTTAAACTTGCAAAACAGAACTACTTCTTGGCTCAGTGGGGTCAGGGGGATTCCAAGAGAGGGGTGTTATATAGGGGTAGTCATCCAGAACGCATGAACTGGACCTAAAGATATATCAATAAGGGTTTTCATTCAGTATTCTAGACTAGGCGTTAACTTGGCTGTAGTGCTGAATTGAATCCTCTTACAAAGTGGGGGCTCGTCCGGGATGTTGGGTTAGATTTACCATTTGTGCAGCTTAATACAGTGTGCTAACTGACGGGATACATACATCCAGTCGGATCACCACGCTGCATTACGCTGTGAAGCATTCCTCAAAAGGGACACTCCAAGAAAAGTTCTGTTCTGCAAAAATAAAATACTAACTTCTGTAAGTCAGGACAGAGACCAATCTCTAGAATGACGGCCTTAGTAGACATGAAAATAGCCAGAGAGCACTTCTTACATAAGTTATTTGTGAGAGGTGAGTGGACTCACCAGGACCAAACAGGCTGGTTGCAGGCCATCATGCAACAGGTCACGGAAACAGGGTCAGACTTATGGAGAGATCAGGGTCCATTACATGTGGCCCTGAGTGAACTATATATGGCTCCTAAAGCCAAAGAGGAACACAATAAGATTGCCAGGATAGCAGCATACCTGTACCTATATATGGGAGACATGCAGGATAGATGTGCTGAAAGCCAAAATCTGGCAAATAGGCAACAGATGGTGTTAGAGAAGGTCCAATCTGACCTGGTCTCTTCTGAGCAGAGGCTGCAGAGGAGCCAGGAGTCAGAAAATGACAGCAGACTGTACATCACTAAAATAAAGGAGGATATGGATGTGCTGCAAAAGGAAAAGTCAGAACAGGATACCAGATTTCTGGCCTTGCAGAAGGAACACCAAGAAGGTTTGGACTCCCTACTGCAAAGCCAGAAAAAGCTGGAGCAACAGCTAGACTTCAACAGGGTATGTGCTGAGCAGGTAGTCACCCTGCAAGGCCACCTAGATAGAGTGAAGGCAGAGAGCAACAAACTAATTCTGAAAGACCTGGATACCCAGGCAGAGTTTGATGAAGAACGCCAGAAAGCTGGTGCCTTTCAAAGGCAGAGGGACGACCTGGCGGCACAAATGCAGGCTCTTAGTCAGGAAAGAGACGCCTTAGGCCAGGAAGTCTGCCATTTAAAAAGGAAAATGGAAGAAAATCACCTGGCCCACCAGGGGCTGGGTGACCTCCAAAAAGAAAACCAGAACTTGGTAGAGCACACCAGAAGGGTGGAGGATGCTCTAGCAAGAAAGGAGCAGGCCAATAGGGACACAGCTCAGGAGGTAACCCTCCTGCAGCAAAGACTGGCCCAGTTCTCCAGGACCAACCAGGAAGCACAGAGGGAAAATGAGGCCCTCTGTCAACGCAATGATAGGCTCCAACAACAGGTAGCGATGCAGGAGAGACTGATAGAGTCGAGTAAGGCCTTAACAGAGGAACTGAAAGCACAAATGCAGGCTCTTGCATTGCAACAGGGAGCAGGGGCGGATAGAGATGAGGTCCGCTGGGAAAGAGAGACTCCTGACCATAACCGCAGGAGCCCTAACACCAGGGGCCTTCATCTCCCCCAGTCCCTGGACTCTACCACCCCCATGTCCTCTGGCGCACATGAGCACAGGGCCACAGGGATGGCAGATTACTATCCAGCTAAGAGTATGGGGCTCATAGGCCAGTACCACTCAGGAATGGAGGGGTGGGCATCCGGGTATGGGCACCCAAGTACAGTACAGTTCAATGGGTAATACCAGGAGAGTAGGCCCATTAAGGGCATCCTGAAAACCTCTGCCCAGTTAGGTCAGTGGAGGGGGTACCCATCAAATCCTGGCAGCAAGGAGGAATCTGAAGACTCCTCTGAACTGCGCAGGACACAGGAGACCAGGCCCCCACATTCTGCCAGCCATTCCCAGGCTCGCAGAATCCGGGAAAACCTGGAAGAACAGACGGGAACCTCTGGGAGCAGTGCCTCTGAGTCCGAGGAAGAATGGACAAGGGTTACCCGAACCAAAAAGGCCAATAAGGCAAAAAGGGCCTTGCTTAAGGACCCCTTAAAGCAGATTAAGGCGATCAGGAGCGTCATCACGCCTTACCATAAGAACGCTAAGTATTCTGTTTGGGAGCACTTAGAGTTGTTTGAACAAATGATGGAGACTTTCCATTTGAAGGACAGCCAAAGCTGCATTCAATATGTAAAGTGGACCTTCTCCCCGGAATACTCCAGTTTCTTTGCGGGGCTGGAGGACCAAAATCATTTAAGATGGTCCACCTATAAGGCGGCCATCCTGAAACATTTTTCTGTTCACAGAAATCCTCAAGAGGCTCGCAAGGCAGCCTACAATTTGCAATGTGGGGAGGATCAGGCCCCACAAGAATTTGTGCAGGAGTTAAAGCGTGCTTTTGCACAGACCACAAGAAGGGTGCGCACGGATAGCAGGGAATTTGTCAATACATTTTTCCATGCCTTGCCCAAATATATCATGACCCAGCTCGTGAGGGATTTTCATGAGAAAAGATCTTTAGACTGGGTCATTGAACAGGCTACCCAGATCTATGAGGTGCAGAAGCCCATAGAAAATAAAAGCAATGCCCAGAAAAACCCCAAAGCCAACAGCACCCCTGCTGCTGCCAAGGTGGCAGAGGTAAAGGTCACCCCCGTTTTAGATTTGGAGATGGGGGGGCCTAAAAACCTACCTGCACCTAATAATGCTAGGCCCAGAAGGTCTTCGGGCCAGTCACAGGCATGGAGTGAAAGAGGTAGTCCCCCCAATGGGGTCCCTCGCTCTCCTGACTATGTAAGTCCTCGCTACAAAGGTAACAGTCCAATCCTGGGGTATGTGTGGACTCCCCCAGCCCAAAGGGGGGGATCCAACCGAGCACCGAACCCAGGGAACTTCCCTCCAAACTTCCCACCGGAGGGCAGAAATTTACCAAACCCTGGGCAGAACTTTTTCCCCAGATATCCACCCGACTTCCAACCCCAAAATCATCCATCCTTCTTTCCCCAATTCCCTGAGCCCAGACAACCTAATCCGGGAGAGGGGAGGCCAAGGGTGGAGGGGTACCAAAATCTTCCCAACCAGGGGTACTACCAGAGGAGGGACAGCTAGCCTTCCCGGGATCAGCCCAGGGGAGAAAACAGGGCCCCGTATCAGCCTGAGCGGGTTTCCCAGTTAGAGCGCCAGGTTCAAAACATGGCGCGGGATATGGGTCATATACTGAGGGCACAGCAGAACCCTCAGATGGGCGTGCCGGCGCAGAACGCACCCAACTCTGGACCTGGTGCTCCAGAACAATGACGGGGGCAGCACCCCGATAACTCACCGGTTCCCAGGGAGGAGGCACAAAGGGAAGGGGGGTGTAAAGCCTTGGAGGAAGCTTCCTTCCTCACTTGTAAACAGCCCCTGGAAACCCAGGAACCGGAAACAAAATCTCTTGCCCCTGAAAGTCTGCCTCCTAAGGAGCAGAGGGGGGGTAGGAGAAACAAAAGACCCAAACAGACTCAGTTTGAGGAGGAGGTACAGATCTTCCAATTTGAGGGAGAGGGATCCTCAGAGGATCCTGGGAAAAGGATCTTCTCCTTCAGAGAGGGGGGAACTCCTCCCAAAGAAAAATGGGTCCCTAGGGATGCAAATCCAGACTGGGGAGATGTGGAGACTGAGCTACCGCCGCCCACCATCTCATCCCAGAACCAACAGCAAAAAAATCCCCTGGTTCAAACCCATCCTGGTGACTGCCTCCAGAAAGGGGGGGGCGGCCCAGAACCGGAGCCAGGGGAACCCAAAATGGCTCTGATCTCCAGTTGCCAAATTTTTCTTTCAGATTCCCAAGACTCTCCACAGAATGCTGCCCAAATCTCTTCGCTAGCGATGTCCAAAACCAGAAAGTTAGCCCACCAGTTGTCCAAAAATGTACATTATCTGTGCCCCCTCGAGGAGAAGGAGGGAAGATACTATGCCCCGGTACAAGTACAGGGGCAGGGTACAATTCTGGCACTGGTGGACACTGGATCTCAAGCTACCCTTCTGTCCAGAAGGGCCTTTGACGAACTGAATGCAGGAAGGGGAGAGAATTACCAAATTCCTCTCACCTCTCTTCCTGGACAACTACAGAACTTTGACGGGAAGGAAATTCCCGTTGAGGGGACTGCAGACTTGGACATTAAGATCGGGCGACACAAGTTGAAACACCCGGTCATAGTTGTGACTCCAGAGGGCACCCCTTGTTTACTAGGGAATGACCTCCTGAGAAGGTTGTCACCCCTAATAGATTGCGTAAACAAGGTCCTCTGGACCCAGACTAGCCGACCCATAAAATTAAAACAGAGTGTCAACCATGTTAGCTTAAACGGCACATGCCACATGGTTGAACAAAAATCTGACCAAGTAGAATTTCACTTCCAGAACAACCAAATTCCAGACGTGACAGTAATAGCAGTAGGACAACAGACTGGTGATGGGGGGTCCTCTCTATTTCTGAAAATCAACCTTCCTTCCAGTCTAAAGTGGTATTCCACGCTGGAAGGAAACACTCTGAAATTCTATACTAATCCACAATCAGAAACTCCCACTCCTATAGTCCAGAAAGATGTGAAATCAGCTCAGAGCCTGGCTGAGATTCAGCAAATTGGAGAGCAGTTGGTCATCCCTGTTCAGTTAAATGATGGGAAGGACTCTGTTCTCGCTCGAGTGTGCGTGAACAACGGTAAGAGCTTCATCAGCGAAGCCATGTTTCGCCAACTCCCAAAGGATCCAGCCATTCCCACCTTCAAACTGATAGACAAATGGGAAATGGACCTGGAAGCACCCAATTCAAAACATCTCCTGCCAAGCAGGTGTATGCTCAAAATCTCCATTGGCAACAAAAGCATAGTCCACAATTGTTGGGTCGTGCGAGACGTCCCTGCCGCCTTTTACTTAGGCAGTGACATTCTCAATCGCTTTGCCATTAGTTTGGACCTCATAAACTTCAAAGCTTGGTCCCGATTAGCGGATAATCCCATGGGCTTTGATGATCCAGAAAAAGCATTTAGGTCAGCTCAATTGCTACCTTATGCAGTGGAAATTCAGGTTAAAGAGGAAGTCACCATCCCAGAAAGGACCCGACAATTCTCCCTGGAAGTGAAAGTTAAAAGGGGACAAGAGTTGAAAAACCCTGATGCTTACATACATCTAAATGCTTCTCTCCAACAGCAAGGGTTGGGGGTAAACCCAACTCCATTAGTCACCATAGAACATGACACCATTCTAATAGAGGTGGATAACAGCGACTTAAAGAGTATTACTCTAGCCGCAGGCACCATTATTGGAATGGCGGTTGATGACTGACATTTCTCCATTGATCTTGTAAATGAACTGTTAGGACCAATCCCCAAGGACTGTGTTGACAGTGACAGTGAGGACAATACAACACCAGACAGGATTTTCACCCGGCATGGGGGGAACTTCCTGGTGTACACTTCCTGCCCCTATGGTAAGGAAGATGTGACTTGTGACTTCAGGAGGGATGAGGTGATTTTCCAAGTCCATGAGGGCTGCCTCTCCCACCTGAAGCCTCCGGTCCAAATCAGCACTCTGACCAGGGACTTCTCCACTCAGCTGGAGGAGGCCGCGGAGATAGCCAAACCAGAAGTCTTTCCAGGCTTCAGGCAGATGGTGGAAGAGAGAGTCAACCTAGCTGATGCCTGTGTGACTCTGGAACAAAAGCAAAAGTTGAAACAAGTTTTCTTGGATTTCCAAGATCTCTTTGCGGTAGACTCATATGACTGTGGTCGCACTGACATCCACACAACAACAATCCCCACGGACCCTGGCATGACTCCTGTGTTTGTGAAGCAATATCGCTTGCCTCTCGCATCAATGGAGTCCCTTACTGAAATAATTAAGAACCTTGAGTCCCGGGGAATAATCCGTCCAGTCCACAGCACCTTCAATAATCCGGTGCTGGGAATATTGAAGCCAAACGGCCAGTGGAGACTCTGCGCCGACCTCAGGGAGCTCAACAAACGGGTCCATACTTCCCGATGGCCTCTTCCCTACATTGACCAAGGGCTGGCCCAGATTCAGGGGTCACAGGTATTCACTGCAATAGACCTGACCAATGGATACTGGACCGTGCCTGTCAGCAGGGAGGACCAATACAAACTGGCTTTTACCTTTGGGGGCCAGCAGTACACATGGACCCGGACTCCCTTCGGATACCTCAACTCCGGCAATGAATTCAACATTTTCCTACATAAGGCCATGCCCGACTTGGGTGAAAGGGGTAACCTGGCTTATGTAGATGATGTCCTCATCAAAAGTTCATCTGTGGAGGAACACATAGCGGAGATCCGTTATGTTCTGACACAGTTGAGGGCCGCCGGAGCAAAACTTTCCTTTCAGAAAGCACAGTGGTGTCGAACCCGTGTTAATTTCTTGGGGCATGAGATTACTCCTCAGGGTCTCTGCCCCCAGGAAAAGAAAGTGGAAGCACTCCAAAAATTGAAAGACCCCACAACTCTGCGGGAACTAAGGAGCCTCCTTGGACTGACTAATTACAGCAGAAAGTTCATTGAGGGCTACGCAGAGATCACCAGACCCCTGATTCATCTCCTGAAGGGGGGGGTCAAGTGGGAATGGGGTCCAGAACAAGCCGAGGCAGTAAACCAACTCAAAAGAAGCCTCTCACAAGCGCCTTGCCTAGCTTACCCTGTCAGAAACAAGGAGTTCTTCCTGGAGACGGGGTTCTCTAATACGTGCTTGACGGCAGTATTATATCAAAAGCATGACAAGGTCAATAAAGTAATCTCCTATGCGAGCAAAACTTTATCCTCTGTGGAGGAAATATTCAACGATTGTGAGAAGGCACTCCTGGCAACGGTGTGGGCATTGAAGAATTACCGCCCGTTTATCCAGGGGGAACACATCATAGTGGAGACTCCACACCAGCCTCTGCAATATCTTCAAAGTGACAGAATCCGGGCCGGAAATGTGAGTAATTCCCGAATTACTTCCTGGATTCTGTCAATGCAAGGCTTTCCTGTGGAGGTCCGATATGGCCAAAACAAGAAGAGTCCCCTCGCGCAAGGTCTGGCTGACTTGCATGATTGTGCCAGAGAAAACTGTCTCGAGGACGAAAGTCTAAAAATCAAGGACAACATGGAGGCATACCTTAATTCCCCCCACAAAGTCTTTGAAGAAGACAAGTGTGAGAGAATGCCCACTGTCTATGTGGATGGATGCTCTTACCATGTTGACAACCACGGGGAGAAAGAACTGGTGGCCGGCGTAGGGAATGCATGGGTGAATGAGTCCCCAGAACCCTCCGCTGGATACAAAATTGGTCCCCGAAGTAGTCAGGTGGCAGAATTGATGGCTGTGCATCAGGCCATCCTCACTGCTGTCCAGCATCAACTCCACGAACTGGTCATAATCACAGATTCGGATTATGTACGGAACGGGTTCGTGGAGCACCTGGTTAATTGGAAAACCGGAGGCATGTTATGTGCTAACAACAAACCCTTGAAACATGGGAAGTTGATCCAAAACATTGTTGATCTGGTCACATCGAATGGGATGACCATCTACTGGAAGAAGATCAAGGGTCATTCCAAAGTAGAGGGACCAGACAAAACTGGAAATGACTTAGCTGATCAGCTGGCCAAAACCGGGGCCATCCAAGGGGATCTAATTGAGATTGAGTCCCTGTTGGGGGAAATCCAGGTCACTGCCATCACTAGGTCCCAGACAAATGCTCACAACGACCTCTCAATGGCACAATGGAGTAAGGAGACCCCTGATGCTGATTTGATCACCGCTCAGAAGGGGGATCCAATAATTGGTAAATTTTACCAGCACCTTGAGGACCCTGAGAACTTTCCCCTGACGGATACCGATTACATTGGGAAAGAGGACCTGAGAGTGTTGATGAAATGTCCAAAAATGTTCCGGATCCAAGACGGTTTGTTGGTAAGGAAATCCAAAGCTGGCCACGATCAGTGGGTGGTTCCTACCTCATTCCGAAGCCTGATGTTAAGTCACGCCCATGATGCGGCCACTGCCGGTCACAGGGGGTTTCACACAACATTGGAAATCTTAAGAGAGGTTGCATACTGGCCACACATGGGGCAGGACCTCGACCAGTACCTGAAGGGTTGTCTTGTGTGTGCACAATTTCAGCCATCATCCCTCACGCACCGCGCGCCTCTCCAAAAGCGGGGGATGACCCTGCCATGGTCAGATTTACAAATCGACTTTGTAGGCCCTGTGATTCGCTCGGCTAGGGGGAATAAGTACATGTTGACTGTGACATGCTTGTTTACCAAGTGGGTGGAATGTCTCCCAGCCCCAAATTGCAAGGCAGAAACTGCAGCTGCCTTGATGATTAACCACATCTTTTCCCGTTTTGGTCTACCTCAAAGGATTGAGTCAGACAGAGGTAGCCACTTCACCAGTGAAGTAATGACAAAGATGTGGGAGATACTGGGGGTCAAGAGAAAGCTGCATATTGCTTATAGACCAGCTTCTTCTGGGGCAGTAGAGAGATATAACCGGACAATTGTGAGCATATTAAAGAAGTTTGTGGCAGATTCTGGGCCAAGTTGGGATATCCGATTACCTCTGGTCCTAATGGCCATCAGATCTACCCCTTCATCTGCAACCAAAATGTCACCATTTGAGTTGATGACTGGGCGCAAGATGGTGCTTCCCCAGCATTTGCTCTATAGGACCCAAGAGCAGACACTGATAAATGCCTCCACTACTCATGAGTATGTAGAGAATTTAAGGAAACACCTCCAACATGCTTTTGCTTATGCTCAGCGGAATCTAGAAAGATCGGCTGATAGCATGAAGACCCATTATGACCTGAAAACTTCCAGGAAGGAATATCAGGTGGGAGACCGGGTCTATCTATACAACTTCCAAAGGAACCAGGCCAAGCAGCGCAAATTTTTGCCTACATGGAAGGGACCCTTTGAGATCGTCGATAAGATCTCCCCTGTGGCCTACAAAATCCACATCCCCAAAGGTCCTTCGGCAGAGGGGGAAGACAAGTGGGTCCACATAAACCAGTTGAAATGTTGCCATCCCAGGCACACTCAGCAACAACTGGAGGAATCCTCTGGAATCCTAGCGGGTATTGTCTCAGACTAATTCAGTTCCAATCATAAAACATACCGCATCTAGTCTCTAAAATATTGTGATTTGCATGAAACTGTCTCTTAGTTATACTGTTTTTATCAAAATAAGAATGTAATGTTGCGTTATGATGAAATGCATATGCTGCCCCACTATCTCAACAGTGGTGGAAAAAAAACGTCTATGAGTAGATATTGCCGCTCTTCCTTTATCATCCTAGGAGAGATGAAACCATGAAGAATGACCAAGAAGGACGATCCGGAGACCGGGAACGGAGATCCAATGGGCCCAGTGGACCGCCCAATATTCCCATCAGGACCGACGAGGAGAACCGATCGATCAGTACCGGATGGAGAAGAAGATGCTGAACTGTGCCATCTACAGAATCGGAAGAAGATTATGCGGACCGACCGGTGCATGGGTCAAAACCCTTGTGCACGCGACTCCCCATCGACTCAAATTCAAAGTACAGTCGCGTGGGGGGGACTTGTTGGGTGTCCTGACCCACGTTTAAGCTATCATGCCACAACATTTGGTGCTGTGGGCTTAGAAAATTCAAGATGGCGGAAAACCCACATGTGCGCCGAAATCCAGGAAAGCTGCGCAGTTTGTGCGCCCACTAAAATGGTCGCCTCACTTGCCACCCACCAGTGCGAGAATGAAAGGCCGGGTTGCCATGAGGGAAATGGGTTGCCAAAGGAAAAACAGTAGCGCCGGTTAGCTTCAAAGCGCTTTAAAACCACCATTGGACTACCCGCACAGTAGTCTGAAACCATTGGGAATGGCAATGCTGATTGCCAAATGCAACCTAGAAGTGTGGGGAATTCATTTCTTAAATCCCAAAAATGGGTGCAGTACCAGTACTCACCACTATCCAAAAGCCGGCGTTTTAAAACCACTCTGTGTTTTTCTGAAGGCAAGTCAAAATGCCTATTTCAAACATTGCAACATGTGCAAAGTATTCACTGAACACCAGCAGACATTTGGCAGAATGGAGTTTTGTGTGCCTACAAAATCTGGGAAATGAAGAGCACAAAACAATGTATAACTAAACTGGCTAAGCTGTGCATGTCAGCAGCTTAAGCCTAACTGAAACTGGATTTAAAGACACTAAAATCGAAAATGTTTAGATTAAATGAGTGACCTATGTTTGGTGTCACATGCCTTTGTAACTGTTGAAATGTCATAGTTTTGCACTTAGAATCAGCATTCTAGCTGCATGTGTAAAATTGCAAGTTAAGTTAAAAAGCAACAAAAACCTGCCAGTTAGCTGAAGGTCTGGCTTAAGGAACTTGATTTTGCTTGACAGCTACCCCCATCAGGAGTGAAACTTGAGTCACAACTATGTTCCCAGGCCAATCTTCCTTTTGCTGCCCACACTAAGGATATGCCATCTATCTGATAATTGAATTACCTGTGCTCTGCAGGAGAGTGAACAAAGCCCTCTTCACTCAGGCAAAGGTTTTTATTACCGCAGTCGTAAAATGTAGCTTCCTCTTGGCAGGAGCTGGGAGGGGCACTGCCTGTGAGAGCAAGCTGGCTTGGCAGAACTGGATGAACCAGTATTTCTACCTTGTGCTGAGAGAAAACCACACCACTTTGTAGCCAGAATATTGTTTAGAAAAAGATTAATAACTCATGGTGCGGACATGTGAAAATTTTATAAATGATACCATAATTCTTGTGATTTTTCTGCCCACAGTTTAAGACGTGGTAGGAACCGGTGGTATGTTCGGGGGGGTTTCAGCGGAAAAGTGGATATTACTCTAAATGTGTACATGTTAAAAATCTGAAACTTCATCAGTTAATGTCCCTACTCCCTGCACACATGTATGTAAAGTTGGGTCCATGTCAGAAATTGAAAAATCAGTTAAAAAGTCAATTATGTACCATCTCTGAATGCAAGCTCCTAGGAAGAGCAGATTTGGACAGAGACATAGCTAAATTCAGCCACACCATGTATATGTAATTTCAAACAACTGTGTAACTCTGAAGTATGTATTTTGATCATATATAGATTTGGGTGCACAGATGACAGGGAAATGTCCCATCTGCAAGCCATAAAATGACATCCCTCTGACTCACAGTTCATTCGCCAATCAAGTAAGGAATGGAAATTTGACCAATGACAAGTGAGAGGGGCAAGTCTAGTGATGCTGCATATACACCCACTTCCAAAAACACATAAAAGCAGACAGAGAGGACAGAGAGGGACCTTCAATTCCATTTGCTGCAACGCACTCTGCTGGACCATACAACATCCTGAGATCCAGACTTCAAATTCATCAACCTCCACAAAGCCAAACTAGAGACTTCAATCTATCCAGAGCAGAGAGACCCAGAGAACCGGTGCCTAGCAGAGACCAGACCAGAGAGAAAGCAGTGCTGTACCCAGAGAGACCCAGACCAGACCGCTGTGAGCAGTTCCAGAGGCCAGGCGCTGTGAGCAGAACCCGGGAAGACCTGACCAGACTGAAGTCCGTGACCAAGTCGCTTTCCTGTTTAAAATCTCTTGTGAGTACCGCCAAACTGTACCAAACCAAAGCTCTTAGTTTAAATTCATCTAATTCAATCTATTTAACCTAAGTAGAACTGCCTCCTAGCTGTCACCTGTCATTTCTAGTAAAATTTGTCACTTGTCATTTTGAGCTTTTAAAATTCGAAAAACCAAAAACGACCTCTATTAAATCGCTCATATCTCCGCGACCGTTTGGGCTAGAGACTTGCAGTAACTTTCCTCTGATAGCTTAGAATCGTGGCTTTCCTATGAACCTAGAACCGCATTCCTATCCCTTATAGTTTTACCGCAATCGCGGAACACGCATCCGCGAATTTTACCGCGATTTGCAAATTTCTTCACATGTAAAAAACTGCTGCTGCTTGCTTTCCATTTGCCAGAAATTCGTTTAACCTGTTAACTATCCCTGCATCATTGCTAGTGTGTGCCTGGACTAATATTAACTAGATACCACTCACCCTGAACCTCTGAAAGGGAATTAAAAGCAAATTTAGCATATTTCTCATCCATTGCTAGCACATATCAAAGCATTTGGGCTTGTGTTTTCAAAACTCCTATCTGTTTTCTGTTGTCTAAGCTTGCTGGGGTGGACTGATTTACATTGATTGCATTTTTGAGAACTGTGTGCTTTCCTCCCATTTCCTTGCATTGCATAAAGAGGGGGGGAGTGAATAGCCAGAGAAAAGTGATTACATTGTTTGGCTGAAATCATATTGCGTATTTTCTGTACTGCATTCATTGAATATTGCATCCACCTGAGCTTACATAAAGCATCCTCTACCACATTATACTTTTGTTCCTATTTACCAGTGTGCTACCTTATCCATTTCATGTCAACTCATTAGTGATTATAAGAAGCGTGCGAGTGCCAGATTCTCCGTGGTTGATCTTTATCATATCAGATTAAGTGTGCTATTCAAGTATTAATTTATTATAAAGTGTGATATATATATTTTAAATTATCAAATAAACCTTTTAAACTTGCAAAACAGAACTACTTCTTGGCTCAGTGGGGTCAGGGGGATTCCAAGAGAGGGGTGTTATATAGGGGTAGTCATCCAGAACGCATGAACTGGACCTAAAGATATATCAATAAGGGTTTTCATTCAGTATTCTAGACTAGGCGTTAACTTGGCTGTAGTGCTGAATTGAATCCTCTTACAAGGGGAGGGAAAAGGAAGAGGCAAAATTGGTACAGAACAAATTATCCTAAATGGCAGTAGAAGGAGCGGTATTAATAAATACAGAAGACAGGAATAATGGATAGGGAGTTATCATGCCACAGCAGGGCATGGGTGCTTATTTTGCAGGAAGAGGGGAGAGTCGTTTTTACCCCAGAGGAGGAAGAGGATTTGTTCACAGAGGGAGAGGATTTGGGTTTGGTGGGTAACAGTCCCGCTTTGGATACCCTGTGGGAACTGGAGCAGTATGTTGGACATGTGGGAAAATAGGACACAATTCACAAGTGTGTAGAAGTAGAGGAGCAATGAAGCAAGGTGCAATACAGTATGGACCAAGAGGGAGGGTGGCATATCCAGCACCATATGGTGCACCACAGCAAAACTATGAGTACTATGATTACACACAATATTTGCCAGGTCAGACACAAGCACAGCAGGTGCAGCAACCCCAAAGGCTATAGATACAGCCGCACACAGTGCCACAACAACCACAGCAGACATTGACACAGCAACCACAGAGTGCAGAGCAATCACAGCAAGCAGTGCCACAGTAGGATACCAAGACACAGACAGCATGGATAGGAGGAGTGACAGCAGTTGGAGGAACCCTTTTACATGGACAGGACTGAACATGTCTCCCCAATAGGACAGACTGCAGAATAGCTTGATGTGCCCTTTCCTATCAGCAACCACAGACACTGAACAGGAACAGAAGATGGAGGTATCTATAGGCAACCAAACTCTTTCCTTCTTAGTTGACCCTGCGACAGCAATATCCTGTGACAGTAGGAGAATAGATGGTAGCTATCCCATTCCTGTATTCCAGGGAGACACCTGTTAAAATATTTGGAAGAGATGTTATGACCAAACTCAATGGGCCTCATTACGACCCTGGCGGAAAGGGGTTTGCGGCAGCGTTAGCTGCGCCAACCCCTTTCCGCCAATTACGAGTTCCCTTTCCGCCATGGCGGTTTTTACACCTGCTTTTAGCAGGTGTAAAAAACCATGGCGGTAAGGGACCATGGAGTTAATTACGCCACCGTAATTTACGGTGGCGTAATTAACGCCTTCCCCACTCCTATTATGCCCTATGGGGCAAAAATGGGAATGGGGAAGGGTAAATGGGGATTGGGGACTTACCGCCCCGCCAAAGTCTGAATGGGGCGGTAAGTCCGCCAACCACCATGGCGTAAACGTAGTTTACGCCATGGTGGTAATGTCACGGCCCTGGCGGTAACTTACCGCCAGGGTCGTAATGAGGCCCAATGTGTCAATATCATTCACAGAGGACTGCATAATATGCTCTACAAAAGGCATATATTTCCAGACAGCAAAATAACACATGCAAGCCTTAACTTGAAAATAGAGTATACAGAGGTGCCACAACAAATAATGCTAGCTAAAAAGGTACCATCATCTATGGGAGATGATTTGGCCATATGATGTGGGGTGCTAAAAGGGATTGGAACAGTAAAAATAAAATTAAGGAAAGGGGCAATTCCACCTCGAGTAAAACAGTACCCAATGTCGAAAGAAACAGAAGAGGGTATTCATGAAACAATAAATTAGCTCATTAGGCAGGGAGGAGTGATAGTGCCACCAGAATCTCCTTGTAACACTATTGTATACATAGTGAACAAATCTCAGGGAGGTTTGTGGAGATTTATGTATTTATTTATTTATTTTACATTTATAAAATGCACAAAACTCTGAGGAATCACACAAGATTAGCAAGATTACACCTGACTCCTTATGAGTTGGCGACAGTTTGTAGGCTGCATGTGCCCAGTACCTCACCTATGCAGGTGCAGACAGAAGCCCAAAAAGTAATGCGACAGAAATTTGCAAATGTGTTACAGGTCTATTTGATGTCCATGACTAAATACCTCTCTCTTTCGGTTCTTGACAGGAAATGAAAGGCGGGGATGTATCGCTAAAGGCACAGAACAAGACAAAAAAAATGGAATACCACTGCAGTTGTCCCAAAAAAATGTCTCTGTCGGTCAACATAGCCAACATAAGACGATAAAAGAGTGCTGCCTCCCTGCCCAGCTACCAGGATCCCGATGGAGAAGAGAACTAAACCAGACCCAGGACAAGAGCTCAAGTGCATGCTGAGAAAGAAGATAAAAGGAATAAGGAACATGAGAGTAATGGAGATTGCACCACTTGAGGAACATAGATGCTGAACTTTGTGGCTGATCTTTCATGGGAACAATAAGAAAGGAGCTGGTGCTTTAAGTTGATTAAAGGTTTCTAATGTGCATATCCCAAAGGAACAAAGTGGCAAGCCACATCTAGGCATAGATTAAATTACGGTATGCTGAGGACTTTTTGAATACATCACCAATTTAGTATTTATGCTGCTGAGGACAATTTTTCACAGGAACAAATCATCTAAAACAGACTATTTTCTCTACTTTCCTATCTCAACATTGTATTGGGAATATTTTAAAGACTATTTTTCACAAGGACAATCATCTTTACCATCTTTAACAGACTATTTTCTCTACTTTCCTATCTCTACATTTTATTGGGACTATTTTTTACACTATGTTACACAAGAGCATACATCTACAACGGACTGTTTTTCCTTCTGTTTATCTTCACATTTTTTATTGGGTCTATTTCTAATTTCCACATTTTTTATATTTTTATGTTTTTATCAACACTAATTTTATATTTTTATATTTTTCAATGAACCACAGAATAGTGGAAATGGTTTGAAAATCATCAATCAAATATTATATTATTGGCATTGGATGCAAAATGTTTTGAACAAGGTATATACAGCTCGCCTCACTCCCTTGAAAAAATACTAATTCACTATTGCCCCATAATAAGCAAACTGTATGAATGTTTTCATATTCTTTTGTACCTGATCTCTTCATAATACCCCAATCAATATGCTGCACAACATATCTAAACACAACATACATCATGGCTATTGCAGTGCTTCTGTTTTCCTTTCTCTTTTGTTGTTCTTATTTCTTATTTTATCTCACACTATACTTAACAGATTATGATAAAGTTAATGCGTCCATATGGTATAATGTTTGTGAAGAAGTTAAAACACAAGTAGATTTCCAGTTAGAATATATAATGGTATTCCGCCCAGTTGTGGAGACAGTAAGGGCTTGGAGAAGTACTGCAGATGTTGATTATTTCATGAGAAGGTATTTTGATAATTCCATAAATATTGAATGAAACTCATGGTATAGGTCAATGGAGAAGGTGGGGAGAGAGAGCTCAAGGGAAAGCTGCTTTGTTTGCTCACTTATACCCTATGCCATGACAGCATTGTGAGTATTTATACCTCAAGAAATACCTGAGTGCAGAGCACACTGCTTGCTACATCTCATAGTATGCTATACCATAGGACAATTCCAGGGACAATCAGCCATGATAACGTTGCCACAGGATCAGAATTCCCATACGTAGACAACTATTTAAAAGAAGCACATATGAAGGATAATATAAGAATGAAACGTAAGGTACTCAAGTACATACTATCAGTTACAAAAAGAGGAGATGTTGAAGTAGTAGATCATCAAATATTAAGGTGTACAGATGCCCAATTTAATTTGATACCTCATTTTTCCGACAGACTACAATTACAAATAAAAGGGAAAATATATTCCTCAGGAGGATGGGTTGATGGAATAATGGGATACTAAGCCGGGGCAGTATGGACTGCACCAATAGAAGTGATAAAAAACACGGACAGAGTGTGCCATGAGGAATGGAAAGAAACACTTTTAACATGGATGGAAGATGAAGCAGGACTACTTCCCATAACTTGCAAGCACCAATATTATGCTTTCGAAATAATGGTTCCGTAAATCTTGGTGTCCATGAGGAGTGCAAACGCATTATGGATTTGCCAGTTATGAAAGTTGGCACAACTGTACTGATGGACCATTACTGGGCCTGCAGCACTAGAGCATGCATGCACCTTCCAGCCAACTGGGTTGGCATATGTACAGTAGTGTTATTAAATGCACCAGCACTAGTAATACTACAAAGTGAGGTTGACATTGGGACTTTTCCTTCAAAGGCACACAACAGGAAGAAAAGATCCTTAGGCCTAACACGCACTAAAATAACGAACTATTTTTCCATGGAGTCATAGGCTGTTTGGTAAAATGCCTTTTTAATGCCTGGCCTGCAAGCAGCAGCAAATGCACATTGGATCCAGATAACTAGAAGGGAACTGTTACAAACTATTAATGCCACAATAAAAGGCTTCAATGACATCAAGGAGGAGTTAAGAGCTGTCAGATTAATGACTCTAGAGAACAGGTATCTGGACCTCCTCACAGCCATGGAAGGAGGAGTGTGTGCAAAGATAGGGCCACGTTTCTGTACATATATACCCACACATGATGAGGAGAATGGGACCTTGACAGAGACCATATACTCCTTGAAGGAGCTGCATGATAAAATGGAGGAGGAAGTAAATTACACTGAGGACGATCACTGGTTAAATTATCTATTCTCCTGGGTGCCTACATGGCTGACAGATGCATTCAAATTTCTGTTTGCAATTTTGGTACTGGTCCTAATGGCTTGTTGCATTTTGAGAATAGCAATAAGCCAATGTGAAAAGACTGGCCAGAAGGCACTCCAAATGACAGTAATGGTTATTGTGGCTGACACCGTACATCAGCACACTCAAACTGATGAGGAAGTTTACTGTCCCATGTACCCATTGGGGCCGCCAACTAGACAACCTGGAGCATTGTTTACATGCCCAAAAGATACCCATGACTACAATGAGCACTGGATGAAATGTGATGACAATGGAGAGTCCTGGTTTATGACATGCAGTCCAGCAGAATACGTAGAACAAGGAGGTAACATGAGGGGGTGGGGTCACCAGAGTGTGGCTGCCCAAGGATGGCTATAATAAGATGATAAAAAATTAAGGTGTGGTTCATGACTCAACCAGATGGGGGAATGTAGTGGGGCAATTGTTGACTAGAAAGCAGGTGCCCCCCTGCCTTCCCCAGACAAAAAAAGAATAACAAAATCAAAAAGGACTCATTTGAAACTGCACTTCAAATTCTCCAGGAAATGCAGCTGGCACAAAGAATAGTTAGTTTTGCTGCACAAGTAGGGGCAGATAAGGCATTAGCTTGCACAATTAGTGTGTTTCTAAATAGAATAGACTAGATGACAGGTAAGCATGTACCCAAGATAGGAACTCATGACACCGGTAGGGCAGCATTTCTATAGGTAGGGATGAGGTTGCAGTTTACCGATATGCAGATTTGTTTTGCGCCAAGCATGCACTGGGACTCGGTAGACAGCAAATAAATGCAGAGCAAATGTGTCCTGCAGCAGAAACACAATGTGGCAAGGTGCCATTTTAAAAATTGCACCAGCAGAGAATTCAGCTTTGCTGCTTTAAGAAAAGCCCAGATAAGCATGCTTGAACAAATCAGGGAACATGCTGTAGCCGGCTAGATGATAGCTACCGCAAAGGAATGTCAAGGCCAAGGCTTTGCAGGGAGTGTACATGGCGGACAAAGATATTATTGTGTGTGGTCAGATAAATTAAGTTGCAAAGACATGGCAAACCGTTTCAAGGTTATAACATTTCAGGAAATCAGTAGCAGTTGGCAAATTAATGTTTCTGGAACTGGCTAGGCGTGACAGGAGGACGCAAGAAGCGACTAAAGAAAAAACAACATATTACAGCGATGACATCTTAACAGGGTAAAAGCAGGATGACTCACAAAATAATTCATAAATGTTTCAAGAGCAGGATGGTGATCACTGTGCGAGAGACATGTCCTTAAGACTGGTGACTTATGACAGAGGAGTTAACATGGGCTATTTGATTTAATTAAAATAAGGCGATACACGTGGCTCTCTATCTCTCTCCTCTCTCTCTCTCTCTCTCTCTCTCTCTCTCTCTCTCTCTCTCTTTCTCTCTCTCTCTCACGTACCTATATGAACATGTCATCATGCAGCCAGTTCATGGATAGTGTGACCACATTGTGCCCAATGAGCACATGTCTTTTTTCACTGCAGAAGTAATTTAGGGCCTATCAATTAATATCCAGAGATGATGAGTAATCCACTGGTTCATGGGTAGGATCTTAGGAAATGATTGTCCCTCCCTAGTAGGGCACATATAGGTTCCATATGTAGCTTAGTAGAGGGAGCCAATGACCAAGAGCGATAGGTTTTCATTACTCAGTGATTAAGATGACATCAGAATGACTCATTTGTTCTATATAAACTCCTGTTGTCTGTTCAAATGTTGGAGAATGCTGGAGTGAGAGCCTAGCTTTAAATCTTTTGTTTTTCCCGAGTCTGTTGCAATAAACTGGTTACCTTGCATTGGCATACCACAATCACTCTGTGTAGTCTCTTTTTTGACAAATACCAGTTACAGGTCTATTTGGATTTTGACCTCTACTTATCAACATCTTTTCAACTGATTGATGTGGACCCCTTTGTCTTCTGTCGATTCTCGTTTTGGAATGCAGATCTTGTAGGCAACACGTGATATTTTGTCAAAAATGTCAAAGGCATCACGCCGAGACGGGAGAAACATGATATTTGGTCTGATTCCTTTGAAAATCGTACAGGTAAACCTTGTCCCCTACTTCATACTTGTTCATGGAGGTTTTTACATCATAATAGGTCTTCGTTCCTTTGACTGACTATTCTAAATTGCGCTGGGGGTAAGCAAAAGCATGCTGGAGGTGCTTCCTTTAACTTTCAATTTACTCATGAGTAGTGGATGCATTTAGAAGGGTCTGCTCCTGAGTTCTGTGTAGCAGATGCTGAGGTAACACAATTTTTTATCGGGTCATAAGCTCAAATGGAGACATCTTTGTTGCATAAGATGGTTTAGACCTAATAGTCATCAGGACAAGCGGATATCTGATATCCCAACTGGGTCCAGAGTCTGCCACAAACTTCTTTAAGATACTCACAATTGTCTTGTTGTATCTCTCTACCTCCATGCTTGAGGCCAGGTGGTAGGCAATGTGGAGTTTTCTTTTTACCCCTAGAATCTCCCACATCTTCACCATCACCTCATTGGTAAAATGACATCCGCAATCCGACTCAATCCTTTGCAGGAGGCTGAAACAAGAGAAGATGTTGTTGAACATAAGTGCTGCAGCTGTGTCTGCCTTACAATTCAGGGCTGGAAGACATTCTACCCACTTTGTGAACACGCATGTCACAGTCAACATGTACTTGTTTCCTCTAGAGGAGCAAATCACTGGCACAATCCTGTTGACTTGAAATTCTGACCAAGGAAGTATCATTTCACTTTTTTGTATGGGAGCACTGTGTGTGCTTGAACTGGGTGAAATTGAGCTCCCACCAGACACCCCTTTAGGTAATTGTCGAGGTCATGGCCCATGTGTGGCCAGTAGGAAATCCTGCTCAAGATTTCTAATATCGTGTGAATCCCCCTATGAATGGCAGTGGCCATGTCATGGGCGTGGTTCAACATCAGGCTTCAGAATGAGGTAGGTATCACCCACTGGTCACAGCCAGATAGGGCTCTCCTTTCCAACAAACTGTCTTAGATCCGGAACATTTTTGAAAACTTCATTAATAACCAGAGATCCTCTTTACATGTACAATCTGACTCTGTTAGAGGAAAACTCACATAGTCATCAATGTGTTGATAGAATTTTCCAATGATCTGGTCCTCTTTTTGTGCAGTGAACAAACCTGCATTGGTGGGTATATTTACTCCAATGGGCAGTCTAGAGTTCACTATTCACACGAGTTTGTGGCCTGGTGACAGTGGCAACTTGGATTTCTCCCAGCAGGAATTCTGTTTCTATGAAATCCCCCTTTAGGGCACTATTTCTAGCCAGCTGGTCCACCAGGTCATTCCGAGTCTTATCTGCCCCTTCTATTTTGGAATTACTTCTTATCTTCTTCCAATCGATGGTCATTTCATTGGAGTTCACCAGATTGTCAATTGACTGGATCAGTTTGGTATGCTTTAATGACTTGTTGTTGGCACAATGCAGACCTCAATTCTTCCGTTTAATCAGGTGCTCCACAAACCCATTCCTGACATAATCAGAGTCAGTGATTGTGGCCAGTTCTTTCAGTTGGTGGTGCACTGCAGTGAGGATGGCTTGATGAACAGCCATCAACTCTGCAACCTGACTACATCTGGGACCTATTTAGTAACCAGCAGAGGGTTCTGGTGTATAAATCCATCAAGGCATTCCCAATGCCAGCCACTAGCTCTTTTTCCCCTTTGTTATCAATATGGTATGAACACCCATCCACATAAACTGTGGGTTTCCCCTGACACCTGTCTTCTTTGTAGACCTAGTGTGGGGATATAAAGTACATCTCCATGTTGATGTTGGTCATTAGACTTTCATCCTTGGGACAGTTTTCTTAGCACAATCATGCAAGTCCACCAACCCTTGTGCTAGGGGACTCTTCTTGTTTTGGGCATATCTGACTTCCACAGGAAAGCCTTTCATTGACAGAATCCAGGAAGAAATTCTGGAATTACTGATGTTGCCCGTCGGGATTCAGTCACTTTGGAGATATTTCAAGGGTTGGTGAGGACTCTCGACAATGATGTGTTCCCCCTGGATGAATGGGTGGTAATATTTTAACAACCACACAGTTACCAGGAGTTCCTTCTCACAGTCATTGAATTTTTCCTCCAAAGAGGACAAAGTCTTGCTTGCGTATTAGATGACTGTGTTGACCTTATCATGCTTTTGATACAACACAGTTTTTACGCAACTATCTGAGAACCCCGTCTCCAAGAAGAACTCCTTGTTCTTTATGGGGTAAGACAAACAAGGAGCCTAGGAAAGGCTTCTTTTCAGTTGTTTAACTTTCTCAGCTTGTTCCGGACCCCACTCCACTTGACTCCGGATTTTAATAAATGGATCAAAGGTCGAGTGACTTCAACGTAGTTTTCAATTAACTTCTGACTATAATTACTGAGTCCAAAAAGGTTTTTTAATTGCCACAAAGTAGTATGGTCTTTTAATTTCATTAAGGCTTCCACCTTCTTTGCCTAGGGATTAAGAAACTCAGGGGTGATCTTGTGTCCTAATATGTTCACTCGGGTCTTACACCACTGTGCCTTCTGAAAAGACAGTTTGCTCCCGCTTTCTGCAACCGTGCTAGAACATAGCGGTTTTCTGCTACATGTTCCTCCACAGTTCAGCTCTTGATCAGAACATCATACACATAGGCCAGGTTTCTCCTTTCGCCCATGTCGGGGATGGCCTTATGTAGAAAGATGTTGAACTCATTGCTGGAGTTCATGTATCCAAAGGGCATTCGGGTCTACGTGTATTACTGCCCCCGAAGGTAAAGGCAAGCTTTTACTGGTCTTCCCTACTCACGGCTACTCTCCAGGAGCTGTTGGTCAGGTCAATGGCAGTGTACACCTTTGACCCTTGGATCTGCACCAGCCCCTGATTGATGTGGGGAAGTGGCCATCTTGACACGTGGACCTGTTTGTTCAACTCCATCAGGTCTGCACATAGTCTCCATTGTACGTTTGGTTTGAGTATCCCCAGTACCAGATTACTAAAGGTTCTGTGGATCGGACAAATTATCCCACAGGTTTTTAATAAACTCTGTGAGTAAATCCATGGGCGCGATAGGTAACCAGTATAGTTTCACAAATACAGGAACCATCTCGGGATCCGTCGGTATGGTGGTTGAATGAATGGATGTGGATCCACAGATGTATGATTCTGTAACGCTTACCTGAACCCCGCTGGAGCACCCTGGTCCAGGGCGAATGTTCCAGAGAAGTTTTCTTAGATGAGCATTGGCAGGCAGGTTCAGTAATGTTAGAAAAACAATTTACTTCCTAGGAAATCCTAAATCTTTTCAACTCTATCCACTATCTCTTAAGTTGAGATTTATTTTGCAAAATGATTTCTCAGTAGAAAATGGTTTAACCTGCTCACCTGTGTTTTTAGTTTGATGAGCTCTCTATCCTGCCCGGGTGCAAGTTCTGAAGAGTAATTGTTGGAGTGATAGCATCAATAGGGCACGTAGGAATTACAGGGAACGTAGAGGGTATGAAGGGGAAAACTTCGGGTTAGCTTGCATTACAGGCAATCTGCCTATTTTAATGACCATCTGGTAGATGAAGTTTTCCTGACTGGAGCCTAGTTGTAGGGCACGGTCTGTGAGCTTAGTTTGTAGTGATAATTTTAGTAATGAGGCAGTTGAGGATTACTGGAACACACAGAGCATGTATGCAAAGGAACTCTAAGTATGGAACATGCAGTGAACTGACATAACGTACAGCAGCTGCGTTTATTTCTCTTGAGGTACCCAAACGTTTATATTAGGATGCTACAGTTGACAGAAAACTAATGGGAGCTTGGCAGACATTGTCCACATAGAATTAATGAAGTATCTGTCTATTAGAACATTGGACCCTGTAAGCAAAGTCCATTAACACATGGAGGAACAATTCAGGTTTGCCATAGTCCTTTCAGATATGATGGCAGAGACCATGTTAACTGACAGTGGAACTCTAACTATTTTTTAGAACGTAACTTGAGAAATAACTTGACGCAAACGTTCACTGGAAACCACAGAAAACTGCAAACTTTTCTTACAAACAGGAATCTTATTACTTCCGTGAGGTAGAACGAAGGAAGTCTGAGTTCTCATTAATAGCTGAAGACACCTGAGGAATATTGTTCGGAAGCAGCGCATCTGACTGGAACGCCTCAGACTTCATTCAGTGTTGTGACAGGAAAATGAATACTAGACGGAGAACAGGGCGGGAAGGGAAAGAGGAATACAGTGGAATGGGAAAATGAAATAAACTGGGCAGGAATTAATTTGGAATGCAGGAACTGTGAAACGAATACTGACAGGGAACAGAGAACCGTGGTAAGCGTTGCACTGCAATGGCAGAAACAACACGAAGCATGGACCTCCAGGGGGGCGGGACTTATGAAGGAAGCAGCACTCAATGCATAGTCCTACACTGCAGAACCATGGGCAACCAACTGGGCGGCCATGTTAGGTAATCAGGAATTAATTAGCCTACCATCGGATCATCCCACTTCAGGACCCAACTTGTGTAGCAACCCAAGAGTGCCAGGCTAATGACCAATTCTTTTGAAATCTCTTTGGATGAACTGTACTAGGTGTCTTGCCAGTGATCATGACAGAGTACACTGAAAAGATATCTTGGAATTCCAGGAAGACCTATTTCAGCTTTTGTCTTTTCTTCTCCATTTCACAGTCATCAGCAGATTGATCCTTTCCTCGACCATCTGCTTGAAACCTGGGACCTCGGGCATGGTAATTTCAGCAGTATCCTCCCATTGGGTGGAGAGATCTCTTTTGATGGCGTTGACCTGGACAGCAGTTTCCAGGGATTTGAAGTAGTGGTCCTTCACTTTGAAGTCTACCTCCTCCCTCCTGATGTCACAGGTCACCTCTTCCACCCCATAGGGCCAGGAAGAGTACACCATGAAATTCCCTCCATGTCTAGTAAAAATCTTTTCTGGAGGAATACGGTCGCTGATGTCGAAACAGTCATTTGGGATGGGTCCCATGATTTAATTACCTACATCAATAGAATAATGTTGGGCATTAACCGACATTCCAATAAAGTTGTCTGCACCCAAAGTGATACTTCGAGGGTTTCTGTTATCCACCAATATTCAAATGGTGTCGTGTCCTAGGTCTACTAGAAGTGTCGGATTTAAATGCAATTTTTGTAGGCAATGGGAATTTAAAATTATATAGGTGTTGTGATGTTTGAAGTTCTGTTCTCAATTAATTTTTGTGGAATAGTGAATTGTTGCACTTTTCCTGGGTTGGTAACCTCTTCTCATACTTGAACTTCAACAGCATAAGGCAGCAAATGAGCTGACCGGAATGCTTTTTCAGTTTTGTCAATGCCCATGGGGTTACCCCCTAGCTGGGATTAGGCTTTATTATTAATTAGGTCCAAATTGATTGCAAATCGATTGAGAATGTCACTGCCCATAGAAAAGGTGGAAGGGACATTTATCACAACCCAAAAATGATGTTCTATGATTTTGTTGCCAATGGAAAGTTTTAGCATACACCTGCTAGGTAGCAGATGTTTGGAGTTTGGGGTTTCAGGACCTACTTCCCATTTGTCAATCAATTTAAATGTGGGAATGGTCTGATCTTTTTGGAGTTTCCAGAATAATCCTTCACTGATGAATCTCCTTCCATTATTCAGGCATACTCTGGCAAGCACAGGTTCCTCCCCCTCATTTAACTGAATGAGGAAAAACAACTGTTAGCCCTTTTTCAGAATGTCCGTCAGATTCTGAGCGGGTTCTTCCTTGTCTGGTTCACGGGACTCAGGGTTTCTTCACATTTTGGACTAGTGTAAACTTTTAGGGTGCACTTCCGGTGTGGATTGCCACTTAAAACTGGGAGGAAGGTTAATTTTCAAGAACAGAGAAGGGTTCCCATCACCAGTTCATTCTCCCACACAGATGACAGTGATGCTGGGACTTGGCTATTCCTGAAATGGAATTCTACTTTCCCAGAAAGTCAATCAATTAAATGACAGGTATTGTTCATGCTTACATAATTGGTACTCATTTTTAATTGTTCAGGTCGGTAAGCCTGGGTCCAGAGGACCTTATTTACATAGTCGATCATAGGTTATAACCTCCTCAGGAGATCGTTTTCCATTAAAAAAGGTGTGCCCTCTGGAGTCCCGACTATCACTGAATGTTTCAGTCGGTGTCGGCCAACTTTTAGTTCCAGATGCTCAGTTCTTTCGATGGAAATGTAATTCCCGTTAAATTTATGGAGTTGTCTGGGAGGGGGCGTGCAGGGAATTTGGTGGCCCTCCCCCTGCTCTGAGTTTCCTTGTTTAATCAAAAGCCTTTATGGACTGGAGGGTGGTTTGGGATCCAGTACCCACCAGAGCTGATAATTCACTCTGACCCTGCACTTTGACTGGTGCATAGAATCTGCCTTCTTTCTCCTCCAGCGTGCAAAGAACGTGTGAGTTATTTTCCAGCCCAGTGGTAATGTTCTTAATATTGAACTCTGACACTGTTTGATCTTGGGCTAATCGGAGATCAGAAATCAGTGTAGAACATTTCACAACTAACAATGGGCGGTTTTGGGGAATCCACTTTCTCTTCTGATGCATATCATTGGCAATGTGTGGAGGACCAAGCACCTAGGGAGTTTTTGCAGGAGTTAAAGCAGGCATTTGCTCAGACTTCCCGGCTGGTGAACACAAATAGTAGGGAGTTCATAACTACATATTTCCGTAGCGGGTCCCGCTAAGGGACTTCGGAATAGGGCGGTAACGGTTTACCGGCAACGGCATCCTTACCGGTGCTCTTAAACCCTTACCGCCCAACTCGGAATGACCCCCTTTGTCAAAACCTTTTTTTTATTTCTCTGTCTTCTTTTTTCTCTGCACATGAGTCCATTCAACTTCTGACTCAGAACTGCTATTTGTACTACATTCCCTCTCTTCTAGGCGTTCCCTATCTCTATGAGACTGGAAATACCTCCCAGAACCACAGGGTCTTGACTCCTCTTGCCTGTGATGGTGTGAATTCTCAGGGTCATTTCCCCTGCAATCACCTTTTGGCGCAGGATAATACTTAGGGACTCATCATGAGTTGGGCCGTAGCACTTAAATGAGGTGGTAACGGTATTACTGCCGCATTTAAGGGCTGGCCCTATCATGAGTGGGGGCTAAATGGGCTGTTTTACCTCCAGCCTTTTTCTGGAGGTGAAAATCCCATTTACCCCCTGTATTACCGCCGGCTGTATTAGCGCACAGTATTTGCACTGAAAATGCCCCATTGGATCCAATGGACCCAATGGGGAATGGGGATTTACCGTTGGTAATACCACTGGACCGGTGGGCGCTAATGCTATTACAGTTGGGCGGTATTACACCAAGGATACCGCCCAACTCGTTATGAGGCCCACAGTCTCTTCCTCAGACTGAGTCAACTGTGAAGCCCCCCTCCAAATAGTCTGGGGAAATTCACCCCTTCCCCTGATTGATAGGAGGTTCTTAATAAGCCCCTCCTGGGCTGAACCTTTGAATGTTTTTCTCCAGCGAAGCGAGCTAGGTGGTCTCTCTGTACTCTCATTTCTTGAAGTCCAACTCCCTAATTTCATCATTAAGGGGGTTTTCATGGTCTGAAGTACTCACTGGATTATTCTTAACTTCCCCAGACACACTGGTCCAGCGTCCTTCTCTTCTTTGTGATAGAGGTGAGTATTCATCAATCTCAGATAAGGATTGGCCTGCTGGATCCATTTGGGCAGGCCTGTGTACGTTTAGGTGCCTCATGTTTCCTTGATCTTGGTAAGTGGAAAGCATGAGGTCAGTCGCAGTCGGCCCATAGGAAGTTGTGGTTAACTGGGATGAGGTTCCTGAATGGGAGGGCATCACCCCTGGATCAGAGGGCCCTTTCCCATACCGTGATTGGTCAGGGTGCCTCAATGCCTGTTTGTAATTTTCAATTTCAATTGTCAAACACTCACACCTGCTTCTCTCTGTCCTTATTTCCTGATGGTGTTCAGAGAGCTGGCTTTTTAACTCTGAGACCAGGATGTGATTGGCCTTGGCACTTTACTCTGGGCCATTAATCAATCTTTCAGTTCCCCGATTTCATTCTGACTTGACTCATTTTTGCTTTGTGCGGCTGGCATTGTGCATGCATATTCAAAGCGGTTTGCTTTCAAAATACCAATCACTTTCTCTTGCCTGCAACAGGTCAGCTTCCGCTTGCCTCACACGCTTCTTGAGTTCCTCTTTTTCTTGCCTATTTCGAGTCAGTTCCTGAGAACCTGCCTGACTCTTTTCTGCATCCATTGCCAACTGATGCACCTCCTGTGCAAGGACACTATTCTCCTGGTTCAATAGGTCTTTTTCCTTCACCATTTGAATTTCCTGTTGTTTTAAAGTATATACCTTCTGATACATCAGTTTGAAGTCTTTTCGGCAATCGACCCCTTTTATAATTTACTGACTGTTTCCATTTTTCAACTCCTTTATTTGTAATTGAAAGGCCATATGGTCATCTAACATCCCCCTATTATAAATACTCATATCATTTTAGTTATGTTGCTGCGTGCTCAAATGTTCCACACAATCTTTATGTGCATTTGCAGTGCAGAAAAGTGTGTTTCACACTCTACACTCTTTTGCTGTTTTTTTTTAAAACTCATTTTGAGAAGTTCCATGAGGCTTTCTTGTTTTAACTCGAAATTATGGCTCTGCTGGGCTTGATCTTCTAACTGTTTAAATTCTTTCTAGGCTGCATTTAGAATCTCAGTCTGACTCCGCGCACAGGCCTCACTCTTCTGCACTCATTCCTGCAAGTGGAAGTATAGATAAACTGTGAGCTGAGACATTTGACTCCGTTCCTCTTGAGCATTTCGGGTCATATAAAATGCCTCTAATGCTTTGTGCCATTTCCCACCTTCACACCAAAGGTCAATTCCTTCCGATCTAACATCTTGCATCATTTTAGCTAGCCATTTCCCTTCATCTGCCTCTGACCACTCACCACAAATCAACAGCTTAGTAAGGAAATGTCTCCTGGCATCATCTAATTCAATTGCATTCATTTATTTTAAATGGCCTTTTTGCAATTTTTGTAGAATTTCCTTTGCATGAGGGCAAAAATCACCATGTTCCCGTTTAATTTCCACTCACAATGCTCACAAATCAAAAATCAATTCTTATTGGAGTCCCATTGGACTCCATGGAGGAGATTGCGGAATTACCTATGGGACTCCATGGAATGTGGAATTACTGCCGTTACTGGCACCTGGAATATCTCGGTAATACTGGGATATCAGATGCCGGCAATGGTAGGGTCAGTGTCCCAATATCCTACCTGAATTACTAGTGGGATGCCAGGAAACTCGTAATGATCCCCAATACCTCCATTCTCCAACATAATATCTTCCTTCATGTTCCTAGTATCTGCCCTCTGCTTCACCACAGTCTCTTCCTTCTCTCTATTCCATACTTCTCTTGACACACCACTCACTAACATCTTCTTCCACCACGTCCCCACCATCAAGTATAACTGATGTATGTATTTACTTGGCCTGCATTTGCATCCCTATGCATTCACTTTGTCGCATTTACTTCTCCATAACTTTACTTCTCCTTTCTTTCACGTCTCCTGCCATTCACTTTGTCATTACAGGGAGAGACCCCCTGTGCTCACCTTCTTTTTTATCCCATATCTTCCCTCCTACCCCCGCCTTGACCCCAACCCTAACCTTACAGCTAACCACATCCATTGCCCCCTAGAACATGTGAAGGTGCAGGAAAAGCAAAATCAAGAGGGTGTACCTTCATGACCATATAAATATCTGGAAAAGTGAATGTAGACAAGTTATGGGCAGATGATGTTTTCTGTATGAACTAAAGGGGAATAATATTATATACTCGTGTGGTCTCCAGAAACATGGTCTTTCTCTCTTTTCCTACTAGCTCTCCCAGGCAGGGACATGCTTATGCTGCCTGGTCTTTCATGGAATTATGCCAACTAACTGAGCTGGCTGGCTTTCAAAATCTGGTCTCTCCTTCCTTTGGGAGGTGCTTAAGGATCTGGACTGAACCTGTGTGTTCTGGGCTGTTCTGTGAGGTTATATTAGGGCCTGCTGCCATTTAGATTGTACAGTGGCCTTGAGTATATGGGTGTTCGACTCCCCTCCTCCCAGAAGCATTGCTGGCAGGTTCTGCTTTGAACTGTATCCTGCGCCTCTCCAGCATGTGATTCAGGATTCAGTGAGACATTTGGTAAGTCAGTAATTGCTAGTATGCTTTCGTCACAGGGGAATTGTAGCATTGTAATCCCACCAATGCAAGTGGGAGGACATTGTTGATTCTTTTTTCTCTCTTTCACAGTGACTACCCATTAATTTCAATGTCTTTGGTCTATTTCTTGAGGGTGGCATGGGAGTCCCAGGAGCTCTGTTAGCTGAGTGATTTCCAGGGAAGAATGATATCAGAACACTCTCCAGGGAGAACCAGAGACTGCTACTTTATCCGCTTCAAGGGAAAGGTCTGAATTTCTAGTTCAGGCTTTTGGGTCTGTCTTTAGGGGGCTGTGTGCACCCTCCATACAAAGGGGACATCTGTCTTAGCCTTTCTGTGGCCTTGGGAGTCCGGTGGGCCTGTTAGGGTCTTTGGAGACTGCCTGCCTCTGACTGTCCCCTGCATAAAGGCAGAAGCTTTTGGAACACACAGGGGTGTTGTTAGTTCTGGAAAATATCCGGGGCAACGCTAATGTCAGGACTGTCAGGACTCTGGGCTAGCTAGCTTTCTGGTTGTAACCCCTGAACTTCTATCCGGGGCTACCTCCAAAAGACACGGAACTATAGCCCACTTAGCCCCCACCCTAGCAATAAATACTCATATCATTTTAGTTATGTTGCTGCGTGCTCAAATGTTCCACACAATCTTTATGTGCATTTGCAGTGCAGAAAAGTGTGTTTCACACTCTACACTCTTTTGCTGTTTTTTTTTAAAACTCATTTTGAGAAGTTCCATGAGGCTTTCTTGTTTTAACTCGAAATTATGGCTCTGCTGGGCTTGATCTTCTAACTGTTTAAATTCTTTCTAGGCTGCATTTAGAATCTCAGTCTGACTCCGCGCACAGGCCTCACTCTTCTGCACTCATTCCTGCAAGTGGAAGTATAGATAAACTGTGAGCTGAGACATTTGACTCCGTTCCTCTTGAGCATTTCGGGTCATATAAAATGCCTCTAATGCTTTGTGCCATTTCCCACCTTCACACCAAAGGTCAATTCCTTCCGATCTAACATCTTGCATCATTTTAGCTAGCCATTTCCCTTCATCTGCCTCTGACCACTCACCACAAATCAACAGCTTAGTAAGGAAATGTCTCCTGGCATCATCTAATTCAATTGCATTCATTTATTTTAAATGGCCTTTTTGCAATTTTTGTAGAATTTCCTTTGCATGAGGGCAAAAATCACCATGTTCCCGTTTAATTTCCACTCACAATGCTCACAAATCAAAAATCAATTCTTATTGGAGTCCCATTGGACTCCATGGAGGAGATTGCGGAATTACCTATGGGACTCCATGGAATGTGGAATTACTGCCGTTACTGGCACCTGGAATATCTCGGTAATACTGGGATATCAGATGCCGGCAATGGTAGGGTCAGTGTCCCAATATCCTACCTGAATTACTAGTGGGATGCCAGGAAACTCGTAATGATCCCCAATACCTCCATTCTCCAACATAATATCTTCCTTCATGTTCCTAGTATCTGCCCTCTGCTTCACCACAGTCTCTTCCTTCTCTCTATTCCATACTTCTCTTGACACACCACTCACTAACATCTTCTTCCACCACGTCCCCACCATCAAGTATAACTGATGTATGTATTTACTTGGCCTGCATTTGCATCCCTATGCATTCACTTTGTCGCATTTACTTCTCCATAACTTCACTTCTCCTTTCTTTCACGTCTCCTGCCATTCACTTTGTCATTACAGGGAGAGACCCCCTGTGCTCACCTTCTTTTTTATCCCATATCTTCCCTCCTACCCCCGCCTTGACCCCAACCCTAACCTTACAGCTAACCACATCCATTGCCCCCTAGAACATGTGAAGGTGCAGGAAAAGCAAAATCAAGAGGGTGTACCTTCATGACCATATAAATATCTGGAAAAGTGAATGTAGACAAGTTATGGGCAGATGATGTTTTCTGTATGAACTAAAGGGGAATAATATTATATACTCGTGTGGTCTCCAGAAACATGGTCTTTCTCTCTTTTCCTACTAGCTCTCCCAGGCAGGGACATGCTTATGCTGCCTGGTCTTTCATGGAATTATGCCAACTAACTGAGCTGGCTGGCTTTCAAAATCTGGTCTCTCCTTCCTTTGGGAGGTGCTTAAGGATCTGGACTGAACCTGTGTGTTCTGGGCTGTTCTGTGAGGTTATATTAGGGCCTGCTGCCATTTAGATTGTACAGTGGCCTTGAGTATATGGGTGTTCGACTCCCCTCCTCCCAGAAGCATTGCTGGCAGGTTCTGCTTTGAACTGTATCCTGCGCCTCTCCAGCATGTGATTCAGGATTCAGTGAGACATTTGGTAAGTCAGTAATTGCTAGTATGCTTTCGTCACAGGGGAATTGTAGCATTGTAATCCCACCAATGCAAGTGGGAGGACATTGTTGATTCTTTTTTCTCCCTTTCACAGTGACTACCCATTAATTTCAATGTCTTTGGTCTATTTCTTGAGGGTGGCATGGGAGTCCCAGGAGCTCTGTTAGCTGAGTGATTTCCAGGGAAGAATGATATCAGAACACTCTCCAGGGAGAACCAGAGACTGCTACTTTATCCGCTTCAAGGGAAAGGTCTGAATTTCTAGTTCAGGCTTTTGGGTCTGTCTTTAGGGGGCTGTGTGCACCCTCCATACAAAGGGGACATCTGTCTTAGCCTTTCTGTGGCCTTGGGAGTCCGGTGGGCCTGTTAGGGTCTTTGGAGACTGCCTGCCTCTGACTGTCCCCTGCATAAAGGCAGAAGCTTTTGGAACACACAGGGGTGTTGTTAGTTCTGGAAAATATCCGGGGCAACGCTAATGTCAGGACTGTCAGGACTCTGGGCTAGCTAGCTTTCTGGTTGTAACCCCTGAACTTCTATCCGGGGCTACCTCCAAAAGACACGGAACTATAGCCCACTTAGCCCCCACCCTAGCAATAAATACTCATATCATTTTAGTTATGTTGCTGCGTGCTCAAATGTTCCACACAATCTTTATGTGCATTTGCAGTGCAGAAAAGTGTGTTTCACACTCTACACTCTTTTGCTGTTTTTTTTTAAAACTCATTTTGAGAAGTTCCATGAGGCTTTCTTGTTTTAACTCGAAATTATGGCTCTGCTGGGCTTGATCTTCTAACTGTTTAAATTCTTTCTAGGCTGCATTTAGAATCTCAGTCTGACTCCGCGCACAGGCCTCACTCTTCTGCACTCATTCCTGCAAGTGGAAGTATAGATAAACTGTGAGCTGAGACATTTGACTCCGTTCCTCTTGAGCATTTCGGGTCATATAAAATGCCTCTAATGCTTTGTGCCATTTCCCACCTTCACACCAAAGGTCAATTCCTTCCGATCTAACATCTTGCATCATTTTAGCTAGCCATTTCCCTTCATCTGCCTCTGACCACTCACCACAAATCAACAGCTTAGTAAGGAAATGTCTCCTGGCATCATCTAATTCAATTGCATTCATTTATTTTAAATGGCCTTTTTGCAATTTTTGTAGAATTTCCTTTGCATGAGGGCAAAAATCACCATGTTCCCGTTTAATTTCCACTCACAATGCTCACAAATCAAAAATCAATTCTTATTGGAGTCCCATTGGACTCCATGGAGGAGATTGCGGAATTACCTATGGGACTCCATGGAATGTGGAATTACTGCCGTTACTGGCACCTGGAATATCTCGGTAATACTGGGATATCAGATGCCGGCAATGGTAGGGTCAGTGTCCCAATATCCTACCTGAATTACTAGTGGGATGCCAGGAAACTCGTAATGATCCCCAATACCTCCATTCTCCAACATAATATCTTCCTTCATGTTCCTAGTATCTGCCCTCTGCTTCACCACAGTCTCTTCCTTCTCTCTATTCCATACTTCTCTTGACACACCACTCACTAACATCTTCTTCCACCACGTCCCCACCATCAAGTATAACTGATGTATGTATTTACTTGGCCTGCATTTGCATCCCTATGCATTCACTTTGTCGCATTTACTTCTCCATAACTTCACTTCTCCTTTCTTTCACGTCTCCTGCCATTCACTTTGTCATTACAGGGAGAGACCCCCTGTGCTCACCTTCTTTTTTATCCCATATCTTCCCTCCTACCCCCGCCTTGACCCCAACCCTAACCTTACAGCTAACCACATCCATTGCCCCCTAGAACATGTGAAGGTGCAGGAAAAGCAAAATCAAGAGGGTGTACCTTCATGACCATATAAATATCTGGAAAAGTGAATGTAGACAAGTTATGGGCAGATGATGTTTTCTGTATGAACTAAAGGGGAATAATATTATATACTCGTGTGGTCTCCAGAAACATGGTCTTTCTCTCTTTTCCTACTAGCTCTCCCAGGCAGGGACATGCTTATGCTGCCTGGTCTTTCATGGAATTATGCCAACTAACTGAGCTGGCTGGCTTTCAAAATCTGGTCTCTCCTTCCTTTGGGAGGTGCTTAAGGATCTGGACTGAACCTGTGTGTTCTGGGCTGTTCTGTGAGGTTATATTAGGGCCTGCTGCCATTTAGATTGTACAGTGGCCTTGAGTATATGGGTGTTCGACTCCCCTCCTCCCAGAAGCATTGCTGGCAGGTTCTGCTTTGAACTGTATCCTGCGCCTCTCCAGCATGTGATTCAGGATTCAGTGAGACATTTGGTAAGTCAGTAATTGCTAGTATGCTTTCGTCACAGGGGAATTGTAGCATTGTAATCCCACCAATGCAAGTGGGAGGACATTGTTGATTCTTTTTTCTCCCTTTCACAGTGACTACCCATTAATTTCAATGTCTTTGGTCTATTTCTTGAGGGTGGCATGGGAGTCCCAGGAGCTCTGTTAGCTGAGTGATTTCCAGGGAAGAATGATATCAGAACACTCTCCAGGGAGAACCAGAGACTGCTACTTTATCCGCTTCAAGGGAAAGGTCTGAATTTCTAGTTCAGGCTTTTGGGTCTGTCTTTAGGGGGCTGTGTGCACCCTCCATACAAAGGGGACATCTGTCTTAGCCTTTCTGTGGCCTTGGGAGTCCGGTGGGCCTGTTAGGGTCTTTGGAGACTGCCTGCCTCTGACTGTCCCCTGCATAAAGGCAGAAGCTTTTGGAACACACAGGGGTGTTGTTAGTTCTGGAAAATATCCGGGGCAACGCTAATGTCAGGACTGTCAGGACTCTGGGCTAGCTAGCTTTCTGGTTGTAACCCCTGAACTTCTATCCGGGGCTACCTCCAAAAGACACGGAACTATAGCCCACTTAGCCCCCACCCTAGCAACGCCTCTGGTCACACCTCTTAGAATACATAACCCACCTGCTTCAGCTAAAATAAATCAGTGAGAGATAGGCATAACCATGTAAATTAATTTCACTGCAACACTTTTCTCTTACAAAGATTTCAGAGATTGTGATTGTCATTAACTAGTATAGAACGAATAAGGAAATGGAAAAGAGACACTTGTGGAGAGGGTTTATTATGTCTTTTCCCAATCCATCATTGACACTGATGGGGGAACGTTGGGTTTCTCTCCACAACTGGCGTTTACTTTAGAGCAGGGTTGTCCCACTCCAGACAAGGAGGGTCAGAAACATGTTGGATTCTCAACATATCCCTCATTAACATACATTAATTAGATACATTTACCTGGACTGATTCTAAATGTATGCACATTTTTTCTCATGAATATTAATGAGGAATATCCTGAAAACACATCAGGTCTTCGGCCCTCTTGGACAATCCTGCTTTTGAGTGATGCTGGTAGATTTACACATGTTGTTTGTGGCCAAGGGGACATGACCATTGTCAGTACAATATTTCAAGGGGCCGTTCCACAGCATCTACAGTCCCTGCAATGCTCCTATGAACATGGTATTAATGCTTTCTCGTTAGTTTGTACAGGAAGGATATGATATGCCATTTATAACACGCCTGTACCTGAAAAGACAAGGGCGGGAAGACAGAGGGATGACAAGACAAACGATCTTAATAGGCCCTGTGTCATTCGGATCATGCAAGTGCAATGATGTAAAGTGCAGGGGGAAGGGAGGAGGGAGAGTGCCAAGGAGAGGGAAGGGGGAAGTGCAATCAGGGCATCATTGCTCTGATTAAGTGCAGCCAGGGCAGCACGGCTCTGGGTAAGTGCAAGGAGAAAGGGGACTGTGGATAACAGATACAGCCCCAACGTGCACGGTAGACCCAGAGGCAGTGCAGGGGAGACTGATCATGAAGGAACCTGGTTCACAGTGAGACTCTGGGCTAAGCCAAGCAACCAGTGGACGCAAGAGACAGGTAGGTCAGCAGGGGAGAGAGAGAGAGAAAGCAGAGGAGAGAAGGAAGGTCTTGAGTTGCTTCTAGAACTTCAGGTGGTCAGCTCAAGTTTGAGAGGGGTAGCTAGGCCATTGTAGAGGGAGGCACCTGCAAAGCATAGAGATATACCCTTACTCCGTGCTGGCGGCACACCAGTTATGCAGTTATGCAGTCAGAGATGAGAGAAAGAGAGGAGGTGGCTGAGGGAAGCCGAAAAATTGGTTGAGTGTCGTCAGCATAGCACTGGAAGTTGGAGCAGAACATGACAATGCAGTGGGCGAGAGTTGCCAGGTATTGGTTGAAAAGTCAAGGTGAGAAGTTAGACCCCTGGGGAACATCACAGGAAGAAATGGAGATAGATGATAGGAAGGACCCAATTTGGACCTGGGAGGGTCGTTCAGAGAGGAAAGCGGTCAACGAGGCCAGAGCCTGATTTTAAAGAGTTTGGCTGAGTTATTAGCTGCTGCAGAGACATGAGCTTGAATGTGGGCTCTCTTCTTGGTGAGGACAGAGAGTCGATATTGCATTTGGAGCAGGCAACAGGCCAGTTAGTCAGAGGATGAACAAGAAGCTCTCCATTTCCTCTCAGCCACCCTGCACGTATGTTTAAGTGTAGCCAGGTCTGAGTCATATCAGGAATTGCACTTGGCTTTGGACTATAAATGGATCCTCATGACAGCAGCAAGAGCATCAAGAGTATCAGAAATAGAAGAGTAGAGCAGAGACAGGGCTGTGTCAGGATGAGAGTCAGTCGGAGGTGTGTGGGGGGAGAAGGTGGCAGCCAACGCCTCAACTGACTCAGGCTTCATGGGCCGGATGTCTGAGAAGGCAGGTGGCAGTGTTGGGGTAGGCTTGGCCTGGGGAGAGGGGAGGGAGAGATGAGAGGAGAGAAATGATCACTCCAGGAGAGAAGAGTGGTCTGGGGGATGGAGAGGGGGAGGTCCAGGAGATCAAGAGATCAAGTGTGTGCCCTGCAGAGTGAGTTGGGCCAGAGAGGGGGATAGAAAGGGAGAGGGAAGCGCAGAGGTCACAAAAGAGTACAGACGAGGAACAGGGAGAATCAAGATGGATATTGAAGTCACCAAGGAGGTGGAGTTGAGTAGTTGAGGCCAGGAGGGAGGAGGAGATGCCAGCCCACTCAGAGAGAAAAGAGGTGATTTGACCAGGAGGGCGGTAGATAATAGCCACGGTAAGAGAATGGCTAGGAGAGAGAGAGAGACAAGGCATTCAAAAGAGGAGTACGTTTGAGTGGGAATTAATCCACTCAGGAAAGATCAGGCTACACCCCCAACGGACTGGGAGGATCTGGGTGCGGAGAGGATCTTGTAGCCATCAGGGAGGAGAGTGTCAAAGCTTGTGACAGAGATGGCCATGAACCATGCCTCACCAAGACCAAGGATATCGAGGTCAAGTTCTTCCACGAGGTGGCAGATTTCAGAGGAGTGTTTGACAGCAGAGCGAGAGTTGAGAGTGGCACGATGAAGAAGGTTGCCAGCATTAAAGACCTTCCGGGCAGGGGTACAGATCAGAGGTATGCCCTGCGGAGGAGAAGGAGCCCTAGGTGGGGCAGAGGACATGGAGAGAGAGGGCAAGATAGCCAAGGGGGGAGTGGATGGGACAGCAGGAGATAAAAGGAAAGTGATGAGGTGAGGGAAGCGCCTATCAAAGAGGAGGAGATTGGCCTGAGTGCCTTGGACCATGATGGTGCCATTAAGATAGACATTAATGATGACTTTCGAGGAGTCGAAGGAAGCCATGAGAACTGATTGAGATCAGGCTATAGTTTGCAAGACAGGTTGGAACATCAGAAGGCTTTTTATGGAGGGTGTGTGCATGGGAGTGCTTGAGGAGAGAGGGGGAGGATCCAGCACCAAAAGAGTGATTGGAGAAATTGGACAAGGCTGGAGCAACACTGTCAAAGTGGTCCTTGATGGTTCTGGAGGAGCAGGGAAGCACCGTTTGGATGACGCCTTCATAGATCTGACCTGTCTAGACACAGCCTCAGGTATTGTCAGAAAGAAAGAGGAAATAGGAGGAGGACAGTTAGAGGTGGCCAGAGGGGGCCGTGAGAGTTAGCGTGAGAGGGAGAGAGAGGACAGGATGTCCTGAGTTTTAATGGTGAAGTGAGAAGCCAGAGCCGTACAGATGGCCTGGGAGGGAACAAGAGATGTGGAAACTACAGAAGGATTGGGCAACTCCTTTCAGATTTTAAAGTGTTTGGCTGTGTTGTTAGAGGCCACAGAGATTCTGGCTTAGAAGTGGACTCTCCTCTTGGACAGGAGAGAGAGTCTGTATTGCATTTGTAGCAGGCGGCAGGCCAGTTTGTCAGAGGATATGCCCAAAGCCCTCCACTTCCTCTCAGCCAACCTGCACTTGAATGTCACGGTGGCGAGATCAGAGTCATACCAAGAGTGTCACTTGGAGTTAGGCTTCAGATGGATTCTCATGACAGGGGCAAGGACATCCACAGTGTTGGAGGTGGAAGGATGAAGGTTAGAGAGGACTGTGTCAAAGTGTGAGTCAGTCACAGGCACAGGAGAAGCAGAGAAAGTAGTGGCAATGGCATCCACGGGCACACGCTTCATTGGCCATATGACCAAGAAGGTAGCTGGCAGTGTTGGGGTAGGCTTAGCCTGAGGGACAGAGAGTTTCAGGTGAGAGGAGAGCTGAAAGTGGTTAGTCCAAGAGAGAGGAGTGGTGAGAGGGTTAGAGAGGGGTATGTCAGAAGAGATGAGAACATCCACGGTGTGACTGGCAGAGTGTGTCAGACTAGAGGGTTGAAGTGAAAGAGGGATTGTAGCAGAGGTTGCAGAAAAGCCCAGAGGAGAGACTCATCTAGGTGGATGTTGAGGTCTCCCAGGAGGAGCAATTGAGAGGTGGAGTCAAGGAGAGAAGAGGAGAGGTCAGCCCACTCTGAGAGGAAGAGAGCAAGGGAGAAGAAGAATCAGTAAGTTCTGTTCCAGAAACATGTAGTCCTATGATGAGAACAGTCTGCTGCCCCTAGAATTCAAGATCATGAGTGCATATGATGCATCTATCACGTCTGGGTATTATCAGGTATTAGCACCATGTGGGTGGGAGCCGGCCAATCAGGAGGCTATAAAGGTGGACTGCTACTCCCTATCTAGCCTGCGTTCCAAGCCACCTGATCGCCGGCTCCCCAGACCGCCATCTTTCCCCATCGCAGCCGCTGCACATATTTCACCCCCCCCCCCAACCCCACTTACCTGTTTGCTGCAGTGGTGGTTGCCGCCACAACTCCTGTAGCCTTTCTCCTTGATCTGTTTGGCCATTATAGAAAGGGAAGAGGTGCTCCGTAAAGAGCCCCACCTTCCTCAAACATCACAGCCAACTTTGCACAGTATTTTCATTCAAAGAACGGGTGGCCATTCGTGCCCTGTTCTTTGAAGGAAAATACTATTTTTTTCTAACACCCGGGTTTACTGCTTTGGTAACCTGGGGTGCTAATAGTGTTATTAATGCGTTCCATGGGCTATACTGGGTTAATGTCCCGTGCCCTTGGGAAATGCCCTTGCCTCGCTTGGGCCTTCAACTCGGCCTATCGGGCTGTTACCCCTGGTATATCCCAAGAAATGGGTTAATAACGCCATATTATGTTGCTGAAGGGTTTTTCCTAAATTTCTCCACATCATGCGTGGCAGATACTGTGGACATATTATGCACTGGTTTTCTGCTATATTTCACCCCACTAACTGAATGGAACCCTGATGGTGCTATACAATATGTACCATTTTGGTCAGGATCTCCACCTGTAGTGGCTAATTCTCCTCAGGATGAAAAGGGCAGAGATGCAGGACAACCCATGGAAACAAACTTTCGGCAGGTTTTCACACATTCTTGCCTTTTTATTTGATTCAGAAGCAGAGAGCAGGGTGCACAGTGGGAAATCTGTTCCCTGCACTGCTCCTATCGTGCAGGGACACCAAACCCAACTCCACCTTTATCTACATTGCTGATGTTCAATGAGAGGCAACGTCCCTGTGCACTTTCCCCGCTGTTATAAGCTTGGTAATAGAAGACAGGCCTCATTACAGCTTCCCCGGTCTGGAAAAGCAGGTAAAATTGCCGGTAATTCCGGCACTGGCAATTTTTTCCACACATGGGAAACACAAGTGTGCCCGTGGGGGCATTGACTGACCTGCAGGCCTGACCTGCCGGTAAATCAAACCCCCAATGGCAAACAGATGCTGCAATTATCAGAACAGGTTGTACCAGTGCCGGCAATTGCAGCATTCCACTCCATGGAGTCCAATAGGATTACATGGAGTGGGTATTTACCGGCATTTCCTCCACCAGGAATATCCCAGTAATACCGGGCCATCAGGCGGCGGAAACACTAGGGGCAGTTTGCTGGGATCCCGCTGGAATACCGGCAGGATAACGGCAACCTTGTAATGAGCCCCAGAGTCTGTGGACTTCTCTAATGATATCCTTCATGTTTTTTCATGGCAGTCACTATTGCTGATCTCTGCCATACATGCTTCTCTGCCTGCTAAAACAGTAGTCTCTCCTTATGTTGCTCCAGGATTTTGGTATGATAAGATGTGGAACACATATGAGGCTATGGAACTGGTGTGCCTGGAGATGCTCAGTCTACCTCCTTTGGGGCGTGTAGTATGGAGTGTGTTGGGCCCTGAGCCTCACAGTCGTACCAGACATATCCACTAGGCTCAGTGTTGGGACTTCATCACACAACTCATTTGTGAAATAATATATATCAATTTCCTTTAGTCCAGCCCGCATATCTCAAATTTACAGTTTCCGACCATCTTCTTGTTTTTCACCATGAATCTTCGTGTTCTCCAGAGCACGCCCGGGTCAAAGAGTGTGTCTTTCCGGCTCGAGGTTTGTGTAGACCTGAACAATCAATGACATCATATCTCGCCCAAAATGGGTCGTCCAGCTCAACTGCTAGGCCACACCCCTTCTGTACGAGACCACAAGCTACCCCAAATATGTTTCGGCCCCATTGGGGGTCATCGGTGAGGTGCAGCAGAAAAGATGGGGCCAAGCAGTTCAGGATGTGGATATGGTATTTCCCCTTTCTGGAATGATTGCCTAGAGCCAGCACCTCTTTTGCTTTGCTGAAGTCACCCCGAGAGGGGCGGGTATGCCCAGACATGGGTCCTGTGCCTGCTAGACCTAGGTAATAAAGCTACAAGTCACTGATGAGGCCCAATGAGGCTGAAACATGCCTGGGAATGCTTGTGGTATCATGCAGAAGGGATGGGACCAAGCAGTTTGGGCATTACCAGTCCCTGTAATACCGGCAATTTTTGGTGGTAGAGTGGCAGGAGCAGAAAGTGATTCCACCGCCCCACCGGCAAAAATGTACGGTATTACAGGCACCAATAATACACGCAAAGTCCCCGGAAAGGGGACTAATGCTGCATAATGGCACTCATAATCCAGCGGTAACACCACCGGACTGAGTGCCAGTAACAGTAATTCTATTTGCCGGTATCCTGGTGGATTTACTGCCAGGATATGGGCATGGTTGTATTGAGCCAATGGGCCTCATTATAAGTTTGCCGGTCCGGTAACAACGGTACCGGTAAACTTGCTGGTACCGTTGTTACCGGATTGGCAAACTGAGAGGTCTGCTCACGGGTGCCTTACAGCCCGCCAGGTCTGACCTGGTGGGGGGAACAGCACCCGCGAGCAGACCTCGATGGATGCACCAGCACCGTTCATGAACGGTGCCGGTGCAGCCGACCTCCCCATTCCCATTGAGCCGTATGTGACTCAAATGGGAATGCGGAGTAATTATTACCGGCACCCTGCAAAGGGGAATTACCGGGTCCGCGGGGGCTGGAATGCTCAGGTAGAACCCCGTTGCCAGGTACCGGTAAATTCATGACTCCGGCACGGCTACCGCCGGACTCATAATGAAGCCCAATGTGTTGCAAATTGTGC